>NC_059425.1:25441578-26776578 GCF_021028975.2 Sphaerodactylus townsendi | reverse complement strand
ACCCCCCCCCCCCCCCACCCCCCCCCCCCCCCACCCCCCCCCCCCCCCACCCCCCCCCCCCCCCACCCCCCCCCCCCCCCACCCCCCCCCCCCCCCACCCCCCCCCCCCCCCACCCCCCCCCCCCCCCACCCCCCCCCCCCCCCACCCCCCCCCCCCCCCACCCCCCCCCCCCCCCACCCCCCCCCCCCCCCACCCCCCCCCCCCCCCACCCCCCCCCCCCCCCACCCCCCCCCCCCCCCACCCCCCCCCCCCCCCACCCCCCCCCCCCCCCACCCCCCCCCCCCCCCACCCCCCCCCCCCCCCACCCCCCCCCCCCCCCACCCCCCCCCCCCCCCACCCCCCCCCCCCCCCACCCCCCCCCCCCCCCACCCCCCCCCCCCCCCACCCCCCCCCCCCCCCACCCCCCCCCCCCCCCACCCCCCCCCCCCCCCACCCCCCCCCCCCCCCACCCCCCCCCCCCCCCACCCCCCCCCCCCCCCACCCCCCCCCCCCCCCACCCCCCCCCCCCCCCACCCCCCCCCCCCCCCACCCCCCCCCCCCCCCACCCCCCCCCCCCCCCACCCCCCCCCCCCCCCACCCCCCCCCCCCCCCACCCCCCCCCCCCCCCACCCCCCCCCCCCCCCACCCCCCCCCCCCCCCACCCCCCCCCCCCCCCACCCCCCCCCCCCCCCACCCCCCCCCCCCCCCACCCCCCCCCCCCCCCACCCCCCCCCCCCCCCACCCCCCCCCCCCCCCACCCCCCCCCCCCCCCACCCCCCCCCCCCCCCACCCCCCCCCCCCCCCACCCCCCCCCCCCCCCACCCCCCCCCCCCCCCACCCCCCCCCCCCCCCACCCCCCCCCCCCCCCACCCCCCCCCCCCCCCACCCCCCCCCCCCCCCACCCCCCCCCCCCCCCACCCCCCCCCCCCCCCACCCCCCCCCCCCCCCACCCCCCCCCCCCCCCACCCCCCCCCCCCCCCACCCCCCCCCCCCCCCACCCCCCCCCCCCCCCACCCCCCCCCCCCCCCACCCCCCCCCCCCCCCACCCCCCCCCCCCCCCACCCCCCCCCCCCCCCACCCCCCCCCCCCCCCACCCCCCCCCCCCCCCACCCCCCCCCCCCCCCACCCCCCCCCCCCCCCACCCCCCCCCCCCCCCACCCCCCCCCCCCCCCACCCCCCCCCCCCCCCACCCCCCCCCCCCCCCACCCCCCCCCCCCCCCACCCCCCCCCCCCCCCACCCCCCCCCCCCCCCACCCCCCCCCCCCCCCACCCCCCCCCCCCCCCACCCCCCCCCCCCCCCACCCCCCCCCCCCCCCACCCCCCCCCCCCCCCACCCCCCCCCCCCCCCACCCCCCCCCCCCCCCACCCCCCCCCCCCCCCACCCCCCCCCCCCCCCACCCCCCCCCCCCCCCACCCCCCCCCCCCCCCACCCCCCCCCCCCCCCACCCCCCCCCCCCCCCACCCCCCCCCCCCCCCACCCCCCCCCCCCCCCACCCCCCCCCCCCCCCACCCCCCCCCCCCCCCACCCCCCCCCCCCCCCACCCCCCCCCCCCCCCACCCCCCCCCCCCCCCACCCCCCCCCCCCCCCACCCCCCCCCCCCCCCACCCCCCCCCCCCCCCACCCCCCCCCCCCCCCACCCCCCCCCCCCCCCACCCCCCCCCCCCCCCACCCCCCCCCCCCCCCACCCCCCCCCCCCCCCACCCCCCCCCCCCCCCACCCCCCCCCCCCCCCACCCCCCCCCCCCCCCACCCCCCCCCCCCCCCACCCCCCCCCCCCCCCACCCCCCCCCCCCCCCACCCCCCCCCCCCCCCACCCCCCCCCCCCCCCACCCCCCCCCCCCCCCACCCCCCCCCCCCCCCACCCCCCCCCCCCCCCACCCCCCCCCCCCCCCACCCCCCCCCCCCCCCACCCCCCCCCCCCCCCACCCCCCCCCCCCCCCACCCCCCCCCCCCCCCACCCCCCCCCCCCCCCACCCCCCCCCCCCCCCACCCCCCCCCCCCCCCACCCCCCCCCCCCCCCACCCCCCCCCCCCCCCACCCCCCCCCCCCCCCACCCCCCCCCCCCCCCACCCCCCCCCCCCCCCACCCCCCCCCCCCCCCACCCCCCCCCCCCCCCACCCCCCCCCCCCCCCACCCCCCCCCCCCCCCACCCCCCCCCCCCCCCACCCCCCCCCCCCCCCACCCCCCCCCCCCCCCACCCCCCCCCCCCCCCACCCCCCCCCCCCCCCACCCCCCCCCCCCCCCACCCCCCCCCCCCCCCACCCCCCCCCCCCCCCACCCCCCCCCCCCCCCACCCCCCCCCCCCCCCACCCCCCCCCCCCCCCACCCCCCCCCCCCCCCACCCCCCCCCCCCCCCACCCCCCCCCCCCCCCACCCCCCCCCCCCCCCACCCCCCCCCCCCCCCACCCCCCCCCCCCCCCACCCCCCCCCCCCCCCACCCCCCCCCCCCCCCACCCCCCCCCCCCCCCACCCCCCCCCCCCCCCACCCCCCCCCCCCCCCACCCCCCCCCCCCCCCACCCCCCCCCCCCCCCACCCCCCCCCCCCCCCACCCCCCCCCCCCCCCACCCCCCCCCCCCCCCACCCCCCCCCCCCCCCACCCCCCCCCCCCCCCACCCCCCCCCCCCCCCACCCCCCCCCCCCCCCACCCCCCCCCCCCCCCACCCCCCCCCCCCCCCACCCCCCCCCCCCCCCACCCCCCCCCCCCCCCACCACTGTCAGTTCCAGTTTCAACTCCTTTCTCAGCCGCTCCATCTGCATCATGAGAACCTTAAGAGTAGGGTCTCCTGTAGGACTGCTAATGGGAAGGGCTGAGACAACATATTGCACACTGGATGTAAAATGTACATGACCAAAGCTCACGAGATAATTTAGATAAGGAAAAGCCACTTTCGATGGAACCACAAATCCACTTCCTGTCTGCACTTTCCTCTAGCCTAAGCAGTTTTGGGCAGCACATATGATACCGTGTTTTGGTATTAACTCTTCGTATCAGAAGATGAAGAAGAGTTTGGATTTATATCCCCCCTTTCTCTCCTGTAGGAGACTCAAAGGGGCTTACAATCTCCTCGCCCTTCCCCACTCACAACAAACACCCTGTGAGGTGGGTGGGGCTAAGAGAGCTCCGAAAAGCTGTGACTAGCCCAAGGTCACCCAGCTGGCGTATGTGGGAGTGCACAAGCTAATCTGAATTCCCCAGATAAGCCTCCACAGCTCAAGTGGCAGAGCGGGGAATTAAACCCGGTTCCTCCAGATTAGAATGCACCTGCTCTTAACCATGTCAGAAAGGCTCAGCTGGAAGAAAGCGACTAGTTCCACTACACTTCAGGGCAGAGTCAGGATGTGAACCTGGGTCGTTTTAGGCTACTTCTACACCACACTGATCAGGGATAGAGAAATGATAGAAGAGGGGCATTTATCCTTTCCTCACTCAGCAAAATTTCCCCAGTTTCCCCTTCTTGATGGGTTTTCAATGTGTTTCTGGGAGGGGGGATGAATTTAAAGCCTCGGGGGGGAGGGGAGGGGGAGAAAAATTAATTTCAGGAGACAATTTGGAGTGGGGCAATAGCAGGCAGAGAAAATATTAAGCGCTCCCATCACTTCTCTTCTTCGCCAAATGTAATTTCCCAGGGCATGTATGTATAATGCATAGCTAGGTCTTGGCTAATGTATATCAAGCACTTTGACACTTAGCATAAGTTAAATGAATGCTATGATTATGGCTAATTACAATGCAATTATGCCGCGGCCTTCCTGCATGTGTGTGTGTTTTTCCCTCCTAGTATCAGGAATGTCAGAAGGAGCACTTTGAAAAAATACACAATACTTAGCATATTATCAAGGAAACGTGTGTCAGCAGGATGGGCTCGTCTCCCTCCAGAAACAGACACGAAGGAGTGGCAAGGTTTTTGCAATCTGGTAGCATTCCACCTTTAATAAAGGGTGAATCTGCCTTTATCAGTGGAGACATGAAATGTTCCACCATCATTAAAGGGTGTCTTAAATTCTTGTTTGTCCCTAGAATGCTAGTGCAGCTCAGGCGACATCCTGGGGTGGGGGAGGATGTCACAGATTATTCGTCATTAAAGGGAAAATCGTACACTTTGCCACCAAGCTTTACACGGCCGTCTACGGTTGCAACTCACAATTAATTTTGGCCTGCCAGGTGTAAACTTGCATGCATGAAAACAGCAGCAATGGAATGTTTGAACTGGGAGGAAGCAGGGAGAGGGGTAAAGAGTAATACCTGTCCCTCCTCCTCCCAGAAAAGGACAAAATGTCATCTGTGCCCTCCCATACACCATCTGCCTTTGGTGCTTTCGTCCCTTCCAAAACAAGGTGTTCAGTTCAGCAGAAATGCACTGCTGATGTCAGGGTGTTGCAGGCTTGGAAAAAAATGTCCTGTTCTTGACATCAAGTCATATCTGACTTATGGCGACCCTATAGGGTTTCAAGGCAAGAGGCTTTTGAAGGTGGTTTGCCATTGCCTGCCTCAGCATCACACTCCTGGTATTCCTTGGAAGTCTCCCAGCCAAATACTAGTCAGGGTCCGGGCTGAGAGTGTGTGACTAGCCCAAGATCATCCGACAAGCTTCTATGGCATTAGGATTCGAACCTGGGTTCTACAGCTCCGAATCTGACATCTTAACCCTGATACGATGCTGTCTCTCCCCCTCTCCAATTAATAGAGGCTGTGTGGAAATGGGCAGCTGAAGCTTTTTGTGGCATGATGGTAAACAACGTCACTTGGCAAATGTATTTGTTGTATATGTGTTATGTGCTGTCAAGGCATTTTCAACTTATGGTGACCCTATGAATCAATGACCTCCCAAACATCCTATCATTAAAGGCTTTGATCATGATCTTGAGTCTTCCTCTTTTCCTACTGTCTTTAAGGGACAAGATATTCTCCTTCAGAATCAACCAAAATGGTAAAAGGTCTGAAATCCATGCCCTACAAAGAGAGGCTTAGGGAGCTGGGGATGTTTAGTCTGGAGAAGCGAAGATTAAGGAAGGACATGATAGCTATGTTTAAATATTTGAAGGGATGCCATGTCGAAAAGGGGGAAAGCTTGTTTTCTGCTGCCTCAGAGACTAGGACACGGAGTAATGGATTTAAGGTGCAGGAAAAGAGATTCCACCAAAACATTAGGAAGAATTTTCTGACCGTCAGGGCTGTTCGACAGTGGAATTCACTGACTCGGAGAGTGGTGGAGTCTCCTTCTTTGGAGGTTTTTAAACAGAGGCTGGATGAACATATGTCAGGAGTGCTTTGATTGTGTGTTCCTGCATGGCAGGAGGTTGGACTTGATGGCCCTTGTGGTCTCTTCCAACTTTATGATTCTATAAGATCTGTAGCAAACCCTCCAAGGTGTATGTATCCTAGTCTCTTTTTCCTAGACTGGGAAAAGGGGAAGAAGGCCACTATCTTACCTGTAGCTTTGGCCTGGGGTTGCTTAGTCAAACTGCAATGGAACGTGTCATTCCCAGGTGGTTAATTAAGAATCATTTCCACTCAGTCCCATACAACACCCAGAGTGTCTCTTGTTCATATTCTGATGCAAGTTCTCCTGGGTAATCTGGGGGACTCTGCCATCGCACCACAGGGCGCAAGGTCTAGTTACTAACTGACCTGGGAGACTAGGCGCTGGTTCTCGCTCAGCCAGGTCTCGCGCATGGCTGCTTTCCGGTCAAATCGTGCTGCCAGCTGCTCCAACTTCTCCTGCCGAATCAGTTCGTTGCGCAAGGCCAGCTCTCGCTCATGCTCGGCTTTCTCCAGACGCTCCCAGGCCTGTGGATAGGAGGGAATCAACCATTTTCTGAAGAAAATCCAGCGCTTGAGGTTCTAAAAGGAGAGGTTCTCAGGGATGTTCAAGCTTGCTTGGAAGCTATATGCTGACATATGCATGATAGCTTTTAATAGTGAAAGGTTTGTGGTGGAAAACACTCTGTATATGTATATGATCAAAAGCACAGGCTGCCTATTATTATACAGCTCATTCTTGGCTTTTGGAAATGAATATTTGGGCTGACGTTGGGTTGAACTAAATTATTCCAGGAAACTGCCCAAATCGATCGTTAATTACTGTTAGCAGACAGATTGTACTTGTAACCTACAAATATTGATTGGTCTTAGATACAATACTTAAGCACCAATTTAAGGTGTTTTTTTAATCTAGGAAGTTTCTATCCTGCTTTAGCTTGCAATTAAAATCAAAGTGGCTATATTAAAAAACACCTGTGCAAGATCCCCTGCAACCCGTTAATTTGATGTTCCCGAGGGTCACACCAGGCAATTCCTTGCTTTGCTTGTACAAAAGCTCCCTTTGCTCTGCAGAGGACACGCTTCCATGCTCCACAGTCACAAACACAGGTAACAAAGTAGAAGTGGTGTTTCTGCCAGGGGGACATGGGGTGGGGGGTCAATTGACCCCGGGAGCCACCCATTAGATCACGTGGGGGGCACCTGAGGGGGCCGTGGCAGGCTCCCGGCCCACTGGGAGCCTGCCATGGGCCTGCCAGGTGCCCCTCAGCCTGGCCCCACCAGGTCTGACCCCTCCATACTGCCTGGGACCTCCTCTGCCAGCCTGCCCTCCTCTGCCAGCTAAGGTAAGCGGGGCCTTGAAGCCCGAGAAATGTAGAGTGTTGCCCGGATAGCCCATTTCCCCAGTGCAGCCTCTGCAAAGTAAAGTAAAGTAAAGTAAAGTAAAGTTTCCCCTTCAGTCGTGTTCGACCCTGGGGTACCACTGCAAGCAGTGATTTTATCAAGGATGTAGGTAAGGGGGGTTCTCGGGTTCAACCCCCCCGCCATTGCATGTCCGAAGCTCCGCCCCCCCATTTGTGGTTTTTTTGTATTTTAAAGTGTTTTTTCAGTTTTTGGCCTGCAGGGGGTGCATTTTTAAGGCTAGCAGCACCAAAATTATCGTCAGGTGACACTCCTGGTGATACCAGCCAAGCTTGGTGAAGTTTGGTTCAGGGGGTCCAAAGTTATGGACCTCCAAAGGGGGTGCCCCCATCCCCCATTGTTTCCAATGGGAGCTAATAGTAGAATCTCCTGCTGACACCACCCAGGTTTGGTGAAGGTTGGCTCAGGGGGTCCAAAGTTATGGACTCCCAAAAGGGGTGCCCCATCCCCCATTGTTTCCAGTAGGAGCTAATAGAAGATGGGGGTTACACCTTTGAAGGTCCATAACTTTGAACCCCCTGGACCAAACTTCACCACACCTGGGTGGTATCATCAGGAAAGTCTCCTAAAGATACCCTGAAAGTTTGGTGCTGCTAGCTTAACAATTGCACCCCTGACAGCAGGAAAATTGACCCCTCAGATTTCCCCAGATTCTCCTTTTGAATGCAACCCCTTCGGCATGGATTTAAAGGAAGAATCTGAGGTCCCCAGATTAAACCTTGAAAGTGATGCTGTTTCAAGGTGGGGGATAATCCACCCCAAAACAGCATCACTTTCAATGTTGTTTTAACTGGGGACCCCAGATTCTTCCTTTAAGATGGATTTAAAAGGAGAATCTGGGGTCCCTAAGTTAAACACCATTGAAAGTGATGCTGTTTGGGGGTGGATTTCAGCATCACAGCAGTCACCCATGGAAGGGGGGGGCGCAAACCTCAGATTTTGCACCAGGCTCCATTTTCCCTGGCTACCCCTCTGCCTGGAGGGGAGGGGCAAGGGACTGCCAGCTACCAGCTGGGAGCCCAGCCAGTGGGGGAGGGGGGCGGGGCAGGGCAGGCAGGGCAGGGCAGGGGAGTCTGCCATCTCTGGCCTCGGAGAGCTGCTTTTATAAGCACAGAGGCAGGGGCGGGGCTTGGGGAGGTGTGGCCATGCCCCCAGGGGCGGGTGGGGGCATGGCCTTGCCCCCAACCTGCCCCCATAAAAAATCTATACCTACGTCACTGGATTTTATAGACAAGCCGTTGTTGTGGGGTACTTTGCCATTGCTTTCCCCGGCTATTCTTTGCCCCCTAGCTATGTGCCAGGTTCTCATTTACTGACCAAGGAATGGATGGATGGATGGCTGAGTTGACCATGAGCCAGCTGCCAGGGTATCTGACCCACAGGGGGCTCGAACTCCTGACTGTGTGAGTGGCAGTGCAAGCACTTAACCACTACGCCATGTGTCCACCCTTAGGCCAGAGGAAGTTCCTATTGCTTCAGGAGCCATCCCTCCAGCTTCAGTGGTTGTTCCATTGGAGAAACAGCCACTTATGATGGAGAAAGATGCCTTAAGGCTGGAGGAAGCAGGTCCGTCTTAACAGCATTATAGGCCCCCGAGATACGTACGCATACATGCACGTGTGGTTGCAGATACTAAATCAGAGGCGAATGCCAATGTCCACTTGTTATGATAAAAATTAACATTAATGGTGTTTATTATCTTTAGTAAAACACATGCTAAATATGCATTTTCCAATAGCAACTATGCATAGCTTAGGATAGTATGGTATTGACTGACAGCAAATCACAACATGCTTGTGGGGCCCCCGGGAAACTGCTCCCCATGCCCTTGCATTAAAATAGCCCTAGGAGGAAGACCCTGAACTTTGCTCAATGGAATGTTGGGACACATGCTGCTGTCTTACCTTGTTAATGTCAGAGATGAGCCTCCCCTCACGCGGCATGTAAACCTTCTGGTTGTTGGCTCTCATCTTACTCTGGATGGTGAAAAGCAAAACTTCCAGATTTCCCTTCTCGGTGAACCTGGGAGTTGGAAGGTGGCAAGGCAGGTATGAGGGAGAGGACAAAGGGCAGTCAGTCAAGGATTTCGAGACATGAGCCCAGTCACCGTTCCCCACCCACATCCAGGAATCCCTTACTTCTAAGAAGACAGACAGCAGACTGCCCGCAAACGACAGCCAGGAAGGGCAGACTTACTTGGGGGGCTTCTCAACTGTACGGTAGGTGTTAAAGGCCTGCAACTGATTCTGCACTCCGCTCAAGCAATTGGCCAGCTTCCTGTCATTCAGCGTCAGGATTGTCTGCTCAATCCACTGCAGCAGGTCGGAGGCCAGCGTCTCATACTTCTCTATCAGCTTGTCTGCCTCAATAGCGTAGTCTAGCACCTGCAGCAGAAGCCTGGGTCATTCAATGTTTAGGATCCCGGGGAAAGAATTGCTGGTTGAGATGTTTTTAGACACACACACAAACCCCTTACACCTGAGTACTTTTGAGCTGCCCAACTCTGGATGGCACAGCGGGGTTTTGGACAGCATCAGCAAGGACAAAAACACAGGAGAGAAGGCCCAAAGAAGTTGCTGTGATTGGAGATACCTTAAAATCTATTGATCAGGGAGAGTTGACGAAAAAAACAAGGGAAGGCAAAACAAGGCATGTAATAGAAGAGGAGTAGGAGTAGTTTGGATTTATACCCTGCCTTTCCTCCTGTAAGGAGACTCAAGGTGGCTTACAAACTCCTTTCCCTTCCTCTCCCTACAACAGACACCTTGTGAGGTTGGTGGGGCTGAGAGAGTCCTGAAGGAATATGACTGGCCCAAGGTCACCCAGCAGGAATGTAGGAGGGGCGAAACCAATCTAGTTCACCAGATAAGAGTCTGTGGCGAAGTGAGGAATCAAACCTGGTTCTCCAGATTGGAGTTCACAGCTCTTAACCTCTACAACACGATGCCACTGATCTAGGCCCTAAATATTCATTAAAGAAAAGCTTACAGAACCTACAACTGCACACTTTTAAACAACCAATTTTCCCAGTAAGATATATTATCTCTTCAACCTGCTTCCTCTCTTCACCATAACATGTCCAGGATTTTTTAAAATCTAGGCCGGATTTCTGCCTCTCTCATACAGCACTACTGTCTTCTTTAGGGATACCAGCCTCTAGTTGGAGCCTGAGGATCTCCCCAAATTACAGCTCATCTCCAGATTACAGAGGTCAATTTCCCTGGAGAAGGAGGATATTTTGGAGGGGGGGATTGTATGGCATTGTACCCCACTGTCTCTGTTCTCCTCAAGCCCCATCTCCAAATCTCCAGGAATTTCTCATGCTGGAACTGGCAAAAAAAACACCCCCCACACATATACCAGTGGCCAGGGGGGGACCCTAGTACTCTTCTCCCTCCCCCCCGCCCCCGCACATCCTTGGTTCTCCTGCAGCCCTTGTGATACCTTCCCAATCCGTTTTCCTTCTACGGCAAGGGCTTTCATCTTGGAGAAGTAGTGGTAGTATGTAGCCACGTAAGTAATGATGGACTTCTCATCAGGCTGGTCCACGTTCACATCTAGGAAGAAGCATCAGATTATGAGCATCAGAGGACAAAAGGAAGTATTTCTTCCCTCAACGAGTAACTGTTGTGGAATTCTGTGCCAGTGGATGTATCCACGGCCACACAGAGAGATGGCTTTAGAAGGGAGGAGGATTTTCATGGAGGTTAAGTCCATCAACTAATAATGGCCAAAGAGAACTTCCATGCCAAAGCCAGTCAACTTACAAATTGAAGTGCTAAGAGGTAATATCTTGGCATCTTGGCAGGGTCTTGGCATCTACCGCTTGGCATCTATGGCTTGTTCACTGGGCTTTGAGGGCAACTGGTTGGCTGCTGTGTGAATCTGGATTAATTGACTTCATTTATTACCTGCCTTCCTCACTGAGACTCAATGCAAATTACCAAATGTTAAAAATGTAATATATTCAATAATTAATATGATAATACTGGACTGTACCATTAGGCAATTAAAAATGCAATAAAATTAATCTCTGATCAGATGCTTAAGTTCTTAGGAAAGGCGAAAAGTCTGTAAGAGAAAGGGATGGAAAGTTACTCTTGCTTGGTTAGATGGGTATCTGATTTCAAGACAAGCTTTGCCACACTCTGTGTCAAACAATCCCCACAGGTTCATTGTTGTGATTGTCTTCTGTTCATTTGGAAAAGGACTTTGACTTATAATGTATGTCCCGTCCCGTCCCCTCCGCCTTTTCTACAAGGAAAGGGAGGCTGTTCTTTCTGATGTCATAGAATATAATGTAAGTCATGCATGGTATGTGGGAAAAAATACACACACACACATACACATTTACAGGCTTCGCCTTATTAGTTAGAATTAGTTAGCTTGAATTAGTAATGGCTCGTTGAATCTATTTATGACTTCCTATAACAACTCCCAATCAGGAATTTTTCATTCCCATTGTTCAAATGCACTCTTCATGTCCCTGAGAAGTTTCTATGGCAAGCTTCGAACAGCCCTGATCATGAACATCTTTTGCTCTGCCTGCATAAATCCTAGGAAAACAGAACACTAACAATGATGCATGGAGCAGCATTCACAGTTTCACTTAAAACTATTACCAGTACATTCGGAGGTAGAAATAGACATCATGAAATAGACAACTCAGATGGAAACTTTGTTTTTACCCAAACGCTCCATATAAACACTCCGCACCTTGTGACGTGCAAATCTGTCAGATCTACAGTCAGCCTTTCTTACATATTCCTGAGCAAGAGACTTAGACTTTGGATTCATTCTTAAAGCGGACAAAATAGAAATGTCATGTGTTCTCATTATCCAGAATAGCTTTAACATATGTCAGTGTGATTTGTGTTTCTTTAATGTTCATAAGTTCTTCTTCTCTCTCATTTAGTTGGGATTATTTTTAAATAAGAGTTTTTAACTACAAGACTGAGTGATTGCTGGCTGGGGAAGCAAGGACTACACACTGGACCTGGAATAAGTAAAACAAACTTCTAATTTTCCATTTAACTAAGAAGCCAGAGCCCTGCAGCTGTGAAAGCTCGAGGGGAAGTTCAAAATACTATAATCTAGTGATTTGTATATTGCTAAACCAGATGCAATGTCTTCTCCCCTGCCCTTTTACAAGGTTGGATTGAGAAGCTCCTCCTATCGGACAGAATATGCCCACATTGTCCTACTGCAGGAAACATTGGAGCATATTGTATGCTGCTGTCCAAAATATAATTCACAGAGGGAAGCTCTATTATCATCAATCATGGGTAAAGCATCTCTCAAAGTTTGCATGGTAAAACTATTTAATAGTAATGATCCTCTGATTTTTAGGGGAAACAGCTCACTACTTGTTGCAGGACATGTTGCTAAGAGGGAATTAACAGCATACATTATACCTTTTCTTGTTGTAATTTTATGTAGCACAAATATGCCTAATAAAGGGCTTTGTATTGTATTGTATTGTTATTGTATATTGCTAAAATTCAACCAAAGGGACACCTTACGTTGCCATGCAGATGTTATTTTGATAAGACCCCTGTCACAAGCAGTCTGTTAGACTCACACAGTTGAACCCACCTTCAGGATCCAAGAGCTTGGTCAGACCCAGCTCCTTTTCGGCAATGTTGAAGGCATTCTGGAGGTTATAGTGAGCGTTGCATTTCTTCAAGGTGTCAATGTCTATTAGGTCTGGCCTAAAGAGGGCAGTAAGTAGAAAAAAAAAGAGAAGGATGTAAGAATTACCCTCCTTAATCAAATTAAAGAGGCATCTAGCCTGGTAGTCTGCCCCTGAAAGCGGCCAACCAGAGCAGCCTGGAAGCTCACAAGCAGAGCATCCCCCTCTTGTTTGTTCTGAAGGTCTGTTAATGTGCAATCCTAGCCTGCCTCTGAACATGGAGGCTCTATTTGCAGATATCATGGAATCAGTCTAAACCTTTTCACAAGGTACTAAAATCAGGGCCATATCTGCCAGAGGGACAAGGGGTTCAATTGACCCCAGGCACCACCCATTAGGTCACATGGGGGGCGCAAAATCACGCCCCCCACATGACCTGAAGGAGCAGCTGAACTGGGTACCTGCCAACCCAGAGGAGGTAAATGGGGCACGGGGTGGGGCACAGAGGGCGGGGGAACAGGTGTTGCCCCCAGGCGCCATTTTATCTCGGTACACCTCTGACTAAAACTCATCACATCTTTCTGCAGAAACAAATTCCGCAGGTCAGTTGTGCACTACTGCGTGAAATGTACTCTTTGGCCTGTCTTGTCTTTTGTCGCCACTATTTTACTTGATGACCTATCGTGTTTTCATTCCCTCACCTCAAAAGAAAAAAAAAGTGTCAAAAGAGTGCTAGGTGCTGATCCACCCCCCAGAAAAGCTTACATGAGAAAGACAAGGGAGGGATATGCATGTGTTTCAGAGACAAAATAGAGGAAAAGCTTGCATAAAGACAGTGGGAGGAGTAAACTAAAATGGCAGCAAGTGGCTAGAAGCGTTAGAAAAAGGCATCTGCCCCAGCCTCTCTTGCTGTTCATACTGGGCAGGAAAGGGTTAAAGAACCCTTTGCAAGCCCTGTAGCCTTTACTCAGATACAAATTCAGCCCCTGTTTAGAAATCAGTCAACCAGATCCAACTTTCTCACTGCTAAGAGGGTTTTCAACTGGGTGTTTCCTTCATCTGAAGTCTGCTCCCCTCAACAAGTTGTAACTTCCTTTTTACTGACTCCCCTCCTGGACTAACCTGTGTTTGTGGACGATCGCATTGAAAGCCAGTCCGTCCCTCCAACTGGTGGTGAAGTTGTGGACATTCACATTTGGATATCTGTAACACAGAACCAGACAAGATGCCCTTTGCTTATTTGTTTTACACATTCCAGATTTTTAAGCTGCCATGTCACAAAGGCTCATCTCAGGTAACAGCAATTAAAAATAAAATTAACCCCGTCAAGTTCAATATTAACCCACATTTTATACATTGAGATGTTAACCCACAAAAAGGCATAGTCGCAATCTCTTTTAAAGAGACAGCCTACACACCAAAGTTCTACAGAGCTCCCTGAAAATGCCTGAGCCAGAGGTGTCCAACTCTAGCCCTCCAGATGTTCATGGACTACAATTCCCATCAGCCATTGGCCATACTGGCAGGGACTGATGGGAATCATAGTCCATGAACATCTGTGGCGCCAGAGTTGGACACCCCTGGCCTAAGCTTTTGAGCACATGTGGAGAACCACTCCTAGTTTCCTTTTCTTTCTTTTCAGTTTCTAGCAGTGTGAAGAGCAGGATAAAAAGAACTTGAGTGGGGATTGGGCTCCAAGGCCATCACACCCTGCCCGTTAAACCACAAGGTCACATTCCTCCCAGGGTTCCCTTACCCAGCTGTTTTCATCTGACACCAAAGCAGCAAGGCATCCTTGGCCGATTTCTTCTCTTTGTTATCCTCTGTCTCCACGCTGATGTCCTGGATCTATGGGGGAGGAGAGTACAGCTGAATATAGGGAGGACGGCAGGTCCTCCAAAACAGATCGCTAGAATCCCACAAGCAGCCCAGATTTTCTTGGCACGAGGTTAAATAACATTTTATTGTAATTTGTACATTTTTAATTTCTGGAATTGTTAGCCACGAGCCACAAGGTGGGTGTAAAGATTCTAAAAAACAAACGAATAAAGTCTCTGCTGATAAGAGCTGAATATTAAGACCTGCACAACTCATGCTCATTTGCATCAACTCTCCTGCTTTGCATAATTTGGCCTTCTTAGTAAGGGACAGGCAACAGCATGATGGTGATAATTCCAGATAAGCAGCCGTAGTAGTCTGCAGCAGTACCATAAAACAGGAGTCCAGCGGCGCTTAAAAGAAAGCAAAATTTATTCTGGCATAAACTTCCATGAACCAAAGTTCACTTCATCAGACGCATAAAAACTCCAATACATCTGATAAACTGAGCTCAGACTCATGAAGGTTTACGCGGGAATAAATTTTGTTAGCTTTTAAGATGCCACCGATGCTTTATTTTGCTGCCTCAAAAGCATCTAATGAAATAAATCCAGATTCACAAAGCTTATGCTGGAATAAATTTTTTGTGACGTATTTAAGGATCACTGGCTTCCTGTTTCGTTTTAACATCGCGGGACAGGAATCTTATTTATCCATTTTCAGGCACACTTTTACAGGAGCAGCGTCCGGGAACTTGCTCTTTTTCTTTTAAAAACGAAAACCGACTCTGAATTCTACATGTGCTCTCACAGTCTGTGCTGCTTCTCTGCATGCACGTAGACCGGAGCGTGGGCTACAGGCCATCTGGATTTGTTTGCAAAAGACAAGAAGGGGAGGAGGGGAGAGAAGCAGGGCATGATCGTACCTGGAAGCGGAGAATGATGGTCCAGATGAGGCCCAGCGTCAGGCGGTGGTTACCGTCAACGATGTCATGGGAACCCATGTTCTCCAAGTGAACACGCTGCTCCTTTAAAAACTGCAGGGCCTTATCTACATTCTCCAGGCAGTGGATGCGCATCCGGCCTTTGGTTGGTTTGGGCTAGTGAAAGAGAAGAGTTAGGGCTTAATTTGACCAAGGTTCAGTCTCGGGATGTTCGCCTGCACTGGGTGAAATACTTTTACTTTATTCCAGATTTCTATCCCATCAACCCTGGCAGGCCGGGCTCAGGGTGACTAACAACAACAACATCATACAATTCTACTCCACAGCATGTGCAGAATGCATTTCCCAGGATACCTGGTATGTAAAATCATTCAGTCAAAGTGGGAACCCTAGCACTCAACTTCTATAGAAATTCATCACATCAGATTTCAGAGGTTTAGAAGGGTTGGCCAGGGGCAGATCTTTGGGGGGTGGGGCATGAGGGGTCAGGGGCCCCAGGCACCACATCAGTGGCTCACGTGGGGGTGCATTTCCCACTTTCTGCCACTTCTCTCTGCCCCTCTGCTGGCTCACCTTTGCAAAAGGTGCTGCAAACCCCGCAGGACCTGATAAAGCCGGCCTGCAGTTTTCACAAAGTGCTGTTGTCAGGCCAGAGCAAAGCAGCCAAACTTGGAATGACCCACTCAGCTCTGCCACTTTGTCACAGCCATGCGCGCTCTCTCTCTCTCTCCTTTTCTGTCTCTCTCTCCTTTTCTCTCTCTCTCTCCTGCCCTCTTTTTCTGTTTGTTTCTCTCTCTTTTTCTAAGGTAGGGCTGGGCAGTCACATAAACCCCCTTGCCAGCCAGATGCTCACACAGGGAGGGGGGGCAAGATCAGTTCTTGCCCCGAGCACCATTTTCTACAGATATGCCACTGGGGTTGGCTTTGGTTAGTACTTGGATGGGAGACCACCGAGAAGTCCAGGGCTGCTGCACAGAGGCAGGCAATGGCAAAACAACCTCTGTCAGGGGTGTCGAACTCATTTGTTATGAGCTGGGTATGACATTAATTTGACTTGGTCCGGCTGGGCCCTGGGGAGGAGTTGCTGCCTTGGCTGGCGAGCTCCCAGAAGAACTGGGGGATGGAGTGGCTGCCTTGGCTGGCGAGGCCCCAGCAGCCTCGCCAGCCCAGAACAGAACGGGGGGAGGTGGTCAACACTGGGGCAGGGGGTGGCTGCCTCAGCTGGTAAGTCAGAAGTAGGCTGTCCACCCCAGATCAGCACTGGCACTGTGCTAGTGGCTGTCTCAGCTGGTGAGTCTGCATTATGCTTGCCAGCCCAGACTGGTCCTGGGAGGATGACTACCTCGACCACAGGTAGTCATAGCAGCCTTGCCAGGCCAGATCAGTAACGAGGAGGTGGTTGGCACTGGGTGGGGGGACCGTGACTGCCTCAGCTGGTGAGTCCGCAGGCAGGTATGCAAACCCAGATTGACATGGGGGCAGGGGCTACTAACTTGGCCGGTGAGCCCTGGGGGAGATGTCAGCACTGGAGAGGGGACTGCCTCAGCTGGTGAGCCCACAGTATGCTCACCACCCAGATCAGCACTGAAGGGGTGGCTCACCAGGACGTATCAGGAGTGGGGATGAGTGGGTCCCTGGACTGGCCAACCCACAGTGGGCTCACCAGGCCAGATTGGGAGCAGGAGGTGGGTAGAGTGCCTGGTCTGGGATCACAGGCCTGATAAACCTTCTCAAGGGGCCAGATGCAGCCCCTGGCTGCATGTTCGACATCCCTGCCTCAAGGAATTGCCATAAGTCGGCTGTGATTTGATGGTGCTATCCATCAACCATGACTTTGGTAGCATCTTAATTTGGTCAGTGCTCTCATAGTGCCTCCCACTCCCAGGACAATCTTAACGG
Organism: Sphaerodactylus townsendi; assembly: GCF_021028975.2. Lineage (NCBI taxonomy): Eukaryota > Metazoa > Chordata > Lepidosauria > Squamata > Sphaerodactylidae > Sphaerodactylus > Sphaerodactylus townsendi. The sequence goes on along the minus strand of NC_059425.1, from coordinate 26,759,623 downwards.
GTGCTGTTAAGACGATCCTTGCTCTTATTTGACATTTGGGGCATTTAGGCTGAAAGAAAAATCACTTGCTGTGGGTCACCCAATGAGTGGGTGTGGCAAAGTCTCCCAGGCAGGACTCACTGTATTCAGCTCAACACCTCCTCAGCCTGCACACGGCACTCTTGGGCAAGGGCTTCCAACACCTCCCATTTTACAGTCACACACAAGAGCCCTGTCTTGCAGGATGTACTTGGCATGCAGAGAATTAACATGCATGCCGGATCCATGCCAGCCAAGAAGCTGGTCGGACTTGTAACGGAACTCCCTTCCAACAGCACATTCGCAGACAGACTGCGGGAAGGGCTTGTCTGCATGTCACAGAGGCTAAAGAAAAAAACGTGGAGGGAGGGGCAGTCGAGGCACCGAGGGCTTTGCCCATGAGAAGAATTTCTACTCTACCTGCAAAGAACACAGCCCATGAATGGAAAGGTGGAGTTATCCCAGGAGGGGATCTAATGAGGCAACTGGAAAAAAAAAACCCAGCATAAACTTTGGAGCTGACAACCCTGAGGCCAGAATAGGGAGTCAGGAGCTGGGAAAAGGCGTGTGGGCTGGGACACTGGGGACCGTGCGAGGAAAATAAAATCACCTTTGCAACACCTCGGCTTGCACAAAAACACCTGAGGAAGGAACTGTGAACTGCAGGTCTCTGAAGAAATGGCATATACATTTTCTAAATAAATACATTTCCTAAATAGCAGCTTTACACTTTGGAAGCAAAGACTGGTAATCTAATGCACTGGCTCACAGTATTGCAGCCAGGCAGGGGCAGAGCGAGGGGGAACGGCGCCCAGGGCACGCGTGCATCCTGCACCCATACCACGCCCCCACCACGCCCACACACCAGCGTGCAGCCAGGGACCAAATTCTGTGTCTTCAGACAAGAGGCTGGCCAGCCTAGCTAGGGTTGCCAACTCTGGGTTGGGAAAGTCCTGGAGATTTTAGGGGTGGAGCCTGGGGAAGGCGGAGTTTGCAGAGGGAAGGTATAACGCCACAGAATTCACCCTCTGAAGCATCCATTTTCTCCAGGGGATCTGAATTCTGTCATCTGGAGATCAGCTGTGATCCTGGGAGATTTCCAGATCCCTCCAGGAGGCTGGCAACCACGTGGCCCGCCCACTTGCTAACTTGTTCTTCCGTGGAATGACAGCGTCCCGTTTGATGAATGCTTTTGCTGTTGCAAGTCTGGAAATGCTGGAAAACTCTTAGTCATCAAATGTAGTCATTTAAAGGGTGCCACCTTTCAGGTTCTCATGACAGGTACCAACAATCATATAAAGCAAGCCTCTGTGAAACAGACTATAATTCATATGCACACACACAGTGTTGTTCCAGAGATGATCCCAATGTCACACCAAGGCTCCACCAGAGCTTAGGGTAAACCCCTGTTCAGCCTTGGGTGGCCTCAGAAAAATTACCATATATACTCGTGTGTAAGTCAACCCAAATATAAGTCGAGGCACCTAATTTTACCACAAAAAACTGGAAAAACTTATTGACTCAAGTATAAGTCTAGGGTGGGAAGTGCAGCAGCTACTGGTAAATTTCAAAAATAAAAATAGATGCGGTCGGCCGCTATTTGGGGGTCTCTGCCACTGACCCCCCATCTCACCAATCCCAAGGTCTCTGCCACCAACCTCTCCATCCCAAAGCTTTTCCAGCTCACCCAGGTCAACTGGCTGTCACCCGCTGAGAGCCAGGGGCCAGCCACCGCTGAGAAGAAGGCAGAGGCAGAGAAAGCAGCTGAAAGGGGGGAGGCAGAGAAGAAGGCAGAGGAGAACGAAGCAGAGAAGGAGGCTGAGAAAGCGGCTGAAACGGGGGAGGCAGAGAAGAAGGCAGAGGAGAGCGAAGCAGAGGCAGAGAAAGCAGCTGAAAGGGGGAGGGCAGAGAAGAAGGCAGGAAAGAGCGAAGACGGGAGAGGGGGAACACCACACAAGAATTAAGTGGGACCCTCACTCTCATATAAGTCGAGGGGGGCTTTTTCAGCACAAAAATGTGCTTAAAAAGTAGACTTATACGCGAGTATGTAAGGTACTCTCTTTTTCTCAGAGCAGATGTACATGTTATAGTAGTAAAAAGCATTTCCTCATCTTAGTGTCACAAAGAGAATGCTGCATAAGGAACACATTCTCGTTATAGAAAGAAAAAAAACCCTTATTTCACAGTTCTCGCTGCCGTCTCTGGTTTTAAAATGCTGGAATCGAGTGTCTCGTTCTTGCCTTTTCACTTCTCTTTTTCTTGCAAGAGTACAAACAGTCCCTTAAGCCAAGCAAGGCCTTCTTCGGCCATCCTCGTCAAGTCATTCTCTTTGTTAAGCATGGCCTCAAAAGGCCAAAATGCTCCGCTTGCTTAGCCTTGCCTAGGCTTCGCTGTCCCCCAGGGCCTCTAAGCATCACCGAACATATTTTAGCATCTCCCTGTGTTCAGCTAGAAAACTCAGCAGCAGCAGCACCTGCCAAGCTGCCAGGCAGGGTGGATCTTACTGCCAGCCCGCTTGGAAACTGGAAAAACCACCTTGCTCGGGCTGGGAACAAGCTGTTCCCCTCTCGGTTATGAGGGAGGCAAAGTGTGGAATTCTGGGAACAGGTGTTTGGCTCTCTATTCTGGGGGCGGCTAACTGTGGCCTAGCCTGGATCAGCCAAGACAGACACGGCACAAACACAGGAACTAGGGCTGCAAGGTAGCTAGGGACCACCATGCTATTCTCCAATTGTCCCCAACTGGTATACAGGAAATATACTGTTCCAAGGATCTCTCAGGGCCACAAACACATTCTTCGCACATGACATGTCAGGAATTTACCGCATTGGTGAACCTGCGCAGTTAAATCAAATGGTTGAGATAATTACAGTTTCCAAATGCATCATATGCTCACGACTGAAAGTTCTCATCTTAATTAGCCAGTTTATAAGAGCTCACGCAATCCAATCTGCATATACACACAGAAAACGCATGTTTACACACACATATTTCAACCAAGTTTTCATCTGATTATGGATTGTACATTTAAAGAAATCCCCTATGCTGCACAGCTAATAAGACAATCCGTGAAATTATTTCTTTTATGTGAATGATATTAGAAATACCACTGCAATGGTACATGGGATTTTGCATGTAGAGACACACATCAGCATCTCCCATGAGATCCCTGGCAAGAGGACCATGCCACCTGAAATTTGGAGAAGAAGTGTTTAGATTTATTTCCCTGCCTTTCTCAACCATAAGGAGTCCCAAAGCAATTTACAAACTCCTTTTCCCTTTCTCTCCCCACAACAGACACCATGTGAGGCTGGTGGGCCTGAAAGCCTTCTGAGAGAGAACTGTGACTAGCCCAAGGTAGCCCAGCAGGCTTCATGTGGAGGAGCAGGGAAACAAATTAACTTCACCTGATTAGCAGCCCTCTGCTTCCCAAGGCAACTCTAGCTATTGAGAATTGTCACTAAGAATCAAACACAAGTCACTCTCATAGCCTATGACAAAATGTTACCTTCATATTTTACATAGTCAATACTTATTTAATGAAGCAGTTATACCCTGCCTTTTTCATGGTTCAAGGCAGTTTAGCAGATAATAGGAGACAATGCCAATCATTCAGGCCAGTGTGGGGTACTGATTAGAGTGCAGAAGTAGGGCTTGGGAGACTCAAATTCAAGCCCTCTCGCCATCACATAAAGATCATTGGGTAATCTTGGGCTAGTCACTGTCTCTTAATCTAACTTTCTGCACAGAGTTGTGTGGATAAAAAGGAGAGGAGGAAGGTACACTATGTATATAGCCTTGAATTCCTGGGAAAAGGGTGGAATACAAATGGATAGAGAGACAGATAAATAGATGGATATTTTAGATTCGTTCAACGCCCATCATATAGCAGGAAGAGAAAGGGAGAATGGATGGAGAGTTCTAATCCTTTCAGTGATCCCCGCCCACTCCACATGTCTACTTTTGCAGGAAAGAACATGGCCTGATTCTGCCTCTTGCATTGGCTGCTCTAAAGGCACTGAGCTCAGTGATCCAGGGGAATGCTAAAGTACTGGGGGCTTTCCTTCCACCGGCCATCAACCTCCATCCATCACTGTTACACACAGAACAAGGGATGAGCCAAGCCAAATACTTAACATGACCCTGCTTCCTGTTACCCTAAGCTAGCTATAACCTCCAAGCCCTGAACGAAGGCAAAGAGACAATCTGGTCAGAAATTGGTATTGGAATTCCTGCAGGGGACAAAGACAAGAGATACTCCTTATAACAGGGGTCTGCAACCTGTGGCTCTCCAGATGTTCATGGCCTACAATTCCCATCAGCCCCTGCCAGCATGGCCAATTGGCCATGAACATCTGGAGAGCCACAGGTTGCAGACCCCTGCCTTAGAACCATAACTCCTCCAGGAGCCCAACAATAAAAGGAGATGCCACTCATTCACATGAACAAAAGTGGGGTGTTGAAGATAAAGTGGTGAAAAGGATAAAGTGGCAGATTAGGGCCATGGGTGAGCTGGGTTCAAATCCCCATTTCTTCTACAGGAGCATGCTGGGTGACTTGGGGCCCATCATGAACTTTCAGCCTGGCTCACCTCATAGGGCTGTTGGGAGAGAAAAGTGGGATATAAATAAACTGTAAATGCATGCATGCAAAAATTAAGGGACACACCCAGCCAAGCCTCTGATGACCTCCGCTGACTCCTGCCTGCATAGTTCCACCTTAAATTCTGTCAGTTGGTTACTCTAGAGCAGGGGTAGGCAGCCCCCCTGGAACACATACCAACAGCAGCAAACTGGGCCATTTTGGTTGGCACCTCTGTCCAAGAAAGTGAGGCACCGCAGAAGGCAACAGGCACGGGTTAGGCTTGTCTTTGCCTCCCAGATGTGCCCAGTCAGCAACCGGGTACAGGATGAACCCCCTGAGATGCCAGCAGCCCAGCTTGAGCTTGGCTCATTTCAAGTGTGTCTCCAAATATCATCCCCGACCCCATTTTGATTGTCAGGACACCAACATCTTCACGAGTAGACACAGCATTTGGTGGTGGGGGAGGTGGCATTTGGGCCAAAAGTGGTTGCCTTCTCCTGCTCTACAGTGCTTAAATCAGGGACTGAATTTTATATACACATAAAATCCTGAAAGAAACATTTCGTCACACTCTAGATTGATCAGCAGCCAGGATGGGTTGTTAATTGAAAGCTCTTAAACTGTCTATTTTATATGATTATATGGAAACACAAAAGAGACATCAATGCTATGAAAAGGCTTTTCCTATTCAATATCCAGCCCAGCATCAGAATTGCCTTGCTGTATCAAGACAAAAAAAAATCCATCAATGTACTGTTCCCAGTACCAGTTGATCCAGTGGTTGGAGGAGGAGGAGGAAGAAGAAGAGTAGTTTGAGTTTATATCCCCCCTTTCTCTCCTGCAAGGAGACTCAAAGGGTCTCACAATCTCCTTTCCCTTCTGCCCCACCCCCACCCCAACAAACACCCTGTGAGGTGGGTAGGCTGAGAGAGCTCCAAAGAGCTGTGACTAGCCCAAGGTCACCCAGCTGGCGTGTGTTGGAGTGCACAGGCTAATCTAGTTCCCCAGATAAGCCTCCACAGCTCCATTGGCAGAGCAGGGAATCAAACCCGGTTCTCCAGATTAGAGTGCACCTGCTCTTAACCACTATGCCTCTGCTGCTCTAACATGAAGACACTAACATGAAGGGGATCGCTACCCCTGTTTGTATGTCCTTGTCACTTAATCTGCGGTATGCAACTTCAGAACATGGAGGCTCTATTTAACTATCATGGCTAGCCACTATGGCAGCCTTTGCAAAGTCATCTGGGCCTGATCTACACATGCAATATAGCAAAGCAGTTGAGTGGACTGTACCACACAGGAGTGCAAACATGGGATCACATTTTAATAACTTCCCACTATGTAAAAGATTCTATGTAAGCTAACATACTAGGGACCTCCTGTTCGCTGACGTGCTAATTATTGACTTTCTAGGTGTGTGTTTTTTTCCTTCCCTTTTTCATTGGTTTTTTTTTTTTAAAAAAAACAGAGCCTGTCACCTAAAGCAGTATAGTCCAGAATTTAATCACTGCACCCTGTTTCATTGCATGTGTGTGCAGGCAAGAGATAACAGCTATTGCCTTGGCCTGTGGTAGTGCATTCCACATGTTAATTATGCACTCCATGAAGAAGTATTTTATTTTGCTTATCCTTGATCTATTGCACATCTAGAGTTTTAGTATTACAAGCATGGAAAAATCATTTATGTCTCTCTCATCCCTGTCATCATACCATTATCATAAATCACATAATTAGACAGCTACAGATACTGAAGTTTCACTTACTGAGTCATTCGCAAAAGGGCACCAAAGCTGTTTGTATATTTCCACATAATTTAAAATACTGAAACTTAGCATGTCAGTTGAGAGGAATCACTCCCAGATTCCCAAAAGCCACAAGAGGATTCTGAACAGAGTCCACAAACTTTTCAAAGGGGAAACAAGCCCAGCACAGCGAGAGTGAGCAGATGTACTGGACAGGAAATCAGCAGGATCATGAATACATGTGGTTGACAATCTGGAGAGGATCAGAACAGGGTTGCCAAATCCAAGGAGGAGGAGGGGAAGGTTTGGATTTATATCCCCCCTTTCTCTCCTGTAAGGAGATTCAAAGGGGCTTAGAATCTCCTTTCCCTTCTCCCTGCCCCCACCCCACAACAAACACCCTGTGAGGTGGGTGGGGCTGAGAGAGCTCCAAAGAGCTGTGACTAGCCCAAGGTCATCCAGCTGGCTTGTGCTGGAGTGCACATGCTAATTTGTTTCCCCAGATAAGCCTCCACAGCTCAAGAGGCAGTGGGGAATCAAATCCAGTTCTCCAGATTAGAGTGAACCTGCCCTTAACCCTGCCCTTATGCTTGGCCCCTGGCAGGGGATGGGGATGGGGCGGGAGGATGGGGTGGGGGATGGGGGGTGGGTAAGACTGCCAGATCCAAATTGGGAAAGTCCTGGAGATTTGGGAGCAGAACCTGGGGAGGACAGAGACCTCAATGGGGTACAACTCTATAGAATCCACCCTCCTAAGCATCCATGTTCTCCAGGGGAGCTGATCTCTGTAATCTAGAAATGAGCTGTAAACACAGGGGGTCCCCAGATCCCACCTGGAGGCTGGCATCTCTAGCACAGGATAGGGGCTAAGGAAAAACTGCACTAAGCCACAGTTGGGCGGTGTGCATTTGTGTGAGCCGCTTGGTATTGTAACGTCATCCCCCCCTTACAGGGACTGAGCGAGGGGGAACTGCGCCCCGTGCCCCCCCACGCCCTCGCAGGGGCACACACCCGGTGCGTTGCGCACCCCTATTCCCTTGGCGCTACGCTACTGCCCCCTTAGAAACAGTGTGCAGTTATTTATTTACAGCATTTCCCAGTTAATAACTGGGTTAATAACTCACACCCTTTCATGCTTAGTTAGACGACACACAGTGCAAACATTTCCAGAGGAATAAACAGCATAGAACAGGCCTGCTTAGGACAGCTTTCTGAGAAACATTGGTATGGATTCTCCCTTAGGCTGAAGGAAACGCCTCCAGCCGATGGAGGCTTCCTCCAAGTTAAGAGGCTCTCCTGCAGGAGGAAGAGCCACTTAAGTAGGAGGAAAACTCCTCAGGCGGGGGGAAGGCTTGAGATGTAACTCAGTGCAATGGTAGGATACATGCTATTGAGACGCATGCTCTAAGCACGATTTTTAGAAGTTATGTTTAGAGAGTGCTACAAGTCTTTCAGCAGTATGTTTTATTTTCAAGTAGCTTCAGAGCTTCGAAGGGCTTTGGTAGAAGAGGTTTGAAGGTGGCTGTTGCATAGGGAGATGTGGCATTCACCGTCAGGGGCTTCCATAGGCCATGTGGAACTAAAATACTCACTGACTTCTAATGCAAAAACAAAAACCCCTGGGTCTCTAACAAAGCCTTGGAGGCAAGGTTGCCAACAGGTCTGGAAAATATGCCCCTTTCCCTTTAACAGAGGATTAACAGGTGGAAATGGGCCAGTTGAAGCTTTTCAAGGCACAGAGACAAATAACATCTCAGGAAGCCTCTATTAAAGGGGAATTTTTCTCCAAACCTGTTGGCAGTCCTTCCTGTGAGTTAGTCAATGCAGCTCTTATCTCATGCCTAAGTCTATCACTACTTTTTCAGCCCGCAAAGTGTAAAGCAGGGGTCTGCAACCTGTGGCTCTCCGGATGTTCATGGACTACAATTCCCACCAGCCCCTGCCAGCATGTGCTGGCAGGGGCTTGTGGGATTTGTAGTCCATGAACATCTGGAGAGCCACAGGTTGCAGACCCCTGGTGTAAAGTGATGTAGGGAGAATCAGTTTTCAAGCAAGTTTTCCTAACTCTACTTTGGTTGCAAAAACATTTCTCTTCTTCCTCTTCACATATAGTTTTTTTACATTCCAGTACTGGTCATCAGAAGTTACAAAAAAAAAAGATGTTTCATACTGAATGGGGCAAGTTCATACTTTCAGTCATTATCTAAGTATTTCAGCCTATTTTTACAGCAGCCTGAAGTAGAAAAATAAAAACGTTTGCCTTTTTTTTCTTATACATTCATCGAGTTTGCCATTTCTCCTCCTCCTCCAGTCAGGGATGTCTCCATTTCAGCCACTTACCAGCTGCTCCCCTGAGAGAACTTCCAGCAAGCGCAGCAGCATCCGTCCATCCCGCAAGTCACTGTACAGGTCACTGATACGGCAAGTGACTCGGGCCAGGTGAGAGTTGACCCATTTGGTGAAGGTTTTCTTCTGCACAGCTTCTCGCTCATCTGCAAGACAAAACCCGTTGCACAGTGAATGATGAAGGAAAAACATCAGTCTAGCACAGGGGTCTGCAACCTGCGGCTCTCAAGATGTTCATGGACTACAAATCCAATCAGCCCCTGCCAGCATGGCCAATTGGTCATGCTGGCAGCGGCTGATGGGATTTGTAGTCCATGAACATCTGGAGAGCCGGAGGTTGCAGACCCCTAGTGTAGCATGTTCAAGAGTGCCACAACAGAGGCAGAACATGCCCTTGCATCCAAAAGGTTTCAGGTTCAATCCCAGGTACACATGAACCTGCCTTGTACTAAACAGGAGGTTTGGTCCATCAAGGGCCACTTTGTCTACTGAGACTGGCAATGGCTCTCCAGGGGCGCATCAATAGGAATATAGTGTCCAGGCTGATGGATGTAATAGTACCTCTCTATTCTGCATCGGTCAGAATCACATTGGCTTTCTTGGCTGCCACATCACACTGCTGACTCATGTTCAGTCTGTGGTCAGTAGATTCAGGCAGACATCTTTCATATCATCTGCTACCGGGTCTTTTCAACTGGTGTTGCCAGGATTGAACCTGAGATCTTTTACACGCTAAATAGATGCTCTATTACTAACCCATGGCCCCTCCTGTGTTCAGAAAGGCTTTGCTCTGCCCAAGATTCTGGGTGCTGTTGGTATAAGAGTAGAGAATGCTGAACTTGACAGAATCCTGATCCAACTTAGTATAAAGCTATTACTGATGACAGCCAACATGGTGTAGTGGTTAAGAGCAGGTAGATTCTAATCTGGAGAACTGGGTTTGATTCTCCACTCCTCCACCCAAGCGGCAGAGGCTTATCTGGTGAACCAGGTGTGTTTCCACACTCCTACATTCCTGCTGGGTGACCTTGGTCTAGTCACAGTTCTTCGGAACTCACTCAGCCCCACCCACCTCACCAGGTGTCTATTGTGGGGAGAGAAAGGGAAAGGAGCTTGTAAGCCACCTTGAGTCTCCTTACAGGAAGGTGGGATATAAATCCAAACTCCTCTTCTTAATATCTTCATCACTGAAGTGCCACCCACACCAGTGAAGGAAGCTCCATCTTTTTCTGTTTTTATCTTAGGCACGTCTCTACTTCCCCACAATAGATACCCCGCATCCTAGTAAATCAGGATGAGTCCTTATCACCGCAGCACGAATCAATCTTATAAGTGCCCAAACATTTTCTTTCGCCTGCACACTCCCAGATCCAATCGCCTGAGCTGCAATGAAATCACATATTGTTCATAAACATTCTAACCACTTGAGGAAAGAAAGCGAATGCTGGGAGGCGTGCAGTTTTTGTGTTGGAAGTGAAAGGTCAGTCTCAGTTTGAGAAATTCACACTGACTCAGGGATTGAAGGTGGCACAGCATTGCAGACTTCTGTTCTCAAAGTGTGCATGGTCCCCAAGGAAATGCTCCTTTTGGAATACCCCCCTCACCACGAGAAGTACCTAATATTGTTTGCTTATGTTCATGTGACTCTACTGCTGTAACCTTTCCGGCAACGTACACAAAGAAGGAACAGAAGGAGCCCTAAACTAGTAACAGTGATATTCACATAGCGTTCAAGTGTGACAGCGTGCACTCCATTGTACAGAGGTCTTATCCTTCGTTTTCCTTGCTCAGTGTCCTCATCCAAACTCCATCACATTGCATCACAAGCAGTGGTGGGATTCAAATAATTTAACAACCAGTTCTGGTGGTGAGATTCAAATCATTTAACAACTGGTTGTATACAAGCACCATTTTAACAACCGGTTCTGCCGAAGTGGTGTGAACCGGCTGAATCCCACCACTCACATTAACAATTCAAGACCTCAGGCTTATATATACATGCAGTGGTGGGTTGGGTTTTTTAAAATTTAAATTTAAAAAAATCTTTTGACATATATTGCCTTCTCCCCCGCCCAGAAGTAATTAAAGATTTTAAAAGTGTTGTTAGTTGAAACATAGGCATCAATTGGTCTAATCCAGGAATAGGGAACCTTTAACACTCAAAGAGCCATTTGGACCCGTTTTCCACGGGAAAAGAAAACACTTGGAGCCGCAAATAATTTTTGACATTTAAAATAAAGAAAACACTAAATGTATTGGGTTTTTTTTTACCTTTTACTCCGCTCATTCTGAGAAGCGCATGGATGCACCCGCCCTGCTACCTGCAGGGCGGGCAAGGATGAAGCCAGCGGCTCGGCCTCGCTGGCCACTGGGTAAGCGCCCGCCCCGCTCCAACAGGGCGGGCGAGAGGGGAAGCCCACGGCGCGGCCCAGCCGACCGCGGGCAGTTGGTGCACCTGCCCTGCTGCCTGCAGGGCGGGCAAGGATGGGACCTGTGGCTTGGCTCGTGGAGCCACAGTGCAAGGGCAGAAGAGCCGCATGTGGCTCTCGAGCCGCAGGTTCCCTACCCCTGGTCTAATCAGTGACAGTTTGCATTGATTAATTGGTGGGGGCCAATTTTAACTAGCCTGGTAAAGAATTAAAGCTAGGAGAATTTATTTCCTGGAATTATTCTGGTTCTGATGCGTTACTGTTGGAGGGAATTAGAAAAAGCACAAAGGGATCTTTTTCTGCTAACAGTGAGTCATTGAGCATGGGTCTATTGAACCATACGTTCACTGAAGCATCTTCACAACACTCACACAATGATACAAGTTTAAACCATATGAACATTTATTTAAACCAGTTTAAAGGAGATGATTAATCAGCTCAAACTAAGGGTTAAAATGTTTTTGCATCTGGCTGAGAGAAAAATGTCATGTTCCTATAATAGAGGCTTAATGGGCTATTTTTACCAGGTGTTGCTGTTAGTTATTTCTGTGGCAGGAAGCCTCCTCGTCTCATTTCCACGCATTAAGCCTCTATTAAAAGGGACACAACATTTCCCTACCCCCAGGACAGTCAGTGATTAAATGTTACCCTGCTTTTCAGTTACATTAAAAACAAACCTCCCAAAGAGGCTTACAATGAACTCCAGAACACGAACGACAGCATGGAGTTTAAAGGATCAGGAAATTGGGGGTGGGGGACACCTACAGAATATGAATAATAAAAATGGCAACAGAATCAAAAATTCCCAGCAATATCATCCATGTTTTCTCAGCAATCACTATGCGGTGAGCAGAAATGTCTAAATTTTATGAACTGAAATCAAACGACTGAGAAAGAATCGTTTTTACCATCTGTCTAAAGAACAAAAGGAATGACACAATACCAAATGAGCAGCTGCAACAAACAGCCCAACAAACAAGAGTCAGTGTGTTATAATAATTGAGTATCAGCCTGCAATGTACGAAACCCTGGGCTGCCAACCTCCATGTGAGGCCTGGAGATATCATGGCATCACAACTGATTATCAGACGGTAGAAACCAGATACCCCAGATGGTGGTCACTTTGGTGGTGGATTCGACAACGTTATACCTGTTGAAATCCCTCCCCAAACCATGCCCTCCTCAGGTTCCATCCCTCAAACCTCCAGGAATTTCTCAACCTGGAGTTGGCAACCCTAAGGAAACCGGAGTTTGAATCCCTATTCTGCTACAGAAACTTGCTGAGGGACTCTGGGTTAGTCACATACTGTCGGTCTAACCTACCCGACAGGGTTGTCCTTGTGAGGATAAAACTGAGAAAGAAGAATGTTGTTAGGCCACTTTGGTTCCATACTGGGGAGAAAAATTGGGTATAAATGAAGGGCATAAATGAAGGTGCTCAGGAGCAGCAGCAGCAGCAGCAGAAGGCCATTGCTTTCACATCCTGCATGTGAGCTCCCAAAGGTACCTGGTGGGCCACTGCGAGTAGCAGAGTGCTGGACTAGATGGACTTTGGTCTGATCCAGCAGGCTCTTTCTTATGTTCTTATAAAGAAACAATTTCCCACAGGCCTGGGGAAGCCAGCAAGTGGGCCCTGTCATATGCTGTGGCCACGTTTTATAGTGGGGGCTAGAGCTGCCAATAACCCTGAATAAAAGCGTTCTATCCCTATAATAGAGGTTTAATGTGCAGAAATGGACAGTTTATTTTTGTGGGAAGGAATGAGAGCTGCCAGAAGACTGGAGGTAACCCCCTCCAGACCAAATTAATTCACGTCTGTTCTATCCCACCACCTTTTTCTCCCAGAGTCCTTTGCTCCCTTTTCGTCTGGTTTCTCTTCTTTTTAATGCCCATTGTGGTAAGTGAGAATACTGGACATAAAACTGGAGTCAGATTCATGCCAATTGGGGGACTGTCTCCTCTGTTTGAAGTAGGATGTTTATCTCTGGAGTAGGTGGTACCATGAGAGGCAGGAACAGAATGTGGAGCCTGGTATTTGTTTTTGTTTTTTTAATTAATTGCAAACCGCCTTGCTGTAACTTGCCTGGAAAAAGGAAAGAATGCCTCTGAGCAATGTTCCCATCCTCATCCCACTCCAAATCTGGGATTCAGGCTAAAAGACTGAAAAGGCATAATGCTCTGGCAGATTTAACCCTAGAACCTTTCCCAACAGAAGAAGTATTTTACTACAGAAAGCCAAAGGACTAAGGGGAAATCTTAAGACCCATCACTTCGCAGCCCAGGAGAAATACCACCTTTGGGATCAAGTTGCTAATCAGTCAGGGAAAAACCGTCCTGCCCCTTCAATACAGATTTAATATGCAAAAATCTGCAGTTTAAATTTTTCACAGCATAATATCACAAGAGGGACCAGTTAAAAAAAAAGTTAGCAATCCTACTTCTGACACATTTAAATAAATCTGCACCAAGCACAGGTATGGAATGCTTTTCCCTTACATTACAATAACCACACAGATCTATCCGCCTGATAATAGGGGATACATTTCTAGGTTGGAGGAAGTGATTTGCAGGAAAGTGTAACTGAGGATCCTCTCATTTTAGTAATTAAAGCATCAACTATCTTTCACACCTTCCCACCCCATCTTTCCCAACATGGTTTCGAATCCTCTCGTCCCCAGTCTTATGCCCTGTAACACCTCTTGAGGGAAGAATGCAGGCACGCAAATCAAGTCAGCAAAGATCTCATAACATAATCATGAGCAAGTCACTTTTCCCTGGATAACTAATGAACCGAATTGCAGAGATATGGCGTCATCTGAGACTCCTCTGCATGACGACTCATGAGAACTACTTCATGTCTTAGTTGGAGGTGAGTTTTTAGCGCCCGTTGTTTCTGCCCAAGTACATTTTACATTTAGCACAAAGCTTATTTCCATGTTGTTGTTGTTGTTTTTGGTAAATAGCACATTTCTTAAAAGCAACAAGATTGTGACTGCATGCACAGATAATATGTGGCAGATACCTAATGGGATACACAAGTAGTACAATTAATATAACTGTTCAGTGTGACCCCACCAGGCCACACCCCATGGCAACACTAGACCCTAAAAATGCCAGCCTCCTGGTGAGATCTGGGGATCCCTCAGAATTACACCTCAACTCCAGACTCCAGAGATCAATTGCCCTGGAGAAAATGGATGTTTTGGAGGCTTGACTCTATGGCATTGTACTCAGTGGTGGGATCCAAAATTTTTAATAACAGGTTCCGATGGTGGTGGGATTCAAACAGTGGCGCCGCCGCACACAGGCACCTCCAGTCCCTATTGGGCAGGGAGGTTGCTTTAGTAACCCCTTCTCGGCACTCAGAAAAAATTAGTAGCCACTTCTAGAGAAGTGGTGAGAACTGGTTGGATCCCACCTCTGATTGTACTCCACTTTGGTCCCTATCTGTCAAGAAACTGAGTCCCTCTATGCAGTTTCAAACACTCGTTTAAGCTTTAAGCCTACAATAAAATTTTAAGAATAGAAATTAACTGAGCTGTGCTTGCCGTGTAGCAAAGGTCTGACCTTTTGAAACTAAGATAAGGACCATGTGATAGTAGTAAGACTATCTATCTATCTATCTATCTATCTATCTACCTACCTACCTACCTACCTACCTACCTACTTCTTTCCCATCCATCACCCAAGTCCCTGAGCTTCTATCTTGTGATGGCTTCTATCTTGTCTGCCTCTCCTAGGCCTTTCAGCTGGAGCCACATTCCAATTAATTAGCTGATTTTGGGGGGCCTTGTTATCTGTGAGAAAATGGAGGGCTTAGGCCAGCAGATAAACCCCACCTTGTTATCTCAATTTGACCCTTAGGTCACCTGGTTAGCAATATGGTGATGCAATTATCTGACATCACCAGCCACAGCTCTGATTGGTTATTGAGCCTAGACCAATTCAGACATACACACAGACACACCCTTAACTTTAACCTTTTGTTGAGTGCATTCTTGTCTTCTAGCATGGCTCCTTGATACCTCCGGACTTTAAAATTCATGGGCTGGAAACATTGCCCTGCTGACTCTGGACAGAGTGGATTTTTGAGCCGGAGGATTCCAACCAGAATGGCAACATCTGGTATTTTGAGCCAATGCTATTTACTGCATTGTTAGTCCTTTTCAGGTTTAGGTTTTATTGGTTTAAATCCTCACTAGTACTGTTCTCTTTGAAATAGTCCAGCACAATTCTAATAAGCTCTGTTAATCACATTTTGGGGTATTTTGTCATCAGGTGGCTTCAATATAATTCCAGTACCTTGGCTACCGGGCTATAATTAACCAGGTTGATTGTTTTGTGAAATTCATGCTGCAAGTGGTCTACCTTGCAGGGGCGATGTTCTTGCTTGGCTTCTGGCTGTTTGGGTAGAGAAAAGGGGCTGGTGGCAGCTACCAAGCCTGAGGTGTGAAGACTCGTATCCCAGGGTTTTCTAATCCTGTGTTTTGCTGATGAAGGTAGAAGCCATGCCAGGAAAAAATGGGCTACCCTTTCCTCTCTTAAGCCTGGGCAGTAGGTAGGGTTGCCAACAGGTCTAGAAAAAAAAAGATCTGTTCTTTTAGAGAGCCAGTGTGGTGTAGTGGTTAAGAGCAGGTGGACTCTAATCTGGAGAACTGGGTTTGATTCCTCACTCCTACATCCCTGCTGGGTGACCCTGGGCTAGACACAGTTCTTCAGAACTCTCTCAGCCCCGCCTACCTCACCAGGTGTCTGTTGTGGGGAGAGGAAGAGAAAGGAGTGAGTTTGTAGGCAGTTTTGAGACTCATAGTTGAGAAAGGCAGGGTGTAGATCTAAACTCTTCTTTTTTTTTTAACAGAGACTTCATGTATGGAAATGCACAGCTGAAGCTTTTCCTGGCTTGGAGCTAAACAACATCATGTGGTAAATAACATGCCATTCTCCGAGCAGCTGGAGACCCTAGCTTTAGGACACCTGGGGCCTCGCCCCCTGCTTCCCAAGGAGAGAGTCCTGAGCTTGAAGAGTAGTAATTGGGTGCCAAAACACCTGGGTTCTCTCCAGAGACAGAAAACAAGAAAGGAGATGTAGGTTGATCTGGGGATATAAAGTGCCTGAGTTTTAAAGCTTCATTTTAGAAAGGAATAACAACAATTATAGTAGTTTTATCCCACCACTGTGGCCACTGCCCCAAAATTCCTGGAGCAGAGGTGTTTGGCTCCAGGATGGCAGAAGGGAATTTTAAAAAGCATAGAGGGCAAAAAACCCTCTTATTTCATTGTTCTAGGAAAGGGGAACAAAATGCTAGAGAAGCTGGCAAGAGAAATATACTCTGTGTATGCTCCGTGGCAATCTCTTTATGTTCACCCATTTGACATTTTCTAGAGCTGAGCCCTGCCTACAGTTGCAAAAGGGAGGGGGGAGAGTCTGGCTTAGCTTAAAGCTGCATGCTTATTTGTATTTATTCATGGCCTCCTGCACAGCTGGCATTCGCCCTGGAGCTCAGACAGCTGCTGCTCCTATGCCCCAGCCTATTACACATGCGGTGCATGTAGAGACAGCTATGGGGAGGGGGGGAGGCAAGGAACTCAGCCTGCCCCTTCCCTGAGTCACTAAGACATGCCGGAGCAGGGCTACCGTGCCAACCTAGATGGAAGAACCAGAGAACTGCTCAGGAGTGCTTTTGAGACACAGCGTTTCAGAAAATGAGTCTTGGTTGCACGCAAGCTACACACTCCGCTATCGCCCTTGGACTTTAACCTCTTGCTGGAGGCTGAGACTGAAGCAAGGGTGACTAGCCTACAGGTGAGGCCTGGCATTCACCCTGAACTACCACTGATCCCCAGACCACATAGAGCTGTTCCAGCCACTGTTTTCTCCAGGGGAATAGTACTGTGGTCGCAGGATCAGTGGTAGTTCAGGGTGAATGCCAGGCCTCACCTGTACGCTGAGGTCCATCCCCTCCCTTAAACTCCGCTTCAGTCCCAAATTGCCAGGAGTTTCTCATGCTGTTGTTGCCATGGGAACTCCAGACTTAACCCCCCACAACCCTGGGGTCCCAGACCTTAGATCAGAAAACTGGACCAAGGTTCAACAACAAGGCCTGGTGTCTCTGTGTTATACCTCTCCATTAGACCAGCTGTTGTTGCTTCTGAGGAGCCATTTATAATATGGTGGTTGTTGGAGATGCATCTCAGTTGCTCTGTAACATAAAACAAGCCCACCCCCACCCCCCACCCCCGGCAACCTCTGTGGAAAAAATCACAATGATAATTTCTCTCTCACAGGCCTGAGGGAAGGAGAGGGTAAGTCTGTTCTTGCTATAGCCACTTGTATTTTAAAAACAGCTACTAATGAGCAGCAACTACAGAATACTTAAAACAGGTATAAATGGAAGGACTAGGCCCGGCAACACATTCAGATACCAGCTCTGTCTCAAGGTAGAAATACATGACCATTTGCCTAGGGGTGTGGTAAGCTACTCCTGAATAACAAGTCCTGTGTGTACCATGAAGTTGCTTCTGACATGGCGACCCTATGAATCAATGTCTTCCAAAACATCCTATTATTAACAGCCTTGCGGACTGTGGCCCATGGCTTCCTCGACTGAGTCAATCTATCTCATGTTGAGGCCTCCTCTTTTCCTGCTGCCTTCAGCTTCCTACTGTAATATTTTTACACCCACAGGCAATACTACAACAGGTCCTAATCATTACCAGCCATACCATTAAGGGCTCATTCACCAGCTCATCCCCTAATGCAATATATATGCTTTGCCTCCCACAATGTCCCTTCCGCTGGGACAAAGTTAGTTTCTGTACAAAAGAATAAATGGATCCTAGCATATTAAAAGCTGTCACGTTCAGAAAATTGGCGCCAGAACTCTAGTGCTGACCTAGAAATCCCAAATTATCATCTTTTAAGTAGGTTTCAGGAGAAACTTCAGCATGGAGTTCCTAATTAAAAATTATCAGAAAATTCTACGGCCACTGCATGAACAGAATGCTGGATTTAATGGGCCTTTGGTGTGATACTTATGAAATTAAATCACAGTTTTGCTTTCTTTCCTACTACAGGTTATCACTTTTAATAGGAAAGAAAGGAAAACTATGATTGTGGGTTAGCGTAACTTTATTAATTTGTATGCATTTGGAATCTGCATTAAAATGTCAATAAACCAGCAACCACTCTTGCATTCTGTGCTGTTTTGGCCCCATTATTGTCAAATCAGTAATTTTTCTCTGTATCCATGTCTGTATTTGCCAATAAAGAATAAAGCAGTATGCATGCATATGACCAAGCAGGCTCCAATGCACAAAAGCTTCTGATACTGTAAATCTGTTAGCCCTTAAAATGCCAAAGACCTCTTTGTTCTCTTTCATTATTATTTTTCTTTGTTGGACCCCAGTTCAAAGGAATCTCTGTTACAAGACCCACCACCCTAATCCACCACAGACAGAATCCCTGCCTAAAAATGCTGATTCAAGTGTCTTCTGCCCTAGCCACTCTACCACTCTCTCTTCCCCCGATTGCCAGAGCAGAGAACGGAACCTAGGAGTCCTGGCTCAGAGCTGCCACCTCCTGTTGTAATGCAGAAGATCCTTTTCTCCTCTTTCCCCCAGATGTCAGAACAGAACCCAGTTGTTCTGAAACCCAGTCTTTTAAGCCCCCCCTTGATGATTAGTTTATTCAATGAAAGGTACTGAAACTCAAAGCTCAGGACCATTACGCCCATGCCATGGAGGCTCTGGCCTCTGTTCACAGCCGCTGCTTCGTAATTTTGTGGTAAAAAGCACTTTGTACAGACACAGAAACTACTCTTTTATTAATACTTGGTCCATATGTCACAGGACTGCCCAGCCAGAAACTCTCATATCATCAAGACTGCTTTTCCTGACACACACCTGTGTGGCAACTTCGTTTTTAGGGCCAAAACTTTTGTCAGACTCCCAGCTTGTACACAGATTTGAACACTCCCTCATACTGACTAGAGTTTTTATGACTACGCTCTAGTACTGAGGAACGGCCTTCCTGAAGAATGGCATTCATGTTGTTAACATTCTGGCGCCACTGTAAGGTGGAATTATTTAGGAGAGCCTTTTTAAGTCAGTAATAGTTTAGAGGAATAAATTAGACAATTGCTGACTATGTATTTGAGAGCTAGCTTTTTATTGTTTTTAATATTGCTATTTAGGTGATAGGGTGTTTTGTATAACAATACATTCCACCTTGAGCCCTTTTGGGGGGAAAAACCCCAAGTAAAAATATTCAAATTAGCTCCTGGGCTAAAATGAATAACAATTCCCAATTCTAGATATGTGGCCAGAACCCAGGGGTTCACCATCCTTTGAATGTCACACAACCCAATTTGCAAACCAGTTTAAAATTTCCACTAGGATCCTCCTTACATTTACTCCCCGCCATGCCTGTCAACGCACTGGAAAGTGGGTATTGGTTACACCCTGATCCTGATTTCTTTGTTGAAAAAATAGCCAATATTGCAAATTCAGAAACATCTTCCATTTTCAAGTCCATTGTCAGCGCCTTATTCCCCCTACCTGTCATATTAAATCCAAGAAAGGCTGGATTTGAAGACCACTTAGGACAACTGCTGCTTTGGAAAGAAATGAGTCTTTTACTGTGCATCTTAGAAAAGCGGTTGGGACACTGGGGTAACGGCATTGGAGATCTAGACTTGGGAGAAACATTGTAGGGTTTCTTTCCTGAAATACGTTTAGGGCAGCAAACCACAATGCGTGTACTAATCTGGGGGAAATGTTACTTGCTGATTCTTTACTTACAGGGTGGTTAATGTCCATGACTTGTAGGGGAGAAGTTCCTGACTCCCTGTGAATTACCATGAAGGCATACAAGGATCCTGTATCTGCCACCTCAAGAGTTTGCTAGAGTCAGTATGGGGGAGGAAGGCACAGGTTCTGGGACAAGCATGACCAGGGAGAAAAGCAGATCTTCCAACTGATTAGGAGTGTGCGCACGTAAGACAGCTCAGAGCTGCTTGCCTGTGTCACTCCTCCTCTGTGTGCCACAGTGGATTTCCCTTTCATGCTTCTACCCTTCCTCGGTCTCTTGTCAAAAGTCTCCCATCCCATCCAAGCCTGGCTTTATCCTCCAGGTTGCCTTTGCTGTTCCTGCTTTCTAGCCTGGAATGCCATGTTCCCTGTCCCCCCTCCCCTCCCATTCCAGGCAGGGGGCACCTGGGCATGGCCCCAAAGAATCTCAGCCATGCTGCTGCTTTTACCCCTTGAGAACCCAGTGTGCGTTTAGCTAATTCCTGGCAGCACCTTACGGATTAGAGATCCCATCCTCCACGGCTCCTGGTGACCAGGACGATGGGGGAGCAAAACTCACCCCAACTTTCCTCCCATGCCCCCCACTTCACTCCTCCTACCTTGAAGCTGCTTGAACCTGCCCTCCAATACATTGGCATACTGTACTGCGTTGATGAAGGCTGCTGGGGACAGCTCATTAGGCATTGGAGGGAGGCTCTGGCTTTCCTCCATCAGTTCTGGCTCAGACTCGTACATCCTCGGGGCTTGGGCCACCCCCACACTGGACGACCAGTGCAGGATCCCCACCAGCGACAGCTCGGCCCAGGTAGCAGGAAGGAAATGTTCAGCACCTTGGTGTGAGTGTTCCAAGGGAGTTTACTGCCCCCTCCCAGGCAAGGGAGGGAAAGAGGGAGGGCCTGGGTAATTTACATAAAAACAGGTTGGGCTGCTCTGAAAAGGTAAGAGAGTGCGCACGCAGCAATGCCCTTAGCCCAGCCACGCAGGGGAGAGGGAGGGCTGGGCAGCCTGCCCACAAACAAATACACACACATGCACACACACACAGCGCAACAGTCTGAAACAAGCACTGGGGGTTAGCCAAGGCTATTGCTGAACAAGGGTCAGGATGCCTGGGTTCCAAGTTCAGCTCCAAGAAAGAGGGTAATGCCTAGAGGGTAAAAGCAATGGCAACAGAATGCTGGAACACCTTCAGATGGAGATGGGGTCTGCAGTTTCTGGGCTCTATCAAAATATCAGCTCTTTGAAAAGAGAGAGAGAGAGAGAGAGAGAAGACAGGGAAAGGGGTGCTGAGGCTCAAACTTCTTGGCAAGTTTCTTCTCCGACCTGGAACTCTTGCTGCTAAGTTTCACATGCTTGATTACTACATGGATAGAGAGAGACATTAAAAGAAGAGTTGGATTTATATCCCCCTTTCTCTCCTATTAGGAGACTCAAAGGGGCTTACAAACTCCTTTCCCTTCCCTCCCTCCTCCCAACAACAAACACCCTGTGAGCTGTGAGGTGGGTGGGGCTGAGAGAGCTCCAAAGAGCTGTGACTAACCCAAGGTCACCCAGCTGGCATGTGTTGGAGTGCACAGGCTAATCTAGTTCCCCAGATAAGCCTCCACAGCTCAAGTAGCAGAGCGGGGAATCAAACCCGGTTCTCCAGATAAGAGTGCACCTGCTCTTAACCACTACACCATGCTGGCTCACGTGGTATCCTATTCTGGAGGCATCCTATTCTGGAGAACAGGGCTTCAAAACAGATTCTGGAGCTAGCTTTGGCTCAAATCAGCCACAGGCTCTACCCTAATATCTTCTGGATCTGAGGGGCTATGTTCAAGCCCCTTCTTTTCCACAGCAAGGCACTGAAGCATGTCCCTTTCCTGGCCTCAGTTATTCTCCTGCTATCTGTAAAATGGGCATGATAAGGTAGGACTCACAGAGCCTATCTGCAAAAAACAGAACTCAACCCTGAAACAGGTGAACTGAAAATTAAACAAAATAATTTGCACACAGAGTGCTTTTTCTGAGATTTAATTCACATACC
Source organism: Sphaerodactylus townsendi (assembly GCF_021028975.2). Classification (NCBI taxonomy): domain Eukaryota; kingdom Metazoa; phylum Chordata; class Lepidosauria; order Squamata; family Sphaerodactylidae; genus Sphaerodactylus; species Sphaerodactylus townsendi. Next base: position 26,737,665 of record NC_059425.1, on the reverse strand, counting down.
CCTCCCCTGCTGTACTTGGTAGATACAGGGTAGATACAGGGATTTTTAATTAAATAATTAGATGGGGGGGAAAGATTTCCAAAACTGGAAGTTGCCTTCTGAGCAAGCTTGAACTGCTGCATCTCTCTCTCCCAGAAATCAACCATTGTTTGAGATCCTGACTAGCTCAGCCCCTTTTCCCTGCTGCACCCCTCCGATAGAACCCAGGATTTCAGATTCCCATCACTCTCCATTCCAGCCTCACCCTGAAGGAAGTGGCTGAGTAGGCGGAAGCAGCTTGATGTTTGCTGTGCAGGGAAAGCAGGAAGAAAACTAGTGGGAAGAGAAAATGAGTCCTGCTGGTTCTCCAGCTTTTTGAAAAAAGAGACAGAGAGTCACCCAACAAAAAAAGAACTCGCACTAGCCGCTGGAGCTGAACAATGCAGGGTTTACTTCTCTATTGTCTGCCTTTGTGTGGCCATTGCTGTCTCATCCTGCCCTGCCCATGTGAGAGGGTAGTGAGAAGACTTTTGGCTCCAGATTTACCTTCTGGGCGCACGCTGGAGCAGTGCAGTTCATTTTATGGAACGTGGCTTGTGAGCTGGGGAAGGGCTAGGGGCAGTGTTGGGATTCAAATAATTTAACAACTGGTTCTGGTGGTGGGATTCAAATAATTTAACAACCGGTTGTTTACAAGCACCATTTTAACAACCGGTTCTGCTGAAGTGGGGGGGGGTTCCTCCTTCTAATTATTTATCTGGAACCGACTCTCATCCCCACGACTAGTTCAAAAAGGCAGGGTGCAACCTTTCAACATGTGAAAAAATAACGTCAGTGCCTCTGAACAGGTGCAGAAGGTCATTTGCTCACTGCTGAATAAGTATAGCCAGTTCTACCCATTTGGTGTTTATGAGTACAAGACTTTTAAGAGTAGAGAGCAACTCCCACACATCTGGGCCTCTGTTAAACCCAGTTGGTATTTGTGGATGTGTGCTGTCAAGTCATAGCTGACTCATGGAGACCCTGTAGAGTTTTCAAGGCAAAAGACGTTTTGAGCTGGTTCGCCATGACCTGTCCTTGCATTACGACCCTGGTAGTCCTTGCAAGTTGCCAATCTAAATTCTAACAAGGGCAGGCCCTGTTTAGCGTCTGAGATCGGACAAGATCAAGCTAGCCTGGAGCTCTCCAGGTCAGGGCAAGCCAAGTTTAGCGATCGGGATTATGCACCCAATACTTTCAACAGCAGTCTGGTATCATCTGTTTTGTTTTATGTGAGTTATTTTTGCTTTGACATCAGTACCTGAAGAGTCCTGTGTAGATCAAAGGCTTGCTCTTGCAACATTTTGAAGTTGCTTCACAAAGAAGCCACTGTCATCATTAGCGATGTGGTTCACCCCCCCCCCATTCAAGCATAGCGCACAAGTGTCAGCCCCCACCCCAACTTCCAGAATTTCCTGATTGCTTACCCACCCCATCCTGCACCTGAATTACTGCAGATGGCCATTATGCAACTGTTTATCGCCCTTCCCAGGCAGCTCTTCCTGGAATCCTCCTCCAGCTAATGTGGGGTGGGAGACCACAGTGGGGGTTGGTTCTGGTTTGGGGCCTGGACTGGCTTAGAGCATCTGCATGGATGCCAATCTCTAGGTGGTAGCTGGAGATCTCCTGCTATTACAACTCCTCTCCAGGCAACAGAGATCAGCTCATCTGGAAAACAATGGCTGCTTTGGAAGGTGGACTCTATGGCATTGTACCCAACTAAAATCCTTCCCCTCCCCAAATTCTCAGGCTCCACCCCCAAAACCTCCATGTTTAGAGAGCTATGTTTGAATGGGGTGTCATGTTGGTGAGGGTCAGCAAGCTTGTTTTCTGCAGCTCTAGAGTCTAGAACCAGGAGTAATGGGTTCAAGGTGAAGGAAAAGAGATTCCACCTAAACATCAGGAAGAACTTCCTGACCGTCAGGGCTGTTCGACAGTGGAATGCATGACCTCGGAAAGTGGTGGAGTTTCCTTCCTTTGTGGTTTTTAAAGAGAGGCTGGATGGCCATCTGTCAGGAGTGCTTTGATTGTGTGTTCCTGCATTGCAGGGGGTTGGACTGTTGGCCCTTGGGGTCTCTTCCAACTCTATGATTCTATGATTCCCAAACAGGAACTAATAACCTTGAGCACCTAATCACTCAAGACAGCTCTTGTTCACATTATCAGTGAACAAGGTGCATGGGTTTCTGGAAGGGGAGTGGGGTTGCCGTTCAACCCAAGATTGGATTCCTATATTGGCAGCATTTGTCTTGGGTCAGCTTTGGCAGTAATGGGGCATTCTCATAGGACAATTCTCTTGTTCTTCAGCACTCACCATTCCCTGTCCCACCATCCCAATCAGTAGCAGACATAATGTTATAGTGTTATGATGCAATATATCAATTTTTTTAAAAGCCAAAGAAAGCCCATTGATGGATTGGGTGGGGAGGGGCAGAGAGGCCCAAAAGGATAGGAATGGAAAATGACGCTGGATGTTGGCAGGGAAGTTCGGAATCCATAGCTTCCAGTCCGCGATGTGACCAACTTATTTTGATTTTGATATTCTGGAAAGACTGGAGCTAAGTAGTGGAAACCGCAGAAAGAGAACAGGTGGAAGACAGTGTTGTGTGGATGCTCCAGGTGTAGCAAAGCCTTCATGTAGAAGTAGTCTGGGTATCTGTAATGCCTCTTCCAAGAACCTCAAGCTGACATTTCCATGTTCCCCTTAAAAATTATACTTAAGGGAAGCAGTCCTTCATACAGCCACAAACATTAACTTCTGTAATGTCAGAGAGCTTCAGTCTGAACTCGACAGTCTGAACTCGACATAAAGTCCCTTGAAGGATGTTCCCTAAGTAAGAATCATGTGTTATTTTCTTCTAAATGAGAGAGTTTATGCAGTTGGGAAGTCAGTGAAGTGGGTCTCAGAACAGGGAGTCTGGTGGTTTGGAGAAAAGAAGATTGTGATCCAAGAGTTCTGGGTTGTATTCCTAGTGCAGGTAAATCTCCTTACAACACCAACCAACAAAGGGAGAGTCAAGAATTCATAAGCCAAGAACATGCATACACAAAGACTTGAATTCAGTTCCAGAAAGCCTCTTCGAGTTAAACTGTCAAGTGATCAGGGCAGGGAAATACCTTTCTCTGACTGAGACCCTAATGGCCAAATACTATTCTAAATGTTCCCTGATTAAATGGCAACTTCATGGGATCCATATATAAGATCTCCACTGCATTATAACAGATTTGTGAAGCTAGGCCCCCTATTACACACTTCCTAAGCTCTGGAAGGGATGGGAGGTTCTTTGGAGTTGGGAGTCAGAACTTCTGAGGTTAATGCCTAGAGATCTTAAATTAAAAAAACACATTCAGTCCAGGAATCTATTTTGAACAACAAAACAACCTTGGAGCATGTGGTGGTGTTTCACAGCACATACACGGTACTCGGAAGAAATGCAGCCCAGAGTTTTAGTCAGTCAGAGTTCAGCAGCAGGGCAAAAGGTGAAACTTCTAGACAGGTCAGAGACCCATAACCTCACATTTTAGAAATAAAATGGTACCTACATGATTTTGGGAGGAAGGAAGGGCTAATGTTATGGGGAGGAAGAAAATGAGGGCTAGAACTAGAGGTGCACCAGGTGCAATAAGGGTTAATTTTTTTGTTGCTCACAGAGACTTGGGGATAAGGAGGCCATGACTTCTGGCCCAGTTGTTCCCAATTTCAGCGGCTGCTGACACCCATCCCCTAGGTATGTGCTCACGGGTGCTGGTGGTCTAGGTATGGCAGCAAACAGCCCTCTCCCAGCACGCTATCCAAACAGAGAAGAGGGCGTCTGGTAAACATAAAGCAAGGCCAACGAGGGTGGGAGCAAAGTACAGCAGACAGAGAGCAGCAGATGAGAAAGGGGGAGGGAGGACCGCTTTTGGACCGATGAGCCTGAACTCTAGGATACTGCCAGGCTTTGGCTGGGCTCCTTAGTTTCCCCAAGAACCAATCAGTGTGGCCCACTGAAGAGAAAATTCGGGAGATCCATGCAGCAGATTCTCTGCATAATCCTGGCTAAACCAGCCTTCATGGAGAATAACAGGGAAGTATGTATCTCAAAGGAGCATAATGAGAGAGAATATAGCAAACTGTAAGAAAAGCTTTGCATTTATTTGAAAAAAACCAACACTACATGAAATATTTTGAAAGGTACCAGTGATGCCACCTCTTATCTGGCCCATTCTAACGTGCCTTTCAATTCAGCAAAGTGCTTCTGTCTCCCCAATATGACTCTCCGCATACGAGGAAGAAGGGTCTCCAGACTTGGCAGCTGGGGAATCCACGCAATTGCCAAGCTACAGAATGCACAACTAAAGGTGTCTTCACAGGAACACCTGGCAGACTAACATGTCTTGATGCACAAGTAATATTCAACAGCAAATAAACATTCCGGAGCAGGATATCCTCCCAATTGTAGACACTACAACTCCCAACATGCTGTGTGTATATGTGTGTTTCAGTTATCAGGTTCCCCCTGCAGTTATTGCCTGGATTATTCTGTTCCTGTGCCAGAACCTCTCAACCTCAGAAAGCAATTTTATTTGAATCTTTAAGGATGATGTCTGTGGATATGGGCTAATTTAAGGTTGTAAGGTTGCCATTTTAAGGATGGGAAACTCCTGGAGATTTGGGGCAGAGCCTGGGGAAGGGAAGGCCTTCAGCAGGGTCTCCAGAAAATTTCCAACCAGAGTTGGCAGCCCAAGCTGGGTGTTGTTTATAAAGTGCCCCATCTATACATACAGTACAACAATTCTTCACACTGAGCTCCCAGGTTGGAACAGCTTCTGACTTTCTCAGGAGACCAGTATCACGTAAAAACAGCCCCTAAACAGGGCTTGCCGTCTGCTCCACCCAGGCAGCCTCTGATACAACAAATTCAATCCAACCACAGAGTTCTGGAACTTCTTTCTTTACAACTTTGTATCTTGCAACCACATGATGCAGAGCTTGAAATATCCTCCAGATGTGTGAGAAAGTACATCCACCAAACCTGGCCTGTCTCGCCACGTACGAGAATTGGAGTGCTTTACACACGCAACAATTCCACACTCTTTGTGCTGACAGCATCATTGAGTGGCAAAGGAAAGGCACACCACACATGTTTGAAGACACTAATCCCTGTGTTCAAAGGGCACAGTCCTAGCTAAAACTGAGCCACGGATGCCCCTTACCTGCAAGCGCCTTGATGCGGGAGCGCTCAAAAAGACGAGCGGAGCTGTTTTCATTGTCCCAGTCTTCATCAGCCAGTTCCCAGCGGTTATTGATGTCATTGTATTGCTGCTGGATCTCCAGACTGTCATAGTCAGTGGGGGAGAGGGTACTACTCATGGTGATTTCAGCAGGGGGCCACTATCTACCTGCAAGAGCAAGAAAAGCAGAGAATGCCTTCAGAAGCAGGATTATGCAGAGAACTCAAGCTGTTTTTTTGCCAATTCAAACAGAAGAAACGAAATCCTTCTAATTTGGTTCTGGTGGGTTTTCCGGGCTGTGTGGCCGTGGTCTGGTGGATCTTGTTCCTAACGTTTCGCCTGCATCTGTGGCTGGCATCTTCAGGGGTGTATCACAGAGGAAAGTCTGTTACACACTGACTCATTCCCTTCTCACATTCCCTTCTCGCTGGACACAGTGTGTAGCAGACTTCCCTCTGTGATACACCTCTGAAGATGCCAGCCACAGATGCAGGTGAGACGTTAGGAACAAGATCCACCAGACCATGGCCACGCAGCCCGGAAAACCCACCAGAACCAGTTGAATCCAGCCATGAAAGCCTTCGACAATACATCATCCTAATTTGCTTTTTAAAAATCTTATCCCCTTGTTTTGTCCACTATATTACAGTGGAACCTCGGTTTTCGTTGGTAATCCATCCGAAAAGAATTGATGAAAACCGAAACCGATGAAAACCGAGGCACACTTTTCCATAGGAATCAATGTAAATCCAATTAATCCATTCTAGGTACTCCAAAAAACATACCAAAAACACATTTCTGGTGAATAAACATAGTGTTTAATGCTGAAAACAGTAACAAACAATAACACTAGGACCAGCTTCAGAGCCAGTGGACCAATGTCGCACCAGAAAGCTGTCCAAAGAGGTCTGTTTCTGTCGCCTCTTTAAGATTTGTCTGAAATGGGGCAAGACATTGTCATTAAACAAGTTGCAGACACAGCCTGCAATAGCTTTGTCCGGGTGATTTTTCTCCACAAACCCCTGCACCTTACTGCAAATCGATGAAAACTGAAGCAAATCGATGAAAACCAAGACAAATTTTTCACTGAAAAAAATAGATGAAAACCGAATGAAAACTGAGGTTCCACTGTATTTCTGCTCCTAATGACATCTCCTGTTCTCCTTCCTACCCAGTACAGCATCAGCTCATACAGTTTTGGTCCTCTTTATCTCCTCCATCGCTATGGAACCTTCTGCAAGCAATATTAGACTGGGGTTGGGAAGTTCAATGGGAGCTCAAGTCCCATTTCGGGTGGGCTGTATCTCACTTTTGGTTTTGGATCCAAATTCCATCCAGATGCGCAAGTACAAATCTACAAATACCGAGTGAATGACTAAATGTTCGTAGACGTATACACTGTGGCTCCACCCTCCACTCCCTGGCCCCATTTATGCAGGTGCTGTAGTTGAAACAAAATCAAACCCCTGCGCTCATGTATTTAGAAGGAAAACTGGTGGTGGAAAGCAACGTCAGATCACAGCCAAACTATGGCAAGTCATGTGTGGTTTTCAAGGCAAGAGGTGAACAGAGCTGGTTTTCCATTGCCCACCACAGAATAGTGGACTTCCTTGGTAGTCTCCTATCCAAGTACTCACCAGGGGTGATACTGCTTAGCCTCCGATACCTGATGCGATTGGGCTATCCTGGGTTATCCTGGTCAGGTGGAAGGAAAGAAATCCCTAAGTTTACACACATTTGCGCACCATCATAATTTGGTACTTGAGGGAACTAAACAAGCTTTCAACATGTCTTAGAAGAAGCTGCCCCGAGAAGTCTCTGTCCCCTTGGCAGCACTTTCTTACAGCCTCAGCCCTTCGTCTGTGAAATGGGAATTAGAGTTCTACATAAGTAGTACAATGTTTTTAATCAGAAGACCTCCTTTTTCTCCTCCAAGGGAAGTAGTAATTCCGTGACAGAGCACATGGTTTGCATTCAGAAAATCTCCAGTTCAATTGTTGGCTTCTCAGAGCTGGGAAAGGCTTCTCTTTGCGACCTTTGGAGAGTCATTTCCAAAAGGCAGCTGCAGAAGTCTCTCCTCCATAAGCCAACTCAAAAAACTTCCATACACACAAAGCTACTTGACACAGAATCAGACTATCAAGTCAATATTGTCAACTGACAAGCATCGTCCCTCCAGGGTCTCGGGTGGAGATCTTTCATATCGCCCACTTCTTTTAACTGGAGATGCCAGAGATTGAACCTGGGATCTTCTGCAGGCAAAAAAGATGTTCCACCCCCAAACATGGTCCCATTCCCCTAAATGCCGGCAAAGGCAGGGTGGCACAAGCCATGGCTCATGCCTCTAGGCCAGTGGTGACAAACCTATGGCTCTCCAGATGTTCGTGGACTACAATTCCCACCAGCCCCTGCCAGCATGGACAATTGGCCATGCTGGCAGGGCTGATGGGACTGTGAAGTCTCTTTGGTAACTAGGCCCTTCATGGCTCTCAACTGCTGCTCTTTACCACTGCACTATGTTCGGTGAAACCAGAACAACGAATTTTATAAAACAAGATTGCAAGCTAATCTGTTACGCCTTACAAGGGACATGTGAGTTCCGATTAGTGCCAGAGATAAGAGTCAGATAACTGCCGGTTTTTGTATTTTCCAAGGGAGTGTCTCAACCGTTTCTCTAGTCCAACATCTGAAGAAGTGCGCATGCACAAGGAAGCTTGTGTCAAGAATAAAACTTTGTGGGTTCTTAAAGCTGCCACTAGATTCCAACTTTTTCCTATCTCAACTTGCCTCTGTGCAACCCCAAATGTTTTGAATGAGGCATGAAGTTTAATTAAATCAGGGACTAGCAGTAATACTATTTTATACAGAAAGATACCTGAAAACAAGGCTTATCTCTGTAAGCATTCTCCCTTCACTTTTTTCTTCTTTTCTTTCACTTAATATTCATGCTGAGGAGGAGTTCTGTGTAACTTGTGCAGTTCTATTTACTGCTTGCTTGGACTATTGGGACTCAGCAGACAAAAATTCTGCTATGTTTTTAACTTGAAATATGGAAGTCCTGTGGCACTAATTTATTGGAGCATAAATTGTTAATCTAGATTTACCGTGGTGGCGAACCTTTGACACTCCAGATGTTATGGACTACAATTCCCATCAGCCCCTGCCAGCATGGCCAATTGTAGGGGCTGATGGGAATTGTAGTCCACAACATCTGGAGTGCCAAAGGTTCTCCACCACTGAGTGCCACAGAATTTGCTGTTGGATTGGTTACAATAGGCTACCCTATTACAAAGGAAATCTCCATTTGACTTGGGGCTAGGAATCAAGGTTCACTAGCTAAGGAAGTACACACAAATGGCCATTAGATAAGGGTTAGTCAGGTTTGGGGTGCACCTCTTACAGGGGCTACCCCTAGAAAAGCACCACTAGAGAAAGGAAGGTTCTGATTTTTTGCTTCGAGGCAGATTCCGCTACAAACCCCAGCTCTGCTTTGCATCCAGGACAACCATCCTCTCCCTCTAGACAGGTCTTATCTATCATGGCTACACTGCAAAAATGTGCAGCGTTTTGTTTATGCATTCATTGGGGAACACCACAGAAGCCTGGTTTCCTGTCCCTCTGGTCTTCTTCAAGATGACGCACGGCTTTGCTGTTTCATGCCATCCCACTCCCAAATTCTCCAATAAGAGCCCAGACTTTGCATCTTTTTCCAAGAAAAAAGCTCTCGAAGGAAAGAGGGCATTCTCCATGTAGCTCTCATTGTTGCTGTAAGAGCAAAGACATTCACAGTAGCAACAATATATCTGCAAAGCAGTTTTCCCTGGATTTTCCTTACCTGAGGACTGTGGCTTCCATTTTCTCTAAAACCAAAAAGCTTATTTCAAGCTTTTTTTAAAAAATGGGAATTGACAGATCATTATACCACAATAATGTTATAACGATTCATTGCTACAATGGCCTAGTGTCCAGCTTTTAATTTTTGAAAAAGACATTTTCTTTGTGGAGTTATGAAGGAGAAGGTTCAGGGTGCACATTTCCTCTTATAACCTTGCGATGAAAAGGACTGAAGAATCTGGCATTGATTCTACACCTTCATTCCATGTGCACTTCTCATCACTGATTGCAAAGATGGTCATCCATTGCACAGCAAATTCCTTTTACATCAGGGGTTCTGGGATTCTTTGAAAATTTTTGATCTTGCATAAGTGTCTAATATCACTTAGGAAGTATGCTAAATGACAAAAGGACTGTCTCCACAATGAACAAAGAGAAGCCCACGTGGAACAAAGACATAGCATCGAAGACTTGCCTTTATATAGCCATGGCCCCTGCCTGGTGGAACGCTCTTCCGCCAACTGTCCGGGCCCTGCGGGATCTTGGAGAGTTCCGCAGGGCCGGTAAGACCGAGCTGTTCCACCGGGCCTTTGGAGAGGCCGGCCGCTGATGGCGCTCCTTCCTCCCTTTTTATCATCTGTGGCCCTTTTCCATCTTGGGCCTTCCATTCCCTCTTAAGAGGGTTTTTTTTAGATGACCGGACGCTATATTTTTACATTTATATTTTACTTCATTTTGTATGCTGTATTTTCGATGGTTTTAATTTGATGCTTAGAGCCCTTATTTCATCCTATATTGTATTTAATGTATTGAGAGGGCTCCTTTTGCTTATTTATGTTATACTGAAATGTTGTACACCGCCCAGAGCCCTCCGGGGGATGGGCGGTATAAAAGTCAAATTAACAACAACAACAACAACATCAACATGAAAGGGAACTAGTACTTTGTAGCAACATCATTGTGCTACAGCCATCTGTCTATTGCTTTTTTTTTTTAAGTTCCAAAAAGACCTTCAGTGGGGGAAATAAAACAGCAGGTGTGCAGGCCAAGGCAAAGAATATGGTAGGAGCGTGGGGAGGGCATGCAAAAATGCTTATGTTCTTATCCACATGGTGTCCAAAGGGTCTTTGCCTACCATCTTTCCAAAATGACCACAGCAAAGCATGATGATGATATTGTGAAAATGACCCTGATAATAGAACTGCTGAAAAAAGCCAAGGCAGTGTGAAACAACTGTGAAAACAACCAAAGACACACTCGGAAGCACTGGGGAAGATAAAAAGTCAGGGTGTTATTTACCAACAGTTGGATATTGTTGGTCAGTTACAGTTTTTTATGGTGCATGGGCCATTCAGAAGTAGAAAAGACACAAATATAAAAGTTAATTACCTACATAAAACCTCAGCATACATCATTAATCCTAACATAGCTAACAGGTAAAGAGTTAGAATCTGAGTAAATGATACACAGGATGTCAACTGGGTCCATATTAGGATATTGTGATATTCCCCACAACAGAACAATGTTATGACAATGGGTTCTAGGAGGGAACAACAAAATCATGGCATGCTGACAAAAATTTGAAATTGTGGGGGGAAGGCTGGGGTGTGTGTGTGTGTGTGTGTGTGTACATTAAATAAATAAATATTCAGGAAATGCATCAGCAACAGAATGTTGACAATCAGTGCAGCTTTTATAAGAAAAAGCAAAAAGACTCATTGGATCTGGAGACAGAAACATCACCAATGGTCTAGAAACGGGAAAGCAATGGACTGTTAGCAGGAACACAGTAAGAATGCAAGGGAAACATGAACCTGTAGAAGAATCTCCTTACAATGTATTGTCGAAGGCTTTCATGGCCAGATTCAATTGGTTGTGGTGGGTTTTCCGGGCTGTGTGGCCATGACCTGGTGGATCTTGTTCCTAACGTTTCGCCTGCATCTGTGGCTGGCATCTTCAGACTTCCCTCTGTGATACACCTCTGAAGATGCCAGCCACAGATGCAGGCGAAACGTTAGGAACAAGTGGTTCTGGTGGGTTTTCCGAGCTGTGTGGCTTGTTAGGAACAAGATCCACCAGACCATGGCCACACAGCCTGGAAAACCCACCACAACCAATCTCCTTACAGTCTGAATATGCCCCTAATATACTCCAAACGTCTCCTTCATTGTAGTTCTATGAGCCTTGAGTCCTGAGTGAAGAGTTGAACGAGTTCCTTGTTACTTGCCTGTGGGGAGAATATGAACAGAAGATTTGCTAGGCATCCTCTGGTTTAAATCCCTGCTCAGCTACAAAATCTGCTGGGTGACACTGGGAACGTTTTTGTCTCTCTCTGACCCACACCAACCTCTGCAGGTTGTTGTGTTGATAGAAGAGGAAAAGGGGAAATTGGCCTCTTGGCATTGCCCCTTGACTGGAAGGATCTGGTTTTCTTTCATCCAACCTAATTTTAGGGCAGCCAACGATTGTCTGCCAAGTCATAGCTTCCCTCCCACAAGTCTTGCTTTGGGTCAGGATTGCATTACCCACCAACAATGCTACCTGTGGGTGCTACAAAGGCTGACCAGGTTGTTCAACCTGCCAGGCAAAGGGAAGGACCACTTTGCCACAAGAGATCGAGGGTCAGGAAAGAAGATGCATGATGCAGGACTCAAGCAAGGATACAATTAGGATGACCCTTAATTTAGAACTGCCCTCAAAATTTAAAGCTGTGTCCAATGACTAAATTTTTGCATACATTCTTGCATAGAGTTTATCATGTATTTGTAGTTATTTCACTGCAAATGAACTGATGTACTGTTTAAAATTCCGAAACCACTTTTCAGTAGAAAGGAGGGACCTAACATTATCAAACAATATCTTGCATTGAGTCTCCGGGTCACTGATCCGCTTGCCAAGACACAGCAGCCATGAGATGGTGCCCTCTTGTCAGCTATTCTCCGCTACGGAGGTTTCATCCATCAACGGATATAGTTACCCCAAGCCAGACAGCCCATTAGAGTTGGCACTGAAAGGAAGTAGGCAGATCCCAAGCTGCTGCGTCTTGTTGGCAGGCATCTTTTAGCAGGGAAGGCTGTGTGTCCAGGGGAAATTACTCCTCTGTTTGTACTAAAATGGTTTAAAAAGAGTGAGTCAAATATGATCCAACAGCAGCCTGCAACTGGGGAAGCAGACACAGATTCCCCCACCCTGCCAAGCCATCACCCTCCTCCAGGGCTGTAGCCAGGGTCGCACCAGAGGTATAATGCCCCACCTAGACCACAGACCTGCCCCACCTAAGAATTTGCTTCATGCAAAAAGGCTTTATAGCATCGTGCCACTGGAGCTTCTATTTTAAGTAGACCTTGTTTCCGGAACAGAAAAACTTCTGGTTACAAACAAGGGGCAGGTGGGAAAGTGAGGAAGATGAAGATGACAGCAAGCTGAGTTCCATCTGAACTAAGTCTGCTTTCCTCTCCTTGCAGGTACTGAAGCCCAGCTGATACCAAACGCCTAAGGTCTTAAGCGCAAGCTTAAGGGCAAGAGGCTAAGGGCCAGGACTTGCAGCTTGGAAGTTTGGCAACCCAACCTCCTCAGTTAGCTTAAGATCTACTTGCTCTGTTTGTTAATTGCATTATTCGTATGACTTTGTAAAATGTATTTTGGCACTTTTCTGTGAGCCAGATTGCTGGTTGATGTGTGTATAAACACACATCACAAGGAAATTTAATGTCAAACATTTACAATCGTACATTTGTGTGTGTGTGAGCATTAAAATCATGGAACAAGATCCATGCTCTTAATAATGTCACTCTTTGGCCATTCAGAAAAAAATACAAATCACTAAAAACCTGGTTTGGCATAGTATATCATTCTTCGTGTGTCTGTTTGTGCGCGTGTGTGCGCGTATGCGTGTGTGTGTGTCTATATATATATTTGGGACCACTGAAGAAGGCTCACTGTGATTGTGGTCTTGTTTGTACATCATCAACTTTGGCAAATACATAGGTATTATTCATTGTAGATTGAGGACTACTCAATCTAAGTCCAGTGGCTTTCACTCCAGAGGCTTTGAATTTAAAGGCCTGTGTTTTAAAACGTGTACTTTAAGTATACATTTAATAATAACTGGTTTATTTTGTTTTTTATTGTTTTTTCTCAACCTTCATGGTACCTAATGTAAAAATAATCGTAAAATAATGTACAAATGATTCAATTTGCACATTTCTGATACTAGCGATTCACATGCACGAAAATTTACACAGCTGTTTGAACTTGGCAAAAGGGTCGTGGGAGTTTACGCTAGATGTGAAAAAAACCCCTCATCATTCATTCATTTCTTTGGTGCCTCACCAGTATGTGGCAGCTCCACCTAGTGAGGAAAGCTGGCTACAGCCATTCCTGCCTTCCCCAACCATGATGGAAAAAACATTGATAGATTAAATAAATGACAAATAGCTAACCAAAAGCCGGGTGCCATTTGTGCTTTGGACCAGGGATAAGCAACTGATACCCTGTGAACCAAATCTGATCTCCTAAACCATATTTTTTTTTTGTCCCTGGTGGTCCCATGGTTCAGTCAAGGCATGATAAAAAATTTGCTCATTGTTTTTACAATCTATGAACCAGCATGCGCATTCAACTGCTAATAATCTACGGTTGCCGCTCCTCAGTTCCGGCAAGCAGATGACCTCACACCATGCAAGATAACAGCATTCCGCACCTTTTAAATCCTCACTGCTAAGCAATGCCAGCTTTATTAGAACTTGATGAGTTGCTTCTATTGGATCCCAGGGCATTGTTTGTGAAACAGAGTCAATCCAGAGAACAGCATCCTCTAGGAACCGTTATGATCTCATGGGGTTGCCTTCTACTGAGTCAGACTATATTCCAGGTAACCAGGTTTTGTCAGTGTTGACGGGCAGATCCTTTTTACAGGAAAGATCCTTTTCACTGGAAATCCCAGAATTTGAGCATGGGTCCTTCTGCATGCAGAATTTCCCATGCATCATGGAAAGAAGAGCACTAACATTAGTTTATCTTCCAAAAATGCAGAAGCTGCTAGTTCAGGCTTTGCTTCCACTACTTGGTTCGGAAGCACAAGACAAGTTCAAATTCAGCATTAATCTTATTACACCATTTTAGGCATCATTATTTATAAGCCTATACAGCATTCCAAGAAGCCCAGCCCAGCCTGATCATATCAGGACTTAGAAGTTCAGCAGTGTTCACTGTAGTCAGTCCTTGGATGAAAGACCACCAAGGAAGACCACAGTTATTATGCAGAGGAAGGTGATGGCAAACCACCCCTGAAGGTCTCTTGCCTTGAAAACTCCATGAGGTAGAACAGGGGTCCCCAAACTTTTTAAACAGGGGGCCAGTTCACTGTCCCTCAGACTGTTGGAGGGCCGGACTAAAAAAAACTATGAACAAATTCCTATGCACAAATGATTGTAAAATGTTTGATTTCACCTTTCAGCCTTTCTGTCATGGTCTATTTTTAGAACAGTGACCAAAGTATGTCAAGTACAGGGTGGGCTCCAAATATTGTTGGGGAGGCTGTGGAATACCTTCCCCTGAAAAAAAAAGCAGAACCTTCCCAATGAAGCATTCCGTCACTCAACCCAGGACTGTGGTATTTTCCTGGGTTCTTTTCTCTCTCCCCTAGCAGCCAGCGAAGAACATTCGGCCAGCCTGGCTGATGCCAATGGGAGTGAAAGAGGGCGGAAACAAGGCAAAGCCTTAGGAGAGTCAAATACATGGAGTAGCCGAGAGGGGAAGAGGCCCTGAGCAGGCGTTGCCACATGTAAGGTTTCCAACTCTGGGTCAGAAAATGCATGGAGATTTGGGGGTGCCATCATGTAACTGCAATCAACGGCTGTTGGGGCCGGTTCCTCCTCTCCCTCGAGCCCCCACTGCATATGAATGGAGCCATCTCCGCCATGCCTGGCGGGCCGGATAAATGCCTCCAGGCTAAAGCATTTGGCCCCCCCCCCTCTCGGGTCAGAAGTTTGGGGACCCCTGAGGTAGAATTTCAAGGGGTTGCCGTGAGTTGGCGGCTACTTAACAGCACGCTTTTACCTTTTATTTATTAGTTGGACATCCCAACCCAGGAGGGGAAGCAGATTGGCCCCTGGAGCTGGAACAGGGGCATTTGCAAGGGGCAAATGCGCCAGCAGTGGGCAGACTTACCCTGGTTAGCAGGCACTGTGCAACTTCATGGCACCAACCTGGAAGCTGCTATCCCGGCCCAGGCCCATTGGTGCAGAAAGCCGCACTGGCATGACCCAGAGCATTCCTGGGTGGGCCAGGGGGTGGAGCAAACCTTCCACTGCCCACCCAGCCCCCATGTGGCCTCTATCCCCTATGAGGGATTTTTCACTGGGTTTTTTTGTGCTTCCTGTACCGCAGGAAAGCCCTCTGCAAAGGGCCTGCTGAAGTGGTGCTGTCCCCGCCCGCCAGTCCTTTCTGGATGGGGTTGTCTCTTTATGAGGCTGTTGTGAAGATAACCACGAGGCAAGAATTATGAAGCGTTTTGTATCACTCTGTTCTGGGGCACAGCCGCCAAGTCCACTTACACGTAAAGGCAACCTGGTTCTGCTAGTCTGGATGCTGCACAACTCCACAGTGTCAGGGTACCCAAGTCCCCCCTGCTGGGTGTTTGTTCCGGAGCTCGCTCTTCATGCAAACACCTATAATAAACAAAAGGAGGAAACGATCAGGCATTTTGTTTGAATGATTAACTCACCCTGCTCTGAAGGCGCTGGAGCGAGCAAAAATGCACTTTAAATCATATTTGCAAGCAGGGTGCCTCGGAGAAACCACATGGGAGATGCTTTGTGGGGGTAGGGGGAAACATACTTATACACACAGACCTTCCTTCCAAGTTTCTGTAAGCTCTCAGCGGCTTCATCAGACCAATTTCCTCACCTCTTTGATTTTTCCCTCCTTTTAATGGACTCTGCTGCTTTTAACCATCTGGTTGCCAACCTCTGTGGTAGGACTGGAGTGAACTGATCTCCAGACTACAGTTCCCACTCCCTCCCCTCCCCAAACCCCTTCCTCTTCCGGCTTCACCCCCAAAATCTCCAGGCATTTCCCAAGCGAGGGTTGGCAAACCTTCACACAGGCACACCCATGTTGTTACAGCCAGAGTAATATGGTCTGCATACCTGAGGAGTCCCTTCTGTAGACACCATTATCTTTCTTAGTGGTTTTATTTAAACTCAGACTTTCTGCCCAATCAAGGCACTTAACACATAAAAACAAAATTTCCTAAAAGTACATCATAAAATTAATTAAAAATGGACAGACAAAACCAAAATGTCTCCTCCCTTGCCTTCAGGTGGCCTGGTTTTATTGCTTCATGTCTTGGCACAAGTCAGCCCATTTAACGTTAGGTAGAGAGATGAAGCCAAAGTCAGACTTGTATACCTATTGCCTGTCTCTAGGCTCTTTCTATATCTTTCTGAGCTCCTGTGATGTCATGGAATATCCACAAAGATTCCATCAGGGTACAGAAAGCTGTCAACAATAAAACAAGTGATAAACACTTCTTCTGCATGGCAAACAAAAAGACAGAGCTGAGTGGTAATGTAGTTAAAGGTGTCAGACTAGGACCTAGCGTATCTGGGTTCAAATCTCCACTGCACCGTAAACTGCCATCAAGCCAGTCACTGTCACTCAGCCTGTAAGAACAAAATGGGGGTGGGGTGTTAATCATATACTGCCCTGACACTCTTGGAGAAAGAATAAATCAGTCTGGCTGAGGGAAATGTTTCTCACGGTATTTGGAAACAGAACAATATGGGTGGCTGTCAGAAAGATAGAGAAGAAAAAAGAGCTTCAGCGGCCTGAAGGATGCAGGCCAAGAAGCAAAGGGCCTATCAACAATTCAAGAAGCCAATTTCATATATCTATCTGAGCTAAACAACCAGACTTTAGCTGATAATTTTTGGAAGATATATATCATACCCAAATACCCCTCTAGAGGGAAATATGTATCACCACACATTCATGGATACAGTATACCCTGCCTCGTGAGGTGTGAGGTACAGCTTTCTCACTGTAGCTGAGGTAGTCATTTATCAATCCACTCCTACTGTATTTCCCCGAAAATAACACAGGGTCCTATAAATTTTTTTGCTCCAAAGGATGCATTAGGGCTTATTTTCAGTATTTTTCCATGATTTTGTGCCCCCCCCCATGTGACCAATCAGCTGCACTGGGGAATCTGTAACTAGGGCTTATTTTTGGAGTAGGGCTTATATTTCAAGCATCTTCTAAAATGGATGGTTCTCAGCTTCCTTATGAAACACACACACACACACACACACAGAGAGAGAACTCAAGTTGTGAAAATGCTTGCTAGAAAAGCAACTGTTTGGACTAGTTTTTAAAAAGATATGAACCTGATGGAAGTGTTGACATGCCTTCAGAAGTTGAAAGAAATTTTCAGATATTTAATTACAAACTTTACAGCCCACCTTTATCCACTCCTCAGGGCTACAATAGCAGCTAAAAGATTAAAAGCTCACAGAATTAAAACACACCTGAAAAACTATTAAAACCAACCGAAACATATGATTAAAACAATTTAAGCCAAGCTAAAATACACATACAAAAACATAAAAACAACAATTAAAACACAGAGCAGGAAGGAGGGAATTACTGAGGTAACATCAGACTAAATAAAACAGTATTTGTCCTCTGGCAGAAAGACTGCAACAGATGAGTCTCTCTGGGGAGAGAGTTCCAGAGTTTTGGGGCCAAGACCAAGAAGACCCTTTCCCAGGTTTCCACTGCCTGATCCCAGAAGGTTGGGGCACTTGAAGAAGCCAGGGAGGTGTACAAGAGAGGGAACGCGAAGCAGCTGGGTTTGTAAGAAAGAAGACAAACCTTCAGGTATGCCAGTCCACAGCCTTTTTTGGAGGGCCATGAAATCTCAGTTGATTTATGTAACCCTGCAGAACTATACTAGAAAGAGTCTTGTAGCATCTTAGGTAAAGGTAGTCAGTCCTCTGCACAAGCGCCAAGTCAATAGTGATCCAGGGTGTGACAGTAGATCATGATGTTTACTAGGCAGATTATGTTTACGGGGTGGTTGGTCTTCCCCAGTCATTTACATTTCATCTTTACCAAGCTGGGTACTCATTTTACCAGCCTTGGAAGAATGGAAGGCTAGGGCAATCTTGAACTGGAAACTGGAAACCATCTTCTGTCAGGACTGAACTCAGGTTGTAAGCAGAGTTTTTACTTCAGTGCTGCAGCTCACCACTCTGCACCACAGGGCTCCATTTTAACCCCAGAACATATATTTTGTAGCCTATTTAATCAAATGCCTGAAGTGAAATTTCAGCCAATAGTTATGTGTGTATGTATTTTTATATAATAAACTTTCTAACAATAAAAACAGTTTGAGGGTAGAGGTCTACCCCGGTCTTCTGGCTGATGATGGGCAGTCTTCTGTGAAGAATGATCTAGTTTGGGATTTCCTAAACTGAGAAAAGGGGTGGACTAAATGGCCTTTAGGGGGAGAGATGGGACATTTCTTGGCCTTTTAACCCTCTTTTCACAATTCTTAATCTCTGTATGTGAGATTCTATATAAAAATCAACACACTGAGGTTTGACTTTCAGCACCTGATGAGGTGAGCAAAAACGTGCAGCCTTCAAGGTGCTGCAAGGTTCTTTGAGAGGGAGGTTGCTCCTGTGGCTGTCAACCTTCAGGTGGGACCTGGAGACCCCAGGACTCACAGCTGATCTCCCAACAACAGAGATCCTCTGGGGAAAAAATGACGACTGTGGAGGGGGGACTCCATGGCTTTATGCTCTGCTGAAATCCCTCCCCTCTGCAAGCTACACTCCAAATCTCTAGGAATTTCCCAATCTGGAGTTGACAACAGACTAAGACAGCTACTCCACTGAAATGTAGAGCTATACCAAAAACCCATTATAGTATAGTGATGAATTGGAGACCCAAGAATTGTCAACTGATTAGTGCAGACAGAGATTTGGATACCCAAAGCTGTTGCAGCACAAATTTACCAAGGCGAACCTACTGATGACTTGCATATATCACAAAAGAAGCTCAGGTGGCAGGCACATGTATCACGCAACCAAGCTTCAAGCACAGCCCTAACAAGAAATCTGCCATCCAGGCCTTTCAGCATCTGTCACGTTAAAACTTTGCCAAAAAGGGTGGGGTGAAGTACACTACTAGAGTTGTAACAAAATTCTTGCAGGGTACATTTCCCTTAGAAACAGTTGCTATTTCAGAGGGTGTGAAGTTTTTTTTTTTTTTCCAAAGGAACACTTCTGGGGTGGGAGGTGGGGAATCACTTTTCATGAAGAATTATAATCCATCCTCCTCTCTTGGCAATGGATTCGCTAATAGGGAAGAACCATTTTGAGAGTCACACCGGAGATCACCTCCACCGGGTCATCTTCTCCAAACCACCATTTTAAAGATACTTTTAAAAATCTCTGTTCGCTCACTCCCTAAAAAATGACCAAAGTGGAGATCTCTTCTCATAGGATGTAAAATGCCTCATCCTCATTTCAGTTCAGCCCCAAATACTACTTGCATTCTTTTGACAGCAGTCTGAATAGTTCAGACTAGCCCGAACTCATCAGAACTTGGTAGCTAAGTAGCGTCATCCATTATTAGTATTTGGATTGAAGACCAACAAAGACCAGGTTTGATCAGCAGAGAAGAGCACTGGCAAACCACCTCTGCTTAGCTTTTGTTTTGAAAACCCCATGATGAATCATCATAAGTCAGTTCCAACTTGACGGCGCTTAGTAATTATTATTCTTTTGATTCAATAGACCAAATAGGCCATCTCAATGTCCAAGTTTGCTAATACAGTGTTTACTCTGAATGCCTAGGGCAGGAGTCGGCAACCTTTACCACCCAAAGAACCTTTTGGACCCGTTTTTCACAGGCCCTGAAGATCTACCGAGCCGGAGAGCCAGCTCCGGTTCAGCCCCTCCACTCTCCTTTCCTTCCAGCGCTGCTCTGGAGGGCTGGAGGGACACGCCCACACTACCCTCCGACCTCCAGGCCATGCGGAGCCACAGTATAAGGCTGAAAGAGCCGCATGCGGCTCTGGAGCCGCAGGTTGCAGACCCCTGGCCTAGGGGACCAGGCTGCATCTTGTCCTGTTAGGATTTCAGGTAACTAGAAAGGATCAGGAAAAAAAGTTTTTATCTGGATATCCCCTGCCAGAAATGCCTGTGATGAAATTGAAGGGCTTTAAGGCAGCTTCATATGTTCATATGGCCCACAAGTTCTGGTTTTATCCACAGGCTGATGTGAATAATTGCTGGTTTCATCCCAGCATGCTTTGCTGTAACCAGAGATCTTTTTTGAAACAGACACAGTCTAACCTAATTAAGTCCGCTAAATGCCTCCTCCGTTCCTTCTTAAGATGGCGATAAACTGCAGACAGTGGCTCCTGTTGTGATCAGCAACATCTCCCCTCCCCCCCCCCAATTTATTTATCTGACAAAGAAAGAATAGCTCTGATGAACTAGGAAACTCACATGCTACTTTGTGATTTTTGCTTGGTCCTAACCAACTACCTCTCTCTAAAACTATATCTGCTTTTCCTCTGCTAATACTATCACTCCAGAAATATCTGCTGGCTTGGAGGGATATGCTGGGGGAGGCAGGTCATTGCCAGCTGATACCCCTTTGAAGAGAAGATTTGGATCATAGCCCCAGCGCCTCAGGCTCCCTTTGACAGACAGTATGTCACATACAGGTCAAGCAGCCAAACCAGGTCACTTGACAGCAATAGCAGTTCAGTCTCCTGGGGGCTCTAGGCCTGGTCCAACCCTGCTTGAGGGAAACAAGGATAAAGGCAAAGAGGAAACACTGGTTTCCCAAAGAGCCATGTGCACTGAGTGAACAGTTGAAACGGGAGACTGTGGTCCTAGAGGGCTTGGAAGGAGAACCCCTCAAAGGTCAGAGAGTTATTTCACTGTAGCCTTGTGCAGAAACTGAGGCCCGTGAATGCATATGTTCCCACAAACCTCCTAACTTGTACCATTGCACAAGAAGAAGAAGAAGGATTTGGATTTATATTCCCCCCTTTCTCTCCTGTAGGAGACTCAAAGGGGTTTACAATCTCCTTGCCCTTCCCCACTCACAACAAACACCCTGTGAGGTAGGTGGGGCTGAGAGAGCTCCGCAAAGCTGAGACTAGCCCAAGGTCACCCAGCTGGCGTGTGTGGGAATGCCCAGGCTAATATGAATTCCTCAGATAAGCCTCCCCAGCTCAAGCAGCAAAGCGGGGAGTCAAACCAGGTTCCTCCATATTAGAATGCACCTGCTCTTAACCACTACGCCATTGCTGCTCCTCTTTGGCAGATACGCAGGGGAAGAGTAATGGATTCAACCAGCTGAACAGAGTAATTTTGTTTAAGAATCACTGGCTATGCTTTAATTTCTGTGCCAGTTTCCCTCAAAGTGATGGAAGTACGGTTGCCAACCTCCAGGTGAAACCTGGCATTCTCCTAGAACTGGAACCAATCTTGAGACTATCTAGATCAGAGGCATAGTTCCAAGGGGATGGGGGGTGCACAACGCACTGGGCGCGCACCCCTGTGTGGGTGCGGCGAGGACATTCCAGGGGCGTGGCGGGGGCATTGCGGGGCGGGGGGGCAGAGGATGCACCAGTGCACCGGGCGCTTTCCCCCCTTGCTATGCCTCTGATCTAGATCAGTTCCTCTGAAGGAAATGGCAACTTTGGAGAGCGTGCTCTCTGGATTCACATCTCTGCTGAGTTCACCTTCTTTTCAAAAGTCCACCTCCACCTAGCACCAAGAATTTCCCAAGCCGGCGTTGGCAACCATATATGAAAGCACAGAAACAGGGACTCCAGGAGCACAGCTTTCTTTTTCAGGAGAAGGTACCCCTGAGCCCAGACTGCTTGTTTATATATTGCCAGACAGAATCTGCTCCATTCCCTTCCCAGGATACCGCCATCTATCATAGAAAGAAGGACTGTGTTCTTGCAAAATCGGAGCAGAAAATATTTCTGGCATAAGCATCCCTCGCCTTCACTGAATGCTCTCCAGGCAGTGGGAGGGGAAGAGTTCAAGGCATTTACTCTTACATGTAAAGCATCTATGAACAGCACAGGTATACTTTCTCTATGCCTTCCTACATGCGGATGCAGCCTTGCAAACTTTCATGCACTGGTTCTCTTAACACAAGAGTTAGTAAAAACAGCAGTAAGAAACATTTACACTGCTCTGCTGACACATAACACAGGTGAGCAATGTGCAACTCCTCACACGCTCTTGATGCCAGCCACTGGGGCCGGGGGTGGAGGTGGGGGAAAGCAGTCAGCAAGGGCCCAGTGCCAAATACAGGAGCATCAGAGTAGTTAATCTACAGATTACTTGGGCCAATTGACCAGTTTATTCTTAGTGCCAACGCAATAAAGGGAGCTCATACTCTTAAGGACTCTAACTCGGCAAGCACAACCTAACTGCACTTTTCCAAAAACATTTTCCTCGACAACCATGAAGGCTAGAATCCTGCTTATTTTTTTAAAATTAGGACTTGTAATGTTGAGAAAATTGAAAACCAGGTTTAACACATTTGTGTCCTGACTGATACAACTAATCTGACTTATTGAAGGATCTCTCCCCGCCCGCCCCCCCCCCCCCACATTTTCTGCCTCCTTCCCAGCTCCAGAAAAGTTACTTCTGGGCAGACATTTCTAGGATATCATGAGCTGATAACATGTGTGGCCCCTGTATGCTCAGGTCTTCCTCTGAGCCAAGACGTAGCCCTCAGTAGTGTAGCGCCCACAGGGCGGGGGGAGGGGTGATGCCCCAGATGGAGCTGTGACAGAGGCGTGGCCAGGCTGTGGAGGGGGCGTTCCGGGACAGGAGGTGCTGTGACAGGGGCACAGGGCACGCACCCCGGGCGCAATTTCCCCTCGCTCCGCCTCTGGTAGCCCTAGAACCCATTTTTCAGCATCAGAGCTCAACTCTAGAACTTTTCTCCTTGATAACTACTACATACCCACCCATGTTTTAGGATTACAGGGCATATCTTGTAGGCAAAAGGGTCTGGGTTGTATAAGTCTGAGAACCTCTCATTTTAGAAATTCAACACAGTCTAAGCACACTCTCCCTATTGGCTATACCAAAGAAAGAACCACTAAGATCCCTCACTCCCCCTCCACTGCTCCACTAATGCCATGAAGACTTAATCCCTGCACTGATTGGATTGAGAGCCATTAACAGCCCAGGGGCCAAACAGAATTGCAGGCCAAGAAAGCACGATATGTTCACACCACAAGTGTGAACTCTGAGATCTCTGCAAACTTTGCAGCGCCCTTCCCCCACAAATAAAACTCAAGTTGAATCACTCCCCCCCGCCCCCAGTCCATCTCATACAGGTGACTCAAAAACATCAATGAGACTGGACAAAAATGTGGAACTCTGTCAGGAGCCATCCCTCTTATGTTACAATGGTGCATGGAGAACTCCTGTTTATAGACATGCACCTCAGTTACAGCTGATTCCTACCACATGACGCAACATGCTCGCACCTCACAGACACAAGCAACCCGACCATAAGGGTAAATGAGACAGTCTTAGGAGACAGACTTTGGGCTCTGTTAAGGATGGCATCGGGAGATGGGCCATTTAAGGTTTTCTCAGGAATAATGTTTTCTCAGGAACTGAATTAACAAAAACCAGGAATTAAATTAGCAGAGCCAGCGTGGTGTAGTGGTTAAGAGCAGGTGCACTCTAATCTGTAGAACCGGGTTTGATTCCCCACTCTGCCACTTGAGCTGTGGAGGCTTATCTGGGGAACTAGATTCGTCTGTGTACTCCAACACATGCCATCTGGGTGATGTTGGGCTAGTCACAGTTCTTCGGAGCTCTCTCAGCTCCACCCACTCACAGGGTGTTTGTTGTGGGGCGGGGAGGGAAGGGAAAGGAGTTTGTAAGCCCCTTTGAGTCTCCTTACAGGGATATAAATCTTCCTCTTCTTCCTCCTTCTTCAAAACATACAGCACAAAAGCATATTATAGCCCATGTGTGTATCATGGGCTTGCCCCCATATCAATGCACATGGCTGCATACATAAACACTCTAAAGAGAATCCTGCATGCACCAAGTAAGAATAAGAATATAGAGATTTTTGAAAAGGAACTACATTAACAGAGAAACAGAGAAACCTGAATCACACACATGAGACCCGAACACTGATACACAAAACAAGCAGGCACTCTCTTGGGCAGACAGCTATCCAAGCCCAGAGAATGATTTGTGGAGTAGGCACATATGCATACAGAAATCACAGTCAAACATGCAGCACACACCTAAAGAAGCAGTCATATGAACCGACAAGGAAGGCATCATTTCCCTTCCAGACATCAGTGCACACATAAAAACACAGCGGGGAGGGAGATTCAGAGGAGGGCGAAGCAGAACACAAGCCTTATTCACACACCACCTTCAACCCCATCAGCAGCGGATACCATACCCAGCAGTCCAGCCTGTATCCATCCACTATGTGCCAACAGCAGGGACAGATCCCCTCCCCTCTATTTTGCTCTAAGCTACCTGCAAAGAGGAAGGGGGAAGACAAATCCACTTTATGCTTGTATGGCAAACCAATCTACCCCCAGGGCCTGATGGATACAAGCAGCAAGAGAAGGGGCTGGAGCTAAGGCTGCTTGGTTTAGCAGCGCAGGCAAGGGGAAGGGAAGGGGAGTGGGGGTGGGAGACAAAGGGGGAAAGAGAAGATTCTGTCTCAGGCAGCCAAGGAGGAACGGAGCCAGGGGAAATCCTCCCCGAGTCAGTCCATTTGTATAGAGGGGAGGGTATTACAGAGGTGTTTAGAAACCGCACAGCTCCATTGGGGGGGGGGGGCGGCTATCGCCACCTCCCATCTGCACCCCATGCTTGGCAGCCTCAAGGCAACGATGTCCAACATGACTACCGTGGTCACATCTGTGTTACTAATCTAACTTAGCAACCTCCCGTCTGCCTTTCGAGATGTCATCCAGAATTGCCTATGTGCCTTTAAGCTCAGCTTTACAGCCATAAGGCCTTTTTTTAAAAAAGAAACTGAGTATCTGTGACAGGTTGCTGCCACTCCGGGGGTTTTTTCCCCTCCATCTCCCCGCCTCTCCCACCCCCACCCCCACCCCCCACAGCAGCAGCAGTTCTTTTTCAGGCAACCACAAGATACCATCCTCCAGCTGTCCTCACTCCAGGTATTCCCTGGCTCCATGGAAATATTTTCCCAACGTGCTTTGGTCACCTTTCCCAAGACGATTGTTATTGTTAGTTTTTAAATTTGTATCCTGCTTTTCCGCCTTTTCCGGACCCGAAGTGCCTCATCATCACATAATTCTCCCTCCCTCCTCCAGCTTATCTTCACAACAGCCTTGCGGGGTAGGTCAAATTGAGAGACTGTGACATGCATAAGGTCACCCGGCAAGGTTTCCATGGAAGAACAGGGATTCCAACCTTCTTGCCCCAGGTTCTAGCCTGACAGTCCAACAATACCATGCTGACTTTTGAAGACAATGCCCAAAGCATTTTTGGGGGAAAGATAGATAGGAAGGTGTGATTACTGCACCTCCCCAACCATAACTAGATCTATATTTCACGCCACCCCCACCCCTCAGCATACACACTGTTGGCAGGCTTTTTACCAGTTCTTAAAAATTAATGGTAATAGGTATATTTAAAACTATAGCAATGTAGAAATTATCGATTTAACAACATTCCTGGCAAAAAGCTGTCTGCCTGCTGGGGAGGGGAATGGCAGATAAAAAAGAAAGACTGGGGAATCGCCAAGTACTCCATTGTAATGAGAACAATGCAGTGTCTCCTATGCCAGAGATATGAATCAATACACAATACCAAACCCTGAGGTCTCTGTCCCGCTTTCCTTGGGAAGCTGACCCAGTCACTCACCTCATTCCCTATAATCTTAGATCCCTCCCCATAAAGAGAGTCCTTCATTTTTTTTAATTTCAGAAAATTTAGTGATCCTTTTTGGTGGTTGGTGTCTATTAGCTTAGCACAGAGATGCCATCTGTCTTTAGAACTGGATCCTGTACATTTACTTGTACATTCCAAGCAATCTGACATTCTTGACAATTTAACATTTAACTTTTAAGCTGCTGTATTTCAACAACAAGATTGTGGAGCCATCATCTTCAATAGGGACTTGTTCATTTCATTAGCTTTGTGTTTAATTGGAGCCATTGTCCATCAGAGTTTAGCTCCAGAAAACAAGAAGATTCTGGCACCAGCTCTAGGCTGGGAAATTCCTGGAAATGTTGGAGATGGAACAAAGGGGAGTATATAATGCGACAAGAGTCCACTTTTCTAAGCAGCTATGTCAGGGGTGTCCAACTCTGGCGCTTCAGATGTTCATGGACTACAATTCCCATTAGCCCCTGCTGGGCTGATGGGAATTGTAGTCCAATTGGCCATGCCATCAATGGCTGATGGGAATTGTAGTCCATGGACATCAGTGGCTGATGGGAATTGTAGTCCATGGACATCTGAAGTGCCAGAGTTGGACACCCCTGAGCTATGTGATTAACCATGCAAATCTATGGCAAGCTACTCCAATTGACATCAGCACTGCAGTGGAATGATTCTACAAAGCATTGCACAAATGGATTTCTGCTAGGATTGCCAACCCCGAATTCCTGGATATTTGGGGGTGGAGTCTGGGGCGGGGCACATTTTACGGGAGGGACCTCAGTAGGACATAATGCCAAAGTCAATTCTCCAAAGAAACCATTTTCTCCAGCAGAACTGATCTCTGTAGACTGCAGACCAACAGTAATTCCAGGAGATCTCCATTCCCACCCCTGAGGGCGGGCAACGCTAACTCCTGCTCTTCTAGAATGATCATTTGCAGGGAGCTTGTGGGCCAGAATCTGCTTCTGTGGGCAGGGACTGAAACTAGTGTTGTGATAAATGAAGAGATGGGCAACCCACAAGCCAGCTGGATTTTGTTCACAGCTCTCAGAAATGCTCATGGGATAGAATATTGCTGGAGGTCGGCATCTGATGTTTTAAAAAACATCCCAACAGAGGATACCCACTGGAAGCTGGGCAGGTTGTGTTCATTCACTGGTGAAAAAGTGACCCTTTCTGCATACAAAAGGCACTGCTTTCATCAGCATTGCCCTCCAATGCCACTCAAAACAAACTCCAGGTCTCAGTCTGGTTTCCATTTAAGGCTTCGACTTATTTTTCTCAGCCCAGCACTCCAACCTTTTACAAGACTCCGGGATGCCTTTTTTTGCAGATCTGCACATATGGTGGTTATGCACACATGCATAAGAGCCACATCAAGCGACACAGACACAGCTTTGCCTCATGTAATCTCAAAATCACAAACTTCTCAACTGAGGCTTTTCACATGTTCAACACGGAACGAGTTAGGCCTGAATCAACCACATCAATGTATTCTGGGGGGGATGAGGTGCAAAGAGGCAGAAAACGAGAACAGCAAAACCAAGGTGAGAAAGTACAGTTTAATCCAGTCCAGATTTAATTTACATAGTGAGATGAACTCAAGTCCTCATGTTGCAAGCCTGATTTATGCTACCCGCTATCAACTGAACTGCTGCGATCTCCCCCAAAGAATCGGGGAAGCTGCAGTTTAGTGAGGATATTGAAAATTCTATTGGATGGCTTCCCTAAGAAAAGGGAAGAACAGTTAAACTGGTTTCAGCTTGTGCAGCAGGCATGTTCACAGTGTCTTGGGTCTGCTCCACTGTCTGCGATATCACTATCTCCCAGATGGCGTTCAAGAACATGGAGGCGGAAAAACGTTGTTCCTTTTTGAAAAGACTAGAGATGCACACTCCCAAGCATTTGGAGCAGAGAGTCTTCCAGATAGTCAAAACTCTATTCAGAACAGGCCCTGGTTAGTTGGCCTAGTCTTGGTGGGAATAACAGCTACAACTTACAACCTTTAAGGCCTTACGCGGCCTGGGACCCTCGTATCTGAGAGACCGCATTACCCCATATGCCCCTACTCGGCCTCTGCGATCAGCAGAGGCCAATTTGCTGGCGGTTCCTGGCCCCTCGATGATGCGGCTGGCCTCCACACGGGCCAGGACCTTTACGGCCCTGGCCCCAGCCTGGTGGAACACTCTTCCTCCAGCTGTCCGGGCCCTGCGGGACCTTGGTGAGTTCCGCAGGGCCTGTAAGACCGAGTTGTTCCACCGGGCCTTTGGAGTGTCCAGTCGCTGAGTGGCGCCCCCTTCCCCCTCCCCCTCTCCTTCCCCCCCTGCATCTTTTTGCACATACAATCTGATGCACTTTACCACCTATTATCCTCCCAGAGAGGAACCTGACCCCTCCCTTTTCTTTTTACTGGGGTGATCTTAATTGAATTGGCCATAATAGGGCACCTATTATGATACAAACCGCTGTTTTTAAGTAGCTTTTAATGGATTTTAGTATTATATTGTTGTTATCGATTTAATTAATTGTATATGTGAATGTTGTTCACCGCCCAGAGCCCCCAGGGGATGGGGCGGTTTATAAATCGAAACAATAAATAAATAAATAAATAAATAAATAAATAAATAAATAAATAAATAAATAAATAAATAAACTGTAGGTGGAAGATACAGTTTCAAATCCTGCAGGAAGTCAACAATTTGTCATGACTGGGGCCCCATCAAAGTTAAGAACTTTTACACTCCACTGAGTTTGGCAGATGGCATTTAGTGGAACTTGTACAGAATACTTCTAAACACATTTATTTAGAAATAACTGAAGTGAGCATTATATTTTTGTTGGCAAGCAAGATCAAGTTAATTTATAGTGTAATGTTCCCCATTACTTTGCATGGGGATGAAAGTTGGCCAGTGGAAAAAAACTGACAATAATAAAATGGATTAATTTTAAATGTGGTGGTAGTAGGGAGTTTTATGGGTACCGCGGACCACCAAAAAGACAAATCAGTGGGTTCTAGGTCAAATCAAGCCTGAACTGTCCGTAGATGCTAAAATTACTAAACTGGATTACCAGACTTTGGTCACATGATGAGAAGACAAGACTTACTGGAAAAGACAATAATGCTAGGAAAGACAGAAGACAGTAAGAAAAGAGGAAGACCCAGGAAGAGATAGATAGACTCTATAAAGGAAGCCACAGACTCAGTTTGCAACATTTGAGCAAGGCTGCTAGCCTGCTAATGATAGAACGCTTTAGAGGACATTAATTCATAGGAATGCCATGTCAGAAGCGACTTGACAGCATTTAACACATATGCACAGTATATTTAGGACGGAAGCTCTGAAGACCAGTCCTATGCATGAGTTCTCAGAAATAAGGTACCACAGAGTAAATCTCGCTGAATTGAGTAAGAGCATGTTAAGTCTTAGCACTTGATTTCGGTTGGAACATGTCATACATAAGATTCAAATTATGTCATCCCAAACAGAATTTATACCCTTCTAAGCCCACTGACTTCAATGGATTTAGAAAGATTTAACTAATGAGGATGGCACTAAAATGGAATAGGTACACAGACAGCATCGTTAATTCAAAGCTTTTCCATCATAAGAGGCAGTAGAATGGTTAACAACCTCAAAGGTAACTGTTGAAACACATCTCATTGTGTCAAGCCTCTGAAGATGCCAGCCATAGATGCAAGCGAGACGTTAGGAGAAAAAACTACCAGACCATGGCCACACAGCCCAGAAAACCCGAAACAGCCCATCTCAAAGATTATTCCAAACCTTTCCATTCCACCTTATCTTCCTGGACTCACAGTGATGAATGATAACACGATAAATGGCAAAGGCATAAATTAAAACACATTAAAACACACAATGTATCAATTTAGGGGGAAAAACCAGGCTTAACACACCCAAGAGTTAAAATGCACAGGCAGTGGCATACTGCTAATGGAAACATGGGGTATCCAATGTCCCCGGGCTCACACCGCCAAGCCCAACCCTCCTCCCGGCCTCCCCGCAGGCCGGCTCCTGCCCTCCCCAGGCCCTGGGGAGGGCAGAAGCCACCCTGCAGAGAGGCCAGGACGCCATGGCGCAAGCCAGCCCAGAAGCCACCCTGCAGCTGCAATGCCCCCTAAGCCCTGCCCTCCCTGCTGGCTCCCTGGCTCTGGTAAATGGGGCGTGGGGGGCTGCGGGGAGTCAGGGAGGAGGCGTGGGCAGGTGGTCATGACGCAGGGCGCAGTTTAGCCCTGGTGCGGCACTGTGCACAGGATCAGCAAAGCCCAGATCTGTGGGAAAAGTGTGCTCTCTATCAGATGCTCTCTGGAAGAGGCCTTTCCTTGCATGCTTTCCTAAATATGGCAAAGGGAGAGGCGTCCTCCTCATTTGTTCTGGCAGGCCAAGCCAAAGGACTGAACCTACCATGGAAAAGGCCCATGGTCACTTTGGCCATGTGGGCAGCTCTAAAGGAGGCATCCAAAGGAAGAGGTGGTCTGATAGGCTCCTTGTTTCTATATATTGACTTTCTTGCGTTCTTGCCACCTTCCAGGCAAGCTAGGGAGATAAAACTTGAACATTTGAAGCTTGCATTCATATACGAAATGGTTAAGTCTCAAAGTCTCAAATTAAAATACCCCCAACCAATATTTCATTCCTGTTCAAGAGTTTCTATTGTCCTTCACACAGACGGACCAAGTTCTACAAAGATTGAAAAGATTTAAAAAAAGAGGGACTATAAATTAGAGCATCCCCTCCTTGCAAATTGAGGAAAACTGATCATTTCAAAGGCATAACTTTGAAAAACTGCTATGTCATGGGGGCGGGGGGAGTGGTGGTCCTCACATGTCTGAACCTGAATGTGGAAGGGGTGGGTTCTCTTAGAAAGAGAGGGGGGAGGCAATAAAGTCTGACAATTTTCAACTATGCGCCAAAAAAATTTTCCTAACATATTTGGGCCGGGGGAAGGAAACTCTCCAAAGAAAGGAGACAAGATTGATAAGAACACTGAAAATGATCACAGAGGTGGCCTATTTATGAAGTCAGATGAGGGTGCCTTAGGGAACGTATTTTAGGTGCCATTAAAAAGGGTTCAGGACAAGAAGAATACTGATTTCACCCAAGGCATACAGCTCCCTCAGAACCTTCTCTTGCCAAAGCCTGTAAGAGTCTCGGAGCTTCTGCAAAGCTCCCGGTTATTTATTATTTATTCCATTGATTCCCTGCCTCTCTGCTGCCTTCGCGGAAGATAAGGCAGCACACATGGGATTCCCAGGAGGTCTCCCAGCCAAGCGCTGACCAGATGGGCTTTGTTTCAAGGCCAGGCACCTTCTAATCGCACAGGAGATCTCCAACACCAAACTGTGCCCCATGTTGGTAAACAAGAGGAGGGGGTCCCCTTTGGATTTTCTGCTTTAGGAACCACAGCATCTTAGAGTCTATTCACATGTCACAAAGACCCTGTGGCTGACAGTTACCCAGAGTGCTTAATACGAAGGCACTTGGGGACCCAATTCAGATTGAGACTATAGCACATAAGAAGGATATTAAACCTCTCACCCCCTGCCTTTTTCCCAATCTGAAAAGGCAACGGAAGCTGATTTTGTTGTGTTGGGGAAATTCACATTTGTCTATGAAACGCACATAAGTTTCTCAATGGGCCTAACTCTGTGGCCATTTCAGGGTAGAAAGGCAGGTGGGGGGAGGGGGAACTAAGCTTTTTATCCCGTTATCCCAGATGTACAGCAGTGGATCCAAATCATGCTCCCAAACACCTGGATACAGAGTTCCCAACATGGAACTCCCAAGCACACATTTGTTGATAGTTCACATGTCCACCGTGCCGATTTTGCAACGTGTGAAGGAGTATTGCTAGATTCACTTTATATTATCTTTATATGACAGCGATGGTGAACCTTTTCGAGACCGAGTGCCCAAATTGCAACCCAGCTCACTTATTTATCGCAAAGTGCCAACATGGCAATTTAACCTAAATACTTAGGTTTTAGTTTAGAAAAAACGGTTGGCTCCGAGGCGTGTGTTACTCAGGAGTAAGCTTGGTGGTAGTCGGTGGCTTTGCTTTGAAGCAACCGTGCAACTCTTCCAATAGATGAATCACGACCCTAGGAGGGTTTACTCAGAAGCAAGCCCCATTGCCAGCAACCGAGCTTACTCCCAGGTAAAGGAACAGCAGTGGTGTAGGAGGTTAAGAGCTTGTGTATCTAATCTGGAGGAACCGGGTTTTCATTCCCAGCTCTGCCGCCTTAGCTGTGGAGGCTTATCTGAGGAAATCAGATTAGCCTGTACACTCCCACACACGCCAGCTGGGTGACCTTGGGCTAGTCACAGCTTCTCGGAGCTGTCTCAGCCCCACCTAGCTCACAGGGTGTTTGTTGTGAAGGGGGAAGGGCACGGAGATTGTAAGCCCCTTTGAGTCTCCTGCAGGAGAGAAAGGGGGGATATAAATCCAAACTCTTCTTCTTCTTTTTCTTCTTAGTTCTTTGCATGAAAATCAGTGGGGTTTAACAGTGTTTAACAGGGTTACCTACACTGCTTCCTCAAAACTAGATCTTAGGTTTAATGCTAATAATCAAGCCCAGTGGCCCAGGCCAGCCTAGATGTGGGGGGGGGGGTGCACTCTGTTTGTGTGTGCCCACAGAGAGGGCTCTGAGTGCCACCTCTGGCACCCATGCCATAGGTTCGCCACCACTGTTATATGACATCATCCTTCACATCCTGTTCTGCAGAACAATACTTTCTATTCTAAATCAAAGACTGACCTGACTTTTTCCTTATACCTTAACTCACAATAACCCCCACCCACTAGACTATGGAGTGGAGGAAGCTTTCCGCACCTTTCTAAATAAAAGCAGGGTTCTCTTTCATCTTCCTGAAATGCAGTCATAAGAGTTCAGCATAATCTATCATCTTAACTACTGCTTTGAAACAGGGAAATTCTTTTACAACAGCAAAGTACTATTTTGTTTACACACGCAGACCAAGATACACACACATAAACGTTCACACAGGCAGGAACCCAGATGAAACAGGGCAATTACTCAAGGCAAGATCACATGCTTCCTAAGCACAAGGCCCTGCCTTCCGTTCAGTTTTTTTGCATCTCCAGTTAAAAGGATCAAAGGCAGCAGGTGTTCAGAAAGATCTTTGTCTGCTTGAGACCTTGAAGAGCTTCTGCCAGTCAGATTAGAAAATACTGAGCTGAACAGACCAGTGGCCTAACTCAGTGAAAGACAACATTCAGATATATGCTCCGTGCTGGAATCTAGAACAGGAAAGAGAGTTGGCAGGCAGAGGCCAATGGAGATGAACAGACCACCCATCCCCTACACTGGGAAGCCAGGGCTTAACTTAATCCAGGGCATGTACCCCTCCCCCAGTCCTCCTCTGAATGCCCTGCCGCCTCAGCAGCCTTGAAGGAGAAAATTATAACGACTAAAAACAAAACCGAGTATCCATATTTGCATATACCCTTTCGTTTCCCCGGGCATTCTCGCTTTAATGGCAATCTGCTCCCCCAAATCAGGAGGCGAGGTTATGGGGGCAGGCAGGGGATCGGAACCCCAGAACCGCCCAGTGAAACCAAGCACATTTTGGAGCACGATTCCCTTTCTACGCTTTATTTAAACCAACACATGAGGACCACTGCAGCGCCTGCTACATGCGGCGGCGCGGGGCCGGGGGGGGGGGGGGCTCCGACAGGAGGAGGGACAGTCCTTTTTGTTTTAATAGGGGCCATCTGGGACTTAACGCCGCAGGCAGGGAGTGCCCGAGCGAGCAGAGCGGCTCTTCCCGGCCCGGGTCTCTATCCGAGCGCGCGCGCACGCCCTCCGATCATGGCAACGCATGGGGGGCGAGAGAGCGCACAAATGGAGCTGCTCAGCCTCCTTCAGCATCCTCTCCTGCAGTCGGCCGAGCCGCCGCCAGCCCTCGCTCCGAAGAGTCCCCCGGCCTGGCCACAGGTCCCAAGGGAAGAGGAGGAGGAGGAGGAAGGGGAAGCCACCAGGGTCGGTTGAAACTGGGCGCCCGGGGCCAGGTGCCGCATTGACCAGCTGCCCACGACCGTGCAGCAGGATCTGGGGGAAGCAGCCGGGATCCCAACCCAAGCGCGGAGACAATAAACAGCCCCTCCCCTCCACCAGATCCCGCGGAGCCCACCGACCTCTTCCTCCTCCTCCTCCTCCTGCAGGCGCCCGGCGTCTTCCCCTGCTCAACGTGTGCCCTGTGCGCGCATCGCCGTTCCCGGTCCGCTGCTCCAGCGTCAGCATCACAGGTGGCGCCGGGAAGGACCCAGAGGCGTCCGGGCAGCGAGCAGTCTCCTCCCGCTCCTCCGCCCTTCGATAGCGAAGCCCCACCAGCCCCGGCTGCGGAATGGGGCTGCCCAGCCCCGGCTCGGCTGGCCAACAAGCCCCCGCCTCCCAGCCACGAGGCCGGATCAGCCATTGGGCGCCTGCTCCGCCATTCACGGGCAACCACCGGGGGAGCCAAGCCCACACACTGCCTCCGCCTGGTGGGGGCCAGGATGGTGGTGCCGCCCGCCCGGGCAATAAGGAGGTGGCCCCGATCCTGGCCTTTTTCCAAAGAGGGGGTGTTACAGACCTGCCATCCCATGATGCAGAATATTTCCTCCCCCTCCGTGAAGGGGATCTAGTAAAGGTAATCATGTGCATGGCTTTGTGAATGGGACCTCAGAGAAACTACACAGTGATTACAAGAGGGAGCCCCAACACACGACCAACCAGTGCAAGTGAGAATCCTCTTGATCCACCTTAGTTAAGATACAAAAGTGTGGGGAGGGTTGCTGATAGTGTCCCCAATTGAAATCAAAGAGGGCCACGTGTGGTAAAAGAAACCAAGCGAGATGGGTATCAAAGAGACGGTGTTTCTATATCAGAATGCCTAACGGTATTCCTTACTTCAGCCAAAGAAACAGGAGTCTCTCATTTCAGATATAACATTTCTGGTGCATCCTTTAAGTCGATAAGGTATTGTGCTCTATTGAGGCAGACTAGCATACTGTCTCACACAGTAGACAACCTGTTTTCCCCAAAAGCCAACCGGGCATAATAGATGCCAAAGCCGCCTTCCTAGCACAGGTATCCAGAGGTTTAATACCTCTAATTATGGAGGTTTCTTTTCAAAGTCTTGATCCTGCAACCCGCCGCTCAAATAACCAGGGCAACATCCCATCCTTGTTTCAGGGAGCAAGTTAATGAAAAGGTGCCTTTTTGAACAAAACCTGAAGGACATAAGAGTATGGAAGTTTTCCAATTCCAAGAGCTTTGCTTCCAGAGTTTCCAAGTCTGGGACAGAAACCTGAGACCAGTAAAAAGTAGGTTACAAAACCTAACATCAGTCTCTGAAATGGAAAGACCCCACAATTACAGAGAGAAGAAATGATTGGAAGCGGGGAGGGATGATAATCAGAATATCCTGCAAGTGGATGTTGTGGCAGTCTACAGAAAAAAATGGCTTGTAAAAAACGACATATACCAGTTTGGGCTTAAATGAATCTCTAGTGCAGTGGTTCTCAACCTTCCTAATGCCACAACCCTTTAATACAATTCTTCATGTTGTGGTGACCCCCAGCCATAAAATTATTTGTGTCTCGGTTCCTAAGACCATCGGAAATATGTGTTTTCCGATGGTCTTAGGTGACCACTGTGAAAGGGTTGTTCGATTCCCAAAGGGGTCGCGACCCACAGGTTGAGAACCGCTGCTCTAGTGCAAATGCAAAACTTATGTTGTTTAGAATGCACATTTGAGGTCTCTTCAACTTTCGTTCTGCAGTAGCAATATTCACAGTTGGCCCAGATAACAAATGTGCTTTTTACCATTGACGTGAAAATAGTCTCTGTGAAATTTACTGAGGTCAGTTGAGAAAACAAAATTGCACTTGCCTATAACAGTTGCCCATTGAGTGTCTTCTGTGCAGGCGCGCAGGGCCATGTGGAGAACTGACCAGACTAGAAGTTTGAGAGTACCTGAAGTGCTCCCCCCACCTTCCATCCCTGAAGCTGACAGTGGTCTGGTTCCTGCCCAAATGGTCATATGACGGAGTCAGGGAAAGCTCTCCTCCCTTTGCCCACTGTGGAAGAGAACTAATAAAACAAACGGCAGGCCCGCTACAGGGGAAGGAGGGAGGGATGCGTGCTGCACAGAAAACGCTCAATAAACAACAGTTGCAGGTATGTGCAACTTTGTTATCGCTGTCCTGTCTTCAGTGCAATCACGCATGGGAGAGCAGCAAGAGCGCTTACGAAGGGTATGAGCTTGTCAATGAAACAATGATTGTAAAACTGGTCTCTCAACAGCTGCATCTCTCCTGCAATCCACACAGATGGAGTCATGCCAGGAACGTGGTCACAGCACAGATGTCCTGGAGATCAGCCCTTGCAAGGAAATCTGCTGAAGAGGCTCGGGCAGAATGAGCCCTCAGTGAAAGTGGACAATGAACCTTAGCATTGCTATCTGCTAGTTCGACGGCTGAAATTGCCCATCTAAAAAGGAAAGAGCAGCTTTGCCTTTGTTAGGAAAGCAAACAAACAAATGTTTGTCTTGTCTATTTTATTTAAATGGCTTAAATAAAAAAAGGAGTGCCTTTCTGATTTCCAGTGTGCGATTGCTCAGCTGTAGACTGAGGATGGGGGGGGGGGGGGACACAGGGAATGTAATGCCATGTGACATAGGAAACTGGAATACTGCTTTCTATCTGAATTCTAACCTAGGACTTAGGATTCCCCCTATTGGGAGACACCCAGTGGCGTAGCACCAAGGGCACGGAGGGGCGTAACCAACGGGCGCGCACTGGTGTTGGGGTGTGGTGGGGTGGGCAGGAGTGTGGCGAGGGCACAGGGCGCACATGTGCCCTGGGCGCAGTTTCCCCTCATTCCAGCCCTGGAGACACCCCCCTGGAGATGTCCGTACACCTGCTCCTTTTTGGGGGTAAGTAGGTGGGGTGGGTGCAGGAGAGTTTAGATTGTCATTTTTTTCTTATAAGGTTTTCTTTCTGGTCATTATCACCTCAGCCAGGGGAATAGGAGAGTTGTCAGCTTTCTGGGTGGACATCCTTTATACCAGGTTTCATCTTGATAAAGTATTTATTCATATTATATGTTTAATACCCGCCCTTTACCAAAGTCTCAGGAAGGTGGGGTTACAACATTTAGTAAATCACACCTGAAGTAAGAACACAATGGCCTCAATATTATAAAGCCCGAACACAGTCAAACTCCTCCTGCACCCACCTATCAGTGATGAGTTTTTAGGATGGGACTTTATTGTGTTTTTACGATGTGATTTTAATGTTGTAGGGTTTTAATGCTGTAGCTGACAACTCTCCTATTCCCCTGGCTGGGGTGATAATGACCAGAAAGGAAACCTTATAAGAAAAAAAAATTGACAAATCAGATGTTACCAGTGGCTCAAAAGGTTACTGCTTAATTTGTGATTAGACCAAAGACAAACTCCAACAGGAAGATGAGGCAGGGAAATGTCACATTGTATGGCCCACTGCCGGGATCGGGAGGCCTCAGCACCGAGGGATAAGGAACGTGTACCTCCTTGCTTATTGATTTAAAATTTTGCAGCCACACTGTCCGTAATGATGGGCAGACATTTTCCTGTGACTATGGCTGAAAGAGATGCAAGAGTGTACCTGATGGCTCTTACAAGGTTTATAGACAGATTTGACTCAGGTTATGACCAATGATCCCAAGCTCAGAAGGAGCTGCAGATTTCCTTAGAAACCAATTTTGTAAACTTCTGTATTGTCGAAGGCTTTCATGGCTGAAATCACTGGGTCACCTGGCAGGTTTCATGTGTAGGAGTGGAGAAACAAATCCAGTTCACCAGATAAGAGTCCACAGCTCATGTGGAGCAGTGACTAATCAAACCTGGTTTTCTAAACTAGAGTCCACCTGCTCTTAACCACTAGTCAGGGGAATGTTATCTAGGTGATTGAGACACATTCCCAGAACCATGCAACTGCTTCAAATAACAAATTGCTGCTGCTAGAAAGATACGTAACCAGCCTGCTGTATGTATCCACTGCCATCTGTGCATTCTTTTGTTGATCTTTACTTTCTGTCTTCACATGCTTTGTAGACAACTAGGCTTCCCCTGGTATTCCTGTCCCATGGTAACTGTGTTACATCCGTTATCTCGTAGGGCAGGAAGCCAGGTGGCTTTCTCTTGCTATCTGCTGCCAACCTTGGGGCGCCTTAATTCCACCAAATACTGTTTTTCATAAATGGAAAATGGAAGGGGGTTTCTCTGTGGGGGATAAAGGAGACTGTGAATGGCGGCTTTGTCAGAACTGGCTTTGCCAAGCGTGGTGCTTCAACGCCTATTCAATAAACGCTACTGATCAGTATTTCAGAGTCTGTTTATTGGCTTAAGATTACGAGACCTAACATTAAGCCACTTCTTCTCGACCCCCACACCTACTTCCATTCCTACCACTATGGATAGAGCTACTGGTGGGTAGACTATCAACAATGGGGCCAATGGAGACCATGGAGCCCAAGGTGCGGATGCAGGCTGTTGAAGATGTCCTCGAGGGCCTTGGAGAGGGCCCCCCAGAAGGTATCCTAGACTATATGGCCCTGACCAGAGTGGAAGAGACACCCTCGAGATCTTTCCGCTAGGAGTGGACTGGACCCACCCCTTATCACCAGGCCTTGTAGCTAGGGGTTATACCAAAGTTTTGCGAGGAGCAGATTCAGGGGGGGGAGATGCTGGAAATCAAGCAATGAGACCCCCTGTATGTGGGGAGGAGGCAGGTGAGAGAGACGACGTTCCTATGAAGAACTGAGATGGCAACCTCCATCTTTTGCAACACCAACTGATGGATCTACACCTAGCTCCTGGCCCACCACCAGCGGGTGCCCTGGTGGCGGTCCAATAACCCATGGTGCCCGGGGCCAGGGTTGGAGTCCAGGTTCCACAAGCACCCCAAGCTCCCGTGGGCCAGGCGGGATGACGATGGAAGAAGGAGCTGAAAGCAACTTTCATTGAGGACCCCAAGAAACTCCCCTATTTTCTCATACAGGTGGGCTTCTACATGATAATGATGAGAGATGAATTTGAGACAGATGTAGAGCGGGTGCATGAGGTCAGAGCGCTGTTGGAAGGTGAAGCCACTACCTGGCCAGTGGGGCTGTTCCAAGACAACACCCTAGAGTTACAAGGCTTCAATAAATTAATGCTGTCCCTGAGATGTCTGTTTGAGGACTCGTTCCTGGAAAATAAGGCCTGAGCATAACTTCAATGCCTTCACCAGGGCTCATGATCTGTGGCTGACTATGCAGGAGAATTCTGACAGCTGACCAGCAGGATCCGCAACTGGCTGGAGTGAATCTTCATCCACATGTTCAGAGAGGGCCTAGACCCCGACGTGCTACAGTGGGCATTAGTAGTGAGGAACCCTGATACCCTGATGGGGTGGTTCTGCTTGGTTGGGGATGCAGAAGGGTAGCTGAAAGAGGTGCAGTACTCCCAACAACAAGCAATGGGATCCCTGCGGGTTGCAGCTCCGAAGCCTGGGCCCAAAAAAGGTAATTCTGGCTGAACCCCAAGAGAACGGGAATAGATGGTTTTCGAGCAGCAGCACCACCTGGGATTGTGCTTCCGCTGCGGAGAGAGTGGCTATCTAATCAGTGTGCCCAAAGAAGCCAAAAGGGCCGGGGGTTAACCCTGCCATCTCGTGCCTCTACACACAAGCCCGCCTTGGGAAAGAAAGGGCCAAAGCGTAACTCAACAATCGGAGAAGGGATGATGGTGGGAACCCTTGACTCAATGGATGACACTTTCACCGACGAAACACCGGAGAGTGAGACTGGGACCAAGCCAGCAGGAAATGATGGCGACCTGGCCTAGACGGAACCGACAGCCAGGTCAGAAAATTGGGCATTATCAAACGGATGAGTGTGGTCTCCACTCACTTAGTATTGCCACTGACTCTAATAAAAGGGCTAAAAGGACATAAAATTACTGTACAGGGTCTAATTGATTCCGGGTGCCAAAAATGTCTAATGCACCCCACTGTGGCCGAGGAACTGACTATTCTGGCTCAACGACGGTGGGATGCAGGCATAATGGAATTGGGGGGGACCAGCAGCACATCAAAACCAATTGGAGTTTTCTAGAATTAGGATTATTAGGCCCTTCGGAGAAATATGGTTCTCAATAATGGAACATGTAGAGAAGTACTCAGTAGTATTGGGAATTATGTGGTTGACCAAACATGACCCAGAAATCCAATGCAGGGATGGACTGATGCATTTCGATCCATGCATGGTTCCAACAAACCACAACAGAAGTTCGAAAAATGGCGGGGACAATGGAGGGGGGGTGGGTTAGCGGCAGTGGCTTCCATGGGAGAGTGAAATTTCAATCCCAGCACCCGTATCCACACAAAAGACACCAGGGAGAGTGTTCGAGAAAGGGGAGTGTGATGTCCTGCCCACCACACCGCAAAATGGATTGCAAAATCGAACTGATTCTGGGGGCAAAATTGCCAAAAGGTCAACTATACGTTATGAACCCCTGAGAGTTGGAGGCACTGCAGGAGTTCTTGGACAAGCCCACCTTCTTCCCCCTGGCCACTCCGGTGCTATTTCAGAAAAATAAAGACAGGATGCTGAGACTGTGTATGGACTACTGAGGGCTTAATGCTATCTCAATGAGCAACAAACACCCCTTGCTGCTAATTAAAGACCTGTTAGGGAGCTTGGCCCAAGGGCAGGTTTTTACCAAACTGGACCTACAGGAGGCTTATTACCGGGTTTAAATTGCGAAAGGGAAAGAATGGATAACTGCGTTCAATACCCGTTATGGACAGTTTGAGTATCTTGATATGCCATTCGACCTGAGTGGGGCTCCAGGGGTATTCGTGAATCTGATCAATGAAATAATGCATGACCTGTTGTTCAAGGGGGTGGTGGTGTATTTGAATGATGTGCTGATATATACCGAAATGATGGAAGATCATGTGAAACTGATACGAGAAGTGTTAAAAAGACTAATGGCGAACCAACTGTATGTTAAACTATCAAAATGTGAATTTCACAAGGATTAATTAGATTTCCTTGATTACCTGGTATACCACAAGGAGTTAGAGATAGACCCCAATAAAATACAGGATGTAGTGGGATGGGAGGCTCCACATTCTTCTAGAATGCTCTGTTTGGGTCTTGATACCTATCTAGTTCTGTCCCCAAGGCACTGGGACCCAAATGGTGCTTTCTAGAACAAAGTGTTAGATTTAGTTTAGAATTATGGATCAGCCCAGTAGTGTGTGTGAGTGCAGTTTATAGAAACTTCCCAAGAGATAAATGTAAAAGGTAAAACTTACATTTATTCAAGCATCTCCAGTTCACAGCTTTGTTCCAGGAAAAAGGTAGATAGAAAGAAACCCTAGTCTAAGAATTACTATCCCTACGACAACTGGGCACTCTACCGCGCCATCACATGTGTGGAGGTGAGAGAATGCTTCAATTAGAGGAGAGCCCCACTGAAGCGATAAACCGATGACCACGTATGAGGTCAAAGGCTAGGACCGAGAGTGAAATAGCATGCGGAAGAAAGGAAGTTAATTGGTATCCTGGCCCAGACGAGGAGGTGAAACCAGAGAGGCATGCTACAGTTAAAATTTGGGATTACTAGAACCCCCCCACTGTCCAGGCATGCAGAAGTCGCTCATTCCAACACAAAGATGGTCCAGGAAATGGCGGATGAACTCTCAAATCTCCTGTCATCTTTATGTTGAAAAAGCCTGCTCTTGACTCTGAACGAGAGGGGGGAGAACTCTAAATGCTCTGAAGCTTCTAGATCAGTTCTTTGTGACTCACTCATTAACTTTCTAGGAGCATCTAGCTATCAGCTATCATTGTCAAAGACAGAAGGCTGTATTAGATGAAATGTTAACTTAACCTCGTGTAACTATCCTCCCCTTTGTTTTGTTGAGAAAGCATCTTTTAAGGATTTGAGAGGTATAAAGGTTCCATCTTAACACAGGGGCTTGAACTTGCTGAACTACTCTTATCCTTTCTCCATCTTATGTTTCCATCATTTGCTCAAATTTTGCTGGGCCTATCTTCCCTTCTTAGCAAAATATATAATAATAATCCAGCCTGGTGCCATTCCAAAAGTGTTATTACCAACCAACCTATTTGCACCACGTACCAAATAAATTTCAGGGCTCTCTGCTCCATGAGAAAGTAACCCAAGCAAAAAACTGAAGACATCATCCAATTTAAATAACCCCTAGGCCTGGGCAGTGCCTTATTTCACATGGACAATGGTACTAAGCAATCGCTCTGTCACCATGTATGGGTCTTTGATGAAAACTTGTTGTAGCAGTTTAAAACCCACCACACCCATATAAATGAGAGCTGATGCAAAAATGCCAGCCCCAACCTGCTACACCTATACTCCATGTCCAGGTTTTAAGGAATGGGTCAAGAGCATGTGCAGTACCAATTCCAAAGCAAAGAAAAAGGAGTGTTTGGTATTCTTT
This sequence comes from Sphaerodactylus townsendi, assembly GCF_021028975.2. Classification (NCBI taxonomy): domain Eukaryota; kingdom Metazoa; phylum Chordata; class Lepidosauria; order Squamata; family Sphaerodactylidae; genus Sphaerodactylus; species Sphaerodactylus townsendi. Next base: position 26,695,099 of record NC_059425.1, on the reverse strand, counting down.
TTGTTTGAACATAATTGCCTGGACTGACTACAAAACACTCTAAAGCTAGACTAAAGCCATAAAATTCTGGTGCGGACATGCAAGAGTAAGGTGGTGGGAACGTCAAATGCCTTTAGATTCTTACTACACCACCCTAAGCTGTTTTGTGTAGCAATTGGGATGTGTAAGTTTTCCTATCTAATGCCAAACCCAGCATCAAAGAAAACATAGTACAAGCAACCATCAGGATTGGGAAATGCTTTGATAGGATAGATTTTTCTTCAAATACAAATGTTGTGAATACAACTTCTTGCCTAATTACTTACCTCATTTCATCATGGACCGTTACTTGCCTAACTATTTGACAATTTCACAGATTGCACCATCTTGAAATATTTTACATTTTAGTGAAGAATGCTTGTTCTGTGTTGTTGGAGTTCACCACAAGCCAGAAGTTTCACAGAACAGCAACAAGTACAAACAAAAGTATGTTTTATTAATGTTGCAGAAGTGCACAAAGAAAACTGCATTAGAGCGAAACCTTTATTGTATCACAAGGATTTAAAAGGGATTACTGAAATAAAATAAGGAAATATAGCTCTTTCACAAACACTTAAATGTCCTGCATAATAGCTATAACACTGAGAAGGAACAAAAGTCTATTAATTATTCAAATATGATATAATGTAATGAGCTAACAAATTTGAAGTTACAATGTTTCATCTGGGGAAGACTTGGCTAAACACTACATCTTTGCACACCTCATTCTCCTAAACCAGGGGTCTGCAACCTGCGGCTCTCCCGATGTTCATGGACTACAATTCCATGCTGGCAGGGGTTGATGGGATTTGTAGTCCATGAACATCTGGAGAGCCACAGGTTGCAGACCCCTGTCCTAAACCAAGGAAATTTAGGAAAACCAAGGTGGGCCTCCTCAGAACTTAAGCTTGTGCCATGGGATTCAAAGTAGAGTTTAGAAGAGAACCTCATTCCACTGTCTCTGAAACAGGTGTAGGAGTTTCTCACAGCTAAATTAAATACCTCCTCATGTCTTCACTTTTCATGCTCTACCCAAGCCCCCTAAGGTTTGTGCAACAATAATAATCTAAACATCTTTAGAAGTGAGTGGGAATTGAGACGGGAGAAGAGGCAGCTTGTCTCCAATAAGAAGGTCAATAACTGTTATTTGCAAGCCTTTCATTATCATGTCTGTTCAAAGGAGGTTGCTAACAATTGACCAGTGCTCATGAACACATGTTGAAGGGGGCTGAGGCTGCAAAAGAGGATGACAGCCAACACCCCCACCCCTCCCCCGCAGAATGCTCTTTCCCTCAACCACACAGCAGCAGTTCCTAAATGAAGAGAGAACTGGGCATCAGACACAACTCCTGGTTGGGTATAAAATGGGTGACTTCTTATGTAGCTAGAAGCTTCACGGATCCAAAGGGGTCCTAGAGATCAGTTTCATAATGTTCACAGCAGCAGAGCCCATCCTAGCAAGGGAGAATGATATAGTGCCGCCTTCTGAGTGGAACAATCCCTTGATGCAGCTACGGTTGGACATCCCAGCTGGAGCAGCCAGCTGGTTCTAGTACTTAGTGGTGAAGGACTGGAACTCCAGACTGGAGATCTCCCTCTCATTGGAGAACACAGCTCGGTCAATACGTGACATGGGGCTTCCTACGCTGCGCAGCCAGTTCTTCCTGGGAGAGGAAGAGGTACATGTCAACAGCACGCCCATGCTGTACTCTTCTTGCTTTCAGGCCCACCTCTACTATCTGCAAGTTCATGCCAGGAACCAGAAGGTCAGCAAGTCTAAAATATGCATATATGTAACTGAGAGGCAGAACCATCTATAAGAAAGAGCCTCAAACATTATAAATTCCAGACCATGTCGAACAGAAAAAGAGCAAATGTACTGCAGAAAGATGCTGCCAAACCAAACAGCTTTAGCTACCTTAAACAACTGAGCCATGCCGTACACTAAGGTAAAAAGAAAAAGAAAGCATAAGTATGGGGATCAGTCAGAAAATTATTAGCATAATCAATTGTTTTAGTAATTAGTGGTAAAGAACAGCTTTTAATTTAAAGATTATGTTTCCAGCCCTCAAGTCCTGAAATGAAAAACAACAGTGACAGTTTCTGGTGCTTCAGAGGAAGAGGATGAGAGCTTTGGTAGGAAAAATCCCCTTCCCGCAGTCAATTTCAGAGGAACCAGAAAGAAAATATATTTATTTGCAAAAATGAATGAAACTTCCTCTGTAACATAAAACAACTTTCCACACACCTCCCACACAACAGAATTGCCCAGCTGCTAATTATTTCAGAAACATGAAGTGGGATGAGGATGAATTACAGACCCAAAGTCTGTTTATGATTCTCCTCCATTAAAAAAAAACCTTACCCCAAATTGGAGCTAGTAGACTAGACTGACAGTTGTACACCTTTGCTTTTTATTCCTTGCTAAGACCTGAAGAGGAAGGGATGGGGTAAAGGGAGGAAACTAGGGGAATACTAGTTGCTATGGATTATCTAATTTCTAGTTATCTCTTGCACATGAAGGCAAAGAATGAAATAGACTGGTTGCTATGGAAGCGGCCCCAATTTCCCCCTCCTCCTTCAAATACATGAAGGTAGAAGAGGCAGAGAAGCAGGTTGCTATGGAAACTGTCCTAGTTTCCTCGCATGTTCTCTCTCCCTTCCTCGCATGTTCTCTCTCCCCCTCTTCCCTTCAAGGTGATGGGGGAAGACTTGTCGCCATGGAAACTGCCTCTGGTTTTCATCCTTCTGAAGGTGACAGACCCCCTTGTTACAGAAGCTGTTTCTCCACCCCCAGGGTTGGCCTGAGACCGCACCTTCCATTCTGTTCTCCTTCCCCTAACCCTGCCCTTTGCTGCTGCTGAAAGATCCGTAAAGCAATTTTCCTCATCTCCTCCTGGACCAACTAATTAATTGCAAGATGATTCAAGTTCCAGATTTACAGGGTGTCAATCCACTATGGGAACAGAGTCTGGGGAAGTGTTCTACTTAGAAATTTCAAATGGGGCAGGAAGGGGGCTATGTAAATTGTCATAATGGGGTTTCCTTCAGTTAATGGTAAATTGAATAATTTCAGCAGACCATTCCTTCTTCTTCAATTTACCAGCATTCCTCCTGAAGAAATTGGAACACCGTCGAGGAAGGGAAGGGAAAGGAATCACACAAGAAGTGTGTTTTTCAGAGAACAGATAATTACTCAAAAACACTTATCTCTCTGGTTATTAAGAACATAAGAAGAGCCCTGTTGGATCAGACCAGTGGTCCATCTAATCCAGCTTCCTGTCTTACAAAGTGGTCAACCAGTTCTTCTGAAGACCCACCAACAGGGCACAGAGGTTGAGGCCTAGCACTAGGATTCAGAGGCTGACTGTCTGTGAACTAGATTCCCTTTAGTCACCATGGCTAATTGCCACTGATAGACTTATCCTGCATGAATCTGTATAATCCCCTTTTAAAGCTGCCTATGCCGGTGGCCATCAATGCATTCTCTAGAAGCAAATTCTACATTTTAATCACTCACTGTGTAAAGAAGTCTTTCCTTTTGTCTATCCTGAATCTACTACCCATCAGTTCTGTTGGATGCTTTTGAGTTCTGTCTGGGATAATTTTTTTTCTTTGCCTACTCGCTCTACCCCATGCATAATTGTATAAACTTCTATCATGCCCTCTTAGTCATCTCTTTTTTCAATTGCAAAGTCACAGGTTCTTAAACCTTTCCTGGAAGGAAAGGTGCTCCAGCCCACTAATTATCTTGGTTGCCCTTTTCTGTACTTTTTCCAGTCCTGTAATGTTTTTTATAAGCAGGGGCGGAGCGAGGGGAACTGTGCCTGGGCATGCATGCCCTGCGCCCCTGCCCACCCCTGTAATGCCCTTGCCCTGTCCCTGCAGGGGTGTGTGCCCAGTGCGTCATGCATCTCCCTGCCCCCTTGGCACTACGCTACTGTTTATGAGATAATGTGACCAAAGCTGAGGCCGCACCATAGAACTACACGCTGGCATTATAATAATTTTTATTTTCAGTCATTTCCCCCCACACTCTCCCAGGTATGGTGCTTTATTGTCAATAAACACAGAGTTAAAGAGAGGGTCCTGTCTGGGAAGGAGAACATGTAATTTCTACATTCTGTGTAGCGTCATTCACAGTGCTGCCGCTCAACAGTTGTTAAATAATAACAGCAGTAGTACAATGATGGGACTCAAGATCAGGGCCCAACTATAATTTCTCTGGGCCAGGCACAAACTTGTAAGATGGGCACCTGCATGGATATGGTCCTCTCAAATATGTACCATTTCAGAAGGAATGAAAGAAAAGTTTACATTTTATTTCCAAAATGTCATAAAAAGACCATGTTGTGAAAATATTTTCAAAGGTCAAGCCAGGCCCCCTAGGGTCCAATAAAGCACCCCCATTCTGCCTTGATGCTTAGGCCTTGGTCAAGATTGCGTTGAAACTAGAATTGCTCATGATCAGAGGCGTACTTCTCATTTGTCAGCCAGCAAGTGTAGAGAAGTACAATTCCAACAGCAGTTCTGTTGGACTTCTATTAGATTCTATGGGAGACTTGAATTCCAAAACTTGCCACTAACTTTTTAAATCTCTTTCTATTCATATATGGAAATTTGTTTGAACCTGCACATAAATATATGGAATCATACCTCCTTCCCCAATCTCTACTAGAGGTAACAAATGCAAGTAGTTCCAAATCCCTTATCTACCATCTCCCAACTCTTTCTCCCAAGATGCGTCCCCCCATCCCTACCAAATGAAGGAGCCCGGATCACAGACTTACATAATCTCCACTTTCTCCTTTTGACCCTGCACTTGTCCAGTCACAGTTCCATGAGCTGTGTTCTTCACCCAGCCGACCACCCCAAGCTTCCTTCCCTGTTCTTCGGTGTACTAGTGAAAAAAGCCATAAAGACACAAGTCAAAGAAACCTGAATGGGACTTGAAGGCTGATTCACAAATGCATATCTCTTCATTAGATGACTCATCATTGTATGTAAGAACTGCCTCCACTGAGAAATTATATCTTGAGGTTACGATAGGTGACATGGGAGTTCTGCATGCGATATAGGATTTGTGATTCTCCTCCAGACAAGCCTATGTTTTTGTTTCTTTGGGCAACGGTGGGGGAGGTTGATGGAAGAGAAAGAAACACAACTTCACAATAATTGTTTGGATTACTGACTGGCGTTTTGCTATAATCTCCCAAGGACTGAACTATAGCAGCACAATTCACATGGAACCCCGCCACCAATCTAGTAGAAATAAAACTTCAGTCTTCCAAGGCTCATGGCAAAACCAAGAAGCCACAAGCAACAATTAAACATCGTTTACTTTTTCAATAAGAAGACTTCTAGAATCAGACAAGAGAGGCTCTGGCTCACCAAAGCTTATGCTACAATAAATTAATTAGTCTTCATGGTGTCACAAGACTCTCTTTTGTCTTTCCATGAGGATTTCTAATACCCCGATCGGCTCCCAGTCTTCTAATTAGCTGGCAGCCAACGCAAACTTATCCAGTTAGACAGAGAATGGGAGATTATTCTACTTGTGGTTTGCTACTGATTAGGTGAGACTTCCTTGTTCTTGCTTCAGTCTGCTTCTACATACTGCACTCTTGTCTGCTGCTATGGTTATCTTACTTGGATATCTGTAATCTCAGTGGCCTAACCCACTTCCCAGGCTTGGGCCTACATCAAGTGGGCTACAGGCTCAAATGGCTGGCCTGAAAAGTATAAATGTGAAAATGAATGCTTCTCCCATTGATAGTACATTACTATTAAAGTAATGGAGTGTTCAATTAAAAGCTTGCCAGCCTCTGCTCCCTGAACTTTGATTTAGGAAGCACTACTTCTGTGATGCAGGATACCTGTCCACATCCCACTGGGAATTATGTCTTACCTTTCTAAAGAAGACACCTAGGAGAGGAAACAGAGACAAGTCTGTCAGTGACCACATCTATGCATTAGTAGCAAACACAAGTGATAAAAATCCTGTGGGCAAAGGTTTGGTGGTGATAATTCTGTATGTGGATCCTTCTGAGCCACAGAACTCAAATTTGCCTGAGGGGGGACATCCTGCATTATGCAACAGGTTGGACTAGAAGGGGTACCTTCCAGCTTTATGTTTCTATGTATCAGTGTGAAACTTTGCTCCTGATCTGTCCTCCTTACTGCCCCCTGGCTTCATGACTCACACAGCCTCTTCCAACTCCTTTGTCTGCCCACTGACCCACTATGTTTTGGCCAGCAACATACAGCACCTCCTGTTCGTGGCTCCATTCCATGTGAAGCTCTTTCATCCAAACCAGGGGTAGGGAACCTGCGGCTCGAGAGCCGCATACGGCTCTTCTGCCCTTGCACTGCGGCTCCACGAGCCGAGCCACAGGCTTCATCCTTGCCCGCCCTGCAGGCAGCAGGGCGGGTGCACCAACTGCCTGTGGCCGGCTGGGCTGCGCTGCGGGCTTCCCCTCTCGCCCGCCCCGTTCGAGCGGGGCGGGTGCTTTCCCGGTGGCCGGCGAGGCCGAGCCCTTTCGGCACCATCCTTACCCTACCTGCAGGTAGCAGAGGCCGAGGTGCATCCATGCGCTTCTCAGAATGAGTGGAGTAAAAGGTAAAAAAGCCCAATATATACAGTGTTATCTTTAATTTTAAATGTCAAAAATTATTTGCGGCTCCAAGTGTTTTCTTTTCCCGTGGAAAACGGGTCCAAATGGCTCTTTGAGTGTTAAAGGTTCCCTACCCCTGATCCAAACTAATATTTTACTTCCTTCATGGCGGCAGCATGCTTGGTTAGCATTCTACTGCAAAAACCTTCAATTTAAGCAGTTGAAATTATGAGGAACACCCATGATACTATAGGAATTTAACCAATGGTTTAGAAAGGTCTCCAGATAACTCCCATTTTTTAATCCCTTATATGTAAGAATGTGAATTTTAGCCAGAAAGGGATATGGAAGTGTCATACTTGAGCCCCAGCTTTCTTTATCGGCCCTTTAAGGACAATTTTCTTCATATGGCAGCTTAAGCTGTGCACCTTTCTGAATGTCACAGATCATGTCACCAAATGGATTTCTAACAGCTTGATTTAAAAAAAATAACATTAAAAACAAGGTTGAATCAATGATACTTAGCTTTCTGTCCTGAAATGGCCCAGATCTTAGCACTAAAGAGAAACAAGCTCCCCGATCTACTCTAGGATATGTGGACTCAACATCAAATTAAATTACCTTAATGTGTTCCCAATTAGCCTCCTACACACACACACACACACACCCCCCCCATGTGGATTAGCTTCAATTAATTTCCTTTGCAGTCCTTGCAGACAGTCTTTCTGGTTTCACAGCAGCTCCAGCCAGCCTTGCTGCAGTATAACCAAAGCAAGATTCTGCCGATTGAAAAGAGAGCTGCTGGCATCTTATTTCAAGGACTATTTGCAGCATGAGCCCCAAAGGAAGTAAAAAGCCATCTCTGTATATTAAAAAAAAATCTCATCGATAGCAGCAAAACAACAATACAACAAGAGGGAAAAACTGAATGAACTCACCCTGGACATCCCCATAAACCTCATAGTCAATAGCCCAGAGCCCGGAAGAAGCCATGGTCCAGTGCAGGCCAAGGGGAGCTGGCAGGAGCTTCTACAGAGATGTGGGTGTGTGAGTGCTATCTGATCTGTACACTGCAGACAGTTTGGCTGGTCTGTGTTACTAAATTCAGCTGTAGGGAGATAAGCAGCGTGGCCCACCTGGAAAGAAATGAAAAAAAAAAGTTTTCGAGCCTTTTGTCATACATACACCCCTTAAGCCTTCTCCCCTAATAAGGTAGGAAAAGAGAGATGTCCAAGGATTTAAGCATAAATCAGGTCATGATTTAATTGGAAGGAACCTGTGTTCATGTTATATTTTTCCTGCTGCTGTACCTAAAGGTAACATCCACATTGACCTGTGCCTGTAGGACTGGAAAATCCCCATGTGTCTAAAATATGTTGCTGAAGAATTTTACATTTTTCATATTTGCTTTACAAGGCTAATCTCCCTCTAAGCAGCATCTAGATTTGCTATAGGCAAATAAGAATCTAGGAGGTGGGGGGTAGATTATGATTACAGCCTACCTTTAAGTAGTTACACATGGTACATTCAGCAAAAACATTATGTGCACAAGCAAGTTGTCAAAGAGCTCTGCCAATCTCAGCCCCCATAGAAACGTGTGGGCCTTACGCTGCTGGCTGCCAAATTAAAATGCCAAATAGAACAGAGACTCAGAATCTTTTTCTATAGATTTCGGAATAAGCAGTATCCTTTTTCCTAATGGGAAATGATGATAGAAAATAAAGGACATGGTTTAAAAATAAGGAAGGACAATCTGGGTTCTCAGGCCATGCTTCCGCCCTTCCTTTTCTTCCCACTGTTCTGACATAGCAAGAAGTTAAATGAACAGTTTTGTGGTATTGCTTTGTGTCTTGAAAAGAGAACATTGAAGCATGGCAAAACCCCAGGCATAACATGACCTGAAAATCTGGTAATCTGCTATATGCAGATTATTTCTGAGTTTGCAAACCGTGAAATATAGGAGTGAAGAAGAGTGACATGTGTTTGCTTTTATTCCATTATATGTATTTATTTTGGTGTTCTTTTGAGACATGCTGTACTTAACAGAATCAACTCAAGACATTTTGCCACCCACCTGCAAGCAGGCGGTCCTGCTCATCCACCAGGTATGTCTCCCAGGTATGTCTCCCAGGTTCCCTAACACTGTTGGAGAGTACAAATCCACTATAACTTCTGGTTTGTTGTGTTTCACTTAGGTGCCTGATGTAAACTGTACGTGGTGACATATATTTTTGTGTATGTGTTAAGTACCATCAAGTCACTTCCAATTTATGGCAACCCTATAAATGAATGCCCTCTAAAATGTATCGTTAACAGCTCTGGTCTGGTCTTGCAAACTGAGGGCCATTGCTTCTTTGAGTCAATCCACGTTGAGTCTCCTTTTCCTGTTGCCTTCAATGTTCCCTGTGACTTTTGTCTTCACATAATGTGACCAGAACACAGTAGCTTTTAACTAGTACGGACAGTTCAAGTTTGATTTGATCTAGAGCCCACTTATTTGTCTTTTTGGCAGTCCATGATATCTATAAAACTCTCCTCTAACACATTTCAAAGGAATCAACTCTCTTCCAGTCAGCTTTCCTTCACTGTCCAGCTTTCACACTCATAGATAGTAACACAGAACATCACAGTACGAATAAGTAACCCAAAACACTCCTTTAGGAGACCCTCAGTCTGCTCAAGAACCCTCGCTGCTCCAGTTGCTTCCTCAGCAACTGAGGCAGATACCCATTTTCTCCTTCCATCAGAAATAATGTTTTAACTAGGACTGCCTACATCCAGGTGGTGGTTAGAGATCTTCTGGGATTACAACTGATCTCCAGGTGACAGAGATCAGTTCACCTGGAGGAAATGGCCACTTTGGAAAGGAGACTGTACCCCATTGAAGTACCCCCTCCCCAAACCCTGCCCTCAAAAATAATCTCCAGATCAGTGGTTCTCAACCTTCCTAATGCCACGACCCTTTAATACAGTTCCTCATGTTGTGGTGACCCCCAACCCTAACATTCATCCATTTTACAGATGGAGAACACTGATGAGAGAGTCTTAGGCGACCCCTGTGAAAGGGTCGTTCGACCCCCAAAGGGGTCCCGACCCACAGGTTGAGAACCACTGCTCCAGATATTTCCCCACCCAGAGTTGACAACCCTTGTCTTAATTCATGCTAGTTTAATCCCAAATGCCTTGCCTTACAAGGCACAACTGTACCCCCCAGACCCTAGGGGAAGGTACCCTAAGAGTGTAAACTTGAGGAGCAAAGCATAAAGTTTCTAACAAAGTAGGCAGAAAAAGTCTGTCAACTGGAGTGGGGTGTGTGTGTGTCTTGTCTTCTGAAGTGTGCATTCGGATATATGGTTAAAACGTGACAGGGACTCAGAGGGTGTTAAATAAAGTGTGTGTGTGCATGTGTGTGTGTGATGTGCGGGGGGGGGGCGGTAGTAACAATAAGAGTCAGGAAATGGGAGCAAGTGTGAGGTAGATGCGATTTGGGAATCTGAAGAGAGGCGCGTAGCAAGGAGCAAGACAGCTCCTTCCCAGCTAAAGATAGAGACGCTCTTCTTTGTTGGGCGCCTGAGGTAAAATTCCGGGAGGGGGGAGGGACAAGGGGGGAGGGAAGCCGCGGACTCTGCTGTCACTCACAGTTTTTTTAGGCGGGAAGAAGAAGAACTCAAAAATGAAAGGAGAAGGGGCGTTGGCTGCAAGGACGGTGCGCACGCATTGCGGGTTGGGGAGGGGTTAAAGTTATTGCAAAGTTTGCGTGTGTGTGAATCGAAGGGGCAAGCATAGTAAAAAAAAAGGATGACGTTTATGGGACGCTTTGTAGGGTCAGGTTGAAACAAGTGGGGCTTTATTCGTTAGGCTCCCGTATGGAGAGGGCGAATCTTGAAGTGGAAGCTCTTGTGAGAAAACTCAAAATGGGAGTGAGGGAACTGTCAGTAGAAATTTGGGTCGGAAGGATGTCGCCGGGTGGGGCTTGGAGACTACCACGATCAGGTCCTCTGGGGGGAGAAAAAGCTGCTTTGGGATGTGGATTCCAAAAATAACAGTAGAAAGTCGTCTTATGCCTTTTAGATTTTCCAAATGCCCAGTAGAAAAGACTGGGACCAAGGTGGGGCTAAGCCTGAGGGGCAAAAATCAAATAGGGATGTTCTGCTGGAAGAGGTTGGTTAGTTGATTAATTTAAGAATTAAATACAAAATACAATATAAATAAATGTATAAACACATGATATAAGCATTTCCTTGCACATTAAACTATAGTCGGTTCTGGGGCCGTTTAATGTTTGGAGTGACTGGATAAAGGGAAGAAGGCCTTGGTAAATGTGTGTAGGAATTTGGCCTTCTTGCCTTTCCCTTTATTTGTTACGGAAAAAGGTAAAATGAGAGCTATTTCTAAGTAATGAAGGGTATCCTGAGCGGCTGTCCCTGTTTCCAGCATGTTACCAAGTTTAGTTCTGTCCTAGAAACAGAACATGGGCTAGGAAGAGCATCAGAAATAGAGCTATCAGTTAAGCAGCACAGAGGAAGTTCCTATGAAATAAAAGCTTTTAAAAAAAGAAAGCCAAGATGAGATATTTTCCGGAAAAAGGTAAAATGAGGTGACCTACCTGTTAGAGATGCCTACGTTATATATCCCAGTAGCACAACATGTTGTAGGGTTAGACCACTAACCTGAGTTTGTTCATTTTGTTTAATATTCATCTGTATTGCACCACTATTTATTGTGTGCAATTAATGATAATTTAGTGCCATCAAATCACAACTAATTTGTAGTGACGAGAGTTTTCAACACAACTAATTTACAGTGACAAGGGTTTTCAACGCAAAAGATGTTCAGAGATGGTTTGCCTGCCTTTGTCATAGTACTCCCTGTTTCATTGGTGGCGCCCTAACCATGGTGGCGCCCTAACCGAAATCCTAATCATGGTCAACCCTGCTTTGCTTCAGAGTTGTGATGACCTTGGGCTAGTCTGGGTTATTCAAGCTTCTTCAGTGCCTGTGTAACCTCAGCTTGTGGGTTCTGTGGGGCAGTAATTGGAATGAGTTGCAACAACAATTTTTAAACAACAAAATGGTTTACTTTTCTTTACAATTAACACTTTTAAAACATCAACATTTAACGTTACAATTCAAGGTCCTGTTCAGGTTGCATTTCAAGTCCTTCTATTTACAGTCTATTGATATTGCCAAGTCCAAATTCTTCTTTGTAAGTTGGCTGGCTCCTGAAGACTCCAAGGGCTTGATGAACAGGTTGCAACATGATGAAGGTCTCCAGGAGAACTCTCACCCATTACAACCACAAAAGCCCTGAAACAATAAATTCTAACATTTACAATATAGCGAAACCAACTCCTTTCCCACTAGTTCCCCACAACATTACGTTACCTTGAAGCAGGTGTTAGAGGGCTTATAAATCAAGATCGAGTCTGGTACCTTGTCTTTTCAAAAGAGCTCTTTCAGCTGCTGCTCTGAAGTGCCACCCCCTTACTGGGTCAACCCATTCTGGGCCAACCCATTCTGGGCATGGGGGTTACACCTGCACAAAATGCTTTACACTGGGTTTCTTTTTCACTGAAACTAGGTAGAAACAGATTGAGTCTGGGCTTGGTTGATGTACATGTGCTCTTAGTCTGCCCTCTAGCTGCAGTTGCTGTTGCCTGTGGTATTGTTCAGGGCTAAACTTTCCCTGAATCAAACAAAGCTAGATGCTTACATATTTTTATGCCAGTGCGGAGGGTTCACCCACTGAATAAATCAGACATTTCAGCAGAAACATAGGGAAAAGGTACTAAAATTTACTCAAAAGAGAGCTTGCTTGTGCCAGCAAGTTGATCCAAGAAAAGATAATATATCTACCCATTGTATCTAAATATATTATTGAAGGCAATATAAATCTAAATAATTGATTTGGTACTATAACATACTTTTATGTGAATGGCAAATATGTATTTGTCACCATGTGTACGATAAACCAGGCACTTTTCAAGCCCTGACTAGTGCGTATACCTGTGGATACGTCTGAGATCATGGCTTTACTGAATGTGCATGTGGGAGTTTTAAAGGTACACACTAAATGTGTTTTGTGCTAGTAAAAAATATAATGCAAAGCAGCCCCTTTAATAGGTGCTGACCTAAGAGATCAGTTTGGCTTTGATCTATTCACCAAGAGTACCATCCACGGGAAGGGAGAATGTTCCATACCATGTGTCATGAATAAACAGGTGGCCAGCAAGGAAGCAAAATTAAGAACAATCCTAGTAGTTCTAGAGCAGCAGTGGTAGGAGGTTAAAGAGCCGTGTATCTAATCTGGAGGAACGGGTTCTCTGCTTCACTTCGAGCTGTGAGCCTCCTGAAATTCGGGTGCTCACTCCACACCGTAAGCTGGTGCCAGGCTGATCTGGCTTCTCGAGACTGTCTCAGCCCACCTACCTCACAGGGTGTTTGTTGTGAGGGGAAGGGGCAAGGAGATTGTAAGCCTTTGAGTCTCCTGCAGGAGAGAAAGGGGGGATATAAATCCAAACTCCTCTCCTCCTCCTCTTCTTCTTCTGCTGCTGCTGCTTCTTCTTCTTCTTCTGCTGCTGCTGCTGCTTCTTCTGCTGCTGCTGCTTCTGCTTCTTCTTCTGCTGCTTCTTCTTCTGCTTCTTCTTCTTCATTATTCTTTGAATGGCTTGCAAAGCAGCCAAGAATATTGTAATACTTGGGCTGCAGGGAGGAAAGAAGCTTTTTTTTTTCTCTGCTTGGAAACTGGAAAGCCTGCTTGTGCACCAAATGCCCTTGCAGGATCTTGATGGTCTAGCGCCTAAAGGCAGCCATCTAGTTCTAGTACCAATGATCTTGGTGAATATTCCCCGAGAAAAGAATAATCCTGCACTTTGGAGAGTTGCTTTGATTCTTTGATTCAGTTTGTTATGAAGTATTTTCATAAAAGTGTGTGAGAGCAGTGCAGAAATAAGGAACAGTCTTCTTAACAACCTCTACAGGAGCACTTAACATTTTCTTCAATTGTTCATGGGAACACAGCCTCCCTTTCATAGCCTGGTGATCCTGAAACCTTTGGTCTTCCGAGCAGCAAAGCCTTTGTAGCCCAGAATGGGTTGGCCCAGAATGGGTTGACCCAGTAAGGGGTGGAGACTCGGAGCAGCAGAGAAGAGCTCTTTTGCAGAAGAACAAGGCTACCAGACTTCGATGGACCTTGATTTCTATAAGCCCTTAACACCTTGTTAAGGTAATTTCAATATTGTTGGGAACTACTGGGAAGGTAGTTGTTGTTTTGCTGTGTTGTAAATGTTGGAGTTTATTGTTTCAGGGTTTCTTTTGTGGTTGTAATGGGTGAGTTCTCCTGGAGACCTTCATCATGTTGCAACCTGTTCATCAAGCCCTTGGAGTCTTCAGGAGCAAGCCAACTTGCAAAGAAGAATTTGGACAGCGTATCAGTGAACTTTGTAGAAGGACTTAAAGTACAACCTGAACAGGACATGAATTTGTAACGTTAAATGTTGATGTTTAAAAGTGTTAATTTGTGAAAAAAGTAAACCATTTTGTTGTTTAAAAATTGTTGTTGCAACTCATTCAAGTACGCCCACAGAGACCCTAGGAGGTTTACCTTCGAGTATTTACCTCCCACCAATTCATACGCTGTAAATTCCAAAACCATTTCTTCCTTTCCATAAACAATTAGTAGCTGATAAGGAAAGCTCAAAATATTTCAACTAATGGAATATTTAAATGTGATTGTCCCTACACGCACCAAGGAAATATCTTTGTAGAAATGCAGCGGTGATACCAGTATGGAAGCTTCCAGGATAAATTTAATAGACTTTTCACCTTGTTGCAAGAAATTAGTAATGCAGAGTGGGGAAAGAAGAGGTTTGCCTGGCCAGTGCCTTATCCAAAAGCATTTTTTCCCTAAGACAATGTTGTTGCATATTTTTCATTCTGCTAAGGACTTTCTCCCTCCAATTTTGTCATGATTCTCTAGCCAAAATCCTGGATTAAGAGCTCTAAAGTGGGGAGCGTAAAAAAGCACTGACAGTTCTTTCTCTGTTGGGGTAAAAGTTGTTATATTGAAGTGGCCAGGGAAAGAAATATTTCTACTCCTGATTGTTTTTTCATAGAAAAATTCCATCAACTTGATTTTTAAATCTTTTAGAGAAAATGTTTGGGAATCAGGCTTGATATTGTCAAAAGAGGAGTTTTTCAATCAAAAACCCAATTCTAGATTTCTTTGGTAGACTACACGCAGAAGTAAAATTACTATCTTGAGTCCAGATATATTTGTAATCAATCCCACTTAAGCATTTAGGATATGTCTCTGGGTCTTCTCTTTTTCTTTTTATTGATGATTTCATTTCTGGTGCTGAGATAAGGAAATCCATGTTTTCACACAGTTGAATTTAAACTGGTTTTTTTCTACTTCAGTTTCAGCAAAGGGTGATTTCTACCGTACACTTCTCAGAATTATTGTATGTTATGTCATACTTTACTGCCAATGTTTCAAGACCCTTTATAATTTCAGATTTTAGAATACTTAATTGTTCAGCTTCGGAATGGAAAGGAAGAACCACTAGAAGAATTTTCTACACATAAAGGGACACTTGTGGTTTCTCTAGACATAGAAGATTCTGTCCAACATGTGGGTCAGTCCTGTTGTGCAACTGTTAGTGAGTAGATTTAAGATTTGCTCCTTTGTGGGGACATTTACATCTTGGGAAGAAACTACAGAGCTAGACAAATGTGCAATTTCCCTCATACCTCACTGCTAATAATAGCTCTTTCCTTCTACCCATTTTAAGGATTAAATGCGCTCTGCATGGCCACCAATATTTTTGGAGAAATATTTATAAGTGTCTTTATTATTGTAAAGTGATGAACACTGTGTTGGATGACAGAGATAAATACAGATGAATGGAAATATAAAATAAGAATTTAAACTGGTTTTTTTCTACTGCAGTTTCAGCAAAGGGTGATTTCTACCGTACAGTTCTCAGTGATCAGATACAGAGAGGTAAATGCTTTACCAAACTGCTTATTTACAAAGTAGCATTGCAGTGTTTAGCCGGATATAGATTTTTTCTGACTTTAGGGCTCGCAGAGTCATTAGCATGTAGAAGCTTGATTGATTGGGCAACAGAAGGACCAAATGGCAAATATTAATATTGTCTTTGCACAAGTTTTTCTCTCTGCCTTATAGATTCCAGGTACTTTTCATCCCAAAGTGAGCATTTAGTTGATGTCTGATAATTTCATAGTTTCTGTACAGCAAGGACAATAATTAGTTCTGATGTGATTAGCTTTACTTTAGGGAGAGTTCAGGGCTCAGTGGTAGAGCATTCACTTTGCATGGAGCAGATTTTAGGTTCAGTCCCCTATTTCTCTAGTTAAAGAAGGATCTGGTGAAAGACATTTGCCCAGGACCCTGGAGCAGTGCTGCCAGTTGAAAATGACTAATGGGCTGATTCAGTGTAAGGCAGCTTTAGCTGTAACTCACAAAAAATTACTGGTAAGTCACTCCCTCTAGAGAAACTCACACAGTATTCTAAGTGTCAACCTTGCAGGTTGAAAGAGACTGAAAGGACTACCTCATCCAATCCCTGTACTACAAAAGCAGGACCTTCCATGCCAGCTTTCCATTGATCCATAAGTAGAGCAGGGATGATTGCTTGCTTGCTTCCACTAATCTGACCCCCAATATCAGTCAGATCCCGTGAAAACCTTGCATTGAGGTTCAGTATGAAAATAACACAACTTTCTCTCTTTTCCAGAAAGGAAGCCAGCTACGTGAATACATGTCTCACATATCCCTTACCCTCCTCACTAGTGAATTCACCCTTTCCTGCTGTAATTGAAGTTGAAAACTAAGCACTTGTCTTAATGTAATTGAGGATTCTTGTTGAGCCAGCATTTAATGCCAACCGTCAGCTATTTGCACTGTCACCAAGTCATCCCAGGAAACTTTACTGGCTGCAGCTCTGCCACACCCATCGTTCCATGTCTTTTGTTTTCTCTCCCTTTCCTAGGACTCCTTTGATGTTTCTGAAGTTAATGCAAGACACTGGGAGATTAGTTTAGATGTAATTGCCATGACTCTTTCAAAATGGGTGTTACTGATTGATTCATCTTTTTAATACTGTTATATTGATAACATAGTTCCATTTGAAGATACTGTCATTGCTCTGGAGCAAGTAGGTTAAAGGTTCCTGCTTATGAGATTGGTACTTGTGTCCTATTCATCTTTTGGAGATTTGTACAGAATCATCCACTTAGATATGTTCTGCAGTATGGGAACGGCCATTGAGATGCCCTTCAATCTGAACTGTCCTGCCATGTTTGTTTTAGATTCTTTTCTGACCGTTCAGGCTATAAAAGGGCATGTAAAAATGTAAGTAAAGAAATACTTCGAGAAAGGCCCTCAGTAATGAAACCCTTTTTTCAAAAAGATTTAGGTAACCTACTTTCTTTAGCAATTCTGTCCAACGCATTAAAGTCATTGTGCTTTCAAGGATGTAGCTGGTTCAGATGACACTCCTGGTGTGTCTGGTACTTTGCAATGCTTGTCTCACATGTGACATTTTCGCTCCTGCAGAAATCAAGACCTTGCTCCCTGAGCTGCCTTTACACGAGAGCCTATGTGGAAGAGGGTGCCCTCATGAATTGCTGCATGTGACACCATTTCAGTTCTCCTTTGAGGTTAGCATCTGTGGATTTGTTCTTAGCTTTCAACCCAGATGAGACCTTAGTTATACTTAGTGTGAACAAGCCATGCAGATATTTATAACACACCCTCATTACATCCTGGCCCACCTGCAGTTTTCTCTCTCTCTCTCTCTTCCCCCCCCCCTCTTCTCTCTCTCTCTCTCTCTCTCTCTCTCTCTCTCTCAGGCCTCCACTGTTCCCTTTCTGCAGACAGTAATACCTGCAATTGTTGGGGGGGGGGGGGGCAACTTGTGGGCAACTTGGAGGGGGCAACTTGTGAGGTGTCCAAGCTGGAATTTGTAGTTGTAACTTGCAATCCAGCGTTGAGTTTATACTCTTACCACTGAAAGAGTACAGGATTAATCCCCTCTAGTAAGGGCTCCTTTTGCATGTTTTGGATCTGAAGTGTTGTCTCTAACTTTTTAAACCCAACTTGGTCTCAGATTAAAACATGTATCTGTTTACATAGAGCCTTTTGATGAGCAATTAGTCTTTCACCTAGCACAGGGTTCTGCAACCTGTGGCTCTCCAGATGTTCATGGACTACAAATCCCATCAGCCCCAGCCAGCATGGCCCGGTGGCCATGCTTGGCGAAGGAACAATGATACAGGCTGCTGGAGAAGCCGCCAGGTGGTACAGAAACACTGGGCTAACAAGACACTGCCAAGCTTATACTGTCTCCCTCTAACCAATCTGTTCTCCAGCATTTAGCTGCTCCAACATGGAACCTCCAAGACTTTTATATGGCGATCTCCAGAGGAGCAGAAAAACTGCAACTGCCTCTTTCTCATCTACCTCAGTTCTTGGCTACACATCAGAAAAATGCTTGAGAAATTCTTCCATCCCTGCTGAAATGTCACTTTGTCTGTGTTATAACATTGAAACTTGTTCTAAACCTGTTTGTCGCAACCAGCAGCCTAGGTTGTAAAAAAAAAAGTTTGTTTTCTCAGAAATCACCACAGTTCTTTTAAAGACCTCATAAAACTAAAGTACTTTCAACCTGTAGTGCAGAAATGCCTGAAGACCTTGTTATTGCATGCGTGCAGGTACCTACAGCCACAGTGAAGCAGAAAATAAGTTTCAGGAGAGGATTTTAGAGGATAGAGCTGAACAGACCAGGGAACTGAAAGGGCTTGTATCTCATTTTCCTCTGTGTCCCCTCCCCCGCTACTAGGGCACAACTGATGGCACAATGCTTCCAGTGCAAACCCAGAAGTGAATTCACTGTGTTGGTGTGACACTAGGATCACCCTCACAAGTCTATGATTTAACCCGCAGTGAATCTTCTTCCCACCTGCCCTGCTGCCTGGTGTAGAAGAAGAAGAAGAAGAGTTTGGATTTATATCCCCCCTTTCTCTCTTGCAGGAGACTCAAAGGGGCTTACAATCTCCTTGCCCTTCCCCCCTCACAACAAACACCCTGTGAGGTGGGTGGGGCTGAGAGAGCTCAGAAGAGCTGTGACTAGCCCAAGGTCACCCAGCTGGCGTGTGTGGGAGTGTACAGGCTAATCTGAATTCCCCAGATAAGCCTCCACAGCTCAGGCGGCAGAGCTGGGAATCAAACCCGGCTCCTCCAGATTAGATACACGAGCTCTTAACCTCCTACGCCACTGCTGCTCCTACACTACACCACTACACCACTGTGTAGTGGTGGGACAGCAGGCTGATGGTGGGAGGTTTCCCACTGCAGTGGAAGACTTGGTAACCTTACCTTCCTCTTCCCCAGTATTTCCTCTTTTCCTTCCCTGATTGTCCCCATAACTTCTCTCCATTTTCTGCTTCCTCCTCTTTTTCCCGCTCACCAGCCAACCCTACCATTATCTGCTTCCTTGGTCTTCAACTTTCCCTCCTTCCCTCCCTGTGGCAGCTACTCTATAGAAGAAGCCTGGCTAAGTTGTGCAGTGGCTACTGCCACCACTGGGTTTGATGCCATGACCACTGATACCACCAGGCTAGGCTCAGTTTTGCAGTGGCTGCCAGCACTGGACCAAGCTGAATGGTGTGGGTACTAAGTCTTCAGTGGTCACTGCTGGGCTTACCCCGGTAAATCCTTCTTCATCATGGAACATGGTAAGCGAGTGGAATGGGACCTTTCTCAGGGCTTTTTAAGGTTCTCAGTCTACTGCTAGTGCCCCCCTCCCCCGCTCTACAGAAACCAAGGCTTAGGCAAACCAGCAATATTGTTGTGGTTGCTTAGCAACCTCCAAAATGGCAACTGAGAGCTCAGTAGATATTCTTTGCTTAAAGCTAACTGTTGTTTCTATTTTTTTTTGAGAGACTGTTTAACACCTAGACATTTTTTTAAGATTCCATATTTTCCTGCAAACTTGGAATTTTCTTCAGGTTTGTAGAGAAATTCCCCCATCTGTCCCTAGATCCATTTTGCAGTTCTGTAAATCCAGAGTCTATTATCAGGTTCAGAATTAGATATACAATACTATTAGATTTGAAACCTGGTTACAGTAATTTTTTAGTGTTCAGGCATGAAAGAGTGGACATCTCTAGATGTAGAAAAGACCACTGTTTGACTTTCCAAAGCCAAGGCTGCTCAAGTGACTGAGTGTAGACTTCATGGCCTATTTTTTCTGAGAATTTTTCTTTTTTGAGAATTTTTCTTTTTTGAGAAGTTTATGTTTTAAAACAAAATGACTACAGGAAAGAAACTGACCCATATTGATTCACAATCAGACAGAAAATATAGTGCATGTACTCAGCATTATTGGAATTCAAGACTAGTGTAGATTCTTGTTTAGAGTATGATGATGAGTCCAAAGACCTAGGTTCTTGTAAGAACTGGATAATGAAGGAAATCACCAAGTACAAGACAGGTGTCCTCAGGCACAGGCTGAGCAGACCTCGTCTTTTTACATGAGAAGGTATGCTTGCTTATTTAACAGAAATCTCACAGACTTTCCAAAATTCAAAATAAGACAGAAGTGAGTGGGACCTGGTGTTTGAAATGTGAAATAGCTGTATCTCAGACTTTTGGCTGAAAGTGGTTTTTTGATTACAGGAAATAGTTGTGGCAAAAGCCCACGTGGCCTCTCATTTTCATTTTTGCCTAACTGAATTTTCTGACTGTAAATTAGCGCTTCTGATTTTCTGACCCTAAATTAAAACCTCTGATTACTGATCATGTGAAGTGGTGGGTAAGTTACTACAGATTAGGAGGTGAAATGCAAGCTTTAAAATATTTTGAAACTGTGACTAAGTTTTTCCTATGGATTTTCAGTTCTATGAGAAATCTGGAGTTCTCAAGGAGGACTGTTTAGCCCTGAAACAGTTTGTTCACAGGATGAGCCTTGTGCATGCAATGGTAAGACTCTATTCTGTGCTACCTCGGGATCATTTTGCTGTACTTAGAAAGCTAAGCGGGCTTTTTGCCTCATGATATCGGAAGCGGCTCAGGAGACAATTGCCAAACCCGGTTATTTTTATGAGCCAGTGGCTACTGGTTGTCTGGTTTTTTATAGGCTCATGGAGTTGGAAGGGGCCATATAGGACATCTAGTTCAACCCCTACTCAATGCAGGATCAGCCTAGAGCATCCTTGACCAGTGTTTGTCCAGTAACTGCTTGAACGTGGCCAGTGAGGCAGAGCTCACTACTTCCCTAGGCAGCTGATTCCACTATTGAACTGCTTTTACTGTATTTTTTTCCCCTGAGGTTTTTTATTATTCGTGTTCTTGACCACCAATTGCCCTCTGGGGTAGTGGGCTGCAAAGAAATTCCCCTGTAAATTAACTGACCAATCTGCCCTTGCTCACCAGACATGTCACTTATATTAACCCCCAGATCTGAGAATACTGGTACATTACTGTATATTAAACTGCAGTACATTCCATAGGGTGTTCTCTAACAGTCTTGCCTTGACTATTAGACTACATGTTGCTCAATTAAATAAATACACTGAGAGCTGTGGAAATCTGAACTCTTCTTACCTATCCCCTCAGCGGTTTTGAGTCTAGCTGATTGCGCACTCCTCTGTTTTGCAGATCAAATTTCATTACTGTGTAAAAGTGAACGGCTTTGTGTCTGCAGAGACTTATAGGTGAGTAAACATTTCAACCACAAACTCCCAGTGACAGCTGGGAAAGATTTACAAGGTACAGTTGCTCTGCCAGCTGACATGAAAAGATAACTGTCAAGGCTTGCTTAAAAACAGAAAGTTCCTGATGTTGTCCATGCATTTGCAACTACCTAAAATAGCTGTTAAAAAATTAACCATTACTAGTGTGGAAATGAACAGGAATCTGTTTTTAAAAAACCTCTTGCTGCAAGAGAACACAGCTATCCCGGTGAAATTGACAAAGTACAATTGGGCTGCCAGCCATCTTAAAGAAAAATGTCCTGTTCCTTTAATAGAGGCGTAATATGTGGAAATGGGCAGTTGAAGGTTTTCATGGCAAGGAGTTATATCATCAAGGAGTTACATGACAACCTATTAGGCCTCTATTAAACGGACAGGATATTTTTCTTTAAGCCTGTTGGCAACTATAAGTACAGTTACAGTGTGATATGATTAAGAGTTCTACTGTTAAGAGGATATTGTCAAAAACATATCCCTAAGCAGTCATGCTGTGCTTCATGAGCAGGTACTTCAGTTTAACAAATGAGCTTTAGAGCATTAAATGCTCTATAACTCCTGCTGTGCTCATGGAGAGAAGAATTAGTGCAAAGAAGGAATAAGATGCAGTTTTTGTTGCTTGAAAAGCCTCAGGTCTATTTTATTCCATTTTGTGCAAATGTCAAACGTTTTAGAGGCAGCATACTTACACGTTTTCTTCTCTGAGGAGTGGAAAAATTGTAAATCTCTTTATTCTGGTAGGTCTGTGTTGGTGTTGAGATCTGCAGGAAAGCAGGTCAGTCCTGGTGGCATCTGAAAGACTTGCTAACAATTTCTGTTCTAAATGGGTATTAAAAACAAAAGATGCACTGTTCTTCTCTGGCTTCTGAAAGAGTCTGAAACCAAACAGTCCTGCATGAGCGCTGGCAAGGATTGGCACTTGGCTCTTCCATTTGAATGGCTCTTATTTAACACTCAAGCCCCTTCTGCACAAGCAGAATAATGCACTTTCAATCCTCTCACAATTGTTTGCAAGTGGATTTTGCTATTTCACACAGTAAAATCCAGCTGAAAATGCACTGAAAGTGGATTGAAACTGCATTATTCTGCTTGTGCGGATGGGGCCTTAGTTTGCTAGACCATCATCAGGCACATAGCCTTTCTTTCTCCTGAATGGCCAGCACCAGTATATGTGCCCTAACAATAAAACATACTCTTGGCCATTTTTTGCTGTTTGCTAGCCTTCTACATTGGTTCTGCAAGTTACAGCACCTAAAATGCCTACAGAATAGGTTATGGGGACTGTGCAGAGAAATACCCTGTATGGAGAAGGGCAGCATCCAAATATAATAAAATAAATAATAATAAATATCTGAACTATTTTCTGTGTTGTTCCTTGACTGGTGGGCATTTTATTTTCTGTGGTGACTGTTTTGTCTAAAAAATAAGTCTGTGCCAACATCTACAAAAGAAAAAAGAAGAGTTGGTTTTTATACCCAGCTTTTCTCAATTGCAAGGAGTCTCAAAGTGGCTTTCAAACTCCTTCCCTTCCTTTCCCCACAACCGACACCTTGTGAGGTAGGTGGAGCTGAGAAAGTTCTGAGAGAATTGTGACCAGCCCAAGGTCACCCAGCAGGCTTCATGTGTAGAAGTGGGGAAAACCTGGTTCATCAGAGTCTACTTAGGGAGTCTTTCAGGTTGGGAAAATAGTGGCCAGGTGTACAAGGCCCCTGTCCCCTTAAAAAAATGCTACTAGGCCCTCAATCAAGTTGCCTTACTTCCATACCTGTTTGCCTCTGGTTGTGGGTACTGAGAAGTTTGAAATAGTTTTCCAGTTTGTTCTGCATGTGGCTTCAAGCAGTAGGTTTTGCAAGCTACTTTTCTGGTAAGAATTTTAATTTGCCCTTGACAAATAGTTGTATGTAGCTTTAACTCTCTATTACTCAATGCATTTTATATTTTTAATAAGAGGTTCATCTATTGCCCAATGCATTTTATATTTTTAATAAGAGGTTCATCTAGTCCAGCAGCTTGTTTTCCATATTTTAAAGTTCTAAAACTGTCTCTTTGGAGAGTTTATAGTTACATTAGTAAATAATATCACTAAAAAAATTGCTGGAAAGACAGCATTCTCTTACCCCAGCTCCTCTGATCACATGGAAGGACAACTTTGCTTAGGTTTTATTTCTTTGTATAAGAAACAGCTTGAGGGAGTTTAAAATCGTTCATCTATGTTGGAGGAGCTCTGAAGAAGGATTAAAAAGTCTCATAAATTCCTCAGTAAAAGAATGAGGCCCTCTTTCTCTGATCTGGGATGGGGGTAGGGTCTCTGGGTCTGCAAGAATAGTGTGTAGAAGGTATAGGCTGTTCACTGGAGCTGTTTCATTCTATAGGGCATCAGTGTTTCTGGAGCTCTTGGCCTGGCTGGGATCTGGAATTATAAAGAAATGTTTATATTTCTGTGGCTTCAGTAAAGATGGCAAAAAATGCTCAGGTAGTACCTTCATAGCTGACTGGAAGCATTTGCATTACTGAAAAAATGCTAGTTACAAAACTAGAAATTTTGCATTAGAAATAAAAAGCTTTTTGAAAAGGCAATCACCAATAATGTATCTGAACATATGTCCATTTCTGCTTAATTAGGTGCTACATGGAGCACCAATGCATGCTACTTACCTCACAGCTGTTTGCTTTGCATGGTGCCCCCCCCCCCCCTCCTTCTGCTGCTGCTGCCGCCGCCGCCTTGGAGATATGTCACATTTTTCATGGAGTATCTCTGTTATCCCCTATGGGGGATTTTTGGCTTCCCAGACTGTGGGAGAGGGCGGGTTAGTACCAGAGTAGCACTGTCTGCACCCTCCTTCCCAATCTGGATTGGCCTGCTGGTCAATTTCATGTCATTTTCACCGGGTGTATAGCTGCAGCTATAGAAATGCAGGAATGCCAAGTTCATCTGTGTTTGCCTTATCATTGCACGTATTCCCATGGTATGGTTTGTTCCATCTCCTAGTATGTGAGAACAGCTGCCCTTTAGACCTAGCACATACCTCACAGGGTGCCTGTTGGGGAAAGGGATGGTTGTCAGCCAGTTTGAGACTCCTTAAGGTAGAGAAAAGTGGGATATAAAAACCAACTCTTCCCTCCCATTTTCTCCAAATATAGATCATGGTGACTTAGTGCAATCTGCTTTAAGCAAGGCTACTGATCTATCAGTTGAGGTCATGCTGTGAGCTTATACCATGTTTCTCCTTTTATAAAATGGAGTATTGATAATTGCTGGTGCAAATATTCATGGAAAGGGTATTGCACTTGAATTGGTGTTTCTTTTTCTTTTTTTAAGTATCCCACCTTTCACCCTAGAGGCTTGGAGTAGGTCACAACATGGTAAAATGTAAAAATAATTAATAATTAACAAACCTGACTCTCCCAATCCAGCAACACAGCTGTACCAAGTAATCATAAACAGCTAAGAGTAACTGTGCAATCACATTATGCATATAAAATGCAGCAAAATCAGCATAAGTGGGACTAGTGGAGCAAAAACTGAAGCTGTCCAGCCTAAACCAGGAATGAAACCGGTAAGGTAAACTGGGTCCAACCAGCCAGAAAGTCCATTTAGTTTCCTGATAAGAGTTGTCAGATGCAATGACAGTTCAAGCCTTCTCTTCTTTCTTTATAGCACAGAAATCAGAGACAGCAAATGTTTGCCAGATGGGACAAGACTGCTCATTGATCAGAGTCATTTTGTACGGTAAGAGGATGGCTTGTGTGGTTGAGAAAGCATGAACTGCTATATGGTGAACATTTGTGGAAGAAAGCAAGGTGGGTGGAAGGGGAGTTCAAGGAGTCAGCAAAAGCATTTAGAACCCTAAGATTAGTTCAGTTTGGTGATTTCTGTCCCCCCTGCCACCTCCTTTGGTGTAAGAGATTTGGCAGATGTAAGATTATTATATAAAATTGGAACCAAATGGCTGTGATCACAATCTGCTTGGAAATTCTCTGGTGGAAGCACCCCTGAAATGAATGGGGCCTGTGCAACTGCTCTACTGTAAATAGCTTCAGTAAATTGACAGGCACTGAGAGGGTTAAGCAGTGCCACAGGCTGAACAAATCTGAATGTCAGAGCACTTCCTTCATTTTCCTAATCTTCTGGCCACAAAGCCCTGCTTCAGGCATGCAGATTATTTATTTGCAAAATATACTGGCTGAGATGGTTTGAAAAGAAAGTGGAAGAGAGTGCCTCATGATGTCATTCACAGCCTATGCTATACTGCCACCTAGGGGGCATGGTATGTGGTCTGGATCTGAGGAGTGAAAGTGAGGGTCACTGGTTGTGTAAATAGTCAATAGCTTCCCAGAAACCTGGAAGCAGTATCCCACAATTGTCGTTGGTTTTGCTACACAGCATAGTTTCTGGCTGAACTTGTTTTCCAAGTTTTCATATCACTTCAGAGATGTGTCCTTGTATAGTTTCATGATGCTGCAATGGAGAAGACTTTGCTTTTCGCTTTTGCAGGTGTTGTTTATCATTATCTGTCTATGACCTTGGAGTTCTGCGGCTGGGTAGAGACTGCAGGCCGAACTCTGTGAACTGTCTGCTTCTCTTGTGGGGGTGGGGGCCTTGTACTCATATTATCCGCCAGAACTCTCTTTCCTTGTTCCTGACATGTTTTCAATAAAATCCTTGAACCCGTCAAGTGAGTTATTGTCTGAACAGGGAATCTGACATATAGCCAGAAATAGCCTAATGTAGCCAGAGCAGACTGTAGCAACAGATGTGTACTTTTTGATATGATTTTCTTGGGTACCTATTGAACAGTGCTTATGAAAAATAAAACACTCCCACACACCCATGCCTCTTATTTATGAAAGATATTTATTTTGCTTTTTTAAAATACATTAAAGAATAACTGCATATAGATACATGTTTTGAAAAAGGGGGACGCTTTTTCCCTGTCTCTGAAAGACTAATGGATTAATTTTGGTATAACTTTTTAGACCTTAATCAGATGCATGAAGTGTGCAATTATACACAAATGCATACAGAGAGACATAGAAAAATGATTGCAGGGGATTTTTTGCCTTCTACTAGTCCAACATAATACACACAGTCAAAAATAATGTTAATTTTTTATTTATTTGAAATATTTTAACCTCTCTTTCTCCCCTAAAATGCTGTCTGCATAGGACTAACATGTCACTGTCATATAAAAGAAGTAGTAGACCTTTAAAAGGCAACAGTTGTTGTTGTTAAACATTTATAGCTGAGAGCCAGCATGGTATAGTGGTTAAGAGCAGGTGCACTCTAATCTGGGGAACCGGGTTTGATTCCCTGCTCTATCACTTGAACTGTGGAGGTTTATCTGGTGAACCAGATTAGTTTGTGCACTCCAACACATGCCAGCTGGGTGACCTTGGGCTAGTCACAGTTTTTCAGAGCTCTCTCAGTCCCACCCACCTCACAGGGTGTGTTTTTTTGGGGGGGAAGGAGATTGTAAGCCCCTTTGAGTCCTCTTAAAGGAGGAAATGGGGATATAAAGCCAAGCTCTTCTTGTTCTACTTCTTCTTTCTTACTGAGACTCAAGGCAGATTACAAAGGGCAGAAAGGGAAGGAAAAATAATGTAATCATGCTGTATGTATAGGACATCCAGTGAATAACACAGTAGGACTAGGAATGCAAAACTGAGTGTCATGCAATAGGACTAAGAATGCAGAATTAAATGACAATGTGAACAGCAACTGCCCATGCTGGTACAGTGCCAGCAATGTATAGTGTGGGATTACAAAGATACAAGGCAATGGAGCACCCCCTCCACACTTCCATATGATGACACTTTTCTGGACTGTTCTATCCAGGTACAGTTCAGTTCAGTTCAAATTCAAATTCTGTTACAAGAATGCCCTCCTAAACATTTCTGTTTTGCATGTTTTGTGGAATAATAGTCCTGTGGGAGCCTTCCGGACTTCCTCAGGCAGGCCATTCCACAAAGTGCAGGCCACCACCAAAAATACATGTGAGTGGACAGGAATCTTCAGAAGGTTCTGCTTAGATGACCGAAGCTGCCATGGAGAAGCATAGCAGGACAGGCCATAAAGAGCTTCGTAGATGGTAGCCAGGGCCAAGAATTGAGCCTTGTAACTGATTGGTAGTCAATGGAGTAATTGCACGGTTTGTGTGACATTCATGTCCCCCCTGGCACTTGCTAGTAATTGGGCTGCCACATTCTGTACCAAATGAAACTTTGGGGTTGATTGCAAGAGAAGTACCATGTATAACAACAAGTGAAGCAATTTTTCAGTTGTCAGGACTTCAGGAACACATGAAGCTGCCTTATACTGAAGCAGATTCTTGGTCCATCGTCAGTATTTCCCACTTAGAGTGGCAGCAGCTCTCCAGGGTTTCAGGTATTTCACATCACCTACTGCCTGATGTTTTTTAACTAGGGTTGTCAGGGATCGAACCTTTAAGCTTCTGCATACCAAGCAGATACTCTACCACTGAGCCACAGCCCCTTCCACTGACCTGAATGTCACTCAGTGGAAAATTTTCAGAGTGACACTGCTGGATTAAAATTTATCAGGACACTAGACATTATCCCATTAGGCCTCAATAAAGACAATGTGTTTCTATCTCACTACAAGTGTAAAATTAGCTATGTATGCCTGAAAAGATTATAAAGCAGGGGTCTCCATTATGGTGTTTACCAACACTTTTCCAAATATTTGTAGCAGGTGGATGGGGTAAGGTCGGGACATTGGCGATTTGATTGGCTGTGCAGATTTTTAAAATATTGCTTTGACAGTAGCTACCATTGTAGCACAAATGGCTGCCTGGAAAAATCCCATTGGAAAAAATGACTTGCACCACAATTTCCTGTGGGATAAGTCTGCAGTTGGGAAGGGGGGCATTCCTGGTCAGAAACCCCAGTGGAAACTGCCTACAGTCATCTAAGAACACCCCTGGCGCACCCACCCCCACCCCCATCCTGGTGTGTTCTTTTACGCCAGCATAACTCCCATGTGACTGGCTCTTCTGGCCTTGGATGCCACAGAGCTGTGTGGCATCACACACTGGCATCTTTGCTCTCTGCTGATATAGGTGCCCCTTACACTGGTGGGGTGGGCAAACACGCTGGTGCAAGCCTGCACTGCTTCCACAATCCTCTTAACCACCACCACCACCACCCCGAATTGGGCTGTTACGGAATTTATATGCCAAACTCAGTCAGAACACAACATACAAATGAATTATATGTCAACCCCCAGATTCTTGTCCAGTGAAGGAAAGAGTTATCTATCTTGTGCATTCCTAAATCAGGAGGTTTAGCCCAGAATCCGGTGTTGGGAGGCAAGGAGTGGTCCTTTATAATATTTGTAACTGATCAGCAGGCAAACTATTGGCACTAACCAGTTGCAGAACTTTGAATTCGTTTAGTATTGAAGTTGAGCCTCATAGAGGGATAGCATATCTGCAGATGACCAAGATCTGCATGTCAGCAATGCAATTGTTCATAGATGATTTCTGATGCAGCCTGCAAAGGGACTGATCCCACTAGCAGTTACTCTTGTCTTCCTGTTTCTTTTTCTTTAATTATGTTACCTTTTGTAACCCCTTTCCAGGCCAGTATGCACGGAAACTGAGAGGTCTTGTAGCAAAATACACCCCATGAGTGGTGAGCCGGTGGGTCTCTTTATTCCGAGCGAGGTAGCCGAAAGAGGTTTCAGTGGAGATGTGAGGCTCATGCCTGTTGTGTCTCTGTGTCCCTGCCAGAAACAATTCCCTAACCAACCAGTGAGGATAACTGCTCTCTGTATCCTTTTGTTGTGTTCACTGAGTTAATCTATGGATGATAAAAAGGTGCTCACTTAGAGCAGGGGTGTCCAACTCTGGCGCTTCAGATGTTCATGGACTACAGTTCCCATCAGCCCCTGCTGGCATGGCCATGAACATCTGAAGCGCCAGAATTGGACACCCCTGACCTAGAGTAAGAGCCCCGTGGCACAGAATGATAAACTTCAGTACTGCAGTCAAAGCATTTTTCATGACCTGAGTTCAATTTGGGTGGAAGTCAGGTCCAGGTGGCTGGCTCAAGATTGACTCAGCCTTCCATCCTTCCAAGATCAGTAAAATGAGTACCCAGCTTGCTGGAGGTAAAGTGTAGATGACTGAGGAAGGCAATGGCAAACCACCCCATAAACAGTCTGCCTATACTCTGTTCCACACAAAGATGATAGTTTGGTCTGTTGAGGTGCAGCGGTTGAGAAAGTTGGAAGCTTCCACATTAGAATATAGTCCCAAACAAATATGAAAATTATCATTCACTTTTATGCACTGCCTTTGTCAAAACCATTGTTTTGTGCATTATTGAACATGGTACTTTAATACAAGAGCATTTATGCCAAAACAAATGGGGGGGGGAGCAGGGCTAGGTAGGCACTAGGACCCAGGCGGAGCATTCTACAACAAAGAAGGTCTAGCATGCTTTGTTCATCTTTGTGGCCTGTATGCAGTCCCATGTGTGCCTGCACAGAGGACCACTTGATGAACAAACAGCTACAGATAAGTGCAATGCAGTTTTTCTGTGATGGAGGAATATGCCATCTACTATCATCTTTATGTAGAACAGAATATACTAAACATAATGATGTGATGACACCCATGGGTGAGTAATGCACCATTTACCTTTACCTTTTTACCTCGAGTAATGTCTTCATTTATAGGTCGACCATGAACAATGATAAAGTTTACAGCACATATGCCCACTGAAAGACTAATTTTTTTGCCACGGAGGCACATCCAACTTGTGGCAACCCCTCATGGGATTTTCAGGGCAAGGCGTTCAGAGGTTGTTGCTATTACCTGCCTCTGTGTAGCAACCCTGAACTTCTTTGATGGTCTTTCATCCAAATAGTATCCAGAGCTGACCTTGCTTAGCTTTAGAGATCTGATGATATCAGGCTAATCTGGGCAATCCAGGCACTGATATTTATTGAAAATGCATTATGATGACTAGCGTCTGTAGGGATGAGCTGCTGACCCAGCAGCGCCGTAAGTAGAGCGCTGGCACACCGGCGCTCCTACGGTCTTCTGGTCGCACCGCTCCCCCACTCCTCACCCCCCGATGAGTCACGGGTCATGAACCGCCTGGCTCACAACCACCGGGCGTCCCAGACAAAGGGACAATGGTCTTGCCCCCAGGTGAGGATTAGGCCCAGACGCTGATGCTCCTCTCCGCACGTAGCAGCCAGGTGAGATCATGCATCACATGATGATCTCTCTCAGTCTCCGCTCTCCCCGCCTTCCCCGGATTCCGCTCGCCTTCTACACCGCTAGAATCATAATGTGCCAGGAACCAGCATCGCTGCAGAGTCGCTTAGGAACACGGACACCCAAGGCTCCGCTGCTGGCACTTCTCCACCAGATGTTATCACCGCCGCCCGCTCTTGGCGCTGACCACGCCGTCACTTCACTACAAGCTGGTGCCGGCAACCCGGAATCCTCGAACCTCCACCCTGCTTACCGCCGCTTCGGGAAAGGGCAGCGGTACCGGCGTCCGCTGGATCGGGCGCATCCAGGGACCCACCTTCGTATCGCCCGTCCGCTGGATCAGCGCATCCAGGGACCCGAAGTCCTGTGACACTCTCTCGTCTGGACGGAACACCCGGTAAGTATGGGGAGCTTGCAAAGCAGGGCTTATGACAAGCACGTTAACGAAGCTAAAGCTGCGAACGCCGCAGGGTCTCCATAAAGAGAGGGGAGCTGGCGAAATTGGTTGAGGAGATTGAAGCTCAATGTCCATGGTACCGGAGGGGACATTGAATCTTAAAGATTGGAAACATCGGGCGACTCTTCGCGACAGAGCCTCGGCGCCGATGTCACTGCTACTGGCGATGGAGACAGTGTTATGTCGCTTTATCAGCCTGCAGGTCTATGGTGGCTCCCTTGCTGTAGATCGCCTTTCTTCGACCTTTCAACTTCAGTTTCAACTCGAAGCTCTTTCTATCCTCTAAATTAGACGCTTCTGTCCTCCTTCTGCCCCCTTGCTCCCCTGCCTCCTTCAAATTCTCCGCGGCTCGCTTCTCCCCTTGCTCCGCCTTCATTTTCTGAAGCCATAGCACCCGTCAGCCACGTAATGGCGCTGGTTTCAAAACCCTGCGAGAGCGTAGATAGCCACTCTAATTCGCTAAAAGGGAAACCTGACGGAAGATGATGCCGATATCCTTCTATGCCCGCTCACTTCACGGATACCGAGGGGAGGGTGGCATTATTCGGCCGGTTGTCGAAAATCACTTTAGGTTATAACATCCTCACCGAAGCTCGCGAAAAGCGATGCAAGGCGAGGAGTCACTGTAGCCCTATGTGAGAGGCATGCTAGAAGCAGTCGCAAGGAATCACCTAATGGTTCCGATGACTGGAAGACCACCTTCGCAGATGCGTGCTTTTGAGCCCTGCACAATATGTGATCTGGGAAGCGAGTTCCGCCAGCAATGTTTAGCTTAGGGAGTTTCGGCTTTACCACACAAGGCCAGTAGCAGCTTTACGGCTTCTCGCATGCCTTCGCCAAACCCCAACGATCAGATTGTCCTGCCAGAAGGCCAATTCGGTCGCCTCTGAATGCGCCTACAAGCGTTCATCAAGGTTCCCAATGCCGGCCAGCTAACCCAAAGTTTCTCCGCCATCCGCAAAACCCCAAGAGCCCTAATACGCTGAATTTGTGAACAGACTCCAGGAGGCTCTCTAGAGGCAGGTAGATAGCGAGGAGGCCCAAAACGAAGCTCCTCATGCGCTCGCCAAGGAGAACGCCTCCACTGAGTGCCGTGAGAGCAATCCGCGGCTCCAGGGCAAAGATCCTGAACTGGCCGACATGCTTAAGGCTTGCCAGGACATCGGATCCTCTGCCCACCGTTAGCTCTTCCTCCTCGCGCAGCACTCTCCACCGCCAGGGACAGCCCCAGGATGATTGCTTTAATTGCGGCAGGTCAGGACACTTCTGGAGGGAGTGTAGGCAGGCCCGGGCGTAGCCAACTCCCCGACGCGCCCCTGCCGTTCCGTGCCAGAAAGGTTTCCACTGGAGAAGCGACCGCCCGCCGGGAAACTCGCTACCGGCATCTCCCCCAGCCCAGGACCAAGGAGGAGAGTACTTCAGAGCAGGCCCAAAACACCGCCACTCCACACCCAAACCACCCCTTCCGCGGGTGGCATCTCGCTCCGTGCACTCCAGCCCATCTCCTTTCCGTTCCCCACGACTTCAAGCCGCCCCAACCCAGTATGGCGACCTTATCCCTACCGGGGACCATTGGGCTGGTGTTGCCAAAGGCTCACGCTGAACAGGGGATTGTTCATCGCCCCTTCCCGAGTAATCGACTCCACGCCATTCAGGGACCCATCCATCTAAATCTGGACTTAACATCCCGCAGGGAGTTGCCAGCGAACCAGCGCGCGAAAGCTGATCCTCCTGCCCCATGCACTGCCTGCCATCGACGCTAATAAAGGCCACGAGCCCTCGCAGCCATCAGGGCGCAGCCAGTACCACCATCGCGAAGCGTAGAAACACCCATCGGAAGCTCCCGCCCGTATCTGGAGCTCACCATGGAGGGGTGTCTGTTCAAGGAGCCTGGTGGAGACCGGCTTGATGTGACCGTCATCAGAGCAGCCGAAAGTGGCTGCCTGACCAGTGGCCAACCGAGGCCTGTCCGCGACATCTGGGGGGGTGGGGAAAACAAACCGCCAGACGGAGCATCCGCCTCGCTCACGGTCCATATAGCTCAGGGCTCGAAAGGCAGCTCACAGTCCGCCCATCATTCTGGATATCCATGTCAATCTCTTGGGGAAGGGGATCTCATGAGCCAGGTCAAAACGCATTCTAGTCTGGGATGGATAAACCCATCACACAGATTATTGATCCTAATTGTGCCTTCTGAACTCATTTCGAACTTCCGCGGAAACTGTCCCCCCTTTTTCCTTTTCTCTTCCCTCTATTTTTTTCAACCAGCAAAGGCGGAGGGCCAATTGGCTGACTGGCCCTCCCTGGATTAAATCTGGCCCATCCTGGTACCGGGCAGAGCACTGCCAGGACAGGCCCCAGTTTAAAAAGGAGGCTGCCGCCACTATGTCCCCTAACAAACCTGTTTGGCTTGTGGCTACCATGGCCAGGGCGCTTAGCCGGCCCTTAAGGAGTGGTTTATTTGCGCCGGCAGGCCTCTAGTCAAGGGGATGCTGCCGCGACCAAATTCACACATAACCTGTGTGGGTTGTGGTTGCCCAGCCTGGCTGACTCTGTAATGAACACAGTGCAAGGCCAGGCGGCAGTTTCCTTAAGGAGCGTTTCAAGGGCGTTCCCCAAGATAATTGATTACAAATTCAGCACCATTTCCAGCCTCTCGCATTAACCACCAAGGTCCGCGGTAAGTACATTTTCCCTGCATAGAAAGGCCCCTCCCCTTTTTTTGTGTGAGTTTACCCCTAATCGCCTGATTGCTTTGTCTCCTGATGCATCCACCACCCAAAAGCGCATCAAGCCCTCTTTTTATGTTGCTGTAAATTAGCATGCATACCACAATTCTCCTAGGTCCGCTTGTCTCCTCCTCCCTCGAGGTTTCGGACCTCGCTTTGACGCGCATCTTCTGATGACGCTTCTGAAGCCAGCTTCCCATCAGGATCGCCTACCCTCTGCCCTTCCTGTCAAACAATCTAAAGAAAGAGGAGTGGGCGCCCCCAATAGACTGCATTAAAAGCAACCCTACGCAGGCTGCAAGATAAGCTCTTCGTGATATAGTCGCTCTTATATCAAACACTAAATCCAACAAAACTTGATTTTTGACCTTCCTCCGCCATCGGCTCTCCCAAACCTGGCGGGACCCGGCCCCTCCTATAACCTGGGGAAGGGGGTGTGTTTCAGTCCTTCTTCCTACAGATCTCCTGTGGATCCCGACTCGCCATGACAGGCCAGCCCATGGAATGGCGCCAGGAGGAAAACAACCCTTATCCCGGAGATGGAGCGCATCTCTCTGGAGGATCCCGTCCAGCGGCCTCAACGGGAACGCCGGGCCATCGACGCCCAGACGGTCCAAGGACCCGGATGACCTGGGGAATGTCAAAGCAACCGCCAGCCAAGCTCAAAGAGCTGCTGCACCAGCAAGGCCACCCGAGACGCCTCGAGAACCTTCTTCTGTGCAGCCCTCTTTGCAATCATCACTGCCAACTCGGCAGCCACCATCCTTGCCTGCTCTGCTGCTCTCCTACCAGTGGCAGTCGGCCACCCTGACGAAGCTTTGACCAAACCAACATCTGGAAGCAGTTTGCTGCCGCTGCCAGCGTTGGCCCTTCTGCCTGGGCCAGTATTCTGTAGGAGTCGGGAGCCTGCTAAGCTCCTGCCTGCTCCCCGCTTGCAAAGCCCTGGAGACTTCCTAGCGGAGTCTGGTTTAAGCCCTTCATGAATGCTTCATCCATCAGAGTACTCTATGAGCGCTGACTGGGGACCCGCTGCCCAAAACCCTCCCGCCGGGCGCTCTCTCCCTTGTCACCAAGACTGTCGCCAATCACAAGTCCAATACTTGCGCCCGCATTGCCGGGCGCTGCAAGACGAGAGACCGATCCGCCCATTCACCGCTTGGCTAACTGGAACTGCATCGCCAAGACGAGGACATTCCCCCCGGTAATCGAAATGTCTTGCTCCCAAGGGTTGGTTCTGGACTTGCGGGAGAGAACTTTCAACTACATCCCTGCTCGGCTTTCTGCGGGACTCTCTGTTGCCTTAGCCGCCTCACCATCGTCCTGCCTCCAGGCTCCACCCCGGGAGCCCGGACGCCGCCGCCGCCGCCGCCTCCACTCTGCCCTCGACCCTCTTGCCGGAGCGACGCCGGGTTGCCCCTCTCCGTGAGTTAAGTCTCCCTCGCGACTTTCCTAGTGGGGAGTCCCCGACTCGCTTCCTACAACGCTAAGACCATTGGCGGCTGGCCTGTGCCCCTATGAAGTCCATCAACTCCACCTCCATTGCTCTGGATGCTCTGGCCTCCGAAAGCAGCAGGAACTTCAGCGTTTAATTCTTAGATAATCGCGGCCGCTATTGATTATTTGTTGTTATTGCATCACCAAGGTTGTGAGAATGTACATGATATGTGTTGTTTTAATCTTTCTGATAATTCCCATTTGATTCATATGAAAGTCGTGAACTGCAAGATGTTGTATCTAATCTAAAGTATGACGCTTTTGCTCCCACTGGTGGTCAGCCCTCTGGAGCTGGCTGCCGGAGGGATGGTTAAAGATGCTATTGTACAGCTCTGCATTGGTTTGATTGTGTGCCTCATCGTCGGATCTTGTTTCATTCAATGTATATCTAATATTGCCTGTAACATGTGTAAGAAACCGCCGACTTTCCCTTTACATCGCAACCAAGTTCTAATGTTGCATAAGCAGCTCGGCCAGCTTGGCCAAACGGGCGGAGGAGGCGAGCCGCCCCTTTAAATCGCCCCTAACGATTCTGCCTCCTTCTAAATGTAAAAAGGAGGAGATGTAGGGATGAGCTGCTGACCCAGCAGCACCGGTAGAAATAGAGCTGGCACACCGGGCGCCCTACGGTCTTCTGGTCGCACTGCTCCCCCACTCCTCACCCCCCGATGAGTCACGGGTCATGAACCGCCTGGCTCACAACCACCGGGCGTCCCAGACAAAGGGACAATGGTCTTGCCCCCAGGTGAGGATTAGGCCCAGACGCTGATGCTCCTCTCCGCACGTAGCAGCCAGGTGAGATCATGCATCACATGATGATCTCTCAGTCTCCCGCTCTCCCGCTCTCCCGGATTTCCCCCCGTTCCGCCCTTCTACACGCCCCTGCTAGAATCATAATAAAAGGTGCCAGGAACCAGCACGCGGCAGAGTCGCTAGGAACACGGACACCCGCGCTCCCGCTGCTGGCACTCTCCACCAGATGTTATCACCGCGTCTTGTCTCGTTCTTGCGCTGACCACACGGTCATGACTACAGCGTCCAGGACTGCTTCTGCTAAGCCAGGGGTCTGCAAGCTGCGGTTCTCCAGATGTTCATGAACTACAAATCCCATCAGCCCCTGCCAGCATGGCCAATGGCTGATGGGAATTGTAGTCCATGAACACCTGGAGAGCCACAGGCTGCAGTCCCCTGTGCTAAGCAGAGCATATATAGTTTTATAATCTCATACTTACAAACTAGAAGGGCTGCCAGGAAACCAACTCTGTTTCCAAAGAGATGTATTTTTAACTTAGCCCTTCTTGAGGATGCCACAAGACTCCTGTTGACCTTGTTAGCAGAATTCCATCAAATTTTGGAATTTTTCTGCTCATTGATCCATCTAACATTCTCTTTGGGTTGCTTGCACATACTGTACCCCAACAAGTCTCATACAGCCCCAGAAAAGAACATCCCCTTCCCAAGTCCTGTATTTCAGTATGCCCACCGTATTCTTCCTGACAAGCAAAAATAATGTTTCCTTCGTCAAGGGGCGGGGGGATAGCTGCTCATGTCAAGCAATGCCTTTCTTCCAAATAAGTGGGAAGGGTGTCTCTAAATATTTTGGAAAATACAACCATAATAAGTGAGCTCACAACAGCAACAATGTGAATTCAGATTCATAGATGAAATTATGGCTTTGTCATTAGTCCTTCTTCTTGGTTCTTGCAGGCTGCTTGGCCTTTTCCTCCTAGAGCACTGCATGTACGGTATATTAATTCCCTCAGTGGGATGGATCCAACCAGTGATTCTGCTGGTGAACAATAAAGGAGAGGTCCTCTTTGACCATATATATAGACTGTCCTGAGGATCATAGGACCTGCATGAACCAAATCCATTTGTAACAGGGACTATGCTAAGTAGCTGGCCAAGACTAAATAAAAAAGATCAATTGCTCAGTTTATTAAAAGAAAAGATAAGGAAACATGTTTCTGAAAAGTATTAACTTGCTTGGGGGGATTTTAATGATGTGACATTAGGAGCATTAGTCAATCAGTTCTGCTTTAAAATTGTGGAAGAGACTTCACAGGACACAGATGTGTTCAGATTGATCCCCGAAGCCCTAAACCAAGCCTGTACTCCTATAAATGTCGTGCGTGTCTTCATCCTTTTTTTCAAACTCTTAGAAAATGCTTCAAGTCATAAAATGCTTTGAATCATATGAAAGCCTGTCTGTAGTTTAGTCATTAGCGAGCATTCATGACAATTAGTTCAGGGCTATTTCCTAGCAATAAATACCTCTTGTTTTAATATCAGCATCACTGAATAACTTATTTGCCTTTTCCTTAGCCTGCAAAACATATATATTTCTTTATGACCCAGCAGGCCTGCCTGTGCCTCTCCGCACAACAGAAGCATCACATTCTTTTTTTGAAGATCCTTCATGTTTAGCGGCATGGGAGAGATATGGTTACCAAGCAATATTGAATTCAGATCCATACTGGGAAGAAGGTGAATGGGCCGTTATTCATTTACTGTATTTTTTACCATGACTTTCAGCCAAATATTGGCTTATTATACCAATTTAAAACCAATACAGATATTAATTAAAACTACATTAAAATATATTGAAAAGGAGCTCCCCGTAAAGTCTGAATTCAGGAAAAATGTAAGGGTTGCTAGCTGTCAGAGGCGTAGCAAGGGGGGAAAGCGCCCGGTGCACTGGTGTGTCCGCTGCCACACCCCTGGAACACTCTTGCCACACCCACAAAGGGGCGCGCGCCCGGTGCATCCCCCCCGTCCCCTTGGAGCTACACCTCTGCTAGCTATTTCTTCTTTGTATCCATGCTAGTCTATTGTGTCAAAATAAAACAAGTCCAGTGGTACCTTGTATCAACATTTATTTCAATATGAGCTTTTGTGAGCTGCAGCTGACTTCTTCAGATCTGTGAGGGGGAGATCATACTAGGAGTTTTTCTAATAGGGCAGATTGCAAAAGAGGTGGGGAAAGCCAACAGCAGTAGGCAGCTGGGGGAAGGGCTCAAGGATGGAGCTGGATTCTGCATTTGTCATCAACATGGTGGTTTGTTTTGTGATTATTACCATAGGTAATCAGAATAGGCAACCTGTAATTTTTCTGCAGACTTTTTCGTGATTAATGAGCTAGGAGCAGAAAGGTTATGAATCATGCCCTTTCTGCGAACAAAGGACTCCGCTGTTATTATTACACCCTCACAAGAATGCTTGAAGTTAGGTACAGGCAAGAAAGAGAGAGCAGCTCATGTAAGGCCACCTGCACAGCACGATCTGAGGTCGGATCTCCCACATTAAACCAGAATGTTCCATCCACTGCACAACACGGGGGCGATTTAAATGGAATGTGAGAAAATGTCCCACTGCTGGTATCTAAACTGGGCCCTTGGCAAGTGCATGCCATTGTGGCCCCTTTTCAAAACCACCCTGTGTTCTTTCTCCCACTCTGGGTATTTCACAGATATATAATACTCACTTGCTTCACTACCACCAGATCCTCTGAAGATGCCAGCCACAGGTGCAGGCAAAACATCAGGAGAAAATACTACTGGAACACAGCCATACAACCTGGAAAACTCACAACATCCTAGTGATTCTAGCCGTGAAAGCCTTCAACAATACATTCTCATACATTATTGCCCAACTCCTTAGGTACAATAATTCTACCTTGTCTTAAAGTAATGTCTTAACTTTGTCTGTCTCTCAGATACAGCAAGACCTGATGTCAGATACGAGCTTCACACTAGTCACAATCAGGGCCCAGAATGTGAAGAGCAGAGGCTGCTGCTCTTCCTCTTTCTCAGTTATTCTGATCCGTTTCAGGACAAGCCAGTCTATAATTTCTGTATGTAACGTTATATACATATCTGTATAGTACTGTATAAGGATAAGGGTAATGTGCGGGCTGAGATTTGGACAAACGCGTCCTTCAGGAGGCAGGCAAAGGGACTATGGCATGAAGTCTACTGGTATTACAGCTAATCAAGAAAGCACCAAAGCTTCTTTTGTCTTTAATAGCTAGATTCAAGTCCAGCAGTACCTTAGAGAACAACAAGATTTTTAGGCTATGAGCTTTGACTCTTGAAAGCTCATACCCTGAAAATCCTGTTGGTCTCTAAGGTACTACTGGACTCAGATTTCGCTGTTCTACTGCAGGCTATCATACCTACCCTCTGAAACTTCCCCCTTTAATATAAGGAGATGGAGGGTAAGGGGAAAAAATCTTCATAATCTAGAAAGTCAAAAAGAAGAGATAACAAGAAACTTAAACTGAGATTTCAGCTATGCTTCCAGACATGATTACTGAAAAATACCTGTGTCTATGGGATTTTCCCCTGTTCTGCATGTATTTTGGTCCCTCTAGTGGTCGATTTGGCATAAAGCAGCTTTAAATGCACCCCATCTTTGGCCTGTTTCATATGCAGTATTTTTGTTGAGAATGTTACCATCTAACATTGTGTTTTTTCCCCCTGTTCTGCATGTTTTGGGCTACATTCCAGAGTTTATTTGGACTCTATTCATAGTTCCACATATTTCCATATATGGAGATATTTGTTCTGGGTGGAAATCCAGCCCCTCCCCAAACCACTATTCACCTGACAGATCCATGCCCCCTATCCCATTTGTTCCCTCACCTGCTTCTACTTTGCCTCTTTATTTTTGGCGCTTTTTAAAAAACTGCACAATACATTAGTATTAGTGCATTGGTTTGCTGATTAACTATGAACTCGAGAGCCCTT
The DNA here is from genome assembly GCF_021028975.2 of Sphaerodactylus townsendi. Lineage (NCBI taxonomy): Eukaryota > Metazoa > Chordata > Lepidosauria > Squamata > Sphaerodactylidae > Sphaerodactylus > Sphaerodactylus townsendi. Next base: position 26,655,014 of record NC_059425.1, on the reverse strand, counting down.
GTACACACACTCTACTGTTTTTTAAACAGGATTCGGGAACCTAAAACAATCCCTCCAGGGATTTTTCTCCTCACTGATTTTTTCCCTTCTCTCACAGAAAAAAATGATTGCATGTTCCTTGCCCCTCACTCTTAATTTATTGATATTGTGCAGCTTTGCTTGCACCAAAATAGGGGGGATTGGCTTTGTGACGCTATCAAAGACAACATCACTGACGTTTATGGTGACGTTCACAGCAATTAAGATCTGCCCTGGGATGCCTATATATGTTCAGATAGGGGGGAAAAACGAGCCTAATGCACAGGAAAAAGGAGGTGTGGGTGGTTCACCACAAAGCTGATTTTTAACCTTGCATGTGAACCCTGAACAAAGTCAGGAACAAAGGCAATATGCAGAACAGCCCTTCCCGCAGATTTAAACTGCAGGTTCTGTGCTGCATTTAAAGGTCCTTTATATAGACCATTAGAGGAAGCAAAACACATGCAAAACTGGAAAATAAACCCTGTAGCTAATTTAGAAGCAGGGAAACTGAAAATGCGGGAAAACCCTATGGTTATCACCTGTTCCATCCTAACCAGAGTTACGCTGTTCTAGACCTAATGACTTCAATGGGCTTAGAAAGGTTTAACTCTGCTTAAGGTGGCACCATAACTGTGCAGTCCTAAGAACACTTTCCTGGGAGTAAGAGTTCAGTAGGATTCTGAACTGATCTGCTAAGAATGGCATTGTAAGATTGGCATTGTTGCCAGGGGCACAATATTGTAAAAGGTGCCTGGGACTCATCAGTCAGGTGGACCTTGGGGGTGGAACCAACAGTATAACGCTGAAACTGGTGAGTCTTGGTGCTCAGTTTGATCCTGGCCTCATCTTGAAGCCTGCAGTTAAAAGTTGGAGCTGGGTAACCTAAGTCCGGCATCAAAAAGGCCAGCTTTGGAGTTTGGGGATTGGTGAGTCCCGCTGGCCTGGCTCTCTATGGGGAGTTCGGGGACAGGGCATAGTTGCAAGGTGGGGAGCGCAGTCCTGGAATGTACTCCCCAAGGAAGTGGCATCTGGGGCTCCACTTCCCCTGCACCCCCCTTTGCTATGCCACTGGTTATTGCTGAAGTCTTAATTAAAGTACATACATGTGGAAAGCAAGAAAAAATGATATTTTGATTATTTTCCTACTGTTAAAGAGCAATGTGCCACATGTGAACTACAACCACATAGCACTGAATGGTCTGGAATGGTGTATACCATTTTTTCGCTATATTTTGGATTCGAATTTATTGGACCTGAACATTTGAACTTTTTTGGAAAAGCCCCCCAGATATCCAATTTTTTGGCTCCATTTAAATCAATGAGATTTTTTTTGAGGCTCTGAGAGTGGGGGCTGCTTTTCAAGGTAGAGAGATCAAATTTGCAGCATAACTGCAAAAGAACCCTCAAGTTTGCAGCATAACTTAAAAGAACCCTCAAGTTTGGGTCAGGAAATCCAATTTTATGGGCCACCAAAGGGGGTACCTCTATCTATCCAATGGATTTTTCTGTTGTTTCCTGTGGAAGCTGAGGGAACCCAAACTTGGTGGTTCTTCTGAGGAAAGTCACCTGTAGCTATACTGCAAGTTTGGCCACTCTACACTGGCGTAATGCCCATTGGGCAAGGTGGGCAGCTGCCCAGGGCATCACCCTGTGGGGGGGCATCAAAATGCTGGGTTCGTTTTTGGGTATTTTTAGTGGTTTTCCATTTTATGCCTGCAGGGGGCGCAGTTTTTAGGCTAGCGGCACCAAAATTTCAGCGTATCATCAGGAGACTGCCCTTATGCTACCCCCCAAGTTTGGTGAGACTTGGTTCAGGGAGTCCTAAGTTATGGACTCCCAAAAGGGGTGCCCCTATCCCCCATTGTTCCCAATGGGAGCTAATAGGAGATGGGGGCTACAGTTTTGAGGGTCCATAACTTTGGCCCCCCGGAACCAAACTGCACCAAACTTGGGGGGAATCATTAGGGCAGTCTCCTGATGAGACCCTGAAAGTTTTGAGACTGTGCCTTCAAAAATGTGCCCCCCCCCAGCCTGCAACCCCCATTGACAGCAATGCAGAAAACTCAATGCAGAACAAAGATTCTTGGGCAAATTTCGGGATGTTCTTGCAGGGAGGGCAGGGAGTATCATCTGGAGACTGTCATGATGGCACCCTCAGTTTGGTTCAGGGGGTCCAAATTTATGGACCCTCAAAAGGGTAGCCCCCATCTCCTTAGCAAAGAATGTGGGATGGGGTACTCCCTTTGAGGGTCCATAACTTTGGACCCCCTAAACCAAACTGCACCAAGCTTTGGGGGAACCATAAGGACAGTTTCCAGATGATACCCTGAAATTTTGGTGCCGATACATCCAAAAATACGCCCCCTGCAGGAGCATCCCAGAAATTTGCCCAGGAATCTTTGTTCTGCATTGAGTTTTCTGTATTGCTGTCCATGGGGGTTGCAGGCTGGGGGGGGGGGGCACATTTCTGAAGGCACAGTCTCAAAACTTTCAGGGTCTCATCAGGAGACTGCCCTGATGATACCCCCCAGGTTTGGTGCAGTTTGGTTCAGGGGGGCCAAAGTTATGGACCCTCAAAACTGTAGTCCACTTTAGGACTCAGTCCGCTGTGGACGCCGAGCTGCTGGAACGACAGTGGAATTGCGATCTGAGAGCCAGTGGCAGTGGCTCTCTTACCACTGCATTGTTCCCCTGTTACGGCCGGTACCCCTTTTTTGGATCCCATTGACTAGTTTTGGACCTCAAAGTCCAACTTCAGGGAGTCCTACCCAGGTGGTGTGAGCCCTGGGCGCGGACTCCTTGAGGAGGTCCACACAGCTAGAGAATTACATGTTTATAAGCAGTGGGGTATATCTGTTACAGTTAGAATTTAATTAGCCCATATGGGAGTAATGTTATGAGGCTAAAATTTGAAATTGTAGCTTAGCTTAGTTAGTTAGATACTAATTGGTACTAGTGGCGAACTCGAGTCCACTACAGTGGAGAGACCTTCGCCAGGGTGACAGGTAGTGAGAGAATTATAGGAAATGGGGGCCCCACCTAGGGGTTCAGGGATCCCGGTGTTAATGGGACGGGGTAGATATGACGGTAGGCGGCGGCCATATGAGAGAAGGTGGGGGAGAGGCAGATCTGCTCGCCCACCTTCTGACCTCCGACCTATCCTGAGGAACGTAGGTGGTAGGGTTCAGAGAGACTCCGCTTCGTCATTGGTGCTGATTAATGCCAGGTCCATAAATAATAAGACCACAGTCCTCCGGGATTTTCTCGGAGACCTGCAAATGGACCTGGCCTGTGTCACCGAGACCTGGGTGCGTGAAGGGGAGACTGTAGCTTTAGGCAAGGTCTCACCCCCAGGTTTCGCGTGTTTACACCGATCACGAACACGGGGCCGGGGGGGAGGCGTGGCAATGTTCATCCGTAATACCATCCCTTTTAGGGCAGCCCCGGTCCCGGAGATCGAAGGTTTGGAGTGTGTCGGTTTGGAGTGGTTGGCCCAGGAGAGGTTGGCTGTTCTCCTGGTGTACCGGTCGCCTAGCGCACCGGGAGATAGCCTGTCGCGGCTGCTAGGGGTGGTGGCGGACTGGGCGTTGCGGTTCCCCAGGCTTATTGTTTTGGGGGGAACTTCAAGCGATCCCTATGCTGCGACACCGCCTCATGTATGGTGGCCGCGGACCTGGTGTCATCCATGGCGGCACTGGGCCTCTCCTTGGTAAATTCTGGCCCCACTCATGAGGCCGGACATACTTTAGACTTGGTCTTCGGGTCAGGGGTCAATATGGTCATGTCCTCTATTGATAGAGTGCCATGGTCTGACCATTATGCTCTGAAGGTCCGGATGGGACGCAAGCCACAACAACCCTGTCTAGGCTGATCGGACGCAATTTTTGTCCGGGCCTCTGCGGAAGACTTTATGGATCCCTATTGGATTCCCTGAATGCTCTGGCGGGACTCTGAACTCCCTCCGGCACCCCTCGATGAGCTAGTGGAAGACTGGAACTCCCGTCTTTTCCGATGCCATAGAGGTGATTATGCTCCCCAAGGCGTCCTCCTACGACACCTGCTTTCAGCTGGCTGGCCCCTTGGTATACTGGGGGGAGCTTCACTGCATGAAGCGGGGAACTTAGATCGACTCAGGAGCGAGTGTGTGGAGAGAAAACTTCGTGACGCAGGCTACACGGCTACCAACACCTTATAGGACGCTTATGAAGGCTCTGATGAGGTGGCGGTAATGCGACGAAGCCTTAAGAGGGTTTTCTTCTCTTCCTCCCTCAAGCGTCTGCTAGCTCCTCGCCGGCACAATTATTTCGCATTATTCGGTCCTTGACCTCATTGTCAGAGGGGTCCACAAATTGTCAATTGGCTATCAGCTGTGAGGCTTTTATGAGCTTTTTTGCAGAAAAAATCATGTCGCTCCGTCAAGACCTTCCTACCACCTTAGAGTCAATAAGCGAACTGGAGGCTCCCTTGTCACGTCTTCTGGCCCTGTTTGGCCCAGTTCTCCCCTGCTCTCGAAGCCGCCTAAGTCGACAGTGGGCCTTGGCTGCTGTTAGACCTACTACCTGTCCTCTGGATCCGTGCCCCTCCTGGCTTATTAAAAGCATGCCAGGCGGGAGTTTACGCACCCCACCTTAAGTTGAGTATATCATCAATAGCTCCTCCTTGGAGGAAGGGGCTTTTCCTGGTGGGTTGAAGGAGGCAGTGAGTCCGCCCACTCTTGAAAAGAGACCATCTTTTAGATCCCTGAAGGACGATCCTGGCCAATTACCACGCCCGCTTCAAATTCTACCGTTTCTGGGGAAGGTAATTGAGAGAGTGGTGTTGGAGCAGCTTCGGGTTTCCCTGGAGGACACATCGGGCTTTTGATCCCTTCCAGTCCGTTTCCGCGCTGGGCATGGGACGGAGAGCTGTTCTTCGTTGCTGTCACAGATTTGCTCCGCTTACAACTAAGACCACCGAGGCGGATCGGCAATTTGCTGGTTCTGCTAGATCTAACTAACGCTAGCGCTTTGATGTGGTCGATCACGCACCTTTTGGCTCCACCGGGCCTGGTCAGCTTCCGTGGGTGCGCAGGCATTGTCCTTGAATGGACTATTGTCTCTGCTTCTCTCCGGGACCGACACAGCAAGTGTGGTGTGAGGGACCAAGCATCCCAAAGGTGCTCACTTCATTGTGCAGTGTACCCAGAATTCTGTGGGAGCGCCTTGCTTGTCCCCTAACTGCTATTTCTAACTTTATCTAGTATCGCGACCCCTTTGCTCAGTTGGTGCGGGAGCTTTTGGGCTGACGTGTCACTGGGCAATATGCTGATGACACCCAGCTCATCTCTGTTGATGGAGGGGGGGAACAGCCGCCGCCCCTGCGGCTCTCCGCAGCACTGGTTTGGAGGCTGTGGCGTCGGTGGTTGAAACAGAGCAGGTTGAAGCTGACCATCCATCGAAGATGGAGATCCCTCTCTGGGCTGAGACGTGAGGGGATAGGGGGGGGATTTTCCAGCCGCCCGAGTGGGAGGGGGCTACATTGGCACCAGCCCTCTCTGGTCCTCATGACTGACCTGGGGGTCCACCTGGATTTGTCCCTTTCCATGGAGACCCAGGTGGCCCATATTACCCGGGTCGCGTTTTACCATCTTCGCCAGTCTCAGGCTGGCTGGCCCCTTCCTCCTCCCTTCTTAAACTGACTTAGCCACAGTGGTCCATGCAACGGTCACTTCCAGGCTAAGACTATTGCAACTCGCTCTACGACTGGCCTTCTCCCTTGCGCCTGATTCGGAAATTGAAAAATGGTCCAGAATGCAGCGTCATCGTATGCTTGCAGGGTGCCATGGGAGATCATATTACACACCTGTAAGCTTCGCCGCTTGCACTGGTTACCCATTGAATAACCGAATCATTTTTCAAGGTGTTGGGTGTTGACCTTTGCCCAAAGGCCTTGCGCTTGCCTGGGACTCCTCCATTACTTCTACTGGACCTGCTCTTACCCCCCCATATGTCCCAAATCGGGTTCTCTGCGATCGGTGCAGAGGCCAATTCTACACTGGTGATCCCTGGTCTTCTCACATGATACGGCTGGCCTTCACATCGTGGCCAGAGCTCCTTTACAGCTCTGGCCCCCCCTGCTTCTGGTGGAACGCTCTTCCATCAATTGTCCGGGCCCCTGCGGGACCTTGATTCTTCAAGTTCCGCAGGGCCTGCAAGACCGAGTTGTTCCACCGTCCTTTTGGAGAGACTAGCCGTTGATAGGGCCCCCTCCCCCCCTTCTCTCCCTTTATTTGCTATTAGAATATCATATAGCCCTATCACCCTCTTTTTTGATGTACGCTTAGAGGGAATTAATAGTAGGCGCCAACTAGTTAACATTAAATTTAATACTAAATTATATATTTTAATGGGGTAGGGTTTATTTTTTACTAGAGCCATCGTTGACTTTATTTATATTGTTGTATTTTACTGAATTCTATTTGTGCTCTACTTACAGTTGTTGTGTAATAATCAGCCCTAGAGCCATTCTTCTGGGGAGGGCGGTTTATAAACCCAATAATAATAATAATAATAATAATAATAATAATAATAATAATAATAATAATAATAATAATAATAATAATAATAATAATAATAATAATAATAATAATAATAATAATAATAATAATAATAATAATAATAATAGCCCCATCTCCTATTAGCTCCCATGGGAAACAATTGGGGATGGGGCACCCCTTTTGGGAGTCCATAACTTTGGACTCCTTGAACCAAACCTCACCAAATTTGGGGGGTAGAATAAGGACAGTCTCCTGATGATATGCTGAAATTTTGGTGCTGATATGTCTAAAAATGTCACCCCTTGTAGGCACCAATGTCCTGGTGCAAAAAAAATTTGGTTGTGGTGGAGTGGCCGCCCATGGGGGGAGGGGGCATCCAACTCAGGTTTTGCCCAGGGCTACAGTTTGCCCAGGGCTGCCTCGTTACGCCCCTGCCACTCTACCTTGAAAAACAGCTCCCACCACCACCACCAGAGCTCCCCCTAAATCCCCCTTAGACTTTAAGTCACACCCGAGCATCTCAAAGTTCCCTCTATTGACTTCAATGGGAGGGTGGTTGGGTTATTGTTTTGCTCATTTGCATTCAATGGGAGACCTTTGTGGGGCTCTGGAAGGCTGTTTTTCAAGGCAGATGCACCAAATTTGCAGCACAGCTGTTACTATATCTTGTTGCATGTTTTGATGCATAGCTTGCACTTATTCTTTACATTTTGATAATTCTGCCTGTTCTGCCCTTTTACCGAGATTAATTTTTGTAATTTGAGAATTCTGCCTATTGTGCACTTTACCTGGATTTAAACCTTTGTCATTTTCACTATGGCACAGGGGATCGACAAGTTATCCTATCTCATCTCTACCCTATTCTCATGTTCAGTGAGCAAGCTGTGAGGGGTACCATCCAAGGAGTACTCAATAGGGTCTTGGAGCAGCACCACAAAGTTGCTCAGGTGAGATTGTAATGACAGATCTCTAGAACTGTAGCAGGTGAGAAAAACAATCTGTGAACTAGATCTCATTGCTTCTGCTCACAGTTTTACTTTTGGACAAGTTACATCTGAGCACAAAATCCCCAAACGGAAGCTGGTTATTTTGGTATTTTGCATCACTGCAGTGTAGTGGTTAAGAGTGTCACACTAAGATATAGAAGAAGAGTTTGGATTTATACCCCACCTTTCTCTCCTATAAGGAGACTCAAGGTGGCTTACAAGCTCCTTTCCCTTCCTTTCCCCACAACAGACACCTTGTGAGGTAGGTGGGGCTGAGAGTGTTCCCAAGAACTGTGACTAGCCCAAGGTCACCCAGCAGGAATGTAGGAGTGCGGAAACATATCTGGTTCACCAGACAAACCTCTGCCACTCAGGTGAAGGAGTGGGGAATCAAACCCGGTTCAGCAGGGCATTTTTATAAAGGGATTAGAACTGTACCATAATGGAACAGCTCAAGAGGTCATTGTCATGATGGTTAGAATTGTAGCCAGTGTTTACTGTATGCTCCATCTTACCTTTACTACATTGTCTTCTGCATTATGGAGTGTCATTCCTTAGACAGTTTTTATTGCCTTGGTTTGTTGTTCGCATTGTTTTTCAATTCTGTCATCCTAGCCCTTCAGCAGTGTTTATTGGAAGTCTTTGCTGTCTGTTTGTACTGATTTTCATATTTTGTAATCATTGAGAAAGGCAGACTATAAATGAAGTAAGTAAACACGTCACAAGATTGTGAGCATAAATGAGAACTGGAGAACAATGTGCAATACTCTGAGCTCCTTGAAGGTAGGGTGGGATAAAATGTTCTGGAAAGGTAGGGCTTTTCCACATGTTCAACTTAGAATCATAGAGCTGGAAGAGACCACAAGGGCTATCAAGTCCAATCCCCTGCCATGCTGGTGCAGAATGCATGCATGCAAAGCCTTTATTGGCATATTAAAAAATTACAAAATGGTGCAGAATGTAGCAGCCGGGGTTCTCACGGGAACCCTATGGTGAACACATATCCAGCCAGTGCTTCACCAAGTGCATTGGCTCCAGGTGGAGTACCCAGTCAGGTTCAAGGTTTTGGTGTTAACTTTCAAAGGGCTAAACAATCTGGGGCCTTTGTATCTGTGGGACAGCAGGAAGAGAGAGTGTGGTTTGACATTGACAGCAGTCCAGTCATCAAAAAGTGGACTGGAGATGGTGGGACAAAGAAAACCGACAGAATCATCACATATGAGAAAAACAACAACTCAAAATAGGCTTTTGGAAAATGATCAGGGTGAAAGTGGTCTCAAAAGAACCAGAAATCACCTCCTAGGGGTGGCAGGGGAAGCAAATACCGAAGGCACTAAAATGCATGTGGAAATTGGGATAAACAAATATTATGGGGCCAGAACTGACAAAAAAACCTGTGCAGAAAAACCAATAGATTAGACAGATTATCTGGTTTTAGCCTAGGCTGTGAGACCATGAAATGCTCTTGGATCTTGACAGGAACAGCAGAAACTGACCAGCTCTTTGTCCATCATGATAGAAGCCATTTCCACTATTGTTTCAACCAGCACTGACAGTGAGTTCCGAAGGAGGTGCCTCCAGCATTTACAGGTATAGCCTGCAGCAGCTGTTACAGATGCTTTTATAAGCACTATGCTGAGCTATGGCATAAAACCTAAGTAAATAAGTGTAGATCTAAGATTGGCTGGCAAGTTTGTTTTAACTTATTCCCCCGGACTAATTGGAAATGATGGAAATGAAAAAGGAAGGGGAAGTGAGTGTACATTAAATTAAATAAGTAAATCTTCAGGCTAAAATGTTCAGAGTATAAATTCGAGCCTGGGAAGGAAGAGGGCAAAAATCAGACAGGGTGGTTGGCATATCAAAGGCACTACGGAATTAAATGAAAGAAGCTTCCCAACTACGTATTGTCATTGAACTGGATCTGTTTCTAAGAACATAAGAACAAGCCAGCTGGATCAGACCAAAGTCCATCTAGTCCAGCTCTCTGCTACTCGCAGTGGCCCACCAGGTGCCTTTGGGAGCTCACATGTAGGATGTGTGCAGTCTAATGGCTGGCCTTCAGTGGCTGTTGCTCCCAGAAAGCACCTGGTCTGCTAAGGCATTTGCAATCTCAGATCAAAGAGGATCAAGATTACTGTAAGCCATAAATCGACTCTCTCCCTCCCATAAATCTGTCCAAGCCCTTTTTAAAGCTATCCAGGTTAGTGGCCATCACCACCTCCTGTGGCAGCATATTCCAAACACCAATCACACGTTGCGTGAAGAAGTGTTTCCTTTTATTAGTCCTAATTCTTCCCCCCAGCATTTTCAATGTATGCCCCCTGGTTCTAGTATTGTGAGAAAGAGAAAAATTTCTCTCTGTCAACATTTTCTACCCCATGCATAATTTTGTAGACTTCAATCATATCCCCCCTCAGCCAGCCTCCTCTCCAAACTAAAGAGTCCCAAACGCTGCAGCCTTACTCTCCTCATAGGAAGGTGCTCCAGTCCCCTCAATCATCCTTGTTGCCCTTCTCTGCATCTCTTTTTTCTATCTCCCCTCAATATGTCCTTTTTTTTTGAGATGCGGCGACCAAGAACTGGACATCAGTACTCCAAGTGCTTGGTCAGCAATTCACTGCTTTATATAAGGGCATGACAATCTTTTGCAGTTTTATTATCAATTCCTTTCCTAATTATCCCCAGCATAGAGTTTGCCTGCCTTTCACAGCTGCCATGCATTGAGTTGGACATTCCCATGGAACTATCAACTAAGACGTCTCTAAATCCCCTTTCCTGGTCTGTGACTGATAGCACTTCGACCCCTGTATGCATGCATATGTGGAAGTTTGGATTTTTTTTGCCCCTATGTGCATCACTCTTACATTTCCTAAGCTACATTGGAACCTGCATTTTGCCATTTCTGAGCCCACTCACCTAATTTCTATCAAAGGTCCGCTTGGAGCTCTTCACAGCGAATCCTTTTGTGGTGGTTCTCACCACCCCTACATAATTCTGGTATCATCCTGCAAGACTTGGCCCACCCACGCCTTTACCCACCCCCTACTTCCAGGTCATTTTTTATGAATAATAGATTAAAAGAGCACTGTGGTCCCAAAACGGGGATCCTTGGGGACACCACTCCCCGCACATCTCTCCATTGTGAGAACTTCCCATTTACACCCACTCTTTTGTTTCCCTGTTTCTCAACCAGTTTTTTTAATCCCATAGGAGTGATCTTCCCCTCTTATTCCCTTTCATTGCTGAGTTTTTCTCAACAGTCTCTGGTGAGGAACTTTGTCAAAAAAGTTTCCTTTTAAGGAAATCCAAGTAGACAATGTCCACCGGTTCACCCCTGTCCACACATGCCTGTTTACACCCCTCAAAGAACTCTAGTAAGTTTGGTAAGACAGGATTTGTTTCCTCTGCAAAAGCCAGTGCTGACTCTTTTCTCAGCAGGTCTTGCTTTCTTTTCTACATGTTTTATAATTTTATCTTTAATGATAGATTCTACTAACCTTTACTCAGGAACAGATGTCAAACTGAAGCTGGCCTGTAATTTCCCGGGTCCCCCCCTAGATCCTTTCTTTAAAGATTGGTGTGACATTGGCCATCTTCCAGTCTTCAGGGATGGAGGCAGATTACTTCAGGGATAAGTTGCATATTAAAAGTGAGAAGATCAGCAATTTCATGCTTGAGCTCTTTAAGAACTCTTGGGTGAATGCAATCTGGGCCAGGGGATTTGGTAACATTTAGTTTATCAATGGCTGCCAGAACTTCTTCCTTGTCTACCACTATCTTCGCTAGTTCCCTCGGATTCGCCTCCCAAGAAGCTTGGTTCAGGTGCAGGAATGTTCCTCCACCCTCCTTCTTGGGTGAAGACAGATGCAAAGGAATTCCATTCAGCTTCTGCAATCCTCCCTGCCATCTTTTAGCACACCCTCTTGTTCCTTTGTCATCTAACGGGCCTACCGCTTCCCTTGCTGGCTTCCTGCTTTTTTGATGTAACTTGAAGAACTGTTTGTTGCTGGTCTTGATGTTCGTGCAGCCATCGCTCCTCATAATCCTTTTTTTGCCTCCCCTTTACAGCTACAACTTCTGCTTCTCTTTTTGCCACCATTTTGTGTTCCCTCTCATATTTCTTCTCATATCAGCCAAACTTGGGACTTCCATTTTCTAAAAGACATTTTCTTTTTTTTTTCTCTGATAATTTTCCTCCAACCTCTCTTGGTGTTAAACCATGGTGGCTTTTGACTTTTGGACTGGGTGCTGCCTTTTTTCTAACCTTGTGTGAGACACATTCCAGCTGAGCTTTTATTACTGTGTTTTTTAAATAACCCTCCAAGCATCCTGGACAGTTTTGACTCTCTTTGATTTTCCCTTTCAGTTTCCCCAAGCACTATCCCCCTCATCTTTTGAGAGAATTTCCCTTTCTGAAGGCCTTAATGTAACTACATTAGTAGTTGCCAACTTGTTCGCAAGATGCTGAGATACTCGAATCTGACAGCATTAGTGGTCAAGCTGTTCCCCTATCGGCTCAAATTTCCAACACTGACTTCCTCTGCACCAAGGTCCCTGGGTCCCACATAGAATTAGATCTAGGATCACCTCTCCCTGGTTGGTTCCACACAACCATCTGCTCTAAGCCACAGTCCTTTTAGCATTAGTCCAGAGGAATGCTCTCTCCTTACTATGACCTGAACATGCATTTTTCTTCCAGTTTATATATGGGGATAGTTAAAATCACCCATTACCACTACATTTTTGTGTTTTTACATTTGGCCTCTCTAATTTCTTTTTCCATCTCCAGAATCCTCTCTTGTGCACTTTGGTCAGGGGGACGATAATATATTCCTAATATTAAACTGTCCTTTCTCACACCTGGTATTGATATCCACAGTGATTCCTTGTAGGGGAACCAGCTCCCCCTTGCATTGTCTATTTTATGTGATACTATGCTTCTCTTTTGCTGATGTAAGGCAACTCCTACCCAATCGTGCTCCTGTCCTATCCTTCCTATAGAGCCTGTAGCCTGGTATAACAGCATCCCACTGGTTCTCCTCCTCATTCCACCTCATGTCTCTGTAATGCCCACTATATCAAAGTCCTCCTTCAAAAACTCTGTACCTCATAGCTCTCCCCATTTTAGGTCAGATAATGCTTCTACTATTAGCATATAGAGACACCTGTATACCCCCTGGGTTCTCTGTGTCCTTAACTCTGGGATTTATGTGCTTTTTTACCCTCAAGTCTTTTGTAGACACTATCCCACTTGTCACATGCACATTGCTATGTTCACTCGCTTGTATGTGGTTGATTTAGAAAAACCTCCCTCTCTGTCTGCATCCCCATAGATACTGTATTCCAACCGAAGTCACCTCAGCTCCTGGGTCGGCTTTCCCCAGTGATCAGCGCTTCTAAAAGCTGTTCTTGCCACCTTTTTAATGTTGACCGCCAGCAGCCTGGTTCCTCTTTGGTTAAGATGAAGCTCCATCCCGCTTGTACAGGCCTACCTTGTCCCAAAAGGTTCCCCAGGTTCCTGACAAATCTGAAACCCTTTCATGCCTTGCTACACCACCTTCTCAACCACACGCATTGAGGACCCTGTATTCTCCAGCTTTGCCCTAGTTCTCGCCCTGGGCGCTGTGGAACGGGTAGTGGGGCATTTCTGGCAGAATTGCTGCACCCTTTGGAGGTCCTGGACTTCAACCTGTTTCCTAGCAGCCTAAATTTAGCTTCCAGAACCTCCGGCTTACATTTCCCAATGTCGTTGGTGCCAATGTGGACCACAACTGCTGACTCCACCCCAGCACTGTCTAAAAGCCTATCTAGACGAAGCGTGACATCCGCAACCTTCGCACCAGGCAGGCAAGTCACCATGCGGTCATCACGCCTCTCACAAACCCAACTCTCTCTCAACTCTCTCCCAACTCTTTCTCACTCAAGTTGGATGTAATGGGGATCAAAACATGCCATTGTTTGGCAATACATATCATTTTTTCCATAGGTTGCGGATACCCAGCAGTTTGTGGCAATAGCTAAGAAGACCTTCAACAAAGTCAGTCTACAACGACGGAGGCCCAGCAGCACATGTGACTCCAGCAAGGCAAGTTTCTCTACTTCAGCACTCTTCGCTGTCTATCCTTATATTGTCTCCTTGTCCGTCTTACATACAGACAAGAAGTCCACCTCCCACTAAAATTATTTATTCTGAAGTCCTGCTCAGAGCCCTAGGCAACATTTTCAGTCGTCTTTATTGATAGGTGATCTGCTGTGGTGATAAGTCAACATGCTCAGCCTCATTTTTTCCTTTCTGTAAAAAAGGATATAATAATAAAACAGCCATTATTGTAACACAACTGGACAGATTGACGATATGGCCTCTTTTGGAATACTGTGTGCAGCTGTGGTTACTGCACTTCAAACAAAACAAGACAGAGCTGGGAAAAAATGTAGAGGGGGACAGCCAAGGTGATTAAGGGGACAGTGCACCTTTCTAATGAGGAAAGGCAAAGTGTCTGGGGGAAGGCACTTAACCTCTGCCCTGTTTCTTGACCCTTCTGGTTGGTCACTGGATGAATGTAATTTAGGTCTCGTCGTTTTTCTGCAGCCATTGCCTAACAACGATGGAGCAGAGCAGCAGACCACAGACTGTGCTTTACCTTTTGTCGATCAGCATTCAAGCACTTGTGTTAGTTCTGGTGCTTCAGAACAAGGGGAAAGCTGTAAAGGAGAAGGTGAGTCTTCTGGGGAACCCGGCGATTCAACTGGTTGGAGCTTGCAGAAGCTCCCTACTGCAGTTTACTGAAAGGGGTGCTTACCAGCATTAGAACAGACTCTGGTTTCTCCAGAAGCAATGGATACATTCAGAGTTTACAGGTGAATTAGCTAGGACTTAGCTTAGACCTGCTGGTTCTAAAAACATCTAGGGTCAGTAAGTGTGAGCTGTCCTCAGCTTTAGAATCTTCCTCTTCATTTTCCCCTCCCCCGCCCCAGTTTCACTTCACTATACTTACTATCTTACTATCTTTTCTCCTGTATCTTTTTTCTTTTGATGTTATAATGTTTTGTGAAAAAATAATAAATGTTGTTGAAGTCGAAGGTAAGTAGAAATGTAATGGAGTAAAAAGACAAGCAAAGAGATCTTGATGTTCCTCTTCATAGCCTTCTGTGCAGACCTGCCACGAAGGAGACTTGTCAGCTTCTTTGAAAAAATCACTAGCACTCTCCTGAGCGCTCCCCTCCACCTGATGTGAGGGAAAAATTCCTGCCCGAATGGTCACAGGGTCCAGGAGGGAGGAGGGAACACTCCCTTCACTTCTCTTTCCATCACCATGTAAAGAGGACACTTTTCTAGGTCGAGGGAAGGAATTGTACCACTCTACTCTGCACTGGTCAGACCTCACCTAGAGTACTGCGTTCAGTTCTGGGCACTGCAATTTAAGAAGGATAGTGACAAGCTGGAACATGTCCAGAGGATGGCAACCAAAATAGTAAAAGATCTGGAATCCATGTCCTGCGAAGAGAGACTTCGGGAGCTGGGGATGTTTAGTGTGGAGAAGCAAAGGTTAAGAGGGTCATAATAGCTATGTTTAAATATTTGAAGGGATGTCATGTCAAAGATGGAGCAAGCTTGTTTTCTGCTGCCTCAGAGACTAGGATACGGTGCTGAAGACGAAACTACATACAAACTTGCACAGAGCACAGATCCCAACCTCCAGGAAGGCATTTCTGAGATGATTATGTGATTGTCGTGCCATCAGGATGAACTGAAACACAACAACACACAATGTATGCGCTGCATGTGGGTCTTGGTCTGCAGCGGCCATTGAAGAACTGAAGGGGATGCTTCCTTCTCCCTCCTATACCCCATGTCTGTTTGGGTGTGAAAAATTCAGACAGGGGAGAGGAAGGGAGCATTCTAGTGATCTCTTTAAAAAAGCTGATTAGTCTCCATGGTAGGCCTGTGCGTGTGCAGACCAATGTGTGCCTGCACAGAAGACCACTCAACAGACAACAGCTACAGGCATGTGCAACGTTGTCCTTGAGGTACTTAATTTAGATTCTAGATACCTGCTTCTTCTGGCTCTTCCACAGATTTCTCTGACTCTCAGTGCCTCCTGAAGATCCAATAGGTGACTTTTTTGCAGCTAATGTAGTGAAGTCTGAATGATCAATAATACTTTTATTTACATGATGACCTCAAACCAACGTTGGCACCAGTTGGTGCTTATGGAAACTTTGCATAAAATACCACAAATTATCCACAGCAACAAAAATCATTCAGAACTGGCTTCTAAGATGAAAATGTAATAAAAATAGGCATGATGGGAGAAAAATGCACCACAGAAGCCAGCAGCAGATTCCTTCAATACAATGGGTTGGGTAAGTCATGGAAAGGTAGTCAAACTCCAACAACTGAAATATTAACCTTTTGCTTCCTTGCTTTTCTGCATTCCATGGTGCCTTGGTTAGTTGTCCCTTGGGCTGCTTAAATCCTTGAGAATCAATCCCCCGAAAATGGTGTCAAGGGTTTTATAGAATTGGCTCATCTAGATAATTTGATCAGTAATTAACCAATTGGGTGTCGAATAGAGTCAATGAGGGAGATGACCCCCACCTGAGCATTCTTGGCAATTAAGACCTATTTGTCCGGTTTAGAATATGGCCTTGTAAAAGCCAATTCCTTAATCTAAAAGAATCATACTACCTACACTAAACACAAGCACAGTTTACAACTTTAATGAGGGCCAAATGGCTGCATTGTAAACAACCTAGCAAGACCTAATAGTTTGCCTCATAAAAGACCCAATAGACAAGATAAATGATCTCTAAGTAAATTTAAAGGAATATGTACACTTTCTTCACAACATGGTAAAACATTAAGACATTATTTAAAAGGCGTCACACCTACTGAAGGTTTCAGAAGGTGAAGATCCACCAGATGATCCGAGTGGTGTGTGTGCTTGGTTATCCTGTGATATAACACACATGAAGCTGCTTTATACTGAATCAGACCATTAGTCCATCTAGGTCAATACTGGGCTGTATACTCAGACTGGCAGCAGCTCTCCAGGTTCTCAGGCTGACGGGGTCTTTCATATCACCTGCTTCCTGATCCTTTCAACTGGAGATGCCAGGGATTGAGCCTGCAACCTTTTGCATGCCAAACTGATGTTGTACCACTAAACCATGAGCCCTCCCCAAACAAGCCTGTTACACTGTTTGGTTGATGTGATCTTGCATGCTGTTGGAGTGCTGTGAATTCCTGTGTCTGCACCTGGGCACTGTGGATTCATGTGCATCCAAGGGGAGTGCCATCTTTCTTGGTCATAGGACGCCACTCTCACGAGATGGTGGGAGGAGGTTGCTCATCTGTCAGGATGCGTGTCATCGTCTTCTGTGTCCAGACAGAATATTCACAGGTATGCTCAAGTGTTGTTCTGTGTTCTGCAGGACTTTTGCCTGACAGATTGGACTTTGAAGAAATGAACCAAATGAAGAGGAGGAGGCCAACATGGGAAGAGCTTTCTTGGGAAGATCTCAGAGGCTCAAACACTTCTAGGAAAGTGGCCACCAGTGGAAAGAACACTGGCCTATTAGCAGAACCAGGCACCACTTTGAACTCTTCCTGTTCACATCCTACAAAAGCTAGGCCGGATGTTTTCCCAAGCAAAAGCAAAGGAGGCACCTCAGCTCTGTCAGCTGACAGAGATGAGTACCTGTGTCAGGTTAGTCAAGAAACATTCTGTGTCATGAGTGCAGAATGAAAAGCCATGTGAAAGCTCTGAGAACACCATGTGGGGAGCAAAAGTCACCAGTAGCCAGAGCCCTGAACTCCTCAGATATCCCCATCTACAAAACAGGGCCATGCACTGGACCAGTGGAAGAGGTGCAACTGTTGATATTTTGCAGAATAATTTGAGAAACAGTATCCAGAGTTTTCAGAACTTGACACCACTTGTTTCAGTTGGAGTTGAAATTCCCCAGCCCAGGATCTGTTTATAAGACAAGGGTCTGGGACATGTAAAATAACAACGTGCTTTTTGAGCACATCACAGCCAACCTCTTGAAATCTGGGATGAAGGCCTTCCAGCCATTCAGGGTTGAGCTCCCTTAACATGCATTTTATAAACCAGGTAGCAGTAGAGTGACCACCAATTTTTCTGGAGGAAAATGCAGCGGTAAATTTTTTAATGTCAGGCTGCTAAAGGGCCAGGAACTGGACTAGAGCAACAGGGTAACTCTAAACAAAGACCGGAGGGGGGGGCATCCACACTACACACAGAGGGTTTTATTTCATTGGGTCTGCCACTGGACAAATGAGGGGGAGGTCAGCTGACTGGGTTCTGGACCCTGTCTGCAGTGGTGAGCGGAGACTGACATTGTGCTCTTTAAATGGATCTGTCCGTCAAACGTCATTTCTCTGGGCCTAGCAAGAGCTGTGGAAGGGCTTCCATGGCCCAGGCCCATTGATGGCAAATTGATGATTCCGTACCCTAATAGCTTGCATGGTTTTGCTGTCTTGCAGAATGAAGATGTTTGGAACCAGGAAGTCTCAAATTTGTCTGATTGGACATCCTGAAAACAGTCCCCATATGAACGTGGCATTAGAATATTGTGTGTTTTGGAATGTAAACAATAAAAATTGGAAGAAAATCGTTAGTGAGCTCTGCCTTTTCTGTTCCAAAGATTCATTAAGGAGCAGTTCATAGAACTGACCCAGGAACTTCCCATAAACGAAGAATAATCACAGTTATAACAGAATAGCGCAGATTCTAGAGGGAAAGGATTATGGGTCAGCAGCAAGATGGCATTTCATGTCAAGGGCCCCTTCCGCACATGCAAAATAATGCGTTTTCAAACCACTTTCACAATTGTTTGCAAGTGGATTTTGCTATTCTACACAGCTTCAAAGAGCACTGAAAGCAGTTTGAAAGTGCATTATTCTGCATGTGCGGAATGACCCAAGAAACGCAAGGAGAGTAGCATACCGAGGGTTGCCGTAATTGCAGTACGGCAGGGAGAGAAAGCGGGGAAGGAGAGACATTTTGCTGCTCTTACCTCCAAGAAGTTACCAAGTTTTAAGAGGAAAGTTACAAAGCCGAGGTCAGATGCTGCACTACGCAAAAACACGGAGTGTCTACCCGCCTTCTTCTGTAGATATAGGGGAAGATCCTTCGTTTACGTAGACGCGTGTCAAGCAGAGATATAACATGTACAGCCTCTGCAGCTGCAACCCTTGCTAAGCTTTAAAACAGAGGAGTTTTATTTAAAAGGAAAGCGTCGCGGCGGCGTCTTCGCCTCCCAGGTCTTGCCTATTAATGACATGAAAAATAATTCCGTTTGCAAGGAGGTGACAGGACACGAAGGCGGCCGCGCAACCGGGCGACTGGAAGGAAAGGCGGCCAGTGTACCCGCGGGGGGGGTGGGGGGGTGGAGCTTGCAATGGGAAATGATCGCGGGGGAGATCGGGGGGTGGAGTCCCCGCCTAGGCGGGTGGGGGCCTGCCGCTGCACCCGCTCGGCGGGCCCGGCCTGCCCTCCCCAGCCCCTTCCTCCGCTAGGCTGCCGGCCTGGAGTCCTCCCTTTCCGCGGCCGGGAGGCGGGGAAATCCTCCACGCGGCCCTGCCTGCCTGCCTGCCTGGCTCCTCCAGCGCTCCAATGTCGGAGGAGGTGCGCGCCGGGCCGGGGGAGTCGAGCTCGGGACTTTGCTGGGCCTCGCTGCTTTCTTGCTTCAGCTTGGCCTGTTCCTACGTGGGGAGCCTCTATGTCTGGAAGAGCCACCTGCCCAGGTGAGACCCGGAGGGGGGATTCTATGTTCTTGCCTGGGGGAGGCCCACCTGGACATCTACCTGGCCAGGTGAGACGCGTAGCCCAGGGCGGCCCAGCCTGCAGTATGGCGCCCCTCCTTTGGGAAAACACCTGTCTTCCCACAGATGAAAAGTGGGGTGGTCCCTGACTAGAGTGACCCCTCCGCTATGGACATTACCGGGGTGCAAAGCGGCCCACCTGCTCCTTCTCCGCCACTACTAATATACGCAGCCCGTGTGAGATAGGCAGTTGACCTAATTCCAGTCGCTTTCATGCAGTGGGAAAGTTAGGCATGACTGCAGGGGGGAAATGGGTCAGGGGAGGCCGGGCTTGGTTAGAGGTCAGTTGCCAACTTCCTTTGGGACTTGTTCACACAGCCAGGATTCCTGAATTGCAGAGCTACTGTCATTTTCAGGTGTCAGTGGCAGCTATGCTCCTTGGTCACACCAATGCTGAGATTCTGGCTTGATCCCACTATGCTTGCTTTGAAGAGAAAGCCTCTCTCCCATTTCCTCCCTGTAAGCATCCACCACTGCACCTCTCTCCTTCCAGGGACCACCCTGCTGTCATCAAACGCCGATTCACCAGCGTCCTCATTGTGTCCTGCATGTCGCCAATCTTCATCTGGGTCTGGAAAGAGGTGACAGGTGTTAAGGTGAGAGTTATCCAACGGGGCCCAGAAATCCCTGGCCAAAATCTTCTGGAGATTTATGACAGCTTATACTATCTTGTGTTTTTTTATTTGGGAAGCTCTCATGCCCTTTTATTTTTAGAAAAGGATCTCTTTGGGGTGAGTTGCCTGTCTTTCACAGGGGTCATGAAAATACTATTCTCCACCCTTCACGGACTGTCAAGACAGCATTTGTGTATTGGGGTGGTAATAGTGGTGTCCCCAGTTACATTTCCTAAGGAATGCTTTGACCATAAATGCAAACAAAACCATTTGAGGTTGGAAAGGAATTTTCCTGGTGGTGTGTAGATTAGGGGGATTTATCTTCCCTTGCAGAGTGTGGATTGGCTTGATTGCTCAAGTAATCTTGAACTCTCTACTGTGTAAGAACCAGAGCATCTATAGGCCTGTGGTTGACCATGTGCTTTGGGTGTAATAAATTTGTCCCAAGTTTCTCTGTTCATTGGATCTTGTCACAAGCAACAGAGGGGAAATGGGTTTTATTAGAGCGTAGGAGTTGAAGAAGATCCATTCCAGGCTTCAAGCCCGCTACTGTGATGTAGCAAAGTTGCTTTCACGAACAAAATAGGTTTTTAAAATGACTTCTAAGTATAAACATAGGTGGGATGATATAGAAGAAGTATTTTACAAGTTTATTCTAGGCTTAGCCTTCACTTACCCAATAATAGACTTTGGCTATCAATTGCCACTCCATTGTGAAACAGTTCTGTGCTGGATGGACCAGTGATGTAGCTTGATATACGTCAGTCGCTCATTTCTGTAGTGTGGTGCTCTCTGCTGGCAGCAAACTGAGCAGAACTGAACAGGTTGATTAGCGTGTTTGGAGGTATTTGCCAGGTATTGATCACAGCATCTCCTCTTCTGCTCAGCCAGGTACATCTCTTCTTGCTCTGATGGGCTTTCGGCTGGAGGGCATATTGCCAGCAATGCTGCTGCCTTTGCTGTTAACTATGGTAAGTGAGGTCTATGTACTTAGCTGCAATCCTGTCAGGCAAACCTAAGCCCCCAGCTCTCTTTGACTTTCTTCGACTAAGTGGCAGTCTGTGTAATTGGCTATGCTCCTGAAAACATCTGCAGTACTCCTTAAAAATATTATTTTGTCCTCCTGCTTTTCATAGAATCATAGAGTTGGAAGGGACCCCAAGGGCTATCGAGTCCAACTTCCTGCAATGCAGGAACACATAATCAAAGCATTGCTGACAGATGGCCATCCAGCCTCTCTTTAAAAACTTTCAATTCTGGCAAATATTTTAAAAGTGACTGTCTAATAATCCTAGAGCAGTAGGCGTGTTAGTCTGCTTTAGTAAAATTACACAATGGCAATTGAAAGATTAACAATTTATTTCAGCATATGTTTCCAACTGATCTGACTGCACAAACTGTATATATGTTGGATACACCTTTCATGTGTCTGATAAAGTGAGCTCTGGATCATGAAAGCTAATGCTGGGATAAATTTTGTTAGTCTTCAGAGAGCTTACTGAATTTTTGTTTAGTTTTGCTGTATATCAACCCAGATTTAATGACACAAGAAATGTATGTTTTTTTAACCATTCAGACTTGCTTTTCTTTCGTTTTGGAGTTCCAAGCAGTGTATATAGCCTGGAAACCACACAGCACCCCAGTGTATATAGAGTTCCTAAAAGGCTTCCATTTCAATCACTCACTAGATCTAGACTTGTATAGCTTCAAGGTGGTTTCAGAATGTAATGTTTTTGGCTCGTGCCTTGGGAAACTCAAATGCAGTGTGTGTGTGTGAAAATGTTCCTGGTGCTTCCTCCTGCAGGTCTTATTCCTTGGCCCCCTTATCCAGATGTCTATGGATTGCCCTTGGGACCTGGTGGATGGTTTAAAGGTTGCATTTGGTAAGGCCATGAAGGTTGAACTGTGTGGGGGTACTCAGAGGGCAGGAGGCTGTTCAAACAACAGCCATTCCGCCATCCTTTCCTCATCTTATGACATCATGCGGCTTTTAATAGTGGTAGCTGCTTGTCCTTTCATAGTAATAATGTGCAAGGTTGCAGCTGACTCACAATAAACCCAGAACCATGGGATTTTCAGGGCGAGAGATGAGCAGAGGCAATTTTCTTTCCTTCGCATAGCAACCCCAAGTGCTAACTGTGGCCAACCCTGCTTAGCATCCAGGTTCTGATGTCAGGGCCATTTAGATTGGTTGCTTCTGGTTAAGGGAAACTTTTGTCCTTTTATGGGAACTTGTCTGCTGAGTGTACCAGTTCCTTTAAACACATTGCCAAGTTGTGCGGGGTTGGTTAAATCCAATAGAGTGGTATAAGCATCCACCCTTATTCTTAGATACTCTTCTCTCTGTTAATATGGAAACACTGCAGGAATTGGTGACTTTTCCCAGTAGGACAGTCTTGTTTGACATCTAAAAAGGTACTACAGCGATCCTGTTGGAGAGGCCATGAAGGGTGGGCTGTTGCTAACATTGCTTCTCCCCCTTCCCAGACCCCCAGTTCTGGGTGCTCTGTCTGACCGACATGCGCTGGCTCCGCAACCAGGTCATCGCACCACTCACAGAGGAGTTGGTGTTCCGCGCCTGCATGCTGCCGATGCTTGTTCCTTGCACAGGATTGGGACCCGCCATCTTCACTTGCCCGCTCTTCTTCGGAGTCGGTGAGAGCCGTGCTTTCTGCATGAATGACTGCTGTTGGGGCTGCCCTACCCTCACCTCATCCTTTCTGTCCGTCCACAAGAGAGCCATAAAAGTCTACTCATGCATACACAAGGCCCAGTGGTCCAGTCAAGGAAAGCTGTGTGTGTGTTTGTGTTCAAAGCCCCGTTTGAATCAGGAGAACTGGCTACAGGAAATTTCCCTGCCACCTGCCAGTTACTCCCTAAGTGAACCTACGATCCTGTAACTGGGTGGGGGAAGCAGCTGAGCACACAGAAGGCTTGGCCTGGCCCATACTCTTAAATATGTCAATTTTCTTTCCTCCTAGCTCACTTTCACCATGTGATTGAGCAGCTACGGTTTCGCCAGGGAAGTACAGCCAGCATCTTCCTCTCAGCAGGTATAAAGCATTTGCTCTGTTGGAACAAAAGCTGACTTTGGGGGAAGGGATAGGAGTTATGGGTGCCTTTTAAGAGATAAGGAATGTTCAAATCTTTACCTGTCGATCGGTAACTTTGGTCAATCGGTAACTTTGGGACATGCTCAACATAAACTACCTCTCAGGGCTTCTGTGAACATGGAGGAGAGGAGAACCATGTCCCATGAGCTCATTTGGAGGCAGGGATGGGATAAAAAGTTAATCAATAATAAGGAATAATAACATCTGTAATTTGCTAGTTTTTGCCATGTAATTTGCCATGTCTGTAATTTGCTAGTTTTCAACACACAGAAAGATACAGTGGCGAATATCCTCCCTGTTCCGCAGAATGAAATTGTACAGTCCAGAATTCCATTTCCTCATTTTGCATAATATCCAGATTAGGGGTATCAAACATGTGGCCTGGGTCCAAATTCAGCCCCTTGAGGGGGCTTGTTAGACCTGTGAGCCAACTGAGGCAAACCACCACCACCCAGTTCAGATCAAGAGCAAGGGAGAAGGGTGCCTTAGCTGGCTCACGGGCCTGATAAGCCCTCTCAAGGCAACCACCCCACCCTGTTGCAGGCTCACGAGTCTAGGCACCTCCCCCCAGTTCCATTCTGGGGCCAGTCCTGGCAGCCACCACTGCACAGGGCCTGACCCGACTAAGTTCAACAACCTGATCTAAGTGGCCCCTCATTCCTAAAAGTTTTCCTTGACACCACTTAAACTAATTTAGAGAAACAGTTTTAATTCTGATGGGTAGATGTAAGAGCCAGTGTGATAGTGCAGTGCAAGGATGTAGGTAAGGTTTTTTTTTCTCGGGTTCAACCCTCCCCCATTCATGTCCGAAGCTCCGCCCACCCGTTTGTGGGTTTTTAAAACATAGTGTTTTTCGGTTTTTGGCCTGCAGGGGGCGCATTTTTTAGGCTAGCAGCACCAAACTTTCAGGGATTGTTTGAAGGAATCTCCTGATGGTATTACCCACGTTTGGTGAGGTTTAGTTCAGGGGGTCCAAAGTTATAGACTCCCAAAGGGGGTGACCCCATCCTCCATTGTTTCCAATGGGAGCTAATAGGAGATGGGGGCTACATCTTGAGAGTCCATAACTTTGGACACCCTGAACCAAACTTCACCAAACCTGGGTGGTATCATTAGGAGAGTCTCCTAAAGATGCCCTAAACGTTTGGTGCTGCTAGCTTAACAATTGCACCCCTGACAGCAGGCACCCCCCCCCCCCAAATTTCCCCAGATTCTCCTTTTAAATCCACCCCCTTTGGCATGGATTTAAAGGGAGAATATGAGGTCCTCAGTTTAGAAGAAGAAGAGTTGGGTTTTATATCCTCCCTTTCTCTCCTGTAGGAGACTCAAAGGAGCTTACAATCTCCTTGACTTTCCCCCTCACAACAAACACCCTGTGAGGTGGTTGGGGCTGAGAGAGCTCTGAAAAGCTGTGACTAGTCCAAGGTCACCCAGCTGGCATGTGTGGGAGTGCACAGGCTAATCTGAATTCCCCAGATGAACCTTCACAGCTCAAGCAGCAGAGCAGGGAATCAAACCCGGTTTCTCCAGATTAGAATGCACCTGCTCTTAACCACTACACCACATTGAAAGTGATGCTGTTTCATGGTGGGGGATAATCCACCCCCAAACAGCATCACTTTCAATGTTGTTTAACTGGGGACCCCAGATTCTCCCTTTAAGGGGGATTTAAAAGGAGAATTTGGGCTCTCTAGTTTAAACACCATTGAAAGTGATGCTGTTTGGGGGTAGATTCCAGCATCACAGCAGCTGCCCGGGGGGAGGGGGGTGCAAAACTCAGATTTTGCACTGGGCTCCATTTTCCCTCTATGCCTCTGCCCAGAGGGGAGGGCAGAAGGAACTGCCAGCTGCCGGCTGGGAGCCCAGCTGGTGGGGGGCAGGGGAGGGCAGGGCGGGGGAGTCTGCCTTCCCCGGCCTTGGAGAGCTGCTTTTATAAGCGCTAGGCTGGGGGCGGGGCTTGGGGAGGCGTGGGCATGCCCTAGGGGTGTGGGGTGGACCCACCCCCGAACCCCCCCATAAAAAATCTATACCTACGTCCCTGGTGCAGTGGTTCGTGATTGGGATGTTGGCCCAGAGCATCCCTGCTTGAATCTCTGCTAAGGCCACAAAACAGTCAATCAATGACCGCCTAATGCACCGCACAGGGTTGGTGTGAGTGGAAAGCAGGGATAACACTGTCCAAGGGTTCTGCCCTGAGCTCCTTGGAGGGAGCCAGGACATATGCAAGGAACGAATGGAACGACGTGGTCTCTCTGGGGGCACTGCCCTCCTTTCACCTGCTCCCCAGCTGTAAAGGATTCAATAGTGTTGATGGTGAAGTAACCTTGAGTGCATTCCACAGCCCGGGCGATGGGCCAGCTTCATCGGCGGAGACTTTATCTTTGCGCGGGAGATGAAGACTCCGTTCCCATGGGAAGCAGGAGGGGGGATGGGGTGAATGGTGTTATAACCTGTGCTTCTGGCGGGGAAGTCATTCCCTGCCACTCGTGTGATGAGCTTTTCTAAGATGTCCTTATTAAGCAGGACTTTTACATGCGTAGCCTTTTATTTCTGCTTCTATGGAATTCCTTACATTGTGGCAGGAATCTGATTCAATATATTCCTAGTACAGTGGACCTCTGGTGTCTTGACATGGAGAGGTTGAATGTTACTCACCGCGGAAGGTCGCGGTAGCCCCAAAGAGGAGCTCCGACCTTTCCCTTCTGGATCTGGAGGAACCCGGCAGGAGAGCGGGCCTCGCTGAGGTGGCTCTTCCCGTCCCTACGATATCAACCGCGAGTCTTCCCTTTACTCCACGTTGGAGCGAGGGACCGGCGATAAAGCATAGGGGCTTCCTTGTGAGCACGTTTGGGGTAGCCTCTATGGATCGGCGCCTGTGGATCCCGGATCTCTGCCGTTTAAGTGTGCAGATTACAAACCTCAGATGCAGCGCTGTCGCATGGAGAGCGGGCCTGACCACCTTTCATCACGGCAACCCAGGAATCCCATTGAGCGATTCCTGGATTTCGATATTTTAGTGATGCTCCCAAAGAACCACCATTAGCACTGCTTACAGGGCCCGATCCGAAGGATACTGGGACTAAACCTGGGGATTGGGAGGGTATCCGTGCTGTCTTCAATGCTGTCGGACCCCCCCCCCTGATCCAGACCCAGCGAGCCGCGCCTGAAGGTGCTCGGGGGAGCCACCCGGTGGCTTTCTGATATACTCCGATGTCTACGCTTCCAGGCAGCCGAAGAGTCCGAAGAAACCTGCACTCCCAGCCCGGATCTGTTCCCTCTCCCATCCCGAAGGGAGCCACCTGGGATGAGAGAGTGGGGCTGACTTCACGAGATGCCAAGAAGCATGGACCCGAGGGAGCGTCAGCTATGGGAGGAGAGCGGGGCACAGTTGCAGCAAATGCGAAAAAACCTGCAGAGGGACCCGAGGCAGCAGCATAAAGAAGTCCGGCTTCGAGTTGGACCGTGCGGAATGCGCTCAAGCGACAACCTTCGCTTTAGAAATCTGTCAGTCCAGCAGTAAAGGTCCTGGAACACTCCAGACTGGATTTACTTGACGCTTGAAGCAGCGTTCAGGCCCTCGCGCATACGCCGGCGAGCTCACTGAAGCTCTTAAGCTGGAGACCGGAACTGGCTAAATTGGAGCGAGGAAAAGCTGCTCTGCATCGCGCAGGATGCATTGACCGCGGGAGAGGGAGCTGGCTTTCGTTGGAGAGGGAGCTAAGGAAGGCAGCAGACCAGAGAAGCCCAAGTTGGAGGTCTATGCTGTTACTGATCCAAGCTGAAGCCAGAGGGCCGCGTGCCTGGAGTCCACCACTTAAGCGCCCAACCTTTTATGCCAGCGCCCGATTCCGGCATTTGTTACAACAGCTGCCTGCCCAACCTGCTCAACCCAGCGCCCAACCCACCGCCCAGCGAGCGCCAGAGCCGTGGAGCAGGCTACTATCGACCCCGATACCAGCCCGTTTGATGGGACCGGCTTCAAACTTCCCTACTTCATTTTTTAGCTCAATGCCGCACTTGGAAGACTATGACCAGTTTATACCGCTCTGGCCTTGAAAAAATACGGGGACATCGGCTCCGGTCCTGGATTGAGCAGCAGCGGATTGGTTACATTGAAACTCTTTTGGAGTTGCAAGATAGAGGAGCTTTCGCCACGGTGCCGCTTGTTCCTCCAAACTTAAAGGCGCTTCCGAGATCCAGGCGCCCGAGAATGGAAGCTATCCGCACCATCAAAACTATCCAACCATAGGCAACCCAGCCATGCGTTTGCAGAATTTGCCGTGGTTACGTGCGGCGGCTGCTGTTCCTCCTCCCACAAGAGTGGCCTGGAAGCAGCATGAAATGCGAATGCGCTACGGATGCTGTGGGCCCGGCAAATTTCGTGAAAGCGGTGTTTTAATTCGGGTTCCTTTCGTACTATTGCCGGAGTTGGATCCAGTTGGGGTCCCAGGTGAAGTACGTCTCGTTTGGAATCACGGCGCTCGTGCGAGGGCATGCCGCATAAAGACCCGCCACTCGCATGCAAGCCATTAGCCGCCCCTACGAAACCACCTCTGAGCGCCCGTCGCATAGACTGGGATTGTGTTTACGCTGCTGCGGAGGGCCAGGTCATCCTAGCCGCCAACTGTCCTAGAGAAACAAAACCAACCTTCGCTCCAGCCTAGCGCCTCCATCTGCCAAAGCCGCCATGAATCCCGGGTCGCCGCCTCCGGCGGGCTTCGTCTAAGCCCGGTCATTGAAGAAGCTGACCAGAGGAGGGAGGCGGCTGTTATACCTTTCTTCCAGCCCCCATGGACATAGACGACTCCCTGGCGGTGAGTGAAGGCGAAGCGCTCCCATTACTGTCCAAGCGTTTCTGGCCCAACCCAGCTAAACACTCGCATTTATAGCCCTACGGCCCTTGTATGCCGATTCACTGGCTGCTCCCACTGTTTAATCTGACATTAAGGTGGCAGAAGGAGCTAGGTCTGGATAGAATTCCCTAGCTAAGCCCATACCATTCACCCAAATGGGCGGCGGCCTTGGCGAGGAGCGAAGGACCGGCCCAGGTCAAAACACAGCCGGTTCTCCTCCGTTGTACTACGACCATTTGGAGAAAATTAGTTTTATTTTGGCGCCAGTGGCCAAACACTCCACTTAGTTTGGAGGCGTACCACTTGGTTGTTGATTACATGAACCAAAGTTCATTTGGAAAGAACGGATCTTAAATTCACTGACCCTCCCTGCGGTGAACACATGAATTGGGGGAAAACCCAACTTATCCTGACCACACCCCCCCTCCCTAGCTTCTTCAGCGAGTTACTCCGATTCCTATGGCATCCCACCTGCATTATCATGGTTGTAGCCAGAGTTTTTCAGGAGCAGGAATGCGATCCAGTTGCCACCCACAGAGACACTGACTGCAAAATGCGTTATATACAACCAGAGGCGCAACTTTGCCCAAAGGTAGAATCTACCGCATGAGTCCCAATGAGGAGAAGGAACTCCGTGCCTTCTTGGATAAGAACCCCACCATTTCGCTTGGGTTCATACGGCGAACTACCAAACGCACACTGCAGCTGCTCCCGTTTTGTTTGTAAAAGAAAGATGGGTCTTTCTGGCTTTGCACAGATTATCGAGGAGTCTCGTCAATGCGGTCTCTCTGTCCAAGCCGTATCCTTTACCTTTGATCAAGGACCTTTTTTAGATGCACTTTCGGCCAAAGGCGCATTTTACTAAATTGGACTTAAGAGGAAGCTTACTACAGGGTCAGAATTGCTGAAGGCTATAGACACTTGATTTCACGTTTAACACAAAGTTTGGACGGTTTGAATACTTGATAATGCCATTCGGGTTAGGAGTGTTAGGGCCCCCGGGGCTTTTATGGCCCTTATCAGCGAGAGTTCTCCATGATTTATTGTACAAAGAGGAGTTGTGGTATACTTAGATGGCGTTTTGATTTACTCACAAACCATAGAAGAGCATGAAACATTGGTTGGTTGAAGGTATTACAGAAACGGCTTGCTTCGACAATTACTCTCTTTGCCAAACTCTCCCAAATGCTGTTTTCGCAGAACCTCCATTGACTATTTGGGTTACGGATCACGCCCGAGGGCTTGAAAATGGATCCCTCTGCTAAGATTGGCGCCAGTCCTCAATAGCCTGCCCCCACCAGCACTTAAGAGCTCCAATCTTTTCTTGGTTTTGCTAATTTCTATAGTGACTTTATACCCCCAATTAGCTGAACTGACTCTCCTCTCTCACAGACCTCTTACGCACTAAGGGTAAAAGATCCACTGTCCGCCAAGCCCGGGGCCCCCTTTCCTGGTCCGAGGAGTGTCAAACAGCCTTTTCAACTCTTAAAGGTCTGCGTTTACCACCGAGACCTATCCTAAAGCACCCTGACCCCAGATCTCCCGTTTGTGGTTCCAAGTGGATGCCTCCCGGACAAAACTTGCTTGGCGCCCAGCCCTGTTGCAGAAAAAATAAAGATGGTAAGGCTGGTTCCGTGTGCTTATTTGTCTAGAAATTCTCTGGTGCTGAACTCAACTGGACTGTAGGGGATAAAGAGACTGCGGCCATTAAAGTAGCACTCTCCACTTGGCGCCACTGGCTGGGGAGGGCTAAACACCCCTTTCAGGTTTGGTGGGATCCACCAAGAACCTACTGGCAGCTCTTTCCACCCCCCCCCTCAAGATGTCCATAAAACAACCGTTGGGCCCGATTTCTTTTCTCGTTTCTCTTTTACAGTCCATTTTTTCCCCGGAAGAAGACCAATAGAACTGGCTGGCCAGCTCTAGCCTACCCGGGGAGGGGTGGAGGAACTGCCTTACAGAGACATTCCGCACTGTTCTCTCCCCCCCCTCCCAGTTGGGGCTGGCGCTGTCACCCGATCTCAAGCGTCCACTCCTCAACTTCACCCCCCATTCCCAGTCTCGTCTCTCCTTTCCCTCGCCGGGGAACTTCGAGGGGAGCTGCGGGGCTGCTTTCGAACCTCCAGCGAGGAAGAAGGTGACTCCCCAATTGCGTTTGGAGAATGGAGTTTGGCGGAGGGAATGTTGATGCGATGCCTCCCCTCCATAAGCAGGTTCTTGAAGCTTGCCACGATGCCCGCTTCGGCTGGACATTTTGGCTTTCTGAAAACTCTGCATTTGGCCCGCCCGACAGTTCTGGTGGCGCGCAATGCGCAAAGGACGATGAGGCATACATTAAGGGCTGCTTTCGGTTTGTGCAGAAGCCAAAACCATCCCGGGAAAGCCCATGTGGACTGTTGAAACCTCTCCCGGTGGCCTCCACGCCCTTGGGAAGTCATCTCCATGGATTTTATTACGGATTTGCCGAAAGTCATGGCAACAACGGTTTTGTGGGTGGTGGTGGACTTATTTTCTAAACAAGCCCATTTTATTCCATGTGCTTCCATCCTCAGCTCCTAAGTTGTGCGACGACTGTTCATTCAACATGTTTACCGTCTCCATTCCGCCCGTTAAAGGTGGTCTCCGACCCGGCCCCAATTCATTTCAAAGTTCTGGAAGGCGTTTTTGGGGTTGTTGGGGGCCGCCCGGCCGTCGCCGCCCCCTACCGCGTTCAAAGTGGAAGTGCGAGGCGGAGAGAGCGAACAGAACCCTAGAGCAGTATTTACGTTGTTACACCAACTACCACCAAGACAATTGGTGCGAGCTTATTCCATTTGCGAGAATGCGCCTATAACAATGCGGTTCATAGCAGTACAAAGAAACCCCCTTTGAAATTGTGTCTGGTCGCTCCTTCCCGCGTTGCCACAACTACCAGCGGCAGCTTTGGACCCTCAGAGTTTCAACAATGGATTTCATCCCTAGCCGAGGGATGGAAAGCGGTCCAGACCGCCTTACAACAAACTAAGGACTCCCAAAAGCTGCAAGCGGATAAACACCGCTCGGATTTCCCTCTGCGTGTGGGCTCTTGGGTGTATTTGTCTACAAAGAATCTTAGAGACGTGCATAAATTTTCCAAACTTGGCAAAGATTGCGTGGGACCTTTTCAGATTACTAAAGTGATTAATGATGTCACTGCCCGCTTAGATTTGCCTAACTCTCTTAGTAACATTCATCCTGTCTTCCATTCCAGCTTGCTCAAGGAGGCTCCCGCTTCCGATGCCTGGCTTACGACCAGCGGAGAGGCCCCACCGACTATTATTGATGGTCACAAGCACTGCGAAGTGATGGCGCTATCCTGGACTCTCGGCTTTAATGGCATGGCTTACAATATTTAGTCTCTTGGGTGGGATATTCCTCTGGGTATAATCAATGGGTTTATTCAGCGAAAATATTGGCCCCCACCCTTATTTCTGCTTTCCACAGCCTTTCGCGCATAAACCTGGGGGGGGGAGGGTCTTCTTAAAGGGAGGCAGAGTGAAAAGGATTCAATAGTGTTGATGGTGAAGTAACCTTGAGGTGCATTCCACAGCCAGGCGATGGGCCAGCTTCATCGTAGGAGACTTTATCTTTGGAGGAGATGAAGACTCCGTTCCCATGGGAAGCAGGAGGGGGGATGGGGTGAATGGTGTTATAACCTGTGCTTCTGGCGGGAAGTGTCATTCCTGCCACTACGTGTACGTGAGCTTTCTAAGATGTCTTAATAAACGGACTTTTACATCCAAAAAGCCTTTTATTTCTGCTTCTATGGAATTCCTTACACCAGCTCAGCTTCTGTCTTTCCCTGCAGTGTTCCAGTTCTCCTACACAGCGGTCTTTGGAGCATACACAGCCTTCATCTTCATCAGAACAGGTTAGTGGTGGAGAAGATAGCTTTGCAATGACTGGGGAGGAATTTAGGGTAGGGGCTCACACAATTTCTCCCCAAGAAAGCAGTTGTGTGGGTGGGGGGCGGGCGGGCGGGCTAAGTATTGCAAAAGAGAGATTATAAGAAATTCCTTAACTCAGATGTCCAGTTGGAGTAACATCTTGTCCTGTTTAATCGTATTTTACATATAGATGCAAAATATTATTAGTACTAGAGTGGGAGAGAAAAGAATCTTAAGGTCTAGATTTTAAGTAACGATTTCAAAATGCTCTTGCCCTCTCTCCCTCCTTTCCCTCACAGGGCACCTTGTTGGGCCTGTCCTCTGCCACTCTTTTTGCAACTACGTTGGATTCCCTGCTGTGGGTGCAGCACTGGAGCACCCACAGCGCCTTCTGGTGGTGTTCTGCTATGTGTTGGGTGTGGTCCTCTTCCTCCTCCTCCTGCACCCCATGACTGACCCAGCCTTCTTTGGACACCTGCCCATCTGCACCCTGTCCAGGTGGACCTCTGCAGCCAACAGCATCAGCAGCTTATCCCTCTGTTCTTGACACCAGCAGGGACCCTTTCTCTACCTGGCCCTCGCACACACAGTGGCAGAAGACTAGACTGCAAACTTTTTTAAAAAACGGGTTTTCAAACGGCTTTCTGGGCGTAGCTGCATGCTGGGAGCATAGTTGGATGAGGGTGCCATGAAGCACTAGAGCCCACCTCCCACAGCTCCAGTGCCTGTGTGATTCTGGGAGAAGCCATTGGTCAAACCGGATCACAGTTGATGTGCAGCTGTGCCGGTGTTCTTGCACACCTCTGCCCTTGAGCCAGCTGCCCCTTTTTTATAGATCCCTGGGGGCTTTTCCTCCCAGCCCCGAAGAGCTCTATTTTTTATTATTAAAAGTACTTTAATGAGGCTGTTATGTCCTTCATTGGTCAGCAGAAAGTAGTTTTCCCTCGGGTAGGGGGCAGTGGAGATGTAGTGTGATGCAGTGGTCTGCACATTCAGACACTTACGCCCTGTCAAGCGCTAGGCTCAGTGGGTAGGCCAACCATCCTTTTCCAGTCTAACCTACCTTCTGGAGATGCTAGCAGCACAAAAGGGAGAAGCCATATATGCCAAGGTTGCTCAACCTTGGAGGCAGGGAAGGGGTCAAAATCAATAGTGTTGAATAGTGCCTGTCCTCATAGCATGGGCTCAGATGTATCTTTCGGGACCATAGTGATGTCTGTCTGGTGTAGCTCACTTTGTGGGGGACCTGCCTACGTGGGCATAAGTTCTTGCAGAGGTTGTACTCTTAAGTACCAGGGAACAAGTCTACTGGATGTGGAGAAAAACTTCCTTGTTGCAGCTCTTGATTTCCTTCGTTGACTAGATGGCCTATAAGACTCTTCTGTCCCTAGGCTTATAAATGGTCATGTCCTAAATCAAGGCAACATCATGAGGTTGGTGGTTGTGTGTGGGGTTGGTGTCCAGGGAAAAGGGCCATCTCTAAGTGCCTGCAGCCATCATTTTCCACAGCCAACTGCTGTCCCATATATAAATCTGTCTGTGCCAGATTTCCATGTGCTGCCTCTTTCTTCCTGCTTATCAAATTTCAACACAAAGGGGGAGCTATTGGGGGTGTTGCCCTTTTCTTCTGCGACAGGCCTGTCTGTGTTAGCAATCCTGATGCTTATTCGCATGTCTAGGCTCCCCTGGGCGAAGTCCTTTTAGGGGAGCAGCTAGATAGAACTGCCGTCCTTGGTCAGCAGCCTTATTTTTGTGCTAGTGAAACAGTGCATTAAAAATTACTCTAATGAACAGCCATCTGTTAGGAAGCCTCTTAGTGACTGCAGGTGGTACAACGCCAGCTAACAGGTGGTATAACAATGCCAGGTGGCATAACAATGCCAGCTAACACATGGTGGTCATCCGTCTCTGGTGTGGGCAAAGAAAAACAGCACCTCTGCATTCGGGTGGGCCTCCAGTGTGTGTCATTTATTGGTACAGCATTCCTTCCCAGCCAGCTCTCCCCTGCTTTCCCTGGCACCCTCCCCCCTGGTCCCATCTTTCAGGCCAGCATTGATGGTGGCAGCTTTACACTCAGTGTGGTTCTCAAGGTCACTTAGTGGGCCCTCCTGGGGGACCACGAGGAAGAAAATCATTTGACCCGTCTGTTGGAGAGGCTGCAGCAGCCAGAAAAGAAGGGTGTGAAGAGGGAGGGAAGGGAGAGCATCGGCTGGGGAGATGCACAACTAGCTCAGCAGCAGCAGCAAAGACTGGACGTGGCAGCTTCTACAGAGGGGGGGGGAGGACAGAGGACAGCTTCATAGCCAAGACCACCCTTATTCCACCAGCCCTGGCTTGTGGGTGGAGATGGGGAACGCCTTAACCACTTGCCCTGGCCTTGGGCTAGATGCTGGGGGGGTGGGTTACGTAGCACTTCCCTTGAATTAGTCCCCATGGGGGGGAAGAATTCGTTCTGCTCCCACATGCCTTTTCTGGTGAGAGGGTGGGTTTAGGGGTGGCGGGCTGGGGGGGGAATCACAGGTCGCTCTCTCCATACAGGGCGCTGGAGAAGGAGACATAGTCCAAAGCGCCAGACACCGCATCAGCTCCTGTGTACTTCGTCATCCTGCTGATGCAATATTCAGCCTGCTCTGGTGGCAGCTCCCGGCGCAGCTCTTCTATCGTGATGTAGTTCTGCAGGAGAAGGAGGGAGGGGGGTCAAGGAAGTCGTAGGGGAGGGACCGGTTGGCTCTGATTTGTGCCCTTCCAGGCAGTGCTGCTCACTCGCTTCATAGCAACGTGAAGATAGGTTTGAAACTCGGTATGGAAAATGGGAATGTGTAGGGAGCAAAACTTCCTTTCACAGATTTCATGCTTGGCACAATCTTAGCAGTGGTTTTCTTCCCCCTCCCTGAGAGCTCAAGAGACCTCTTTCACAAGGCCCCTTTCCTTGCAGGTGTGTTCTGTGGGCCTGTACTCACCTTGTCTGACGCCAAGATCTTAAAGGAGGCCATGACTTGCTCTGCAGTGTCTGTCTCAGCTGTCTCGCGAGTCATGAAGTCAATGAAGGCCTGGAAGGTCACCACGCCTGTGTTGTTGGGATCCACCAGGGTCATGATACGAGCAAACTCCACCTCACCCTAAGGAGTAATAGGAATTCTGGTCAGTATGCAAAACACTGGGTTTGGGGGCACCCCAAAATACAGTCTGATGACCTATCCCAGAGCCACCCTAGAACTCTAGAATGGGATTGATGGGATTGTGAACTGTTCCATAGTTGGCTTGTCTTCCACCCACTCCATTTCTGGTAACATGTAAACCTGTAGCAGGCACAGCCCACCAGCAAAAGCAGTTCGATTAATCCTAGACCAAAGGACCTCCCTGACACATAATTTCATAAAAAGAAGGTTCTGGGGACACCCAGAAGATTTCTCTCCCCAGCAGATTAGGGGAGTGGCTTTCAAGTACGAGTAGCCTTGTGATGCCTCATAGTCAGAAGGGACTTGACCCACACTTCTTTTCTCTGGCAGCTGGCCCATCAGTTAACCTAGTTGCCAACACTGTTTTCAGGAACTGCCCAGCTACACTTGCTGGTCTCAAGCCTGTTCTGGTGTGTGTGTGGCAGAAGAGCAGGTCATTGTGTATGAGGGGAAAGCTATCCCAGTTCAGTCTAAGCCAGGTAGCTTCATACCAGGTCATATCCCATGGAGATCAAGCAGGCCCGGAAGTCGTCTGGGTCCATCATTCCATTCCGCTTCTGAAGCAGGAGCCAGGTGGAAAAGGGGAAATGTTAGGTGGAAAGCACAGACGGAAGGGAGGATTTAGCTAAACCAATAGAGCACCACCTATCCTCAGGAACCATTTCTCTGGCACTGTACTGTACTTTGCCCCACAGCCTCCATTCAGTAAAGTCAAGAGGTTTGCATGGCTTATTCAGTCGAATGGTTAGTGAAAGAGGCCCAGACTAGAGGGAGGCAAGTGGGCAGGCTCACAACTGTCCCAAGAACTAATGATCCTGTCAGTCAGATTTCCTCTCTTTTTGTCTCATATGGAAAGTCTTGCCTCAGCTACCGTCAAGTGCTCTCTGAAACAAGCAACAAGTAAACATATAGAAGTAAATTCAAGTCCAGTAGCACTCCAGAGATTTGGGGGGTTATCAGCTTTCAAGAGTCAAAGCTCCCCTCGTTAAGACAGTGAATATACTGAACATGGGAACAATCTCTCTGTTCTGGCTAGAGTGGCACAACTTTGATCATCAAAGGAGCCATTTTCTCTAAAGATGGAGGAGGTGTTTTGGCAGGAAGCTGAGTCAGCATGCATAGAATGTGGCTGCATTTGAAGAGGGGGGGCAGAGGAAAAGAATCGGTGGGGCAAGGGCACCTCACCCGGTCAAAGTGGTTGAAGGAAGCCCGGAACTCGTTCATCTGTTCTTGACTGATGCCCTTGGCATCGCGTGTCAGGATCTGGTTCTCAACTTCATTGATGGTGCGTGCAATTGTTGTTAGCAGCTGCTCCCATCCTACCCGGATGTGCTGAGATAATAAAAGTGGGCATTGTCAATAAGACTGAGCAACAACAGAAGTTACATATATACCCACATCCACATGCAGGAACAGAAGCCCGTGGGTTTTGGTAGTAGCGTTGCTTCACACAGAGTTGGACACAGGCAGACTCGCTTCCATTCTGGTTGTGGTTATTCCGGGCTGTGTGGCCGTGGTCTGGTTGATCTTGTTCCTAACGTTTTGCCTGCATCTGTGGCTAGCATCTTCAAAAGTGTAACAGACTTCCCTCTGTGATACACCTCTGAAGATGCCAGCCATAGATGCAGGCAAAACGTTAGGAACAAGATCAACCAGACCACAGCCACACAGCCCAGAAAACCCATAACAACCAGTTGAATCCGGCCATGAAAGCCTTCTCTTCCATTCCTCAGCCTTACCTCCATAGTGTAATTTGTGTGCTTGTTGTCGAAGATGAGGGCCTCCTGGATGAGCTGGTGATCACCTTCCAGTTTGTCAATGTTTGCCTTGTAGTTAATGATGTTCTGCTCATGCTGTTTCAAGTGGTTCATCTGGTCCTCCAGGGACCCACTGATGTCCACAGAGATGTGGCCGATCTCCTGCAAACAGAGGACCCAGAAGAAGCCATTGTTAGCAGAGGGCTTAAGATTCTGGACCCTGGCACTAATTGCTTGGGGTTCCTTACTCTATAATCACGGGATGCCACAGGTAAGATTAAACAAGGGATTCTTTCTTTGTTTGCATGAGTTTCCTGGATTGATTCCCGGAAAAAGGAGCCTTTTCAGAAATACTTGCCAGAATTTAAGAGGCGCTGTCAGAAAAAAAACCTCTGCGCACAGAATTGCAGGGCAAGGGATTAAAAAGACAAGTGAGGTTCTACCTGAGGGTGGAGATAAATCTGAGCTCACTGGAATTTGACATCTGCCTTTGGGACTCATGTTGCCTGTCCGTTTGGTTCATATCTAACTCCTGCCTACTCATCTTTTAATTAAGCCACTGGACTGGCTTTCTATTACCGGTTACTGCTACTGCTGTTTTTTAATTGAATATTTCATTAGTACTCTTTTAACTTTATGTCTTGCTTATTTTCCATCTTGGAAGCTATAACTTAACTCGGGAGCAGTAGCAGCAGAAGGCCATTGCTTTCACAAAGGCACTTGGTGAGCCACTGTAAGTAGCAGAGTGCTGGACTAGATGGACTCTGGTCTGATCCAGCAGGCTCTTTCTTATATTCTTAAAGGCAGTTTCAAAACTGACAGTCTCCTCAGTATACAGAACCGAGTAGTCTTTAGTCTTAGTAATATGGCCTATCCCAACAGCATTGTCAAGTGCTGCTGTTCTTCGTATTGGCTTGGATGAGACCTTACCTCCATCTTTGACTGGATCCAGGGACCAATGATGTTGGCCTGAGCAGCAAACTGGCGTCTCAGGCGTTCGTTGGCTTGCTGCCTTGCCAGCTCTTCCTGCAGGGTTTGATCACGGTGTGGGACCAGCTGCTTTACCTGGGAGGAAGGGAGAAACAGTCTTCCAGAAAGCTTGTTTCTGGCTAGGAGCAAAGCTAGTTTCTCTGAAGATGCCAGCCACAGATGCAGGCAAAGCGTCTGGAGAAAACGCTACTAGAACATGGCCATACAGCCCGGAAACCACACAACACCCCAGTGATTCCAGCCGTGAAAGCCTTCGACAAAGCTAGTTCTGCTTAGGAAAAAGTATAAAAAGAACTATGGGACTCAGGGTCAATTCTTAGACAGCCACCCTTTCAGCACCAAGTGCCTTAAGATCAAGGAATTAATTAGGAGGTGGTAAAACAGGATCAGCAACTCCTAATAAACGGGTGGGCACAAGTGTCTTGCCTAATGAAAAGAATTTGCATTTCTTTCCAGAAAAAGACCTGCCTCTCATTTCAGAAATAGGTGACCAGGCTACAGTTCTCAGTTTTACACTGCCCTTTTTCTCAAGAGCTTAAGCCAGTATATATGGTTCCCCTTTCCTTTTGTATCGTCATAACAATCCTGTGAGGTAGGTCTGACAGCAACTGGCCCAAGGCCTCCCAACAAGATTCATGGCTGAGCAGGGACTTGATCTTGGGCTCCCAGTCAAGGGGGAGCACAACTAGCTAGGGGTGAAGAGAATGGCTAAAAGCTAACCCCTTACAGATGAAGCAGAAGGCCATTGCTTTCACACCCTGCATGTGAGCTCCCAAAGGCACCTGGCGGGCCACTGGGAGTAGCAGAGTGCTGGACTAGATGGACTCTGGTCTGATCCAGCAAGGCTCTTTCTCATTATGTTCTTAAGCAAGGCTGCTAGAGGATGCAGCTGAAAACATGGCACTGTGACACCCATGTGCACCGCATGAAAGCTGTTCTCACCATGTCCCACTTGTTAGCAACGTCAAGGTGGCTGAGGTTGGTGTAGGGGTTCACCCCTGACAACTTGATGCCATAGGTCTGGGCAATCTTCTGGATCTCATTCTGGATGCCCAAGATGGCCATGCGTTCTTTGTCGGCTTCAGGCAGAGTAGCCTTGAACTGCTCATGGGCTGTGATCAGGCTCTGGAGGTGGGAGGGAAAAAGCCACGTTAAGTTGCACCGGGATGGGGGAGGTTGGAGAGGAAAGCAAGAGCTCCCCAGTATTCTCCCATCCCTGTTCTTTCCTGGCATTGCCGCCCTTCCTTATGAGAATAGTTCTTCTGGTTTTCCTGAATCTACAGTCAATCAGTGTAACAGGATGACCCCAAGTTCCAGCATACTGTTTATCTAATGTTATAAACCCCTTTAGATGGGATGATTTCCTCACAGCAGAGCTGGGAACAGAAAACTTCTCAGGCTTCTCACCTACATGCCGGATTTGCTCTTGCCTTTGAGATTAAAAAAGCAGGGCTGAGGGGAACGTTTCCTGCTTCTAGTCTAGCCCTGTTGCTTAAAGCATGTTTGGGCCCAGGCAGTGAGTGAGGGCCAGGAGTGCAGTCGGCTCACCTGGATCTCCTCAATGCTATGCACAATGAACATGTCCTGGAGGTCTTCAGTGGCTCCATCCATCCAGTTGTTAAAAGGGGCGGCTCTCTTAGCAAACTCCAAGTACAGTTGGTCAATGGTCTCTAGCAGTTTCTCCACACGCTGGATGAGAGTGGGGAGACAAACCAGGGTGAGAAGTTTAGGCAAGGCAATGGCACCATACATTCACCCATCTACCTGCCCCAGAGTTAGGGAATATTTCCCCCCGCTTGATTTGCTCACCTCCAGGGAATCCCTCCTCTTCTGGGTGAGTGTTCCAAGGGTATCCCACTGGTCACAGATACCCTGGCAGCGAGAGTTCACAGATGCTGCATCATGGTAGTCCAGCTCACTGAAACGGTGAGGAACAAGGGAAAGGCAGT
The DNA here is from genome assembly GCF_021028975.2 of Sphaerodactylus townsendi. Classification (NCBI taxonomy): domain Eukaryota; kingdom Metazoa; phylum Chordata; class Lepidosauria; order Squamata; family Sphaerodactylidae; genus Sphaerodactylus; species Sphaerodactylus townsendi. The sequence goes on along the minus strand of NC_059425.1, from coordinate 26,615,258 downwards.
ATGATTGGGGCAAGGACTGGGCTTATCTTCTTTGCCACCTAGTGCAGGGCATCAGAAGTCACACACACACACACACTCTCTCTACTCCCAAACCCTGAAGTGAAGAACATTTCCAGGGCATAAGCTGACCCCAATGGCAGATGGGAGTTGGCAATTCCACAATCAGGAATACTGGAATTATGCAAGTAAACCTGCAATGGCTAAAGGTGTAGTCATCTTTTAGTGGAATAAAAAGAAGACTGTATATTTTTTTATATATCTCAGCTGTCATTTTAAAAGAAAGCACATTTCTGGCCCTTAAGACATTGGAAGAAAAGCTCTGTGTGGTAAGTATGTAGCAAAATCTGGCAAACCAGGGCACAGTAAAGTGAAAGGGGCTTTCAGCACCCCCACCCCATCCCATTTTCTTACAGCTACAGCCCCTTTTGCTTTCACAGCTTCATCTCCATTTTCTCCTCTCTCTTCATTCAAGTTGCTCCAATTATGCAAAAATTCAAGTTTCGAAAGAAATGGAATTTATGCCAAAAGATGCAAAGTTCCAAACTGGTGAAGAAGGGACCTATTTTATCTTGACAGACTGAAGGAGGTCTTGCAGAAGTTAGCTTGATTCAACCCTCTTTTGCACCAGAATATGTAGATGCTATTTTTGCCTTTTAAAAAATTAGACTTTTTTACCCCCTCCTTCTCAATGAAATATAGAATTCCAGGGGCTCTGGTGGATTTATTGTAATGGTCTGGACCATGCAGCTCTGTGCATGCTCCATGCCAGGACTTCACCACTACCAGGTGAGCACAGATTGAGGATTTTTGACCTTGCTTTCTCCAGAATTCTCAAGTGTCAATTGAAGAATATATAAATTAATCTCCAGCTTCAAGAAACTGAAGATTTCAAAGACTCCTAAAAAGCTAGGCCGGGGAACAGATGGGGAGCCAGTCTGGGGAAGGGTGCTCTTTTTTCCCCTGGCACCCACTTGAGCTCCTGTGCAATAGCTGCAATCTGCTCCACCCGGTCCTGGTGGGCGGCCAAGTCACTCTCAAAGGCCTCGTGCTTCCTCATCAGTGCCCGGATCTCATAGAGAGTTGCTGATTCGTAGTCCTTCTGCAAGAGCATATCCTCCTTCCCTGTGGAGGAAGGAGAGGGATGCTGAGTGAGACTGAGTGGAGGCAGCACTAGAACAAGGGACAGGTGGTGGCCACCGGCAGAGCAGACTGCAGAGTCAGGGGGAGGTACCTCTGGTCCAGTTCTCATGCAGGGTGGCCTTCTGCTTGAATTTCTCAGCCAAGTGGTCGAGACGCTCCAGGCGCCTAATCTCAGTCAGCAGCCACTCTTCATAGCCTTTCTCCACTTGTTCCAGGCCCTTCCAGGCATTGGCAATATCCTGCATACAGATGGTGCAGCCTCAACTCAGGCTCTGCCCCCCACAAAAGCAGCAGCACCCAGCCTTTCCACCACTCCTGGTACTGACTGGTTTGTATACAATGCACATCCACCCTCCAAAGGGTATCAAGAGGATAGTAATGGACCATATGCTGTCCTTTTGATACTTGGTCCAGAGAACAGCATTGGTCTGGCTTTGTAAGTCCTTGATGGGTTTTACAAATGGCCAATGTTTTTATCAGTTTTGAGAAAGAACAAAATAATTGGAAGCAGATAGTGTGGGTGCCCATTCCACCTTTATCAAGGATGGACACTTTTCTTCATTTCAGTCATTTTAATATTGGGTGAGGGTAGTTTCAAGGAGAAAGTTTTACTATTGGTTTCTTGTCCCTTGCTCTCTTCTGATTCTTTCCCTCTTCCTCTGAACACCCCTTGAACCTCTTCTCTTGCAAGATCATCTTGATTTTGCTGGCTGGAAAACTCAGATGTCAGTTTCGCATCTCTAGTTCTCTCTTCTTTCACCTTATTTAGTTCACTAATCACATTGGAAGGCACCAGGGAACAAGTGTAACAAGTGTATTAATTTATTGTTATTCCCAGTTGCTTTGGTTACAATGAATTCCACCTTGGGGGCCTGTCCATATTATGCTCAATGAGTCCACTGTTTATGTCATCATCTGATTTTAAGATGGAGGTTGAAGCTGATTGTTAATTGCGTTTAACTGAAAATGTTGTCTTAGTGATCATGATTTAATGTTTTTAAATGGTTTTATTGGTTGTACACAATAAATGGTTTTATTGGTTGTACACAGCCCAAAGCCCTTTGGGGATGGGGCGGTATATTAAGTCTGATATATAAATAAATAACAAAACTGATGAATGGGCTTTTGGAAGCTCACACACAATCATTATTTTAGACTTGTAAAATCTGTTTGGCCAAATGTTACTGTGGGTCATAAGAAATGTGTATATCATGGGAACAAGTGATCCTGCCAGTTACTTTCATGGCTTTTTGAAAACTATTGTCTCTACACTTCATTCTCAAAGGGTTTTCTCCCTCAGTTAATCACCACTCAACAACTGGTAGAACTAAAGGTGGGAACTGAAACAAGAGCCTACTCAGTGTTGCTAAATCTAGAGATGAAAAATGTGTTCCAGTCTTTGCAAAGGTGGATTCAACATATTGAACTGTTCCAGTTTTAGAGACAGGCAATAAATATCAAGGGTACAATCACTGAAAAGTCCCATTTAAATGGTGCTTGTGCAGGAGAATTTCTCAAAGGAGGTTGTTGAGAGTAAAACTTTAGGATGATGCTTAGGATTTTTGATCTATTATAGTAGTTCAAAGGTTACTCATTTTTAAAACCCATAAAGAACTTTGCCAGAAAGCCAGTGCTGTAGGGTTTGGGGAATGTGTCACATCTATCAGAAGAGACACAGTATCACATGGTCGCCAGGCACTTCACTCTCTAGCATACAAAGATGCCGAGATGTTCCTGTGAACCATGTGAGTTCTGGGGTCATACAGAGATGTCCGAGCCCCTCCCATGGCCAGAAGTGTACCCTGTCCTCATTTTCTTGTTCCTTTGGACTTACAGAGACCATCTTGCCCTCGGAAGGCATGAAGGCTGGCCGGTTGCTGAGACGCAGCTTTGTCTGCAAGGTGTTGAAGTTGATCTCAAGCTGGCATTTCTCCTGCACACGGGGGGGCTTGTGCACACGCCGGTAGTCCCTGAAGTCCTCCAGCTTGCGCTGCATGGCACTCATACTCTTCTCTGGCACGCGGTTCTCGAGCCATGGGATGGTGCGGCGAATCCATTCCAGGAGCTGCCAAGAAGAAAAATAAAGGGACTTACATCTATTCTGCCCTTTCCCATCAGCCCTCCCGGTATGGACAGAATGTTAGCAAAAGGTGGAGAACCCAGAATTGTGGTTCCATCCTACAATTTCAGAGTTGGGTAGAACATCCAGGGAACCAAACCCAGAATCTCACTGTGGGGCCTCTTTCCTGAGCACTTTTAGGTACCTCACTGGCCAGCTTCTCATACTCCTGCATCAGTTTCTCGTTCTCTTGATTGACAGCAAGCACCTTGCAGATCCTATTGGCAGCGGTCTCAGCCTGGAAGTCAGGGAGAAGAAAGGCGGAACCAGTAAGAAATCCCAAAAGAAAATGTGACAATGGGGCCAGGGAACACCTGGAAGTTTGCATAATGGCACTTTTACAGAATCCTTAACTAGATCAGCCAGTGATGTCTTTTAGATGAATCCTGGGAATTCACTGTTAAAATATTTCCCACTTCTGGATCTCAAGTTTTTAAAATCTAGAATGAATTATATGTGTACATGTGCTGCCAAATCACAACTGACTTATGGCAGCCCCAGCAAGGAACTTTTGAGGCAAGTGAGAAACCACAGCGGTTTGCCATTGCCTCCCTCTGTACAGAGTCTTCCTTGGTGGTCCCCCATTCAAGGATTGTTCAGCTTCTGAGATCTGACAAGATGGACCATAAAGCATACCATTCTATGTCATGCTTCACCAATACCAGGATAAATGGGGGGGGGGGGGTTGGTTTTAAAAACATTTATTGGAGGAAGGAGCAAAACTTTGCAAAAACTTTTTTAAAAAATCAGAAAGAAAATAAGGGCAATGAAGAACATTAATGTAACTTGTCTTTTACAAAACTGCAGCTTTGTTGATTCAATGAGAACTGAGATAAAAATTCTGGTACCTGCTCTGCACCAGCAAAGGCATGATAAAAACAGGAGACGTAAGTCATGATGGCCTTCTCATCTGGTTTGGGGGTGTTGACTATATCTGTGGGGAGAAGGAAAGAGCGGAAATTAAGGAAAGCGTATGCGATATAGGTATCTGCACGAGGCAATTCAGCTTGTGCATCACAGGCATAGTCTTCAAAAGAATAATTGGCATTACTTGGTCTAGCTCTTGGAGGGGTAGGATTTTACCCACTTTTCCCTTCTTCCTTTTGCTGCTGAGAAGGCAGATTCCCTTGCCCAGCTTGTTCTTCCTAAAACCCATTTCACCAACTCTTTGGCCCTTTCTGTGCATACAGAATAATGTACTTTCAATCCACTTTCAATGCTGGATTTCACTGTGCGGAATGGCAAAATCCACTTGCAAACAATTGTGAAAGTGGATCGAATGCGCATGATTCTGCGTGTGCAGAAGGGGTCTTTGTAAAGCATACACATGTGGCTTACTCACCTTCTGCATCCAACATCTTGGGGATATCTAGGTATTTCTCAGCCACCTCAAATGCTGTGTTGAGGTTCCCAATGGGGTCATCCTGTGCAGAAATCAACACAGTGAGTTCCTATTCTGTGGGAGGGAAAGATGAGCTTGCAGCAACTGTCCTCAAATCCTCAGATAAAGTGTGTGCTGGTTGGGAGAGGGAATTGCCTCATTTTCTGCACTAATTGGGAGAGTTAAAAAGAAATCAGTGCCCCCTCCCCATCCTGAGACCTGTTAAGCTTTTTCTCTCTATCTCTATTAAATCCACCCTACCCTTCCAAAGGGCCCTTTAAAGCAGGGGTGTCCAACTCTGGCGCTTCAGATGTTCATGGACTACAATTCCCATCAGCCTCTGCTGGCATGGCCAATCCCCTTTCCTCCCTTCCCTTGCATGCCACCCCTCCCTCCCCTCCCCCTCCCTCCGCTAGGGTGGGTGGACCAGGTCCAGATGCCAGGTCCCCTCCCCTTCCCTTGCATGCCACCCCTCACTCGCCCTCCCCTCACTCACGGCCAATTGGCCATGCCAGCAGGGGCTGGTGGGAATTGTAGTCCATGAATATCTGAAGCACCAGAGTTGGACATCCCTGCTTTAAACTCTGAAGGGACAAGATAACAGCTTAAAAGATTCTGAAAGAAGGAAAAATTAGTTGATCCTGATTTTCTCCCCTTGCTATTAGGCCCTGGTTTAAAGAAAAGAAACCAGGGAGACACTTAGTTCCCTTCAGCCTACAGGATCACCCAGTACTCTGAGAGTCTGCACCTATACTCTGAGTGCAGCAACCCTGCTCAGACCTCTGTCTTCAAATCACCTCCTTTCCCCAAAACGGTATATTCCTGCATTACGTGGATGTCATCTAGGGATGCAGAATCTATTCATAGGTTATCCTCTTTGGTGACACAGGAGTTAGTGTGAGGTCACACACTTTAAAAATATTATAGGTAGATGGATGGATGACAGTGAAGGATCTGTTGCAACTTGCAACAGTTTCGCATATGTGATTTGAAAAAACTAATTCCCACCTTTGTGTTGTACCACAAGACACATACCTACCTACCCCTCTACAGCTTCTGTGGAGTAAAAACAGAGCCCTCTGTGCTGAAGTGGGCTGGTGAAGCTGAGTGGCGTGTGTGGGGGCAGGGAATGCACAGGCTGTCTCTAAGGGGATAATCAATGACACAGGAATAGAGAAAAACTGGGGCCTTGAAGTAGACAAGAAGAGAGTTTGAAGGGAATGATTTGATCCAGAGTGCAAGAGGAAGCTGGTACCTTTCTGAGCTTGGCGTAGTCAATGAGGTCAGGGCGGTGCCGGTGGATCAGGGCGCACAGTGCCAGGCCGTCCTTCCAGCTGGAGGCAGGAGCAGTTGAAACAGGTAGACGAACACACGAAGAGAAGATGGAAAGAGCAAGTGAACCCCCTCTGTTTTTAGCTGGGGCCTGACAGCCTCTTTAAGGCATCCTAGACAGAAAAGTGCTACAGCCCCATCAGGCAGGCCAAGGAACAAACATGCAAAAACCAGGCAGTGAAGCAGAAATCACTGATGGGAAGTGTGGAATGTAGCCTGTACTGAGGCAGGATCTCTACAATGGTGTCTATATCAGTGATCTCCAAGAGATAGCTCACAAGTTACTGATAGCTCACTGGCTGCCAAGGAGTGGCTCATGCAGCCCATAGAAAACCCAGGAAAAGACCATGAGAGAGAATGCTTTTAGAAGACGGAAAGACCTGGGAAGGCTCAATCAACTGACCTGATGTGTGTCTATAAGCAAAGGGAAACAAAACCAGTTCTACCTTTAGCAAGGAAGAGGGGGCAAATTTAATATATTAGCATGAAATTTATTCATGTATGTATAAATAGGTTTCAGGAACTTGGGATACTTTTCATTCTTCAGAAGTAGGGCTCACTAAAGAAAAGGTTGGAAAACTCTGGCCTAGATTATATCCAAATTACTGTGAATCTAAAGCATAAGCTATTTTCATTCAGTTTGTTTCAGAGGGTAGCCATGCTGGTCTGCAGTACAGCGGCTGGATTTCAGTAGTACCTCAGAGACCAATAAGATTTTCCAGTTATGAGCTTTTGAAAGCCACAGCTTCCTTTGTCTGATACCCTGGAAATTTTGTTGGCCTTTAAGGTGCTATTCAGGACTCAAGTCTTGCCCTCCTACAGCTACACGCCCCAAACTAGAGTCCTGTGAATATCAGAATTCACCCCCCACCCCCATGCAGTTCTCTTGGGGAATAAAAATGTTTCACTGATTGATTATTATATGCTTGGGGGAAAGGGAAGGGTATTCAGTACATGCTGGCCTCTTAAGGTGCTAGTGGATCCAAACAGATATTTTTAGTCATTCATTCATTGCACTTTTATTCTGCCCCTTCTCCAAAATGCTCAAGGAAGTGTACTTTGGTCTTCATCCCCACCTGAATTTCATCTCCACAACAACCCTAAGAGGTAGATTAGGACGATAATTGACCAATCCAAGATCATGTGGTGAGCTTCATGGCAGAGTAGGAATCTGACCCCAGATTTTCCCAACCTTAATCATTAAATAGGACACATTATATCTGGGTCTGCCATAATCAATCAGATATGAGCTGTGAGTTCTCTGCTGGGAATTCAGTTCCCAGGTGTGTGGAGGCCCAATTTGGACAGGGATTTTGGAGCTCTTCCCATGGCTCTAAGTGGCACTATTTGCCTGACTGGGACTCTATGTGTACTGATAGTGTATACCAGGGGTATCTAACTCTGACTACGATTCCCATCAGCCCCGGCCAGCATGGCCAACTGTACACACAGGGCTCCCCAATAGGGCAAATGGAACCTCCAGGGAGATTTTAGATTGGGAAAACAACATGGGAGGAACATTTAAGGACCTCTTTCTGCATGTTGCAAACTGGGTCCTCTCAAGAGTGAATTTGCAGCATACATCCTTACGGCAGACCCAGATGTGTCCTGAGGATTATATAACGTGTAGTAATATAGAAATAGGCCAGCCCTAAGTTCCAAGCTGATCAGAAGAAAGGCAGCTGGGGAGAGGTGGTTTCAGAAGCAAACAGGGTTCAACGCACTGCCCACCTGCTGCTCTTCCATTTTCATTCACTTTCATAACAGCATGATCTGGATCCTAACACATGTGTCTTGCTGCTAATTATATTTGTATTCCCCATTCAAGGCATTCATATATGTTTCTTCCTTCCATCATTGGAACCTCATAACTCAGAGAAAAGTATGGTAACAAGCTGTCCATTATTCAATTAGACATTATCTTTTTCTCAGGAGAAGAAAGGTTCTATTTTGATTGTTCATCCCAGCTGCCACATATTTTGGCCTAGTCTTTCTGTGGCTCCTGAGTTAAACCTTGCTCACTGTGCATAGCTTGTGTGTTCCGCTGTTGGACCTTTAACCCAAAATTTCAGGAGTGGCGTAGGAGGTTAAGAGCTCGTGTATCTAATCTGGAGGAACCGGGTTTGATTCCCAGCTCTGCCGCCTGAGCTGTGGAGGCTTATCTGGGGAATTCAGATTAGCCTGTACATTCCCACACACGCCAGCTGGGTGACCTTCTCGGAGCTCTCACAGCCCCACCTACCTCACAGGGTGTTTGTTGTGAGGGGGGAAGGGCAAGGAGATTGTCAGCCCCTTTGAGTCTCCTGCAGGAGAGAAAGGGGGGGATATAAATCCAAACTCTTCTTCTTCTTCATGCACCTTCGTCCCTGAGCAAAGCCAGCTCAAAAGTCTGTCCTTTACCTAATGTGGAAATTCTGGACGTTGACATTCCGATAGGGAGCTGTTTTCCTCTGGCACCATAGAAGCAGCCCCTCCTTGGCAGAGGTTTCTGGAAGAGAAGGAAAAGAAGCAAGTCTAGGTACAACATGTCCTCTATACTCCAGGATTCTCCAGTTGAGAAGCAGGGATGTAAACTGGAATGACACAAGAGACAAATCCTCTGCTGATGTTCAGTAGCCAAGCTCACCTTCCACTGAGATGTCCTGAATAGCAAACCGAAGGATGATTGTCCAGATCATGCCCAGCGTCATCTTCAGGTTCCCATCCACAATTTCTGGAAAAGGAGGAGGGAGGGACTTCTTAGGGTGGGAAAAGCAAGCTAAAAACAGCATCTGCACAGATTGACAGAGGCATGTTGGAAAAGGGGAGAGAGAAGGTAGCAAAGAGCATGCCCCCCCCCACTTCCTCTCACAAAACTGAGCTGAGGTGCTTTAAATGAGACTAGAAGTGGTAACGTGCCTTCTAGCTCTAAATTTCTTTCATTTCCATCTCAAATTTCTTCTTTACTTGATGGAAGTACTTTTAGCTATTTCTAAGGAAGGAGTGCAGACAACAGCTAGAATTTCCCCCAGCACTTCTGGTAATCCTAGAGCTATTCTAATGCAATGTAAATCAAACATGCATGTTAGTTGCGAGTCAGGAAGACAAGCAAAAATAAGCGTCTTGCTTAAAATGTTAAACCAGGCAAATATTTTTAAAGGGTCAGATATGACATAGTTGTGCAAAGGATTACTGAACGAGGCTAAGGAGACTGCAGAGAAGGTGAATTCTTTACATTCACCTTCTCTGCAGAATATATTGGACACGTACACAAGCATGAACCTACTGCAGGGAGAGCACCTGAGTCCAACATAATTAACAAGAGATGAAGTTATATGGATAACTGACTAATGCAAAATTGATGCTGCTGGGTCTGGAGGCTAAGTGCAGAAGAGTCATTAAAAACTCATCTATCAGCACATCATTGCATTCATGCCTTACTTACCCAAACCATCTAACTGGTTATTGTTGAAACAGGATGCAACAGTTGTCTTTTCCCCCTTCTGATGCCCCCAGTTCAAACACGCCTTCAATCATGAGCTCAATGGATCACTTTTGACAAGCCACCACCTCTCATTTTCAGTAATCTGCTTGTGAGGAGTGTGCTGATGATTTGTGAAATAATCTATATAAAGTGCTTTGTGTTAAAATACTATATGCATGCTTAATGAATGGTAACGAGTGGTGAAGTGGTTAAGAGTGTCAGATTCTAATCTAGAGAACTGGGTTTGATTCCCTGCTCCTACACATGAAGCCTGCTGGGGTGACTGGGCTAGTCAGTTCTCTCAGAACTCTCTCTATCTCATCTATGGTACCTCACAAGGTGCCTGTTGGAGGGAGAGGAAGGGAAGGTAATAGTAAGCTGCTTTGAGACTTTTTCAGGTAGAGAAAAGAGGGGTATAAAAACCAACTCTACTTCGAATTTTTGTCATATCTGACTAGCACGTCCTCCTTCCAGGCCATACATGGTTTAGAGGTATTCCATGTGACCACAACATGGGGAATCAAGCCTGTTATCTGACACTTACCTTCAGCCCCAATGGATACCAATTTGACCCCTTTGCTGGCAATGAAGTCCAGGGCCTTATTCACATTGGCAATCTTGTGGAAGCGCATCTTGCCCTTGTCTGGCTTTGGCAACCGTTCACCTGGGAGAGAAGAAAAAGTAAAGAAAAAGGAGGCATAAATCCATCTTCACATCTGTGCACACAAAAGTGTACACTTTTGATAACATGGGATAATTAATTTCCCCATCTTTCTCAGATTCAAGAAAGCCTGTCATTAGAGCCCCTGGACCCCTCTAGACTGGCATTTCAAACTAAGAGTTCTAGCGATGCAGAAGATCTAAGAATCTATGATGGACGGAACGGATATTGCGAATGACAAATGGAATTTCTCAGATGGGATGGTTCAGTTTCAAAAGTAAATGTGCTTTCCTGTTTATTGATCCTTCTCGTAAAATGGTATTTTCCTGCTGTAAGCCCCTTTGAGAGAAATGCTGAAAGCCAGGACATATTTTTGGTAAGTAACAAAATAAACAGACTGTACAACTTGACATAAATACAGCACCATATCACAGTAATTACTGTCCACCCATTTATTAATGCACTCCTTATCCCGCAGCTGTTTGCTTCACAGTGGGGTTTTCACATGTTTTTTGTTTGTAGTGGGATTCTCCTCCTGCAAAGTATCCCTGGCTGAACTGCCCTTTTGCCCACCCCTCATTTCCTTGTTGTTTCCATGCAATCTCCATTTGGGAAAGTTGCCTGCCACCTTTTTTCTCACTACCATCTTTAGTCTAGGGTTAGTTTGCTGGACTATGTCAATTTTTTGTCACTGGATCTATCACTCCAGCATGATAATAATAAAAAGAAAGCCTTTCTGGTCCCTCTGAAATGATGATGCAAAGAGTGGAAGGAATCATAGAGTTGGAAGAGACCCCAAGCGCCATCAAGTCCAACCTCCTGCCAAGCAGGAACACACAGTCAAAGCACTCCCAATCAATGGCATAGCGTCAACAGGACAGGGGGGGCAACACCCCCGGCCTGCACCTGTTCGGGGGCGTTCTGGGGGTGTGGGGTGCAAGCATGCCGTGGGCACAGTTTCCCCTCGCTCCACACCTGCTCCAAATGGATGGCCATCCAGCTTGTTTAAAAATCTCAAAAGAAAGAGACTCCACCACCCTCCAAGGCAGTGTATTCCACTGTTGAACATTTTCAGAATTTTCGGAAACCATGGGGATTCTCCGATCTGAAGTGGGGATGACTGCTGAAGGGAGAGGGGAAACCGGTGTATCTGAGAATCAAACATGAAGAGAATGCACACTCAATGAGAAGGAGGCCACAAGTGCATAAACAGTCTGTGACTCTAACAGAGATACTGAGTAGCTCAGTCCTGCTGCTTCTGTTCACTGCTACTGGCAACCACCCTCTTTTCTTATGAGTCTACACATATAGCAGTGGTGTAGCGCAAACAGGACAGGGGGGTGCATGATGCCCCGGGCAGAGGTGCGGCGGAGGCATGGCCAGGGTCCAGAGGGGGCGTGGTGGGAATGGGCGGCGCCACAGCAGGAGCTCAGGGCACACATGTGCTCCAGGTGGAGTTTCCCCTTGCTCCGCCTCTGGCATATAGCATTTGTCTATAAACAATCTTAAGAATACACCAGGGGCCTAAATCAATGTGATGTAAGTGAAATTAACAAAAAAAGAAACACAGAGGAAAGGACACATCTCTTTTTCCTGGTCTACTTACAGAGATTTCATTTTATTCTTCTCAGTGCTCACTAAGTTATCTTCCTCAAGGTTCCACATATTTTCCCCTTTCTAGCGTAAATTGTCTAGACTTCAGACACTCAACTGGATCCCAATTACTAATTCTAGAGATTTCTACCTTTTAAAGCCTTAAATGACTCAGGTCCAATTTGTCCTCTTCTATAAACCAACTTGGAATCTGAAGTAAACAGATAGGGCCTGAAAGAACCTTCACTATATAAGCTAGGTTCAAGTCCAGTAGTAAATCTGTTTCCAGACTTACTGCTGGCACTATCTTTGCTGGGAAAAACTGAAGACCTGTTTATTCTGGAGGACCTTTGAAAACAGATATTTTATTTACTGTGTCTATTTTATATTTAAGACACTGATTTCTTTTACTTCTGTTCCTGTTTTAGCTTTTTATTTTTATTGTTTTAAGATTTATTGTTGCTTTTACTGTTTTACAGATATTTATTGGATCTGTTTTTGTAAGTATGTTGTTGGGTTTTTTATGTCCTTTGGACATCCTCTACTAATCAACTGACACCATCGGAGACCTAGTCTCTTCCCATAGCTCCACAGATCAAATCTTTAAGGCAAGCAGCATACCTGAAATAACTTCCAGCAGAAGCATGAGTTTCAGGCCATTGCGGAAATCTTCCTCAATGTTCTCAATCCCGGTCCCTGCCTTCCGCAAGTGAGAGTTGCACCAGGCTGTGAAGGTCTGCAGAGAACAGGATGACAAAGGTTACAGTAGTCACTTTCTATAAAAAATATGCTCTTCATTAAATAGAAATGGGTTTTCTACTGGGAAGCAACCATAACGCTAGAAGGAAGACCTGTAAACTGAGTTGGATAAATATTTGTGGGGCTTAGCATGGAAGTAGGGTAGAGGAAATGCTACCATGCTTAGCTGCCTTCAACAGATCTCTAAGCATATGCAAGTTTGGTTTCCCAGCTCCCTTCAATGCAGTAAATATTAAAAGTCAAATTCAGGTTGCTGTGATTGAGGTTCTGAACAATCCTCATATATGGTGGAATGCAAGAAACTTTTGTCTATTTTTTATTATTATTATTATTATTATTATTATTATTATTATTATTATTATTATTATTATTATTATTATTATTATTATTATTAATTGAATTTAATATACCGCCCTATCCCCGAAGGGCTCATTTCTTCCAACTGGACCATTTGTACTCTGACCTTTCCTTATGTGCCTTAGACAGATTCACAACTTACACAGTCCTTCCTTCCCCCACAAGATTGCCACAAGAACTGTTGATCAGACATTCACTGGGAGTTCTCCACAAAGAACTTAATTCACAGAAATTCCCAGGCCACAGCAGGGAGATGGTGCTTTAGAACAGCAAAATATATTTTCACCTCTCTCTGATCCTACCTTTTCAGGATTACCTCACAGTGGCACTGAACAAACTGGCGTATTCCTCCACCTATAGAAACCAGACCAAGATAGCCTTGGTCTGCACTTTAAGGATTAACAGCATAAACTTTTGTGGACCAGAACCCATTTCTTCTAGTCTACAAGAGTTTATGCTATTAGTCTTCAAGCTTCTCCCAAACTCCTGTTTATTTTTTGCTGCAACAGACAAACATGTTCTCCCCCTCCGCCCCATCAGAGTACAGAATAAGAAATTGTCCTATTCTGGACTAGAAAAATCCAGACAGTTAGTAAATTAGTAACAAAGGAGAGTGAATTATTACAAAAAGAGAGCAGAAGGCTCAGTACCCCAATCTTGGGCCTTTTAGCATTTTTACTAACTTCTCCTAACTGTCCTTTTTCTGTTTTTTTGTGTAAAGGAGAAGAAGCCATTTTTTTTTGTTTTCCCATCATGTAAGTGCATTAGATGCTAACAAATTGAAGACAGACATTACTGGGATCAGTGTTTCTTAGCTTGCTCAGTATATATAATTTTGGGTGTCTTTAAAGAACATATTTTTAAACAATATGCTAAATCTAAAAAGCATCTCATTAAACAGAGTTTCTACTCAAACTGCTGAAGACATGTATGTCAGAGGCATGTATAACCTCACTCCTTGACATTTTGTGGTTGGCTCCATTTCTGATGGCAACCATTCTGTGGTTAGTCCCACTTCCTGTGGCAGCCATTATGCAGTTGGTCCCAGCACCCTATCAATATTCCAGAGATGCCCACGGGCTGGAAAAAGTTGGTGACCCCTGATGTATCCCATCCTGAGCTCCTCAGAGGAAGGGTAGATAAAAATATGAGACAGACTTCTCTCACTCTCATACAAATTTTCTACTAAAAGTATTGACTTGTGGTCATACTCAAGACATTTCCAACAGTAAAAAACTTTCTGCTAACAACATTTTTACACTAATCTCAGACTATCTCAGACTAGTACCAATAGTGCCCCAAGCAATGGATAGAGGGAGAGAAAGAAATAATGATATCCATATTTGCTACTTGTGTTAAATCAAGGGAGACGGGTGCTTCATCACTGGAGAGGGAAAGTGCACAGGCCAGTAAAAAGTCAACAAAATGGCACAGCGAAGGGGGAAAGAGTTGTGTTGTTAATGATATCACCAGGCTGAGCCAACAGGTGTCCCTGACACTCATGCAAGTACATTCCATACAGCACTAAACAAGTGATGTGTTAGCAGAAGGCTCAGTGGGGGAAGTGTATGTTGAGGGATTAAATTTCCCAGCTACACAATATTGTAGTCTGAAGCCCTGGAGAAAAAGACAGATTATCTCCTGCAGAGTAACAGAGCATGGATTCCATGATGATGTGCAATCATCTCAGGGATCCATTTTGAAAGGCAGGGAAGATGGGACTTCAACTGGTGTTACTAAAGGGATAAACACTGCCTGGATTCTGGCCGGTCACTTGTGTAATACTTGTACAACCTCTTGTGCAATTGTTAAAGCCATCTAAACACCTAGGAAAGTGGGTAACACTGGAAAGGTAGCAGGAATTTCCCACTGCTTGAAGAGAGAATGAAACTTGATCAAACAGGTACAACAGGAGCATGTGGACTCCCACACTGCTTAGCCATTCAGCTTGCTTCTGAGCATCCTAGACTCCCTCTTCCCCCACCCTACACTGTGCCTGGCCAAATTTAGATTCGACCTCAAGATGCCTGACGTGAGGCAAGTTTCATGCAATGCCCTGAGTCTGCAGAAGATCTTTATGATTTCCACCTGGCGCCATGGGGGTGGGAAGAGGGAAGGAGGAGGAGAGGTGTTGCTGGCCATCCCAGGGCAGTGAGCTTATGTCCTGCAAAAAGTGTGCAGTGCAAGACATGGGCAGATGGCACAAGCTGGGCTTTTACTACTCATCCAGCTGGCAAGCCTCCCCCGGCAGCATCTTGGCTCCAAGGCTGGAGTTCAAATTGTACTTCACTGCAGGTTCAGACACTGAGCTTGCTATACATAATCTCTCCATGAAAGAAAGAAAGAAAGAAAGAAAGAAAGAAAGAAAGAAAGAAAGAAAGAAAGAAAGAAAGAAAGAAAGAAAGAAAGAACGAACGAACGAACGAACGAACGAACGAACGAACGTAACGCAACTAACGCAACTTAACGATATGGAACTGGTGTCTGTAGATATGAAAACTATGGTGGTCAATAATAACTATTCTCTCCATGAAAGAAAGAAAGAACGAAAGAACGAATGAACAAACAAACAAACAAACTATGGGGAACTGGGATCTGTAGGTATGAAAACTATGGTGGTCAATAATAATTAATCTCTCCATGAAAGAAAGAAAGAAAGAAAGAAAGAAAGAAAGAAAGAAAGAAAGAAAGAAAGAAAGAAAGAAAGAAAGAAAGAAAGAAAGAAAGAAAGAAAGAAAGAAAGAAAGAAAGAAAGAAAGAAAGAAAGAACGAACGAACGAACGAACGAACGAACGAACGATATGGAACTGGTGTCTGTAGATATGAAAACTATGGTGGTCAATAATAACTATTCTCTCCATGAAAGAAAGAAAGAACGAAAGAACGAATGAACAAACAAACAAACAAACAAACTATGGGGAACTGGGATCTGTAGGTATGAAAACTATGGTGGTCAATAATAATTAATCTCTCCATGAAAGAAAGAAAGAAAGAAAGAAAGAAAGAAAGAAAGAAAGAAAGAAAGAAAGAAAGAAAGAAAGAAAGAAAGAAAGAAAGAAAGAAAGAAAGAAAGAAAGAAAGAAAGAAAGAAAGAAAGAAAGAAAGAACAAACAAACAAACAAACAAACAAACAAAGTTAGCTCCCATTGGAAACAATGGGGGATGGGGGCATTCCCTTTGGGAGTCCATAACTTTGGACTCCCTAAACCAAACCTCACCAAACCTGGGTGATATCATCAGGAGAGTCTCCTGAAACATCCCTGAAATTCTGGTGCTTCTAGCCTAAAAACTACACCTCCTGCAGGCTAAAAATGGAAAAACAGTGAAAATACAAAAAAATCCCACAAATGAACCTGCATTTTTGGCACCCACCACAAGGGGCGCCCTGGGCAACTGCCCACTTTGCCCAATGGGAGGAACGTCTCTGGAGCAAACAACTAAGGGCTCTTTATTAATCGGGTGAAAGTGAAAGTGGAGTATGGAGAGGCTGCACAGTGTCCACTGAAGGATTGCAGGCCTAGAGTTCTTCAGCCACTGTTGAATATAGGCATCTCACCGCCCAGAGCCCTTCGGGGATGGGGCGGTATAAAAATTGAAATAAATAAATAGATCATCCATACAAAAAATATAATGGTAGCTTTGACCTGCCTGTGAAAGTAAACTGAGTACATCAAAATAAAACAGAGGGAGTATCTCTTACCAACATAATAATGTTTGTGGCTGAAGCGGTTTTTTTTTAGAGGAGGGGTATATATTATAGAATTGTCGTATGTCTTAATGTTTTCATAGCTTATGTGCTCACAGTTTTGGTGTTTTTTTAATGGCAGTTACCTCACCTTACCATTCAGTTTCAGGGTGAGTAATCCAATGTCTCCTCTTTTAAAAGGCTCCCTTTACTGACTTTTTAAATTCCATACATTATTTGTTTCCTGTTTTAATTAGATTGTTTACATCTTGTTCTTCAAAATTCAAAAAACAAAATTTACCATTACAATGGAATGTTATAAAACCAGTGTCATTTCTTAAGTATTACAAACAACAGCAATTCTAAGCACAACTACAACTTTTTCTCTATATATGATCACTGTAAAACATTTAATCTCATTTTTGTTGCTGATGTTGTTGATTTGTTTGTTTCTTTTAGGACTTTTAGTATTGTTATTCATCAGTCATGTGTTTATACACAAATTATGAAAGGAAGCCATCAATTTAATTCCATTGAATTTTGTCTGTATGGTTGGGGAGGGATGAGTGCAGTTCATCCTGAGGGGAAGGGGAGTGGGTGGGAATAATGTCTGCACATGTTATCTGTCCCAAGTTAGGAAACTTTATTTGCTCCCCCACTCTGTTTTCCCATTTGTGTACCTTCTGGGCCCTCCCCAGCTTTTCTCTGATGTTTCTCAAACATGGTTTGCTCTAAAGGTTTGGGAAAGATCACAGTAAACCTGAGTGGTGCTGTATGAACAGGAAATTTTAGATTTCTTATGGCAGCCATTTCCTCTTGCTTTCTGAGCCTAGAAGAGGGTCTGATGCTGACAGAGGCTGATGGGAATTGTAGTTCCTGAACATCTGGAGAGCCGCAGGTTCCCTACCCCTGTGCTAGCATTTTCTTCTGACGTTTCGCCTGCATCTGTGGCTGGCATCCTCTGAAAATGCCAACCACAGATGCAGGCAAAACGTCAGGAGAGAATGCTACTAGAACACAGCCATACAGCCCGGAAACCACCCAACACCCTGGAGGATTGTTTATTTTTTAATTGGCCCTAGAATATTGTTATATTGCTATAGGGGATGGGGGCTACACCTTTGAGGGCCCATAACTTTGGACCCCCTGAACCAAACTTCACCAAACCTGGGTGGTATCATCAATAGGGGCTCAGGAATACACTCTGAAATTTTGGTGCTGCTATCTTAATAATTGCGCCCCTGACAGCAGGCACCCATAAATTTCCCCAGATTCTCCTTTTAAATCCACCCCCTTCCTGCCAATGCTCGTTGTCTTTCTTTCTTTTATTCTCTCAATGCCTAATGAAGGTTATTATTATTATTATTGTAGATTTCACAGCTGCCAGATCTTTAGCTGGTTGTTGGCCTTCATTACAATTCGAGCCTCACCCAGAGGCCGAGGAAGTTGTAATGTATCGGCGTAGTATTCGTGCGGATCCCAGCAGGGCTGCCTTCTGAATTTGACAGATGTTAATTTTGTCAATTCGAAGATGTTTTAAGTGCTGCCCTAGTGTTTTTGGGATGGCGCCCAGCGTGCCGATTACCACTGAGACGACCTCAGCTGGTTTGTGCCATAGATGCTGAAGCTCGATTTTCAAATCGCGGTATCTGGTGACCTTCTTGTGTTCTTTTTCAATGACCCTGCTGTCACCGGGGACTGCTATGTCGATAATGCTATTATTATTATTATTATTATTATTATTATTATTATTATTATTATTATTATTATTATTATTATTATTATTATTATTATTATTATTAAATCCACCCCCTTCGGCATGGATTTAAAGGGAGAATCTGAGGTCCCCAGTTTAAACATTGAAAGTGATGCTGTTTCAGGGTGGGGGAGAATCCACCCCAAGTAGCATCACTTTCAATGTTGCTTAAACTGGGGACCTCAGATTCTCCCTTTAAGGTGGATTTAAAAGGAGAATCTGGGCTCTCTAGTTTAAACACCATTGAAAATGATGCTGTTTGGGGGTGGATTCCAGCATCACTTGTTAAAACTAGGGAGCCCAGATTCTCCTTTTAAATCCACCTTAAAGGGAGAATCTGGGGTCCCCAGTTTAAATAACATTGAAAGTGATGCTCTTTCCCCCAATTGGATACTGGATACAACACCATAAAATGTTTTCAAAGCAGTAATAAAACATTTTGAAAGCATTTTGAAATTGTTTTAAAAAAATATTTCTGCTGTGTGGCATGGCCCATTGTTGTGTTCAGATTTGTGAGTTGGGGCATGTTCTATAATGTGATGGTGACTTTGAAACGACCTGGTGGAAAAAAATCATTGTTTGGTCATGGTGGGGGGGGGGGGTGGCTGCCCATGGGGAGGCATCAAACTCAGGTTTTGCTCAGGGCTTCAGTTTGCCGAGGTACGCCACTGGTTTGCTCAATCAAACAGATAAAATCTGTATAGACTCACAACAAAAGTAAAATCAACAGTTCTGGGGGGAAAACCCCAGCCACATTGTTCTTAGATAATACCCATGTGGATCATGTGTCTCAGCTATGTAAGGTAGCCAGCCTCCAGATAGGACTTGAGAATCCCCTGGAATTACAGATCATCTCAAGACTACAGGGATCAGTTCCCCTGGAGAAAAGGGATGTTTGGAGGGTAGACTCTATGATATTGCTCTCACTGAAGTCCCTGTTCTCCCCAGGCTCCATCCCCAAATCTCCAGGAGTTTCCCAACTTAGATCTGGCAGTCTCACACACCATTCCCTGCTGGTAGCCAGAAGGGATCTGGCAACCCTACAGCTCTGCCTGTTTTAGAAGAGCACCGTTCTTTTCTTGCATGTTGGGGTGGGGGAGAATGTCTCTTTAAAAATGGTGTCTACAACCTTCTGGTTTTATAAATACCATAGTAAGTGGTGCATACACACACACACACACACACACACACACACACACACATGTTTACATATACATATTCACCACCCCTTTTCAGAGCTGTCGATTGGACCAGTTCAGCTGGCTCCCTCAATCCCTTGTTGACAGGATTTTATCTGTGAGGAAGACAACAGTTTGCTCTCTGAATCTATGCCCCTCGTGGCTGGTGAAAGTCAATGCAGACAGGGTTCAAGCCCCCTGAGAGATATTATCAATCTAACACTCTCTCGGGAGATTTTCCCAGGTCGCTAAAGGAGGCAGTATTAAAAACCCCCTTCAAGAAATCATCCCTAGATATATCTGACTTGTCCAACTACGTCTCAGTATCGAATTTGACCTTTCTGAGTCAGGTAGTAGACAGAGCTCCAGATATCCCTGGGTGACGCATCAGCTCTAGTCCCTTTCCAGTCAGGCTTCCGGCCCATCTATGGGACTGCCCTCACAGATTACCTCCATTGTCTGTTGGATTAAGTTGAGTCAGCACTGCTGATACTACTTGACCTGTCAGTGGTGTTTGAAATGGTGAACAACAATCTGTTGACTTTCCACCTCGTCACACTTGTAATCCAGAGGGTTGCTTTAAATGGCTCTCCTCCTTTTTTCAGGGGTGAGGACACAGGGTAGCGCTAAAGGGGAGGTATCAGCCAGGTACCCGCTTGAATGTGAGGTACCACAGTGGTTGTTCCTCTCCCTAATGCTGTTTAATATCTATATGTGCTTCTTGGCCAACAGGTTAGGAGCTTTGGGCTGGGGTGTCACCAATATGCTAATGACACCAGCTCTACCTGTTGATGGATAACATATATGAGCCCAGACCTGGCCAGATATCTGGAGGCTATGGTGAAGTGATGGAGACAGTTGGCTGAAACTGACTCCAGTTAAGATGGAGACCCTGTGGCTGGATCAGGCCGTAGTGGCATAGATGTGCCAGCTCTTAAACCTTGACCGGTTACAACTAACACTATCTACTTCCATCAAGAATTTGGGTGATAAGCAAGATGCCTCCTTTTCTGTGGAGAAGCAGGTCTTCATAGTTGTCTGGACAATCTTCTACTAGCAAGTTGGGCAACTAGCTCCCTACCTGTGCCTTTCTGACATTACCACAGTGATCCATGCAACCATTACCTCCAGGGTTGATAACTGTAACTTGCTCTAAAAGGGGTGCCCTTGAAGCTGCTTTGGAAGCTCCAGCTGGTCCAAAATGCAGCTGCCAAGGTCCTTGGAGGGTATATATTACATCAGAACTCTGCCAGCTATACCTGCTCCAGATTAGCTTCTGGATCAAATTCAAGATCCTGGCATTAACCTTTAAAACCCCAAATGGTCTGGGGCCCTCATATCTTCGAGACCACTTCTCCCATTATGTTCCCCAAAGGAGCCTACATTCCAGTATTAGCCACTCTGAGCCCCAATTTATAGTGGAAGGACAGAATATAAATTGAAAATAAAATAAAACAAAACAAGAGAGCAAGTTTGGGCCTAAACAGCGATTAAGGCAATTCTACTTTCCCAGTACTGGCCAATCTTCTGAGGAAAGCTGCAGCAAGAAGACTCCTTCAGGGCAAGCATATATATTTTAGAAGAGGAGTAAAAAGGAGAGAAAGTTAAAGGATATGAAACAAAATGGGAGGAGAAAGAGGAAAATGAAAGGAGGGATTACTGATGGATTATTCATTTTTTTCAAAAAATGAAGATGAGGCTAAATAGCCAAGATTTTCAATGCATCATGGCACATGACTTGGGAAAAATATTTTTGAGAAAAAATAACTTTACTGTTTTAAATACCTGTCATTGGTATATATACACACGTTCTGGGTTCAAGAAGGAGAAACCGAGTCCAGTGGTAAGGAGGAGCAGGGTTAAATGTCCTTTACCATTATACCCCACATTGCTGATTGAATGGCCTGCTGGGCTGGCTTGCAGTCACCTGTCCCTCCAGTGAAGGCAGGGCAAGCACTCTTCCGGCAAAATGAGTGAAGAGGGCGTTATTTTGGAAAAACAAACTGTATGCCAAAACTCATTCTTCTCTATGCTTTGTATCACTGGTTCTGTAGAAATTACATTATATCCCCCAAAGGCCCCAATTTTCTGCTTTCACAAATACAAGTATGTAAAATGTGTTCTTTTTTTTAAGCACCATCTAATTCAGAGGTTCCCAATTTTTTTGACCCTGCAGTTTTCTTTAGAATTCTGACATAGGGTAGCAGACACAGTCACAACACATCTGACACAGGAGGTGGAGAATCACAAGAAGGCTGTTGCAAGAAGAGAGTGAGGTTATACATAACTCTAATAGTAACAAATTGACGTTTCAGGCAGAAGCCTTGTTTAACAAGATGTTTTTAAATCTGCAGACCCAATCAGAAACCCTGCTGGGCAAATGCCCCACCTAACCCCTCCCATTTTCTAAAAACACTTGGTGGGCATCAGAAAAGGTGTAGGCGGGGACCATGAAGCCCATGGGAACCATGCTGGGGACGCCTGGTTTAATTAATCTGAGCTCTTTTTTAATAAACGAAGACTGCTACTGCACAGGAGTGCAAAATGTGCAGTCAACTGAATTTCAACAAAGTAAATAACTGTAAATTAGGATTTTCTACACAGGAGGAAATTGGGGTTCCCAAACTTGTGGAGAAAATCTGATGTACATAAGAACATAAGAAAAGCCCTGCTGGATCAGACCAAGCCCCATCAACTCCAGCAGTCTGTTCACACACTGGCCAACCAGGTGCTTCTAGGAAGCCCACTATCAAGACAACAGTGTTCCACAGCACCTAATATAATAGGAATGGTCCTCTGACACATGCAAGCTCTACACATACATTCAGCAGAAAACATATATGTTCACTTACCACACTAAGGTAATCTAAATAGGGATGACTAGAGATGTTGTTCTAGAAGGCCTCTGAGGAAATCTGTGTTTTCATTTTACTTTTTAAAAGTATTTCTGAATGGAAAGACAGGATCAAGACTTCTGTCATTCTGCAAAAAGGGTAAAATTGAATTGTTCAGGAAGGCAGTTTTATAAAGGGAATAGGATTGTTGTTTTAATGCCTGTGAAACTTCTAAACACTTTTTATTGCATTGTTTATTACATGTATTAAACTGTTATTATTGCATTGTTTTCTAACATTCTAGTCCAGCTTTACTATATTACTTTATTGCACATATTATAATTAATTTATTGGACAATATTATATAGGAAGAAAGGGAACAAGGGGACATTTTAGCTCTGGTTTGTATTCTGTCATTATTATGATTTTTGTCTTGTGTTGTGATATTACTTTGGATATGTGTGTTCCTTCTGACTCCTTAATAGATGTGGATGCAGTAGCCTATTGTGTGGGTAGTTTTTCTTGTTGATAGCTATTGCTAATTGCCACCACGCTGTTCTCTTTTGTTTTGTTTTCATTGGGCAAAAACTTTACTCTTAACAAGGGTATCCTGGTAAATTAAGGTGTTATGATGTGCTCATAACGTTGGTGTTTATGGAAAGGGTGTAGTGCAGTTATTTCAGCCAGCCACGGTTATTGCCAATTTCAGTTCTGCTCTTGGGAATATATTATTAATTCTTTGCTTTGTGAGACTGTGGAGAACTTCCTGTTTCTAAAGTTTATCAACAGGAGGGAATGATAAGCAATATTTCCTTCTCCTCCATTCCAGGCTGTTTTGCTAGCTCCTCAGACTTATTCAAATGAATCCCATATTTAATTTATGAGACTAGAAACATTTTAAGAATGGTATAATATGGCAGGAACTCTTAAAAATAAGCAGAAGAAATGCTCCAGGGATGGAGGACAGAGGTCTATTTAGAAAACATTTGGCCTATGTCTGCAATATCTATTTCTAGGGGCTACTTGGAAGTGATAGTTTCAGGATGGGAATGTCAGAAGAGATTTACCACAGAGTGACCTGACTTATCTAGCTTTCCCACAGGGATAAAATTAAGCAGAGACATCTCTAAGACAAGAACAAGCATTCAAAATGTTAACAGCATTTTGCCTTAGCCTTTTTATTGTTGTAAACATTTTGCCTTTTGTAGAATTAAGTATTAATTTGAAAATTTTTGCAAAGGTCAGCAGCAAAGTCCTATTGTCTTTTGCCAGACTATTCATAATCATGAGGCATTTGCCACCCATTGTTTTCAATGAGAGATTGCTTAGCATTTGCTTAAGATTCCCAGGTCATTCATTGCTGCCCCCTCCCTCCCCCCAAAAAGCAGTTGATTCTCAAAAAACCGATTATACATGCATGGTCTCCTTTGCGTTCAGGCTTCATTTCCTCCGGGGCTGATTCCCCTGCATGCACGCTCTTTAGGCTTTTTTTGCACTAACCCCACCTCTGATTGAGAAAGCTCTCTTAAAACACAATGTTAACTCTCCCTTTGCAGAAAAAATGAAGAACTCTGCCGTATGTTCTCCTCCTTCCCACAGGTCTTTCTGCTCTTCTCGGTTGTCCCCACCTACAAAACAGCAGGAACTTTGGTGGGGAAAGAAGCAGGAGATTTGCTGCTGGAAAATTACACTTTGCCCATAAAGCAGCAGGGAAACTCCATTTTGAAGCTCCCAGCTATGCTGCAGGAGGTGAGTGAATAGTGGGCCTGATTTTGCTTTGCAGTGGGGTTTTGTGTTGACACCGTTCTCCCCCCCCCCCCCCGCCATGGTTTTTTGTTTCATTTATCCCAACCAATCCACCATTTTATCTCCCCCCCCCCCACCTCCTTGCTTTTGCCATGTAACCTCCATTTGGGAGGTTGCCTGCCACCTTTGGGGGGGGGGGGTGCTCTTTTGACAAGTCACTAACAGTCAATTTCATCAGGTTCCCTGCTCTAGCCTACCATTCCAGAGATAGGCTTTAAATGTGAAATTTTTTAAAGGAACCAGTAGGGTGACCAGTAGAGTGTAAGGAAGTACTGTGGTGTAGGTGGGAGAAGGAGGGAAAGAGAGAGAAAACCTGAGGAAATGCTAACGCATTGGGATCTTTTTCAATTTCCCTGCAAAGGGAGAAAAAGGTTCAGACTTTAAGTTTTCAGAAACTTCAGGAATTCTCTGATCTGAGAGTGGGGTGAGTGCTGGATTGAGGAAAATGTGGGTAATTAAGAATCAAAGCCAAAGGGAATGTATGCTCAAAGCAAAGGAGACCACACATGCATAAACAGTCAATATTACTGAAATCAAGAGGACTTGGAAGTGGGGGGTGGGTTGGCTGATTTTGTCCCATATGTCATATTTAGATACTGGCATATTTTGCATCAGTGGAATGATTGGGATCTCTTGCTAGTTTTTAGAGAGCCTTTCTCATGGCTCAGTATATTCAACCACTATGGTTTCATCCTGTTGGAGGAGTACTTCTGGAACCTATTGAAAGAGATTCTGCCTAAACATTAGGAAGAACTTCCTGGCAGTAAGGGCTGTTTGACAGTGGAACACCACCCAGAGGGTGGTGGAATCTCCTTCTTTGGAGGTTTTTAAACAGATGGCCATCTATTGTGAGTGTTTTGATTGTGTATTTCTGCAAAGTAGGAGGTTGGACCTGATGGCCCTTGTGGTCTCTTCCCACTTTATGATTCTGTTATGGCATAATGTCTGCCTTCCGCTCACATCCTGCAGAGGATGTTTTTGAATCCAACTCTTCCATAGATGACAAAAAAATTTTTTTTTCTGCAGCAGCTTCTCATTGTCTTAGCTCATAGCTAAGTGGAAAAATTTCTGCAGGTTATCTTTTTCTCCATGCAGTAGAAATTGTAAGGCTGGTTCTGGACAGGCTCTAGATAGCTGTGCATGTGTATTGTTCCTTCATATAGGCAATCTTTTCTTAAGTAGCTGTACAACGTGAGTGGAACAGAATAATTATATGTGCAGGACAAATTTGGGATGATTTTGGCTGTTCTCATGCAAAGTCCTTAAGAAAATCGATGTCACCTGAAGAACAGATTCTTTGGATTGAGGTTCCTGCTTGCACTGAGATAGACAGGGTAGGATATCCAGATTCACTGAAGTGCCCAGGACATGCAAACCACAGGTAAGTGGAGGGACAAAACAAAAACATGCACATTGTAGACTGTAGCCATTTATACATGAGCAATTTTACCCGTGACTGAGAAGCAATTGATTCTCTAACTTTGCTTTGCAGTGGAGTTTTTTGGTTTACATTGTTCTTGGTTTCCCCATGGTTTTTTGTTTACACAGGTTACCTTCCTGAGAAGTGTCCCTAGCCGACCTGCCATTCTTCTCACCTACTTTTTTGTTGTTTCCAAGCAACCTCCATTTGGGGAGGTAGCTTGCTGCTTCCCTACCCCACCCTTCACCCCCATCTTTGGCCTAGAGTTACTTTGCTAGACCAGCCTTGTCAACATCACTGGGTTCACTGCTTCAGCAAAAGACCATCACCATTTAAAAAGAAAGCCCTTCTGATCATCCTGAAATGGTGGCCCAAAGAGTGGGAGGACCTTCTACGGTGCGGGGAGGAGAAGGCAGGGAGGAGTGAGAAAACCCAAGGAAAGCTTAATGCATGGTGGTCTCCTCCCTGTGGAGGGAGAGAAAAAGTCACACGTAAAGAGCTTTCAAAAACTGTGGGGATTCTCTGATCTGTTAGGGGGGCAAGTGAGAAAGAGAGAAAAACGTGTATAATTGAGAATTTGAAGGGAATGCACTCTCAAAGCAAAGACCACATGTGCATGAATGGCCTAAGTCTCTACAGAAGTCTTGGACAACTAGTCTGACTGGTAAAATCCAGGCATCTGGTCAGCCAGGCACCTTGAAATTTTATGCCAGCATATACCTATGTTGTCAAATAGGAACTCAGTTTGTAAAATTTCACCACGTAAGAATTTGTAATATCTAGGTTGTTAGCCAAGCAGATTTAGGGTGAAGATAGATGTACTATAAAGAAAGAGCTCACCAAGAAAGGTCCATGTTCCTCCCACCTTCACAATTTGATTGATAGATCTATATAGCCAATTGAAATGTTGACTCGGCTGTAAGTCTTGCTTCCCCTCCCACGATTCAGGTAGGTTTTACATTTTTAGTGGGACATATATGTATATCCATTACTATTAATTTGTCCTTTTATTAAAGTAGCCACCCCACTTTATATAAAGTGCAAAATTGTCCTTTAATTGGTGACATAACAACCCCATGCAAAAGGTGCAGGGGAGTCGTGCAGAGCCACACTGAAGGATTTGCTTACCCCAGGGCACTTGCCCAGGTGGAAAGGTGAATCTGCCGGTGGGCAGCTGCTGTGGCCCTTTCTGGCGATGGGATACGGCACTGGACACCATGCCATCACCACCACTGTAGCCGGGGAGACTGAGGGGTGGGTGGGGAGGATCCAACATTATTTGGTTTCCTCCCAGTCATCGCCCCTGTTATGCCAGCAGTTGGGACTTTAGACTTACACCACCAAAACGGTGGTGTAAATCCATTAAGCCCAGTGGGGGCTTCCCAGTGCCAGGGAGGCCTTTTTTTTTTTTTTTGCATTTTCAGCCTCCCCATGCTGCTGGGAAGTCTCCTTGGGAGTGGCAGGGTGGTGCAACTGTGGCACCAAAGCTGGGCACCCGGCCTGTTAGATGGGGCTGTCTGGTTCCTTAGTGATGTTATTATGTGGCACTAGCAAATCCATGCTGTGCACAATTAATTTGTGTAGCAAATTTGCAGAGCCATGTTTTTTTACAGAATTGGAAATGAGAAGGTACATTTTGAATGAATGGTCTTCATTCAGGAAGGATCCATGTACCTGGAGATGGGTGAAATGCAAAAGAATGTGCTTATGGGATAAGATGGGTAGATAAGGATAAGCCCATGGCCAAAGCTGTGGCTTTCTGCACTTGCAGGGATCTGTGTCCAATCAGCACAATATGATCTCCCAAAAGGATCTATTGCTACCAGGTGTCCTCCCAACGTTTGCATCATGAGGCACAGCCAGCAGGGTCAGGCATCCTTATGCTGCGTAGGATTACACCTGTGCCAATTTCACCACTCTCAGTAGCACTAAGGGGCAGCTAGTTCCCACCCCACATTTTGGGGGTCCTTAGAGCAGCTTTCTTTCAGTGGGGGCCCTTTCATAAATGATCCATCCCCTCTCTGCTGTCTGTTCATCTGCCCTCTTATTCTGTACCTAATCTGCTCTGCTAAGCAAATGAAGAGGATGAAATGAGAAGAAGCTGGTTGCTCACTTGAGAGGGGGCTGGCAGATTGGCAATGGCCACATTGAGCAGCACTAGAGCCAAGGGGCTTCAGGGGCTGGCAGTGTACTTTCCACTGGGGTATGGGCCTAGGCAGGAGCCCAGCAATGTTGATCCCTGGCAGAAGCATGCAAATACATCAAGGCTGGCCTACCTAGGAACTATCCATATGGGGGTTGTTTTACACTTATAGAGGATATTAATTTACCCTACAATTTCCCCTTTATTTAGATTCTTTAAGAGCCCCATGGTGCAGAGTGGTAAGATGCAATACCAAGGTTGGTAAAATGATCACCCAACTTGCTGGGGACAAAATGTAGACGACTGGGGGAGGAAATGGCAAACCAACCCATGAACAAAGTCTGCCTATTAAATATTGTGATATAGCATCACCCCATGGATAAGTCACGACCCAGACTTTTCCTTCATCTTTTCCTTAGAGGCTAATTATCTATTTCCTTTTATCTCCACGGGTAACCATGGCATTCATGAAGCAATTTTAAAGTATAAGATGTTTGGGTTTGGATAAAATGTTGTATTGCTTTTCATTTTGCAAACACAGTCACTGTTTATTATTTTTATTACCATAATTTTGTGATAGCACTATAATAAACATTTTTTTAAAAAAATAACTGGTAGTTGTTTCATCAGTGATAAATGACAGTTGATTCATCAGAAGTTGGGCCTGCTGTGGGAGGGAACATGAATTTAGTTGGAAGAAGAAAGAATTTTTTTACAGGGCTAGTAGTGATGAGAAATCTAAAAAACGTTCCTGTTATCCACAGTGTACAATTCTCTCTCACACCACAAACCATGTCTGAAAAAGACAGCATTGCACAAGGAAAACAGTAGTATGCCAACAACAGTGTCTGTATTCTCCATTAAAACTAAGCAAATAAATAATGGTAATTTCAGACTAAATGGCTAGTGTACAAAAAGCCATAGAAGCCTTTGTAGCACACAGCATGGCAAGAAGAAAAGCAGAAACATCTGACGCGCTGCAGAACCCTGAGACTTACTTTTAATAAGTGTCTGCCAAAAAACAGAATGGGCAAAAAAAGGGGGGGCAACCCCAAAGGGCCTCTCCCTGCAATACCACAGTCAGAAAACTAGTGCAGTTTTGCAAAAATACAGAGCGAAGTGGCAGCTTCTAGCTCTACCCAGATGGATGAAAGCATCATTAACAAGAAAGGAAATCAAGGACCCAGAAATACAACTCACTCATTTAGAACAGTAATCAAAGGAAAATCTGATAGCTCTTTAAAAAATTCCTGATGAAATATTTCAAGCCTTGTTTTTCCTTGTCATTTTAGTTTTCCTGTGTAGGGCTAGGGAATGGTATTAAAATATGCAGCCTCCCAGCTAGTGCAGTTTGAAATGGTATAACTAACAAGATTGCGACTGTATAATTCAGTTCTCAAATGAAATGTACAGAGTGATTTGACTATTGCTATTGTTGGTGTTTGGTTTAAACTAGTTTACAGTTTCCACATCAACCATTTCCAATCTCATCTGGCGCCCACCATGGAAAGCTATTTCCAGCATAGCGATGAGGCAAGGCAAGGCTAGGATCTCCGCACAGGTGTTTTTGTCATGCTTGGAATTGGAAGTTGTTGAGAATAAGCTGAAACAACAGAACTGCACAGCATTTTCCACACTAAACTACGCTGCATAAATTATTAAAGGTTTACAATGCAGATGAGACATTCTGCACACCTGTCCCCAAGATGCATGCCAGGTATTAACATTATTCCTCCCCATCTACCTGCACAGCAACCTTGCCAGGAGGCCATTTTCAGAACTAATCTTATAGATGAGGAAAGTAAAGGAAATGCCTGGAATCCCTCCCCCATGCCTGTGTGATGCCACTTTTCTCTCGTCTATTTAATCCTACTTTTTTCTCTAAAGACATTGGTATAGATTTTTAATCTCCAGCCAAAAGAAAGCATAACTGTCCTGATGGGACCCTCCCCCCCCCCAAGTTTGGTGCAGTTTGGTTTAGGAGTTCCAAAGTTATGGACCCTCAAAGGGGGTGCCTCATCCCCCATTCTTTGCTAAGGAGATGGGGGCTACCCTTTTGAAGGTCCATAACTTTGGACCCCCTGAACCAAACTGCACCAAATCTTGGGGGTGCCATCATGACAGTCTCCAGATGATACCCTGAAAGTTTGGTCCTGATACGTCCAAGAATGCCCTCCCTGCAAGAACATCCCGAAATTTGCCCAAGAATCTTTGTTCTGCATTGAGTTTTCTGCATTGATGTCAATGGGGGTTGCAGGCTGTGGGGGGCACATTTCTGAAGGCACAGTCTCAAAACTTTCAGGGTCCCATCAGGAGATTGCCCTAATGATGCCCCCCAGGTTTGGTGCAGTTTGGTTCAGGGGGGCCAAAGTTATGGACCCTCAAATCTATAGCCCCCATCTTCTATTAGCTCCCATTGGAAACAATGGGGGATAGGGGCACCCCCTTTGGGAGTCCATAACTTTGGACTCCATGAACCCAACCTCACCAAACTTGGGTGGTAGTATAAGGACAGTCTCCTGATGATATGCTGAAATTTTGGTGCCACTAGCCTAAAAACTGCGCCCCCTGCAGGCAAAAAATGGAAAACCACTAAAAATACCCAAAAACGAACCCAGCATTTTGATGCCCCCCACAAGGTGATGCCCTGGGCGGCTGCCCACCTTGCCCAATGGACATTACGCCAGTGAAGGGGAAGAACCTATATTTGCAACAAAGTGGTTAGAGCCTTACTTTAAAAAAGAAAGAAAACAGGAAATTCAGAAAACTTGATCCATAGATTATTGTTATAAAGTTATACTGATATGTATTGTCGAAGGCTTTCATAGCCGGAATCACTGGGGTGTTGTGTGGTTTCTGAGCTGTATGGCCGTGGTCTAGCAGCATTTTCTCCTACATTTCACCTGCATCTGTGGCTGGCATTCACAGATGCAGGCAAAATGTTAGGAGAAAATGCTGCTAGAACACAGCCATACAGCCCAGAAACCACACAACACCCCACTTATACTGATATATTTAAATCAGCATTTAAAAAAAACCTGGACAGCCCTGGTGGCCAAGGGGAGGTAGGATGGTTGCTGCTGGGGAACTGGGGCAGGGAAACCTGCCATGTAAAAGCCCTATTGCCACTGCCACTGCAGTCACAACAGTAACACAAAAGCCACACAAGTCTGACACGTTTTGGAAACCACCTTTAATTACTACACCCCTTTGGCTGAATGTCTTGCCCACCTGTCCCCTCCTGCAGCCAGCATCAGTGGTAGGATTCAGCAGGTTCGCACCACTTCGGCAGAACCGGTTGTTAAAATGGTGCTTGTAAACAATCAGTTGTTAAATTATTTGAATCCCACCACTGGAACCAGTTGCTAAATTATTTGAACCCCACCACTGGCCATCACCCTGGTGAGAAAGCTTTTCTGAGGCCAAAAGATGAACCAATAACTGTGTGGGGATTCAAAATCAGACTTTGCAGATGTTATATTGTTGTTTCACTTGGTGGGGAATCTGATTTCTAATATGCTATGCTGTCACTACAGAGTTTTGAGTATTTTGTTTTGATTTTTAAAACTGTTATTTTTATAAGTAATTTAGCATATCCATTTAGAATAGTAGAGCACAGCAAAAGTGTTTTTTAAAAGCCCAACAAATCATCCATGGTACAATTCCAGATTTGTAGCCACTTGGAACTGGTAATATACATTCACCACTTCCTCAATATTTTATCCTTAAGAAAAAAAGCGCAATTGCTGTCCCTTCTCAAAAGCTGAACAACTCCCTTAAATTAATTCATAATACAGTCATAGAAGCCTCTTTAAATAGCTTCTTCTGGAGGAGGCCAGGCCTTTTCGTCCATCTGCCCATCCATTTCTCAGGGAGGTGGGGGGAGACTCTTCAGTACCCTAATTAAGCTCTGCCCTCTTCCAAAATACAGCCATTAGCTCATCCCTTGCCTCCTTGCAAGGGGAATACAGCCGAGAGGTAGTTTTTAGAAACTGCCTTACATAGGCAAGGCATCTGGAACAGCAGCAGCTACTTGATACCCCATTGCTGCAAACCCCCACCCCCACAGACTTCTAGCATCAGCAGGAAATGGTGTCCCAAGCCATACTGCAAGGGTTGTGCAGTGGAGGAACAATCCCAGATCAGCAAAGAATAGGAAGAGCATCCCAGGAGAAGAAACAGAGGTTGAACTTGCGAATGGTCTCTCTGGCATTTTACAACATTAAACAGAACTCTCCAGAGGTGGGCAGAAGTCTTTGCTCACTGGCACATGTTTGAGTATTTAATATTTATTAAAGCATGGCAATGTGATGCACTCACTAGAGAGCTTCATTTTAACATAGGAGATCAGTCCAGATCTCATACCACTCTGTGTTTTTCAAGAGGACACCATTGAAATAAGACAGGAAAGCGGTTTTCCTTGTTCATATCAATTAGCCTAGATTTATGAGACCAACAGGAACATCCCTGTTTTAAAATTATTTTGAAATCCATCGTCCAGAGATGGAACCAAAAATTCCTCAGCAACCTGACTGCCCTTTTGGTAGGTGAATGGAGTTGTGTTAGTTTAATGTTCGAGAGAAGCTGACCAGCCCAATATTCTATTCCTTGGGGCCAGGCGTGACAGAGAATGCTGTGAGATGGGAAAATTCCCTGTCGCACATCCAAGGACATCACCTGCTCTTAATCCCAAACTCTGAGCTGATGTTGTTCTTTCTAAAACATGTGTTACATGTGTTGCTTTAACATGTGCTCACCTATGTTAGCCAGCCCAATTGGGACTGAAGGAAAGGAAGTGCAGGACTGAGAATACAAAAGCATTCTGCTTGAACAAGCTATGGAAGTCTCTCATGAGTCATCTGGAAGCCAGGACACAGAACCAACCAGCTCATGCTGGGAATATGGGCTGCATATATTGTACTGAAGTCCAAATCCTTTGGGGATCCTGTCTCACTCTAAGCCAGAGCAGTGTCTTCAGATAAAAAGACATGCAGGTTTGCAGCCTTCAGTTCCTGGCCCTCCCCACTGCTGTGAGTCAAGAGCCTCACAATTTGTCAAGGCCTTGGGTCCAAAGTAACAGGTGGAGAAATGCTTTTAGCAATGAGATCAGTGGAAATGATGCCCAGTCCTCAAAGGCCAGGGGTGTAGAGCCCCACATAGATCCACAGGGACAAACAGGTTTGAATGATTTTCAGAGGCCATGGTGCATGCTTTGTGGAAGAGAGATTACAAGCTTTATGACAGACACAGACTGGAATAGAAAGCTCCATATTCTACATCACAGCTAGCTGTTTTGTTTCAGTTCCCCCTCTCTGCCTTGAAGAAAATGAGGCTCTGAAATGTCCTCAGACCACTGCAGACCAGCTTTTCTCATCAGCATATTTGTGGCTGCCACAGTTTGTGTTCACTGTTGGACTGGGGTTCTGACCCACAGTGATGATCTTCAGTGGTTGCCAATTGCCAGCTGAGTGCAGCCTCTTCCACACAGTGGGTATTTCCACACTTTCTGTGCCACAGTCTCCTGCAGAAACCATTCCCAGCTTGCCACCCGAAGGATTATTCAAGTTTTTTTTTTAAATATGTCATTGACCATCCATGTTATATCAACATGTCAATTACTTTCATTAAAGAAACCTCAGAAAAACTTCCTGGTTGCACAGAGGGGAAATGACCACCATAGAGGTTTTAGCTTTCAGGAAGTCCATTTTAATGTATGTGAATCAGTTTTATAATTTGATTTTAAATTGTGAATTGCATTTTTATTGTTGTTCACCGGTAAGAGGGGGCATGAAGGCCCAGACATTCTTATTTATATGGGTGCCCCGCTCCCACAGCCATTTTTTTGCAGTCTTGAAGTATTTCTAAAGCATTTTAGTGAAGCAGGTTTTGGAAAGAATGCAGTAAAAGCCAGGGAAAACCTGGGAGATTCACAAAAGCATCAAGATGTTATGAGGAAGCAGGTGGAACCGTCCTGCCAACTGCATCCAAGCGAGGGAAAAAACGATTTATTTGCACAGCAATAAACCACTATTCTTATCTCCATATTAAAGACTGGAAGGTTGAGGATGAAAGAGAGTGATATGATGGCTGAAGCCAATCACATATTCTAAGGATTTGCAGAAAGTTATTCAGTAGTGACCAGTCTATCTCCAATCAATCAAAAGCAGCTTTTTACCCCTGCTCGAGAGTTGCTGTAGTCATTCTTTTCTCCATCCCTTTAAAGACGCCACAGCAGTTTCTCCCCTCTTTCTTTCAGGCCAAAGGGACTGGGCTTGTTGTGTATGTACACATAGGCACACACAGCTGTTCTGGATGGGAAAACGCCAGTACCCTTTTCCATTCCCATCTCCTCCTGCTCCTGCCCACTCTTGTATCCTTACCCTCGACTCAACAGGAGCACATTTTTGACTCTTAACTACTACATCAAAGTATTTGCCTCTTCCAGGGAGAACACTGTGTGTGTGTGGGTGTCTATAGGGTTTTCAAGGGAAAAGACTAAAAGCAGTGCTTTGCCATTGCCTGCCTCTGCATATTGACCCTACTGCTCCCTGGCAGTCTGCCATCCTAATTCTAACCAGGGCTGACCCTGCTTAGCTTCTGAGATCTAACATGAAGGTCAGAGCAGTAACTGTACAGTTCCTCCCTGCAAGGCAAGTTGCAATGTGGCCGGGTGGAGATTTACTTTGGTAAAGCAGCAGAGGAAAGTTTTCCCTACCCAAGCACTGCAGTCCTGTCCTTTTTGTAGAAACTGCAATTTTTTGACTTGCTGTACCCACCAAGGGGTCTTTTTTGTTTGTTTGTTTGAGAGGTTGCTTTGTGATTGGTGGTTCCCAACTCCTTGAAAAAAACTAAGTGCACTCAAAACATAAAAGCCTCCCCCCACCCAGCCTAAGCACTGAGTCCTATGATGTCAAGGTAGGGATATAAATCAAACAAATAGCTAACCAAGAATCTGAACCAGAGTCCATAATGCTAGTTTGTTTTCTTTGTGCAAAGTGTTTCAAACAGTAAGAACAGTGTGTGCAAGCCTGTGAAAAAATGCCCCAGAACACATGTGTAGGCGAGCATATTTGGAAGGAAAAAAATGCATGTGAGTGGGTTGTGAATGTCTATGAACAGGTTGTGCTGGAGTATATCTCTTGGCACATGAATATGACAGTGTGTTGGTACTTGTGAGCAGGGCCGTATCTGGGGAATGTGAAATGTGGCTGTCTTAGAGTTTCCGCACCTAAGGGCTTATTTCACACAGGGCTCTCTCATGTGAAGGCAGCGTTTTGCAAGAAGCAGATTTTTCTGTTACTGCAGTGCTATGCCAGGAATATTTCTATCTTCTATATACCTATGAAAAACATAAGTCCTAAGCACTTTTCTTGTACTGCTTATAGCAATGGGGGGTCGGCAACTCATCATGATTCATTTGCAACTAGAAGTACTTGTAGTTTTGCACACCACTGTTCAGCACACCACTGTTCAATACACCAAGGACTGCAGTGGAGTGTGAACATAAGTCTGTATAGTTGAGGGAAAGAGTTGAGGGTGTCTCTGAATGTTTGCAATAAGGACATCCCCATATGTGATGCCATTTTAAAACTTAGCCACTAGAATTTGTTCCCCAGTGCCACACAAAGATATATTTAGGTCATTCCTTTCCCTCTCCCTTCAGTCTCCATAATTCCTGGCATAGCTCAGACACAACTCTGGCCCTTGATGGATTCCACTCCAGTGACATATGTTCTCCCCTCCCCTCCTTTTTACCTCCTTCCCCCACCCCCACTAGTACCCTTGCCGGAATCCCCCCTGACGAACTCCACCCAAAATGTCACCCATGTTCCTTATAGGATGTAGCTTTGGATGATGGGAAAAGACAGCTGCTGAGACAGTGCTTGATGTGTGGGGGTAGCAGCTACCTCCTACAGGGTAACCCTCCTCTTGATATCTGTAAGCCTTACAGTGCATTCCGCCTCTAAGGAAAAAGTCTGTCCTCCAGACCTAGCAGCAGAGTGCCTCGCAAAAATGAGTTGCTAGCATTAATGAAAATATAATTTTAGATGGAACTGACCAGAGGAAACAGCTGCATTCGCAGATCCTAGCAGCAAATTCTTTGGCAGCCCATCGTCACAGAAGCTATTTCTTAAAATTCATAGAAACCCTTCCCTACTGGAGTCCTAGGGACCAGGCCATGCCTCCTGTTTTGTACAGCAAACCTCAGTTTAAAAACTTTTGTCCCATTTTCCAAACTTTCACCCAAGGCCCATCCAACCCATTTTGACAAAGAGAAGCACTCCCGGGGACATTTCGCTGGTGCCTCTAGGAATCAGTATTGTTGCCTCAATTGTTTAGTTGGGTTGCCTGTGCAGTTAGGTTGACCCTGTTCTAACCCATCAAGATGGGCTTCCTTGGGAACTTCCCTCACTTTTCTGAATTGGAAGTGGAGGGGAAAAAAGTAATTTGCTGCTATCTACATTAATGTATGCAAACTTAGCGTTGCCAGCGATTTAGCAGGAACACCAAACTAAAGAACACAAAGCAAACTTGGAAAGCCTTATGTAAAGTTGGTGATTTGGCCCGCCAAGACTCTCCCAACGCTGGAAAGAACAAGGGAGGGACAGGCAATCTAGTCACAGCTCTACTGAGTGTTCCCCACCCACCTGCCCCTTACCTTTCGCTGTTGCTTCTCCCAAGCAGGGTCGAGCAGCAGGTCACGATCCCAGTCATCCTCCTGTGCCATGTACTCCTCAGTTGCCATGTACGAGTGGTTGTACTGGATGTGCGTTTCTATTTGTGTCGTCATGTCTCTTGTCTTGAACCCCCCTTTTTTATGTGCCTGTCTTGCTCCCCACTAGCCACACAATCCCCTGTGCTCTTCCTTACACTTAGCCCCCTTCTCTTCTATTCACTCCCTTCTATTCACTCCCTTCTGGAGGTCAAGATCCCCCAGTCCTCCCAGGCTGTGCCTGCCTGCTTTGCAGCTGCACCTGTCAAAACCAGCCCACGTGACCAGTCCTCAATAAGTATTATCAGCCCTGGGAAGGCGGATCAGGTTCCATCTTAAAAAGGCCAAGGGGAGGGGACAGTACAAATATCCCTACCAACCAGATGGGGGTGAAGACAACTGCTGGCAAGCCAAGGATCCCTCTTTAAAGCAGACCCAGCAGGCTCTTAAAGAGGAAATTGCCCCTTTGGGATATGTAAATGCTGTGCCTCACACAATCCATGCAGAATACAGAGCAAAGGCTGCTATTGTGAGCAAAGGTACGTATCAGAGCCAAGTGCATCAAAAGTGAAGTGAAAAAGACCTTATCTTTAAGGTACAAGAAAAAAATAGATGCCTTCAATTGCAAGAATATATTGCTAATATGGAGGGGATTAATGTTTGGAAGTTAGACAAAGAATTCCTAGCTCATCAGTCTGTCTGTGGCCTTCAGGAACACTTCAGTTTTCAAAGCACACAATAAACTGTCAAAGAACAAAATACAGTCCCCCAATTATTAATTAATTCTTATATTTGAAACGTTTAACTAAAGCACTTAAAATTGAGTAGTAAAAACAGGGAAGAACACATTTCATGTAAGAAATTCCCCACATTTTTACTTACTATTAAACATTTTATAATATTACCTATGCGGAACCCTCAGGATAGAACCAGCCAAAAAGTTAAATGAGTAGATTATATTCACAGTCAGCACTTCGTTTCTAAACAAGCAGCATGGACTCAAGTTTCACTGGAATGAGCCATCACTCTGTCCTGGAATCTAATCCTCCAATCCCAGATGGACGTGGGAGTTGCTTCTTTTGATTATTTATTTGTATGTTAGAAGAAACACTCCACACATGTTCAAAAGCATGATTCCTTTACAATTGGTTCAAACATTCCAGAGTATTTAACTTTCTCATACCTGAGTGTCTGGAATTTCAGACATTGCATTAAAAGACTATTTGGTTCAGTCCTGGAAAATGATTGGATGTCTACTTCTCCCATAAGGAAGACTGCTAGTGTTACGTAGCAGTTGGCACTTCCAGTTTGGGAGACTCAGGTTAAAATTCCCACACTGCAGTGCCATGCAAGATTCCTGGGGGACCATGGGCCAGTCACACACACTCAGCCCAAAGTACCTAACAGTGTTGTTGTGTGGATAAAATAGAGAAGGATATAAGTTGCTTTGGGTCCCCACTGGAGGAAAGGCAAGGAAGAAATGAAGATTTTTTTAAATTTGCATAACAACATTTTAAAATACATTTGCCTAATCTAAGCTTATCCTGCTTCCAGCATTGGATTTGAACTCCAAACTAAGAGGAGGGAAGGTTCATCTGGATTGATGAATGGCAAAGGAAGACAGCAAGATATTCATTTATCTTGTTCTATCCTGAATATAATGAGCATCAATCTGGGATAATTCCCCAAAAAGTTGTTCGGGGGGGGGGGGGTTATATTTGCATAACCCATGCTGCCAATTAAAAATCTGTAGTTCTCTTGCAGGCTGCTCTTGTTACACTAAGGCTATTCTTAGGATCAGTGTAAACAGCTTGTTAAAGGGATAAGAAAGAAGAATATCTCACAGGTTCAGGTCTTAACAGGAGATCCTTGAAAACCAGCCACGAACTAGGAAGGCATTTTTTCTTTTGAGTTCAGTATTTTAAATTTGTTTTTAATCCGTTCTCCCTTACCACTTGCATTTCTTCTAGTTATATCTATTATGGATTAGTTGAAAGATGCAAAATGTGTTTTATCAATATTGTGTACATTAGAGACTCAGGTCAAAAATGCAAATCCAATTAATCTAACTTCAACTCAACACAATCCTTTGTTGTGCATGATAGTGGAGAATCTACTTTGTAACCAAGGAGGGCCTGCTCCACTTCTGAACTACCCCTGCATCTGATGAACTGGGCTCCAAGTCATTACCATTTTCTTCCACAATAGAGCAGTTTGTCTTTAAGAATCATAAGACAACCATAAGATAAGCCTTTGTTTAATGTTTTTTTAATTGCTAGGGGGTCCCATTTTGAGAGAATGCAGACTGGCTTGGGATTTATCTTGTATTCTAGATCACATTGCATAGGGCTACCAGACAGTCAGGTTTGGCACAGCCATTTCAGGAATAGCTTACTGTTGCCCAGAAATTATTTTAAATCTGCTCATCTGGACTGTTTTCTTGAAGAGCATTTCACCTGGCAGAGGGAAACCTGCCCACGCATTGCAGCTAGCAAACACACACAACCTCACTAGCCTCCTTACAAAATAACTTTAAAAGTCCTCTACAGTCTCCTAATGGTAGCAACAAGATACAAAGACCCACTAGTCCAGGGGTCTGCAACCTGCAGTTCTCCAGATATTCATGGCCATGCTATGCAGTTCTCCAGATGTTCATGGCTATGCCAATTGGCCATGCTGGCAGAGGCTGATGGGAATTGTAGTCCATGAACATCTGGAGAACTCCAGGTTGCAGACCCCTGCACTAGTCAGAATGTTAGCTTTTGAGGCCCTTAAATTAGGACAACCCAGGTTCAAATCCCCACTCATACCACAGATGTTTGCTGAGCGATCTTGGGTGAGTCACACTCTCAGGCTCCACCCTGGCCAGCATTTGGATAGGAGACTTCTAAGGAACACCAAGGTCATCTTGCAGAGGCAGGCAACAGCAAATCCCCTCTGAAAAGCTCTTGCCCTAAAAGCCCTATGGGATCACCATAAGTTAGCTGTAACTTGATGGCAACACAAAACACTCAATTTAGTTGTATTTCCCTTTCCCTTCAGACCCTCACGCATCACTGTGTTTCTCAGTTAGGCAACGGCATCTTTTTCACTGAATTACCGCCTCTTGGGTTAAATCCCTGACGTTATTTTTTTTAAAAAATCTTCATACTGACATGAGACTTGAGGCCACTGAAGTACCTATTTGCGAAATAGCTATTGTACGAAGCTAGCTCTGAACCTTTATAATATAAGTAAACTCCTCAATAGAAATTAACTACACTTCAACCGTATTCACACCAACCACCTAACATTCCTGAGGTAAAGCAGCCAAAACACTAGGGGAGGGACGCTAGCGACCCACTGCTCTTAACAAGGGATTGGCAAAACGCTCCATCAATCAAACAAACGAGGCGCAAGGAGAGGCGCTGATTGGCGAAAATGATATTATTGAAAATTGAGACGGCAAAGCGGACTGAGGCGGGAAAAAAAAGGAGCAGGAAGAGAAAAATAGGCCGCGCCCAACTTGCGCATGCGCTGCTATGGCTGGCAACAGCTGGGGCCGGAACGCGGTGCCCCTGTGCGCGGGGGCGGTGCTGGGGGGCGCGCTCGTTCTGGAGGTCTTCGTGGTCCTGCTGCAGCTGCGGCACGAAGAAGGCAACGGGCACGAGCACAAAAAAGGACAGCCGTTTCCGTTCTTTTCGCTGGTATTCCTGCTCCTCGTGCTCGGGAACGCGCTTGAGAATGCACGCCGCTTCATCACCGCCTCGCCCAGCACGCGGGGCGTCATGCTTGCGGGGGCGGGGCAAGGATGGGAGTAAGTGGGGTGCCTCCCCTTGGGGGTGGGTTTGATCGATGGTACATGTGCCAAAGAGGCTGGGAGCAGGGAATGGGGTGGGGGTCCGTGGGAACAAAGCGGAGGGCAAAAGTTAAGGACAATTGAGATGATACTTATGGGATGGGAGAGCAAGAAGACTGCAAGTGCAATGGCTTATTCTGCCGGAACTCTGCACGTTCTCAGAAGTATTATGTTCCCATCTAGGATTTTATTTAAATTGCAAGAGTAATTTGTTTTGGAAAAACATCTTTTCATTTTCAATTAATGTATTGCTTTTCATTTAGTGAAGCAAACAGGAGTCGAGCTGTGGCATTCCCCCTCTCCTCAAAAGCAGTAGATTAATTGTGGTTAGAACTGCCCCCAGATATCCAGGGGTGGATTGTATATGGTGGGACTCCAAACCCATTAAATTCAATAGTTCTGTAGTAAGAGCAGGATGATACATACTATATGAATTTATCATCACATTTGTTTCGGCTCAGGCTGGCTGACAGCTTAAAAGAATAAGGCAATAAAATCAACCATATATAATTAAAACTGCAATTAAAATACCTGTTGACACTCCAATTTAATTTCGCCACCCGGGTGATCGATCAAGAAAGGAGGAGCATAAAAGAAAAACAAAGCCAAAAAATTCAGATGCAATTACTAAAGAGATAAGATTAATAAGATTAAAGGAAAATAAAAATACCAGTAAGGGTAGGGAGGCCAGTAAAGATTTAATTATCGCTTCCTCATCCATAAGCATGGTGCAATATCTCTGCCTTACAAGCCCCGTGAAATTGAGCCAGATGCTGTAGAGCTTGGGTCTCAGTTAACAGAATGTACCACCAGGCTGGGGCCAATGCCAAAAAGGTGTTAATTCCACCCAGTCCAATTTCAGCAGCTGGTGTCCCAATCCTGAGTTATTTACTACAGAGAAAGAATATTTAGCATACACAGTGGCATAGACTTGTCCTGTTCCCATTTGTTCCCTGCTGAACCATTCAGTAATAATATAGCTTTTTTGTTGCCATCAAGACGTAGCTGACTTAAGGTGACGCTGTAAGGTTTTCAAGGCAAGATATATTCAGAGGTGGTTTGCCATTGCCTGCCTGTGTGCAGTTACCCTAGTATTCCTTGATGGCCTCCCATCCAAATCTTAATAGGTGCAGACTATGCTTTAGCTATTGAGATATGACACGATCAGACTTGCCTGGCCTAGCGAGATTTAATCAGAGAATGGGAAAGGTATTCCCCGCGTGCCCAGAACCCTTCTCTTGGGTTCTTTAAAATGTTTGTGGTTGATAGAACAGAGCCGGAAGTCTTGAAAATAGAAGTGAGCATGGGTATAGAATGGTGGGAGCAAGGGGTTACCCCCTTGTGTAGCTGCCTGCCAGTCCTACTGTCTCTTCTTTTTCCAGTTACTGCTACTCCTGCCAGACCCATGTGCCTCCCCGCTGTGCCCACTGCTTCTCCTGCAATGTTTGTGTCCTGCGGCGCGACCACCATTGCACGATACTGGCCCAGTGCTTGGGCTACCAGAACTACCGATACTTCCTTTGCCTGCTACTGCACGGGGCTGCTGGGCTGCTATTTGGCTGCTTGCTCAACGCCAAAGTAGTCATGTTACTACAACAGGAGGAGACTACGATCCATACGGTCCTTCTGCTTGTTGTGCCCTGGCTTATGCTACTGATAGGTAAGGAGTGAAGCTCCCACTGTTGCAGTGAACTTTCACAACCTGTGTATGTCCAGTTCTGGCTGGCTGCTTAGGTTTGGAGATCATTCATTCTGTCATGCTGCTGAATGCCTCTGGAGGAGAACAAAATTGTCAAAAGGATTTTGCCAGCTGTATTTTCTCTCTGTGATACACCTCTGAAGATGCCAGCCACAGTTGCAGGCGAAACGTTAGGAACAAGATCTACCAGACCACGGCCACGCAGCCCGGAAAACCCACAACAACCAGCCGTAAAAGCCTTCGACAATATACAAAAAGAGTAGATTCAACCAAACCGTTTCACTAACTCCAATCAGCATCCTAAAAAACAGAAGTCTTGACGCTGCGTTGCTCAGAGAGGTAGCTCATAGTCGACAAAGAGGGAAGGATGAATTTACAGCTGGCAAAATCCTTTTGACACTTTTGTTCTCCTCCAGAGGCATTCAGCAGCATGACAGAATGAATGATCTCCAGACAGTGTGTTTCTCTTTGTGATATACCTCTGAAGATGCCAGCCACAATTGCAGGCGAAATGTTAGGAACAAGATCTACCAGATCATGGCCACACAGCCCGGAAAACCCACAACAGCCAGTACTCTTTTGGTCTTCCAAGTTAAGATCTGAAAATCTTTATAGGACCCAGAAGAGTTGAAATGTATGTTATGAGTTTAGTCTAAGCCACAAGTAATGATGCATGACTTCAAATACAGGCCAGGCCCATGTATAATGTATAAATGTGTATGTGTGAACATCCCCCTCCGCCTTTCTGACCTTGCATATTAGCCTCTAAAATCCTATTTCCCCTAGCTAGGAGAGGTGGAAGAGGAAAAGGTCAGCACTCCTTTGGTATTTGGATTTACACCATTGCTTTCTGTGTGATTCTTCCCAAGCTCTGCTCCAAGGGTCCCATAAGAACATAAGAACATAAGAACAAGCCAGCTGGATCAGACCAAAGTCCATCTAGTCCAGCTCTCTGCTACTCGCAGTGGCCCACCAGGTGCCTTTGGGAGCTCACATGTAGGATGTGAAAGCAGTGGCCTTCTGCGGCTGTTGC
The DNA here is from genome assembly GCF_021028975.2 of Sphaerodactylus townsendi. Classification (NCBI taxonomy): domain Eukaryota; kingdom Metazoa; phylum Chordata; class Lepidosauria; order Squamata; family Sphaerodactylidae; genus Sphaerodactylus; species Sphaerodactylus townsendi. The sequence goes on along the minus strand of NC_059425.1, from coordinate 26,572,348 downwards.
TCCCGATCACCTGGTCTGTTAAGGCATTTGCAATCTCAGATCTAGAAGGATCAAGATTGGTAGCCATAAATCGACTTCTCCTCCATAAATCTGTCCAAGCCCCTTTTAAAGCTAATGCTTGCACAAGTCAGGCAGAACAGAGACGGGGCTTTGTGAATGGTGGCACCTTGTCTTTCCCCATAAGGCTCAACAGCATCTGCTTTACAATCCTTTAAGGGCTGGACTAAAACATTTGTCTTTACCTAGGCTTTTAATCAAAGTGTTTCCTTAAAAAAATATTTTTTTACATCTACTTCTAAGCCTGAGGGCTGTCTCACAGAAATCGGTTTGAGTTGCTTAATGCTGTTTTTAATTATTCGTTTTAAAGTTGATATCTTTATGGGGATAATTGTTATTATTTTATTGAATTTTTTTTTACTTTGTGCGCTACCTCCAAGTAAGTAAACGTCTGGTGGTTCCGGGCCCCAAAAATGTCTACTAACTTCAACTAGGGCCAGAGCATTTTCTGCTCTTGGCCCGACCTGGTGGAACTATCTATCAGCTGAGTGTATGTTATGAGTAGAACTTAGTTCCAGTGGGCCCTGTGGAACTTAGTTCAGTTCTGCAGGGCCTGTAAGACACAGATGTTTCACCAGGCCTATAGTTGAGGCAGCAATGGTTGTCCAACTAGCTGGCCTCCCAAACTCACCCATCCCCTCCCTTCACTCTGGTATAATTTAAATTATTGTTTGTGTTCCTGCTCTCCCTCTCTTTTTTAATGTTCTGTAACTGAAACAACAAGTGAATTCATTGGGCTTGGACTTTCTCTTGTAGGCCAAGTCAGTGTCCCAACTTTCATTTATGCCTTTGTGACGGATGTCTTCATGGTGAGCTTCCTCTTCTGCATGGGTTTCCTGCTCTTCCATGGCCTGCTGGCTCTGCGTGGTCAGACAACCAAAGAATGGTTTGAAGAAAATCACCAGTATGACTTAGGATGGCGACGTAATCTTCAGGATGTCCTGGGACAGCGGTGGTACTTTGTGTGGCTCTCACCTTTCATTTCTTCCCCTTTGCCTGGGGATGGAATCACCTTCCAAACCAAGAAACCCTGAACTGAACCACTCGCCAAGCCCTGTGGCTGCTAAAGGTGGGTTTCGTATTCAGGCTGGAACTATTTCTGTCAGGATCTTAGTTGATAGGTTCATGGGAGTGTCAACTCAATGCATGGCAACTGTGAAAAAGGCAAACTCTATGCTGGGGATAATTAGGAAAGGAATTGAGAATAAAACTGCAAAGATTGTCATGCCCTTATATAAAGCAGTGGTGCGACCGCACTTGGAGTACTGTGTTCAGTTCTGGTCACCACATCTCAAAAAGGATATCGAAGAGATAGAAAAAGTGCAGAGAAGGGCAACGAGGATGATTGAAGGATTGGAGCACCTTCCTTATGAGGAGAGGCTGCAGCGTTTGGGACTCTTTAGTTTGGAGAGGAGACGTCTGAAGGGGGATATGATTGAAGTCTATAAAATTATGCATGGGGTAGAAAATGTTGACAGAGATAAATTTTTATCTCTTTTTCACAATACTTAAACCAGGGGGAATAAATTGAAAATGCTGCGGGGAAGAATTCGGACTAATAAAAGGAAATATTTCTTCACGCAACGTGTGATTGGTGTTTGGAATATGCTGCCACAGGAGGTGGTGATGGCCGCTAACCTGGATAGCTTTAAAAGGGGCATGGATAGATTTATGGAGGAGAAGTCGATGGAGGGCTACCAATCTTGATCCTCCTTAATCTGAGATTGCAAATGCCTTAGCAGACCAGGTGCTCGGGAGCAGCAGCAGCAGAAGGCCATTGCTTTCACATCCTGCATGTAAGCTCCCAAAGACATCTGGTGGGCCACTGTGAGTAGCAGAGTTCTGGACTAGATGGACTCTGCTCTGATCCAGCAGGCTTTTCTTATATTCTGAGGATCCTTGTACAATTTTGATACAAACAGGAGCAGGCCGTTATTTGATGAAATGCATGCACCTCAAACTCTCACCGAAATGTTTATAATATGGCTTACAATGATTAAATAACATACAATTCGTTTAAAAAGTTGCATAAGAACAGTAGCATAAAGTGAACAATGAAAAGTCATAGCATCAGAAAATTATACTATAAAACTGAAGCAATAATGATAGTAATAAACGTCAATACAATGGCAAAGCAAATAAAAACAGCCAATAAGAGCAAGCTGAATAGCCAGTGCAAAGAACAGAGAGTTAACTATCAGCAAATTAAAAAAACACATTAAGCTGTCCTTAATCTAAACTGGACCATTGTGTCTCAAGGTCAGTATTGTCTACTCAGGTTGGCAGCAGCTCTCCAGGGTCTCAGGTAGAGGTCTTACCATTTGATTCTTTTAATTTGAGATACTGGGAATTGAACCTGGGACCTTCTGCATACCAACCCAATGCTCTGTCATTAAGCAGCAGACCATCCCCAGTATACCAGGGGGAAAAGGTACTCACCTGGCTTCTGGAACTCCACAGGGTCAGCGCTAAGGAGATAGCTGCTTCCAGAGATGGAATGTACAAGAGTCTTCTTTCTTGTCACCACCCATCTTGCCTCTAAAAATGGGAGTACAAAGATCATTAAAGATAGGTGTGTATATATGTCTGTATGCATAGGGGAGATAGACCTCAGTGTTTGCTGTGACTACTTCTCCCTTCCCCAAAAGGGAGTTAGGATGGCTGCAACTTCCCTCCTAAGGTTGTGTTAGTAGATCTAATTTGCTGTAGTTCTGGAGCAAAGAGCTGTGGAATGGGAAATCCTTAGTTCACACCTCAGAGGAGCAGCAAACTCATCTGGTCTACCATGCAACACTGTTTGATCATTGCCAAGCCATTCCCTCTAAAACAGGCAAATGATCAAACAGTCTTGTAAGGGAGACCAGTAAGAATTATTTGGACAGTGAACATGAAGCACATTCAGTATTCAGAGGAAATTCATATTACTGGAAGCATGTGCATCTCCTGTTCTGTTTGTCTGTCTCATAGAACATGATCAAAAATTCAAGTTCTTGTAAGTAACCATGAGTTTACTACCTGCATATCTGGCAACCCAGCTTCAGTAGATAGTGGCATGGGGATAATAGTTCAGGCTATTTCCTTCTTTCAATCCACCATACATCATATGGACAAGGAAGGCTGAAATTGGCTTTCAGTCTCTTTGGCGAAAAGAATATACACTCTGTTAGGCAGTCTTTGTGGAAATGTGTAAATAGGCAGGTTCTCCAGTTTGGTTATGTCTGTGATTGACTTGACACATCTGCTCTCTTCTTCCAGGTTTTTTCTGGTTCTTACCAGGAAAGTTCGGCCACTGTGGGAGCGTGACAGCTGTCCTCCACTATCTGCCTTTGTTCACAGCTATAGATGTTTTTATTGCAGAGCTCTCCAAATATGGTGCTCCTCCTGCAATCTCCAACTGCTTTGTCCACTTCCCTACTGCGGAGATGTTTCTTTGGTATTTGAAGAGGCTAGCAGATTTGGAAGGAAGACGATATGGGGACTGTCCTTCTTGGCCTACTCCTTCTGGACTTTTTTCATCTCAACCCAACATGAGGGGACCAAATTTTTGCTCTCAGTGCTTTCCCATTAGCTTTCTTGCCTTTAATGTAATCTCCCCCTTGTTCTCTAAGGCAGTAAGGAACATTAAGTAGCTGAAAATAACATGAACCATGTTGAATAGGTGAAGAGCTGCCAAATCTGTATAATTGTGGAGATTTTGTTTGTTTGTCTTTTTTCCTTCCCCTTGGCAACAGCTGTGGGGTTGAGTCTCTGGAGAATGTAGAGAACACATTGGCTTTTGAAATGAACAGGACTTGAACTAATTAATGGTGAGGTTCTGCAACTGCAGCATATTGGAATTCTGGTGATTTTTTTTGGTTTACCTACTTCCTTTAGGATTCTGCCAGTTGTCTCACAATACTTGGCTGCAGCAGCTATCTGCACTGTTGACTTGAAGTTTTTCCATATGTGACTCCTACAATATTCACTGCCAGTTTATTTCACATTGCCCATTGACTCCTTTTAAAAAATATTTTCTGCCAAACTCATATTGTAATTCCTCTGTAACTGCTACAAATATGTAGAGAGTAGTCTGGTGCCTCAATTTCTTAAGTTTATGACGTTGCCATATATGGAAAGTCCAACTAGTGCCCCACCCACCCATGTGGTGGCTCATGAGATCCTAGGGACTAAGTCTTCTAGGACATTCTACACAAACATGGATATTCAGCTAATGACCCCCCTTCCCCAAAAGGTGGGCCTATTTAGGAGGAACACTGGAGACATCTAAAACGGCACACTAAACAAGGTATTACAGGTATTTAGCAGTAGAGAGAGGCAGTAATGGTGCTGCTGCAGTATGTATTCTGCTTCTGAAAACAGCAACAGACAGAATAGCAAAAAATCACCTTTTAGCAACTCCCCAAGGGAAGCCTGGGAAATGTTGCCAGTCCTTACACTTTGTGAGTAGCTATAACTTCTTTGTACCTTCAGTGGTAAGCTGGCTTACAACACTTTCAAAAATCAAAAAGAACTGATGAGAGACTTAACACCATCAGGCTCTGGCAATGGCTACCCATTCCATGGCACCAAGGTTTAGATTTGGCAAAACTCGGTTCAGATCTTTTCTTAGCTATGATCTCTACATTTGGCTTTGGGCAAACTACTGTCTTAGCTCAGGTTTTTCAATCCATCAATCTTTATTACAATCATAGACCCACATAAGATAAATAAGATATCAATTAAAAGGATAAAATATATTAAAACTAAATATATATCTAAAAGAAGGATGGGATAAAAGCATAAATATTAAAAGAAAACAAGGCATAAGGAAACAGTACAATTGGTAGATAAACACTATTAGATCAGAGTACACTCTGGTAAGAAAACCTTAGTATTCATTAAGCCTGTTTCACAGACCATCCTGCAATGTACTTGAAGTGCTGCTGCACAAAACCTGGCAACGCTGTATGTCATATCAAATTGGTATCTTTAAGCAGCAGGGAAGAATAAAATTGACCTGTGTGACCTGGAAATCTATGCAGCGGTGGTGAAATAAAACCATTATGTATATTTTTATAGTACTGGCAGCTGAAATCTTCACCTGTCTTATAAGGCCGCTGTAAAGCACTTTGCACATTAAAATGCAAATTAAACAACAATCCTGTTGGGTTTTTTCTACAGGAACATATGAATAGCCTTGTTTAGATCAGAACAGATACTTTCTACTCCATCATTGCATATTCTGCATTTTTGGGGGGGAGGGGGAGAGATTGCTGTTGCACCTCACCTGTAGCCATACCAGCAATGGAAACCATGTGTAAAAGCCACTTTAGAGAGCAAATTCCTTCAGAAAACTTTTAACATACAATTTGTATTTCACGGGAGATGGCAGCTCTCCCAAGAGATAGATAAAAGAAACTGCTGCATTCTCAGTTTAGCGAAAGACTTCCGAAAGGCCTTTCTCCTGCACACAAAATTGTACCTTGATCCACTTGGTCAGATATTAAAAAGGTAGCCACTAATGGAATTTGTGGTTACAATGGTTAGTAAACCATAAAATAGTTCTTTGTAGAACTCCAAATGAGCCTAACAGGGTTTAGAAATAGAGGAACGATTTACAATATTTGCTAATGTGGGAAAGTTCAGGTTGAGGCCTATTATCTTTCGACAATATTTTTTCTTGGCACTGCTGAAAAGATTCCATGGTAAAGAGTTGGCTTATGTGGCTTGATTTAATTTAAGAATCTGTATATTGCATCTATTACTTCACCTAATTTCACGGTTGGTGTATAGTGCCGGTTCTGAGATTTAAGTTCAAGCACTACCACTAGAGTTGCCATGACAACTTCTTGGTACCAACTGCCGGATGGAAGAAACCATGTTTTGTTCCAGAAGCCACCTCTCCCTAACACGGCCTGTTCCAGAAGTGGGCTTGTTGCTGTGGTAACCAAAGAGCAGCTTGGCCTGTTCCATGTTGTGGGTGCCATGCTGAACCCTCATCGCCAGTCAGTGCTGACCAACGCATGTATCAAACCCTCTGTGGACCCCCTTAACCGGATACCTGGCACCATCTATGAACCAAAAGGGCAGGTTCGACTCTTGGGGCTGATTTCGGAAAATTGTCCTTTGCAGGTAGAATGGAGCACCCTGCTGGAATTGTTTGCTTAATTAACAGGAGAGTCATATATCAACCCTCTCAATTATGCTTCACACCACTATTGTTTAATGTTTTATTGCTGCCGGCACAATATATTATAAAGAAATTCCCTGTGTTAGTGACATACAATATACAGACTGTGGCTCATTCCGCACACGCAGAATAATGCACTTTCAAGCTGCTTTCAGGGCTCTTTGAAGCTGTGCGGAATGGCAAAAACAGTTGTGAAAGCAGCTTGAAAGCAGCTTGAAATTATTTTGCGTGTGCGGAATGAGCCAAAGGGATGGGGGGTGGGGATTATGAAGAATCACTATATAGCTTGAACCTGGTTTCATAACATACATCAAGGAAATTGGATATGAGGAGATGGAAGACAGGGTCTCCTGTTCTCCTGTCCTCTTCCTCATATCTGGGAGAAAATTTAGTATGAGGAAGGGGTGGAGATAGATGCCAGGACTTTTACTGCTCAGAAGAAGAATATGTCTAGTGGTTTTTGTGTGTTTTGACTATCAAGCCACACCAGACTTATAGTGACCCCCTTGGGTTTTTCAAGGCAAGATGTCCATAGGGGGGTTGCCGTTGCCTGCTTCTGTGTAGCAACTCTAGACTTCCTCAGTGGTCCCCCATTGAAATACTAAGCAGGGCTGACACAACTTAGCTTCCAAGACCTCAAGAGACTGGGTTAGTCTGGCCTATCCAGGTCAAGGCATTCTAATCTTTAGTACAGGGAAACTGTATGAAGTTGCTGTCTTGGATATTCTTTGCATTTCTATGGGTTGGTTAATAATAGACTACAACCTGAAAAAAGCATGTTTGAATTCCCACTCTACCATGGAAGTTTGCTAGATGACCTTGGGCTAGAGATTCCTAAGCTACCCAACAGTGTAGGGCTAGAGATACCTTGGGCTGGAGATACCTAAGCTACCCAACAGTGAGAGATACCTAAGCTACCCAACAGTGTAGCTGGGTGGATAAAACAGGTGACTTTGGATCCACACTGGGGAGAAACTAAGTGGGGAAAAATGTTGTGGAAAGTGATGAGAATATTAAATATGGTTTTTGTTTGCTGACGTAGATAAGCTGTGAGTGGTAACGTAAGAATCCTTTCTTTATTGTATGCTCACTGAAGCTGTGAGTAATTGGACCACTGGTGAACTGAACAGAGAATTACAGGATTGTCGAAGGCTTTCACGGCCGGAATCACTGGAGTGCTATGTAGTTTCCGGGCTCTATGGCCGTGTTCTAGCAGCATTCTCTCCTGACGTTTCGCCTGCATCTTCTGAAGATGCCAGCCACAGATGCAGGCAAAATGTCAGGAGAGAATGCTGCTAGAACACGGCCATACAGCCCGGAAACCACACAGCACCCCAATTACAGAATTACAGATATCTTGGGCCCACACTAAAAACAGTGACTATTTGGATATATCCATTCTCTTGTCAGTTGCTGGATTCTTAAGTGTTTGAGAGTGGGGGAGGGGCAGAAGGGTCCCTGGAGCATGAAAACCTCTTCCCTCTAGCATGCACTACTCTAGGCAAGTCAGTAGGGAGGCAAAGGAACTCTGCATGTGCTCAAAGGAGGTCTCTAACCAGCATGGTGTAGTGGTTGAAGTGTCAGATTAGGATCTGGGAAATCCAGATTCAGATCCTCACTCGTGCCATGGAATCTGTAGATGCCAACAAATCCCTGGAGAAACTTATAGAACTGGACTGACGCCAGCCCCTCGATGCCAATTTCCCTTCCCAAATTCGTTTAGTATCCTGGAACATTGCGGGTTGGAACAACAAAGTTGCAAGACCTGAGTTTAGGGAAATGTTAACGGGCTATGATGTTATCTTGCTGCAGGAGACTTGGTCTGCATCTCAGATCTTTCTCCCGGGTTTTTTATCATATTGTGTCCCAGCCTTTAAAGCAAATTTAAAAGGAAGGGCCCAAGCAGGTTTATCAATACTAATTAACTCTAACTTTGATGTCCATGTGAAGGTTCTCCCGGCAGCTTCCAAATTTGCACAATCTGTTCTGTTAACTAATGAACATTTTAACACAATTTTAACAAATGTATATTTACCTCCACTTACAGATAGACTCGAGTTATCCAACCAATGGCATGATTTTGGTAACTATTTTGAAGAGTTACTGAGGTGAAATTCCCCTCAGCTGACTTCATAGTGGCTGGAGATTTTAATACCAGACTGAGGGAAATATGAACGGAGCCCTATATGATTCTTGTTGGGGTTGACCCAGAGTTCTTACCAGAGGGCTGCTGTCTATCTAGAATATCTAAAGACAAGACAATTAATGTAGCTGGAGTTTATTTGTTTAAATTTTGTATCCAGTTTTAATCTGACTATTTTAAATGAAAATGACCAATTTTAGCGGATCAGGTGAATTTACATATCTCTCAAAAAGAGGGTGCAGTGCTCCTGACAAGGTCCTAGTCACTAAAGATGAAACATGTTAAAAGAATTTTAAGATTAGGTTTTAAATCGCCTTAGAAGCGATCATCACCACCACTTCACTTCTCCACCATGTCCAAATAAAACCACTCCCTTTTCTGAGACTCAAAACCAAAGCTAAGCCGATTCCACCGAAATTAATTCAGGAATGAGATTTGGCCTAAAGAAATAATACTAGGGAAGTCAGCACCCTATTCCAGCTCCATGGCCCCTAGATCCACTCACTCTTCCAGCTATTAAATCCTGTTTGTGTTTCGCAGCACATTTGAAGAGCTAACTTAGGAGGATTATTGCGCACACTACTCAGGCTACTTGGGATGCTGTAGGAAAGAACCAAATCAAGAAGTCGACATGACCTAGTACTAAATGATGAATATTCTCCTTTCGCGAGGGACTCTTACCCGGGAGACATATGCAATCTTTAGAGATGCCTCCTGTAGTAACACCTTGGGTACATACTTCTCCCTAAAGAACCAACTTCGCAGTATTCTCAAAGAGCGATAAATTGATACTACTAAATGATCACTAGCAACGCTTGTACAGGCAATAAACTGTAGCGACTCAAAGAAGTTTTGGTCCCTTGTGTCCAATGACTCAGGTTCACTTAGTTTCCACGCAGCTTGTATACCCAGTCATATCTGGCAGAAATACTTCCTTGATGTTTTTAATGAGACCCTTCATTTTCCTAATTTTCATGTTTCTGCCTACATAGCGACAGTCCAGAGTGGCCCCTGTCGCAATGTGCAGAAGAAGTCGCGTGAAATTGTGCTTAAATTAAAAGGACCACAAGGCTCCAGGACCCGGGTGAGTTCCCCCCAGAGTTATTTAAGAACTTTTGTTGACTGGTGGTCCCGGTACTAGCTTTTCCAGCTCTTTTTACATCCGTTAATCAAACGGCTCTTGTACCATCCAGATTGGACTTATCGCGATTATAATTCCCTGTCTTCAAAAAAGGGAGATTTTTTGCTCCTTCCAATTACCGATCCGATTAGTTTATTGTCCATCACTGGCAAAGGTATATGCAAAATATTTTGCTGCACAATAAAGCTTTCTCTTCATGGATTACAGAAAACAAAATCATTGGCCCAGAACAAATAAAGGATTTCAACATGGGAAATCTACTTTAGGTCATTGTTTGATCCTATAGGACTCTCGTCACAAAATACACCAGCGGAAGCCAAATCATCCCTGTTTGTGGCCTTTTTGGACTTAAAGGTGACTCCTGTCTCAGAGATCTATTGTGGAAAAGAACTTGTTAATCCTAGGAGATTGACAGAAGGCTTCACCCTTACATCTAGTAATGGCCTTACATCGCCTTCAATTACTACCTGTCAAGTCAAATGCTCTCCTGATAGGGTATACTTAGTCCTTATATACCAATTAACAGGGGGGTGTCAAAACAGGGGTGTGTTTTGGCCCCAACCCTATTTAATCTTTTTTTAAGTGATCTGGCTTCCTTTTTTTTGATGGAGGATTCACCGCACTGCCCTGCGCTGAATCATATGACCAATACAGCTTTACTTTTGGCAATGCTGATGGCCAGCTATATTACTCTCCGTTACAAAAGCTGGCTTGGCAGCTTACTGGCATACGCTGGTGTTGAATAATTGCTAGTCCATAATAACCCTGGCCAGCTTAACAATTTTTGCAAAGTCCAAAAATAATGGTTTTTTTTTTGCTTGTTCTTGAGAGACCATTTAGTTGGCCCAATAAATAATGAGCAGAAAGCTTGAACAGGTCAAACATTTTAAATACCACTGGGTCTCCATTTTAAATTCACTAACTCCTCCTTGGGGTTTACCCCAAAGAAATTGGCCATTGAATCAAACGGCAACTTAGTTTGCAAGGCCATTAGCCGCTATTTTACTTCAAAGGTCATGAATTTGTACCATGCAGCCATTAAAGGCATTTAATGCTAAAATCCACCATGACAAATTACTATCACGGAATCCCACTGTGGATACAAGCATGGAGCTCGCGATATGGAAGAGTTTAGTCATGCTTTCTCTATAGTATACTCGTTGCTTACACTCACTCAGTCCATATGTATATAGCTAGGTCTGCTTGTTTTGGAGGTGGGCCAACATCTACTCCAATACAAGAGCATGGTGCATGACCTTCCAATTCTGGATCACGATTGTTATTTAACAACTGTCACAAAAGCTTTACCACTACCAGGCTCTTTCTTTCATAGCCAAAACGAGTGGTGAGTCCTTTTGTTGGCGAAAATCCATCAGAAATGGGTCTATCCTTGGATGCATTGGTTTTAATGAATGCCAATGAGCTAAAGCTGACTATCAAAAAAAGAGATTGTATGATCTCGAGTATAGTCACCTGATGCAGCAAGCTAATAAACGCTGCTATCCATTGCCCTTGGGTATACCATTAAAACCCTATCACCATGGCCAAGTATTTCCATTTGGTCTTAGAGACCCCAAATTGCTTTGACGAGCCCTGACCCTTGCCAGGTGCAATATTCTCCCTTCAGCTACCACTCAGGGCAGAATACAGAAAGTGCCTTTTAATGAAAGATTTTGTCCCTGCAGTTCAGCTTACGAAGAATCAATCCAACACGTGATATTACACTGCCCGTTACACAGTTTAGCCAGGAATAAATATCTAAACCCGTGGTTAAAACCCCCCCATTGATAATATTAATCTATCAATTGTGGTAACGATGTTGGATTGTGGTTCTGCAAGTGTATTGGAAGCGCTGGCTAACTTTTTGTGCTCTGTCATCAGCAAACGGTTATAACTGTACTGGAGATTGTATCATTACACTGAGGTCGCCATTTTTCTGGTATATTGCTGCTGTTTTAATTATGCCATTAAAGGTTTATATATATACTTTAGCCATGGAATCTGGTTAGGTGGTTTTGGGCCAGTTAAGGCACTATGCTACACCAGGGACTTTCCAGTACCTTCAAAGTATGCTTAGACCAGCTAGGTCTCTGTTGAACCTTTAGGCAAAGAAGTACGTAACTAAATGCAAGGTTAAGTGCTACTTTCTCCCAGAATTGGTTGTGGGTGAAGCTTCCATACGGAATCTCTACAAAGAGCCAGACGTATTTCCCTGTTTAAAGTGGATCAAAGGAGAATTTCTTTTTATCCAAATTATGCAAGGAAGCCAAGGAAGCCCCATGGGTTGTGCCCAGAAGCTCCCAAAAATGCAGGGGCAAGCTGTTTTCCATTGGGGCTAAAAAAAAATGTGGAACTGACTTAAGAAAGCGTGACTAGACCAGGTTGGGCTAGCTCTAGCTGGTGGCTAGAAGGTCATGGCTGGAGGCATCCTGTTCAACAGTAGCCCAATGCTGAACGTGTGTTTCTGGGCTCTTGAGACGGATTAAGGATTCTGTTGGTGCACTGCCCACCCCATTCCTTGAGAGGCTTCCTGCCAGACTGACCAAACTGGTCTCTGCACGATACCAGAGACCTTCAACATCCATGCTGGGGCTGCAGTATCTTGTTTTAACTTTGTTTGATTGTTAGTTTTGTATTGTTTTCGGGTGGTCTTGAGATACAGTTTTAATTTTAAGTTGCCTTGGGCATCTTATGGAAAGGCATCCTACAGAATTTTTCAAAGTAAGGGAATCTGTGTAAAGTAAGCTTCATGGCTAACCAGGGATTTTAATCAGGTTCCATTATAAATCAACAAGTTTTTCTTGTTCTTCTGAAATTGTGACATATTAGTTGTAGAGAATTTCATATGGACTTACCTGGAGGCAATTGATATTTTAGTATTTCTTATCCCACCCTTCCTCCAAGGGGCTTGGGGCTATGTGCATCATTTTCCCTCCCTCTTTTAATCTTCACAACAACTCTGTGAGAGAAGTTTGTTTATTTCATTTACTTTATACCCCGCCTTTCTTCCTCATGGACACCCAAAGCAGCTTACACAGTTATCCTTTTCTCCATTTTATCATCACAATAACCCTGTGAGGTAGGTTAGGCTGAGAGTATGTGACTAGCCCAAGGTCCTCCAAACAAGCTCCTAAGGCAGAGAGAGTGGAGATTCGAACCTCAGTCTCTCAGGTTCTAGTCTAACATTTTAACTGCTATACCAAAGTGACAAGGGCGTTTTCCCCACAGACAATATATCCTGGGATAAGGAGATGAGACATCCCAGTTTGGGCATGGCTTCCGCATGGCTTCGAGGCCTAACTCAGGCCGCCTCGTGAGATTTCCTTTATTCCGCGACTTTCAAAAAATGATGAAATTGGTGGTTCTTTTGAAAAAGCCTGTGCCACTCCTGCTCCCATGCAAACACCGCGGGAGATGGGCCGGTTTATTTTTCCGACTTGGCCACCTGCTCTCCCCTCCCCTTAGCTGCAGCCAATCAGAACGTCGGAAAAACGGAATCTATGTAAATGTATGCAAACTACATAAACTATGTAAACAATGTAAACGTAAACGTTCATATGGAAAATGAAAATAAACTGGGGGGCACGTGCTTAATTCACTGGAGTTTTTCCTCCCAACCTGAACGCACTGACGGTCAGCTGTGTGAAGGGAGAAACCTGGATACAAACACCCTGAGATATATGATCCCGAGTCCATCCCAGGAAATTTTGTCCGTGGGGAAAACGCCAGTGAGACAGAATTGCCAAGAAAGACTGTGACTGACCGAAGGTTACCCAGCAAGATTGCTGGCAGACTGGAGATTCAAACGTGGGTTTCCAAGATTCTAATCCAATACCCTAGCCACACTGGCTATAGAGCAAGAAATTCTTGCAAACTGCCAGTGAAGCTACATATTATTTTGTGATAGTACTACATCTAAGCTAAATGTTGTCTGTGCACACAGGAAGACTATTTGGATGCTGGAGATGGAAAGCTGATCTGTATGAAGCGAACAAAGAAGAAGAGTGCCACCTCGATTGGGAAGAGCAGCATGGAGCCGGAGAAAGAAGGCCTAAATTTCACTGATGCCTCAAACAGACGGCCAGATTCCAAGCCAAGCAGGCAAGTGGTTGCACTGGGGCAGAAGACTGAAGAAAAGGCTGTTCTTGGTAATGGAGGTGTTGCAGGAAATGGTGTATTTGTACAATCCTACATTGAAGCTCTCTTGCTGCTTGGGTTCAACAAAGTTGATGTAGCTCAAGATATGTACAGAGCTAGAATTCGGAAAGCTCTTTTGGTAAGATATTTTGATATGAGCTGTCCAGCAGTTCAGGGTTAGCGTTTGTTTTAGGATTAAAATCCCCCAGTGTTTGAAATCTTCTTGGAATCTCTTGGGGTAGCAGCTCAGGTTGTGAAGGGGATATCTTTAATTGAACTTACCAAGAACCTGGCCTCTTTGCTTTGTACTTGTGTGTATTTAAAGTGCCATCGAGTCACAGCTGATGTATGGCAACCAGAGGGTTTTCAAGACAAGTTTTTGCCATTGCCTTCCTCTGCAAAGTTGTCTTTAGTGGTCCTCCATCTCAGTACTGATCCTACTTCCCTTCAGCAATTTGATGAGCTGGGACTATATTATTCCATGCCCTGTCTCCTGCTTTGTACTTAGGATTGGCAAATCTTTAAAAATTGACTTCTTTGCTAATAACATTATTTTTTAAAAAACAGGCAAAAGGGAATGGAGCAAAGGCAAGTTAGAAAAAATAAAGCAGGAAGGAGATCAGGTCTGTGTCTGACTGGAGTACTGTTTTCCCTAGGCAGCAAGAAGCACCAGAGGAGCCCATACCACGCCCCAAGACCTTCTCCCCATGCCCTTTGTCGCCTCCTGAGCACCTCAGACAATCGAGTTCAGGTTCATTTCCATTCCACTGGATGTGGGAGAGATTCTCTGTCGATGGCCAAGCCGTATACCAACAGCGGTCCTTAGAGAAGGCTAAGAAGAATTCCTCCAAGGATTCCAGGAGCTCTGCTTGCGAGTCGTTTAGCACATCAGAGCCAAACTCGAGCTCCACCAGGATCTCTAGAGACAACTATTGCCTGGCTGAACGTGGGACATCAGGACGTTCCAGGGAGCTCCGCTATAAGCATCAGAAGCACCACCAGTTCATGGGCCCACCTCCCGGGAGTTCCCTTTTGCCTCTGTACTGGAAGATGGAGGCTCGGTCTGAGGCTCGGAAGCGCCAACTGCGCCAGGAACGCCAGCACTGGCTCCAACTTGCCCAGCAATTGCTGAGCCTTGAAGATCGGTCCCCCTGGTATGAGAAAAGGCTCTCAGCCAAGAAGCTGGAAGAGAAACTGAGAGCGGAACTTCTCTGCCTGGCCACAGAACCCATGGAGCCCAGTTCACAAAGGAACAAAATCAAGGCCAAGACCGCCAAGGAAGAGCCAACATTCAAACCCACCATCAACCACAAGATCCCCAATTTCAAGAATTTGCAGAAGCGTTTCCAAGAACAACTTGAGCAAAAGAAAGATCAAGGTGGAGAGCAGGAGTCAGTTTATTTAAAAAGGAAGGTGAAGGGGTGCATAAGGGATGATTCAATTTTTTTTTGCACATGTTCAGAGTTATTCCCTCTCTTTAGCTATATCCATTGGCAGATCCTGCAAGATCTGAAGTTGGTTCACAATTTTATAAAAAGCAATGTGACAAAAACTGAGCCACCTCAGGTGAAAACTCTTGCAAGCTGCATTTGGAATACTATGTCCCGTTCTCATTGCCCTGTTTCAAAAAGGGTATTGTAGCTTGAGGAAGTATTGCAGAAGTCAAAGGGGCCATGATTGTGTTGCTGTTGTAGTGATAGTTGAAGGGGCAGGCCTGCAGTGGAAGCCACAGGTCTGCCCATTGTCATCTTCAGTATAGAACTATTTCCTTTTCAATGACCTATTCGTCAGCCCAAGATCTCTTTCTCTACATAGTCACAACTGGTTCAGACCTTGTCAGTGTCTTTGCAGAAAAGATTTTTGAGGGGGTCTATTGTAGCAAACCATAACAGAAGTCCCAATGGCACCTTAAAGATAAACAACATGTATTCCAGAATGAACTTTCATGAACCAGAGCTCACATCCTCAAGTACAGCACAAAGAAATAAAATTATTTACCCAGTTTTAAGAAAGTTTCAAAAGGGGTGGGGGAACGGGGGAGGAGTTGAGCTAAGAGAGGCCTGGAATCATAAATCAGCTGTGATTCCTTATTGATTGATTGGATTTCATATCCTGCTTTTCCAGAACTAACAACCAGGCTCAGAGCTGCTGGCGAAACATGAACTATACGTACATCATATCAAAACAAAATAATAACAATAACCAGAGCCATAGCGAGGGGAACTGTGCCCAAGGCACGTGAGCGCCCCCTGCCCCTGCCATGCCTTTGCCAGCCCCAGAACGCCCCGCACCCGCCCCAGTGCGTGCCTGGTGCGTCATGCCTCCGTCCCTTTGGCGCTATGCCACTGACAATAACACATTAAAATCCCCCTCCAGACGGTATTTAGACAATTGTTTAAAACAATTTAGAAGTGCCAATAGGATATCCCAGCTACAATCAAACTAATACCCTCCTATTCTACTTTATTTTAGATGTATATCAAATAATGCAGCCAGAGGAGGATTTTGGGAGGCCATGAGTTATGCCTCAGTGGCTCTCAACCAAAAAGAACCTGTCTGGGCATTATACACAACAGGATGATGAGAGGGCTCAGAGGTGCTAACAGCTCTCACATGCCTTGAAAATAAACAAAAGGGTGATATTGGCTGACTTTGCACTTTCTAAATGCCCCGTGACTTAGCCGGGGGAGTGTACCTGCTGCGGGGTTTCTTGCCCTGGCATGTAGTTCTACCCACTGCAAGCTACCCAAGCCTTAAATCCTTTGCTCTTCAGGAGCCAGCTATGAGGGAAGCCCCAAATGGTTCCCCTACAGAATCTGCAGGGACTTTCCCATAAAAAGCACTGCTGCTGGCACCCATGCAAGCTCTTCCTGGGCAGGCCCTTTTCTGGCTACCACATGCATGGGCAGCCTCTGTTCCCTGCGTTTGGATCGGTTGAATCTTGCCCAAGGGAGCGGGGGGTGCGCAACGCACGGGGCATGCGCCAGTGCAGGGCGTTTTAGGGCGTTTCAGGGGGATTCTGGGGTGGACAGAGGCATGGCAGGGGCGCAGGGCACACGTGTGTCCTGGGCGCAGTTCCCTCTTGCTCCGCCCCCCCCCTTTCACTATTTTAGTTTTGAACACAAAACAGGGGCTGAGAATTTGCGCCCTTGCCTATCCCTCCCCCGTCTAAAATCCTTGCATGTGCGAGAGAATTGCCGCCCTCTTGATTGCGGCGCCTGCACACACCGCTTTTCTGCCCAAGGTTTCCCCCTCCTTTCTAAAAATCAAGGTTTTTCCCTCCATTTTTTTTCCACTGCAAGGTGGGGGGAGGGCGGCACTTCTCAGCGCCTGTCCATTGGTGGGGCAGGGGAGAGTGGCGAGGTGGGAAAACTGGCCCCGTTTCTGCTACAGAGGAGTTTTGCACGGCAGTGGAAGTCTCCGGAGCAACAAAGGGGCATTTCAAAAGGACCTCAACCTTTGTAGTTCAGGAAATTTGCAGAGCAGAGCCACTGCTGCAGAGCGGCTCCAGGACAGAAACATGACAGCCACACTGCAGCACCAGGGGCTGTGCAGAACTCCTGATTGCATTGGGGCATTCCCCGTGCCAAGAGAGGGGTAATTTCGGCATGCAAAATCAGCCAGGTAAATAACAAACTGATTAAGGAAGAGGCATGCCTCACTTCAAATTTGCTTACATGGTATATCTCTTATTTATTCTGCTCAGCTAAGTGTGGCATGTTCTAGTGGTATGTCCCTCCCATGTAAGAAATTTTGCCAGCAGGATGCACCTTGTGTTTTTCACCCAGAAAATATAAACTTCCTCACCAAATGGGACTGCCACCCATAGCTGATAGCTCGAAATAGGCTAGAATATGTCCAGGTGGACAGCTCTTTCATAGATGTACTTTTCCACAGCTTTCACATTTATTGTCTCGTGTGTTTCATTTTGCATTGAGTTTTTTTTCTTTTCCTCATATGTTTTGCTCTGTCCAGTGGGTGCTTCAATGTTTTATCACATTTTTAATCACAATGTTTTTTCACAATGTTTTATCATATACCCCAGTAAAAAAACGTTGAAGTGACCATTAGAGGAAGCAAAACACATGCAGAAAAGGGGGGGGGGGGCGCAACACAGTAAAGAAACACAATCTATGAAAACAAGACCTACCAGAAAGCCCAGATGTCAGAGATCTGTGGTCATTCGTGGTCAGGGTAGGTTGGAACCAGAGCAATGGGGTGGGGAATTTCAATTAGTGGTCCCTGAGTAACAGTCTTGGGTAGGAAAAAAGATTGGCAGCCCATCTTTTTCTGTACCGGAGCTAATAGACATCAGGGGGAGGGCAATTTCTGTCTGGCAAATATGTGAATTGGCATAAAGGTATATCTTTAGCTGGATCAGGTATGGGGTGGCTGAGTAGCTTGCAGGAAGCCTTTCACCACCTGCATTTATCCTAATTCCTTCTCACAGAATGTCTTCCTTCTCCCTTTGGGCACTTATAGACTTCTAGCTTGCAAGACCATTGAACAGAGCAACTGGGTCTTTGCAAGACCACATCTTTTCCATCCAGAAGTCAACCAGCATGTGCCTAGATTAGATTTTTTTTTTGTACAAAAACCCACAGGCTGTAATAATGAACTTTCTATATAGCATTGATTTAACTAATTTAACAATGTATACCTACTTCCTCCCTTTGTTCAACTATAAAAATATAAAACACCTTAAACAGAACAATAGTAATGGTGCTTTTAATAAGTATGTGGACATAATCAAAGTGAATGTATATTAAAATCTACTGAGTTCCTTGGATTTTCTTGGGGGGGCCTCTTTGATGGAGCCTCAGCCTCCCTGCAGGTTTAAGAATCTCTGAAGATCGTGAGTCCCTCATTAATACCTATTTTCCTCTGCCCTGCCCAGCAAAACTCACCGTCTGTAAGCCTTTCCGCCTTACCTCTGCTGGCAGCTCCCAATCATTCTCTGGGGAAGAGGACAGACAGGATCAAGAAGACCCTTTTAATGAAGTTGGCAACTTCTATGGAGTTAACTGGAGGGCTCAGTCTTGCCCAGACTTTGGTCCTCCTAGTATTTGTCCAGTGATGCACACCAAAACCTCTGATAAGCGACAAGAGGCCAACAGGTAAGCAAGAGCTACTTCAGTCCTGTCTGGTCAGGTGGAACACGTCATGTTATAATATTTCTTCTTCCATTCTTTTCCACAGTCTTGTAAGGAACACTGTGGGGCTGGAGTGGGGCAGTTGGCAAATTTAAAGTAAATTGTTCTGTCCATTGAACTCCCCACTCTCTCTCATCTTCCCCCATACTACTGGTCCCCACTGGTCCTTTCCAATAATAAACAATTCTGAATAATCCAAGATGTTTGATAAGGCTGCTCAAGTGTCCTCTTGGGCACTTCACCCCCTATTTATCATTCTAAAACTCAGTTACCAAGGAAGTGGTCCCAGTTCTTGGTGGCTGGATTGATTTCCTTGTTACGTCAACCTAAGCCCCCCAAAGTATCAAGCTCCTCAGAGGAAAAGAAACCTGGGCAGAAATGCTGGCAGAATGAAATGCATGGCAATGGTGCGTCCAACTTGGCAGTGGAGCGTAACGGAAGAGAAAGGAGCTCATGGGGCAATTCAGAATGACATTCAAGAGAAGCCTGGAGGCCTGGGATTGATGAAAGCAAGTGGCAAGTTGGAAGCCATCCCAGGCTGATTTCATATGGCTGTTTTGGTACCCCAACAGATGTCTTTTTCCCAGTGTCTGCACAGCATCGTTGTGCATTTGTGCACCTTCCAGATATTCCCCCTAATTTTCTACAGTCTTTCCTAAAACCTGCTTGGGAACAATCGTGTTTGTAAGATCATAGCCAAAGTATGGTTGGGGAAAGGAAGGTGAAGATTGTTTCAGGAGCCAGCCACATCAGCAACATTTTCCTTGTAGTTAACCCCTGCTGATTCCATCCTGCCTCCCAAGCCTTTTCATTTTAGATCAGTAAACAACATATTACTATAGTGTAATAATGCTATAGCAGCATATTGATATAGTATTATAGTTCTATAGTGATATATATTGCTATAGTGTCATAATGCTAAAGCAATTTTAAAGCCCTCTGGTGGTGGTGAGGATGGCAGTTGTGGGGGCTGAGGCAAGGAAAGTAAAAACCACCATGTGTTGCCAATGTGAGTGCCTCTGCATTCAAAGCCACAATGCCAACTACGCAGAGGACAATGTGAAAGGACCCATACTCCATCTTGAATAAATCTCAGCTATAGACTGAAGTTGTAATGATGGGGCAGTACTTTACATGCCAGAAAGAACAAGATGTATCACAAGGCAGGCGTATATTTAGCAATAGCATGGAAGGGTTTGTTTCAAAATGACTTTTCCCACATCCTCACCCCATTTTCCTCAATGCCGTGCATCCAGCCCAATTGAAAATATTGTACTTGTTAGAGCTACATTCAGGGCTGGTATCAAGGGATGGCATTGTTGGACATCTGCTGAGGCTCATGGTCCATAAGAGGGCCCACCGACAACCACAGACCATATCCATATATTGTCGAGGGCTTTCACGGCCGGACTGAACTGGTTGTTGTGGGCTTACCGGGCTGTGTGAGTATGGTCTGGTAGATCTTGTTCCTAAAGTTTTCGCCTGCATCTGTGGCTGGCATCTTCAGAGGTATATCACAGAGAAAACACACTTCTCTTTGTGATACACATGAAGATGCCAGCCACAGATGCAGGCGAAACGTTAAAAACAAGATGTACCTGACCACGGCCACACAGCCCGCAAAGCCCACAACAACCATATCTATATACTTCCATTAGAAATATCAGCTTCAAAGACCCTGTGACATCACAGGGGTCTTTGGAGTGATGTTCCATTCTGTGTGAAAAGGGAGACTGGAGAGGGAGCAGACTGGGACCCCTTTTAACCTTTTGGCAGCTATAAAACTTACACCGCAAAAAAGCTGCACTCCACCCTTTCCTCCGGGAGGGATGCTGTGTGTACACACCTGCATGGAACTCCTTACTATTTTACACCTTCCTGAAGAGAACACCACCTTGGGGATAAACCTGTTTAGCAGCCAGTATATTGCCTACTCCTTGTTTTACTGTAAATCTAGCTGCGATTCACAAATTTAACCACAGTCCCCAAAGCTCAACCCCTCTTCCAATCTTACGGCAAAATGCCCCTTTCCAGCCGCCTCTTTCCCCACCCCTGAAACTTGTGTGCTGATATCTTTTTGTAGACAGCTGCTGCTAGAATGGGAACGGCGGGAACGGCAGGAGAAGCTGCGGGCTGAGTTTCGCAGGCTCAAGGAACAGCAAGTGCAGCAGGAAGTGGCCAAGTGCCTGGCAGCTTACCGGAGCCCAGGCCACCCTGCCTTGATAGTCCAGAAAAAGAGGAAGGAACTCCGGTAGGCTGCAACAGCTCATCTCTGCACAGTTGCCTGTGGTCCAGAGTTCTGTTTCCTGACTTGTGCTCAATGACAGACTTCAGCAGTGCTGGGGTGGGAAGGGAATACATTCTGTTCTTGAGTCCAGAAATGAGTAAAGTATTTTTTAACCAGCAACCATCATACAAGATAGATGCTAGAATAGCAATCTGGAGACAGACAAGGAATGACGCTTATCAGGAGAGAAGATGCTGGCCTCCCTATCCTAACTAACTGGCCTTTCCTCTTGCTGCCACCTGCAGGGTCATCTTTTCTTCCTTTTTGTACGCCAGACACGGGTTATTCCCTCACCCCTTCTCAATGTCTGGTGTACAAAGTCCACAGAATTTCATTTTCTTACATAGACTGTCAAACTTTTCTCAACAAAGTGTCTTGGTGACTGCATCTGCAAAAATTTCTTCTGTAGGACAGCGTTGTATCTCAACAAGCCTTTCTTCTTGCATGTTTCTTTCTAGGTTTAGTTTAGTTGTTTAGTTCTTGAGTTGAATTTCTAAATCTGTGCAAGTTTTATGCATTCTTGGTTGTCTTCAAATAATTGTATCGGCTTGGGTTCATCTGTCCTCAAAGTCTTACAGTACCATCTTCAGTTGTCTGCACGCTTCTGATGAAGATACATATTCAGCTTCAGTTGAGGATGCAGTTTCTTGCTTTCTTCTGCTCCAGTGGATGACTCCCCTGCCGTAGAAGAATACATGTCTAGTCTGCATACCTGTATTGCACTAGTCTGGGATTATCACTTGTTGGTAATTTTAGTTTCATATCTGCAATGCTGTGCAGGTACTTTGCAAGTCTTTCGACTGCATCCCAGTTCCTTTTGCTTGGAGATTCAGTTTTTCTGCATAACGTGCCCACAGCTGCTATGATGTCAGGGCGTGTCAGTGTGCTTATGTACAGCAACTTCCCAAAGCTTCTCTCTCTCTCTCTCTCTCTCTCTCTCTCTCTCTCTCTCTCTCTCTCTCTCTCTCTCTCTCTCTCTCTCTCTCTATCTATCTATCTCTCTCTCTCTCTCTCTCTCTCTCTCTCTCTCTCTCTCTCTCTCTCTCTCTCTCTCTCTCTCTCTCTCTCTCTCTCTCTATCTATCTATCTATCTATCTCTCTCTCTCTATCTCTCTCTCTCTCTCTCTCTCTCTCTCTCTATCTATCTATCTATCTATCTATCTCTCTCTCTCTCTATCTCTCTCTCTATCTATCTATCTATCTATCTATCTATCTATCTATCTATCTATCTATCTATCTATCTATCTATCTATCTATCTATCTATCTATCTATCCAAATTTCTTAATTGCCCCTCCCAGAGGGCAATTTACAGATCGAACAACAATATAGTATCAGCAAGCTTAAAAAACCGTAAAATTTAAAAAGCTGAGTAGCAGTCTAGAATTTATAACACGATTAATTCAATTATAATTAAATCAGTCTAATTAAAAATTTAATTGCTCGTTGTCAGACAGAAGTTCACGACTTCCTTGCTGTTTCTGATAGTTAATTTCCACAGGAGTGCTTGCTGGTTTAGTTCCTTTCATGCTTATGCAGTCTGAAAATTGTAGGATTTTCAACTTCTCGTTTAGAATATAGCTTTTGTCTTCTTCTCATTCTATTTGTAGTCCAAGATAGTAGTTGATGTTTCCTAATTGTTTCACTTCAACGTCTTGATTCAGATACTCATACGTTTCACTATAGTCCTCCTTGTCTTCATAGCATAAAATCAGGTCATCCACATAAGAGAGAAAGTAAGTTCATTTGTTGTCTCTGTTTCTTGCCTTATTCAAATCCTTCTTTGGTTGGAATTTCATGGAGTTTTTAATTCCAATATTTTGCAGCGTGTTTCACCCCATAGATGCTCTTTGAAGTGTGCACAAAAGTTGCTTGTCTTTCGATTGTTCCATGCAAACATCTTTCTTTATCTCTCCAGTGCTCCCGATAAATTTCCTTGCTGCTGCTGTGCTCAAGAGTTTTCTTATTGAAGTATGTCTCTCCACTGATGCAAAGGTTTCATTACAGACCTCTTATTTTTGAGAATATCCTTGAGCAACTAATCTGGCTTTATATCTTTGTATTTTCCCTTCTATATTGTGCTTGGTTTTGAAGATCCACTAGCATCCCAGTCCCTTGGTGACTGTTCTGTCCAAGTTTCGTTTTTGATTATAGACTCAGTCTCTTCTCCGCAGCTTTTCTCTATTTCTCTGCTTCTTTTGAAGGCATTCTTGAAATGTCTTCTCACATGGAAGGTTCTGCTTTTGCTAGATAAGAAAGCCTTTTTGGTAGTACTCATTTGTTTGATTTGGTTGAATATCTGACATTTCTTTCTGCATACTTTTCTATTTGCTTGGGTTCTACTGGTGCACGGGTCTGCAACTTGCAGCTCTCCAGATGTTCATGAACTACAATTCCCATCAGCCCCTGTCAGCATGGCCAACTGGCAGGGGCTGATGGGAATTGTAGTTCATGAACACCTGGAGAGCCACAGGTTGTGCCAGCCATCATGGTGAGGTTCACTGTGTCTTCATTTTTCATCATCACTGTGCTTCACTTTTCTCTTTTGGCATAGATTTGATTATGTCAACTTTCTCCATGGTTTCTCCCTTTCATCAATGTAGGCCACACTGCATATCTTGACCCTTTCTGTCTCTTGGTTCCAAATCCAAATCCAAAACATTTATTAGGCATAAAACCAGGGTGTGTCATGAGTTCCAAATACAATAAAAAGAACTGGCAGTACACAGAGTAAAAATGTAGCAACAGCTTCAGAGATTTCAGCATTAGAGTTATTTAGAAGCTTAGCCATTTTTATCTTATCAGAAAGGAGTCTCTTGGTTAAGGATTCTGTATCTTTTGCATTTAAGTGCCTCGCTCCCCCCCCCCCCGAAAAAGCCTTCTTTTGTGTTAAGATTCATCTTGATTCACTTTTCTTTAATCACTCTTAGATTATTCAGGCTGGATTTGTGCCCTTGCCACAGTACAAGTGGTACTACGTGCACCCTTAGTAGGTAATCCACTTTTTAGCCAGGCTTGATTGCTTCTCTCCAATACTTGTGAGGTAGTTCTTCCTCAAAGAGCATACATCTAGATATTTCGGTGGGAGAACTATTTTTTGTTTATGATACAGTATTTTTCCTGGAGTGTGTGGGACTGTAAGCTGGTGTTCTTTGCCTTCCTTAGGAGCAGCAGTGGCATAGTGGTTAAGAACAGGTGTACTCTAATCTGGAGGAACTGGGTTTGATTCCCCGCTCTGCTGCCTGAGCTGTGGAGGCTTATCTGGGGAATTCAGATTAGCCTGTGCACTCCAACACACGCCAGCTGGGTGACCTTGGGCTAGTCATAGTTCTTCTGAGCTCTCTCCACCCCACCTACCTCACAGGGTGTTTGTTGTGAGGGGGGAAGGGAAAGGAATTTTTAAGCCCCTTTGAATCTCCTTGCAGGAGACTCAATCCAACTCTTCTTCTTCTTCTTCTTCTTCTTCTTCTTCTTCTTCTTCTTCTTCTTCTTCTTCTTCTTCTTCTTCTTCTTCTTCTTCTTCTTCTTCTTCTTCTTCTTCTTCTTCTTTTTCTTCTTCTTCTTCTTCTTCTTCTTCTTCTTCTTCTTCTTCTTCTTCTTCTTCTTCTTCTTCTTCTTCTTCTTCTTCTTCTTCTTCTTCTTCTTCTTCTTCTTCTTCTTCTTCTTCTTCTTCTTCTTCTTCTTCTTCTTCTTCTTCTTCTTCAGTCAACATCCACTGACTATGCTGTACACCACAGGAGGGTGCCATCATTGATCCTTTGTCTTGCTTGCTCATGATCTGCAGGCACTTTAAGAACCTCTAGCAAGCTTCTGCCTTTAATCAGATGTGCTTAATCTGGGCCAATGTAACCCAATGTGATTAAAACAACGGAGGTGAACAAACTGATCAAATTGTAGAGAAAGCTTCTATCAGAAATTAATATACTTGATAGTATAGAGAAGAGAACTTCCACAACTTCAGTCTCTCAACTAGTGATGGAGCTAGAAAGCTATCTCTGTTTTTTCTCTATGCTGTCAAGTATGTTAATTCTTGAATAAAGTTTTCTCCACACTTTGATTTGTGCACCCCTGTTGTGTTAATCATTCAGCCAACAATAGTGATCCTTAGATTCAGCCCTCTAC
This sequence comes from Sphaerodactylus townsendi, assembly GCF_021028975.2. Classification (NCBI taxonomy): domain Eukaryota; kingdom Metazoa; phylum Chordata; class Lepidosauria; order Squamata; family Sphaerodactylidae; genus Sphaerodactylus; species Sphaerodactylus townsendi. The sequence continues at coordinate 26,547,141 of NC_059425.1, read as the reverse complement.
CATAAGATAGGCTATTATGTTATTGAAAGTCCCCTCTGCACAATCCAATGACTGTTTAAGTAAGCAATGAGATCCCTTAGCCTTGGCCAAGGTAGTACTGTATTGTGCGGGGTGTGGGTATATGTGTGTGCGTGTGTGTGTGTGTGTGCGTGTAAAGTGCTGTCAAATCACAGCTGACTTATGTCAACCCTGTAGGCAAGAGACAGTCATAGGCAGTTTGCCATTAAATCCCTCTGTGTGGTATCCCTGGACTTCCTTTGTGGACTCCCCTCCAAGTACTAAACAGGGCTGACCTTGCTTAGCTTCCAAGATCCGACAAGGTCAGGCTAGCCTGGACAATCCAGGTCAGAGCACTATACTGTGGAATGACCTTTTTAAAAATGGCCTGTTTTTTGGGGGGGGGAGGGGAAGGTGGAAGTTTGGAAGGAGAACCAGAAGGCAAAGATCTTTAGCCACATTTCCTTCTTGTTGCTGCACAGGAGGCAGGAAAAGCAACGCATGGAAGCATATTCCTTGCAGCTGCAAGAGATGCAGGACCGTGTGGAGAGCCGGCCGTATCTCTTTGAGAGAGTCATGCAGGTGAAAGGGGAAGGGGGAAGTTCTCCTTGATACCATCCTAGGTAGCATCAATCCATCATCCACCACCTATCAGCCTTCCTTTAGTCAGGTTACTAAAGGATAGTCCACCCAAGGTATAGATCAAAGTGTGTACAAGTATTACATTGAACCATTTTGTACTGTTTATTATTATACAGTAATATATGGGGGGGAAAGAAAGGGGATGTTTCCACACAGTTGTGGCTCGCAAACAGGAGCAGCCTTTTTCTTAGCAGCCACAAAATGTCATCATACATTTGGGCACTTTCTAACAAAAGGGCACTTCAGCATCTCAAATGGAGAAGGAAGCACTCATTGCCAGTTATATGGTAGGGCCAGCTGTGGGACTAACTTTGTGCTCCTGCCATTTGAATGTCCTCTAAAAGAGTCTCTTCTTTTCAGGCCAATGCCCGTCAGGCTGTGGAGCGGCGTTTTTCCCAGGTTCTGTCTGCTCTGGGCATTGATGAAGAGATGCTGTGGAAGCATGCTATCCGGCAGACTGCTACCAAATACTCTTCCAAGGCCATGTAAGACTCTCAGGAACCAGGGGGGTGGGGCAAGGCCTTTGTGATGTTGTGGCTACGAGTGGTGGACTCTGATCTGGAGAACTGGGATTGATTCTCCACTCCTCCACATGAGCGGTGGACACTACTCTGATGAACCAGGTTTGTTTCCCCACCTCCACATGAAGCCCATTGGGTGACCTTGGGCTAGTCACAGTTCTCTCCAGATTCTGCCAGCCCCACCTACCTTACAAGGTGTCCATTGTGGAGAGAGGAAGGGGAGGTGATTGTAAGCCACTTTGAGATTCTTTACAGTTGAGAGAGGTGGGGTATAAATCCAAACCCTTCTTGTCCTCCTCCTCCTTCCCCTAGGGGGTCTTTCAACCAGAACTGTGCCTTTCCCAAAAGCCAAATGTGTATACCATGAAGTACACATTATATTTTCACAATAGGACAAATAGCACAGTGGGGAGGTTTGAACCCCATCTCTATGCATCATAGTCTCAATCTGAATCAGGCCGTGCATGTTCAGGAAGCACAGAACTGCAGCATCACTGTGGAAAACTTAAGATTCAGGTTAGCCCTCTGGGGCTGGAGGGCACAAAATTATTCTCTGTTCCTGAACTCTTCTTGTTGCTTTTGTGGCAAGGCAGCCTTGCACAGCTGGACTGCTGGTGGGGTGGGGACCCATGAAACATTTAAATTGTGGTCTGCTGGGCATGCCCCTTGCTTCAGCCTAGTACAGCTTGGTTTTGTAGTCCAACTATGTTGCATTTCAGGCGCAAGAGAACAAATTCTCCTGATGACTTCTCAGAGCAAATCTGACAGCTAAGAGAGAAAGAGAGAGAAGATCATCACGGACCACCATGTATCCCGGCCTTACAGTCATGGAACATTTGAAAATAAAGTTAGCTTTGGAAAACAGAGCTGCCCTCTGTGCCTGCTATGAGTAGGTGGGAAACGGGAAGTTGCTGTTTTTTTGAATGCTAGAAATGCTAGAAAGGGGTTCTGCTTGTTGCACAGATTCTACATTATTATAGTAGCAATGAGGAGAAGGAGTTATGTGGAGCACAGCAATACCTGTAAGCACATATCGCCTGCTTGAAGACCTCAAAGGACCTCCTGTCATAAGTCAGGAGGGTTCACTCTGCATTCTCTGGCCTTCTCTGTGTGTGACATATATTCACCATAGATTTGCTGCCTGATAGCTCTCTGATCCCACCCACTTGTAAAAGCCAATCTCCTTTTTTTTTTGATGCAACAGCCACACACACAAGCACCAAAAACGATCTGGCTGAAATCTACTCTTGTTTTAAAAGGCAAAACTATATCTCCATTCCCAATGATACATAGAATCATCAAGTTGTAAAGAACCTCCAAGGTCATCTAGTCCAATCCCCAGCACAATGCAGGAAATTCACAACTACCCCCCCCCCCGATCCCAGTGACCCCTGTTCTATGACAAGAAGGTGCCCCCCCCCCCCCAAAAAAAACCCTCCAGGATCTCTGGTCAATCAGCCTTTCCACACAGAAAAAATGCTTTAGCCTATTAATCATCTTGGTTTCCCTCTGCTGTACTTTTTCCAAGTCTACAATGTTCTTTTTGAGATACCACCATGACCAGAGCTGCACACAGAATTTCCAGTGAGTCCGCACCAGAGATCTTTACAGGGGCATTATAATACTGACTGTTTTATTTTCACTCCCTTTCCTAATAATCACTGGGCCAAAGTTTGCCTTTTTCACTGCTACAGCACAATGGGTTGACGTTTGTTATGGCTATTTGGTATGACCCTGCAGTCTCTTTCGCACTCAGTCCTAGCAAGTTCAGACCCCAAAAATGAAGTTTGGATTTTTCTGAACCATCTTACACTTATCTACACTGAAGTTTAATTGCTCACTCACCCAATCTGTGAAGATCCCGGAGGGTCTCTTCACAATCAGCATTAATTTTCACCATCCTGAATAATATTTATTTATTTATTTATAATTACATTTGTATACCGCCCCATCCCCTGAGGGCTCTGTTTATCCACTGAATAATATTTAGAAGGGAATAACTCTGCTTAGAATTGTACTGCACATCTCATAATTTCAGTGCACAGACCTTATTAGACCTTGGGCTATTTCTTAGTTTAATTTATACAAGAGGGAGAAAATTAAATCAAGATAGAGCAGAGGTAGGGAACCTTTAACACTCAAAGAGCCATTTGGACCCGTTTTCCATGGGAAAAGAAAACACTTGGAGCCGCAAATAATTTTTGACATTTAAAATAAAAATAACACTGTATATATTGGGTTTTTTTACCTTTTACTCCGCTCATTTTGAGAAGCGCATGGATGCATCTGCCCTGCTGCCTGCAGGGCGGGCAAGGATGGGGCCAGCGGGTCGGCCTCGCCGCTCCAACGGGGTGGGCGAGAGGGGAAGCCGGGCAATTGGTGCGCCCACCCTGCTGCCTGCAGGGCGGGCAAGGATGAAGCCAGCGGCTCAGCCTCACCGGCCGCCGGGAAAGCACCCGCCCTGCTCGAACAGGGCAGGCGAGAGGGGAAGCCCGCGGTGCGGCCCAGCCGGCCGCGGGCAATTGGTGCGCTTGCCCTGCTGCCTGCAGGGCGGGCAAGGATGGGGCTGGTGGCTCGGTTTGTGGAGCCGCAGTGCAAGGGCAGAAGAGCCGCATGCGGCTCTCGAGCCGCAGGTTCCCTACCCCTGAGATAGAGGAATTAATACATTTGGTTTGGAAGATAATCTGTGGGAAATCTGTATGCGTGGATTTGTGGAATCTAATGCTCAGACTCAACTGGTGACTGTCACAGAAACACACTACTTGAGAGTGAACTATCAAGAATTATGCCCCAAATCTGAAATGTCCTTAACAGAAAATATTAATCAATTGCAAACCAATTGGGAGGGGGCAAAAATGCTCAGCAGCTGTGATTGCCTTGCTTATTGTACAGTCTGGCTGGGATATTTCAGAAACCTTGGAGGGATATTTCAGAAACCTTCATTCCACCCATCCACACGCTGTTCAGTTTCCAAGCCTTGATAGCATGCATGCAAAGGAGTTGGTTTGGACACTGCAGATCTGAATGGCTTCTTTCATATTAGTCTCTTTGCATGCAGAAGGTTCAATCCACAGCGTCTCCAGTTGAATGGATCTCATGGTAGGTGATGTGCAGGACCTCAACCTGAAACCCTGGAGAGCCACTGCCAGTCTAGGTAGACAATACTGACCTGGATGTCTTCTTACACTTTGACAACAACAATTGCATCAGGGCAGAATAGAATAGAATAGATCTTTAATTTATATACCGCCCTCCCCCGAAAGGCTCAGGGCAGTGCACAACGAATATATATCAGTAACATAACATATATCAAACCGTATTTCAAGTAACAAATATCGATAATCAAAACATCATCAATATAACATCATAACATTACATAGCAACAATATAACAACATCAGCATAGCAAGCTAATTCTCAATATACATGGCAGCAATAAACATAATACCATAATATCATAATCACAAAACCATGAGTAGAAGATCATAGCGACACCATAACATTATACAACACTATTAAACATTGCAAGTTTTGGAAAACCCATATTAGAGCTCCATTAACGATCAGAGGACAGAATTTTATCCTAATGGTGCATGAAACTTCTAAACAATCTATTTGCCTTCAGTAGCTAAAACAAGTGCAGGAATCCACCTGAAAGGCACCAGCACCTTTGGAAGTAAATTCCATTGGAATGAATGGGACATAGCATATGTTTACTGTGCGCTCACGCTGTTTTTCTCCTCACCCAAAGCTAATGGCCACAATTGCCAAGGGAGACCAGGAGGAAGGGGGAATCAAGGAACTCCCTCACAGATTTCAAATTTCTGCATATACAAATTAATGGAGGTGCAGATCTAAAATTTCTGCATACATATTTTAAAATTTAAAATTTCCGCATATACATCAGGAAAGAAATTAAGCTGGAGGATTCCTTCAGATAGGTTCTCTCTCTCTGTTGGCAGGTGCATTGGGGTTGGGACAGCGTGGTTGGCTCAGTGTCACCCAGACAGCCTTCCACACCTAAGTCTGCATTTCTGTTTATTTAAAACATTTATTTGCCACTGTCATCTCACAACCTCATACAAGTGTTAAGAACGTAACAGCAATTTAAAAATAAAAAACCCCAGCAGATTACTTTAAAAGGTTTTTTTAAAAACGCACAAGCCACTGTTTAAGTCATTGGTTGTAAGAATTTATCTGGAATATGCCTTGGAAGGTGGAAAGGAGCAACCTTGAACTCTGGCCATTTATCTATACACTATTTACCCCGTGGCTGTTTCATGGTGGGGCTTCCCCATGGTTTTTCCTTCACACAGAGATTCTCCTGTGAAATGCCCCTAGCTGAGTGGAGTAGCTATTTTGCCCACCCTGTTTCCTCATTGCGTTTGAGCAACTTCCATTTTGGGAGGTTGCCTGAGGCCTTTTTTCCCCCCTGCTGCCTTTGGTCTAGTGTTAGTTCGCTAGATCAGCCCTTCTGAAATGGTGGCCTGCTGTTCTCCTTGCTTTCCTGTGAAGGGAGAGCAGTTTCAGGGGTTTCAGAAACTGTGGGGATTCTCTGATCTGAAGGCAGAGTGATTGCCGTAGAGGAGGAAACCTGTGTGTAACTGAGAATCAAACCCAAAGGGAATGTACACTCAGTGCAAAGGAGGCCACGTGTGTAAATGACCTCTCACATTTTTCAGAAACCGAGTTTTTCTACTGTCTCCTTACAGCCATAGTGCATTTGTGAACCTTCAGGGGTTTCCCTGTTTTCCCCCCCTGATTAGTTGTGGGAAGGTGCAAACCTTGGATGGCTTTCCTGTAGGCAGTAATTAGTGGAGCCAGTTTCTTGCTGGGGATGGGAGTTTTCTTATCCCCAACCTCCATTTCTGCAGCAGCTAAGCGGGGCAGCTGGAGGAAATGCCTGGGTGAAATGGTCTGTGTGCCTGGTGTCCTGGGCATGATGATGTTGCTTTCAGCATGACCCAGAAGTGATGTCATCATGTCAGATAATGCTCTAGCATTTGCCCAAAACTCTGTAGTCCATGAACATCTGGAGAGCCGCAGGTTGCAGACCCCTGCACTAGGCAATCTGCCACATGGTAGTACTCTTGCTTTCCCACTGTATTGCCAACTGTAGCAGCAATGCGGAAAACTATTATTTCTTTTTTCTTCCTTACCTACTCAACTGGGCACATATAGTAGCATCACAAAGGCAAGAAAGATTCTGCTCTGGAAAGCTGGTATATTCTGCATTCTAGAACCAAACAGCTCCATAGGACAAAAAGGCTTTGGCCAGGAGAGAAGTATAGGTGTGCAGGGCTGAAGTTAGAGACTGCACCATGGATTACCTCACGGTACCTGTGATACCTTCAGCCTCGCAGATGGAAAAGCCTTTGACTAAAGAGGAACTGGCTCAATTCTCTGGGACTCCCACCAGCCAGACATCCACTTTATCTTCCCCGGAGGGGTCAACTGTGACGGCTATCACCTCAGGGATGATTCCATCCAGGAAGAAGTACACCAAAGGGCAACCGTTGTCAAAATGGAGCAAACATTCTGCACATCAGCAGAAAACCAAACAAGAAGGTATGACCTCTATGGAAGTGACCAACTTTGGGGGGTATTTTTCATAGTTGGGTTTGATAAACCTGAACATTTTCAGAAAATCTGGAAAAAAAACAAACCTGAATGCCCATACCGATATGGCTTTTTTCTGGATTTTTGTTTCAAATATCCAAAGATTTTCAGATCAATTAAATCCTATGGGACATTTTTGTGGAGCTCTCAGGGGGCCAGTTTTTAAAGTAGAGCCACCAAATTGGCAGCACGGCTGCAGGTGAGTCTCCTTATATTAACCCCAAGTTTAGTGAATATTGGGTCAGTTGGTCTGATTTTATATGTCCCCAAAGAGGGTGCCCTATCCTTCCTCCATTGGAAACAATGGAGGAAAATTTGGGGGTCCATCAAATTGGACCCCGTGAACCAATTTTCACCAAACTCGGGGATTCTTGTAAGGAGAGGCACCTGCTGCAAATTTGGTGCTTCTACCTTTAAAATACTCCCTGCAGAGCCCTGCAAAGTTTCCCCATTAACTAACAGGAGCCATTCCCTTTAAAAATTAAATGGAATGGTTCCCTGATACGCTGTGGTGAATCTTTCTGGGGCTTGGAGGGGAGGGGCCGTTTTTCAAGTTAGAGGAACCAAATTTTCAGTGTGTCTGCAGCTGCTTCTCCTTACAAGAGCACCTGAGTTTTGTTACATTTGTTCAGGGGTCCAATTATATAGGCACCCAGTTTTCCTCCATTTGGGGGTCCATAAAATTGGACTCCCTTACCCAATCCTCAACAAACATGGCGATTCTTGCAAGGAGAGGCCCCTGTTGAAAATTTGGTGCCTCTACCCTGAAAATAGCCCTCCCCCCAAGTCCTAGAAAGATTTGCCATAGGGTAATGGGAAAAATTGGTTAATGGGAAAAAATTCTGGGGCTAAGGGGATCTATTTTTAAGGGTAGAGGCATTAAATTTGCAGCATAGCTGCTGATGCCTCTCCTTACAACAACTAACAAGTTTGGTGAAGACTGGGTCACAGAGTCCAATTTTATTGGACGCCAAATGGGGGGACACTTTTTGGGGGCCCATTAAAATATACCCCCTGTCTCAATCTTTACCAAACTTGGGTGTTTTTGTAAGGAAAATTTGTTGCAGCTACTCTGCAAATTTGATGACTCTCAAAAAAACACCCCCCCAGTGAGAGAATAATTCCATGTGTTCTAGGGAAACCGCAGAAGCGCCGTCGCCGCAAGCGAAAACGTCGCCGCCGGACTCTGAAGGAGTCGATTAAACGCAAGTGGACCCAGTTAAAACCGCATCTTCTCTTCCTCCGGAAGATCATCCAAGATTTGACTCAGTCTTTCCTGTTTGATCTGTTCATCTTTACTGTGGTTGGGATCAACACTATTTTGCTGGTTGCTCAAACATTTGCTGTAGTAGAAATTCGGGGAGGTAAGGCAAATTATCAAAGTTCAAACATAATTACTCCACCATATTCTCCTCTGTGAACCCTGATGTCAGATTTTCTTTAGAAATTGTCTGGCTTTTTTCTTCTTATGCCACCTCATACTACTGCATTTCAATAGTTTAATAGCTGAAATCATATATATTTCCGGAAATTTCCTTATGAATATTCAATTTAATCAGTGATAATTAATTGTTGTATATTACAGTCTTAGTTAGCTGGCATGCCATGATAGTAAGCATTTCACTATGAGATTTTAAAAATATCTGACAGCTGTCAAAATCAAACCCAAAAGTTCTGAGGCAAAATTTTACCACGCTTAATACACAATCAACATTTCAAATATTATTTAACTTCTGCTGCCACTTCCACGTAAGTTTTGTTTTGTCAGGTTTTTCAATTAACCCCATTTCACAAGGAGCCTATTTCACAAGGAGGAAGCCACGGCCCTGAAGACAGCTCAGGGGGTGCAGTTTTTCACCTTAGTAACCACATTTCCTTGCTCGACAACCAGAGTTGGCTAAACTTGCTTTCAAAACTGGGTCAGGAATACATCATGTGATAATTGACAGACATTTCTGAATTTAATGTATTGTTGAAGGCTCTCATGGCCGGAATCAACTGGCGGTTAAGTGTTTTCCAGGCTGTGTGGCCATAGTCTGGCAGTTTTTGCCCCTAACGCAGGGGTCTGCAACCTGTGGCTCTCCAGATGTTCATGGACTACAATTCCCATCAGCCCCTGCCTGCATGGCCAATTGGCTGGTGGGGATTGTAGGGGCTGATGGGAACTGTAGTCCATGAACATCTGGAGAGCCACAGTTTGCAGACCCTTGCCCTAACATTTGACCTGCATCTATGGCTGGTATCTTCAGCCACAGATGTAGGTAAAATGTTAGGAGCAAACACTACTAGACCATAGCTATGTAGCTTGGAAAACTCACAACAGCAAATTCCTGGATTTGTTTTAACTTCCTGGTATGTCCCTGTGGGGCAGACACTGCCATCCTGAATGTCCTTTCACTGTAGGGAATTGCCTTGGAATGCTGCCTATGGCTTGGGCTTCTTCATCTGCTTTGACTCACACTGGGGACCTCAGATTCTCCCTTTAAATCCATGCCAAAGGGGATGGATTTAAAAGGAGAATCTGGGGGAATTTGGGGGGTGCTTGCTGTCAGGGGTGCAATTGTTAAGCTAGCAGCACCAAACTTTTAGGGCATCTTTAGGAGATCCTCCTTATGATACCACCCAGATTTGGTAAAGTTTGGTTCATGAGGGCCAAAGTTATGGACCCTCAAATGTGTAGCTCCCATCTCCTATTAGCTTTCATTGGAAACAATGCGGGATGGGAGAGGCCCCTTTGAGAGTCCATAACCTTGGACTCCCTGAACCAAACTTCACCAAACTTGGGTGCTATCATCAGGAGGGTCTCCTAAAGATACCCTGAAAGTGTGGTGCTGCTAGCTTAAAAACTGCGCCCCCTGCAGGCCAGAAACTGAAAAAACACTTTAAAATACAAAAAACCCACAACGGGGGTGGAGCTGAAGCAGCTCATTCCCTGAAGGGAAAAGGTGGGAAAAATCTGATGAGCCAAGTCAATGAGTGGTTTCCCTGCCTGAAGACGTTAGGAAGGTGAGGGGATCTGTCGTCAGGGCTATGTAGTTTTTCAGTTTGTCAAACATCTGTGACTTCTCAATGAGCAGAAATAAAACAGTATATGTAAAAAAATAATCAAGAAATGTTTAAAAATACTTAAAGCCTGCTTGGTGTTGGTAGTGGACCACAGATGTTCCTGGTCCTTCTTTCACTCTATTTTGGGAACAGCTTCTTAGCTGCCTTGGATTTAATACAACTGACCAGTGGCGTAGCGCCAAGGGGACAGGGTGAGGTGTGATGCACCGGGTGCGGGGCATGGCAGGGGAGCAGGATGAAGGCATGCCCCAGCCGCAGTTCCCCCTCGCTCTGCCCTGCAATTGACACAGTTAGTATCAAAGTCACATTCTGTTAGATTAATGCCTTGAGTCAAACCTTGTATTTGTATCTCCCCAATTAACAAATACTGGCATGTCCCAAATGTCTGTGCCATAAATGGATACATTTCTCATGGTTGCCTGATCTAGCAAGATTCATTTCCTCCCTTACCATTTCATCACATTATTCAATCTATTTCCTGTGGTATGGCCTGGATTTCTTCTTCAGTCTCTTCTAAAAAGACCTTGGCATCTAATAGCAATCATACAAAGTTTCCCATCCTGTGAAACATTACATTTTTGACACTCAATTCCAAGCCATCAACATCCAGTTTAGAAACAGAAAGCAGAAATTCTAGACTAGATCCTTCAACAGAAAATCACGTATTCTTCTAGCAATAAGTAATTTTATTCCCCTTTTCATTTCAACAATATATATATATATATCCCATTTCCTGATGAAGAGTTTATTTGGGACGTCTTGTGGCATATGTATATTGAAGCTCCTGAAACCATAAATTCAGTAGTCTCCTATATATTATTACTTGCCAAGAAACTGAAATGGTTTCTTTCATTTTTAAAAAATTTGATTTAAAATTTTGTCTCCCAGAGACTCTTTGAAACTCTTCAGCTATCTTTTGTGAGCTTGCTGCCTAATTTGTAAGGACATGCTTCCACCTAGTGGCCAAGTTCATTGCAAAGGAAGCAATGAACAAAGGCAATTTGTTCGTGCTGCAAAAACTCTTTTGATCTCTGGTTTCAAAGTGGCCCCTTAATGGCTACTGTCTTAATGGCATTGCCTTTGCAACAGCACTTGGTTAGGCTTCTAGCTGTTTTGTGGGGGGGGGGGGGACAGACGGCTGTTCTCTTATAGTTAGCTTCTGAGCAAATTCCTCAGAGAATCAGTTTGCATTTTGAGTCAAAGCCTTCCATCTTTAAACGTCTGATAAGATCTCTGCATCTGCTTTCTGAAACATTAGTACAAGTCAGGTTTCTAAGGGACTACCGTAATCACATTTGCATAGCTCAGTGGCAAATTTAAAAATAAAGTACTCAGCTTGGCATTTTCAGCCTGTTCCACTCCAGCATCATCCAAACAATAAATTGATTGCATGGTTTCTATTTTCCCCTCATAGTACTTTAAATTGGCTAACTGCTGCCTTACTGCACATGGGAATACCCAGCCTTTGGTGAGATGAAATGATTCTAGTGCGGAGTACATCTCCTTGTTCGATTTGTATCTCTGATGGAAGATAGGCTCTGGGTAATATTTGTTCCTAGCACCCACAGAGATTAGATGGGTTAGATTCACAGGGGAAGAGGTGAAATTTTTGGTTTGTTGGTCCTGTTTCTCCCACTCATCATGTTTACTGTCAACATCCGGAGAGGGGGGGTCTTCTATAAGCAAATCTATCAATCACTCTGCATCCAGTACAAACTTCAATCTGGTTCTCCATGAGAAAAAATTCCAGCTTCAGTTTCCCATCCATTGTTTGTGAGGTAACAGTTTCGCTCTGGCAAATTAAGCACACACAGGAACAAATCAATATAGTTCAGTTCTTTTGTTAGCTAAATTACACACCAGCAGACTCTCTAGCTGGAGACCAATTTACATAAGAACATAAGAACAAGCCAGCTGGATCAGACCAGAGTCCATCTAGTCCAGCTCTCTGCTACTCGCAGTGGCCCACCAGGTGCCTTTGGGAGCTCACATGCAGGATGTGAATGCAATGGCCTTCTGCGGCTGTTGCTCCCGATCACCTGGTCTGTTAAGGCAATTGCAATCTCAGATCAAAGAGGATCAAGATTGGTAGCCATAAATTGACTTCTCCTCCATAAATCTGTCCAAGTCCCTTTTAAAGCTATCCAGGTTAGTGGCCATCACCACCTCCTGTGGCAGCATGTTCCAAACACCAATCACACGTTGCGTGAAGAAATGTTTCCTTTTATTAGTCCTAATTCTTCCCCCCAGCATTTTCAATGAATGCCCCCTGGTTCTAGTATTGTGAGAAAGAGAGAAAAATTTCTCTCTGTCAACATTTTCTACCCCATTTAACTCTTTAGGTACTGCAGCTTCGTCTGACTTTACCATAATCTGACACCATAATTTGTTAGTCTGGGCTCCATTACCTGCTGGATTTAGAATCTGGGCTGATAGATTCTGAATCTGGTAATTTAGCAGAATACAAAAAGGTTATTGTGTGCAGCAAAGCCCATCTAGTCTCTGTGGGTGCTAGGAACAAAAATTACCCAGAGCCTTTTTTATTTATTCAAATTAATATTCTTCATTTATTATAGAAGCTCTATTGCTGGATAGGATAAATATAGTTTTCTAATCTAGTCTAATTTAGGATGGCAGGAGATACAGCACCTATGCCCTGCCCTCATGGTTACAAGATGGAGAGGAAGTGTGAAAGGCTGGAGGAAGTTTCCCTGAGAGTAACAATCTACACATCAAAGGGAGAGTGTCAGAGCAGCAGAGAAAGGATGCCCAGTATCTTGACCCCTCTATCTTTCTGATTCTCTAGTCAAGTCCACCTCTGAAGTCTGAAGTTAAGAGACAGCGCAAAGTCCTCCACATCCAACATTGTGATTGTCTGACTATGGAATGCTCCACTAACTATGGTTAGTTAGGGTCTATCACACCAGAACCTGAAGTTGGCTTATTAAACACAGACCTAACTATAGATTCATGTGACGTACAGGCATTCTGGCTTAATTTTCTCTTGTTCCTCTACAGTAGCTTAGACAGAACAAATGGGATAAATCCCATACTTACTGAAAATTATTTGAATGATTGCCTACAGGCCAAATCCTTGTTTCACAAACTAATTGTAGTTAAACTAATCCATAATTTCATGTCACATGTGAAACAAACAAATTATTAATATTTTACCCAAAGTGCTGGGGTCTGTCCCTTTTAGAGGGGGGAATTAGCGGGGGGCAGACCTTCCTTAGTGAGTGGGGGCCACCAAAATATTTTCTAACTTTTTACAGTGGGTTTTTCTCCACAGAAATTCGCAGGAGTCAGGAATAAAGTCTGACAAGTTTCATTGAAAATAAAATAATAAAATTGCGCGCACGCACAAATGGTAAAAATGCAGACACACAGAGAGTTCACACAGTCCTTGGATTTAGGAACTGTTGAGAAAAATGGTTTGAAATAGTTTGGGATTTTGTGGGGAAGAGGCGATATTTACCTTACCTTGGAGCTGAATGGTCCAAGGAAGCAGAGTTCAACTCTTGCATTGAGCTCCAAAGAAGCAGGGTAAGAGGCAGTGCTGGGAACTGTATCTCTAGACCAGAACATAGTCCAGGAAATACTGAACACCTAATGCAAGGTTGGTAGTCTAGTTATAGGGAAAATCGGGACCTCAGGTTATACTAAGTAACCCAATGTTGAATGTTCCCAGGGCAACAGAAGTATAGCCCGCATGTAACCTTCCGAGCTCAAAGCTGCACACACCATTACTCTGGACCAGAGGTCTGCAACCTGTGGCTCTCCAGATGTTCATGGACTACAATTCCCATCAGCCCCTGCCAGCATGGCCAATTGGCCATGCTGGTAGGGGCTGATGGGAATTGTAGTCCATGGACATCTGGAAAGCCACAGGTTGCAGACCCCTGCTCTGGACAAATTAGAGAGAGAGAGAGAGAGAGAGAGAGAGAGAGAGAGAGAGAGAGAGAGGGAGAGCCAGCTATCTTGGAAACTCACCAGTGTAGTAGCATCTTCTTGTCAGCTACCTGTGCACTTTGTTTTCCACCCCAAGATTGTGCTGTATGTTTATAATGTCCTTGTGTCATGCCTGTTGATTTTCCCAACAATCCATACTCGAGTATTAGCATAATCTGTTTATTGGTTGAGAGTTGCAAATAGTATACACGCCTGGCATTGCCAGATCTGAGGTTTCCCGAGCAAACCAGCAGCTATATTCCCTTGTAAATTCCCTCCCCCACAAAGCTTCCCAAAACCAAAAAAACATTTGCTGCATGCAGAGTGTGCTAAGGCCCGGAATGAAATAACCAGTACAAGCAGGTGCAAAAAGCAGCAACAGGTAACAGTTATCCTTTGCACATCAAGCAAAGGGGTGCTTGGGGGCATGGTAAGACCACGTGGAAATGGGTCTTGACCCTCTGCAATGATATACCAGTGTACTGGTGGACATACTGCTATTGTACCAGTAGAAAATTATGATTGGCAGAACTATTATACCAAAGATCAAACTAGATTCTAGGGCATCTGTGTATCTGAACTGTGGATACTGCCGCCATTTTAGAGGTGAATTCAAGCCATTTAAAAGCATCATGGTGGCCCAATCCCAAACAGGCCTACCGTGCAATGAGACTAGGCGACCTTGTCACCTCCCCATGCATGTTTTAAAGAACCAAAACAACCACAGGGTGCTGTTTCAGCACTTTAAAATGCTGTGGGGGGGTGGGGACAAGATTGCCTAGTTCAGCTGTCCTCCAGGTCCTCACAAATTTTTCAAATGGCCCAAATTCACCTCTCAAATGGCCCAAATTCTCCTCTCAAATGGCAGTGGTGTCCATGGGTTGGACACGTGGATGCCATGACATCTAGATTCGTCTGAAGCCTTCGCTAGTTCAAGGAGAAAAAATTATAGGAATTTTGGAATGTGGAGGAAAAGTTCACTCAGGGCTTTTTTCTGGCCTTTCTCTGAAAACACTGTGTAATGTTGCAGCAGCAAACAGAGTTCAACAGTCTTCTCGATGCTGCATGTACTTTTGTCCAGACAGTCATTTTTGTGGCGCTGACATGGAGGCAAATGGCCTCGTAACTGATGTTCTTCTCCCTCTCATACACCCCTCCAGAATGGTTTTTTTCTGCCTTGGATGCTTTGTTCCTTTCTGTCTATGTGGTGGAGGCTATCCTCAAGATCATTGCACTTGACGTGGAATATTTCTATGATCTGTGGAATGACATTGGTGAGTATCCAATGGTGTGGGATCAGAGAACGTGGACAAACCATGGAATCAAGCCCTCCTAGCTTCAAACTATGTAGCTCACAAATTACTCAAAAATATATTCTCAGGACTAAAGTATGTACACATGCTTTTTTGTCTTGCCAAATCTAGACTGAGAAACTCCTGGAGATTTGGAGATGGGCTTGGGGAAGATAGAGATCTCAGTGGAGTGCAGTCCCATAGTCTACCCTTCAAAGCATCCATGTTCTCCAGGAGAACTGATCTCTGTAGTCTGGAGATGAGCAATATATCTGGGGGATTCCCAAGTCCCACCTGGAGGCTGGCATCCCTATGGAGAAAGTAGGGGATGAAGGGGTCTGCAGGGGCTGATGGGAGTTGTAGTCCACGAACATCTGGAGAGCTGCAGGTTGCAGACCCCTGCCAGGCGGTCTGTATTCACCTGCTCCAGAGTTGTTTGCCTAGGTTTGGGGGTGGGGGGGGGTTTCCCTTCCAACCAGTCCAGCAAAAAGTCCACCAACACCTACCTTGCTGGTTTGTCTTCATCTTGTTTCACTCTTCTTCTCCGCTCCACCAGATTTCTTCATCATGATCATGACAGTTCTGGATTTCATTCTGCCGCTTATCTTCTACGGGCAAGGCAACCGGGGGAACAGGGTCACGCTCTTCCGAGTCCTCAAAATCTTCAAGGGGGTCCGGGCCATCCGGGCCATCCGCTTCCTCCTCACACTCCGGTCAGCACCTGAATTTAGAACTGCAGGGTAGAGACAGAGCACAGGGGAGCAACCCCACTACCCAGGCTCTGGAAAGAGAACTGAGAGATGGGGGGGGGGGGGTTGCCCTGGAGCCCTGCGTAACTCTGTGCCTACTCTTCCCATGTAGATACCTGGAAAACTTTCAAGAAGTGACGAAAACATTTATGCTTTCCTGCCGGACCATTGGGGCCATCATTCTCCTCATGTTCACTATCCTTTGTATCCTTCCCGGGAAAAGGAGGGGAAAGTGGGACCAGTCAATGCATTTCCTGCTGCAGTACTAATTCTGAGATCCATCCCAAGAATCCCTTGCTATAGGTTATATCCCTTAGAATCCTACAAAACCCAAGCCCTTGATAATAAGAACATAAGAACATAAGAACTAGCCTGCTGGATCAGACCAGAGTCCATCTAGTCCAGCACTCTGCTACTCGCAGTGGCCCACCAGGTGCCTTTGGGACCTCACGTGCAGAATGTGAAAGCAATGGCCTTCTGCTGCTGATTCTGTCACATGAACACATGAAGATGATACCTCTTTGATCCTCTTTGATCTGAGATTGCAAATGCCTTGACAGACCAGGTGCTCGGGAGCAACGGCCGCAGAAGGCCATTGCATTCACATCCTGCATGTGAGCTCCCAAAGGCACCTGGTGGGCCACTGCAAGTAGCAGGGAGCTGGACTAGATGGACTCTGGTCTGATCCAGCTGGCTTGTTCTTATGTTCTTATGTTCTTATGTTCTTATACCATCCAGGTTTGGTGAGGTTTGGTTTAGGGGGTCCAAAACTATGGACCCTCAAAGGCGTAGTCCCCATCCCCCATTGTTTCCAATGTGAGCTAATAGAAGATGGGGGCTACACTTCTTTGTTGCCGGTCACCCGTTAGCAAGATGGTGGTGAGAAAAAAATGCTGATGGTTGGTCATATCAATGACTCATCAGTTCCAGCTAATAACAGGGAGTGACCTCAATCACTGATGTGCTGCTGACAGGATACTTTCGGACCTGAACAAAATCCCCCACTCCCTGCCCCTCCCCATAGCTCCCATGCATAAGTGAGAAAGTTGGATTTTTCTGCCCACACAGCCATTTTCCTGCCCATGAGTAGCCATTTCCTCCCACTACCACTGAGGTTTTTTTTTAAAAGAGTCAACAATTGACTCTTGTTATATTGGGTTCCCCATAGTCTCAGGCAAACATTTTTCATATCATCTGCTACCTAACCCTTTTAAACTGGAGATGTCAGGGATTGAACTGTGGCAGGGGCGTACCTGCCAGAGGGACATGTGGGGTCACCCATTTGATCACATGGGGGTGCAAAATCATGCCCTCCATGTGGTCAAGCTGTGGTCAAGGGCAGGGAGTCTGCATGACCCTCCAGCAGGTATGGACACCCCTGCCGGCAGGAACTGGTGCCGGGTCGCACCAAGCCCCTCAGACGAGTTGGGTGTGGCCTCTGGTGGAGGTGGGGGGCCGGCAGCAGTTACTACGGACCTCTGACATGGAAACCAGGTTCTCTACCATCAAACCACAGCCCGCCCCACACCCCAAGTGGGAAAGCACTACCAGAACTGTTCGTTCCTGCTGGCCGTCCGACAGCAATGCTGATTCTGTGAACTTAAGCAGATGGCGAGAGGGAGGGCAGGAAGGGATGAATCAGTGTTCAGCTGTTGTGACTCTTTCTTAGATGCCCACGGTCATGCCAATCACCAGTTGGGGTCCGAAAAGACTTTTCCTTCAGGTCAGATTGGCCAGGGATCCTGGAGGTTTTTTTGCCTTCCCCAATAGAGCAGGAGCAGTCACTGGGTGAGTGGGAGGGAAGAGAGTTGTGAATTTTCAGCATCGTGCAAAGGATTGGACTGGATGATCCCTGAGGTCCTTTAGAGCACTACATTTTTATGTTCTAGCTTTCACCCACATCCCTTTTTTTAAGGCTGTAAAGTGCCTTATCAAAGGGGCCAGTTTCCTCCCATTAATTGGCAGTCTCCAATCTTATTTTAGGGAAAAGGCAGCATTTCCCCCTGCCCCCAGTTCTCAGATACCACTTGTCTGGTGTAAACTTATGAACTGTGCCATCATTTATAGGAGGTCCAGAGAATACTTGGGATTCCTGAGCTGACCATACAGACAGTTACCCTTGTTGAGAATATGAATATGAAGAAGAGTTGGATTTATATCCCCCCTTTCTGTCCTGTGAGGAGACTCAAAGGGGCTTATAAACTCCTTTCCCTTCCCCCTCACAACAAACACACTGTGAGGTAGGTGGGGCTGAGAGAGCTCTGAAGAACTGTGACTAGCCTACTGGCATGTGTTGGAGTGCACAAGCTAATCTAATTCACTAGATAAGCATCCACAGCTCAAGTGGCAGAACAGGGAATCAAACCTGGTTCTCCAGATTAGAATACACCTGCTGTTAACCACTACACCACGCTGGCTCTCAAGCAAGAAGCAAGAATCCTCATTGCCTGTTCCAAGTGCTGCTCTTCAGAGGTTGGAGATGGACAATAGTTCCTGAGAGAGCTGAAGACAATGTTGAGAAAAGCTTTTTTTTTGTCATGTAGAAACTGACTTTGGTTCCCTTGATATATCTTGATTCACAGTTTTTTTGGAAAGAAGCAAAAGTGTAGGTACAACTGCTTTCAACCGTCTCAGGAAAAACAAGGCCACTGGTCTCCACGGGATATGATAGCATTACAGCCTGTTTTTCTCAGACCACCCTGAGGCAATATATCTGACTGGTTAACAATGCATCATATGCAGGAATAAACAGACTCCCTTTTTCGCTGTAACTAGTTCCTTAGCTTCACTTTCCCCCTTCCCAGTCATGTCTTCTGTGGTGCTGCGTGAACTGTTTGAGGATGCTGATCCAAAGCACTTTGGGGACCTCTTCAACACCATCTTTACCCTTTTCCAGTTCTTCACCTTGGACGACTGGTCTCTCATCTACCTGACATGCTATGAAAAAGGCAAGTTTATTTGCTTAAAACATTCGTATCCTGCCTTTTCTGCCCTGTGAAGGCACTTGAGACTGCAAACAGTTAAAAGTGCAGCACAAATCTGCATTTAACGTAATACATGTACAATAACCAGCAACCGACTAGCAAGAAGATTAATAAGGGAATTCCAAATAGAGTTTCCAATCCTACCCCAGAATACCCCACTGGTGGCTAGTGGGGACATGGCAACCATAAGAAGAATTGAGGATGAGTGCTCAGATACTCTGAGCCAGTCTTGGATGAAGTGGGTGCCCTGCTGTGATGCTTCTTACTGTCAAATATGCAAACTGAGGCCAGAGAAGTAGGTGGAGTGTGGTCTTTCCTGGGGGAGGGGTCTAGAGCTGTAGTTGCCCACTCATCCCCTCACCCTTCTCTCTTCCAGGTGCCTGGTATATCATAATCTTCCTGATCATCTACATTCTTGTGGAGTACTTCTTGTTCCTCAAGTAAGTCTGAACTGGGCAACCTCTGTCAGATTCCTGCTCACTGGAGAGCTCTGGAAAGGGAGGGTGAAGAAGCCTCTTCAAAGTCAGATGAAGACAATGGGGCTAGAGCAGAGGTGGGATCCAGCAGGTTCTCACAGGTTCCCGAGAGTAGGTTACTAATTATTTGTGTGTGCCGAGAGGGGGTTACTAATGGGTGATTTTGCCACGTGATTTTTGCCTTAGTTACACCTCCTCCCTCTCAAGCATGATAAGCCAGCAAGCCAGAACTCTTAGAAGCAGTCCAGCAGAGGGAGGTGCACCGGCGTGCGTGACAGCCTCATGCGCCTGCCATGCATTAGATTTCCATCACTAAGGACCGGCGTGATGCTGACTGTGTCACCACTTGCCAGGAGGCTGCCCCTGACCCTGGAATGCCCGGCCACGCCCCCGTTGTCCCCCACCCAGCCCCATTGGTGCTATGCCACAGTTTGAATCCCACCACCGTGGGAACCTGTTACTAAAATTTTTGGATCCCACCACTGGGCTAGAGACTAAATAAGTTCTTCCTTGGGCTTTATTCTCTGTCCAAGTATGAGACCTGAGAATCCTATTCTGTATGATACAACCTTCTGAGATCCTCAGGTTTCATGAACAACAACAACAAAAGTTTCTAGCCATCCTGATTGGAACATCGTGATCTCCCATGGGTGTTTTTTAAGGGTTTTATCGCCATCTGTTTATCTTATTGCTTTTATTGTTAAGTTTTAACTGCTGCGGCTGAACGTTTACATTGTTTTATTGCACTGTTTTATCTGATTTATGTTGTTCGCAGCCCTGAGCCCTATTGGGAAGGGCGGGATATACATTTTAAAAATAAATATAAATAAATATATAAATATGGTTGCAGAGGGGAAAACTTGAGTATGCATGTGCAAAGCCTACTCAGTAGAATCTCAAACGGCACCATGGGCTTTGGAATTTTGCTGATGAGATAATATCTACATAGTTTAAAAATCTATCATGGTCAAATGAGACTTCCCAGAGGAGGGAGCCTAATTTTAGTGCCAAATAGAGCACCCACGCATCATCTGTTCCTACCCCCCCCCCAGTGATGCCCTCAATGCATTCCTCCCTTGCATATCTTTTCCTCCAACCAAATATTTTAAAATAAAATCAGATCAGGCTATTTGAATAGCCCTGCATGGCATAGTCAGCAAATCTGGTTACATCTGTCTGTCTGTCTGTCTGTCTGTCTGTCTGTCTGTCCAAAATCAATCAGTATTTATTAGCCTTAGGCCATATACACATAAAAAGGTACTTCAGCTGAAGCCGTCCGTCTGTCTGTCTGTCTGTCTGTCGCCCCCCCCCCGCCCCGCACCTAGGGATACCAGCCTCCAGGTGACACATAGATCAGTTCCCTGAGCGAAAATGAATGCTTTTCAGGGTGGATGCCATGACATTGTACCCCACAGAGGTCCCAGTCCTGAGTCCTCCCCAAGCTCCATCGTCAAATCTGCAGGAATTTTGGCAAAAAAAAAAAAAACCAAAATAAAAAACTACCCTTAGCCAGTGTTCAGGGAGGACCTGGCAACTCCCTACTTCCACCTCCTCCATTGGATGTCATTCTATATCGGATCCAAGCAATCAAAATATGACAAAAGTGCAGATCTGGGGGGGGGGGGGGGTTGGGGGAGGGGGGCAGGAGTAAAGAGCAGCAAGAGCCTTTCCCCAAGGAATATTCTCATATCCCTTCTACACATCCCTTTGTTTCCAGTTCAGCTTCTGAAGGAAGGGCAAACAAATCCATCCAATGCCCCTTAGGGAGAGCCAATGGGCATTTAATCAGCAGGCAAGGTTTTTGCTGCTGGGATGGGCAGCAGCTGATTGAGAGGTGGGCAGCTCTAACCTCTTGGGTGTGATTTAGCAAGAGGTTCTTCTGCTTGTGCCCCAGTGGTGAGAAAGGGAGCTGAGCAATTATAAAGAAAAAGTCTCTGTGAGGGTTCCCACTACCTGCTAATTACAAGGGTATAAAGTTTGGCCCAGCATGGAGATGCCACAACACGGTTTGAATTTCTACAAGAGGAGCCAAGGTATGGAAGTTCTGCTGGGAAAGGCAAGGGTTGACCGCTTTCCTTGATGCCTCCAAGCTGACACCTCTGCTTCTCTCTCTCTCTTTCTCTCTCTCTTGGTTCTGAAGCCTGGTGATCGCTGTTCTTGTGGATAATTTCCAGATGGCCCTAGTTAAGCGTCACGAGGTTAAGAGACAGAAGGTCAGGCTAACAGTGTGGTGTGGCGTGGCGTGGCGTGGCGGGGTGTGGGGCGTGGCGTGGCGGGGCGGGGAAAAGCATGAGTGGGGTGGGGTGGGGTGGGGTGGGGTGGGGTGGGGTGGGGTGGGGTGGGGTGGGGTGGAGTGGAGTGGAGTGGGGTGGGGTGGGGTTCTCTGAGGATTGACTGCATCAGACCCAGAAGGGAATTCCCCACAGTCATGTAGCTAGGATGTTTTAGGCCCTGGGACAAAGCGCACCATAGCACTACCTGCCTTTGCATACATACAAATCAAATACAAACTCAATGAGTAGAGAGAGAGGGTGTGTACGTTCAAGAAGAGTATAAGTAATGTTTGCAACAACAAACCCCTGAGACTCCTCCCTGACCACAGGAGAGAGAGAGAGATTCTCCCAAAACTGCAGTTTTGAACAAAGAATGAATAATTTGAACACTGAAGAAATCATTTGGAACTGGTTTATTAACCTGGCCGAGGCAGAGCAAGCTTTGATCTGTCCTTAACAGGGGGATGCCAAACAAAACAAAAAAGTCTTCACCCACTGGAGAAAGACAGCAGTGGTGGGAAACTAATGTATCTCCCTGGCAGTGGGCAGGGAGTTTCACAGTTTTGGTGCCACAACTAAGAAGGCATCTTTTTGGGGTTGCCACCCATCTGGCCATACTAATCTTACTCCTCCATGCCCATCTTATTTTAGTATTGGCAGCTGAATTATTTGTTGTGCTTTTCCCTTTCTCCAATTTACAGAAGCTCTTCCAAACAGTGGAAGACAGCACAGAAGAAATTCCTACTGGCAAGACAGAAGGTGACTGAATGTTCTAGGGAGGGGAGAAGTGCAGGGGCCTACACCAGGGCTCAGCCCTCAGTGTGTCAGAATTATATCGCCAAGAGGTTCCTCTGAGCCTGCACAGACTATCTCTCACCACTGAGAAAGCCTCCTGCTGATATGGCCTGGTCCTTTTTTATAGACTTCTGGGTAACGTTGTTAACTTCTGCGTTTCAAAATACCTGGAGATTTGAGGGTGGAGTGCAGTTTAGGGAGGGGAGGGACCTTGGTAAGGTATAAGGCCATGCAGTCCACCTTCCAAAGCAGCCATTTTCTCCAGGGAAAGTGGAATAACTGGTTTTTAACAAACAAACAAGCAAGCAAGCAAGCAAGCAGTGGGGATCAGTTGTAATTCCAGAAGATCTCCAGCCCCCACATGGAAGTTGGCAACCATACTTCTAGGCCAGCAGTCCCTAGCTAGATGCCAGAGCATTTTGATTGACACCTGCCTTCCTTTCCCCTTATACATACACGCAAAATGTACCACCTATTGCTGCATGCAGCATATCTGGCTACTGAGTGTGCTGCTGCTTGCTTTTCCACACGTTGTACACACCTGTGCTCCTCCTCTGTTGACCCCAGGCAAGGGAGGGGGAGCACAGCTGTGTGGGTGATTTGACAACACTGTAGAATGCTCTCCCTGCCAAGCCCATTAGTGTCTCCTTTAGCAAATGCTAACCACAGGAGCCAACAGAAAGTTTTGTCTATTACGTGTGCTTCTGCTCAGATGCCGGAAGTTTTGATCTCAGATGCTGGCAATCCTAGATCTGAGACAGTCAAGGAACTACAGAAGGATGGTTGTATTGTACCACCTACAGTTCTCTAGAAAGAAAAGAACTAAAATTTGTCCCTAACCAAGAGGAGATTTATTAGCTCCTTGGAGTTGAGATCTGCATTTTTTCCCCCAGTGTTGTTTGGGTTATTCTGCCAGGCATCAGAAATAATAGTTAGGTGGAACTGAGCAGAAGGAAATGCCGAAAGAGGAAGAGAACTCCCCAGTCTCTGTATGTCCCCAAGTTTGCTTGCACTTTGCTCCCTACAGCAGAAAAGGAACGTAGCAAGGATGACGAAGAGGAGTTCTTCAGGCAGCTGGTCAGGGACAAATATGGCAGCCTTGAACTGAACGACAGGTGAGGAGTTTATTTATTTATAACATTTATTGACCAACTTTCTCCCTTGTGGAATTCAAGGTAGCTTACAATATAAATAAAACATTATTCAAAAAATGCAAACAACAATTATTATTATTATTTTAATCACAATTTAAGAACTCCTGTTAGAACTACAAATAAGAGGCACCAGTCAGCTGGTGGCAGTCTATTCTTTGTTCTGTCTTCTTGGGGTTGACCCAGAACAGAAGAACCAACTGGGCCCAGACTCCACATTGTATTTTACATGACATTACCATGAGAACTTGTCAGCCACACAGTAGCTGCAAGTTCTCTGTGCAACTCCATCTAGAGTAGGGGTGGCCAACTCTGGCGCTTCAGATGTTCATGGACTACAATTCCAATTGGCCATGCCAGCAGGGGCTGATGGGAATTGTAGTCCATGAACATCTGAAGTGCCAGAGTTGGACACCTCTGATCTAGAAGCAGCACAGGGACCTATTCAGACTGGGACTTTAGCACAAGGTAAGGAGGAATTCCAACTTTCCTTCGTCCCACTGTTTTCCCAACCTGAAATTGCCCCAGCAGGTATTATTTGTTCCATTTGAAGCTGTACATGCAAGCATTCAGTGCATGTACAGTCCCCCAGTGGAGCAAATTAAGGCTCCCAGGGCCAATTTGGGGTCAGGAAAACAGGGGAGTCCCCCTGTGCCCTAATAGTCCTGATCTGAATTGGGCCACTGCAGTGCTTCTGAATTGCCACAGGGAACTTACAACTGCTGCAAGTCTCCATGGTGGTCACATGAAGAATTTTAATGTCTAGGCTAAGCAGAATGCTTAGTCGTGTGCCATAAGTTCAAGGGAATGCAAACACAATCCATACACAAATGTATATACCATGCAAATGAATGTACAGTAGTAGAGCTCAGCTCAGTGATAAAGCTTCTGTTTTGCATGTGGAAGGTCCCAGATAAAAGACTAGTGGAAGCTGGGGGGAGAATTGAAGTCTTATAAGTTCAAGGAAAAGTTAATCAGCTGTGATTTATAGTAGTATTAGAGCCAACAGGCAAAAAAAGATCTTGAAGTCTTATTCTTATAATAAAATATAAAGTATTATTCACTTTTTTTAAGTGCAGCTGTTAGGATTCTAATATATAAGTGTATAAATGTAGGCATATTTCCTTAACAATTAACAGTTACTGATATCGATAAGTAATTTTAAATTAAGCAGCTATAAGGCTGCAGGAAAGATTTGCTATTTTTTATATCAAAAATATTATTAGTAATTTCAAATGGCTTTTTAAATCCCTTCAGTATTATTAATAATTAATGCAGATCTATCCTTTATGTGTTTGTATACTATTGTTCTTCTTCCTGTGGTATTTTTAAAATGTCATTATGTTCCACGAAAAACGATAAATTACACCAGGTTCAATGATTGGCCTCTCCCATTTAAAGGGGTGAAGTAGTAGTGATATGAAGCTTCTCTGCCTGTCACTGCCAGTCTAAGGAGACAATTGATAGTCCAGTGGTCTGATTCAGAGTAAGGGATCGTCATGTAACAATAACAGAAATAACAATAACAATGAAGCTTGCACCGGCCGTGATTGTGATCTTCAACAGACCGGTGGACAGAGGACTAGGAAATGGGTGTCAGAAATCCTCGAATAGACTGGTTGAGGAAGAGGAGACAATAGCCTTTTTTCAACCTGGGTTTTGTATCGTCACCCTTTCTTTGCCGTTGCCTAATGCCTGATTTAATTAATTATTAGGAGTGTGGGCTGCTAGGAGTAGTTGGTTTTCTTTTTGTATATTGTTAGTTTCCTTTGCATACTGCTAGAGACTGTAGCTAACTTGTAGCTTAACTTCTTTTTGTAGAGTGTTAGGGAGTGTAGGTGGGATAAGTGTAGCCAGCTCCTTCTGGAGTAATTAGGTAGTATTTCCAGGTTGTCTCTTTTGCAGCAGTTTTAGTTAATGTAGAGTAGTCTTAGTACTATTGTTAATGTTTTAGTTATTATTAATGCACTGGCATAGAATTGATGTATTGATACATTGTGAACTTATGGTTGTAAATGTATTGATGTATTGTTAATTGATATTGTCTATGTGCTGATATTTGATATGCTGATGTTTTCTAATATACTGATTTATTGTTAATGTATTGATAGTATGAAGTTAGTACTGATGTATTAATATGTATTATGTAGTGCTGCTGTTATTGTTATTAGTTAATTGTTAGGCCTGGGATGTTTAAGTTGTCGTTGGAAATTTCATTCTTATTATGTAGTTTTTATGTATGTTATCAGTATTTATTTTGTTATAGTGTATATTGTTTTATTATGTTGTTAGCCGCCCTGAGCCTTTTGGGGATAGGGAAGGTATAAATCAAATTACAAATACAAAATACAAAATGTGTTCAATGCAGCCCTGTTCATGTGTTACAATGAATGGTTGTACATCTGGTATGTACGTGCGGACACCTGTTTGTAAGAAAGAGTCAGCTTCACCGATGATGCTGGGACTACAGTATGAATAAATGTAGGTTTTCAACCACACATTGAATGCAATGTAAGAATTGCTTAGCAGACATAAATGCACTTACTGTTGCTTGTGAACAGGGCTTCCAGGTACAATGTACCCTTGATTTTCCTTTGTATATGCATGTTACTTCCAATGCAAGACCAGCTTGATGGTGGCAAAAAGTCACCCAAGCTACCTTTTCTTTCTCTTCCAGTGAATGGCAGCTTCTCTACAGGTATTTTCAGCTGATGACAGCTATTGAAACAAATCAGCAGCAGTTTCGGGCTCAGGCCGCCACCTCTGACAGGATAGTGGACACTTTCTTCGAAGTGGGAGAGAATGGAAAGGTTTGTCATTGCTGGAAATTCCTTCAGTCTTTCTGTCGGTTCTCAATAGAGCCAAAAGTTCACTTCTCATAGTGTTTGTTGCGTGAGGAATCCAGGGAGACCTGAAAATACTCTGTCTTGGAAGGGCAATGGAAGTGCCACTTGACGTCAGCCCGAAAGCTCCATCTTGACCACAGTGGGCACTTCTGGGATTTTGAGGATAGGTATTGGGGGGCACGTGATTAATAACAGAGGCTGACTCCTCCTTCCCTCTCGTTGCAGGCGGTTTAAGAATTGTACTCACCCAGACGAAGAATAGAAGAGTGCTTCTAGGGCAGTTGGGGCTAGACTTTGCTTACTTCCACAGGGTTTAGATTTTTTTTAATGCCAAATTGTGTTAAGAGTTAATAAATGTCTTCATATCACATCCTCTCAGCATTGGTCAGTAGAGCTTCACGATCCTAGCTGGATGTCCTATGA
This sequence comes from Sphaerodactylus townsendi, assembly GCF_021028975.2. Lineage (NCBI taxonomy): Eukaryota > Metazoa > Chordata > Lepidosauria > Squamata > Sphaerodactylidae > Sphaerodactylus > Sphaerodactylus townsendi. The sequence continues at coordinate 26,520,357 of NC_059425.1, read as the reverse complement.
AGCAGTCCATGTCTAAGGTTTACTAGGAAAAAATTGTATTCCCCATCTGGAGAAGTACCTCTGTTTATAGGAGGAAGAAGGCTGCAGCATAATCTCCAGGGACCTTACTCTCAACCCGTTCTTCCTTATTTTGATTAAAACATAGTTCTTTCTTGTAAAAAAGGAAAGTACTTGATGTTTGTCTTCACATCTGCAGGGAGGGTCAGTGCTCAGAGCCATGAGTGGCTCCTTAAACTATACTAGCAGCCACTGTTCTACTACAACTGTTTGCCATATGGTGAAATGCACCAATTTGATGCTCCTCCAAGCACAAACCTTCAGCCTGGATGACTTCAGCCACCATCTTTCTGTCTTCTAGGAGCGATTCTCTTGTTTGCACCAAAGTGTCCCAAAGAAACATTTTGTGTCTCCCCATGAGGGCAGTGAAATTGGAAGTGCAGAGTTCCAAGGCTCCTGAGGAATAGAACTTTTTACCTAATGTGTCAAGTTTTCTCCCTTGCGTATCGAAAGATACTGAGCGGGTCCCCAACCTGAACCCAGAAGGCAAGACCAAAGGCATGGGGGAGGGGGATGGCACCTGGGGCAACACCTGCTCCACCCCCCCCACACACACACACACTGGTGGGAGCCTGTGTAGGCTGCCCCTCGGCCCCGCCCCGCCAGGCTGCTCCTTCAGCCAATGGAGCCTCCACCAGCTAAAAGAGCAGCCTGGTAGAGTGGGGCCGAGGGGAGGGGCGTGGGGGCGATTCTCTGTCCCCCAAGTGACCAGCGGGCATGCACCTGGGGACATGTGACCCCACATGTCCCTGTGAGCGCCCCGCCCCTGGGCAAGACCTCTGTGACCAGGGAACTGGTTGGGAGTGGTGATATAAAAAATTCAGAGCCTTGTTCCTTAACTTTGTAAAGATTCTCTTTCTTGTGAGAGCCACTACAGAAGCAGGCCTAGCCCTGATATTGGAGGCCTGCCTGCTCCAGTCTCTCTGACAGAGGACTTGAGACTGTATACTGAGCAATTGACCCGTACAGCAAAATCCCTGGGAGTGGATTATGCAGGATCAGATCTGAAACCCTCCTATCTGACCATGGATGAGCTGGAGCTACACCCATCCCCTCTCCTCGGCAGGAACTGAGGGAAGAGTGCTTCCCTGCTGCTTCTGCGGGTGGGAGGAGTCATTGACTGGACACAAGGTGGAAGGAAGGGGGGAGTGCTCTTCCCTCCTGAACTTTCTAGAAGCTTTTGGAAGTTTGATCTCTGGGGCTGGACTGCAAGTGCACAGTCCCATGTAAGACTGCACAAAAGCCATGAATAATTTGTTTTCCTTTTGATGACAGAGATCTTTCCCAAGTTTCAAAAACTCTGGCCAAGATTATACATATGCAGCACAATAGGATGGTAGAATCCTAAGGTCACAGAGTGGGATGGCTTCACTTTGGACTCACAGGCTGCCCATTCATTTTTGGATCCAATACATGCTACTGCTGCTTAACTTTTAAATGCTTTATGACCAAATGCTTTATCTGGGTCCACAGATCTAAAGAAAATGCCTCCCTGCATGTTCTTTGTCTAAAGGCCAGACTACACATTTGGGTTTTAATTAATTGGATCTGGGATCAGGGGTGTAGCTAGAGAAAATAATGCCTGGGGCAGTGAAATCTCACCCCCCCCCTAAAAAAAACCTATCAAGCACACCCTTGTGCCGGGATGGGGAGAGGAGCAGGCTCAGTTCCCCTCCCCTCCCCTGGATTCTGGGAGCCTTCCTGACTTCAGCATGACTTCAAGAGGAATTAAATAGAGAGTTTGCAAAGGCGGATCAAGCCAAGCCAGGGAACCTGGAGCGGACCAGGATCCCCCCCCCCCAATTCTCTCATTTCCACCCCCCCCCCAAACCTATTTGCAGGTGCTTTAAGGGACAGGAAGCTGTGGCTGCCAGCACATCACTGGGAGGAGGGGAAGGGGAAAAAATAAAGTTCAGCGCTTCCCCTCTGGCCACTCCTGAACTTCCCTGGCAGAGCAAACATGAGTGTCTCTTTACTGCCCAGAAAGGGCTGGAGGGGATAGGAGGGTGTGCGCTTCCATTGGGGAGGGGAAAGAAAAAATGGCATTCCAAGTGGCATGTGGTTTGTAGGGAAGAGCGCCACTTCTTGCAAGCGGTCAGCATTCAGAAGGTGGCAAGCTGGGCAGATCCCCCAATCTTGGGCTGCATGATCCCTTCCAAAGCCCCCCCCCCCCCCGGCTGCCTGGGTTCCTTGGACCCAGTTTGAGCTCCTTGCAGCCACACAGCAGCTGTGTGAGATGGCTTTTTTAACATTAAAAGACACCCCAAAAAGGCTCAGCCTGCCACTGCAGGGGAAGTTGTCCTGCCTTCCCTCCAAACTATTTTCCTGTGTGAAAACTGTGCTGGGGAAAATTATTCCCCTTATTTTTGCTGATTCAGTGCAGTAAAACACCTTAGGGGGAAGACTGGAGCCTTTCCCCTTTACACAGCATCTGTTCTGAGCATGTCTGCATTTTCCTGGATGGCCCAGTCTAGCCCAATCTTGTCAGATCTCAAAGGCTAAGATGGGTCTGCCTTGACTAGTACTTGGATGGGAGACAAGAAGCCCATGGTTACTGCACAGAAGTTTGCCTCTTGCTTTGAAAACACTACAGGGTTGCCCTAAGTTGGCTATGACAGGAAGTTACAGTCAAAATTATTACCATAAGTGCATATCCTTGGAAGCCATTCCTGTATGCTTTTATACTACAGGGCTACTTAAAATCACCAAACGCTGCAAATGTTCTGAAGTGTCAGATTGCATTAAGGAACTTGTTACGGCCTTAACAGGGGTAAGGGTTTTATTAAAGGGATTCTCCACCAGCTGCTAAAAAGTGTAACAGCACACATATAGTTTTTAAAAGTAGATCAATGGGGAATGAACGCTCACGTTGGCAGCGAGAGGGGCCGAGAGGAGATCTTTTAGACTGTATCTACAGGGAAGGAATTCTAGCAATGGATATTCCACAGAGAAGCAAGAGTCCAAATTGAATTTAAAATATTTATATAAATTTGTTTAAAAATACAAACACACAGTGAGACATAAGGGCACATACATTCAAGTTCCTAAGATATAAAAAGGTTTTAAAGATAGATTGGATAATAGAGAAGGGAATGGGGATTGTTCTGGGGTGATACTTTACCTAACGATTCTTAGAAGGGTAGAAGTAGAAGGCAGGGATTCCATGCCAGCACAGGAACCCAATGAAGGACAAATTCATGTCTCAACAGAGACAAGAACATGTGGCAAATGAGCAATATGTTGCAGGTAAACTGAACTTTTATAAGGTGGGTTGTTCCTTGATGGGAAAGGAACCAATCACACTACGTTTCACATCTGTGCTGGGTCTGGGGGTGCTGAGGTCATTAGTCAGCTTGTCTACTGCTAAACCCGGGACAATGGGAGTCAATTGGTCCTAGATTATATCAGGAAGCACAGACTGGCTTTAGGCAAAGTAACTCTTACAGTCTCTGCCTTCAGTATTCAGATTTGAATGAGGCTTGATTGATTCAGGATGAGGTAAGTGGTTTTAGGACAGTCATGACAAAAGGGAGGGAAATGCAGAGAAGCAACCCTTTGTTGCTTACTTGGCTTCCAGAAGAGATAGGGAAATGCAGAATCTGATGCTGAGGTGGCTTTCCATATTCTTTGTTAACAGTATCTTTGCAAGGTGAGGTAATCAAGCATTCTAGTTACTCAAATGAGACCTCCAGGTTTATGCTGGGGTAACTCATTATCTTAGCTTTTGTTAAAGTAGTTTTGACCTTTTGACATGCTGCTACCTACACCCATAGGAGTGCTTTTGGCAACTGGCTTTTGCCAATATGATTTTAAAGCAGAAATATATATAAATAATATTCTGGGGGTCCTTTGGGTCGTTACAAACTATAAGGGTACAGCCTTACTTATTCCTGCCAGTGAAAATAAAGAAAACCAACAGTTTGAGATTGTGACCCAACTAACCCAAATTGCACTTGGTGTCTTTCATTTCAAGCCAAGTGTTAATTATATTAACTATATACAGAGGCTGCACACAAACAGATTGGGTCGTCAGGGGTAAGAAATGAAGTGTTTGTCCTAGATCAGGGGTAGGGAACCTGCGGCTCTCCAGATGTTCAGGAACTACAATTCCCATCTGATGGGAATTGTAGTTCCTGAACATCTGGAGAGCCGCAGGTTCCCTACCCCTGTCCTAGATGCTGACTTTGGAGTGTATACCCTTCTTTGCCTTTGACAGAAGATGCTGTGAGCTCTTTGGAGTTGACCAGCTCAGTTTCGTCTTTAGTACATATTGGTTGCTAAGCAACCATCAGATGCACTTATCAGTTAGTTGCACAGAAGACACAAATGGGGCCTCCCAAAACTCACAGGGGAAATCCCCCTCGGTCTCAATCTTCGTGGGCAAGCAAGCGGCAGAGTCACCAGGCAAGGGAGGCTCCTTCACACACAGTCCTGATCTCTAGGTGGCTGTCGGCATCCCCTGCCACCTCAGACAGGCATAGATTGGCTACTGGTGTCTTACTGGTCCAGAGCAGCTGCCTCTAAACTGGTGTGGGATGCTGGCAGTTGCTAAAGGTAGATGGTCAAGTGCTGAAAATGCTTTATTTAGGGTTTTTTGGGGGAGGGGGGTTAAACATCTGATTGTTTTTTCTTACAATTCAAAATTTTCTGCAGGGGTCCCCCAAGTCTGCAGGAAAACCCGTTGAGGATTTAATCTGCAAGCAGGGGGCACACTTCAAAATTAGATACATAGATTCTGCAATGGAACAAAGCATTGGCCGATATGAAAAGTCAAACTTTGAGGCCACACCATCAATTAAGGTTCATTAGGCAAAATGATCAGCTGTCAGAACAGTGTTTAGACAGAATGTTAAAGTGGAATCAACTGGTGGTTGTACAGATGTCCACCCATGCATTTCTGCTTTAAACAAGTGGTGACTAGAATTTCAAGGCAGCCTTTCAAATATTTATTTGCCTCATGGGAATGTTTTGCATAAGTAAGACTAAGATCATTGTAATGTATTGCACAGTACAATGTTCAACACGCCTATAATGAAAGCCCTGTCAAAGTGAAACAGTATTAACAAAAACACTTTGAAGACTGGCTAGATGAGAGAAAGCAAAGTCAAGTCAGTTCCCCCCTTCCCAGCAGAGCAAGCACCTCCCTTCCAAAGCTGATTGCAGGGGAAAGGAAAAGATGAAATTCACTAAAAATCCCAAATATAAAAGCAAATGCTTGGATGCACAATATCCTGTATGAGACATGTCAGTTTATAAACCAAAGTATGCTTCTGATTCATGGTTAATTAATCACATTTTATTTCTTAGCTGTATTTATAACTAGCAACAACTTCCCTTCCTGTAGAATGTGACCAGAACAAGCACATTTCAAGCCTACATTTAAATAGAAAAGTGGGGAGGGAGGAAGAATGTACTATTGTTTGGCTGTTCTTCTAAAAAAATAGCTTACAGCTGTAAGCATACATTTGTGCCAGCCACTCCAGAGGACTAGAAATTGAACATTTGTCCCTGCAGCTGAGACACAGGCACAGCAAGATTTACTTAACTTCTAGTCCACTGTATTGATCCCTTTTCTATTCCACTTATAACTCCCCTTCTGTACCCCTCACCTTTAGGGAAGTGTACTCTATAATACCAAGTAAAGTCTTTACAGTGTAATACTTTGCATTTAGAAAGTGTTTGAATACCATTGTTTGAATACCATTGCCAAAGTATAAAAAGCTCCCTGTAGATGGACATTTACTATGGCAGACCAAAGAGCTATATGTCTCAGCCTTTTTTTGCTAAGGTGAAAGCTTTCCCTAGCAAGTTACCACAGCATGAAAAAGTAAAAAGACAGCTATTTCCATGAGGTATCATAGGTTTATTTCTTTGAAGCCAGATATTTCTATTAAGCATTAGAAATTCACATACAAAACCGAACTCCAGCTCTGCATATAATAAAAGAACTGTCATTCCAAAGGAGATGCTGTGCTTAAATTCCTTCTATTAAGATACAATCCATGCCCAAGAAATTCTACACTGCTGAAAATTAAAAGTAATACATTACAGCCACTGAGATTGTGTCTTTGGAAAACAAGTTTTTTAAAGGTTTTTTTAAAATAATTTTCATCATGAAAGATAACACCACCAAGTTGAAAAGGGGGTAAACAATCATTACACAAGGCAAAAAAGTTACTCCATTAATTCAAAATTTTTATAAAGAGATGTGGAAAAGTACCTAAAATAGTTTCTTCTTGTATAAAATTTCAGTAATAAAATATTGCTTGCAATAAATAAGAAATGTGAATTTCATGAACACTGGTTTCTCCACATTCTCAGTACCTAAATACTATATTTCACCTGTTTATCTCCCAGCTTATTAACAAAAGGACTTCTGACTGCCCGTACAGTCACAATTATTTGTCATCAGTGACTGGAGGGAATGTTGCTAATTATGGAAGATCCAGGTGACTTCCAGAGTCAAAACTAATGTCAAGATTTTATTGTTTTTAAAAAAGAACACTGCATGTAACTTCCTTTGCATCATGTAATATAGACAACTTTATGAGTCTCTCCAAACGTTTCTCAAGTGCACACAACTCAGCTCAAGGAAGAGGGTAAACGCAAGCATAGGTGCTGTTAAATGGATATATTGGATTTCACTGCTGCCCGTCCCATTTGCAGACATGGTAATTTGGAACAGTACTTCAGCAGCTGTTCAATGGCGATGTGACGGACATTAAGCTGTGAAGCCAAGGAGTCTTTTTCTTGCACTTGCTGAGTTAGGTCTTCAAATACATCTGAAAGAAGTTTTGACATCAAGTTAAGCTATTATTTCCAAAGATGTACACAATGAGTTGGAACTCACTTTATTCAATAGTTGCCACATATTTGTGAGAGGTGGGTATGCATGTAGAGAGAATATTTGCTAAGGTTAATACAGACAAACCGACTTACTAACCAATTTTCAAAAGTGCTTTCAGAAGGTAGCCATGTTGGTCTATAGATTTTTGGTCCAGTCGCATCTCAGAGACCAAAAAGATTTGGGCATATTCAACAGTCAATGCTCCTTTCATCAGACTGACTCTTATATCCCAAAAATCTCGTCGAGACTCTAAGATGTTACAAGACCTGAGTCTACCAATTCAGAAGTGCTGCTTCAGCTTGGAACATTTAGAAACTAAATCAAGTTTTGCTTTTGCAAACACAGTACACAGCAATCACCTCCAAAAGTCCTGCCTCTCCTCCAGGGCTCTGAACCCATCCATGATTTTGGCTTCATGCAAATTCAAGTGATAGTTAGCCAATCAAAGCTCATGGAACGTCGATGAATGAAAAGGGGGTGAGCTAGCCTCAGCTTAAGAGGTGAGAGGAAAATATTATTCCTCAGACAGGGGATTTTGTGACTCTGGATAACAGCATCAGTTTAACCAACTTATTTGGCTTTTATTTAGGATCTGTGGCTGGCTTAGGGAGGAAAGCTAGTTTCAGTAAGGCAAATAAGCATCCTGTTAAAGGCCCGACATTCATAAAGTTATGTGTATATATTCGGTGAACAGGTGCTCTGTGTGTTAAGAGCCTGGAACCTTGAACCTGGAAAGGATGGAAATAGGTTCCAGTGAAACCTACTCAACTGAGGCATCCTGTCGGAAGAAAAGGGAATAACATCTCCCTTAGGCTTTGCGTTACTTGAAGCTCAGCTACAAAGTAGTTATTATCACTGGGGAAAAATCTGTACCCTACAGGGGTGATGTTCAAAGCGGGTTTTACTTTATACCCTAAAGCAATTCACATAAGACGTTTACCCTATTAAATACTTTATTTTTTGTTAAATAAACAGTTGTTGTTCATCTCCATTTGAGTCTTGTCTATCTAATCAAGTAGCTATGAAAAAGTGATTTCTACTTACTTCATAAATAATTACAGTCTTGGTTTCCCAAATAAGAGACTTCATGACGCTTACATGCTTCCAAGCCTTTAATTAAAGCTCATATCCTTCCTAGTATTTGATTATGCTTGGCTGAGGTTTAAAGAATACATAGGAAAGGCCAGAGTGAGGGACTGGACAATCTTTTGTCCAGTGGTTTTCCTTAGGGTTTTCTCTCTTGCCAGCCACAGCCACCACACCATATAATCCATCTTTCTCTCACCTTGTATTTGCTTCAGCAGTTTCTCGCTCAGTTGCTGCACCTCTCCAAGAGTCATCATACTCACTGAAACATGAAAGCAAAACAAATCACAGCTAGGCATCTTAGGAGAGGAAAATCATTCGACAAACAGTAATGCAATCATCCCCTTCAACAAGTTTTACTTGCATCTCAGTATCAAACTGTTGCGGAAAGAGTAGCAAATTAATAAGCTGCTCAGTCATCTCTCCAGTGTTGAGGTGTGGCCCCACCTTCCTCTGCAGTCATAAATCAGAACACTGGAAAATACTATTTAATTTCAAAGCTTTACGAAAATGTCAGACTTCCAGTACGGCAACGTGACATCCTACTATGATCAGGACATTTTCATATTTTCTCCTACAGGGGTTTCATACTTCCAAACCACCACTGTTACTTTGATATTCATGAGAACAAAAAGCTTATTGCTCAGCTGAAACTGAATGTCAGTTAACTCTGGAACATCCACCACAGACATGCAGCTGCTTCTGAATTCTGTCAAGCTGCCACAGAACTGCAGTAAGTGAATGCAAAATGTGTCTCTGAACATTCTCAAACTAAATGCATGCAAAAAAAACCTCAACGCGTTGTGTTCAAAGTGGATGCAACTCACAATAATGGATTGAATAAAACAGAACTGCAGTGACACCTGAGACTGAAACAGATGTGGCTGATGAGTATCTAAGGTGAAGTGTTACTGAGTCTGCACTGGTTCAATCACAATTCTATTTGATATGAATCACTAGAATGGGATATGCTTATTACAAATTGACAAGGACAAAATGACAAGATTTACCTCATTTTAGATGGCACAACTAACTCACTCACCTGTTCTATCTTGATAAACCCTGGTGATTGTATAGTAGTGTGAAATTTACTTTCATTTTATTTTCAGTACCTCTCAAACAACTATGCTCAGTCAGTGAAGATTATGAACTAACCTTTGTTAAAGCACACAGAACAAAAATAATCACTGCTTCTACTTACATTGTTCCCTGCTATACTGGGGTGTTCTTCGGATGCAGGTGTTTGGGTCAGTTTTAGCTTTTTCCACCTTGGATGCCTGGTTATGACTAGACCACAATGTACCACTGCAACAAAATGTAGCACCTGTTTGTTGCAACACGTCAAGTCTAAAATCATTGGATTCTCTTTGTTCCAAAATACTTTGTGAACAGCTTGAAATACTCCCAGCATTCCCATCTATCCATTTTGCAGAGTATTTAGGAACTTGGGAATCAAACTGAGGAAGTAGCTTTCTCTCTCTCTGATGTCTGAAGCCAAACAGACGGTGCTGTGTTTGCTTGGAACTCTCTGAATCCAAATCCAAATCTTTGTTTTGTGCATACTGTATAATCCAGTTAATTTTTTTGCTTAAGATGTTTTTCACTTCTGCATAAGTACTTTTGGAGAGTTTTGATCGTGGACAACTCTGGTTTGCTATTAAGTGGAATTTCTCAAAGCAGTCTCTGTGCCCTCTTAATGATCTTGTATGCAGAAGATCAGACTTTGGTATTCCTGAGAAAAGAATAAATGGTTTAAAAATCACAAGTTAACACAGCAAAAATTATTTTAGGACTATTTTGAAACCTCGGAGAAAACATTAAGAGGGCAAGTATCAAGAACTTGTTGCTGGATTTCCTACTGGATTTCCTACTGGAACATTGCACTTGTAAACTTGCCAAATGATAACAACGATTCCAAAACCATATTGAGAACAGTACTTTCCAATAATGAATTGTTCTGCTATATCCAAAAGATTGGCTGCATGTGTGAGAACTGATTTCCAAACAGATTTCAACTACCGACTCAACATCCCAATTCGGAATCAGTGAAGCTCTTCCAAGTATTTGAAGGCCACACTAGTTCTTGTGGAATCAGATGTCTGGAAGCAACAGGATAGCCATTGAAGCTTACCACATGTTATCTCTTACTACATAAGCAGGAAATTGTAAACTTCTGATCATTCATTCCTACTGTAGCAGTCCAGAAATCTGGAAATATTACTGTTTTGAATGTAACCATGTAGCGAAAGGATAAGCAACCTCCAGCATGTGTAACAAACTGCACCATGCCAGGCTGTTTTGCCTAGAGGTCAAAGACTCTTCCTATTGTTCTCCTCAGCATAGATATTCACAGATTTGCTGCTTCTAAGTATAACTGTTCTCTTTGGCAATTAGCATGAGTATTGTTGGGATCCTCTATGAATTTTAAAGCCATTTATCAATCCTACATCCTAAATTCTACTAGTTAGTTATCTGTTGAGTGAAATAGCACTTCTCTATGTTTGTGTTGGTTCCCCTCCCTGCTGTTCTTGTATTATTCAATCTTTGTTTTCTTATTTCTATCACTGTTGCATGGTATCCCACAGTGAGAACTGTTAATTCTCAATGGGTATGAGCAGAAGTATATGGTGTTATACTTGACTGGATTCTTCCTAAAATGTCAAAACATGGTTAACACAAGAGAATCCAACCTATGTGAAGTTTCTGAACAACTGAGTATTTTAGATGTTGTCTCCTCATGCTTTCTCCCTTCATAGAGCATAAATAGCATAGAACTGCAGATGGATAACAGTCTTGCATTACAAAGGGAATACTGGTGCTTACAGCATCCCAATTCAATGCCAGTTTTTAATTAACCATCTGTTTATCAAGAAACTGGTTGTTTGAAATGTATTGACACCGTTGGTAAGAGTCACAAAAATGAAACTAACAAAATACTGCAACCATACTTTTAGTTCAAATGGAAAGCTCTGTAAATTATAGGTTGAAAATAAGAGCTGTTCTTCCAAGATGCTTTCAAGAAAGGAATGGTCCATTATTAGAAAACAAATTCTCTGAACAGCACCCCCACTCACCAAAACCACCAACCATTGTTAGTATCTTTGATTTTGCAAAGTAGCCTTGACTTGGAGACAGACTAGAATTTTTATGAGTGCAAAAACTTTTGCTTATGGAGTGCAACATTCCTTCCCTCCATTAACACCAAATGGGTGGGAAAATCATACTTCAGGGCATAACAAGTTATACCCATGGGAAGACTAGTCTGGGTCCTTGAGTCACTTGGGCCACTCTAATGTTGCAGTATGGAAGTCTTTTGCTGGTTTGCAAACTGAAGCTTGACATGCCACTGACCAAGCACCCCTACATAGGCCTGTGATTACAACAGGCACATTGGTTGTAAACGGGAGTCATACATACGGTACACAGAATACAATACACTGTGCACTGTGAGCATGCAAGTGCATAATTCTCCAGTAGGCAGAAATGAGTTACTGTTTCAATTAGAAGGACACAGCAGCTGTTTTGCTCAACTAGGCACATGACTTTTTTTATTTTGTGGTGGTGAACGTGGACACCATGTAAAGAACAGAAATCTGATGTCTCTTCTTAGTCCCATAAATGTCTACTTTTCCCCATATGTTCTAGGAAAGGGGGCAAGGCTGACATTCTAGACTGGACCCAGTGTAAATGTCTGTGGATGGAACATAACTCTCTCCTCCAACGGCAACTAAAAAGCAGCCACGATGAAATGGAGCTCCTGAGGAACAGGGCATTTCCAAAAACAGTACTGTGGGAGTCAGGCTTACAGTAGAAGGCAAGAATGGGTGAAAACCACCCTCTTCTGCCTTTAAGAATCCTCCATGAGATCCAAGTCTTTCCATCCAACAAAATTGCCTTTCAGCTTAAAATTCCAGCTACGAGTTCTTAAAAAGTTCAAAACAGGCAGCTAGATCTCTCAGAGAAACGGAATTAATTCTCAAGACATATTAACTTTAAAATACTGTATTGTATAATTTTCCCAAATAGAACAAGAGTAGAAGAGTTTGGATTTATATCCCCCCTTTTCTCTCTTGTAAGGAGACTCAAAGGGGCTTTTAAACTCCTTCCCTTCCTCAACCCACAACAGATACCTTGTGAGGCAGGTGGCGCTGAGAGTTCCAAAGAACTGTGACTAACCCAAGGTCACCCAGTAGGAATGTAGGAGTAGGGAAACAAATCTAGTTCACCAGATAAGACTCTGCCACTCATGTGGAGAAGTGGGGAATCAAAACCTGGTTCTCCTGATTAGAATTCATTTGCTCCTAACCACTACACTATGCTGACTTCCACACTGGCTACACCACGCTAGACTATTTTCCCATCAAGATCAAAGCAACATTTATGTAATTATGGAAGATCTTAGAGAACTGGAGCCATGAAGGCCTGCACTTAATGCACTTGTCTGCTTTTGCACAGCTGATGCACCCACTTTTGGGAAAGTGCAAGTAAAAGGGCTCTGGCTTGGGCTCACAGCCTCGGGCCCAGGGGGTTCAAACTGAAGTTGTTTAAACGCTCTCAGGGGCAGGGGCAGAATCCAATCATACCCCTGGAACAGCACTGGCCTATGAATGGACTAAGAATCAATTATTATTAATTAGCTGCTAGACCACTATTATGATTACTTTGGAGGTTACTATTATGGCACCATACTTTGGTCAGTGAATAGTCACCTATTTAAAATGCCATCAGTTCAGAAGAATGAGAGGATCAATGACTGTCCAGCCTTTAATTTGCCACTTCTGGGCAAGGTAATAGGCAGCTATGGTAGAACTATTCCAGGACTTCCTTGCTGAGGTATGTGTTCTCATTCAGCCTACTCTCAGGCCAGGCGATGGGATGGAGGCAGCACTAATGACTTTAGCTTATGACTTCCATTTGGATGTAGGCAACACTTTGGTTGCTCTTACTGGATTTACCACCAGGCTTTGATACTGTGGCCATGCCATCTTGCTGAGGCATCTGGAGGTAGGAATGTGCTTTGGATTGGGCGTCTTAGTTGATAGTCCCATAGGAATATCAACTCAATGCATGGCAGCTGTGAAAAAGGCAAACTCTATGCTGAGGATAATTAGGAAAGGAATTGATAATAAAACTGCAAAGATTGCCATGCCCTTACATAAAACAGTGATGCAACAGCACTTGGAGTACTATGTTCAGTTTTGGTCCCCACATATCAAAAAGGTTATCGAAGAGACAGAAAAAGTGCAGAAGGGCAACGAGGATGATTGAGGGACTGGAGCACCTTCCTCATGAGAGGCTGCAGCGTTTGGGACTCTTTACTTTGGAGAGGGGGGATATGATTGAAGGGGGGATATGACTGAAGTCTGAGGGGGAATATTATTGAAGTCTATAAAATTATGCATGGGGTAGAAAATGTCGATAGAGAGAAATTTTTCTCTCTTTCTCACAATACTGGAACCAAGGGGAATAAATTGAAAATGCTGGGGGGAAGAATGAGGACTAATAAAAGGAAACATTTCTTCATGCAATGCATGATTGCTGTTTGGAATATGCTGCCGCAGGAGGTGGTGATGGCCACTAACCTGGATATCTTTAAAAGGGGTTTGGACAGATTTATGGAGAAGTCGATACATGGCTACCAATCTTGATCCTCCTTGATCTAAGATTGCAAATGCCTTAGCAGACCAGGTGCTCGGGAGCAGCAGCAGCAGCAGCAGAAGGCCATTGCTTTCACATTTTGCATGTGAGCTCCCAAAGGCATCTGGTGGGCCATTGAAAGTAGCAGAGTGCTGCACTAGATGGACTCTGGTCTGATCCAGCAGGCTCTTCTTTAAGGACATGGCTCAGGGGCTTGCTGTTTGAGACCAGCTGGGATCAGAGGTAGATGTGTCCTGAGGACTCAAGGTTCAGCCTTACACAGAGATCCCCCAATCCTATTTAACCTCCATGTAAAGTTCTTTGGAGAAATCATTTGTGGTTTCAAAGCAGGCTGTCATCCATTTGCCAATAACTGCCTGCTTTATATCCCCTTACCCAAATCATCCAGTGTGGCTGTAGAGGTCCTGAGCTGGAGTTAAAGGGCTGACTGTAAGCAAGTTGAAACTGAATCCTAACAGGACAGAACTGCTGCTGGTTGGGAGGGCTGAGGTCCTGAAGGACACCAAGCTTCCCATGAGGGCCCAGCTGACACTCACTGAGGCAGTTATAAGACATTGGGTTATAGTGGACTCAACATTACTAAAGGAGCAGCAAGTTAACACATGGTTTGCTCTCTTCATTCAAAACTAGAATTAAACCAGGGTGTGGAATCCTGATTTGCACATCAGCCAACAAGTCAAAGCCTGCAAACTGAAGGAAATTGCACATAAAAATGAAGTTCAATTTTGAGCTATGCACAGGAGTGAAGTGAGCCTGTTTTTCAAGGTTTGATCTTGCAAAAAAACCCACACACACAAACCCAAAACCCTGCTTTTGCTTGCCCTCTATAGATAAGATTTAAACAAAAACACTCAAAGGAATTCCTGTCTCAGCATGTTGTATCTATTTTCTTGGCTGAACACAGAACAAGATATTTAAACCATCAAGTGGATACATGCAGAGGAAGGCAGAACTACCCTTAAATTATCTATTATTTTAATGAGCGTTTCAGAGCAGTTCCCTCCCCTGTAGAAAGCATTAGTCATTTTTTGTAATGTCCCACAACTGACGATCAGATTGTATGCATTAGCTTTTGTACCCAGCTTGTGTTTCTCTTATGCAACATCTGCTGGGCTTGTTTTCTTTTTGTGTGCAAGTCTCCACTCTTCCAAGTTCTGCTAACAGCTGGGCATGTTCAGAGAACAAAGAACAGACAGACAGAAACACAGCTTCATTGCTGTAGCCCACCAGCTAACTATAGCCATCTTTATGTCTCTCTTCGCCTCAAACTGAAGAAAGTTGTTTCAGGCTTTCATGTTTGGGGAGAGCATAAATATCGACTGAAGTGCTGCAAATGTACATGCACTAATGAGGGGTTTTTTTCATGGGATGTATGCTCCAGTTAATTTTGCTGTAAAATAAATAGGCAAACTGATCAAAGCATCAATATAATTTTGTGCTTGGAAGAACATATTCCTAACTTTTGTAATCCCAGTAATCCAAGTGCAATGTATTTTTCACCTGCTTCCAGTTCAGAGCAGTATTTTATTCTCATGAGAGGCAGGAACAGGTTATAAAATTTCACACTGACCAATACCACATACAGTGAATATGGAGATTTTGAGATAAATGTCTCCTATCCAAGCTTAATATTCTAGTCAACTGATTGTATCTTCACAGAGCCAGGTTGGATGCAGACCACAGTTTTTTCAACTGGAAAAAAACGTTAGAACATTGCTGGGATGCACAAAAGCAGAAAGTTTCTGCTGGTATCTGATATTTAGATGTTCTACATATTAGGGATAAAAGGAACAGGTTCTATGACTCAGTTCCACTAGTGGCTGAACCCTTTCCCCCCAATAAGCCTTCCAGTGACAGAAAGAAAAATGAGATCCATTCCAGTAACTTCTGCATACTTTCAAACGTTTCAGCTAAAGTATTGTCCAAGGCTTTCACAGCCAGAATCAACTGACTGTTCTGTGTTTTCCAAGCTTATGGCAGTGGTTTGGTTTTTTTGCTCTTAACGCTTCACCCACATTATGCCCACAGTGTGATGTGTTTCTCTCCCTCGCACAAATCTCACCATGTCATGCCTCTGGGGAAGCCAGCCATAATGCAGGCAAAATGATAGGAGCAAAAATTGCCAGACCACAGCCACACTGCCTGAAAAACCCACAACCACCAATTTCAGTCAAAGATGCAAAGTACTGCTTCACACCAGGTATTTACACACTTACAATAATAAAACTGTTCCTCAGATGCAGTAAGACTGTGCTTTGTTCAGGCATTTAAATCATTGAAGTGAATAATCCATATAACTTAGAAACACATTCAAATTACAATTACTTAAGAAAAATCCTTGAGAATTTTCACTCAGTTAGGTATCACTGGGTCACTTCATCTTGGCAAAGGGCACAGCTTTCCTAGTCAGCGAAGCTTTTCCCTTTTCATTATCTGGTTTTTAGATCCACCCATTGCCTTCATCTAGGACTTTCCAAACAGCAATCTACAAATCTACTTGCTGCACATTCCTGTCCTGCTAATGAGGAGGATGCCCAGAAGCTTTTATGTCTTCCCCTAAGCTGTCACAACCTGTATTTTGGAGAAAGCTAGCAAACGGCTGATGTCTCTCTGCTGAATATTTGTACTTCATCTCTACCTTGGGGAAATTCCTGCTTTCTGCGCATACCAGGACTGAGGGGAGATAAAATAAAAGTAAGAGTTTTGGTAGCAAGCCAATATTGCTGACCCCCTCCGGAAAGACACAATATTAAATATTGAACTGCACTTACCTTCAATGTTTAGCTCAAAACAAATGTGGCAGAACGAAAGAGTCTCTCTTTCCGTTCCTAATTTGCATACGCTGCAAACATTATCATCATTCAAGTCAATGTTAACAAACTGCTCTTCACTCATAGTGTCCCTAAAAAAAGAAAATGTTAGTCTGTTACCCAATGTACCTTGAAGGAAGCCACATCACAGTGCTTCCATATCACCATGAGTCAAAATGAGGGGAAAGCACCCTTCAGGTGCCTTTTTACAAGGAAGCAAGCTTGATTTCCTATACGGCTGGTTTAAGATTAAAACCTGACCTCTATAAATCATTTTGTTCTATTTAAGACAAGACTACAATACTCTTTACATCTAGTTTGTTTTCCTTCACCTAAATATGTTTAACTTTACTAGGCAAATATTCATATTTTATGTCCTGTAGATCTTATGAAAGGAAATAAAGAACTTACAAGTGTCTGTGAACCATTAAACTGCTACTTAGGGCTTAAAAGGTATGTTTCAATTCAGCCTGATATCATAGAAAAAATGGCTGTTGCATTATTTTTTACAACCAATGCAGAAACATGCCAAATCGGAACTTTCTAACACATAAACAGACCGGGAATCATTTTCCTGTAGAACATACATAAGTGAAGTTCTTGGCAATTCGCAGAGGTTGATTCATGATAGCTACAGATTCTTCCATCACAATCTGATCTCCCATGTCAAGAACAGGATGTACAAGTAAATGGCTTCCATTTCATTTGTATTCAGCATCTTCTTTAAAACAACACCCAGGATACAGTTTAGGACTAAGAAGCAACCATGCCAAATTAAGCAATGCAATCCATTCTGGTTTATTTGGGTGGAAGAGATTAAGTAGCAAGGTAATGAGATCGCCAACTTTGCCTTCAGTAGGCAAAAACACAACACACCCTGAAGATGCTGTCTGCCTTTTTCTCACCTAGCCTAAGTTCATTGGTGTACTTCAAACAGTCATTAAACAATGAAATACAGTTATAGAAGTTACAAGCACACTTGTAAACCTTTCTATAGCGAGGACTAAGCAATCAGTAGTTCACCTGGCACTTTTTGACTGCCAAGTGTTCACAAGCTCCAGACCAATAACCATACTATGAACTAGCTAAAGTACCCCCTTTTCACAGTAAAGGAGGGGACCCTCAATCAGCAGAAGACTTAACTATGTGTGTGACAGAGCCTGAATTAGAATCCATACATTTGTGACTCAAGTCCAGCTACAGATCTGGACTTTTAGGGATAATGTCAAGCCCCCTTCAGTATCCTGAAACAAGAATATTTTTGTTCCCATGGCAGGACAAAGAAGAATTTACAGTGTTGTTTTACAACGGCCTCTCTCCGTAAGTTCCCTCCACTTTACTACGCTCTTCTCTGTTGGTAGAACTGCACGTGTAAACCTAGCTGCTCTGAAGGGCCACTCCATGCATCCAATAAAGTGAGGTCTGACTCACAAAAACAGAATATGTTAAATTTTAAAGAACTATTGGGTTTTTTTTAAGTTTTAGACTTGTTCCACAAGTTCATCTGGGGTTTGCCTTAAAACTGAGTCTCATAACATCCCCAATTGCTGCCCGCCAGTTACTGCCAGTCTCCATGGAGTACTGTTGGGAACCCCCTATTATTTACTTCGAAAAAGAAGCCTCCCATGGTAAGAAGACAGAAAGGTGGGGGAAGAGAGCGAGCGAGAAAGTACAGGAACGCAGGACTGCTAGTCTCCAGGGGAGAGCCTCCAGACTCGAGATGAGTTTTGTGGGAACAAACGTCAACTCCATGGGCAGATTCAACCCTACTGAAACCCCTCCCCTCCCCCTCCCCCCAAATGCCCAGGAATTTCCCATGTCACACATGGCAACTCTATCTCAAAGCGCTCAGGTGCCCAGTTCGCTGCCTTCACCTACGAAAACCACCACAGAGCATGGGCCGCAACGGCACGGCGAAGCTGAGGGAGACCTTCTGCAGGGTCCTCGGAACTCCCACTTAATACGCGGGCAGCGCAAGGCCTGAGACTGGGAGTAGCCGGGGGTGGTGAGAGAATCCTTCCCAGGTCGGCCACTCAGGGTTTGAGAAAGAGACGACAGGCGAACCAGGGGGCACCACCTTCCCCCCTCCCGTCCATTTCTCAGCCGGCCTGAGGAGAAAGGCTCCTCACCTGCCCCTACGCGTCTCTCAACTTCCCCCCCTCCTCCCGCGGTGCTCCCAACGGTCTTCTCTCACCGCAGGTTCCCGCTCGCCTGCGACGTTCCGCTCTCTTCCCTCACAAATGGCGGCCGACGCTACAGCTCGACCGAGCGAAGCCCCGCGCGCCTCAAGCCCCGCCCTTTCTGCTTCCTTCCTTAGACCTTGGCGAGGGAGGGAGGGGGAGTTTGTTATGCGGCTGAGAAAAAGGAGGAGGGAGCCGTCGTCGTCTCCTCCTCCCGCGTCTTGGGCTCGCCCGTCCCGCCAGCCAATGGGAATCCCCTCACAAAAAAACCTCCCGGGGCTTCTTGCCCAGCCTCCCTCCACGGCGGGCCCAAAAGTCCGTCACGTCATTTAGCGTCTGTCAGTAAGCGCCGCCGAAAGGAATCAGAGAAACCAGGTGACGCGCTCGATGCGTCACGAGCAGAGGGAAAGAACGGAGATGGGCCTTCAGGTGTTCGCGCGCTGCCTCTCCGTGACGTAAGCCGTGGCTAGCCAATTGCGTGACAAGAAAGAGGATCCCGCCTGCGTCGAAGGGGAGACGTTTGTTTCCTGGGTGATGTTGGCCTCCTGGTCCCTCACGCGTCCCGTAGGGGATGCCCACAACGAAAAATTTTGAGCAACGTAATTTACCTCAGGGTGATTTGCAGTCATTCCAATATTATGTCTGGTTCTCGATGGATCTGAATGTCTATGTATTTGCATCTTAGTCTAATTTTCATACATCGGTATATATTCCGATTAGCAATCTCCATTCCAATACAACCTAGTAGGCATTCTGGACTCGATTCGATCCAGCAGTTACATTAGTTCAGCACTCAAATAGTCCATTGGTAAGCATGCTGAACTAGAATCTGGGAAATCAAGAGTCACATTCCCACTATGTCTCCGAAGCTTGCCTGGTGGCCTCGAGTCGGTCACACCCTCTCAACATGGCCCTGCCTCACAAGGATGTTGTGAGGGCGAAATGTCAGAGGTCAGTAATGTAAGCTGCTTTTGGATCCCAGAAAAAAAAAGGCAGCAGGTAACCTCCCCAGAAGCAGGTTGCACAGACATGAAAAGGGAGCTGTGGGTGAACAAAATAAATGGCAGGTTGTCATGTCTGGGGATGCTTCGTAGCAGATATTCAGCACACACAATATTCGGTACCTGTATTTTCTAATCAGTTGAATTATGTCACTCAAAGGAAGCTTCATGTTTGATCATGTGAGCAACATGTTCTGCAGGAAAATCATGCATGTTTTTTTTCCAAGTCAGAAAAAAGGCAAAGCATAATCCTTTTCACACAGCAAGCACAAGCACTGGTGCTCTCCCCCAACCTAATCTTGTTTGTGAGAATCAAATTATACTGCAAACCACTTTCGGTCATCACTAGGAGGGAGAGAGTGGTTTAAATAGCTAAATAAATAAATGTCTTTATAACAGGTGTAACATAATCCACATTTCTGCTTCCTCCTGAGTTGGGTTATCTATTGAGTACAACAGGTAGGCAAGACTAACCCAATCTTCCTGAACCTTAGAAGCTAAGCAACTTCTTCTTGGTTTGTATTTGGATGAAAGACAACCAAAAAATTCCAAGGTTACTCTGCAGAGGAAATAATGGTGAACCACCTCTGTTCATCTCTTGCCTTGAAAATCCTACAGGGTCCCACTCAACAATGGGAATCATTATGGACTAAGAACATTAAATTTACTGCACACCAATTACTGAAAGAAAATTAGTACAAAATGTTTTACACAACCCCGGAAGACATTAGGAAAGTGGACAAAAAGTACAAGGGAACATGTTGGAAATGTCAAGAAACAGTTCATTCTCCCTTAAGTGGTGGACTTGTAAAAATGTGAAAAAAATCTGGATAAAATGCAAAAAAATATTGAAGATTAAACTACAAATGAACCCAAAAACTATACTGTTAGGCACTCTTCCAATACACATACCAACAAAACAACAAGAACTATTCCTGTATTTATCAACAGCAACAAGAGATATAGTTGAATCCAGCTAGAAACAGAGAGATTTCCCAACCAAGAAAACTGGGAAGACAAAATGAGAGAATATTGCTAAATTTACTAACTTTGTAAACAGATGACCAGAACATGAGTTTAAAGAGAAATGGAAGCTCTACATTAAGTATTATATAACATAAAGACATATTCAGGCATATACGCGGTCATTTATGATGTTACGGTCCATATGCTTAAGAATAATGCATAATTTAAAAACATAGATATTAATAATTTCAAGTTAAGTATCAATAACATTTTAATAACCTGATTAGAGCAAGAACTTCATGAACAATCATAATATGGTTTTCTTTTTTATGTTCAAAAAGTATATGTATCTGTCTAATAATTTATTTTTAAAATATAATAAATGAGAAAGAAGCAAGAAATAACTAGATTGCTTAATGATTAATCATTAAGGTTGTTCCTATCCTAATATACTACCTAATGTTAATTTAGTTTTCTTAATATGACAAGATTACAAATGCAGATCCACTTTCTAAAATGTGTTACTGTTATTATTGCTATAATTGTTATGCTTGCTCAGATTAATTTTTTCTAACTTTCTTTTAAACAAGTAGGATCACAAAAGTGATCTCCTTTCCTTCTGTGGCCCTTAATGGTCTTCTTTGCTTTCTGTAGGCATAACAGCATGTTCATAAAATAATTAACAGTTCAGTCTTAAGTAGAGTTGATTGCCTGCCCCTTGCCCCAACCTGTGCCTGCAAAGTTAGCCTTTTCCCATAGCTAATGAGAATGAAATTTCATAAAAGTGAACACATATCCATACAGAACACCCAGAACTGCATGTAACTGTAGAATGGTGGACAATCATGGCCTTTCCAATATATTGGGATATGTGTGTGAATAGAATAGAATTTTATTATTATGCTCAAAGACCAGCCCTTAAATGTTTCTACATCATTTCGTCCATAAAATACCTATATACCAGTGATGGCGAACCTTTGGCACTCCAGATGTTGTGGACTGCAGTTCCCGTCAGCCCCTGCCAGCATGGCTAATTGGCCATGCTGGCGGGGGCTGATGGGAATTGTGGTCCGTGGCATCTGGAGTGCCAAAGGTTCGCCACCATGGCTATATACAAATCTGATGTACCTTCAGCTGCTGCACAAGTCCATACAATAAAATATACAGTTACAAGATTCAATTCCTTAGATGGGTAATTTAAAAGTACAGTCATAACATCCATGTACACAATATTCAAGATTCAATTCCTTAGATGGGTAATTTAAAAGTACAGTCATAACATCCATGTACACAATATTATCACATTTCCATCATATCTTAATCTCCAGACTAATTATTTCCTACTAAAACATATATACTATAATTTGTTTTAAAATTTCCTTTAAATTTAACTCACCTCCACATCATAATAGTCTTGAATATATATATTTGTATATGTATCAAAATTCTACCCCTTAAATTCTACCCATCTTGTGCTAATGTTAAATTTAATATTAATGTTAATTTGATGCTGCATTTTAATGGGGAAGGGTTTATTTTAATCTGATTGTGTCTTATTTATATGTTAAAGTACTGGCCCTGATTCTTCGAGTAAAGTGTATATAAACCCAATTAATAATAATAATAATAATAATAATCAAATGAATTCAAGGACCAAATATTTTTCAAAATGTCCAAATTCTTCCTTCTTCCATTAAAGGGAATTGGTGATACATTGCTACCATCTACTGGGTATTGGAGGAAGCAGCAAGTAACAAAATCTCATTGAATCGCAAACCAATAAGCAAGGGGTGGGTGGGTAGGTTGCTGTTAGCCAATTGGCCATGCTGGGAATTGTAGTCCATGAACATCTGGAGAGCCACAGGTTGCAAACCCCTGTTCTAAAGCATTGGCAGGTTGATGGTACCCTGATGCCTGATCCCACGTTGTTATCAGACTGACTTATGGTGAATTCGGGGAGCCCTGTCTCTACTCATCCTGCCGTACCTTGGGGTGCCTGGAAGTGCCCTTTTTTGCATTGGCTAGGGTACCCACAAGGACAGAAAATCTTGCATCAGGTCTTGCATTTGCCTATATCTGCCTTGCAAAATACCTGCCTCACACCCTTCCTGAAGGGATTAAGGTGAAACAATACCTTCTGCTGTGGAAAGCATTCCCATCTCCAGCCCTGGTCTATTTACCTTACTGAAGGCAAAGAACGTGCTCCAAGCTGTTTCTGCCAGCTCATCTCTAATCCTGATTTCTTCCTCTGACTAACTTCTCTTCAAAGACCATCTTGTTTACATTTACATTGTTTTGCAGCTGTAACTGAATCAACTTGGGCACTCCCTGGTTCAGCCCATTAGCACCAAGCACCCAAACTACCCAACACTTAAATGTAATGGTCCTCCTTGTCTTCTTCCAGGAAGGCAAGGACCCTCCTTTGCCCCAGAAGATTAAGCTCTTTGCATTGCCAGAGGGTACATTTCTCCCTATAAAATAACTCCTCCCCAACGCTCAGCACCCAGTATTTCTGAGGCAGCCTATGGTTCAACTGTACTGCATGCTATCTGCTTTCTCCCCCATGTCCTTGGAGCCCAGGTGGCTCTTGGACTCTGCTTCTTGGACCTAAAGCCACTTCAGGATCTCATACAGTATTCCCCCCACCCCCCAAATTCCCCCAATTCCCTCCATCTATCTCTAAACCTATCCCTTCAACACTGCTAATATCCTAGGACTGTGTGGGTGCTCTGCTGCCTTTATTATTGTGTGCTTGTACGTTTATTATTTTTCCTTTAATAACACTGGTAAACTTATTTCACTGTCCTGCAGATTTCTAGCAAAAGCAACCTTATGTATACATAGGCAACAAAGTTTCTGAGCTTGCTCGACCCCTCATTAAGCCAAAGATCTGCTCTCACTATTTCCCCAGTTCTAAAAGACCTCCACCGCTTCAGGTAACAACATGGTGCTGTAGGCAAAAGATCGGCTTAGCCACAGGCTCTTACTAAGTGCCCGAAAGTGCAATCCTATGCACATAAACCTGATAGCAACTGAACATATTGAGATTTACTTCTAGACTTGCACTATAATTTTGACACTAGCTTTTTGGCCACCTTTGATGTGAACCAGAACTTCATTACTTGGGTTTCAAATATGAAAGTACATCTGACAATGTGCAGTGTCTTTCCTTCATCGATGAATAACTATAATCTAGGTGCCAAACAACATTTAAAAAAAACAAATCAGCAGTCCTTCCAGCTAGACAGCAGCTGTGGGGAATTTATCTTCCTAAGTACACCAGGCCTAGTTTGGATGTCCCCATGCTATTTTCCCAAACCCAAATCGGCTAGAGGGAGATTAGGGTTCCCAATATTCAGGTGATATCTGTGTTACCCAAAGTAGGTGATCTTCACCTTTACTTGATTGAATTATTTTTTGGAAACAGAGCTTAGTGAAAGGGGGTAACTAAGATCTGTAACTAGTGTTTACAGGGATGGTCTAGATAGAAGACTCACATACTATTAATGGTCACAGGAGGGGTATTTATAGTCAGAAATAACTATAATGTCTATAATCCTGACTCTGCTGCTCATGTGGAGGAGTGGGGAATCAAACCCAGTTCTCCAGTTTAGAGTCTACCTCCTCTTGACCACTACACCACACTGGCTCTCAAAGGGAAATAGGTCAGAGAGCACACACACTGGCTCTTGCTTCTGAAGCTGAAAGGAGCAGGGTCAGGAGAGAAGTGAAGAACCAGGGTGATGGAAACCTCCCCTCTCAATCATTGGGAGGATATGCAAGTGCCCCTCTGCTAGCAAGGATCTGCCAGACTTGGGAAAGTCTTCTTCAGCTAGATTGGGGAACCCTGAAGAACATCAACTCAAGTTCTTAAAAAAACCATATATTATAGTTCAAGCATAGGGTGAAAGGACAACGTGGCTTCTTGTTGCTTCTTTGTAGAGGTGCAGGACACCCTCTCTCTTTCTCTGCAATTCTATGAACACATTCCTAATAGTAGGATTCTAGATTACACCAAGAAGCGTTCACAAATATGAATACTAGACAGTTATAATGTAGTAGCGTAGACATTTGTGAGAAAAGAAAGAAAAACATTGTTAATTAAACTGTCAAATGGGAATAAAAGCTAACCTATATAGGAAGTTCTTTTACTGGCTCTCTTCTACTGTTGCCTGGAGAGGTCCCAGAATTAAAACTGATCTCCAGACTACAGAGATCCATTCCACTGGAGAAAATGGCTGTTTTGAGCATGGGCTCTGTGGCACTAAACTCCATTTGGGTTCTTCCCCAGGATCCACTCTTAAATCTCCAAGAATTTTCCATCTTGGAGCAAGTTTCCTGACATTTTTTGAGCTCCATAGTGTGGGTGGGGGAGTAATTTTACTCCCAGAATTGAAGAAAGGCCAGCACAATATATGTGTGTTTCCCCTTTGATAAAAGCTGCTGGGAGGTGGGCATTTTAAATCAGGAAATCAACACAGGGCCAAATTAACTCCCTTTCCCCAATGTTTTGGTCCTGATCTATTTCACAAACATCTGCATTATTTTTTAGGATGAAATAACATCAAGTGATCAGGTTTAAGTCTTCCTAATTTAAAATGCCCTCATGCAGTTTTGCCTGCATATTTTCCCAAACAGGGTAAATAACAGTTCTGATTAGCTGTATGACGTAGGGAAAGCGGTGCAGAATGTTAAATCCGTATATGGCACATTCTACCCAAATCTCCCCCACCAGTTTTTACTGAAGGTAATTTTCATTCCAAACCCTCACTTTTCAAGGCATTGCAACATACTTTGCTGTAGCAGTGTAGGTGTCTGACAGAAAAAACCATTCACTTGCGGGTGCTATCTACTATCTAAGGCCTTTTCTGCACGGCCCATTAACGACGGCCTGGGGGCGGTAAAAACACCGCCCCCAGGCCGCCGTTCGCACAGGCGCCGCTGCTGCAACGCAGCAGCGGCGACCTAACTGCACTTCCCTCCCCCCAGGGCGGCGTCAGGCCGCCCTAAACAACAACCCTTTAAAGGGTTGTTGTTAGGAAGCGCCTTTCCAGCGCGCTGGTGCGAACACCGGGCCGGAAGATTATCCGGGTTCTTCTTTAATTACGGAATTTGAACGTTGTTAGCCCCGCCCACACTGGTTCCTCAATTCCAGTCGGAGGGCAGCGCATGGGCCGCGACGCTTCCAGCAGGCTTAATTTACGGCGGACAATCGAGTGGGCGGGACGGAAGAGGCAGCCCGTGAGCTGCCTGCCGCCTGCCGGTTTTCCGCTCGCTCATGCGAATAGTTATTCCCCACGCCAGAACTCTTGGCGGCGCATGATCCTGGCCGTATGAAACGCCTAATTTATAGGAAAATTGTTTCCTGAGGCAATGTAATGAGGGTGCAAGGATCTTCTGAAGATGCCAGCCACAGATGCAGGCGAAATGTTAGGAGAAAATACTACTGGAACACAGCCATACAACCTGGAAAACCCACAACATCCTTGTCATTTCAGCCGTGAAAACCTTCGACAATGTGAGGGTGCCTTTTGAGAATATATTTATGAGAGTATTCTGGGAGTGGTGCATGTTCCCAGGGATTTATAAATGGAAGTCCCCAAAGTGGACAAAAAGACACATTAAGTGGTTGGGTGTAAATCTAATCTTCTAGGAAATACCGGTAGTATCAAGATGATGAAAAAAAACACTGAAGGCCTCCTCAGCTGAGGGATGGGTGCTGTAGGGGCAAGCTAATTATACTTCTATTGAAAGGGGCAAGTTAATTATACTTCTATTGAAAGGATAGTTTTATTTATTTATTTATTTATTTATTGTTACAGCTTCTATACCGCCCCATCCCCGGAGGGCTCTGGGCGGTGTACAACAAAAAATATAAATAGACGTAATTATAAAAATCTTTAAAACAGCGATAATAATAGCAGTAAAAGTAATAATAGAGGCGTCCGACAACTTCATTATTTTAAAATACCTCCCAAAAAAGGAGGAGGGACGGGTGATGAGTCACATTTGATAATGGCCAAGATGAAAGGCCAATTGGGGCACCCATTTCAGCTGGGCTGGGAATCTTTTAAAGGCTCTGTGCGGAACAACCTCGCTTTTACAGGCCCTGCATGGAACCTCATTGAGGTCCCACAGTCCCGGAATAACAGCCGGAGGAAGGAGGTGTTTTCATTTCAGGCCAGGAACCCAGAGCCAGAAGGCTCCTGGCCCGCTGCGGGTAGTGCCAGCCGATCATAGAAGGGCCAGGGACCCACTAGAAGATTAGCCTCCCACCGAGCCGGAGAGGCCGTTACAGGAGGACATATGGGGTGATGCGACGTCTCGGCAAGATACGAGGAGTCCCAGGCCGCCAGGCGGCCCTTTAAAGGTCAAACACCCAGCACCTTGAAGATGATCCGAAACTCTACTGCAGGAGCCAGTGCAGCTGGCGCAATACAGGCTGAATGTGACCATCGTGGATGGCATGCTTTCGCGTTCTGTGAGTAAGCGCATACCGCCGCATGCATGCTGGACCAGTTTTAGTCCTCGGATCCAAACGCGAAGCGGGACGCACCAATTCGCGTAAGAAGCGAGTTAGCAATAGTCTAATCTGAGGTGACCGCTGCAGTATTGGATCACCGTGGCTAGGTCCGGGCTTTTGGGAGAGTGAAAGGAGCCAGTCACATGGGGCCTGGCGGAGGTGAAAAAAAGAGCAGCCTGGTTGTATGGCAGCCACCTGGGTCTCCATTGAAAGAGACAAATCCAGGTGGACCCCAGGTTTCGCGACGATAAAGGGGGTCGGCGCCTTAATGTGGCCCCTCTCTCCACACCGGTCTGGCTGGAAAATCCTGTCCCCCCCCTGCCGCCAAGGTTTGCCAGAGGATCTCCGCCTTCGCGATGGGTTTTAGTTTTTTAACCTGCTCTGCCGCTTCTGGAACCAACCAGCAACCGCCTCCAAACAGTGCTGGAGAGCCGCAGGGGCGTAGCGTGACTGCTCCCCTCCATCAACAACAGAATGAGCTGAAGTCTCATCAAGCGGCATTGATGGCAGGTCAGCCCAAAACTTCCAACCCTGGTCGAGCAAGGAGTCGCATGTAGATATTAAATAGCAGCGGGGATAGTAGAGGCCCCTAGGTTTACCATAATCAAGCGGGCACTTCCGGGAGGCCTGGTCCCCGCACCTCACTACTGACTGACTTCGACCCCGAAGGAATGAGGCAATCCACTGAAGCGACAGTGCCCCGCGACTCTCGAGGCAGCCAGGCGGTGGGTCAAAGGTGCGTGGTCGACCACATCAAACGCTTCTGCGTAAAGATCTTAACAATAGCCAGCAGCCGCCGATCCACCCTCGGTCGAGCTGAATACGGAGTGTATCTGTGATGGCGACGAGAACAGTCTCCGTCCCATGCCCCAGCACGGAAGCTGGACTGGAAGGGGTTGAAGACCGATGCGTCATCCAGAAAACTGCTCCATCACCACTCTCTCAATTACCTTCCCCAGGAACGAAAGATTCGGGAAACGGGGCGGTAATTGGCCAGATCCCTTGGATCTAACTTGGTGGTCTTTAGAGTGGGACCACTGCCTCCCTTCAACCCAATCCGGAAAGACTCTCCTTGCTTTCGAGGGAGCCATTGATGATACTTCAACAAGACTGGAGGATCGTGAGGCTCCCACCCTGCAAGTTTTTACAAGCCAGGATGGGCCACGGATCCAGAAGGAGGACAGGTAGTTGGTCTAACAGCAGCTAAGGTCCTGTCAACAGCGGCTTCAGAGAGCAAGGAAAAATCTGGGTCAAACAAGGGCCTGAGAGACGGCAAAGGGAGCCTCCAGTTCACTGGATTGTAGCCAACGATGGGGAAAGATCCTGGCGAGAGCTTATCAGCGACCTTATCCGCAAAAAAGCTCATAAAAGCCTCACAGCTAATGCTCAATTGTGAATTTGAGGACCTCTCCGATAGGGAGGTTAGAGACCGAATTCATCTGACCTAAATAATTCTGCTGGAAGGGAGCTAGCGGATGCGAGAGAGGAGGAGAAGAAAGCCCTCTTCGGCCTCCTTCGTCGCATCACCTCATAGGCTTTCATAAACGTCCTATATAAGATGTCTCGCGCGGCCTGCGGTCACGCAGATTTCCTCCACACTCGCTTCCTAGACGTCTAAGCACCCGTTTCATATTGCGCAACTCCCCAGTGTACCAGGGAGCTACGCCGAGAAATGGCCCCGGCTTAGAGGACGCCGAGGCAACAACCTACGATGATAGCATCGGAGAGCCGGGAATTCCAGTCCTCCACCTGCTCATTGGAGTGTGCCAGCGGGTTCAGGGTCCCGCAGGAGCATTCAGGAAACCAAGTGGATCCATAAGTCTCCGCTGAGCGAGCAATAAATTGGCCCGGTCGCCCTAGACAGGGGCAAGTGTTGTAAGCGTGTCCACCCGAACCTTCAGGGCATAATGGTCCGGACCATGGCACTCTGTGAACAGAGGATACGACCAAGTTTACTCCCGACCCGAAGACCAAATCCAGCTTATGCCCGGCCTCATGAGTGGGGCCAGAGTTTATTAAGGAGAGGCCTAGTGTCGCCATGGATGATAAGCCAGCTCCCACGCGGCAGCCGCCGTGCATGAGGCGGTGTCGACATGGACGTTGAAGTCCCCCAAGACTATAAGCCTGGGGAACCGCTAAGCGTAGTCCCTTCCAGTCTCGACACCACCTCCAGCAGCGCCGCGGCAGGCGTCACGCTCCGCGCGCTAGGGCGGTGCCGGTACACCAGGAGGGGACGGCCAGCCTCTCCGGGCTGACCAACCACTTTCGAGGCCGGCGCATTCCATGCCGGCGATCTCCGGGACGGGGACTGCCCTAAAGGGGATAGATTCCACGGGTGAATAAAGCCACCCCACCCCCCCGCCCCAGTGTTCGCGGTTGCGGGTGGAGGCACGTTGAAACCTGGTGGTGTGACCTCAAGACACAGCAAGGCCGCACGGGTCTCACCTTCACAAGCACTCCAGGTTTCGGTGACACACGCCAGGTCCACCTGCTGGGCTCCAAGAAAATCCTGGAGCACCTTGGTCTTATTATTAATGGACCTGGCGTTGATCAACACCAAAGACGAAGCAGGGTATCCCTGATCCCAACCACCATCGTTCTTCGGGATAGGTCGGAGGTTTTAGAGGGGAATTATGACATCAGTCCTGATGAGATTAGTAGCGCCTGGCAGGAAACTCATTGTTGTACAGTTTGCATTCCATTAAGGGTTTGGAGAGGGATAGCGAGTTAGTATTGAGTCAGCCTCCCTGGATACCAACTGTCTTCTGCCTGGACTCCATTTTATTCCTACTAAAGCCAAGTTGAACCAGATATTTACTCTGCATACTGTACACAAAATCTGGGGGGCGGTGTTAACAGATTCGTAACTGCCCCACAGGATCCTAGTGTAACCCAGGGTCCAATAGGGGGGGCTAAAGAGCTCAGATTTTCCATATAAGGGAGAAAGGGCTCAAATTCCCTCAGATCTGTTAGAAGCTTTTGACTGGAGCCAGCCTACTTCACAGAGTTCTGTTATTATGAACTATATTTGCATATTTCAGGGCTACCCTTGAAGGCTTGATATCCAGGAGAGAGGGCTCAGCAAAGAACAGCAAAGCTGCAAGTCCATCAACAGTGCCACAGGACACAGCTGGAGAAATTTGCAAAGGACTGAGACCCTGCTAGTCTGTTTTGCACAACAGGCCAGAACTATTACATGTTGATTATTGTTTCTGCATTGGTTCACTATATTTCATTGTTGTATTGCACATTATTGTTATAATGAACAGATTTAAAGTTTCTTTGTTGTAAGTCTGGTGAATGGTATGGGATCCCAAGGTGGGATCACACTGTCAGAGACTTGAACTCCTTTCCCATTAAAGATAATATCCCTCTTAAACCCTAAGTTGGGTTACACTAGGTCTGGTCTGACCATGAATACTATGACTCAGTGTCCTTCAAAACTGTTAACAGCCTTGCTCAAGTCATGCTTCCTTTATGAAATCAATTCATCTCTTTTCTTGCTGCCTTCAACTTTCCCTAGCATTACTGTCTTTTTCAATGAGTTTTCTCTTTTCATAATGTGACTGAAGTACGATAATCTCCTGTCAGGACTGCAACTCCCAACATGCGCTGCTTCCCACCTTTTCCCAAAAAGTGCGGGAAAACAAACTGAGAAGCTACATTCCACCAGAGCTTCAGATCCATTGGGAGACCAGGAGCTGGGAGGAGGGGAAGAGTTGATTGGTTGCTGTCTGTCTTTGTAAATAGTTTAAATACTGGAACTGAGGACTAAGTTTAAAGCAACAGAGAAAGTTGTGTTGACTTGTTCATTCTGTGGTACCCAATATTTTTGTTACCAAATATCAAGCCAACAATTCCAGGTCAATTTTTGACTTCAGAATCAGTTCATCTTGCTCCATTTGAATTTTGAATAGTTATTGAAAACAACCAGCTCAATGCATACCATGTTGTTTATAATTTATGTTTATAATGTTGCGGTTTATTGATTCTCTCGTTTATTGATGTTTTGTTGCTTGATGTTATGATTACTGATGTTTGCTACTATGCTGTTGTTGTTCACCGCCCTGAGCCCTTCGGGGGAGGGCGGTATACAAATCAAATAATACAATACAATACAATACAATACAAGAATCCTCAGTTCCAGCACCCTGTAGTTAGGGCAACATAAATCAATAAAGTTCCTTTTTAAAAGTTAGCTTTGTCTGAGTGTGTTCAGCCTTACAATCTCCATTTAGTCATTTAAGCTTCAAGGGACAATTCAGGCTTGATTTGATCTAGGACCCACTTATTTGTCTTTTTGGCAGTCTATGGTATCCATAAAACTCTCTTCCAACACCATATTCCAAAGGAATCCACTTTCTGCCGGTCAGCTTTCTTCATTATCCAGTTCTCACACTCATACACCGTACCAGGGAATACTTGGCGTTCATTAACTTGATTTTGATTGCCAGTGACACATCCTTGCACATTAGAATCTTTTCTAGCTTCTTCGTGGCTATCTTTCCCAGTCTCAATCTCCTTCTCAGTTCCGGGTTCTAATTCTCCCTTTTGGGTGATGGTGGGACCAAGGAAAGTCTTGAACAATTTCATTTTCTTTATTGCGCATCCTAAAGCTGAGTAGATTTCCAGTAATAATTACTTTTGTCATATTGATTGCGATGTTCAATTGTATCCCGCTTTAGCACGTTCTGCCTTAACTTTCACTATTAAAAAAAATCCTTTACTATTCATTATCGCAGCCATATATTATCAGGGACATAATTCTTGCCAGTCAGTGCCAAAAAGCAGAATTGAGATCACACCTTAGGTAAGCCAATCTACCGAATCACCTACAACCCCCAGAACCCAAAGCGAAATAACGTCAGTTTAACTAATTGTGGGCATACTCGATTTCTGATTGGGTTCGCTTTCGCACGCGGAGAGCTCGTGCAGCGTTTTGAAGCACATGCGTATAAACTGTATGCTCAGGAACACCGAGCCGACCTCGCTGACTTTCTCATTGGCTGGTTAGAACCGCGCGAAGTTTTGTCGTCATGTTTTTCGCGCACTGGCTACGGTGGCCGCGTCGTCTCAGTTGGAATCTTAGGTGTTGCGCGGGCTGAGTGGAAGACAAGATGGCGACCGAGGTGCATTCTGAGACCCCGCAGACGGGGGAGCTGCCTATGCCCGCATACGGAACCTGGTCCCCCAATGAACTCCAGGCGAAGCTAGCCGAGATCGGGGCGCCCACGCAGGGTGAGTATTGCGGAACCTTTCTTTCGTGCTTGGAGCACAGGTGGTGTACGTTGTTAATGTTCTCCTATTGTTAGACCTTTGGGGGCCCGGAGCTAAATTCTGAAATTCCTAATTGGGTGACTTTGAGCTCGCTTTGTGCCTCGTCCCACCTCACAGGACGGTTGTAAACGGGACGGATGAAAAGCTGCATGTACCACCCTGGATTCTTTGGAGGAGAAACGGGATGCAAAATTAAAGCAGGGTTGTAATTTTTTGGAAACCTCTGTGCTTTTGGCAACCATTATTTTTCCTGTATGATCAGTGAATTGATTTTGGCAGAGAGGCGTGCTGCAGGCCATTCTGTGAGTCAATAGTAGGACTAACCGAGCTTCCTGCCTCAGAGCTTAGTTGCTGTTGTGGAGCGGGAGAAGATGGGTTGGAAAACCGATTAGAAGAGAAACGTTAATGTGGGGGCAAGAGAGCAAAAGTGCCTGATAAGAGACTGTGGCGTTTCTGGGCTGTTTTTAATTATGTTTCAAAAGACCACACAATGCTACGTCTGGCAAACAATGAAAATTACAATTCAAGCAGTGGGTGTAATTTAGTAAATGTATAGGAACTTCCTGAAAAGGAGCTAATTCTAAAAGGAACTAATTCTAAAAGATTTGGAAGTTCAGGAGTTGAGAGGCACAAGGAAATATGGAGAGCTCACGTCAAAGAGAGAATGAGTTAGTTGGAGCAGCAGTGGCGTAGGAGGTTAAGAGCTCGTATATTTAATCTGGAGGAACCAGGTTTGATTCCCAGCTCTGCCACCTGAGCTGTGGAGGCTTATCTGGGGAATTCAGATTAGCCTGTACACTCCCACACATGCCAGCTGGGTGACCTTGGCCTAGTCACAGCTTCTCAGAGCTCTCTCAGCCCCACCTACCTCCCAGGGTGTTTGTTGTGAGGGGAGAAGGGCAAGGAGATGGTAAGCCCCTTTGAGTCTCCTGCAGGAGAGAAAGGGGGGGATATAAATCCAAATTCTTCTTCTTCTTCTTTGCTTTGCTCAGTGTTCATCCTAGAAGAGGGGCATTCTGTAGCTATGCAGCAGGCATGATCTTTTGGAGCCATATTAGTCTCTATGCAATGCATGTTAAACACTGATATCTCCTTTGGTCATCTACAGGTGGCCGTGAGGAACTGGTGGAACGGTTGCAAACATACACACTTCAGGTGAGTCTTTGTTTCTATGTTCTAGCAATGGGGTATGCCTTATACTGGAGGGTGGCAGATTGCTGCTCAGTTTCTTGGCTTCTGACTTGCAGAGTCTTGGGGGGTTTTTCTTGTCCCTCTTGCTCTTTGATATGAAACTGAGCTGAGCTATTGTCAATATCTGGATGATGCTCAATTCATCATCATCATTAACCTTTATTAGACATACAGAGTAAAAAATATGATGCTCAACTCTATCTTGTGCTTCCAGCTGATCCCAGGGAAGCTGGCAAGTGCAGTTCAATGTAGCAAAATGTAAAGTGATGCACATAGGGGCAAAAAAATCCAAACTTCACATACACACTACAGGGGTCAGTGCTATCAGTCACAGACCAGGAAAGGGATTTGGATATCTTACTTAGTTGATAGTTCCATGGGAATGTCGACTCAACGCATGGCAGCTGTGAAAAAGGCAACTCTATGCTGGGGATAATTAGGAAAGGAATTGATAATAAAACTGCAAAGATTGTCATGCCCTTTTTTAAAGCAGTGGTTCGACTGCGCTTAGAGTACTGTGTTCAGTTCTGGTCGCCACATCTCAAAAAGGATATCGAAGAGATAGAAAAAGTGCAGAGAAGGGCAATGAGGATGATTGAGGGACTGGAGCACCTTCCGTATGAGGAGAGGCTGTAGTGTTTGGGACTCTTTAGTTTGAAGAGAAGATGTCTGAGGGGGGATATGATTGAAGTCTATAAAATTATGCATGGGATAGAAAATGTTAACAGAGTGAAATTTTTCTCTCTTTCTCAAAGTACTAAAACCAGGGGGCATCCATTGAAAATGCTGGGGGGAAGAATTAGGACTAATAAAAGGAAACATTTTTTCATGCAACATGCGATTGATCTTTGGAATATGCTGCCACAGGAGGTGGTGATGGCCACTAACCTGGATAGTTTAAAAAGGGCTTGGACAGATTTATAGAGGAGAAGTCAATGTATGGCTACCAATCTTCATCCTCCTTGATCTCAGATTGCAAATGCCTTAGCAGACCAGGTGCTCGGGAGCAACAGCAGCAGCAGGCCATTGCTTTCACATCCTGCATGTGAGCTCCCAAAGGTATCTGGTGGGCCACTATGAGTAGTGGAACGCTGGACTAGATGGACTCTGGTCTGATCCAGCAGGCTCTTTCTTATGTTCTTAAGCTGTAAAAATGCAGAACTGATGCTTGGAGGCAGTTTTGGGGTGGGTGCAGGTAATAATTTAAATCTTAATCCTGATAAGAAAGAAATAATTACAGGTGAGCCCAAAAGGCTGACCTAGGAATTAAACTGTTCCTTTGAAACTGTTCCGGCTGTGGTTGGACTTCCCCCATGGGAGTTTGGGGACGTTACTAGTCCCAGCTAGTGACAGTGTCCAGGAGAGTCTTTTACTAGCTTCACCGAGTTAGCCAGCTAAATCCCTTCCGGATCATGCCCTAATACCATCTGGATTCGATTACAGCAATGCTGTCTACGTGGGCTGCCCTTGAGTAGTGTTTGGAAACTTCAGTTGGTATAGAATGCTTCAACCAGGACATTGGCCAAATGCAATGCTATACTTCTGAGACCCAATTTCAGGTGCCTTTGCCTTCTGAGGTTGACAGGTGGAAGCCTGAGAGAGGGCCTTCTGGTTTGTAGTGTTAAGACTATGGAATTTTCTCCCTGGGGATATTTGTCTAACTCCTTCTATCCCTGTCTTTTGCTAACAAGTGAATACTTTTATCTGGCGTTCCTTAGACAATCCCTCTTCCCTCCTTCCCTTATGTTTCTAATCCATGTCAGTCTGTTATTTATGGTATGTTTTTATACTGCTCTGGGGTTAGTTGTTAGCTTCCTTGGTGGCCCTGTTTGGTAGGATATAAATCTTTTAAATAAATTACTACCTGGGCCATCCTTCTCTTGGAAGTAAGGCTGTGTATGAAAGTGAGTTATTTTTTGCCTAGTTCTGCAGGTCTTTGGAAGAAAACTGGTTGTTAAGAAAGTGGATTGGAGTGGTGATGGTGGTGTAGTGAGGGCTCTATGATGTCATTGAGGAAAAGAGCATATGTGTATAGAGCAGCCCTGGCTTAGCCATCTGTGACTTTATATGGGTGCCTGGACATTTGAAGAATCCTCTCACCTAGACACAAGAGTTGGGAAATAAGTTTTGAGTAGGCTTTAGCAGGCCTTGGATTGTATAAACACCCCTCTCTCTATTGTCATGCCAGCTGGTGAGGCCTTTTTTTGTTGTTGTTGGGTGTGCCTCCCCCATCAATCCTCCTCCCTAGGAGCAGCAGTGGCGTAGTGGTTCAGAGCAGGTGAACTCTAATCTGGAGGAACCGGGTTTGATTCCCCGCTCTGCCATCTGACCTGTGGAGGCTTATCTGGGGAATTCAGATTAGCTTGTACACTCCAACACATGCCAGCTGGGTGACCTTGGGCTAGTCACAGTTCTTCTGAGCTCTCTCAGCCCCACCTACCTAACAGGGGTTTGTTGTGAGGGGGGAAGGGAAAGGAAATTGTAAGCCCCTTTGAGTCTCCTGCAGGAGAGAAAGAGGGAATATAAACCCAACTCTTCTTCTTCTTCTTCTAATAGTGTTTTATGAATGTTGTGTCTGTAAGTATTGTTCTTAAACTGTTTAAATATTTCATATACATACTATATTTTAAATGTTGTTTTAATGTGTGAAATGTCATATTGTTGAGATGCTTTGATGTGCACTGCCTTGGGGACTCTATTTGGATGGAAAGCAGCATAGAACTATTATAAATAAATAACATCTAGTTGCAGAAAGACTTCTGCGTGTAAGTTCCCTTAGATCGTCTGTTGTCTTTTCTGCTCTAGTAGGTAATTTTTTTGTAGCGATGTTATCTGCGTCACACCCAGCTTGTTCTGATATGGCTTCCGATTGCAGAGACCATTGTATGGGGTAATCTGAACCAACCAAATACTAACAGTGGCTACTCCCTCTTGCAGACAGGGATGGTGCTCAATAGGCCAATTCTGCGGGGAGATGATGGAGAGAAGCCACCCCCTATGCCAGGACAGGTGAGTGATTCATCCAGGAATATAGTTGCAAACTTGGGCGGGGGGAGGGTGGCTGTGGAGAAAGCCCATAGTTCAGTGGCAGAGCAAATGCCTTCATATTCAGAAGATCCCAGTTCGATTCCTGGGGTCTCCAAGGTGAAGTAGCGAGTCTCAGAAATATTTCTCTCTGAGACGTTGAAAAGACATTGCCCATAAGAGTAGACGCTGGGAGGGTAGATGGGCTAATGGCAACTTTTGTGCTTCTGTGTCACATATTTTGCTGGGTATTGCTGAAAATTGGGGAGGGCTCTGTCTGCCAAACCCGCACTGCTTACTTCAAGCTTCTTTGCATCGTGTATTCTTGTGCTCTTGCCCAAAGAACAGTTCTTCCTTCTGGCTTTCATTTTGGAACATTGGGGGCTGCCTGAAGTTTTAAAATGTTTCAAAGGTTAAATTAAAGCAAGTATCTTATAGATTTCCTCCGTAATAAAATAAGGGACTTCTTTAGAAGATTTCAGTGGTCAGAGACCTACCTGCAGCCTTTAATCGAATGGCTGAAATAGTCTGAAAAATCATTACAAACAAAAAAGGTGCTCTTTAGTGGACTTGTGCAAAGCAGGCTGTTCATTTCTTCCTGTTCAGAGGTGCTTCTGGTGATGGAAAAGTAGGAGAAACGTTGCTGTGTGCTTCTAAGCCTCTCCCGACTTTTGCGAGGCAAGGGAGCAAGGGGCTTCACGCCTGGCCTTGCTAACTAATAACACTATCATAGAGTTGCAAAGTTAATTTGCCAACTACACAGTGGCATTCTTACACCCACGTGGGCCATTGTCAAAAAGAGGAACTCTTGACTGCTGTGCCAGCCCTGTGGGATGCGCAGGGCAGCCTTCAAGCCCAGGCCTCCCACGGCTGCCTTCTTTAACCTTTGCAGCTCTCCGGGATCCCTCTGCCGCCGCCTCCGATGGGGATGCCTCTGATGCAGCCCCCGCCACCCCCTCCGCCTCCCCCCGGCATGGGCCTCAACTTTCCCATGGGTGTGGGGCCCCCTCCACTGCCCCCTGGCCTGGGGCAGCCTCTTCGCATGCAGGCAGTGGATCCTTCTGCGTTGCCTGAGGAGGAGCGGCTGAAGCTGGCTCAGCAGCAAGCCGCCATACTGTTACAGCAGGAGGAGAGGGTTAAGCAGGTATGGCTGTGCTCTTTCTCGTTACGTGCACTGGCTTTGTGCAGTGCTATGAGGAATCCCGGCAGCAGGGCATGCTTTGAGCAGCTGGTGATCTTCCTGTAGTCTTAAGCAATGGACTGTGCAGTACTGGTCTGGTCGGAGGTGTAGGAGTCCCTTGTCTCCTTGCAGTTCATCCTTCAGTTCAAGGCCCATGGACCAAAAGAGTCCCTCTGAAGTTCTGTTCTCAGCTTGTGGCACTCTTGAGTATAGCCAGTGCACCCTGCTGAGTGCTTCCCTCCCTTGGGTACACTTCCTGTGAGTAGGACGTGGGGTGAAGCTGGATCCAGAGTGGGTAATGATCCAGACTGTTAACTGTAAGGTCTGCTCATGCCAGCTCTGTACAGCATGCTCCAGCTTGGCTTCCTCAGCTAGGTCAGACTTGGAAGTTCAAGTCTTCCCCTTCCCACCACCAAATCTGGCCAGGACATCCCATTAGCATTAGAAGTATCCATTTCCTGTGACCTGGGCTTTTCCCCAGAGTGTGGGTGGGGAGGTTCAGCTTCAGGAGGATTGAATCTGTGTTTCTGCACTCCTCTTCTTAGGCCTCTGTGCTTATGGAAAAGGATCGGCAGCAAGAGATGTCCAAGATGTCTCCCTCAGTACCAAGGACCGCTCCAGACCTAGGCCCGAGACCTCCGGGGCTCCCAAGAGGTGAGTTTCCTCGGATAAGAAAAGGAGCCGTGGACTGTTTGCTCAAGGAAAGTTGATAAATGTTGAGCAGTCCTGCAGAAGCCCCTCAAGGAGGTGGTGGGCCTGATTCTGTCCTGTTGGTGTATTCTTTTTGGTCATTCCTATCCTAATGAGGAGGGGCACATTTATAGCACAATGTCTCTACATTTCCCCTCTCTGACTTTCTGGAAAGGGAATAGTTTTCCATGCTCGTACTTCCAAGGTGCCTCAGTCAACTCCAAGTTGTACGAGCTTTTTTCAGTTATTTCTGGATGAAAGCAGGGAAGGGTTTTTTCTAGTATGAATCAAACAGAGCTTCGGTTGCATGAAGGGTTAGTTAAAACCTTGCTGAAGATACAGAAAAGGATTGAGGTCATCTGCTGTGATAGGTGGGCAACACATTAAAATGAAAGTCTCACAGTTCCTGTGGTATCTTCTGGGATTCCTTGACCAGGGATACAACTTTGAAAGGGTTGTCGTGGTGATAAGAAACTGGTCTGGTTTTTTTTTAAGTTCTGTTCCTGGTTACAAGGAAGTGCTAAGAACTTCTTGTAGCCCTGAAGGGCAACCTTCTTCACGATCTTATTAATGCTCTTTCCATCTTGTAGTGTTTTTAAAATTTAAAACTTGAGAGAGTTGGCAATCAAGAAAACCAAAAGGTGTCTGAGAAGTTCAGAGGAGTTCTCCTTCTAATGTGAAAATCTCTGGGTGTTTTTGTCCTGGGCATTCTAGAATACATGCTTGTGTTCTGGTTTATTTTATGCTGGCCATGGTAACCAATCTTCAACTGAAGTTGAAGTCTCCATTTTGCCATCCCAGGAGCATTTGGCCAGCTCCTTTGTACTCTGAGTTGGATCCAGTCCATTGTTGGTGTGACAACCCAGCCAGACACTTGACCCACCCTTAATGCTAGAGGCAAGGCAAGCTGAAAACCAGTACAGTGGAACCTCGGTTTTCATTGGTAATCCATCCGAAAAGAATTGATGAAAACCGAAATTGATGAAAACCAAGGCAAACTTTTCCATAGGAATCAATGTAAATCCAATTAATCTGTTCTAGGAACTCCAAAAAACATACCAAAAACACTTTTTTTGGTGAATAAACATAGTGTTTAATGCTGAAAACAG
The DNA here is from genome assembly GCF_021028975.2 of Sphaerodactylus townsendi. Lineage (NCBI taxonomy): Eukaryota > Metazoa > Chordata > Lepidosauria > Squamata > Sphaerodactylidae > Sphaerodactylus > Sphaerodactylus townsendi. The sequence continues at coordinate 26,480,758 of NC_059425.1, read as the reverse complement.
TAACAAACAATAACACTAGGACCAGCTTCAGAGCCAGTGGACCAATGTCACACCAGAAAGCTGTCCAAAGAGGTCCGTTTCTGACACCTCTTTAAGATTTGTCTGAAATGGGGCAAGACAGTGTCATTAAACAAGTTGCAGACATGGCCTGCAAAAGCTTTGTCCGGGTGATTTTTCTCCACAAATGCCTGTACCTTACTGCAGATGGATGAAAACAGAGGCAAATTTTTCACTGAAAAAATCAATGAAAACCGAAACTGATGAAAACTGAAGGCAATGAAAACCGAGGTTCCACTGTATCTCCCCCCCCCCCCCCCGAGAGCTGAGGAATGGCAGATTGGTTGTGAGTGTTGTTGCTGTGCTTTTCTTCTGGGCATTCACTTGCTTGCCTTGTTCCTAGGGAGCACTCCAGTGGGGGCGCCAATTGGCTTGCCCGGACCAAGACCTCGAGGCCCTCCCCCTCCTCCTGGAGAAGACAGTCGTGAGGTGAGGCTTGTTGCTGAGGACCTGGGTGTCTGAGCAATGGGGAAATCAGGGGGTTATATTACCTGTCCTAGTCCTCATGGCAAAATTCTCTGGGGAGGTTTTAAGTATTTGATTAGCTGGTAAGACAAGCTGACTTTGGACCTTCAGAAAATGAGCTGTGTGACATTGCAAAGGTGTCATTGGGGTCTGACTGAAAGATTGTACATGCAAGGCAGCACCGAGTACAGCTATGAAGCAAAAATTCAGGACACACAGAAGAGTGGAAACCCATGCAGGGACATGATCCCAGCTTCAGATGGAGGAATGCATTGTTCTCTCCCTTCCCTGGAAAGGAAGAAGAATTATGGTGAGCTCAGTCAAGCCTTCTGATTGGGTGGAGGTTTGGCAGAGGGAGTTCCCATGACACAGGTAATATTCCACATGAAGAGTGGAGGGGAGTGGTGGGAGCGTTCATCACCGTGAATTAGATCTCTTCAGGTCTGAAGAAGCTGTAGGAAAACCTCATTAGAGGCTGATGTCACTGGAATTTCCTCCCTCCCTCCCTCCCTCCCTTCCTTTGCTCGACTTGCATTCCACCCATTCCCGACGAGTCAGGCTCAGGGTGGCTTCCAACAACAACCACTCATGACTTTACACATGATTTTCAAAATCGTGTACAAGCCCAAAGAATTTCTAGATATGAAGGCACACTGCCTTGGGTAGGAGTGTGTTATGGATAGGAGCTGTTGAGCCAAGAGCCCCTTTCTTCAGTCTAAAAGCTTTTGGTGCCATAACTGATCAGTTTCTCTCTGGCCAGTTCATAGGTCTCCGAACACATCATGTTGCCCATAAATGTATCTATCTCTTAACCTGCCACTGTGGGTATCATGCCGTCAGGCAGGGAGTCTCCATTCCTGCCATCTTGGTTCCCCTTTGTAAATCACTCAAAATTGCACAGTTTGGTTTCCACATGCGTGGTAGTCATGAGCTGGTCACAGGTTCACTTTGAAGAGGGACGGGTAAAGAATGAGACCAACAGAATGGTGGCTTAACTGGTCATTGCAAAAGGTCCTGGTTTTGGTGTTTCTTGGGGCTGAGAGATGAAGCCTTTGACTTACTAGGGATCTCAAATGAAGCCTGTTCTGACCAGCAAGAGTTGTTTTGTTTCCTAGATGGATGACTCGGGTGTGGGCCCCAAGATCCCTCAGGCCCTTGAGAAGATCCTCCAGCTGAAAGAGATGCGGCAAGGAGAGCTCACTGCTGTGCCCAGTGGTACAGGTAATAGGCTTCTAGTCAGGTAACATATACACACCGCTTGAAGGTGTAGCAAGAGGTTCTCCCTAAATGGATTGGACTTCTAGCATGGGCTCACTTCAGATGTGGTAGCTAGTGCCTATTTAGATCACTTGAGAGTAATGAAAACCATTTACAAACAACAACAGGGAAATATTTTAGAAGTCACAGGTAAGAGGGTGTTAATGTTCTACTAGGTTTCTATTCTTCCTCCATAACGAACACAGTTATGTAGAATTGGCTAGTGTTCTCTGTGCTCAGAGTAATTCTGGAAGTTATGGATGTAAATATATTGTCAAAGGCTTTCACGGCCAGAATCACTGGGGTGCTGTGTGGTTTCTGGGCTGTAAGGCCGTATTCTAGCAGCATTCTCTCCTGACGTTGGCTTCTGCATCTGCGTGCCTGGCATCTTTCTAGAGGATCTGGATAGGGATCTTGGACACTCATCAGATCCCTCTTGAAGATGCCAGCCACAGATGGCAGGCTACAAACGGCCAGGAGAGAATGCCGCATAGAACAGCGGCCATATAAGAAGCCTCGAAAAAAACCAAGCACAGGGTGTAAATGTTTCTCCTTCTTTCCTTCTTTCCTTCTTTCCTTCTTTCCTTCTTTCAATTTCTTACTTTCTTTTCCTCTCCTTCCTTCCTTCCTTCCTTCCTTCCTTCCTTCCTTCCTTCCTTCCTTCCTTCCTTCCTTCCTTCCTTCCTTCCTTCCTTCCTTCCTTCCTTCCTTCCTTCCTTCTTCCTTCCTTCCTTCCCTTCCTTCCTTCTCCTTCCTTCCTTCTCTCCTTCCTTCCTTCCTTCCTTCCTTCCTTCCTTCCTTCCTTCCTTCCTTCCTTCCTTCCTTCCTTCCTTCCTTCCTTCCTTCCTTCCTTCCTTCCTTCCTTCCCATAGCACCAAAGCCCCCATTTTGTTTTAACTACTCATGTGGCCCTTGAATTCTCTCTAGGCGTGCTCAAAATAATCCTTTCTTTCAGAGGTGAGATTTTTTTTAAAAGAAAAAACTGAGAGCATTTGGGACAGAGGAATAGGAGTGCTTTGGGGGAATTTGGCAGAGGATGTTGAGATCTCTCTCTCTCTCTCTCTCTCTCTCTCTCTCTCTCTCTCTCTCTCTCTCTCTCTGACTCAGCAAGCAAGGGTTGTGTGTCCTCCCGCTTTTACTCAGAATTCCCCCTTTCTTACAGATGACGATATGGAGATGATCTCAGCTGGGATTTCTGCTTCAGATGCAGAGGAAGATGCATCCGGTCTGTCCAAAAAAGAGGTGAGGGGGTCCTGCTTTTTTTGGGCTCATGGGGTCAGGAATCTGATTTGTCAAAACAACCACCCTGCACTGAATTACCCAGGAAGGAGTTGCAGCTGGTATCAGCTTTTCTGTGCCAAGTGCTGTTCGTCTTCCGCTGCCCGACCTAAGACAGGAGCCCATGCAAGAGGGCACACTGTTAAAGAGCAAGGTGGGCTCCTTGTCCCAATCAAACCCTTTTTGTCTACTTCACAGAAAAATCGGAAGCGGCGGAACCGGAAGAAAAAGAAGAAGCAACAGACAGCCCAGAAAGAGGGCCCATCTACCAAGGAGTCCGAGGGGCGTGGGGAGGAGTCAGGGACTGAAGCCCCTGTGGATATAGAGTATGTCACAGAGGAGCCTGAAATCTATGACCCCAATTTCATTTTCTTCAAGAGGATCTTTGAGGCTTTCAAGGTACGATGGCACCTAGTGGCATCTTTCTCTCTTGGCCTGTTCTCTTCCCACAATCACCCTACACTGGAGGAACTTGCGGCCTTTGGAGCAGAAGGCTGGAGCCTGGAGCCTGCTGGGGACTGTGGTTTTCTTCCCCGGCATCTGGACTGTAGTGATGAGTATATACAGTAAATGTGCTTGTTTGTGTTTGGGGCTGAGGGTGGGGGAAGAAGTTCCTTTTCTGGAATTGTGTTGAGGAAGTGCCCCAGGTTTGAAGAAATTAGACCCATATTCTGTCAATAAAAAATGTTAAAAGCTTTCCCAGATTTGAGGGAAACAGCTGCCCTCCCCCCCCCCCCGCCCCAAATTCCTGGCAGATCTTCTCAGGTACGCACTGCTGTGTCAGTGACTTCAAAAGCATTCTGAAAATTGCAGAGAATGTTACACTTTTGAGTGACATTTGGGACTGGGCTTTTGCGTCTTAATATTACTAAAGGCTTTCTAAAAGAGCCCAGGTTTGTCTTCCTAGCTTTTTGGGAAATGTGGTTGGAATTGGCCATCCAGTAAAGAAGCAATTGTCTGAATGAGATGAGGGTGCCTGCCCAGCTTTCCACTTCGTGCTGTTTCATCTTTGGAAGCTGTTACCTCCAGCTGTTTGTCCTTCTCTCTGCAGTTGACAGATGATGTAAAAAAGGACAAGGAGAAGGAACCAGAAAAGGCCGACAAGGTGACCAGTTCAGCTGCCCCCAAGAAGAAGGGCTTTGAAGAGGAGCGGAAGGACAGCGATGACAGCTCAGATGATGAACAGGTAGGAGCTGTCCTGTTCTCCCCCTCCCCCATACAGGAGAAGTCTAACTGCAACCTAAATTAATGAGAAGCGGGGTGGGGGGCAGCAGTGGTGCAGCTAAGCTGCCTCCTTAGTGGTTTGCTGCATTGCAGCCAGCTCTGGAGCAAAAAGCCAACCCGCCATGGGCAGGAGCCCTTTGGGGCGGGGCGGGGGAGGGTGGGCTACCATCTATGATGAACATGGAGGAATGCAGGAGAAGATAACCAGGGAAGCCAGCACAGGGGCAGGAGCAGGCAAATGACCTCCTATCTGCCATCTGATCCTCACTATCTGAAAGGGATGAGAACAGCTGCAGGCTTGTCTGGCACTGGCCATGGGGGCTCCCTTGCATGATGGACGCATCCATAACTGTCAGAGTCAAATCTTAATGTTCCAGGACAGTCCACTGAGCTCATTAGGGAATCGTGCCCGTCTTGGGGGCTTCTAGGAGACTGGTCTCCGACGTAGTGCCCATGGGCACTAGGGAACCAGCCAGTACCTTTCCTGGTACCTGCCAAGTGCTTTTAGAAAGTGGGCAGGTGGGGCTTTTGTCCAACAGTGCTTCTGACTGGCTGGTCAGATTTAAGTGCATCCTATTAAACAGGGCTTTTGTCTTTGCTGTTGAAGAGTCACTATTAGAGTTATACACAGTCTTACTCCCTGGCATTATGCGGTTGGCTTTGTTTCCTGTGACAGCCATTTGATGGCTACATCCACAACCATGTCAGAATTCCAAAGGTGTCTGAAGGCTTAAAAAGGCTGAGGACACCTTTCCAAGGGACATCCAAGATGGATTTGGGGGATATTGAAGTTTGTGTAATGTCTACAGCTGAAATGAAATATAAAAAACCAACAGGAATAGAAATGACAGTGTGTTCTTGTCTAAACGTGCTCAGGAGAAGAAGCCAGAAGCCCCCAAACTTTCCAAGAAGAAGCTGCGGCGAATGAACCGCTTCACTGTAGCTGAGCTCAAACAGGTACTGTCAGGTGTGGGTGGGTGGGTTGACAGGCATGCACTGGCTTTAGCAGGTGAAAGAGGAATTGAAAGCCTTGCTCAGGTGATTTCACATGGTATTTCATTGGTCCTTTCTCCAAATCCTCCTCTTCCATTGCTGGTTGTGATTTGAGAGGCCTCCACGGGCAGGGATGGGCCACTGAGTCTCACAATCCAGAATGGAACATTGGGGTGGGGATGACGTCCCTCTTTTTTGAGCAGGGTACAGAGAGGTGTTGGGCCATGTTGCCTGAAGGTTATTGCACCTTTGGATGTGGATTTCCAGTTTTGATGATCTGATGTGTTTGTAATATGATTATTGATGTGAAGTCCTTGACAGGGGAGAGGAAAAATAGAGGTATTTTTCCAGGGTTTTTTTCCTGAGGCCTTTTAAAAAAATATTTCCAACAAAAAATTGAAAATTTGAGGGAATACTGAAAAAATCTGTTGTCCTTTAGAATGAGAGAAATGCTTTTGCAGGCAAGGTGAGCATGCTGTAGACATAAACTGACACATTTCTGCATCTAGAGGAATACCTGATCTCCACGAAGGCAGCATGCAGGGTATCTGTTGCTTCTGTGGCTCTTTTGACCTGAGTCTTCTGTTAGGGTTGACCTTTTTACCTGCCCTTCAAGCCACTGTGACACATGTAGCCACAGTTTGTGTATCAAGGAGCTTATTGCCCGACCTTGCTTGAGAGGAAAATGGTCAGAAGGAGGCGGGGCAAAAATGGCACCAGAGAGACAGAGAAGACGGCATCTAGCTGGAACTAAAACCTAGCAGTGCAGACATTATTTTTGGCCCTCTGTTAGCCTTTTTTTCTGACCAAATAAAACATTTTATGCTACTTATCACAAAGCTTGTGTTTTCTAACTCTTTTTTTGTACTTTTCAGATAGCAGAAATGAAGGCCCATAAGTGCATCAGTTTGTGGTTTTCTCTTAAATATTGGGTATATTGGCAGTTTTGCTTGTAGAAAACCAAAGCATTTATGAACTCCACAGTTTGTTCAAATATTGCAATTTTGTATGCTAGGCAAGTTACAGATAATGCATTTCATAATTGTTCAAGCTGTAAAACTAGTTTAAGTTTGATAGGACAGCAAGCATTGCTAATAAGTCAGTTTACCCCAACTTTAAAATGTCTGGAAATTTTACACCTAAAGATGTGATCAACCCGCAGACAGGAAGAGGTGCTCAGAGGCACTGTGATCCCATGGGTTGAAATTGGGCTCTGCCTTTGCGTTGTGACTAGATCAAGCCTGTGGGATTTGAGGCTCTTTCCCAGTTCAACCCTTTGCTTCCCTCCGCCCAGCTTGTGGCCCGTCCTGACGTGGTAGAGATGCATGATGTGACAGCCCAGGACCCCAAACTCTTGGTCCACCTGAAGGCCACCCGCAATTCTGTCCCAGTCCCACGGCATTGGTGCTTCAAGCGCAAGTACCTGCAAGGCAAAAGGGGTATTGAGAAGCCGCCTTTCGAGCTGCCTGAGTTCATCAAGCGCACGGGGATCCAGGAGATGAGAGAGGCCCTGCAAGAGAAGGTAGGAAGGGGCCACGTTCCTCTCTGGGAAAGGGGGGCTCAGGAGGGCCAAGGTTCTCTAGATTGCTTTCCAGTGAAGTCCATGTGAACGTCAGGCACTTGTTGTGGTGTCCTGAAGGGTGTCCTCACTTTTTATTATTATTTTATTTTACTTACAAATTGCTCCCCCCCATCAGATGGACTCAGAGTGGGTCTTCTCAGAAGGAGCCAACTTTGAAGGAGCGCTGAGAATCTGCCCAGAGTTCACTTTGCTCTGGCTTTGAGAGAAGACAGGCATTTTAAGAAGGGGAGGGGTGTGGAGACTCCACTGCAAATGTTCATACTAATTCAAGTGATGCTAGAGGCTCAGTGTTCCTCTTCTGGTTTGGAGGGGAAACCTGGTGTCTTTGTTTCCTTCTTGCTTGAGCTGCTTCCATGGAGTGGGTTCATCTGTCTGGCAGCTGCTGCATACTGCACAGACCTTCAATGCTGTCTTGTACCAAGTCTAGCTTTGGGTCTAGCTAGCTCAGAATTGGCTGTGCTGTCTACTGGTGACTCTCTAGGATCTCTAGCAGAGGTTGGACTTCCCCAGCACCTGAAATCCTTTTGGAGTTAAAAACACCTGGGATCAGACTTCTGCTTGCAGAGCCTTGTGATTTACCATTGAACCACGGCCCCTTTCAGAGGATACTTCTGCCTGGTTACTGCAGAGTGTCTACAGTCCCTAGCCAGAGTTGAATGTGCTAAAGAAGAAGAAGAGTTTGGATTTATACCACACCTTTCTCTCCTGTAAGGAGACTCAAGGTGGCTTACAAGCACCTTTCTCTTCCTCTTGCCACAACAGACACCTTGAGAGGCAAGTAGGGCTGAGAGAGTCCTGAGAGAACTGTGACTAGCCCAAGGTCACCCAGCAGGGTTGTAGGGGAAACACACTTGGTTTACCAGATAAGCCTCTGCCACTCAGTTGGAGGAGTGGGGAATCAAACCTGGTTCTCCAGATTAGAATGCACCTGCTCTTAACCACTACACTACACTGGCTCTCTGACTTTTTGCTGACAAGAACTGAATCCTACACCTGGTAGCAGTGATTCAAATACTATGTTTAGCTTTCATGGTCTTTGGAAGGGTCAGGAGGTGTACAATACATTGGCCATTTTCAGTTCTTCAGAAGACATAAGTCCATTATGTAATGTAAAAATTTCGGCTTTACCAGACTGGCCTCCAGTCTCAGAGAAAACAATTAAGAACTTAATTTCATCTTTGGCATCTGGCAAATCACCAGGTGAGGATTTAATTCCACCTGACTTATTTAAATTTTTTTCCAGTTGGTGGTCTCCAGTGTTAGCCAAGGTATTTACTCATATTAACAAATTTGGTATCTTCCCCAAAGGCTGGAAATTAAGTATAGTGATTCCAATCCACAAAAAAAAGGTGACAAAACCGATCCAAAAAGAACTTTCATCGACCAGTAAGCTTATTAAATACGGCCTCAAAAATCTAATACGGCAAATTTTATACAAAAAATTAGAAGAGTGGGCTACAGACAACCACCTAATATATCCACATCAAGCAGGTTTTAAAAGAGGACAATCTCCCCTTGACCACTGTCAAAGCCTTTACAATCTGCCATTTTCAGGAATAGAAAGCCCTACCAGAGCCTTATATGTGGCTTTTTGTAGATCTGGCCATTATGGCTTTCGACATTCAATTGACAGAAACAGACTCTTGGTCAAAACTAGAGAAATTAAAAATCGATCAACATTTGTTATTCCTTCTTCGTGAATTACATACAGACACTCCAGGCTAGGATTAGAGTTGGTATGGATGGGCTCCCTAACAAACAAGATATCAATTAAACGGTAGGTGTAAAGCAAGGCTGTGTCCTAGCTCCACTACTTTTTAATCTCTATATAAACGTATATAGTACAAAGGTTATCAGGACCAGAATACATAGCCCCCTCTATTAACCAACAGAAAAAATTTCCATCCTGTTGCACGCAGATCTAACATGGTCCTAATTTCTCAAAACCCGGATTGGGATTAAAAAGACTGCTCAATAGCAGTTTGGGTGAATATTGCAAGCGCGAGGGAAAGCAATTTCCATCAATTATATCAAAACAAAGGCAATGGTATTTAGGAAAAAAAAACCGGAAAAACACTCCTGGACGATACAAGGAATTCCTATAGAGCAATGCAGCTCATTTAAATAAAGAGGAATTAACTTTAGTGAGACCTTTAAATTGGAAAAGTACACTTAGGAACTTTAAGAATCCTCAGCTGGCCATAAAAATAATAGGGCAATTATGAGATTTCTATTACTCAAAAGGTGGTTGTCTTGTAGATCCAGCTGTAAAACTTTTTTCGAAAGTGCAAAGTCATCTCTACATATGTTATATGGAATAGAAGTTTAAAGGGGTTGGAATGACCTTATACTCAAGACACTGGAATCCATTCAGAACCTTTTTTTTAAGACGGATCTTGATGCTGCCAAAGGGAACACCGGGCTGGCACTAATGAGGGCAGAGTTAGGTTTTACCATCATCAATTGAATCACGCGGCCCATCTTGCAATCTTTGAAGGTTGCCTGGAAAAAAAAACCAGCTCAGATCATAAGGAAACCTTTGGTCATCGGGGTCTTTTACTCTCCTGATGACAAAAAAAATAAAAACCGCTTCTACCTTTTTCTCGAAAAAAATTCGATCTCGGGTACACTATTCCAGATGATCTATTAAGAGTTTCAACATCCAATGCTGAACTCCGAGACTGGGTGTGTACAGAGAGAAGATGCCAGAATAAACAGACAATTAATAGTTCAGGACAAAAAAACTGCCGTTCCATGGTATAAACTATTATTTAAAAGAGATCATATTAGAGCTACATATCTCGACCACTACACTAACAAGAAATCTAAGAATAGCTTATACTTCTATTAGATTTCAATCAATGCCTTCAGCAGTGCTTAGTGGCAGATACACACGAGTACCATTTTCCCAGCGTATACTTTTGTATCTGTGGAAAACAAGAGCCTGAGGATCTCTTCCAACTACATACTCTCCCTGTCCTTTATATTCTGGAAATAAGTGGAAAAGGTTTTGGAGCCAATACTACCTAGGGACAGCTTTTTTTGTCCTGATGATGAGAAACTGATTTTCTTATTATCGGATATTGATTCCTATGTTCTCTTATAAGATGGCTCTCTTTGCCCCATGCTGGCTACGAAACTACGAGCAAAGCATTTTAAAGCGCTGTTTGAACTAATGTTGTAAAGTACTGGAGATTAACTTAGATCTAGCTGGAAGAAGCTGCAAAAAAAAACATCTGACGTATTTGATGGGGCATTTTAATTTAGAGATTGCGAACACTAATAATTTATATTTTAATGTAAAACTAAATTATTGTTTTAATTTAAATTATTGTTTTAACTAAGTTACTGTTTTAACTGCATGTATTTTTGTATTGTTATAGCCAATGGCTCAAACAACAATAAATACTTGACTTGACTTGACATTGGCCATTGTCAGTCTGGCTCCACAGATTCCAGCAGTGTTTCCTGCTCTTGTCCCACCCAATATCCAGAACTAAAGCATTTTTTAAGAAGCTGAAATTCTGCAGTTGCATGGAATTGTAGCGTACACACCATCCTATAGTACAGTTGAACCCATGGTTTCAGCTGTGGTGATGCTGGGCATATATGCCTGCTCCTAGAAGGCCGCCATCTTTTGTGGCAGGCATCGTTCGGTTGCCTGTCATCTGAATTGTTCCCCGTTAAGAAAAGGCTTAATCCCTTTCAAGAGTGTGATGAAACCTTTCTGCAATTTTGTAACTTTCTCCCTTGCATTCCCCCCCTCCCCCCTGGCCGCTTAGGAGGAACAGAAGACCATGAAGTCCAAGATGAGGGAGAAAGTTCGCCCCAAGATGGGCAAAATCGATATCGATTATCAGAAGCTGCACGATGCTTTCTTCAAGTGGCAGACCAAGCCGAAACTGACGATCCACGGCGATCTGTACTACGAGGTCAGTGCCTTTTGTGGCCTGACCCAAACTTTCCCCTTGTGGGGTGCAGGGGAGGAACAGGGGCCCAGGACAGCCATCCTGGCGATTCCTCCACTGATTCTTCTCCTTTTCTGCCAGGGCAAGGAGTTTGAGACGCGACTCAAGGAGAAGAAACCAGGAGACCTGTCGGATGAGTTGCGCATTGCACTGGGGATGCCTGTGGGGCCGGTGAGTGGCAAGAAGCGAGGCTGACTTTTGCTTTGCCGAGAGCTTTTCGTTAAGGCCTCGGAGGCGAGATGGGGGGCGAGGCCAGTTCCCTGACCTGCCCCAAAGAAACAAAATTCTTCTGTCTTGAAAGACCACGTTGAAAGAGCTTGTAAATTAAGATGGAGTGTGCATGTGTACCAGTCTCTGCTTATAGATCAACATGACTTTTAAAGAAAATGTTCAACTTGCCTTTTCTCTTTTTCGCCCATTCCTACCCACTCGCACTCCCTCATAGGGGCCTTTGAAATGTATTGCAGTATGTATAGGTTCAGCTGTTGGCTTGTTCGATTTATACCCGGCGCTTTGATCATAAGCAGCTTACGTTTTAAAATGCAATATTAACTTCAGCTTTCCCCTGCTCCCCACCCTCCTAATATGTCAGGCCCAGTCAGAATGGCTGTTGTTTGGATGGTGAGTGCTCCAATGCTTTCGTGTCCTGGAAGCCACACAGGGAGGAGCAGAGGGCCATTCTGTCTCTGGGGTTGTTCTGTTCGTGGTTTGGAATAGCAGTTGCCTGGCTGGGGACGGGAGCATTTTGGGGGTTGCTGTGAGGTGCTTGAACAGGGCAAGTCATGACTGTTGGTTAGAATAAGATGGGGAGGCGCTGTTGGTGGGCAGGGCTGGCGTGAGGAAGGGCGGTCAGTATGGAATGGGGTGGTGAGGGATCGGGATTGGCGGAACCAGGATCGCATAACAGGAACGGTTTTTGTGGGCTAATGCTTTGTTCTCTTTGGGCTAATGCAGAACGCACACAAGGTGCCGCCTCCGTGGCTGATTGCCATGCAGCGCTACGGCCCGCCTCCTTCTTATCCCAATCTGAAGATCCCAGGCTTGAATTCTCCAATCCCAGAGGTGAGTGTGGATCATCCTGCTCCCCTGAGTAGCTGCTCCCTTGGCCCAAGGCAGGAGGCTTTTTAGGAGCTAACTTCTAGAAATACAGAGTAGAGAGTGTTAGTCCATGGAATTGGGGATAGCTTCGCTCGTATGATCCTTTGGGGAAGGAGGTTCTATAGCAATGGTGGCGAACCTATGGCACTCCAGATGTTCATGGACTACAATTCCCATCAGCCCCTGCCAGCATGGCCATAGGTTCGTCACGTTCTATAGCCTGGCCAAGTTTGCATGGAGCTGCTTGCTTTTCCAAAGTTCCAAACCTGCCAAGGATCACCCGGATCACTGGAAACCTTGCTTAGGTTCACCTGGCACGACGCAGGTTATTTGCAGATCCTCTCTGCTTCCTGAAGGAACTTGACATGTTGGAGTGGCATAGCTGAGAGTCCTGGGCGTTGGCACGGAGCATGTTATTGGGTCTCTCTTTCACCTTTCCGGCCTCATTTGCACCAAGTACAAAGCAAATACAGTTTTTCAAAGTGTTATATGTATTTCAATACGTGTCCCTCTTCTGGGGCCAGTCAGTCTAATTGACACAGAATTGTAAAAACCAAAGTTGGAAAGCCACTTTCACTGCTTGCGGATGTTGTCCAGAATGAAGAATAAATGATGCTTTACAAAATGCACTCAAGCTCCTAAATGGCTTCCACCATGCATTTAATACCATTCACAAAGTGGAGCAGCAAGCTTCATCTTTTGGTAAAAGCGGCATCTGCAGAGTTCAAGCTGGCTTCCTACATAGCTGGCTTCCTACATGGACCATGAGGCAACTGCAGCCTGTCAGTGTGTCCCCTTGGCTTGGATGCCGCCTCTTGTGAGGCCACCTGGACTGGGCCCACAACACCTCCTGTGGTGGGGAACAGTAATTTCTGCTCCCATACGAACCTGCTGTTGCTTTAGTCAGTGAGATGTTTATGTCAAATCTGAGATATCACCAGCAGAAACACTGTAGCAACTGTCCCACTGAGGTGGACCTCCAGGGCTATAGTGGCAGCCACCCTTGCCCTTTGGGTGCTGAATGCTGATTTGTATGCCCAGTATCTGCTTCCATATCTCTTCAGTACACTTGTGGTTCAGACACAATCCTGATTCTCAAAAAACTATCCAGTCAGTATTAGATCAAGGGAGTTTTGCTGGTGTTTGGAGACCATGTGGCAAAGTAATTGCTTTAAAGGACTGCCATAGGTTTCCTTCCAGGTTCCTTCCATCTTTGATTGAATGAGGCAGCCGGTGACCCTTCTATCTCCTTTCTTCCCAGGGATGCTCATTTGGGTACCATGCTGGGGGCTGGGGCAAACCCCCTGTGGATGAGACTGGGAAACCTCTCTACGGAGACGTCTTTGGGACCAACGCAGCTGAATTTCAGGTATGCCTCTATGTCTGGGAATACCAGTTTGGGAAGAGAACTAGCGCCTCCCCCCCCCCCCCCCCCCGCCTTTGTGTAGCATATGCTAGATGCTCTACAGAGGATTTGACAGCAATGCACACTTCTGTCTTTTCCACTCCTTAGGCCAAGACAGAAGAAGAAGAGATTGACCGGACACCGTGGGGGGAACTGGAGCCCTCTGATGAAGAGTCATCAGAGGAAGAAGAGGATGAGGAAAGCGATGAAGAGAAACCAGACGAGACAGGCTTCATTACCCCAGCAGACAGGTAGGTGCTGCCTCTTTCTGCCGGGTAACAGGATTTAGAGGATAGTCTTGTATTTTGGGGGGGGGGGGGGGGCGGATTTAAGCAGGACTGATAGGTACCAGCTAGATCAGGGGTGTGAAACATGGAGCCCAGAGGTTGGATTTGTCCCATCGAGAGGGTTTATCAGGCCCTCGAGCTAGTTGAGGCAACCCCCCACTCCCAAGCCTGGCTTCCTAGGCCAGTTTGGGAATGGGGGGGGAGTATCTCAATGGGCCTGTAGGCCTGATAAGCCCTCAAGCCGATATAATCCCCCACAGTGTCAATCTGGGCTGGGGAGCCTGCCTGGGCAGCCAAGGCAGCCACCCTTCCCCAAGGCCTGGCCAAGTCACATTCATTTCATATTCGGCCCTTGTGACAAACTAATGAATTCCTCATCCTTGAGCTAGATTTTTAACCACTTGACCTGGTCTCTCCCTAGTGGCCTGATCACGCCTGGCGGCTTCTCGTCAGTACCTGCTGGGATGGAAACGCCCGAGCTCATTGAACTGCGTAAGAAGAAGATCGAAGAGGCCATGGATGGGTAAGTGCTGAAGGGTCCCTGCAGGAACTGAAGGGGCAGATATTTGGGGAGGCAGAACTTAGCTTTGGTGAGGTCTGTTGGCCTTTGCTCCAGCCATCATTGCTCCAAAGGTAGCATTAAAACAGCAGAGACTGTGATTCAGGAGCACCTGTCCCTCTCATTAGAACCTCCTTCAACCAGACAATTGAAACAGTTGTTGATGAACAAAGATTTATTTATTGCAGGTAAGATAAGTCCCGAACAGTACCAAGACGTCTCTGCTGCCCCAGCCGAGACGTTGCTATTTTAAAGTAACCAGCGTGCCCATCCCCCCCCCAACGTACAATTCCACAGCTGTACTACAGACCAAAATATGTGGCCTTCACTAGCTAGCAGAGGAGAGATAAGAAGTCAGGAAGCGGCAGAATAATACTTCCACACAGCAGATTCACACAGACCAGAGTTCCCATCCCCCAGTACTCAAACCAACCCGACACCTCTTCTACATCACCATCCTAGAGAGGCCATGTGGGTAGCATGACTGAGTTCACCTCAAGGAGTGGTCTGGGGCTGACTGTCAGAGTACTTGCATCTACAGGCTGTCTAGGGAAGCAGGTCTGGGGAAGCATCATTCTTGTCATGAGAAGTGGGCCGCTGTTTTCAGCAGAATTCTGTGTGTTAAATGCTCCAGCTGTCTCACACATGTGCAACAAAGTCAGATGGTGGTGGTTGTAGTAGTTGTCTTTATTTACAGTCAATGACCAAGTACAGTCAGATGGTTTAGTATTCAGCATCAATTTTTCTTATAATCAAGTTTCCATGCCTTGTGAAATCTTGTACTGAACTCTTGAGGCAGGGCATGGATTAAGTGGGAAAAGTAGGTCTCCTGTTCTCTGTAGAGTCACTGCCCACGCATTTGGACAAGGCAAATGTAATCATGCAAAACCAGCGAATGCAAATTTGGAGAATGTGTGTGATATGTACTGTAATCTCTGTTCACGGCTTTGTCCTATCGGCTGTGAGGATGATGATGTGGTGTTTTCTTCTGTCCTCTGCAGCAGTGAGACGCCACAGCTGTTCACTGTGCTTCCAGAGAAGAGGACAGCAACTGTGGGCGGTGCCATGATGGGCTCCACCCACATCTATGACATGGCGACAGTAAGGAGGAGATGAGTTCTGACTGGCAGTGGGTTACAGTGTTGTTCCAGGTTTTCCCATTTGACCCTCCTGCTGTCCCCTTGCAGGTAATGAGCCGCAAAGGGCCAGTGCCAGAGATCCAAGGCGTAGAGGTCGCCTTGGCCCCCGAAGAGCTGGAGCTTGACCCCATGGCTATGACACAGAAGTATGAAGAGCATGTGCGGGAGCAGCAGGCCCAGGTGGAGAAAGAAGACTTCAGTGACATGGTAGCTGAACACGCTGCCAAGCAGAAGGTGCGGTGGTTTTCTTAACCTAAT
The DNA here is from genome assembly GCF_021028975.2 of Sphaerodactylus townsendi. Lineage (NCBI taxonomy): Eukaryota > Metazoa > Chordata > Lepidosauria > Squamata > Sphaerodactylidae > Sphaerodactylus > Sphaerodactylus townsendi. The sequence continues at coordinate 26,465,188 of NC_059425.1, read as the reverse complement.
GTGTATTCATGTAAAAGCCTGCTGTTACCTGTCAGTATTGACTCCTGGCAGTGGCTGTTATGGAATGTTGACAAGAAGTGCAGTTCCAGTGAGGGAAGTGGAACATTTGGTGTGACAAGTGGGCAGCCTTCATACTCGATTTGGGTGGCAGGAGATGCTCTGGGTCATTGAGAAAGAGGTGATAGACTGGCTGTGCCGGGGGGGGGGGGGCAATAGTGGGCTGAACAGGAGCAATTTCCTCTTTCAGGGCAGAGGTGGAGAAAGGGGGCAGAGGACAAAACTGTGGGGCAGAGGTGGCAGTTGCTATTGCATGCCTGGTGGGAAAGAGGGGAATGGCAGAAGAGAGATATTCAAATATGTGTGAATTTTACTGCTATAAAAAAAAATCTGGCAGTGACCTAAGGCCTAGTAGCGAGAGGATTCTGTGATCAGCTTTCTCTCTGTTCTCCCACAGCAAAAGAAGCGGAAAGCCCAACCCCAGGACACCAGAGCGGGTGCCAAGAAGTACAAGGAGTTCAAATTCTAGTTCCAGCTTCTGTCATTGTTTTGTGTTGTGTTTGTTTTTAAACCCCTGTCCTTCTCTGTCCCCACACGAGCCTATTCACAGCCAGAGCCTGTTCATACCTGAATCGCTGTGCTCTCATTGCCTCTGGCTAAGGAAGTAGATTATTTTGTAAATAAAGTCGGAGCTGCTCTCTGGAGCTCTCCTTTTCCAAGCTAGGGACAGCTGTCTTGTCCCACTTCTGTACTGTTTTTTGCACTTCTGGAGGCTGGGAATAAAAGGGTAACTTTGGGCCAGGATGGAGGGGAAGCCAGACTTGGAATACGGAAGGTCCTTGCATAGTTTTCTCCCATTGAAACCCTTACAGGCCGTCCCTCATTCCCAGCACAGCATCCAGGCCAGTTACGCCGCTGGCAGTCCTTTTCCTTCCACTGCTGATGCTTAAAGCCTCTGGGGCGGTCGGGGTGAAGTAGAGTTAACGAAGCAGCAGCACGTGAAGGTTACAAATGAATGCGTGGAAAAAATGATGGTGACGTTATGCCATCTGTTCAGGGCCTTTCCAGTCTCATTTGATCTACCAAGTTAAGGTTTCTGCAAAAGGTCTCTGTTCGCCAATGCTGCACACCAGGAAATTCCAAGAGATACTAATCCTGAATGGCAGGAGCACTCCCTCTCTCTCTCTCCTCCTCTCTCCCTCCTCCCCCCAGCTATCACAGTTGCCCTGTTTCTTGTCTCCCATAAGTCTTCCATCCAGTTCCTGAGATGCTTCCCTAAATTATTTTTCAGAGACCAGTGGATATGGTAGGCAGGGGTGGGGGTTGGGGATTCTCTTCCAATCCCTTTAGCTTCAGTCTCTTTTCTCCTAATAGATATTAAAACATTAGTGACTTCCATTTCAGGCCAGGTGTGAACACTAGTAATCCTTGTAAAAACCCATTTCATGGCATGTTAACTGCTATGAACATCATTCATGTAATTAAGTGGAATTCTTTGTCAAGGATTTGACACTCTGTGCCCAAGAGGGGGCAGCATATCCGCACCACTGGCTTGTTAAATCACATCAAGGTTTTTAACCCACAATTGGGGAGGGGGGAGGGAGGGAGTGCCTCTCTGAATAGAGCCACTCCCTCCCCTGCTGTTTATGAAGAGAACAAGTATTTCTGTTCGTCTTCTAGCTTCCAAAGCAGAACAGAGGACTGCACAGTCTTGTTCCTCCAAAGATGATAATCAAGTTCCAAGGCTAGAGTGGTTCTTTGACATTCTGACTAATGGGTACTTCTGTTCTAAAACAGGGGTGTCCAACTTTATCCTCCAGATGTTCATGGACTACGATTCCCATCAGTCACTGCTAGCATGCAGAATTGGACACCCCATTCTAAAACCTGTTCAGCATAACAATAGACTCATTCAGAAAATGTAAATTGTTCTAAACAATACAGAAAATTTGATATGAATCCTGCAGTCCTCTGTTGAGCAAAATAAAAACCCAGTGGCGCCTGAAAGATGAACAGTACTTATCCCATCATGAGATTTTATTAGCATTCACCTCCTTAGGTACAATCCTGTGTAGCTATGGGGAGTAAATCTCATTGAAATTTGTCGGATTTATGAATTAAACTGGACACTGTAATTGTAATACCTTTCTTTGCCAGGAGAGGGGGCCTTGGTTAAAGCTATCTTGCTTTCAAGCAGACCGTCCCACGTTCCAGTGGTGCTTGCTTTTTTGCAGCCAAATCACAACCACCTCATGGTGACCCTATAATGTTTTCCGGGCAAGAGATGAACAGAGGCTGTTTTGCCATCCTCTGCATAGTCCTGAATGTCCCTGCTGGGCTCCCATCCACATGCTAATCAGGACCAACTCTACTTAGCTTCTGAGATGTGATAAGGTTAGGCTAGCCTGGGCCATCCAGGGTAGGACAAAGTAAGTATTGGTATGATCTGAAAAAGGCCGTGGAGAGTTGCTGTCAGGCAGTGAAGACAAGACTGCCCTTGATAGGCTACTTATCTGATGGTAGAAGGGCAGCTTCATGTGTGCACTTTCCATAGGAGGAGCCAGGCTTCCGCTCAGCCATGACTGGGTCCAGATCTCTTGCTGGAAGTATGTGGTGTTACATTGAGAGCTAGCATGGCGTAGTGGTTAAGAGCAGTGGATTCTTAATTGGTGAACTGGATTTGATTCCCCACTCCTCACCTGCTAGGTTACCTTGGGCTAGTCACAGTTCTCTCTGAATTCTCTCAGTCCCACCTACCTCACAAGGATCTGCTGTGGGGAAAGGAAGGGAAGGCAAAGAAGCTATTTTGAGATTCCTTAAAGGAGAGCATGGAAATGAACTTTTCTTAAAGGCCAGTAGGTTTGCTGTGGGCTAGAGATCTTATTCAGAAAACGTCTCATGCAAAATGTGCCACAAGGTCTCTTCCCCCCTCATTGGTTTTACTGTAACATGAACACAGCTGTTCATGCGCCTCTGGAACAAACTGGGGGGTGGGGGGGTGGAGGCACTACAGAATTCCTTTTAACCCCTACCTTCATTAGCAGTGACTGCACATGCATTTTTTATGTTGCCCTTCCGCCTTCATTTTTGGAAGGGAGCGGCAGATCTGCACCCTTCAGTACGTTAGCATTCATGCAAAGTTTTGTACTCCTATCTCAGAAATTTATTTTTAACACTAGGAATTCAAGCAGGGTTCCAGAGGCTTGCCTGAGGCTGCTGTGGCCGAATCCTAGGCCTGGTAAGACGTGGAGATAAATTTTCTATCACTTCCCATAGGACTTACTCCTAAGCAAATGGGCCTTGATGAGGTTTGAGCCTGAGGCCTTGCAAGTCAAACTCTTAGCGGCTGTGCTACCCTCCTTTCATGCTTTTTCTGTCCATAAATGTCAAAACTACTGAGAGAGCCTGGTAGAAGCCTGAATGTGCCTGTGTGTGTATTTGGGCTGTGAAAGTGGAATGTGCACAGCTGGGGTCGTATGGCATGTCCCTGCTTTTCGGATTTTCTCCTGTTGTGTGCCAGCTGTGTGGATTTTTGCCTCTGGCTACCTTCAGTGGCAGATTGTCTGCTGCTTCTTTTCCTGCCTGCATCAGTCTGTCTTTCAGTTCTCTAGAGACCGGGCTACAATCGGTTCTTTGTGACTTATACCTCTGCCCTCAATCTGGGCAGTAAGGGAAGGGGGGTGGAGGGAGGCAGTAGGGGAAGGGAGGGGCAACCAAAGGACAAAGGGGATTTCTCGAGTTCCAGAACGCCTGCTGTTGTGCCTCCCAGCCAGGCCAGCCTCTGTCTGCACGTGGTGCATAATGGGTGTCTGACTGTCCACTGGAACAAAGGAGACGTCTGAAGAAGAGGGGCAGGAAACGGACATTTTCTGCTCCAGTTCTTCGAGGAGCAGCAAGTGTGCGAACAGAGACCTCCAATGGACTCCTAGAAGCTGGCCAGAGTTTTGCTTTGGAAAGATCTCGGAGCACATGGGTGTGGGAGGGAAAGTGTGCAATTCTGCATCTGGTTAGCAAAGTCCAATGGACTTTGCAGCTCCTGGAAGGCAGATTTCTGAAGGTTTGCTCTTTGTGTGAAAGAAGGTAACCAAGCCTGGCTAAAAGTTCTCTGCGCAAACAGGTTTGGATGGAGGAAAGCAAGAATTTAGAAGAGGAATTGAAATGGGTAGGACCACAACACGGTGGAGATCTTGCTTTCTTACCTCCCTCCATTTTAAAAAATGAACAAACAATAGAGTGCCTGTAAAAGAGCATCCGCTGTAATTAATTCCCCCTTCTAATTTTCTTGTCCATCAAAAGTCAAAATGAATCAAAATAGTGGTTTTCCCCTCAAATAAATGGAGTGAGAGCTAAGGGTGAGGTTATTGAGAGTGCTGATTTGTGTTCTGCCAGGCAAAGGACCTGGCAGTCTGTATTTTCAAAGGGTCTTTAAAAACCAGACCTTGCCTAGTCCCCTGAATAGAAGTACAAATTCCAGACAGGTGAACAGACAATGCAGTTTTCACACGCCGAAAGAATACTTGGTTCTTCTAAGACCGCCAGCGTCCTCAAATAAAGTGTCCGACTAGATGGGGCTGGTCTCCTGTGTTCGAATCCCTGTTGCCAGGAGCCTTGCGGAGTGACCTTGGGCCAGCCATTGGTAATCACGGGGCTGTAAGTATAAAATGTAGGAGGGGAGCTGAACCAGCTATGATGCCTTTTTGGCAAAAGGGCAGGCTAAAAATACGAGAGAGGAATGATGCAGGTATCTATCATAAGAGCTGGTGGGCAGGTGTGTGAGTAAATTAGATAATTAAACTGCAGGGTTTCATGGAACTGGAGGTGTCTGTTCTTCGGAAATGTCATTTAGGGAACATAACTGCTGCTTTCTACTGTGTCAGCTGATGCTCCCATCTACTCCCAATAATAGTCTCTTCTGACTGGCAGCCGTTTGGTCACGCAGCTGAATGCCGTCTGCTACAGCCAGCGGTGTCTCTAAAATGTCTTTCCAGCCTGGTTTCTGAAGATCCTTTGTGCTTCTCTCAGGGGGTTATCTGAAGGGGTGGGTGATGGTGGTTACAGGGTTTTCCAGCCGCAGGTTCAACATGGTTTTCAGTCATTCCAGAAGACTTGAAACCCTGAAACTGAAATCTAAATCATGGTTCCAGCAGGTCCTTCAGATGGTCTCCAACCGGACCTGTTTTGTCCCCTCTTTTTGGGCTGCCGGCTGCCATGAGCATTGCAAACTGCCTGTGAAACCCCTGAGGTTTTTCAGAAAGTGGTTAGCTAGGCCACCATACACAGAGTAGAACCTCAAGCTCGGTATTATCTATTGTGACTGGCTGCAGCCTCCAGGGCTCAGGTGGAAGTTATTCACATCAACATCTGCCCGGTTTTAAAAAAATATATGGAGATGCCGGGAATTGAACCAGGCATCTTCTATATGCAAGGCAGATGCTGTGCCAGTGAGCTGGGTTGAAGGAGGGGAGGAGGTTCTTTAGGTTTGCAGATCTATCTGTCTGGTTTGGCCAGCCCCTTTGCAAGAGAGGGGTGAGCAGTTTAAAGCACCAGTTTCTATTCAAACAGGTGCAGAATGCAGTAAAAGGTGACAGTTGCAAATGCCTTGGAACCCCCTCAGGATTTTCCATATTGCTTTTCTTCCTTCATGACTTGCTTCGCAGGCCAATTTTTTTTTTTTTTACAAAATTGGATGACAGATTTATTAACGTTTGCATCTCTTTGGACTCTTTTTCCACGTGACTGTGCCCTTGGGGTCCAATCCCCAATTAAGTTCATTCATGTTTTTTGAGAAGTGTTTTCCGTGAACTGCATAGTAGAGGGAAATGGGGGAACTTGATACAGCATTAGTTGAACAGCTGCACAGTCGAAGGAGAGGCTGGAGATAGGCAGCCAAGGCAGCTTGTGTGCACAAGTAACCACTGCTTGAGGGCAACAGCAGCTAGAAGGCCCCAAGGAAGCCATCGGGATGCACCTCCCCTCCCTCCCTGATCCCTTTGCAGTGGGCTGGGAGGAAGATGGCGCACCGCTCATGCTTCAGAGAGGTCTTGTGCTCTGAAAGTTATGCCTTGTGAAGAGCAGACTGCTGGATGCAGTAGCTCAGTGATGACCACCCTATTGCACGCGTGTCAAAGGTGTTCACCAACACCCAGTAACAACTATTCTCCTTGTTTTGAGTCAATTTTGTAAGCATTTGACCTTCTTCATATAATGCATAGCACCACACGTGATTGGACTGCATTTTTTATTTATGTAAAGAATTGTTTCCCTTTGGTGGGGGTGGGGGGTGACATGCCAGCAGAAGCAAGTTAGGCATATTCTGAGTTTCTGTCAGGTTGAGAAAAGATTCGCCATCACTGCAGTAGCCAGTTGCGAGGTATTTGCCTTCTGGCAACTGTTAATCATTAATGTATCTGGAATTTCTTCTAAGGAGAGCTATGTTATATAGATGGTTATCCCCCCAATTTTGTGATCGGGAAGGGCACGGCTCAGTGATAGTGTGGCTACCTTGTGTGAAGAAGGTCATAGGTTTGATCCTTCACCCCTTCAAGTGTTCTGGGTAGCAGGTGCTGGATGAAACAGCTGTCATTGCTGAAACCAGTCGGAGGAGGCTTGTACTCAGCTAGGTGGACCTATTTCATCAGGCAGACCATTCCATAAAGTGGAGGCCACAATGGAGAGTGTAAGTGTACAGGCTGTTGGTGGTTTTGACCATGTCCAGCATTGCACCTGCAGAAGGCCATGTTCAGATGAGAGAAGCTGTTACTGTGGGGCAAAGGGGGAAAGAGGTGGCACCACAGCTATGTGGGTACTGAGGGGCATGGACAACTGTATACATGATAGCCAACACCTTGAGCCAGGTGACTGATGGGTCATCAATGTAGTGACTATAGACAGTGTACCCACTAGTGATAATAGCTGAGGTGCAGCAATTGGCACCAAGTCTCTGAGCTGGTTTTCAGGGAAGACCAATGCAAAACGCATCACAGTAGTCTAGTCTCAGTGTATGGTGGCACGGATCCTGGAGACCAGTTTGGCTGTGTCAAGATGGGAGGTCATCTTCCAGACTAGACTTTGGAGGAAAGCAGTTTTTGACGCTGCATTTTGATTGCTTCTCCAGCAGGAATACTGGATCCAGTATGGTGTCAGCAAGGGTCAGCCTTCACCCCCATGAAAGTGGGGAGCACAATGACCTTCAAGATCTCTGCCTTCCCAACCACATTACCTCTGTCTTTGCTGGGTTCATGTCCTATTTGTTCACTCTTAGGCAATTAACAGCAGCAGCCAGGCAGCGATTCAGGGCCTCTAACACACTGCTAGGATATTTGGACAAGAAAATGGAGCTGGGGTATCGTTAACCTCTTGATGACAGCCAATCCCAAAACCACAACCAGGTTATTCTAAGGGCTTTATGCATCTTTAAAAGCATGGGGGAGATAGGAGAGAAGTTTCAAACTTTCTCTTTTGAATTGGTGATTGGTCCAGGATACTCCCGTGAGCTTTATAGGGATTCAAGCTTTTTTTATCTCTTCTAGTCTAAGATGCCAGCCATTGCACACTGTTTCAGACATAGAGGTTTCATTTAGTTATCATACCTAATAACTACAGAGAAGCCTTCTCCTTCATGCATTTGTCCTGTATCCTTCAAATTTTAACACGAGTAGCCATCATTGCATTAAGCAGTGCTGAATTCCATCAGTTAGTGATATGCTAAGTGAAGAGGTGATTCTCTTAATCTACAGCTGCTGCCAACTGTATTCATGGGGTGCTCTAGTGAGGTTTAGCAGCACAAGATGGAGAGTGCAAATTTCCTGCCCCACTCTCCTTGACCGGCAACACTGCAAGGAGCCTGGAATTCCAGTCGCTGGCAATGGCAAAATGGATGAGTGCCAGTAACGAGGAGCACAATTTACAGGGAAAGCTGCTCGACATGGCCAGAGAAAATGCGATGAAAAACATGCACAAAACTCCTGTGTGGACAGACTGGTGCATTTGCAGCGGAGGAGACAAGGAAACAGCCAGTTCTTAAATATGATAAAAGAGATGTGAAACGCGTCTGCAGCATTTTCAGCTTTTGTGAACGTTCCGTGAAAGTGATGGAACTGGGTCAAGGGCAGGGCACCATTCACAAGCTGCTACCTGCCTGGGCAGCCAGTTTTAATACCTCAAGGTGGAAGGAGGAGGGGTGTCTGATCTCCTCGGATGAAGGGTTAATGACAGAACTCAATTGCTGCGGAAAACATCAGTGCTGATCTCCATGATAAAGTTTGTGCAGGGAGATTACAATAAAGAAGAAGAGTTTGGATTTATATCCCCCCTTTCTCTCCTGCAGGAGACCCAAAGGGGCTTACGATCTCCTTGCCATTCCCCCCTCACAACAAACGCCCTGTGAGGTAGGTGGGGCTGAGAGAGCTCAGAAGAACTGTGACTAGCCCAAGGTGTGTGGGAAGGTACAGGCTAATCTGAATTCCCCACATATGCCTTCACAGTTCAGCGGCAGAGCAGGGAATCAAACCCGGTTTCTCCAGATCAGACTGTACCTGCTCTTAACCTTCTACACCATTAAAGCTGTCACCTGGCATTCTTCTTTTGATTTGTTGGCACATTCCTAAGTGTAGCCCCATTTTTTCTCTTTTGGAATAAAAATACATGACACAAATAAAACAACCCCTGAGAGGTAGGTCAGGCAGAGATAAACCAATGACGTTTCATGGGACAAACAAGGATTTGGACAGTGCAACACCTTAGAAGACAAGGCCATGTAAGGAAGAAAGTGAGTGGTAGAGACTTGTGGGTAATTTATGGTGACTTGCTTTAGACATCAAACTTATCAGGCCCAGTGGCTATCTTCTGGCATAAATGCTGCTTATTATAAACTCTTCTTTTGGGGTGGATCTGGATCTTATCTAATGCTTTAAGTCTCCCCCTGCAAGCCCACTGCACACAGAAAAGCCCCCCCCAGTTGCAATGGCCCGTACAGCCAAAGAATTTCAATCAGACTAAAAAGAAGCGCTCTGCACAAGCTCTAAGGGCCTCTTGTCTCATCGTCTGGGCAGGTCTGAGCCTACCGAAAATAGCCCCACCGGAAACAGGCTATGGGGTTCACAAAAGCGCGTTTTGCACATGATCTGAGGTACTCTCCTCTTGATTCTCGTTCATCGTGTTCCAACCACTGGAAAAACAGAGGGTTTGGGCTGGTTGATTCAAAAACTCACGCTGGTATTTTCCAGCCACCGGAAAGCCCTCCGGAGAGCATCATTCGCACAGACCAGCAAGCACGTGTCTGAAGCTTAAAAATGAATCGCCCGGAGCGACACAGTTGCCCAGTCCCTGACTTCGGCTCATTCACACGTAACAGCTTGGCACGTGCCTGGGCCACGCGCACGTGCACAGCCGGGCCTTCTCCGACACGTGCCCGCAGGGCGCCCGGCTCGTCCCCACGGGGGCGCGACCCGGGTCGGAGGCTCTTTCTCCCCCCCACCCGGCGCTGGGCGGGGGGAGGGGGCTGCAGCCCTCCGCCTCCCCGGCACGCATCATGGCGCTGCGCCTGGACGCAGCACCCGGCTGGTAGGCTGTTGTGCGCAACGCTGCGGTTCCCCCCTCCCCCCGGCCCCGCAATCGGGGCTTCGTCTCCGCCGGCCGCGGCCGCCTCTCCGGGCCGGGCGATGCGGCGGTGGACGCAGCCGGGCTCTGCCGGGCCCCTCCCGCCACATCCCCAAAGGCTCAGCCGGTGCAGGAGCCCGCAGTGGAGCTGGAGCTGGAGCGCACGGCCGGGCAGCTGCCGCCTCCCGGGGGCGACACAGGTGCGTCCGGCTCGGGGCAGGGAGAGTCGGGCACCCACGCCCGGGACAGGGGCGCCGAGGGCAGAGGAGACCCCCACCCCGATCCCACGCGGAATCCCGTCTGGCCATTCAGGAGCCTGGGGGTGGGGTGCGAGGACTGGTCTGATCTCGGTTTTCTTTTCTGGCACTTTTCCTTGGTGAAGTGGGGGGCTGCGGGGGGAGGGGCTCGTTCAAAAACCACGGGCGCTGGAGAAGGGTGCTTCATGGCGTGGATCCGCGCGGCGCTTCCTGCAAGGGTGCCTGAACGTGCCTGAACGTGCGAACTGGGTTGCAGAATAATCCGGGTAGAACGGTTTGCTTTTCTTCGGATGGGGAGAGAGATGGACTGGAGGAAGAAAGGGGGCGGGAAGCCCTGACGCCCCCTTCCCCGAAAAAAAAGAGAGTAGCCAAATGCCTGAGCTGGCATGAGAGCTCCAAGCCTTAATCCGGCTTCTTACCTGTCCTTTGCCGTGCCGATCAGCTGAACTTATTTCAGTGAAAGTGCCGTTGGATCAGCTCCTGATGTCGTTTTGAGGACTTTCTCATTTAAGACCAAAAATTGATGTAGCCTAACTCGGAGGTTTTGGTTGGGGAGGAACAACGGCTAAAATAAGAAATGGCAGTGGACAAAAGCCGGGGCTTGGTGGGGCTGGGGAGCAATTCTGGACAACAGGGGACAGATTTTTGACTGACACGCACAAACAGTACTATGAGGCAAGGCATGACTGTGGATTGGGGGTGCCATTAAGGGGTGCGTAGCCTGAGATAAAAGGATCAGCCATATCTTGATGTTATTTTCATTTCAGGAGTGTGCAGGAGAATTTCCCGGTGGTTTTGGACTATCTATGTGGGCTGGGGGGAAGGTGATGGGAGATGATGACCCCCCTGCCTGGCGGTTAAAAAGAAGCATCACTGGTCCCAGAGAAGCCCATGCTGTCTCCTTGAGGGATCCTTCCCCATTCCTAAAAGAAGGGGGGGGGGACTTCTTTCACTTCCCTGATTCCCCACGGGAGCATTTGGAAGATGCCTGACAGCATTTTCTTTGCTGGGCTAACACTGCCTGATGGGTTGATGAATGAATGCTCTGCCCTTCCTCAGGAGCACTTCCCTTTCCAACTGCTGAGCAGAAGTGTTTGGGTCAGAGGAATGGGGGAGTAATGCTTAAGCAATTGCTTGGAGTGGCGAAAGTTTCAAGGAGAGAACCAGGAATGTATTTATTGAGTACCTCCTTTAAGGAACTGAGGGCAGGGTACATAGATCCCTCTTCCCCCCATTCTGTTTCTTTGAGCTAGGTTAGGCTGTCGGAGTGCGGCTGGCCCAGAGTCCCCCAGTGTGCTCCGTGGCAAAGGCAGGATTAAAGGTCATCTTTCTATGGGCCTGGCTCAATTGTACCTAATTAGCAAAGGATCCGCATGTGGATTTCCATCATGGTGGGACAAGGCATCATAAGGGCCTCGCGATGCAGTTTGGGACTACAAGTGTCATGGAGTGGTCCGTGGGGAAAGGTGAGGGGAACAGTTATTATCAGGGTATCTGGGGAAGGGGTCATAATGCCATTCCAAGATAACCAGTGGAAAGTATTTGCAGCTCGATTGAATATATGCATATTTATCCAGTAAGCTCTTTTTGCATAATTTCTTCTGCTATTGATAATAACTGGAAAGGGCAGAGCATTGAATGCCTCTCTGCTTACTCACGTGATTAACGTGCATATACATGTACAATCTGGTCTCTGAGGTTTCTTTCATAAGGACTAGAAATGGACAGCGCTAAGATTCCAAGGATGCTGAATCAGCCAGTTCTCCAAGTGTGATCTCGGGACTGTGGAATACACCAGGATTGTTACTGTCTTCGATATGGGTGAGACGAGATGCTCTGGGTCTGAATCACACAGTGGAAACATTAGGGAATGCATTCTCCTTCCTCTGTGAGCTGTTCAAGGGAAGCTTGGACTGCCTTGTCATTGGGGTTTTGGTCTTCAAGGGCATAGAAGGGTTTTCCAGAGAGGGAAGCAGGAAAATGAGAGGAGCCAATTTCAAGGTAGGCCTTGTGCAGCAAACTAGGGTTCAGAAGGGGTTCTGTGTCTGGAAAGACTGCCTGCTTTCTGTAGGCCACACGGGTGGTACAATTTCGTCCCTCCCACCTGCGCAAATATTAATAATGATCTTCAACCCCATGAAGTGCATAATCCCATGGGCAAAGGGACTCCATTTGGGTCAGCCCGCCTTCTTTGTCAGAGTTGGATTAATATTATCAGCAGACAGATTAATATTTCTAGCAGTTAGATTACCATTTTAGACAGCTGAAAGAGTGCTTTCTGGCTGCACGAGAAACGACGGATGTGCTGTTTGCGCAGGTTGTGTTTTTCTTAATGTTTCCCAGGCTTCTGCTGTTATCTGCAAATTCATGTTGAGTGGCTGATTCTGAGTTCTTTTACTTCTGCATGGCGAAATTGGGAAGTTTTTGGACTCTTTCGGACAAGGTTGATCCACCTTGGAGGTTGGTGTTTTATCCTTTAATCACTTTTTAGGATTATTAACTGCCTCTTGTCTGTGCTGGCACTTATTGGCTTCTGAGTGGGCTATACGCCTGGGGCTTGATTTGAACCTAGGAACAGTCCCAGAATCTCTTTTCAGGGCTGGACTCCAGACACTAATTATCTGAGCTAATAATCATAGAGGGAATACCTCTTGTGTGCAAAGCCAAGGTGGATTTGATTTAAATCAAATAGATTTGAATCACAATTTAAATCACAATTTAGTCAGCAAGAGTTGATTTAAGTCACGGTTTTCTGCAGAAATATTCATTCTTGCTGGTATATTCTTAATATTTTCAATCAGATGAAGGTTTAATTTTTAGAATAATGCCTACGTTACTCATATATAGTGGACCGTCATTAAATATTCCCAAACTTGGTCTCTTTTATGGTCTGCTGCCAGTATAAATTTTCTCCTCCAGGGAGAGAATAATATGATATACCCACAAAGTTCCCAAGACTTGTAGGGTATTTTGCTCACTTTCAGTTTTACTGCTAGTCCCACACTCCTAATACTAGTCCCACACTAATGCTAGTCCCACACTCTTTGTGCAGATCTGTTCCACTCTAAACAGTCATCTAGTAATTGAACTTCTTAAAATTTAGCACTTAAGAGGTGCTACATTTAAAATTTAGCACACAAGAGGTTGATTCTGTGTATATAGATTGGCAAAGGAACAATAGAATTAAGGTCTTGTTTACAACTCTGTATGTTTATTTTTTAACATTTTACCGTGAAGAAGAGGCATGTTATCTCTGCAGACAATTCAGAAATGCAAAACCAAGCATAGATGATAATATCTGCTAGATGGGAAAAAATATCAAAATAATCTTATAGAAACCTCTGGAAGAGCATGACATTATGAATTAATTAATGGAATTGATTTATCAAAAAATTTAAACATTGCTTGAAGATTTTCCACTCCGCTAGCGTGAAATAAACCTCAGTCTGCAGATGTGGGGTAGAGGTGGAGAATATGGGGAATGGAGTTAAAAGACTGTGAAATGCAAGAGGTACCGCTCTGTGACCAATTCTGTGCAAAACTTTAAAGCATTCCAGATAAATGGTGATGCTTTTTGGGTAGACTGCAGAGTTTTACAACAAAATCTCATAGGCATTTCATTGCCTTTGAACTTCATGGTGCATAATTTGTGTATGTACGTGACTGTATAATATACACATCTCTCGGCCAAACCCTTTGCACTGTTGAAAGGGTCTGTAGTCTGCTAAAACCTGCGCTGCTGTGAACTTTTGAGTCTTCAAGGCACCACTAGACTCCTTGTTCTTTTACTTCTCCTTGAATAATGACAACCCTCTGCTCCCTGCATCTAGGATAGTAGGCAGAACTTCTGGATGGAAGGTCCAGCCAGGTTGGAATCCCGGCTTTTCAAAATCTCCCGTTATGTCAAGTCCAATTTTAACCTGCAGCAAATCCTGGGTTGTCCCATCTGTTGTAAATGATCTTGTTTCTGAAGGAGGCGTAATCCAATTAAGACAACTCAACATCCAGATCTTCCTGTTCTTATTTGAGAGGACACATTCAGCTCCTTCACCTGCCATGTAGGATACTAGTTTCAATTTTGGTTACAGCTTTGGGGAATGCGGACTCCTGAAGAAGTGTTCTGTGTCATTCTAAAGTTACGGCTTTCTCCTCCCAACCTTAGAGAGTTCAGTGGCATCCCTTGCTCTGTGTTTCCCTGTTCTTTTTCCTTTCCTTGCAAGGCAGCTGCCAGGCTAACACAGGGTTACTACTAGGATCTGATGCCCTTCCACAATGTCAGTTCTTGGCACAGACAGGTTATGAGGCTGAGATATAAATATCACTCCTTTGGCAGCAGAACGGGGCTCAGGTATGGCAGGGTGGGTGCTAGGTAGAGAGGCACGGCCCTGTCTCCTCTGAAGCGACTGTCTTGTCTCTATGTCCCAATATTGGAGATCTCTGCATTGAGTTAAAAAACGTTTTTAAAGGAATGTATAAATGCAATGGGGAGGTTTACTGACTAGTTGGGCAAAATTAACTTAAACGTCTTATTTAAATTTACCTTCAGCAGTGGTTTTGAAGAAAGGCACTCTAAACATGCTCAGAGGCACTTTCCCCCCATTCGTTCCTTGGAACAATTGAATTGAGTTTATTTACATCCTTGCTTTTTCCCCCTCCAGTGGGGATACCTGCTTATTTTTGGCATTCTTAATCCACTCCAATGACTGTCAGATATGATTAAATTCCTGATCATGGCTAAATTCCTGGTTTTTAGAAAAAAAAATAGGAGCCAACACTTTGAACTGCCAAGGGACAGCAACACTGAATCTGCCTGTTTCCTTGCAAAGGACTTCAAACTCTTTTTTCTTGAGTCTGGTGAATGATGGCAGAGCCTTTCCTTTCCTTATTGTTATTGTTGTTAGTAGTGGTAGTAATGTCTTCCTTTATGTCTTCATTTAAAGCCTGCCTTTTGCACTGAGGCTTGAGATGGATTACAAACCATGCAAACCAATTCAGTCAGGTAGCAAAGACCTCCAGTAAACATTGCCGTTGAACTGGAAAACAATTCAAATGAAAAACTTTCCGAGGCATGATGGGCCATAATGAAGAAAGGGGGTTACAAAGCTAGGGAGCATTGCTGTAAAAAGAAAGGAGAAAGGTGATATGTACAGTAATCCGTCAAACAGAGTATGATAATATCACCTTATAGATGGGACTGCTTGACCTCCTGTGTCTGCAGTGCCCAGGGGACTGAGCCTCCACTGTCGATTTGCCCAAGGGAGGAATGGGTTAATGAGCTCTTTGCCTGACTCTCAGTTTTGTGAGGGATAAATCTGATAAAAGGAGGTTTTAGAACCAGAAGCTCTGCTGGGTAGGAAATCCCTGGGGTCAGATTGAGCCCTTGGTAAGAGTGGCTGTAGGTTTTTATGGACTCTTGGGCATAGGGTGTCCGTGTGCTTACCCAAGCACAGCTTCCTTCTCACCCCGCCCCAGTGGAACTGAACTGGAAGAAGTGGAGCGTGACCCTCTCTCTCTCTCTCTCTCTCTCTCTCTCTCTCCCTCTCTCTCTCTCTCTCTCTCTCTCTCTCTCTCTCTCTCTCTCGCTGTCTGCCTCGTTCTTGTTCCTTTTAGCCACAGTGGTGCTGGCGGCTCCAAAAGGAGTGCACAAAGTTGGGGGCTCTGCTTCTGAGTCTTCTTCTACTACCAGTGAATAGGAGATGGCTGCAGAGTTTCCTAGGAGCCGCGGACTGTGAGATCCTCTTCGTCCACTACGCCCAGCATCTCCCATTGCTGGTGGGCCCTCTCCCAGGTTGTGAGCCTTGATAGACTGACAGCTATCTGGTCATCAGATTGTCAGTTGCTGGTCCCTAACCTGAAGCATCCCTGGTAGTTGTCTGCCCAGTCCTATCGCCAGCCAATTCCGAGGAGGGAGTTTATGCCCATCCATGGGAGGGTAGTTCTGTCTCTTACTAGAGCTGCTTCCACACAGAGGTTATGCTCAGGTTCAGCATTCAAAAAAGGTGTGGCGCACCCTCCCTGTACACATTCTTTGTTTCTCCTTCCTTTTGCCGCTGTCTTTCCCCAAGCTGTCCTGGGTACAATATTCCTGGAAAGATGCTGTGAAAATTACATGCTGCATGGATCAGAAAGTGCATGTTTTGGGTTGTCCCCACCCACAGTTTTACCATCGCCCTTTTATCAGCCCCCATCCCTGACCACCAGTTCCATCATCATGCAACACTTGAGGACTTTATTTTTAAAAAAATCTGTGACATGCCATCTCATCAACATATACTAATATGTCAACTACTGATGGGAGAGGGAGTCTTCTGGTAGTGCAGGAGTCAGAATGACAGCTGTAGGCAGCTGGGTCAAGGAACATGCAGGGATAACCACTATGTGGATGCTACCTTACCAGCGTGGTATAGTGGTTAAGATCAGGTGCACTCTAATCTGGAGAACTGGGTTTGATTCCCCACTCTGCTCCTTGAGCTGTGGAGACTTATCTGGGGAACTAGATTAGCCTGTGCACTCCAACACACGCCAGCTGGGTGACCTTGGACTAGTCACAGTTCTTTGGAGCTCTCTCAGCCCCACCTACCTCACAGGGTGTTTGTTGCAAGCGGGGAAAGGGCAAGGAGATTGTAAGCCCCTTTGAGTCTTCTTACAGAAGAGAAGGTGGGGTGTAAATCCATACTCTTCTCTCCTTCTCTCCAAAGCATTCATTTTCTCCAGGAAAACTGATCTCTGTAGTCTAGACATGAGCTGTGATTCTGAGGGATCCCCAGGTCCCACCTGGAGGCTGGCATCAGCACAAAGTCATGAACACAAGCCCTTCCAAAAGCTTGGGAATGCCCAATAGATGCACACTGAAGAGCTTTACGTTGCGACAGCCCTGTGGTGTGCATTGGCTGCGTGCATGCCTTTCGTCCCCAGTTTCCAATGCAGCAGTGGGCACTGGCTAGGGGTGATTTTGAATTTCTGGTCTCTGCTATATCACCTTCCTAAACCTCATTTTTAATGTCACTTCTCCTGCGCAAATTGAACTTGTGATTCTTTATGCATTTGTCAATGTTATCTGCACCCCGGCACATTTGTATTATATGTACGATACGTAGGCATGATGAACGTTGCATGTCTAAATTGCATCGAGAAATTGTCCAGTAGGCGTACACAATAGAAATGAATCTACAGTGAAAAGTCATGAACCGAGACAGTAGGCAGGAATTGAAATGGATATAAAAAGAAACGGAACAGGAACATTTCATCAGTTTCAGAACTGGGAAAATATATTTAGTCTCAGTCAGGTTTGCCTTATCCCAGAATATAATTGTGGAGCAGCATCCAAATTCTGGTGCAGCATCCAAAATTCTGGTGCAGCATCCAAAGCCATGCTGTCCTCTTCAGTTAGAATTATTCAGTTGCCTCTGAGCATGACCAGAGGATCTTTTACCTTTTGGGGAGGGGGGCCATTGCTTTGAGGCCAGTGATACCGGCCTCAAAGCTTTCTTCTCCCCACAGCCCAGATCTCAGTATCCCTTCATCAGACCTTTCCTCTCTTCTCTTAATGTAAGGATTTGATCCTTTCCGTATTCTGTATTTTGTGCGCTGTTTGAATTAAATAAGCATGAAATATCTCTGCCCGAGGAAGCTGTTTGTTTCTTCCTCTGCTCCGGAATTGGGGAAAATGTCTCCTCTATGCTGGAGGCTTTGCTTTGACAGAAATATATTTGGGGGGGGGGGGGGGGGGCGGTGAAAACAGATGCCATATCCTTGTTCCCAGGGGCTGGAAAAGCTCTGGTGAGCAACCCTCTACCCTTACCCAGACTGCGGCATCTGCTGCTTCTGAATTTATACTCCAAAATATCGGCCCTTTACAGTTGTTGGGGTGGGACTTATCCCGTCTTTGGGAAATGCAGACACAAGACCCCTTAGGGTGACACTTAAAAAATAAATTCTGACTGGGTTCACATGCCTTTAACAGTAGGAGAACAAGCAGAAAATCAACAGATGCCATTGCTGTTGACATGGAGATGCTTTGATAGGTAAAAAATTCCACAGGTGTTGCTTTCCCTGACTTGTACTGGAGCCCTGCCAGGGGGGAAAAAGATGCTCACCCTGCTCATGTTTGGATTAGATACCCCACAGTGCCATAATCAAATTCAACATTTTGAAAGTGTTGGATTTTGTCATCACCTTTTCCGGGTTTGTCCACACTGCAAAAATCAAGTGGAGACTCTTGCTCACATTATACTCGACTGTTTGAGATATTTATTTTTATTTATTTTATTTATTATTTAAATTTATAGACCGCCCAATCCCCAAGGGGCTCTGGGCGGTGCACAACATATGTGGATATGTGGATATCAAGAATTTCTCTCCTTGGCTGGCCCTAGACAAATCTGTAAGAGACTTCTGTCAAATAATACAGACGTCATGCTCTTGGAAAAAGTAGCAACGTTTCTCTTACAAGTTACGGAACTCTGTAACGTCTAATGCTAGATACAGTTCCGTGTTTTGATCGTACTCTTGCTTTGTACATTACAAATGTCTGGTAACGTACTAGAGCAGTGGTGGCGAACCACATGGCGAATTGGCCATGTTGGCAGGGGCTGATGGGAATTGTAGTCCATAACATCTGGAGTGCCAAAGGTTCGCCACCACTGTACTAGAGCCCATTTTATATGCCTAATAAAGATTGTTGTCACCTTTCAGTGTATGTTTTTAAGTGAAGCAAGGGTTCTAATTTAGTAGCAGAATTTGAGCCAGGATCTATTTGCAATCCCAAGGCTCTGGCTGGTGGAAAAAATAATGTTAAAGCAGGGTGTGCCTCTGAGGATGTGCAGAGAGCCTTTTCCAGCACATCCAAGGAACCACAGGCAAGCCTGACACATGTAGGATCAGAAGGGAAGATGTTTCCAGAGGGTTTGATCGTTAGCTCCAGAACTTCTTATTATAGTGATTGTGGAAGCAGAAATCAAAGAATGTGAGTTTATTGTGGAATAATTGAATAATGCACAATAAAAAGTTGTGTGCATGCATATGTTTGCCTGTGCACAACAAATCTGGATATGAATTCAGCTCCTTAGTAGGAACTAGTAGGTTCACATTGAAAGGGGTCACCAGGATTGTTGGTTCCTGGGGAAGCTGCAGGAGAGAATGGGGGGCCTGGTAAGTTACACCAGGGTGGGATCTGGCTATGCATTAGAAGGGGGAGTTTATTGAGTCAGGGCAGTAATGCCTAGTGGTTCAAAAACAAGCTTCCTGTAGTCTGTAACCTCTGGTGGGGGGGGGGGGATCTTACTGGTCAGAGTAGATGACTGGAAATTGAAACTGCTGATTGTTTGAGAGGTTGCATTGTGAGCCTGAATGGGCCGTACAGAATGCTCTGAAACCGGGTCACCGGTGATGGGTCCTTGCCTTGTTTAATCATAGACAGTAACCTGAGCCCAAATAACCAGGCACCGCTTTCCTAGCTTAGCCCACGGGATGGTAAGAAATTGATACCTTCTAGAACTAGGCATCTGGCCAGTCTTTTCCATTGTTTCCATCTGAATGGGCAAGTCAGCCAGCTCCAAGAGCTGTAAGAAAGCTAGGGGCTAATCCATTATTCATTATGCTTGTTATTAAGGTACTATGTTTAATTTATAATTATTGTTAATAATAATAGTAGCATAGCTTTGAATGTTTTAGCCTTTGCTGCATTCCTGGCCCTGGGACACAGTTTAACCTCCTCTACTTTGTTCTCATAACAAGAACCGTGTGTGGGGATTAAACTGAGAAAGAGCAGCTGGCCCCAAATATTAACCATGAGCTTCCATGGGCAGAGTGGGGATATGAACCAAGATATCTCAGGCCCTAGTCCAGGGGCGGCCAACCTATGGTGCTCCAAACGTTCATGGACTACAATTCCCATCAGTCTGTTGCACTCTAAACAGTCAGGCTGATGGGAATTGTAGTCCATGAACATCTGGAGTGCCATAGGTTGGCCACCCCTGCCTAGTCCAACACTTACCCCTCTGCTACACCTTGATGATTTCCATGGGACCATTCAGTGAACCTGGGCTGTGAAGGAGAGTCCTATACATATTTACTGAAAGGTAATTCTACTGAATTCAGTTGGATTTGCTCTCAAGTACATGTGTATAGGAGTGTAGCCAAAGCTCAAAGCTGTTAAAAAAATAAATCTCATATTCCTTCTGCTTCGGTGCTCAGAAAATTTGGGGCTGGCAGCTGGGAATTTGGAAGGCTGCCATGTAAGTGATCAGCTTTCTCCTTTGCTGCAGGCTTTGCTCCTTGTTTTGAGGCCTTGATTTTGAATTTCCAGGTTCTTCTCCCAAAGGGGTAATGAATCAACCAAACAGGGATTTTTTTTTCTGGCTGTCAAATTTGGTGGAAGGGGGGCAGGTTGGGAGGAAAAAGGGTGAAAAGTTTGGCACAAGAGGAGGCAGGGGGGAAGGAACTTGGGATCGGATACATTTTCTAGCCTCTCCCTGCTTGGAATATTTACCCGGCTGAGCCCCGTTTCAAACACAAACTCATTGCCCCTGGCTGTCTAGCCAACGCATGGATTTATTGAGAGACAGGATTGCTGATCGACTCTGCTATCCCCATCACCCACCCTGAGGCTTGCTGTCATTGATCAGATGGGTTCATCCTAGATTCTCTTGCAGGGAAACAAGATTGGCTAGTCAAGAATCCCAAGTTCCAGGACTCCTGGGCTCTTTGCCCCAGATAAGGTCCAGTGGTTTGGAGCTTGATACTTCCTGTTCCATCTAGTTTCTTCTCCCAGTTTTCAGTTCCAGGCTTACTTTGGGTTATTCTTGTTCCTTATGCAGGTTGTTAGAATGGAGCACTCACTATACTTCCAGCAGTGTCCAGTGAGGGGTCTCTGTTGGAAGGGATTTTGGTTCTGTTCCTCCACCTTCCCATCAGCCTGCCTGCCCAGGGTACGCAGGCAGAAATAGCCCATTTATCTCCTGACAAGAATGGGTTACGGAGAGTACATCTTCGCTTTGACCTTGTTTACTGTGCTGTATCCCAGTGTGAGGTGATAGCTCCCATCTATTACATCTTTTGCCACTTTTTTGCCTTTCATACATCCCATCAGTGTCTCCAGAATTGATAGAGGAAACCATTTTCTTCTGCTCAGGTTTTTCCTGTTTATTTACCAGACAGTCTTTCTGGTATTTGGGTTTAGTTAATTACGGTCCCCCTTTAGGGGCATTATTGTTTAATTATTTAAATTGCAATGATCTCCTAGAGCAGGGGCCACTAATGTAATACCCATGGGGACTGTGGTTCCTGCCAACACCTTTCATGGCACTCAAGTATTTTTAAAAAGTACGTTGAGTCCAGTGGGCCTTTTGCCCACTCCTGATTAGCTATTGAAGATTTATTGTCGAAGGCTTTCACGGCCGGATTCAACTGGTTCTGGTGGGTTTTCTGGGCTGTGTGGCCGTGGTCTGGTGGATCTTGTTACACTATTACACAGTGAGACACAGACTTTTCACATATCACATATGGAATCAGCCACTTGGCTGAGGGCTTTTAGATTCTGGCTGCGAATCCATTTTCTCTCGGACTGTAATTCCCTGGTCCACCTTCTGCTCTCTGACACCCATTCCAACCCCTGGTTTTACATAATTGAAGAAAAAATGGCTTTTATTGGACTGTCAGTGGATTCACTTTGCCCTTTGTTCTACTCAGAAGCCTATAGAAAATCACCGCAGCCAAGAAAACATGCTCCCCCCTGTATTTTTCTCTCCCATTTGAACAGGGCCACTTGGCACACTACCTGTATTGTTTAATAAACCCTGCTCAAAGGAGAGCCATAATGCTTGCCATGTTTAATGTTATGCCTTCTGCCTTGTTACATGGCAGATTTAACAAGCAAGAAAAGGCTAAAAGATTGTGCCCGTGTAATGATGGCTCAGTTGAATCTCTGGCTCACCAATTACTACACTGTTTCAGATTCAAGGAAATCAGATCCAAGTATGTGAATCTTACTCCTTTACATTTATCTGATCTCCCTGATTTATTTAGATTACACTACTTGCTGGTCAATCCTGATCCTTCTCTCTGTATGATAGTGGCAGACTTTCTCCTGGAAATTACTAAATGCCAGTAGATTTCCTTCGACTTAACATTTATTTCCTGTACTGTATATGTTTTTTAATCAGTTTTTTACTATCGTTGTACTGTTGTCTATGCCAATAAAGCCTTGCTGCTGCTGGAAAAAAAATCACATATCCCTCTGTGATATACCTCTGAAGATGCCAGTCACAGATGCAGGCGAAACATTAGGAACAAGATCCAGCAGACCACGGCCACACAGCCCGGAAAACCCACCAAAACCTAGTCAAGATTTGTTTGGCTGACAGACTTTTTAAAAAGTTGCTTTTGCTACCACAGCACAGATCCTCACTGTGTGACTGAAGATAAACTTTGGCAGCCATTTTGTGACTATGCTTATGACACTGTCAAAATTCCAAAGGTATCTGCAGGCTCAGAAAGGTTGACCTGTGCCTCAGTGGTAAGTTCAGTGGACTGCACCTGACCTTTCCAGTTAAAAGATCAGCTAATGAGAAATAAGACCTCTCTAGTGGAGTTCCCAGTCTGAGAGGAAAATACTGACCTAGATAGGTAATGGCATAAGGCAGCCTCCTATTTTTATAAATAGAGAAGAGTAACTGACTAGCACTTCACCAAAGTCCTGCAATTGGGCTCTTCCCCCTTCAGATACAAGAAATTGCACATGGGAGTTGCATCCTGCCCAGGAAATTGTTGTTGTTGTTTTACAGGTCTAAAATAAAGCAGATTTTTAATGTGAAAACGATGTGCTGTTAACAGTTTGTTCACAATTAGAGGCTGATGTCATATGGAAACATGAAAAAGTCCACACCAGTCAAGATATCCGAAACATGGAGAATCCTTGGTAAGAAAGCAGCCCAGATATGTTGGGTTTAGATCTCTCCAGCCTAGCACATATGCAGGGGTCTGCAGCCCGCGGCTCTCCAGATGTTCATGGACTACAAATCCCAATTGGCCATGCTGGCAGGGGCTGATGGGATTTGTAGTCCATGAACATCTGGAGAGCCGCAGGTTGCAGACCCCTGTGCTAGAGCAATAGGGAATACCCAGCCAACCACACCTGAAGCTAATTTCTACCAAGTCAGATTGTTCGTCCATCAAAGTCAATATTGGCTACTGTGACCGGAGGTGTCTCTCTGGGGTCTCAGATCAAGACCTTTCACATTCCCTACTACCTGGTCCTTTGAAATGGGGATGCCTTGGATTGAACCTGGGACCTTTCACATGCAAATCAGATGTCCTTCTATTGAGCCATAGCCCCTCTGTTTCATGGGCTGCACCTGTGAGGTTTATTTTGGACTGTTTATAATATACTAAGAAAAACTTGACATTTCCCTATAATGCAAACACACACACCTGAAACACCTTTTTGTTTATAAATCTGTAGAGATCAGGCCATTGCAGAGAAGGCGCTGTATGGCAGACAGAGAACAACCTTTTAATAGCAGTTGTGTTTCTATATAACAAACTGCAGTTCACTCATTATGAGAACGAGTTTCTAAAGTCCTTGGCTTCTTGTGAACCCTTGCACTCATAGACTGCTCAGATATTGAAGGTTTCTGAGCTCCTGAGAAACCGCAGTTTGTCATGATGTCCAAATCCGGTAAAATGGCAACATGTGGTTGGTTTTCTTGCTTACAGGTTGGGATTCCAAAATTGGTTTAATCCTAATTTGCAGGCCAGAGAAAAAAAAAACACCACAGGTAGTTATTTTGTCCGATTAAGCCATCCCGACAAACTGTAATTTGCTGGGAAGGAAGAAACGTTCAATATTCAAACTATGAACAGCAGGAGTGAGAATGCAAACTGAAGGCCTTTGGGGGCTTTCAGCACTATCCTAGGATTATTTAGGTTTGCACTGATATTCTTGTAATAAACAAACCATGGCTTGGTTTCATCTGAAGCCTTGCTTACATCTTGTTATGTCTGAAGATTCCAACTGCATCAAATGGTTTGTATGTGTATACACATGTGCAACTATATCAATCCTTAGTGCGAGAATAAGGGTGTTAGAAGCCCAAGACTATATGAGAAAGGAAGGAAAAACTCTTCTAAGAAGGTGCCAGCTACCCATGTTTTTTTTGTAAGTAAACCAAACCAGCAATTGATGGGAAATGTCTGTTGCCCAACTAATTAGGGGCAGGTTTTAAAACAATCAAAATATTTTAAATTGATGGAGCGATTAAATGTTGTATTGTCCTTCCCATGAGAATCCCAGGTATTCTACCCTGTCCCCTGTGCCTGGAAAGTTTATAATTGAATCAAATAATTGTTCTCGCCTTGTCCTGCATTTTTTTGAGCTACAGCTGTTTTTAAAATTATATTTATTGATGGTGGACCCTGGCCAGAGTTATGTCTTTATTGGAGCATTTGCTGCTGATTTCATGTTTTATGGTTTTGCCAGACTTTATCGGTAAGTTGCCTTTAAAAAAAATTGTTTTGTTGCAATCTGCTTGGTAGCTCATGTTGAAATTAGGATGGAAATTGCTAAAAGAAATATGTTCAGAGGAAATTTGGAACTGCATAGAACCAAACTGAAGGGATGCCTTGGTACAGGAACTGGTAAACTGGACTTGGACCAGACCAGACTGGTAAATTGTTCAGTAATCAACTTTGTGGTCATGACAGGGATTAAAGGTTTGGTTTTTAGATATTTCTAAAGTGAATTTGTGTAGACCTGTCTCATGTATGTTTCAAAACAGGCCTCAGCCTCTGAAAGGGCTAGATTTAGAGGAAGGGAGGAATAAATAAAATCAGGAGAGGGGCTTTACCGAATGAGGGCCTATTTCTCAGAATTCTGTCCCTTCTGATCCCAGATATGTGAAAGGAAGGCGTTCTGCACATGCTCAAGGGAACTGTGGCCCAAATGCAGGTCTTATCTCAAGGGCCAGCTTGCTAGGCTAGCAAGAATAATGCTAGTAGTCATTTTAAAAAAGAAATCAGCTTGGTTCTTAATAGTCTTTCTGGCCCTGGGTAAGATAAAGAAACATTGTTTGATACTGAGATGAAGGAAAGATTCAAAAGTGAAAACTGCAAGACCCCCTTAGCTGGGCAAAAGAGGGCACACCAGAGAATGAGAGCAGATAAGTCCTCTGTTAAGAGGAGTCAGTTTAACTAATCCTCCGGTTTCCTTTTCACTGTTATCCCCACACAAAGGCTGCTTGTCTCTGCAGCAGTGGAGGTTATTTTGGGGACAGGTGTGTTCACCTGGATGAATAACAGACTGGTGCTTTGCATCCAGTGGCTTGTGTTCTAAGACAAGATATGCTAGAGGGCACACCTGCCTTGAAGTCCTTTTTAGTGGTTCCAGATGTGCGTGGAAGCTGCACGACAGAAAATCAGAAACAGCACAACTTGTCAGTGTTCAAGAATTTTGAGCAGACATTCTGCCTCTAGGAAATCTCGCCTTTTATAGGCGATACTTCACAAGCCTGTATTCTTTTTTCCAGTTTCCAAATTCTCTTTCTTTGGACTTCGACAGTAAGCAGCAAATTCTCCTACTCAAGGGAGATCAAAGTTGCAATCTTGTCAATATGAACAATTCTTCAGCATTCAAGTCCATGTTGACTTAGGTCAGATTTTCTAAACTCAGTGAGATCGTTAAATTTGGGTTGCTAACTGCAGGGTGGGAAATTCCTTGAGGTCTGGGTTTAGATCCTGGAAAGGGTGGTCTTTTGGGAAAATCTTATCAGGGTGTAATGCCAATACCCTTTGAAGCACCCATTTTCTCCAGGGAACTGATCTCTGTAGTCTGGGTGTCACTTGTAATTCTGGGAGATCTCCAGCTACCCCCTGGAGGTTGGCAATTCTGTTGGCAATCCTGGAAAGCCAGCGTGGTGTAGTGGTTAAGAGCATGTGGCCTCTAATTTGGAGAACCAGGATTGATTCCCCATTCCTCCAGATGAGCGGTGGACTCTTATCTGGTGAACTGAATTTGTTTCTTCACTTCTCCACATGAAGCCTGCTGGGTGACCTTGGGCTAGTCACAGTTCTCTCAGAACTCTTTCGGCCCCACCTGCCTCACAAGGTGTCTGTTGTGGGGAGAGGAAGAGAAAGTAGTTTGTCAGCCATCTTGAGTTTCCTTATAGGAGAGAAAGGTGGGGTATAAATCCAAACTCTTCTCTAAACTCTTCTTTAAATCCTAAAGCAAAAAGTACAATAGCCTAACTTGAATATCCCACCATCCATCTCCTAACACTTAATATATTTGGGGTGTGTGTGTGTGTGTATCCAGTTGCAAAGTGCATTTAAAGAGGAGTGAAAGGTGCATTATTCAGCACATGTAAAAGTACCCGTGTTTAAGGAAGTACATTCTGCACGTGCTCAAAGTAATCATACTTTCTTCTCAGAAAATGGATTCTGTTGCTGATCCCTGAGAGGGCTGAGTCCAGACTAAGCGTCATCCTCTCGTTCCCTTGGTGATGGACGCTAATCTCCTATTCAGCTAGGGATGGTTTCCCTGCCAGGACTGGAACCCAGGGTCAAAGTGGCTCCCTCTGTAGGCCAAGTTCATCAATAGCAGGGCTCAGTCTCAGAGGCAGTCCTGGTGCTGAACATCCACAAGAGATATCAGGCACTTGGAGGTGGTCCAGAAAAAGAGCTGGGGGAGTGATCTGAGCAGCGGGACACCTAATCGCCTGTTGTTCGGACCGAGGTGACTTGGTAGCTGTCTCCAGTTTCTTCTGTGTAAAGAGGCTGCCCGGTTGCAGGATGCTCTTCTTTCAGGTGGCCGGGGAAAAGAGAGAGCTGGGGACCAGGAACTCTGGGTGAGAGGAGGAAATTCAGGTGAAGTTGCATAGTACCCTCATGTGTTGTTTGTGCAGGATGAGTCTGAGAGAGGGAAGAAAAGTCTGTGACTTAAATTGAGGGCCTCAGGTTGGAATTTCTGTGCTGAGGTAAGTTGCTGGAATGGCTGATGATGAGGAGGGTTGAGCTAGCTGTGGGTTTCAAAACAGGGGTGTAGGGGTTAACGCCGGCTGGAAGCCACACATTCCACCTCAGAAGCTAGACTCTTGCAAGCTGCCATTACTTTGGTGGCCTAGAGAGGGGTACTTTGTATAAGCCCAACTGTGTCCTATGAGTTGGTTGCTTCACCCTTCCCTTGGCCTTCAAAACAGTAGCTTTTGGGAGGTGAGAAGCCCCCAATTCCGGTATATGAAGTAGGTGAGGGGTCTGTTTGGAGAAATGTAGGATTGAGTGTCAAAGGCTGGTGAGTGTGAAAGAGTAATACAAGGAGAGCAGTACAGAGTATGTGTGGAGGATGGGGATCTAGGTTAAGTTCACAGTCATGAGGAACATGAAGAGGGGTAAAGGAAGATCTGGGAGACGAGAGTTGCAAGCGAAACTTTAACCAGTGGCACCTTAAAGGCTGACAGTTTATTCCAGCTTAAGGTTGATATGCAGCCACAGTAGGGACACACCTGCACATATTCCGTGCACCTGATGAAGTCAGCTCAGCCAAAGAGAGCTTTCGTTGGAATAAATTCTTTAAAAAAAATTTATTGCATCATTTGAATTTTACAGTTTATAGTAATTTTCTTCTTCATACATTTTCAAACAATACTTTCCCCCCTCTTCTCCCTCCCCCCATTACGTCTTCTTCATAGTTTTGTCACACAAACAGCAGTAAGTTCATTCTCTGTAGCCTCTTCTCCCATATTTCTTCATTGACTCGAGCTTCTTTCATCCAGTCCACATATGTTGTCCATATCTTTAAATTTTCATTCTGTTTATCTTGCCACGTCTTAGTATATCGAAAATATCAAGTTTCAGTTGTTCCCAGATATATTCTAACCATCTCTGAAGTGTCCATTTTTTCTTTTCTTTCCAGCCCAAAGCTATTGTTGCATGGGCTGCTTTAATCATTATTTTATACATATAACTATATTGTTTATCCACCCTTCTGTCTTCCATTACACTCGTTGGAATAAATTCGGTCAGTTTTTAAGGTGCCACTGGGTTCCTATTTTATTGTGCCACTACAGATCAAGGCAGCTGATTCTCTGTGAGTGGACTACAAAGGAAGGAAAGGACCCTGGGCTTAATGCACACCAAACTTCAGAACCCTTATTCCATGATAGGGTTAATTTTGGAACCATCTTCTTTTTTTAAAAAATCACCCATCCTCCAAGGAGCTCAAGATCTCATACATAGTTCTCCACTCCATTTTGCTCCCACAGCAACCCTGTGAGGTGGACAAAGTTGAAAGGAGGTGGCAAACCAAGGTCATCCAATAATTTTCATGGCTGGCTGGAAGGGCTGGGGGGAATCTGAATCTGGGTCTCCCTGATCCTTGGTTGATGCTCTACACCATATTGTGGCTGAAATAATTATAAGAAGAGGGGGTCTGTGAAGTTAGAGGTTGTGGTTTCCAAAACAAGTGTCAGCCTAGCATCTCTTCTTTGGAATTTAAGTCCCCAAAGAATGAGTTTGCATGTTGTGCAACAAACATAGACACAAGTGTGTAAGGGAGCAGTTATGAAGACAAGGTCTGAGTGTGCAACACAGTAGAGAAATCTGTCTGATTCACACTTGCAGAGACAACTAGATATTTCTTTTAGTCTTTCCACATGAACATGCTGTTCTGTTGAGGCGATTGAAGTTGATTCCCAGTTCCTTATTCTCATCCCTAGTTCCTTCTTCGGATTTCCCAATACAATGACAAATATTGAGGTCAGTGTAAAAGCTCAGAATCCCAAAGGAAGGGTGGAAGTTCCACAAATCATAGAATAGACCTTCACCTTTAGGAGGCTTAGGATTCAGAACTTCTAAATTTCTTCAATAAGTCACAAATAAAGAACTAGAAAATGCCAAGAAGAAACTGGGAACCGAACCTCAGCCTTGTGTTCTCTTGTTTCTTAATGTTGGGGAACACTAAAAATCAACCCCTATAGGAATATTTTCTCTTTTGGCATGTGAAATTATGCATGGGGTAGAAAATGTCGACAGAGAGAAATTTTTCTCTCTTTCTCACAATACTAGAACCAGGGGCATACATTGAAAATGCTGGGGGGAAGAATTAGGACTAATAAAAGGAAACATTTTTTTACGCAACACGTGATTGATGTTTGGAATATGCTGCCACAGGAGGTGGTGATGGCCACTAACCTAGATAGCTTCAAAAAGGGCTTGGACAGATTTATGGAGGAGAAGTCGATCTATGGCTACCAATCTTGATCCCCCTTGATCTGAGATTGCAATTGCCTTAGCAGACCAGGTGCTCGGGAGCAGCAGCAGCAGCAGAAGGCCATTGCTTTCACATCCTGCACGTGAGCTCCCAAAGGCACCTGGTGGGCCACTGCGAGTAGCAGAGTGCTGGACTAGATGGACTCTGGTCTGATCCAGCAGGCTCGCTCTTATGTTCTTATGAAATATCTTTTAAAATGAGGTTTTGCTCACTCAAAACATGTAGCATGAAAATTGTATGCAAGTCAAGCTACAGTATTAGGTGTTAACTCCCGCACATGTCCAACTGTCTTAGAGCAAGTGGAAGGGCTAAAATTACTCCTTGCTGCCTGCTTACGAAAGCGATCGTATCCCACTAGGTTTTCTGCGTATGAAAGATATAGCTGAAGGCATTTGTTCCGAGACAATTTCAAAACCAAATTAAACAAAATCATGTGAACCGTCTGTTGGGCATTCCATCACTTCTATGCATGCTGTTATTTCGTTAATAATTATGTTAAAATGTTCTGAGTTGCTGCAGCTGATGCTTGCGCAAGCGGAACTGCACTCGGTACATTTTCTTTCCCGCTCATGCACTGCTGAATCCAGTCCAGTAAATACTATTGCTGTATACAACACAATTTTCAAGGGCATGTTTACCGTTCAAATGTGAATAACTCTGCCAATAATTAATGTGCTGTCATGTGTTTGATAATACATTATAAAAGTATTACACTGTTTTCCGTCTTATAATTTGGTACCTAAATGTTTTGGTGGGCTTATCATGACTGTGTGAGACTGTCCAAACAGTATATTTTTCCTTTCCTGCAAAATGTGTTTCCTTTTCCCCCATGGCTTCAAAATTTCTGGGAATTTTCCACCTCCGGGCTCAAGGTGACAAAATCTCTGTTTTTGTTTTGAGTGGCGTTCACCCATGCAGCAGATCAATTGATGCTGTGCTTCTCCCCAGGTGCCCCTTGCTAGGTGAGGCCGGCACTGCTGCCGCAGCCAGAAGGAACCAGCTGCTGCCTGCTGGAGTCCCCATGCCGAGGTCGACTTCCACCTGTGCCGTGCCTGGCTAGGGTCCCCAGCATGACCTGCCCGCTGCCCTCGCTGTTCTACAGTCCCAAGACGATGTCCCGCAAGAAGGCTCTCCTCCTTCTCCTTCTGGCCTTCAGCACTGGCACCTTGCTGCTGCGCCAAAGCGCCCACCTTGGCTGGTAGGGAGGGGCAGGGGCTGAGAAGAAATGCAGGTGGAAATGAGCAAAGGGGAGGAGCCATGGAAAGGGCGGAGCTGAGCAGTAATGTTGGAGCGGGAAGAATTTAAAAATGAATGGTTGATGGGTAGTGATGGAAGTCTGTGCTGAAAACGGGGCAAGATAGGGAAGCTGGGGTGGATGGGTAAGGGGTTAGTCAAAGATCTGGGGTAAGTTAAAGATGTGGGATAAATAGTAGCCCCCAAAAGCCATGCCTGGGAGGAAGATAAAGAGCAAACCATTGGTGAGGACAGGAAAATAGAAAAGGATGGGAATGAATGGGAATGAAAGGGATTGTGAAGAAGAAGAGTTGGATTTATACCCTCCTTTCTCTCCTGTAAGGAGACTCAAAGGGGCTTACAATCTCCTTTCCATTCCCCCCCTCACAACAAACACCTTGTGAAGTGGGTGGGGCTGAGAGAGCTTTCAAAAGCTGTGACTAGCCCAAGATCCACCAGCTGGCATGTGTAGGAGTGCACAATCTATTCTTGTTCCCCAGATAAACCTTCACAACTCAAGTGGCAGAGCAGGGAATCAAACCCGATTGTCCAGATTAGAGTGCACCTGCCAGAGGCGGAGCTACCAGGGGACCGGAGTGTGCGAGTTGTACCAGGCACAACACCCCACTTCTCCATCACCCCACTGTGCCCCCTGCCCCCACACTTACCTTATTGAAACAGTGCAGGCTGGAGAAGCAACCTGTTCCCTTCAGGCTGAAAATGACCTGGTGGGAACTACACTTCCCAGGAGACCTTGTGAGCCCCAAGATCTCATGGGAAGTGTAGTGTAGTTCCCATCAGGTCATTTTCAGCCTGAAGGGAACAGGCTTCTTTTCCAGGCTAAACTAAGGTAAGTGTGTGGGGCAGGGCACCATGGGCGGGGGTGGAAAACACAGAGTGTGCATTGGGCACAGTATGGCCCAGTTACGCCTCTGGCACCTGCTCTTAACCAATACATGATGCTGGCTCTCAGTGAACAGAAAACAGAGCCAAGAAAGAGAGATAGTGGAAGTTTAGGGAGAATAACCAGATTTGGAAGGCATATCAAATTGTAGAGTGGGATTTGGAAGAAGGATGAAACTAGAGAAAGGGTGTAACTTTGCTAGATGTGACCAGTCTTGCCCTGTGTTTCTGCCGGCAGGTTCCCAAAGTCACCGTCTTTCAGTTGTCCACCGCTGCTGTCCCTACGCCCCAAGCACACTGCTGTGGCCTTCCTGAAGACCCACAAGACGGCCAGCACCACAGTGCAGAACCTCCTCTTCCGTTTTGCCGAGCGGAACAATCTGACGGTGGCGTTGCCCCACCATGCCTGCGACCATCAGTTCTGCTACCCTCGCAACTTCTCGTCCCGCTTCGTGCATCCGTACACCCTCCCGCCTCGCTTCATTGCCAGCCACCTGCGCTTCAACCGCGAAGAGTTGCGTCGCCTCATGCCCAATGACACCATCTACATCACCATCCTGCGTGAGCCGGTCACCATGTTTGAGTCACTGTTTAGCTACTACAATCAGTACTGCCCCGCCTTCAAGCGGGTGCCCAATGGCTCCATGGAAGTCTTCCTTGACAACCCCCATAGTTATTACCGACCTCACGAGAAGTATGCTATGTACGCCCGCAATACCCTGGTGTATGACCTTGGGGGTGACCCTGAACACAGTCCAGGGGACCCCACATACCTCCCAGCGTTCATCCACCAGATGGAGAGCATCTTTTCTCTGGTCATGCTCGCAGAATATTTTGATGAGTCGTTGGTCCTCCTCCGTCATCTCCTGGCATGGGACTTAGACGACATCCTCTATGTCAAGTTGAACATGCGCAGCCCGGAGTCCAAACTGAACATCACCTCGGCCCGCTTGGCAGCCCAGATCCGAGCCTGGAATGCCCTCGATGCCCACCTGTACGACCACTTCAATGCTACCTTCTGGCGGAAGCTGAACGAGGTGGGCCGGGACTGTGTGCAGAAAGAGGTGCACGCTCTCCATCGAGCCTGTGAGCGCCTGGCACGCCACTGCTTTCGGGGCCAGCCCCAGCTGCGTCCTGCCATGCAAATCAAGAACAAAGAGCTCCGCCCCTGGCAACCCAGTGCCAAGGTAGACATTGTGGGCTATGACCTGCCAGGCTCAGGGCCTCCCCTAGATGAACAGTGCCTCAAACTGGTCATGCCTGAGGTACAGTATTCCCGCTACTTACTGCGGAAACAGAGTCTAAGGAACCGGCGGAG
Source organism: Sphaerodactylus townsendi (assembly GCF_021028975.2). Taxonomy (NCBI): domain Eukaryota; kingdom Metazoa; phylum Chordata; class Lepidosauria; order Squamata; family Sphaerodactylidae; genus Sphaerodactylus; species Sphaerodactylus townsendi. The sequence continues at coordinate 26,432,625 of NC_059425.1, read as the reverse complement.
GGCTGTTCCCCATCGGCCTCTTGCACCTCGAGGACTCCTGCGACTGCCCCGACATCCGCCTCCTAAGACAGCCTGAACTCTGATGTGGCAGCTGGGAACACTGGGCGATGTTGCTCTTTCGACTCATGCTGCAGCCTCGGAGGTGTCTTCCCCGCAGCCTGCCCTGCTAGCTAGGGGGCTGGGGGAAAGTTTCCCAGCTTCTCCGTATCCTGTGAGCTTTTGCAATACTTAGTGTGAGACTTCTGGTTTCTAGAGCACATGGCGGGGCGGGGAGGACAGGCTCTTATAGTCCAGCTCAACAGTGGCTCTTCTCGAGTACTTGGGACTGTAGGACACTCGACCCTGTTTTGCCCTATATAAACTCAGGACTTAGACATCTGGGTGAGCGGGACTCTCCTCTGGATGCACTGTGTGAACTGATTTGGGCCAAGTGAGCTCTTTGAAATCCAGCTGGATGCTCCCAGTTTGGTCTGTTATCTCCTGCATTTCTGGGGGGGATGTTACTAGAGGTCCAGAGGAACCTGAAAAAAATACAGTCCCTGTCCCTCGCTGTGGGATACGGGCAGCCTTCATCTCTCTGTCTCTTGGATGTCCCCTTCCCCATTTTATACGCCTAGCTCTTATCCTTGTCACCACTGTTTGCAGTTCAAGATGTGAGATCCCATCAAATCTCATGTGGGGGTAGGGCAGGGGTCTGCAACCTGTAGCTCTCCAGATGTTCATGGACTACAAATCCCATCAGCCCCTGCCAGCATGGCCGATTGGTTGCAGAAAATGAATGGCTATACATAGGGCAGGGGTCTGCAACCTGCGGCTCTCCAGATGTTCATGGACTACAAATCCCATCAGCCCCTGCCAGCATGGCCGATTGGTTGCAGAAAATGAATGGCTATACATAGGGCAGGGGTCTGCAACCTGCGGCTCTCCAGATGTTCATGGACTACAAATCCCATCAGCCCCTGCCAGCATGGCCGATTGGTTGCAGAAAATGAATGGCTATACATAGGGCAGGGGTCTGCAACCTGCGGCTCTCCAGATATTCATAGACTACAAATCCCATCAGCCCCTGCCAGCCGCAGGTTGCAGACCAATTGACTATGCTGGCAGAGGCTGATGGGATTTGTAGTCCATTAATATCTGGAGAGCCGCAGGTTGCAGACCCCTGGGGTAGGGCCATGGTTCAGTGGTTCAGCATCTGCTTTGCATGCAGAGGGTTCCAGGTTCAGTCCCCAGTATCTTCAGTTAAAGCAGTCTGATAGAGGGTGAAGTAAAAGATTCTATGCCTGAGACCCTGGAGGGCTGCGGCCAGTCAGAGTAGACAATACTAACATCGATGGACCAATGGTTAAACTTAGTGTAAGGCTGCCTCATGTGTTCACGGCTGATGCTGTCCTATCTCCCATCTTGGGCTCTCCTAGTAGCTCCCCTGCCATTCCTCCTTACTGGCCTTTCGTTCCCAAGCCCAGGGGTCTTCAGCCTGTGGCTCTCCAGATGTTCATGGACTACAATTCCCATCAGCCCCTACCAGTAGTCCATGAACATCTTTGTAGTCCATGAACATCTGGAGAGCCACAGGTTGCAGACCCCTGCCCTAGCCTTTCCATCCACATTCCCAAGGCTCACCAGGGTTCTCAGCACCCTCGAACACAGAAGGGGACAACCTCTGTTAGTTCTTCAAGGAGAAACAGGAGAACAATAAAACCTGTTCGACTCGGTGTGTGTCTTTCTTTGATTCTCTTGTCGTTGGCGCAACCAAAAGAGTTGGTTTTTACACCCCACTTTTTCTCTATCTTGAAGTCATCTCCATTGGTGTCCCTTCCCTCTTCTCACAGCAGACACTTTGCGATGTAGGTGTGGCTGAAAGAGTTAGGAGAGAACTGTGACTAGGCCAAGGCCACCCAGTAGGCTTCATACGGAGGAGCGGGGAATCAAACCTGGTTCTTCAGATTAGAGTCTGCCGTTCTTCACTGCTACAAGAATAGAGAAAAAGCTTGGCCAAAGCAAAACAGCCCACAAATTCAAGGCAGGACCCGGTGATGAATTGGTGAAGATGTATATAAACTATATTGAAGTAGTGAAATCAACACAATCTCCAATACGATCCGTTTTTCAAAGTCCTTTTCATTCAGGTTTCTTCTTCGTGGTTCAGTTCTCCTTCATATATACCAGTGGTTCTCAACCTGGGGGTCGGGACCCCTTTGGGGGTCCAACGACCCTTTCACAGGGGTCGCCTAAGATTCTCTGCATCAGTGTTCTCTGCCTGTAATATGGATAAATGTTAAGGTTGGGGTTCACCACAGCATGAGGAACTGTATTAAAGGGTCGCGGCATTAGGAAGGTTGAGAACCACTGATATATACTCTGTTGAGATAATTAAAGGAGACTTTAGACCATTTACTCACACGAAGATATGTGAGAGGTACGGACTACACCTTCCGATTATGAATGGCTCAGCAAAATTTATGAATGAAATGTCATGAATGGAATGTTATTATTATACTGAATATTGTGTTGATTTCACTACTTCAATATAGTTTATATATGTCTTCACCAATTCATCTCCGGGTCCTGCCTTGAGTTTGCGGGTTGTTTTGCTTTGGCCGAGCTTTTTCTCTATTCTTGTTCCCACGGCTACCCATTTCTTTCTCACTCTTCACCACTACACCGTGTTGGCAAGCGTGAGCTCGGGTGTGTTTGTGTATTAGAGACCACGCTCTCTGCTAACTGATCAGCTTCCCTGCCTAGGAGAGAAGGGGCTTATAGGTGGTTCTGTGGGCAGGAGAGAGGAAGCCACAGAATTAGCAACAAGATTTGTTTGCTAATCCTCCAGATATCCTCCCTGCCTGCTTGGCCCAGTTACGAACCTGGAAGGGGGGTGTGTGAGAAAAAAGGGCATAGATGGCAGGTGGTATGGGGAAGGGAGGTGTACCTATTGGCTTAGCAGTCAACTGAGAGGGGACCCCTCCACCTGGATAAGCACAGGGGCCTGGATCTGAGACTTGCAAAATTTGAAGCTGGATGCTCTTTTGTAGAGAAGAGTGCGAGCAGGTAACACCCAGCTGCCCTTTAAATCCCTGCAAAGATCAGTTTAATTCCCCCCTTTCCACTGCCTCCTTTCAATTGACCTACGATAAACTTACTGCCTGGGCCTTCCCTGTCCCAGATAAATCGTTGCCGTTTGCCGTTGCCCAAATCCTGCTGGCCAGAAACCGCTACTGAAGCGATCTAGTTTTTATTTTAACAGCAGCATACCAGTCACCTGCTGCTCCCAGCCTACTTTTTCTTTTAATTTGCAAAGAAGGTTCCATCTTTAATGCCTTCATCCTCACAACAGTAAGTACTCAACAGAGCTGGAGACGAATTGTGGGCAAAGAGTAGACGGGAGTCCCTTTTTCAGCATTTGGAAGTCACATAGAAGATATTGAGCCATTAAAATAAGGGGTTTTTTTTTCCTGTGTTATTTGTGAAAGAACAGATCAATTGTGGGAAAGCTGCTTTCCGATTTTTCCCCTGAAGCGCCCATTTTCTGTTCATACCAGATTGGGAAGAAAAATAGATTTCTTCCACAATTATTGCAGTGTATTGGTTGTTGTGGGCTTTCCGGGCTGTGTGGCCGTGGTGGCCGTGGTCTCGTAGATCTTGTTCCTAATGTTTTGCCTGCATCTGTAGGTGGCATCTTCAGAGGTGTAACACAGAAGTGTGTTGCACAATGTGTCCAGTGAGAAGGGAATGTTTAGTGAGGTATATATATTTAGTGGGGTATTCTCACTGGACACAGTGTGTAACACACTTCTCTCTGTGATACACCTCTGAAGGTGCCAGCCTCAGATGCAGGCGAAAAGTTAGGAACAAGATCCACACAGCCCGGAAAACCCACAACAACCAGTTGAATCTGGCTGTGAAAGCCTTCAACAATACATTTCAGTCTATGTTCCACACAAGCCTTTCCAGCTGGAGACTTGGCCCCTACATTTTCTTGGTGGTCTCCTTTGCTATAGCTTTTAGGAACTTACAAGGGAGCCACGTAGTTGGAATTTGGAGGTGAAATGCTGATTTTGTTTATGGACCCTTCCCTTTTGCCCCTCTAATAACTGGATATTGCCTTTCCCTCCTCTGGACCTCTTTAGTACCAACATACCTTCCCTGTCTCTCCCCTACATGAAGACCCAAAAAGCTGACCTATATAAGAAATGGACTGAACTGTGCATGTGTGAGAGCCAAGCCCGGATCCGGAACCAGCAGCTGCTGCAAGATTTTTTGGGACTGGAGGCCCAATTAGCAGTTTTGGTAGCCAAGACAGATGCGCTGAGAAAGAGGAAGGTGAGAATAGCCAAAGTTGGCAGAGATTATGAGCCAGAGTCCCAGGTGAGAACATCTGCAGGAGTTTTCCACCTGCATCTTGTTTGGGGCTCTGCTGTTGTGCATTCCACATGTTGACAACAGGCAGAAAGGCAACAGATACAGTTTTCCAGCATGGAGGTACAACTGAATATCTGCTTGCTGAGTAGTAATAGAGACAGGAATTTTGTGGGAAGTAATAAAAGGAGCAAATCAGCCATGGCTACAAAGCTCCCCCTCCTAAATTACATTTTCTGACTGAAAAGTTGGGAAGATTGCTTCAGATCCATAAGTGACAGCACCCACAGCATCTTTGTGGCTTGGCAAACAAATATGAAATTGCTTGAAAAAGCCCTGAGGTGTCATAGGTTTCAAGGTAACAAAACATTTATCATTAACCCAACAACTTTATGACTAGAGATAAAACTGTATCATCATAGCTATGAACATAGCAACATTTGCAGAGACAAGGTCTTCAGTCCCGTACACCTGCTGTACACCTGGCAAAGGCAAGTCCTGGCAAACGGTCCTGTACACAAGGAAAACAAAGTTCAAAATGTTAACTAAAAGTGCAGGGCTGCTCCTTCCCCGCATGCTCCTCAATGGCCCTTGTAGCTGCTGCCCTGGTTGCAGCCTTTCTCTGGCTTGAGCCTGTCAAGAAATTAGCTTTTTCACTCAAATCAGCACAAGGCCTTCTTTCTCTTGCAGCTGACCGGAACGACTGAGGAGAGTGGAGCTCTTGCAGTGGGTCATACAAGAGCAACTTCCTCAACTGTGCATGCTCTGCTACCCTTTGATCCCTAGGCGCTAAATTATAAATCCTTTAATAGTAATAACAATACATTAAAGTGAAAATGACATGGGGTTACACGCAGGTCTGAACGAGGCTTGATGGGATGCAATGTTTAATGAATTCATAGCATTAATAAGTAGGGTTGACAAACCTTCAGGTGATGTCTGGAGATCTCACAATTTTGACATCTCCAGGCAACAGAGAGCAATTCACCTGGACTCTATGGCATTGAATACCACATTGAATTCCTCCCCTCAGCGCACTCTCCTCCCCTCAGGCGCTGCAGAATCTCTGGGTATTTCCCAATTCAGAGCAGGCAACCCTATTAATAAGATAGGGAAGTGATCAGATAGCGGGGCGGGGGTGGTGGGATATAGCAGCAGGCCAGCTGCTGTCAGTAACATAACCAAGCACTTCTGCATTTGGTCAATAAACTCACACTGTTTTGAAAAGCAAAGTAAAGCTCCATTAAATAAAGCTAGATGTTTTAAAATCAAAACAGAATATGGTTTTAGCATTGACAGGATACACAGAAAATAACAAAGCTAACTCTATGAAGAAGAAGAGGAGGAGGAGGAGGAGTAGTTTGGATTTATTCTCTTTCTCTCCTCTTTCTCCTAATCCCATCTTTCTCTCCTGTGAGGAGACTCAAGGTGGCTTACAAACTCCTTTCCCTTCCTCTCCCCACAACAGATACTTTGTGAGGAAGGTGGGGCTGAGAGAGTTCTGAGAGAACTGTGACTAGCCCAAGGTCACCCAGTAGGAATGTAGGAGTCAGGAAGCACATCTGGCTCCCCAGATAACCCTCTGCCACTCAGGTGGAGGAGTGGGGAATCAAACCTGGTTCTCTAGATTAGAATCCACCTGCTCTTAACCACTACACCACACTGGCTCTCTACTTACTGACATCTTGTACAGCGTAATTGTTTCTTGAGGTCTGAAGTTTCAAAATATAAGCAAAGTTCTCTCCTAGAGCAAGGTGGAGGGAAAGGCAAAGGTCGACTGATCGTTACAATGGATGTGCTTATGGAAACGGTGGCCACAGTCTGGTGACCCCTGTCAACTAATCCTGGGACTGTCCTCATGGAATCCTCCAGGATGAGTTAACCCAGTGGTGAGATTCAGCCTATTCGCACCTATTCGGTAGAACCAGTAGCTCATTTTTTGTCTAGTCCAGAGAACTGGTTCTAATCCTACCACTGAGTCCTTTCGGAACCGGTGGTTAAATGATTTGAATCCTACCACTGAGTTAACCCCTCCCAACTGAAAGTTCTCAGCCACAACAAAGGATCTAATTAAACCTAACCTGGGAACTTGTCCTTGAGGTAAGCAGGAATTGGGGGTGGGGGGGAAGCACTCTGCCCCTGACAAAGGACAGCAGCCAGCTACAACGGAAAGATTCTTTCAAGATGATCTTTGACAGGGCTGTAGATGGCCACAGTGGAGTAAAATGATGACTGTGCCGCTGAGCTATTTTCGGCTGGGAAAATGGCACGGGTGAGTCTCCCACCCAGTCACAGGCTGAACTGAGTCCCTGCAAACAGGAGTTTTAGAGAAATACAATGCTGTGAACTATTTCCCCCAAACTCCCAGAATCTCACAGTCGAGTCTTGATCTGAACTGTAGCCGTTGTTCTTTCTTCTGGGTGACCACTGTGAGAAAGAAGCCACGTGGACTTTTGATCTGACCCAGCAGGGCGAGTCATTTCTATGATGGGAGAGAAAGAACTGATCTGAAACTTTAATCTCTATTTCCTATTAGTTAAATTGAGCCTCCTTGGTTGACAGATTGGGGGTAGGAGTCAGAAATCCAGACCCAAAACTGCCTTTTGTTTTAGAGCGATTATGAGGAATTCCTGCAGAGACTGAGGAGGGACCTGCCGAAGAACCATGGAGCTAGTAGGAGACAGGTAAGGTTCAAAGGTAGGTCTTTGACAGGTAGGTCAAAATCGATTCCTTGTAGAAGCTACTTTGGCCTCTGCTAAAGCTGCCATAAAATTCACAGGCATTCAAGACTTGGCAAATTTTAAAACTCAAATTCCAGTTAATTTTAGAATTCAGTTTTTAAAGTTACAATGTTTAGTCAGTTAACCGGTTGATTAGATACCTTCTGGGTTTTTTAAAAATTGGGCAGAAGATTGAAAAAAATTGGTCATTATTGTAGGGATGAGCCCTGCGAACCCAGCAGAGCCTCAGAAAGAGCGCAGGAATGCCTGTGCCATCTGTGCCCTTCTGGGTGCACCCGCTCACCTGTCCCCAAGCCCCCGTGAGTCATAGGTCATGAGATACCTGACTCATGGTCACGAGACATCCCAGACAAAGGGACAAAGGGGCGCAAGCCCCCAGGTATGGATTAGGCCCAGACAGGAACGTTTCCTCCCGCACGTAGGCAACCCCATGAGTCACATACCGTACAGTATTCTCCTGCTCTCCCACCTCCCGATCCGCCCCTATGAAACCCTAATAAAAGGTGCCAGGGACCAGACCACGGCAGAGTTGCCAGATCCACGGATCACGCTTCCTGCCGCTGGCTCTCTCCACCGGATGATATCGCTGCGTCTCGCCTCTTCCTCGCGACCCTCGCGGACCGACTTCAATTATTTATATTAGAAGTAGTGGTAATAGGGGGAAATACTTGGAGGTGTGGGTGGGTGGGATGCTTCTGTCATGCCCTGGTGCGGGGTGGGGGCATTCCGGGTGTGGTGGGGGTGCAGGGCGCACTCATGCCCCGACACCATTCCCCCTCACTCTGCCCCTGCATTTCCTCCTCTTACTTAGAAAGACAGTTCTTCTAGTTTTTTCAAATATTTCAATTGTTTTCTTGGTTTTTTTCCTCACAGGAACCTAAAGTAGCTTTCTGTATTTTCTCCTCCACTTTATCGTCAAAACAGTCCTGTGAGCTAGGTTAGGTGGGTCGTCTGTGATTGGCCCAATTTTCTATACTATTTCCCACAACTCCTGGGTGATTAAAGCCTATTCTGGCATGAGGGGGGGCAGAGGTTGGTTAACCTATTCAATTCCCCACTGCTGGTGCTGTGCCCTCCCCACAACTGTCATCTCCCTGCCACTGCTGTTTCCAGAACTTTGAAAAAAAAATCACAATGTCTTACTGTGGATAATATTTTCCTGTTCTTGTAAGCAAACGTAAGGTTTAAGGCATCATTCGGATTGTCTTTTCTACAAACAAACAAAAATAAATCCAGGTCTGTTTCCTTTAATTTGACTCAGTAGGGTTGAATTCTAGTATGCAGTTTATCTATCTATCTATCTATCTATCTATCTATCTATCTATCTATCTATCTATCTATCTATCTATCTATCTATCTATCTATCTATCTATCTATCTATCTATCTATCTATCTATCTATCTATCTATCTATCTATCTATCTATCTATCTATCTATCTATCTATCTATCTATCTATCTATCTATCTATCTATCTATCTATCTATCTATCTATCTATCTATTTATTATATTTGTAAACCGCCCCATCCCCTAAGGGCTCTGGGCGGTAGACAACAAACATCATAAACAATTCAACAATAGCAGTCACATTTAAAATCAATAAATTACATAAAATTACATAAATTACATAAAATTACAGCGTTCCATGTAAGTCACATGACGTCCAGTATTAAACTATCAATAGATAAAAAGACCCCTCCCACTGATATCATATTTGGCATTCAGACCCCAGTTCTGAAAGTTGAATTTAACTGTCCCTGTTTAATTGCCGGGTCAATTGTTGGTTATTGCCATCAAGTCGTTCCTGAATTACGGCGGCCCTGTGAATTAACATCCTCCCAAACCTCCTATTGTTAACAGCCTTGCTCCGCTCTTGCAGACGGAGGGTAGGGCTTCCCTTCTTGAGTCAATCCTTCTTATGTTGGGTCTTCCTCTTTTCCTGCTGCCTTCAACTTTTCCTATTACTTCATAGGGTTGCCGTGACTTGATCACACTTAACACAGACACACACACACGTATATACGTGCATGTGTTTTTAAATTAAACCTTAACATTATTTCAGCATGGCAAGAAACAAGGGAGCCCCCGATGAGGGTATTAATGAAGGCGTATGAACAAAGATTACACTTCTTTTTGACTCTAACGATATTGCTTTTGACATCTAGGATTTGGACTCGGACAAGCCCCCGGAGTTGCTCTCTGCCGAATGGGATGGGCCGCTGCCTTTTGAAATAGACTACCAGAGTGAACCATCATCATTTACCCCCTTTGCCATAGCACCAGCTCATACCCCAAGAGCTCACAGGAGACTTAGGCCAAGGTTTTGGGAATGTAATCAGGCCAGAGCCCCTTTGGAGTATCCTTTCAATTCCCCCACAACTCACCCTGCTAGAAAACATGGCAGCCCAGCCTTGCCTTCCCTGTGGTCTCCACAGGGATTGCAGAAAGTTAAAAAGGCCCGGGACTTTCCTGGTCAAGAAAGCAGCCGTGCTTCATCCTCTCAGCCTTGGCCAGTCCCTGGTAAGACGACTGTGTTGGAAAGAGGCCTTCCTTTCCCAGAGGAATGGCTGGAGCCTGTCATGACCCAGGTTCCTCAGGGTCAAACTATCAGTAGTCCTATGGCCAGGAAAGTGTTGAGGCAGGAGACACTACCATACTGGGAAAAGCCAAGTGACAGAGAACTCAAGGGAAAGGAGGGAAACAAAAGGGGGAGCAATGTTGATGAGGGGGGAGAAGCTGCAGGAAGTCTGAATTTGGTCCTGGAACAAACTGCAAAGGAGTCCAGGTCTGTGAGAGAGGTACCAGCCCAAGTAGATGAGACTGGGGGACTGGAGCAGGGACAAGAAGACCAGGAGGACAACTATGTGAGTGAAGTAGGAACACCTGGAGAAGGCAGTAGGCTGGGATGTTCTGAGCAGAGTCCAAAAGATTTAGTGGCAGACAGTGTAGCAGAAAGGGGGCAGGCAAACGTTGGGTCAGGAAGTCAGGAGGGTGGAAGTGAGGAGGGAGAAAGGAATCCACAGCATGGTTCTGGAGAGGGAGAAAAGAGTGAACTAGAAGAGGAAAGACGATCTGCTGAGAAGTTTAGCAAGCCAGACAGGAGTGAAGAAAGGCAGAATGGTGTCAATGGAGACAAGGAGGGAGACCTAGAGCGGGCTACTGGGAGCCAGGAGGGACCCAGTTGCCCTGAAGAGGAAGAAGATGCTGCCAGCACCGAAAGCAGCTTGGACGAAGTCATTATGGGACCCAAGATGTGTGTCCCATCACAGCAGTAAGTTTCCTCTTCCCGCATAGTTAGAGATGGGACTATAGGATGAGAGTCCTGTCCTATCCTTTCTGGAAATGGATCCCTCCACCATGATTTTTTCTTTCTTGTCTTCAAGGGTCAATAGTGGGGGATCTCAGACCTCTAGTCTGCAAAGTGAGAGGCCTCTAGCTGCTGGGACAGGTAAGTATAAGGTCTGGGTCCCCTTTTCTAAACCTGATCAAGACATCGTATAGGAATTGTCCTTCCCAGTCCTCTACCTCCTAGTCTGAATGGAATGAGGAGAAAATGTACATCATCAGCAGAATAGGCCCCATTTTAATTGAAGACGAATGTCAATAACACATCTGTTGGTTTTTGTATCTTGCACAAAACCGGAATTTAGCAGAGTGCTGAAAGGCTATTGTGCACAGTTGGCGAGGAAGGATTAGAGCTAATTGCAAATTAGGTGTGTGTTTCTGGATGGCCCTCTCTGCTTTCACAGTCTGTTCAGTGCTTCAAATGGAAGATTTAGTATTCATCAGTTAGTAACGTTCAAACTAATTTTATGAGATTGGCCCTACAAAGACAAGAAGTATCTGTGCTTAACTAGGAGATATCTGGTAAATCCCATGGAATCCTCTAAAACTGTGCAGAACAAATTACAAAATGGATTTCTGTTTCTAGTTTCACCTGTTTCCTCCTATGTACTTTGAAAATGACTAGTAACTGGCTATGGATTTAAAAGCAGCGCGTGCTTTGCTGACCAGCAGTGTGGAAAAACTGCTGTAAAATTGCCATAAAAGTATATTGCTAGAAAAAGTAAGATTCAGTTGAATGTATATTAAGTCTAGAGCTTTAGCAACTAGTATACTGTACATGCCATTGAATCTCACCCTATTTGGGGGAATAGGGTGGCCAACTTCCTGGAGATTGTTTCTGGCAATACTGCCTTGTAGTACTGTCCAAGATGTTTGGAGGTTATTTAAAAACACAGTCTTAAAAGCTCAGCTGGAATGTGTTCAGCAGGTTAGGAAAGGCAGCGCTCAGTCAAAAAGAAAGCCACCATGGTTAACAAGGGAGGTTGAGGAAATTATTAGGGAAAAAAAGATGTCTTTTAGAAAATGGAAGTCCAACTTAACTGATGAAGAATACCAGAGAGAACACAAATGGTGGCAAAAGAGAAGCAAGTTAGCTGTAAGGGAGGCAAAAAAGGATTATGAGGAACACATGGCTGCGAACATCAAGACCAGCAACAAACAGTTCTTCAAGTACATCAAAAGCAGGAAGCCAGCTAGGGAAACAGTAGGCCCATTAGATGACAAAGGAACAAAAGGTGTGCTAAAAGATGACAGGGAGATTGCAGAGAAACTGAACGAATTCTTTGCATCTGTCTTCACCCAAGAGGAGGTGAGGAAAATTCCTGCACCTGAACCAAGCTTCTTAGGAGGTGAATCTGAGGAACTAGCGATGATAGTGGTAGACAAGGAAGAAGTTCTGGCAGCCATTGATAAACTAAATGCTACCAAATCCCCTGGCCCAGATTGCATTTATCCAAGAGTTCTTAAAGAGCTCAAGCATGAAATTGCTGATGTTCTCACATTAATATGCAACTTATCCCTGAAATCTGCCTCCATCCCTGAAGACTGGAAGATGGCCAATGTCACACCAATCTTTAAGAAAGGGTCTAGGGGGGACCCAGGAAATTACAGGCCAGTCAGTTTGACATCTGTTCCTGGTAAATTAGTAGAATCTATCATTAAAGATAAAATTATTAAACATGTAGAAAAGCAAGACCTGCTGAGGAAGAGTCAGCATGGCTTTTGTAGAGGCAAGTCCTGTCTTACAAACTTACTAGAGTTCTTTGAGGGTGTAAACAGACATGTGGATAAGGGGGAACCAGTGGACATTATCTACTTGGATTTCCAAAAGGCTTTTGACAAAGTTCCTCACCAGAGACTGTTGAGAAAACTCAGCAATGAAGGAATAAGAGGGGAAGTCCTCCTATGGATTAAAAACTGGTTGAGGAACAGGAAACAAAGGATGGGTATAAATGGGAAGTTCTCACAATGGAGAGATGTAGGGAGTGGTGTCCCCCGAGGATCCGTATTGGGACCAGTGCTCTTTAACCTATTCATAAATGACCTGGAAGTAGGGGTGGGTAGTGTGGTGGCCAAGTTTGCAGATGATACCAAATTATGTAGGGTGGTGAGAACCACAAAGGATTGCGAAGAGCTCCAAGCGGACCTTGATAAATTAGGTGAGTGGGCTAAGAAATGGCAAATGCAGTTCAATGTAGCTAAATGTAAAGTGATGCACATAGGGGCAAAAAATCCATACTTCACATACACGCTACAGGGGTCAGTGCTATCAGTCACAGACCAGGAAAGGGATTTGGGCGTCTTAGTTGATAGTTCCATGGGAATGTCAACTCAATGCATGGCAGCTGTGAAAAAGGCAAACTCTATGCTGGGGATAATTAGGAAAGGAGTTGATAATAAAACTGCAAGGATTGTCATGCCCCTATATAAAGCCGTGGTGCGACCGCACTTGGAGTACTGTGTTCAGTTTTGGTCGCCACATCTCAAAAAGGATATCGAAGAGATAGAAAAAGGGCAGAGAAGGGCAACGAGGATGATTGAAGGATTGGATCACCTTCCTTATGAGGAGAGGCTGCAGCGTTTGGGACTCTTTAGTTTGGAGAGGAGACGTCTGAGGGGGGATATGATTGAAGTCTATAAAATTATGCATGGGGTAGAAAATGTTGACAGAGAGAAGTTTTTTTCTCTTTCTCACAATACTAGAACCAGGGGGCATTCATTGAAAATGCTGTGGGGAAGAATTAGGACTAATAAAAGGAAACACTTCTTCACGCAACGTGTGATTGGTGTTTGGAATATGCTGCCACAGGAGGTGGTGATGGCCACTAACCTGGATAGCTTTAAAAAGGGCTTGGACAGATTTATGGAGGAGAAGTCGATCTATGGCTACCAATCTTGATCCTCCTTGATCTCAGATTGCAAATGCCTTAGCAGACCAGGTGCTCAAGAGCAGCAGCAGCAGAAGGCCATTGCTTTCACATCCTGCATGTGAGCTCCCAAAGGCACCTGGTGGACCACTGCGAGTAGCAGAATGCTGGACTAGATGGACTCTGGTCTGATCCAGCAGGCTAGTTCTTATGTTCTTATGTAGCCCATTTTCGGTTGCTGTTTCCTCAGAAATGGCGGCTTTCCGAAAGTCAACAATTCCAGGGGGTAGCGGTTGCAGTTCAGGTGAGGTTAAATACTCAGAAGCAGGGGTGGGGGAGATATTATGAAGAGAAGCAATTGCAAAACAAGATCCAGTCAAAACAGAAATCAGTTTATTTAGAATACATGAGACACAATGACTGCAGCCTTGAATGAGTTTGTCTTGTGACAACGCTAATAACTCACGTATCCGACTCTTTGTTGCCTGAGGGAAGAATGAGCTCCAGGGTGCAGAAAGACAACACAAACAACCACCTTGTTATACAGACAGAAGCCTTTATTGGCATTATAAATTACCATATTACAATGATAAAAACAAAAAAGGGACCGTTTATCTATTCACTGAACCCATTAAAATACATTAAAAATATGCATTAGATATCTACATACAGACCCTGTATACAGAAAACAAAGAGAGCTAAATTTACCATGACTATTTTATGGAGAGTAATTACGCTTAGCCAGGTAATGCTTCAGAAAGTTCGCAACATTTTCACATATAAGATCACAAGAACCATTGAGTAGGAAGTTCATAACAGATGATGACATGTCAATATTTGACCTCTCTATCAAGGGATGAATAAAAATGGGGCATGGTAGATCATATATGGAACACTCTAAACAAACATGTTGCAACCACCTTGTGTGGAATAAAATTTTGCCCAGCCTGTTTATTGGTAAGCTGACTGAAGGAAGCAGAGGCGCAGCATAGGGGATGGATCTGGCACTGGGCAGCACGTCTGCTGTCCCCAAGTGACCACTGGGCAGCACGTCTGCTGTCCCCCAGTAATAACCTTCCACAGCCGGATGCGTGGGGGAAAAACCAACACCTGGAGCAGCAAGATACTGGGAGCCACCTGGACTCTAGCCTCTAGATGAACTTTCCTTGCTGCCAGATGTTGGTGTTTTTCATTTATCTATTTATGTAATGTGCTTTAAGAACTATGTTGTGAATAGTTAGATTTGGTTCCATTAACACCTTAGAGATCTTCTGGGTATAAGCTTTTGAGAGTTAGAGGTTTGCCTCTTAGAAGCTTATACCCAGAAAGCCTTCTTGGTTTCTAAGGTGCTAATGGACTTGAATCTAACTGTTCTGCTGCAAACCAGCACAGCTACCCTCTGAAACGTATTGCTAGGAATGACTCTTAAAATTCTCTAAGTAAATAAATACTGGTATGATTAATGGACCTGGTTCTGCTTATTTCACAATGTGGAATTCTAGCACATTCAGTGGTGTTTATTATCTGCTTAGGTCAGTGGTGGTGAACCTATGGCACACCAGATGTTGTAGTCCATGAACATCTGGAGTTCCATAGTTCACCACCACAGGCTTAGGTGGTTATGTGGAATAATGAGGAAGCAAACAGAATTTAGGATCTTGGAACACACCCTAATATGCATTTGCCTAGGGTCAAGATGTGTCTACCTTTCTTCTAAGAGAAGAACTTTTGTGCAACTGTGCCAGCTGCAACAAAATAATGGGAACAATATTTTTGCCAAGTATAGCAGAGTGTCCTGGGCATCTAGGAATAGGTGCCTTTTCTGTACTCATAAATCCCAAAGTGCTTCTTTGAAGTAAATCAAGCCCTTGAGATATGCAACACACACACAAATTAACGTTATGTGAAAGGACAATGTAGCAGCAAATGAGATTATTTGGGAGAAGAAGAGAAGAAGAAGAGTTTTGGATTTATATCCCCCCCCCTTTCTCTCCTGTAGGAGACTCAAAGGGTCTTACAATCTCCTTGCCCTTCCCTCCTCACAACAAACACCCTTTGAGGTAGGTGGGGCTGAGAGAACTCAGAAGAACTGTGACTAGCCCAAGGTCACCCAGCTGGTGTGTGTTGCAGTGCACAGGCTAATCTGAATTCCCCAGATAAGCCTCCACAGCTCAGGTGGCAGAGCGGGGAATCAAACCACGGTTCCTCCAGATTAGAATGCACCTGCTCTTCACCACTATGCCACTGCTGCTCCCTTTAGATTTCTAAATTGCTAAAACTAGGGGTTTGTTGATGCAAATGGGAAGCATTCTCATGGAAATGTATAGTAAAGGTGCTACTTTCCCCTTTCTTCTGGCAAATTTGTCCTGCTCATGTATATCCTATCCAAACTCAGAATCCATTTGTGGGGAAGAGGAAGATGAGGAGGAGGAAGAGGATGATGAAGATGAAGATGATGAAGAAGAAGAGGAGGAGGAAAGTGAAGCTGATACAGATATTGAAGCAGCATTGGCTCCAAACTCCAATAAACCAGAAACTACAAGGTACATCTTTATATCCTCCTTGCCATCAACAGTAGCATGTCTTGGGGGGGGGGGGGGGGGAAAAGGGGAGGGAGTTCTCACTTGGTATGTAGTTTGTGTGGTGGGGGGGGAGAGCAACATACAATATAAAATGAGATGCATTTGTGGAAAGGGGAATTTTGTTTATAAATTATTGGACTGGTCAGTTTTTGGGTCCCGTGCAACCATTTGTTTCCCTTTTGTTTTATCTGAAGCAATTGTAGCCACAATGAATTTGTGATAAAATTATTATTCACAGGTGCAGGTTTCATCTTCTAAACTGATGTTGCTGTAAAATTATCCTCCGGCTGTGGAAAAGGAACTTCGCCTCCTGCGGGATTTTCTTCCCTGGACTCAGATTTTTGCTATCTCACAAAATACTAATTGTGAGATGAGGGTGCCATCTACTGGCACAGAACTCATAACGCTGCCGTGTACTATTGTCATGTACGTTGGGGAGCAGGTCCCCCAGAACCTAGTAGGACTTTGCTTCTAACGAAATGTGTATAAAATTAGGCTCCAAATGAACTTCTCCAGTCCTTGTCCAGCTATCTTCTAGCACCCCCCCCCAAAGTTCAGTTCATCCCTTTTAACATATAACCTTGTTGTAAAGATTCAGTTCACATCACTTACTACTGCCAAAGGCTTTCACGGCCGGATTCAACTGGTTCTGGTGGGTTTTCCGGGCTGTGTGGCCGTGGTCTGGTGGATTTTGTTCCTAATGTTCCGCCTGCATCTGTGGCTGGCATCTTCAGAGGTGTATCGCAGAGGGAAACCTGTTACACTTCCCTCTGTGATACACCTCTGAAGATGCCAGCCACAGATGCAGGCGGAACATTAGGAACAAGATCCACCAGACCACGGCCACACAGCCCAGAAAACCCACCAGAATAATTTACTGCTATTTTTAGAATCTGTCACCCAGCTCCCCCACCCCCCATAAACCATTCCAATTTTTGTAGGTTTTTTAAAAAATCTGTAGACACAGATTGGTTGGCATTTAGCCCGATGCTGCTGCATATTCTCCTTTTCTCAGAGTCCTGGGTACAATCCATTCTCCTTTTTGCCTCTTCAGCATGCAAGCACAGTATGAGACATTCTTCCTCTTCTGCAAAAAAGATTCTGATGAGAGGGTAGGGCCTAATATATCAGTGTCTCTTTTTTCCTCTTCCTAGGAATCGGCTGAGAGAAGCTACAATTCCAGACTCCCCAGGTGAGAGAACATATCCCATTTTTCAGTATGTGAAAAGAATGCCACTTGCCACCCTGAGACACAAACACAACTCAAATATTTTGCTTCTCCAAGAATGCTGTTCTCAAGATCTGGATTGTTTGCTGAATTTCAAAAAAGTCTCATGATCCAGCAAGCAAGAAGGGCGTTTTTTAGACGAGGCTTGTAGTACTTGGCTTCCTCCAGGAAATTATAGGCCCAATGCATTCAATAAGAAATTAAGGCAATCTGCTCTTTTGTTAGGATTGTCAGCCCTTGGGTCAAACAGTAGAGCAAGCAGAAAATACTAATTCAGACTAAAATACACAGCCCTTGTTCTCTTTGTCTTTATCTGTGGCTGAGGAGATGCCAGGAGGGAAAAAGAAGAAGAAAAGGCAAAGACAATGTTTGGATGGTGGGAAACTAGATATGTAAAGTCTGGGATTTAGCCAGGCTTTCCATTCAAGCCGATGTCCACAACTAAGAATAAAACATGTGCTCTTCAAGACTGGTAGCTTTCCCCATTTTCTTAATCTTCCTCTTTCCATTGAAATGGCCCACTTTCCCATTCTCCTCCTCCCATTGCTTTGGCATGGCTCTTGGTTTCTGCTATGAAGCCCTCCCCCCTTTAACTTTCTCATAGCCTCTCTCCACCCTCCCGCCCACCCCAATTTTTCCACACCTCCTGCGTAACTCTCCCTCTTTAATCCCCAAGCCCCCTCATTTTCTTCCCCTCTTTCATGGACTAGCCATGAGTCAGATAGGACTGGACATCGGGCATCCTAATTATCAGGACTGGGGCTAGTCAAAGTAATATTTCATTTTGACTTATCAAGTGTTTTGTAGACCGCTGCGTTTACATTCCCTTTCTGTCCATTTTTAGTTAATAAAATTCATATGTTTATACGATGGTCTCATGAAAACACTACCTCCATGTATAATCTGTGTCTACAGATTCTCAGGAACCAAAAAGCCCAGAACATGTGAGATTAAGCCATGTGCATCTCCACCGTTCCCTGGGTAACACTTGCCATTGGAAAACCAGCCAGCTGGCAATCTTGAATGCAAAGGCTCTGGAGAAAATTACAAGTATTTGCATGTGTTTAACTGTACTAATAATGAACACCATTAAATACCTTTAAGTGAATTAAACTGTTTCAGTTTGAGTTCTGGTTATTCTGAACTAATTTGTTTTCAGATACAGATACACACAGACACAGACACAAAAGCTCTACAATATTTCAAAGCCTGTTGAGGGATAATTTGGGGATTGAAACAGGTTAGTAGCAGCTGGGAGTATGGAATGAGAACCTAGAGAGATAATTATCTCAGAGTAATTAGGGTTATAAAGGAGGTTGTGATCTTTGTGCATGAGTGAGTGAGGCTGGTGGATCTTATTTCTCCATAGAGGAAAAGGGGGCCAGAGGTCTAGTATGAAACCCTTTTTACCATAGTGACATGATTGTCTGCCTTCTTTCACAGAACTCGAGACTGACTCAGAAGAGGCGAATAAAGACCGGGATCTACATGACAAAGACGATTTTTATGACTGAAGCCAAGAGCAGAAAAAGGAAAAAAGGAAAGGAAGAAACGAGGACAGGAAACAGAGTTCAGCCGGTCACAGCAGGGATGGAGGACTTATTTGGCAACACTGCAGTTGCAGTAACTTTAGCATGCTTCTACCATCTTTTTGACCACAGTGGTGAGAAAATTAAGAAAAGAATGGACTTCGCCCCCTCCCCTCTCAGGCTACCTCCCTGGCTTCTAGTATTCTTCCAGGGGGATTACCAACTTTATTTCCATGGTAGGATTTTTGTGTTGTTAAAGCTGCACAACTAGAGGAAATTCATCTGGCAAAGTCCCCCCTCCCGCTGCTTTATGTGCTTTCACAAGGAGGTTTTGTTCTGCTTTTGCTTCCAAACTGGAGCACTGCTTTGGTATCATCTACATGACATTGCGCTCTAATGTTCTTTTCAGGTTTTCCCATTTCCCAAACCTTCAATACTCTGATCTTTTAGGAAATGATGCAACTCAAGCATGCAGGCCAAGTAGAAGAAATAGTGCAGAACAGAATAGCGCACAGCGCAGAAAACCCACCAGAACCAAACAGTGCAGACTCTCCTGCCCTGGAAAGGTCCTCCCAAAATTGGGCTTTTCCACATGAAGGGGGGGGGGGTTTGCATAGGTTCTGGCCCCATACTGCTTCAGCTTATCCCCTGATTTCTGCAAATATTTTTGTGCCTTTAGTTTTCTCTTCATCGCCCCCTGCCTTTCCCAGTCCTTCTGAGATCACTTTATCCTGATCTTTTTTGGAAGCTAATTTTCAGTGCCCCTTTTCCTTGTGCATAATGTTTCCATCGGTTTTCTTTATCTCCTCTATTCCCACACACCCCTGACTCCCTTTTATAGTGACTGGACTGTCATCATCCGTCAAACCATTTTCTCCCATCCCAGCCCTGAAGATGAGTGGTTTTGTTTTTGATTTTTTTTAAAAAAAGTCACTAAACTATAGGTATATTGATATAGCGTTGTAATGATAGTTTAAACAGGTCCTTAAAAAACCCATTTTAGTGATTGGTCCGGTTGATATACTGGCCTTGATTGATTTTATCCTTGAATTCAGCAGCACCAAAGTATTATGCATTATGGAAATTTGATGGATTTTATTGTATGATGCTGTTTTATGATGTTGTAAATTCTTCGTTGAAAGCTGCATGGAGGCCATTTGAGGGAAGGGCAGTCTAGAAGACAAATACATTTCTTTTTTAAAAATACAGCCATTATATCAATAAAAGTGTGTGAAAAAATATAAAATGGGGGTGCTGTGATAGCACTGATGATGACAGAACCCTCCCGTGAGAATTCTGACTATTTGAGATATGTGTGGAAGAAAATAAACTGCCTCCAGAACTGTGAAAATGTAGAGAGAGGGCAGACCTGTGGAAGTACTGTGCTCCAATTAACTCCAACGCTTGTGGATCAACTGCCAACAAAACCAGGAGTGAACTGAGCATGTGGAAAAGCCCATATGTCACCATTTGTATGCTGTCCTTCTCTTGCCACTGCCATTTTCCCAGCCATGGTGCTAGAGGGCTTTTAAAAGAAATTGCTCTAGCAATTACTATTTTTTTAAAGTTATCACAAAGTATTCTGGTGGAGCTGCAAGAAAAAACACAAAGAAAATGGAAGTTGTGAGGAGCTGACAGATAAAATAGTTCAGGAAACTGCTTGTAGGGAAGTTCTGCTGCCAACCACGTGTCTCTGTATTTGCAGAGTATATGAATGCAACAGTGATATTCCATGGTGTGTGGTTAGCAGCCGTAATGACGTATAAAATGATGTTAAAAAGTATAACTGAATCAAAATAAAATCTGGCAACATTTCTTTTTTGTGACCTACCTTTAAATAAGCCAAGTTGCTGCTCCTGTCTGTTTAGAAATTTAATAAAAGAGAGAATTTTATTCTAGGTGTGTTTATCCTCCCTCCCCCGTCAAAATGCTGATTTTCCAGGATAAGTTGGACCTGGTAGAGTTAGCTTTAAACTGCAGAAGTTTCTTGGGATTTAGATCTGACAGCTTTACCTGGCCTCTATGGTTTTTCCTTTCTGTATATCTCAGCAGAGTTGGGGGCCACCAGATGTAAAGATGGGGATATCAGCTCACATTTTGGATATGATTACTACATTTGGAGATTGATACTCTTGGACACCCAAGATAACACCTTGGATTTTACTATACACATTCCTGTTGAAAAGTATAATAACTTTTCTTCATTATGCAATGCTCCATCAGATGAAACCTTTGATCATGTGGTCAAGAACAAGGACCCTTTACCATCGTGGAATCCCATTACATCCCCTGAATGCTCACAGGATTGGTAAGGCCCCTGGGAAGGACCACATCCCTTCTGAAGTTTACAAGCAGAATGAGCAATGGTGGTACCCAATTCTAGGAAGGCCTTTTACAGCCATAAATTAATCTTGCCCTATCCTGGTAAACTTGAAGTAGAGTATTATAGTCCCCATTTATAAGAAAGGGGAGAGGCTCAACCCAGCAAACTACAGACCTATCAGCCTTTTAGACATATCTTCCAAACTTTATACATATTACCTTCTCACTAAATTGAATAAACGGGCTGATGAATCTAAGCTCTTTAACATCAGGCTAGTTTTCATAAAGGTCTCAATACTATTGACCATTGCATGACTTTAACGACCCTGATCCAGAAGTATACTTCTTTTCCAAGAGGCCGCTTATAGGTTGCATTTATTGACCTTTCCACTGCCTTTGATTCAATAGCTAGATTGAAACTGTGGGCAAAACTGCACAACACAGATATGGATAGAAGACTGTTTAGGCTCTTGAGAGAACTCCATTCAGACCTCACAACCAGAATAAGAATAGGGTGCTGTGGTTCTCTTACAGACCTTATTCCCTTGGAGAAGTGTGTAAAACAAGGGGGAATGAGGTGGGAAAATGGCGGCTTCGCACCGCTGGGGAGGAGCGAGGGTGGCGTGGCTGCGAAGCAGCTGCGCCCCCCATGCAAACAGCTCCCTAGGGACGGTGTTTTTGCCATCCCTAGGGCACTGTTTAAAGCCCGTGCGGGAAGGGCCAAGGGTTCTTATTGGTCCCTTTTAAATTTCTACATAAATGACTGTGTTCAGTTTACGGATTCTTGTGAGCATTTCCCACCCTCCCTGGCTGGCAGGAAAATATCAGTGTTATTGTGCGCTGACAATATGGCTTTTCTGTCATTTACTAAAGTTGTATTTGGAAAGATGTGGTGAGGTTAGCTGAGTATTGTGAGATGAATGAGCTAAGAATTAACTACAGTAAAATTAAAATAGTAATTTTTGGAAATAATATAGCCAAGAATAAATGGGCCATTCAAGGACATGAAATAGAACAATGTTTCATTCTTCAGATATTTGGGTATAAACCTGAAATCTACCCCATTATGGCAGGCCCAATCCAAGGCAGATCTTATCACAGCGTGATGCACAATGGGCGTCATATTAAATTTTTATCACTCAAAGTGTAGCCAGCTGGTTGAACAAGCCCTTAAGGTATTCCAGAGCAACATAACTGGCCAAACTCTCTATGGGCAGAAATCTGGGGATGGAAATTGAGTCTAGTAGAACAGTTAGAAACTATTCAGAACACATTTTTGATTAAGATCCTGGGTCTTCCCCAAGCCACCCTACTGCACTGTTAAGGCTGGAAGTATGCCTGCCTGCCATTACTAAAAGGGTTTATCTCAGATTGCTAATTTATGGCAATCCCCCCCCCCCCCCAAAAAAAACCCTAGAAAGTCACTCAGAGAACCACTTAGTCAAGTTCTGTTATTGGCACCAGGTGAAGGATAACAAATGATCCAATTTATTAGCTCCCATTCTACGATTATATTCTCTGCCATCAATTGAGACAGTTAAACTATGGGAAACCAATAAAATTAATGACTGGTTTTTTAAAAAATGGATGCCTTCTGACATATCAAGAGAGCAGCTGGCTCAAAATTTTCAATCTGGTATCCTAAAGTCAAAAAACATAAAAGTTATTCCCAATATATAACTGATCTCTCCAATACCACATTAAGAAAAACATTTACTAGCCTTTGCTTTTAATCCTTTCCCACCAAATACCTCCATGGTAAATACTGGAAGCTTCCAGGAGGAGGAGGAGGAGGAGGAGAGTTTGGATTTATATCCCCCCTTTCACTCCTGTAGGAGACTCAAAGGGGCTTACAATCTCCTTGCCCTTCCCCCCCCCCCCCCAGCATCTTTGCCCTTGTGGCCCTGACCAGCCAGAAGATTAACAGTGCAATCCAGAACACAGTTACTCCAATCTAAGTCCACTGATTTCAATGGGCTTAGACTGGAGTAAGACTGTTCTGGATTGCACTGTTAGGCCACTATGTCTTATGGTTTCCCCTATACAATGTTATTCGAGGTAAATGTCTGTCAGATCCCCCAGTCAGACAATAATTCACTTGATGGGTTCAAGGCTTTTATTGAAGACATGGCAGGAACGTAGAAAGAGAGTTCTGGCGAAAACCGCACCAAACTCTTGATAATATGAGTGCAAGATCCCCAGCCCCCACATGAGAAGCAAACAGTTCACATTGTCTAGCCTGGAGTCTACTCCCAGCCACAGACTTCCAAGGCCACAACTAGAAATGATAAAACTGCACCTGCCAAAGCGAAAGCTAATTCCCTCCACCCCACTGGAATCATCATGACAATGTCTCAACTCAATTTTATCTGAAATCACTAGTTCTGAAGATGACAGGCTGTGATTTTTATTGGCTGATGTTTTCCCTAGGGTCACCTCTAAGGCCGCTACATTTATTTTCTTAGCATCTATCTGCAAAGGCAGGTGCAAAGGCAGGTGTGTTTCCACCTTAAGGAGGAAACTAGAAGCAGATGAAAATTTGAAAACTAAATTGTAAATGTAACCTGAGATGTTTGAATTTTACAGTTTCATATTGATGATAGAGATATTGTGCCAGTGTACGTAGGGGACTACATGGTTTACAGTATTTTATATGATTGTGATGGTCTAAGATTTATAATAGATTACACTACTACTCTCCACCCTGTCGACATCATATTAACTGCAGGTACCCTGAATGTCGTCTTTCTCTGCCTGGAATTTAATTTGAGCTTCTGTAAACATAGTGGCTGAAAGTGATATCCCTGGCCCAAAATCTGACAGCTCCACCCTGGGAAAAGTCTGACGAAATTGCAAAAGTCATGTGGCAGCAAGTTGTTCTAGTGGTGGTCTCTGCCTGGCTAGGGTTGCCAGCCTCCAGGTGGTGACTGGATATTTCCTGCTATTACAAATTATCTCCAGGCAATAGAGATCAGTTTACCTGATGAAAATGGCTGCTCTGAAAGGTAGAATCTATAGCATTATACTCTATTGAAACCCTTCTCCCCTCCAAATTCCACCCTCCCCAGGATCTACTCCCCAAACCTCCAAGTATTTCTCAACCCAAAGGTCACAACTCTAGGTTCAACCAAGTCACACAAGTTGTGTAGAGGCTGTCACTTGGCCCTAATGTTGGGTTGCATCCACTGCTGCACTTGGGTGTAGTGTACAAAATGCGCTGTAGCAAGTTACTGATCGTTACTTCTGGCCCTGGCCCTTGTGAGACTTTCCTCCAAGGCTTCTGTTGTTATTTGTCTTTTAGCTTTTAGGTTTTTCATCAAACCTGGGAATTCTCTCTGTCTTGTCCAGTGGTTCTCAACCTTGGGGTCGGGACCCCTTTGGGGGTCCAATGACCCTTTCACAGGGGTTGCCCAAGACTCTCTGCATCAGTGTTCTCCATCTGTAAAATGGATAAATGTTAGGGTTGAGGGTTACCACAACATGAGGAACTGTATTAAAGGGTCCCGGCATTAAGAAGGTTGAGAACCACTGGTCTTGTCAGTGGCTCCAATCTCTAGATTTATGTATGTATAGATGGAACCAACCATGTTAAAAAGTGGATACATTGATTAAAAATCCAGCAACAGGGCCGGTTTGGAGCATTTGCTACCTCTGTTACACAGAAATCAATTATCATTGTTATGGGTATGTTACTGCTGTTTATGAAATGAATTAAGTAGGTAATCTTTGAAAAGTTAAATGAAACGTTAAAAGATTAATGGCACTCATAATCAATAACAATACATGAAGAGTAGGATCACATAATGTTGCTGTGGGAGATGGGAGCTTTGCTCTTTCCCTAGTGAGAATTCATTTTGAATGATAGAATAATGTAGATTGGAGTTTAAGAAAGTGTGTTGGTTTGGAGTCTTGTCTGACCAGTTTTCTGCTAATCTTTCTTGTGTGTGTGTGTGTTATTTTATTTACCCCGTCCCCAGCAGTCTCATTTTGATGCCTTAATGTCAATAAAGATGACGTTTTTGTTCTCTACCCTTTCCCCCTTTAATAACTGCCTGACAGGATGATATTCAACAGATAGACTAAGATGCAGAAACGTTTTTGTTGGGTGACTGCTTGTTTCACAATAATTACAGGAATTGGGTCTAGTTTATGTTTAACTGATCTGTCTTAGTTTTCTGCTTCGTAACTTTCCTTCTCTCCTTTTTGGCCGGCTGCCATTTTTTTAATGTTCTACATTAGCATGATAATCGGCTTTTATTTTATTTTTTTAAGTGCATCCTCAATGCTCATTACGCAAAAGAAGAACTGCAAGGGAATAAGACAGCTTTTTCTTTCCATTTGAAAGGGACGCTGCTGGGCGTTTAGAACTGACTAGTTGCCGTGGAAACGAACGCCGCTGGTCCTGCGGGCTAAGCTCCAGCTTCCCAGCATGCCGGCTGTTTTTGACCTCTGACCTAAGATGGCGTCGCCCAGGAAGACGGAGGAGACGTGCTGAGGTTGGAGAGAGGGAAAGGTAAAACGGGAGGATAAGAGGATTGAAGGGAGGGGGTTGTACTCCTCCCCGGGGTATATTATGACTTCCGTATCCCGCCCCATTTTGGCCAAGCTGTCAGTGCAAGTCTGTTATCTCTGTAGCAGCACTGATCTGACCTGTTACCGTTGTACTCAGTGCGAGTCTAGGCTGCTGTGCATCCTACCAGGGTGTCTATGGATGAAAGGCAGGTGTAAATGCGGGTCTACGGAAGTGAGTGGCAATAATGGTTCTGGGTTACCAGAGGCTAAGCGCAATGAGATAATCTTATCTATAATAACGAAATGGAAAAATCCGCACACCCGTTCCCCGCTCCGAGTTCGTTCGTGCATTGAAAGTTTCTCCAGCGGCTAAACGTCTCTTTCCCTAACATTATGTATCTGATATATTCCGGCCACATCCTCCTCAGTTTTCCGTTTTCCATAGCCTTTTTGATGGCCAGGTTTACACATCAAAGAAAATGAAACAGTAATGGGATGGCCAATAACTGAGGTGGCAGAATGTTTGCGTGTGTGTAAAAGTGCTTGCAAGTTGCAACCGACTTACAGCTTTCAAGGCAAATGAGAAGTGGAGGTGCTTAGCCATTGCCTTCCTCTGCTGTCTTGGTAGACTCCTTTCTGAGTATTGGCCCTCTTTAGCCTCTGAGATCTGACTGATCAGGCTATAACACAAGACTTTCTTTCCTGGGGGGCAGAAGACACTACAGTTGTTCCTTCCACATCACAAGGGATCGGGGCAGGGCACCTCTCTGTGATCTGGAAAACTGCATAACATTTTAAAGGCATTCTTTTGTGTGGTGGGGCAGCGTGAATCAAAGAGGCTGGCAAGGTGGTCTTTTTAAAAATCATGCTCATGTTGGGGGGTGGGGTCCGGCACCAACTAGCAATCAGCCAAAACCCCATGTGGAAAGTTGCGACTGTTGCAAGGGGTGACTGTATACTGTTTCATTCTGCAGGGGAACAATTGCATTTTGGAATGTTGTGTGTTTGTTTTTAAAAAACCTTCCTGAAAATAGTAAAGAGGTACAATTTTTCTCCAAATGTTACTTTTCTATTGGCAAGGAAGTTTTTATCAAAAAGTGCATTCCAAGCTGTAATCCTGAGACTTTTATTCAGCATGTCCTCATTGCTTATTTACTTCTTGAACCTTACGTTTGCCGGGCCATTTAATTCTGGAAAAGTCTGGAAGATGCATTCTGCTGATCTGAAAGGCCTCCCCCCCCTCCAATCTAAATATTCAGGAACTTGAGGATGGGGGGCTTCTGCACATCCTTGGAGAAGATCAGTAAAGAATTGTGTGGCATATGACAGATTGAGTTTTGGCACAGATCCTTCCTGCCCCATCAATAATATGCATTGCTGTAGACCTAGGAATAATCTTACATCCTAACTTCTTCCTACTCTGCCCCCCCATAAGATTGTAATTTTTACAATACATTCCTTTCCCTTTCACTGCCATTCTTACTAGCCTTTTTTTCTAATCCAGATAAACCCAGAACCTGAATTACCATGTCGAAGGTCTCCCGTGCTGCCAAAGCAGTACAGAAAGTGGACCCTGCAGGTGTGATCCGGACTATCATTCGAGCAGGGCAAGCTGTTCCAGGACCACCCTTAGGGCCTACCCTAGGGCAGGTATGCATGGGATGGGATCATGATGGAATGACAAGATATTAAGCTTGAGCGTAGTATGAGCTCAAGCTTAATGGTCATTGAGCTCAAGCTTAACGGTTATTAAACTTGAGCATAGTATGGTGTTTTCAATTGCAAACTGGCCACATCCTGGGGAACCTGAATTGGGTGGAAGTGCAGCATAGAAATGTTTTTAGTAATAATATTGGTACATGGATTGGCTTCTTGGCAAACATAGGCTTTTGTTGGTTTGTTCCTGCATTGCTGATGGGTCGCATATATATAAGGTTGCCAACAACCTGGTGAAAAAATGTCCTCTTCTCTCAACAGACACTTAATATGTGGGAATTGGCAGATGAATGTAAATAATATTAGCTGATAAGTGAAGTCTCAATAAGCCTGATCAGGTTGTTGGCAACTCTATGTACAGAGGATACACTTGGAAGGACTTGTTGTAGGCTGATGGCAGTTCAGTGCCATGGGATTTGCTGGTAGCTGCACTCTCTCTCCTGGGAGTTCTGTGATCCTTGGTTTATAAATTAAGCATGTGTTTTCTGAATCCCTTTTTGTCATTATCACTTACTGTGGTAGTGAACTACAAAGATCAACAGTGTGCTCTGTGGGTGTGTATTTTTAGAAAAATGTTCATTGTATTAATTTCATGGAGCAGTCCTTTGCTAGAATTAATATGTGCACAACCAGTAATGAATGATTGAAGCATCTGGCACAGGACCTTGAGCCTTTGTGGAATATGTCCTGATCGGGTTTGTCATTTAACCCCAGATGTAGGTAGGCATTTAGTGTGGTGACTGATTGTTAAGAAAAAGGCACTCTCGATATGCTCAGAGGCACTCTTCTTTATTGCTTCACCCACTGGGGGCCAGGTCTCCCTGACCCCAAAACCACCCTGATCCAGCTGTAAGCAAAATGGTGTAATTGCAGCATGTGCTTGGGTTAGTTGCAATATCGACTTCCTCTTGTAGCAGAAGGGGCATGGTAGTGGGTGTGGCTTCCTTTTAGGGATTAGGTAGATTAAACATTTGAAAGTTAGAAGGACAGTATCTTTGCAGGACTGTTCCCTGGCCACTCCCATTAAATTTTATAGATTGGCTGTGCAGTGTGTAGTGGAATATTTTGGAGATTAAGATTGCAAAAGGGCAGTCCATACAAGACATATTTCTAGAACAACACTGTAAATCTCTTGTGTAAGTGATTTGGAGATGACCTGTTGATTTGAATTCTCTGCACTAAGACTAGTTGGAGCATCCTGATTGGTCATTGACCTCCCCTCCTGCCACAAGTGATGACAGAACACTTGCGGCCAACCAGATGCCTGTGTTTAGTGCTGTGAGTGGAATAAACATTGGTGTATTTGGATTTTGTGCCCACTAATCTAGGTGGCTGACAGCCTTGCTGGTAGCTGTGTCTCTAAACTGTGATTCTGCCCTCCCGGTAGGTCTCAAGGTGTGCAAAGGCAGGTGTGTTTTTTTTTTG
This sequence comes from Sphaerodactylus townsendi, assembly GCF_021028975.2. Lineage (NCBI taxonomy): Eukaryota > Metazoa > Chordata > Lepidosauria > Squamata > Sphaerodactylidae > Sphaerodactylus > Sphaerodactylus townsendi. The sequence goes on along the minus strand of NC_059425.1, from coordinate 26,404,003 downwards.
TCAGGCAGCATCCCTATGAAAGTGTATCATGGACCATTCCATACAGACTTGAGCTGCACCCGATAACCTGTTCTGAGTGCTCTGTCAGTGGTGGGACCAATGGTGGTTGGATCTCTCGGTGAGTGCTGGATGGTGTGTCTGTAGTGGCTGGATTCTTTGATGCAGCAGTGTCTATGCAGCTGGTGGTCTGTGGTTTGAGCACTTCTGTGGGACTGTTCATCTGTCACCTGGGCCTGTTCCAGGGGCATTTCAACTGTGGGATTTCTGTGACTGGCTTTGGCTTTAGCCTGTTCGTGTAGCTGGTCATTTGCAGTATGTTTGCTGGGCTGGCCAGCTGCGGTTTGAGCATATTCATGACTGTAGTCAGCTGTGGACTGTCTGTTGCGTATTTCTGCTGTGGTTTGGACGTGTCTGTGTTGCTGCTCACCTGTGGTCCGGGTGCGTCCAAGGGACTGGTTGCATGTGGGACATCTGTGGCATGTTTCCCTTGCGGCTTGGGTGCCTGTGTGGTGCTGCAATACCGCACAGCTCTTCAAGGCAATGGCTAGGAAGTTTTTCCCCATGAAGATGGAGGAGATGCGCTGGTCATGGCAGAGAAGGAGCAGCCCCCCACGGATGAAGATGGTGGCCACATTCACGCTTGCCAGACTCAGCAGGGGGTAGAGTGTGCCGCAGTGGGGGTTCTGTACACCCAGCTCACTCAGCGACACACAAGGGAGTACCAGCAGGAGGCCGTAGCAGTAGAAGAACGTCAGGCCCTCTGCCCACAAGGGCAGCACTCGCTGCTGCGGCTCCCAGAGGCTGGCTTGGATCTCCAACACATCCAGCAGGTCCAAAACCACCCAAAAGAGGCGCCTGCGTAGTTCATCTTTCTTGCGGAAGCTGGTGGTGGCCTGGGCCAGCAGCTCGGTGGCTCCCAGCACTGTATAGAGAGCAGGGATGCAGATGGACAGCAGTAGGGTCAGGGTATGCCGGGCTAGTGGATCAGGAGCCTGCCCTTCCGTCGCATAATGCTGGTAAATGAAGTAGAGTTTGATCTCCAGGGCAAACGCAAAGAGAAACCACAGCACCATGGCATACCCCCGCTGGGCCAGGCGCGCCTCACCACCCAGCCACACTGTTGCAAAGCGCAACACCAGGAGAAAGAATAGGTCTCCAGCCAGGGCCAGTGTGCAGACACCCAGCCGTCGGGCTCCAGCACTCTGTTCCACCAAATAGACGTCCATGGCTCCCATGGTGCAGACTATGACTACAGCTGCCATGCAGGTGTGTGGGATGTTGGGGGACAGCAGCTCCATGGTCCTTTGAGGGGAAAGAGCACAAATAAGAAGGTTGTGGGTGGTGCATGAGAAAGGTCCATTCTAAGCTACAGGGGGTACTTCAGATAAAGTTTGGGAGAGCTAGTTTAGGAATTATCCATGCCCAGCAAAATGTTTGTTGTGATCTTTTTTGGTTATAGAGGGTGCATTCCCCACTGCCACGGCCTGTTTCTTTATTTCTGACCTCATGGCCAGGCTGCAATATAGCAACGATTAAGAAAACCCCTACGGGATCACAGTGGTCCATCTAATCTAGCATTTCCCTTCACCCAGTGGCCAGCCATTTGCCCTACAGTACCAACAATCATGACCTAGTAGAGGCCCAGGCCTTCCCTGACTTTTGCCTCCTGCCCTGGTATTCAGAGGTTTACTGGTTTAATGCTCTGAGAACTAGATTAAGTGCTCTCTAGCCTGGGTGAGTATAGACACTATCTGAGGCCTTCAGACCCACAGTTAGGATATTCTGCTCTGCTGGGTAGGCCAAGTCAGACGACAGATTGCTGCTAGTATTTATAACTGGCCTGGGCAACCCAAAGGTCTTACCCTGCCTGCCAGTCACAGAGTTTGGCCTTGTGTGTGTGTGTTCTCTGCTGTGCTTGAATACAAGTCTGACTTAATCTTATTAGCAACAGGATCCCAGCTTCAGACCACCCACCCTCCAACAGTTGAGGGACTGTTTTTTCCCCCCGCACAGAACAGGAGAAAAGAAAGAGAAGTGACCACTTGCCGTGCCCTTTCTGCTTGGTGGTTCTGCCCAGTCTGCAGAAGTTGCCTTTCTTGCTTCTAGTTAGGTTTGGTCTTCTTGCTTTTCTGCCAGCTCCCAGATGGAAGGGTCTCTTCATCAGAATGCAGGGGGAGTGGTCTTTGTGGTGGTAGAGAGGACTCCTTGTTGTGTTTGGTCACTGAAAGTGCTGTGGATCCTGGGTTTGGGAGCCTTCATGGGACAAAAAAGACATTCAATAATTAAAGAAGTTCCGTCTCCATCTTCCCTTAGATGCCTCCTTAAAGCCTACCTCTTCCAGGATACCCTTAATTAAAGCCTCTAGCCGCCACCAGCAACTATAACAAACTCTTATGTAACTTGATCTTCTCATCTTCTTCTCTTATTTACTTTTCTCGACCTGTCTTGCTGTCACACGTTATCTGACAAGCTCTACTGGATAGGGATTTGCCTTCTTTGTGCTGCTATTCAAGGTGCTACTATTGACCTTTAAAGCCTTATACACCTGGGAGTCAGCATACCTGAAGAACCGCCTTCTGCTATATGAATCAACTTCCCCAGTCAAGTTATCTTTAGAGGCCTACTTCAGATGCCGTCTGAGACAGAAAGGGCCTTTTTAGTTGTGGCATTAATACTTTGGAACTCCCTTCCCAGGGAGATTCATCTGTCCCTCTCTGTTGTCTTCTGCCCATGGGTGAATACTTTCTTGTTTGTTTGGCATACCTGCAACAACTGCTGTTTGGAAAAGGACTGAGAATAAAACTTCTAATATTGTTATGCCCTTGTATAGAGCTATGATGCAACCTCGTTCACTGTGTACAGTTCTTGTCACTATTGCCAAACAGATATTCTAGAATCCAGAGCATGAAAAAAACACAAAGGAGAACAACAAAGGTGGGGGTTGGAGTAACTTTCTCACAATAAAAGCCTGGAGAATCTGGGACTTCTCAGGCTAGAAAATATAGGTATCAGGAGACAGTACAGAGTTGTTAGGCACAGGTTTATAAAATTAGGCACAGGGCTGAGAGAGTGGACAGAGGCCTCAGGGACATCCAATACAGTTGGTGGGCAGTAGGTTCAGGATGAAAAATAATCCATCTTTACTCAATGAATTATTAATCTGTCACAGTCGTTTGGAATTTTGATCCTGTCCTCTGGGTTAATAGCTGCCCTTCCTAATTTGGTGTCATCTGCAAATTTGATTAGCATGCCCTCCTATTGATCATCCAAGTCACTGGTAAAAAATACTGTATAGCACTGGGCCCAGGACAGAACCCTGTGGAACCTCACTCATCACCTCTCTCCAGGATGAAGATGAGCCATTGGTGAGTGCCCTTTGGGTTTGGTTGGTTAACCAATTACAAATTCACCTAGCAGTAGCATTGTCCAGCCCATGTTTTACTAACTTTTGTTCTGCAAGGATATCATGGGGGACTTTGTCAAAGCCCTTATTGAAATCAAGGTAGGTTTGATTGGAATCTCCACATTCAGAGCAGTCAACCACTGAATACCAGCACTGCAGAATAATCTCGGGTCTCCCAGCTTTTAATTCTACATTCTAACCCCACAATCACTCTTGATTTTCTTGAACCCATGCAAAGCTGTTTAAGCCTCTACGATATTGTCTCTTGCAACCAAGAAAGCCCCAAATGCTTTAGCCTTCCTTTAAGGAAAAAGTACTTTAACTGGTTGATCATGTTACTTGACCTTTTCTGCACATTTTCCAGCTCTACCATATCTTTTTTGAGAAAGAGAGTGACTAGAATTACACAGTATTCCAAGTGCAGCAACTCTGATAAACCTGCAGCTGCACTGGGATCATTTTATTTTTAATTGCAAGTCCTAACATGGACTGTGCCTTTTCCAGCATACTGAGCTGATGGTGTCATTGAGCTATATACCCTGATCTTTTTCCAGGTTAGTAATTGCCAGTTCAGTCCCTCATCAGTGTGTGGGTGAATTTAGGATCTTCTGCCCCAACAGAAATAGTTCTTGCCATTTTGCTTCTTTTCACACTGAACCGCATTTGCTATTCTGTTGCTCCATCTGCCCAGTTTGGAGAGATTATTCTGGAATTCTCTGCATTCCACATGCATCTTCCCCAGGGACTGTCCGCAAACTTGGTCACCTCATTGGCCATCTCAGGACTCCAGGTCATTAATAAACAAGGTTGACAGCACCATTCTCAATACAGATCCCTGGGAAGCCCCACAGCTTACTTCCCTCTGCAATACAGACTTTTCCCACTGATTCCTGTCTGCTGCTTCCTTTACTCAAGCCCTCCAATTCATTTAGAAAACATACTTGCTGCTTCTCCAGAGACCTGCTTGAGGCCACTTACAACTAATAAAACACAGCCATTAAACCAACACTGAAAAACAGGCCAATGCCATGAAAACATAACCAATTAGAAAACAGGCCAGTACCTATTTCTTTCTCTGTGTGACTGCATAAAGGAAAGTCTATTTCATATCCTTTTCTCAGTCCAAGGCACAAAGCTATGTTTGCCATCGATCCTCAAATATAGTATTTTGTCATTTCCCCTTACATTTTTCCATTAGAATAATTAAATGAGGTACCCCCCTCCCCTTGTTAAATGTTCTCATAATTTCTTAGGCATAATAACCCTTATTTTGGAGAGGATCAGTAGATTCTGTTCTTCACGACCAATACATGCAGTGGAGACCAAAAGGATGGACACGGGGTATTGGTGGAAAGGTGTTTGGGAGTAAGAGTTATTGCATGGAGAACTACTCTGTACATGCTCAAGTCAGTCTTGTTTTGGGGTGAGTCTTGGCATGAGAGGATCAACTTCTCCCCATAACAAAGTGTTAAACCTCTGAATAAATAAATGTATTTTCAGAGGGACAGTAGTAAAGGCCAGCCAAGAGCTTGCTGACTCCTAGAAAGGTGGCTCTGGGCAGCAAGGGAAATCTTGATGGCTTAGGAAAAATAAATTTCTTTGGGAGTGTTGCGGAAGGAGAAATCAGGATACTGTGCTTAGGGGCTGGGCAATCCAAGCATGTAGAGGAGAGTTGTTCTGTTCCCCAAGCAAACTAAAATCAGGTGCCGTGCCCTTAGCCAGAACAGAGTGTAAGACCCACAGACAAATAAGTAACAGTTCAAAAACGGTTTAATAATATTGAAAGCTTAGGGCTCTGACTTTTCCCATGAAGTCTACGTAAATAAAGAATACTTGCGATGCTGGAAACGGTTGGAGATGGTTTGAAGAACTTGCAGACATCAACTCTTTCCTTAACTGCTTCTGAGGAAGCCTGCTTGTATTGCTTCTGAGATCTCCTCTACCTGGACTCTGTTTCCTTGCAATTCTGTTGGAACTGGATTACTTAAAATATCATGGATCTTTTACATCTTAAACGTCTGAGATATTGCTGTCTCCAGCCTTTCCCAGACACCTGAACTAAAACAAACTGTAAAGCAGGAACTGCTAACCAATAAGAATGCTATAGTGTTTTGCCTCTAGAGGGCTTCTTAAAGGGACAGGGTCTAACTAAGGTTCCCTCGGACAGGAAATTGTACAAAAAACCAACTAAGCCCATTCTAACTAAAGATATAACTGAGGCCTAAATAAGGAAAATAGTGAGGGTGCCTCTAGGGGCATGACAGGAGTTCTGAGGGGAGGGCGGGGATCTTTGGTACGTGAGAACGGGCTTAACATCTTCATACCCTTTTGTCTCCCCCCAGAGAGGCATCCCCATCTCTCAGTTTTGCAAGGATTTCAATGAGCGAACGAAAGACATCAAAGAGGGGATTCCACTGCCCACGCGCATTACTGTGCAGGTGAGAACAGACACAACTTGTTGGGAAATAGACATAACTTGCCCGGCTGAGAAAACCCTGGGAACCAGCAATGTGGGCTTTTCAAAAGTCAGTGTGCCCTAGGAGAAACCTTTTCTTAATTCTGTACTCTCGCAGTTTCAAGGGATTCACAATATTGCTCTAGGTCTCCGTGAAGCTTTCTGTGCTAAAGAGCTTCAGTGGCTCGCAACTGGGTGAGGCTGGCTGGCTGGCATGAGAGAGAGAGCCAGCTTGCTCTAGGCTACCCTGTTCGCTTTGAGGACATTCCATATCCTCACCCAAGGAATTGGATCAACTTACCCAGGACCAGTTAAGTGGCTAGTTCAGTCTTTTCCAGCCTTCTTCCCCTGATCCTTTCAACTAGGACTGAACCAAGGACTTAATGCGTAGAGATGTTCTTCTGCTGAAATAGGCTCTACCACAAGGGATTCACAATATTGCTCTAGGTCTCCGTTGCACATCCCATGGTGTGGATTTCAAGCAAAGAGGGACTCACAGTAATCCTGCCAGGTAGCCCACACTCATTCCCTGATTTACAAGTGAAGGAATTTAGATCACAGAGTGTTTAAGTTCTCTCCCCCATTGTTGTGGAGTCAGATGCGTAGCTAGGGAAAACGGAGCCTGGGGCAAGATCTTAATTTTCCATCACCACAAAGGCCCCCATCCCACGTGCACCCCATTTACCTCCGGGGTGGCGTGCTCCTCCTGGGCCCATCCCTCTGCGACCCAAGGACTGGTCGAGGAGCTTTTGGGGGTGGGGGTGGGGCTGCAGCCAGCTGGCCCCCACACTGGGAGACAGAGGCATATCGGGGGTAAATGGCCCAGAGACAAATTGCCTCCGGACACCCCCAGACTCCACCCCTCCCACTGCTGCCAGGTGCCCTCGACCCTGCCTATGTTGATGACACATCGGCAGGGTCGAGGACGCCTGAAAACGATGAGGCAGCAGGACTTCCTGGTCACGTGGAGGCCCGATTTTGCACCTCCCACATAACCAGAAGAGTGGCGCCCTGGGACAAGGTAGATACGCCACTGCTGGGAGAAAGCCCCTGTCCCTGGGACAGGCTGGGGAGCTTTTGGGGGCGGGGCTGCAGTCCAACCAGCCCCTGGCCCTGGGGCTGGCTGGGCTGCAGCCCCGCCCCCAAAAGCTCCCCAGCCTGTCCTAGGGACAGGGGCTTTCTCCCAGTCTAGGGGCCAGCTGGGCTGTGGCTCTGCCCCAAAAACCCCTCGGGGCGGGGCTGCACATTGCGCCCAGGCTCAGTCATGCCCCCTCTCCTTCCTGGAAGTGTGGAGGGTGATTTTCCACCCCCCCCCCCCCACGTGACTCCACAGGGGCCGTCTGGGGCACTTGTCCCTGGTTATCCCCGTGGCAATGTCTATGTGTGGGTTTCAGTTCAGGGTGTGCATGTGCTTGAAATGTTTTAAAGAGGAGCAGTGACTTTTCAAGGCTTCAGGTTCGGCCTGTAATGGCTCCTGAGATGTATTTTCAAGAAAGGCCTCTGCTAAAACTAAACTATAAAGCTGACATTGAGGACCCTGGCTCAGCTCCGACTGTAGAGCACAGTTGCTTTTGCTTTATACCTGAATCTGCACACTGGTCTCACACATCTTTCCTCGGCACAGAGCATGACAAGCTTTTCTATGGGCTTCTTTCAAGAACACCCAAGAGACGGTCTTTTTGTTCTTTCCAGTGGGGCAACAGTGGGAAGAATAAAAGATAACAAAGATCATAAAGATAACAAAATCGTACTCCAGCCTGAGACTTCATTAGTTAGAACTCAGTTCATCAAATGCATTGGAGTGTATATCCATTGAATTATGTTTTTATATCCAAATCCAAATCCAAAACCTTTATTAGGCATAAAACCAGTGCCAAGAATTTCAAATACAATAAAAAGATCATTATTGCTCAAGTTGCAGTACACAGAGCAAAAACATAGCAACAGCTTCAGAGATTTCAACACTAGAGATATTTAGAAGCTTAGCCATTTTTATTTTATCAGAAAGGAGCATAAATCCTGTTGGTAACACAGTTCTCAAATAGGTTCTGATGTTGTTGTACTTTGAACAATGAAGCAGAATATGAGAAAGTGTATCAGTTGTATCGTGTTTTTATATCCATGACAGAAAAAGGGCGGAATATCCATCCATCCACACATGAAGCCTGCCGGGTGACCTTACAATTCTCTCAGCCCCACCTACCTCACAAGGTGTTTGCTGTGGGGAGAGGAAGGGATGGAGTTTGTGAGCCCCTTTGAGTCTCCTTATGGTTAAGAAAAGCAGGGTTTAAATCCCAATTCTTCTTCATCATCTGATGGATAAACACTACAATACATCCAATGAAGTGAACAAGTTAAACACTTGTCTGAAGACAAATCTCTGGGGAGCTCCTTGGCTCTCAAAAGCTTATGCTGGAAGAAGCTGTTGTTAGTCTTTAATCTGCCTTTGTTGCATTTTCATGCTGCAGACTAAAATGGCTGCCCCATCTGGAATTATCACCACTAAGGAAGATTCCGTTTGGATGGCTTTTAAAATTCATGGTGTTGCGTTGATTAACCCTAATATTGGAAGGACTTTGGCTTTACATGCTTGATTTCCTGGTATCCCCACTACAATCAAGGAGGAATAGTACTTTGTTACATGACTTAATCTATGTTCAGTGTTTGCCACTATTTGGGATTAAAGACAGTATGCTCTTTTCCAAGGGAAAACACCCAGCCATCTCATCTAAATAACACTACTTTGGTGGAAATGCTCTTCTGTCACTCCAGCATGCACATGTGCACACACAGTAGCATGCACTGTGACGCAGAGGCGTAGCAAGGGGGGAAAGCACCCGGTGCACTGGTGCATCCTCCGCCCCTGCCATGCTTCCACCCACCCCTGTCCCGCCCCCGGAACGCCCTTGCCACGCCCTCACAGGGGTGTGCACCCAGTGCATCATGCACCCCCCCTTCTCCCTTGGAGCTACACCTTTGCTGTGACGCCAACACACTGTCCTTGTACCTTTGCCAGAGATCTTTGGGGCACCACTGACTCTTCTTTTTCTTTCCCTCACCGTTTCCTGGGGGATTTTTTTTTCTGCAGTCCAACAGAACATACGAGATCCAGATTAACAAGCCCACGGCCACCTATTTTCTGCTGTCAGCAGCTGGGGTCGAAAAAGGTGCAACAAACCCTGGTAAGAGATGGGAATCCTAGGATGGGACAGCAAAGTGCCTGGGGATGAGGAGGGGAAACAGTGTGGGTGGAAGATCTGGAACAGTCTCAGCTGCTAGGTGGCCTGGGCACCAACACATTTCATCATTGGGAACTGAGAGTGTTTTCTCAACCCTTCATTGTGGCACAAGTCATTGTAGCAAAGAAGATCTTTTGCTATTTGGTGCCTTGTAAGAGCGGAGGCGAAATCAGCACGAGTAAGGTTTTGGGATCAAAATACTGTTTTGCTGACTCCATTTGGAGTCCTTGGCCCTTTCCACATGGGTGCTGAGCAGGGGTGCATCGGCATAAATTATGCCGATGCACCCTCTCCCATTGGGACAGTTCGCACAGACAGTCCCGGTAGGGGTGCAGGGGAAGGTGCAGCCTTCGCACAGGCTGCGCCTTCCCCAACCGGCTTACCTGCTCCTGCTGACTTCCATCACATTGTGGAGGCCAGGGGACACGCCCCCCTGGCCAGAGCGACGGCTCTGGAGACGGAGGCATGTCCCCTGGCCTTCACAATATGATGGAAGCCAGCAGGAGAAGGTAAGCCGGCTGGGGAAGACGGGAGGGAAACGCCACCTTCCAGCCTCTGCTGTTCGCACGGCAGCGGCTGGAAGGTGCCACTTTTGAAAAACCTCACTCATGGAGCGAGGTTCAAAAGTGGCATTTCCGCGCTGCTTGGGCGTTTTTGCCATCCCTGGGGCCCATGCGGAAACAGCCCTTGGGAGATGAGAAGAGGTGGCTTGCTATTGCCTACCTCTCTATGGCCACCTTAGACTTCCTTGGTGGTCTCCCACCCAAGTACCAGCCAGGGCCAGCAATGCTTGGTTTCTGAGATCTGACGAGATGAGGCCGGCCTGGGCCATCCAGGCCAGACAGCCAGCATAAAAGGTATAATTTTGGTCTAAAACGATTGTTTCTGCAAGGCCATTTGTTGGGCTGAAACTGAATCCAAGTAAGATGGATATTATGCTGTTCAGAAAGGTAGATGTAATGAGAGTCTGTGCAGCAGCTATTCTCTGCATTTATTGGTTGTGCCGACCCCGGCAAACGTTCACTCTGCTGCTGCTCACTCAGGGGTGGTTTTGGTAGCAGCTGTAGCCCTAGAGGCCAGCATCCCAGATGAATTAAGACCATCTTTGTTACCATTTTGAAGGGCTCACAAGCCAGAACCTTTTTAGGAGGGCCTTTGGAATCTCTTAGCGTGGTGCAGTAATTAAGAGTATCAGATTAGTATCTAGAAGGCCTGGGTTCAAATGCTACCCAAACCGTTGAAGCTCACCTTGGGCCAGTCACTTTCTCTCAGCCTAACCTACATCACAGGGTTGTCGTGAGGAGAAAATGAAGGAGACGAGAATGATATAAACTGGGGGGAAAGGCAGGACATAAATGAATAAGATAAATAAAAATAAATAATAAACATCTGATTTTAAAATCTCTCTTGCCTATACACAGTGGGTTTGGGCTTGATTGGAATATCATGCAATTCAACTGTGAGCACTTGAGTTTGAGGCATTCCAGAAACTGATCTGGATGACGTTGTGCAGAGCTGCAGTGGTTGAATATTTAACTGCCCAGAATAGGCAAAAATGACAACTGACTGGGGACAAAGGCAAAGGGTAGATTAAGCTGCGGGGTACTACGTGAATGAGGGCTTGGTGTGGTTTTACTGCCATTATAGGAGATACCTGTTGGGCATCGCTAATTTTCTGTTTTCCAAATGATGTGGCAGGGGCTGGAAATGCATTTTGCAGTGTGCAGTCAGCCTGCTCTGCAAATGACACTACTGAAGCTTCAGTAAAGAATTCAAAGTTATTGAGCACTCACTGTTGGATACAAGTTTGGAAACCCCAGGACTCAAGAGTGTAATTCTACTGTGTGAAATCTCTTGTTCTCTCTCACTCACTCACACACACACACACCCCCACTCACTTTGTGGTGAATGGGGGAGAACGCCTTCTCACAAGCGACACCATGGGCCGGACTTTCTAAATTTTGATTTAAATTTGATGGGACTATCAGGGGCTAGACCAGGGGTCTGCAACCTGCGGCTCTCCAGATGTTCATGGACTACAATTTTCTTCAGCCCCTGCCAGCATGGCCACTTGGGATTTGTAGTCCATGGGATTTGTAGTCCATGAACATCTGGAGAGCCACAGGTTGCAGACCCCTGGGCTAGACAGATTTGCATCATGGGAGAGATTCCACCACCAGGTTGCCAGCTTGGTTTAGCATTATCTTTGTGCTTTGCAGGGCACGAAGTAGCTGGGATGGTGACTCTGAAGCACCTGTATGAAATCGCCTTGGTGAAGTCTCAGGACCCCTCTTTTGTATTGAATGACTCGACGCTCGAGGAAGTCATCAAATCCCTTCTAGGAACTGCCCGATCGTTGGGCATCAAGGTGGTGAAAGAGTGAGTATCTCTAGGATGTCTTGAGGGGGGGATCAGAAAGTCAGAGGACAGGTAGCCTTTCTTTCTTTGACTTCTTGGGGGGGGGGGTGTCATGATCAATGTGTTCAAAGGGGCTGGGGGTCCTTGTGTTTCTGTGCTGTTTTAAGGGAAGATGAAAACCAAAATAAATTGGTATTGTTATTGGTATTGTTAGATCTGTTGGTATTGTTAGATCTGACCGCAGCGTTTGATATGGTCGACCATGACCTATTGACCCACCGCCAGCAAGCTTCCCTGAGTGCAGGGTACTGTCCTTCAATGGATTGCCTCGTTCCTCCGGGATCGGAGTCAGCAAGTGTGGTGTGGGGACCAGGCCTCCCGACGGTGCCCACTTCATTGTGGGGTACCTCAGGGAGCGCTATTGTCCCCGCTGTTATTTAATATCTACATGCGACCCCTTTGCTCAGCTGAGTGCGGAGTTTTGGGCTGATCTGTCATCCAGTAAGCTGATGACACTCAGCTCATTCTGTTGATGGAGAGGCGGTCATCGCCCCTGCAGCTCTCCAGCACTGTTTGGAGGCGGTTGCTGGTTGGTTGCAACAGAGCAGGTTAAAACTTAATCCATCGAAGACGGAGATCCTCTGAAAGCTTGGCGTGGGGAGGGTGGAAATTTCCAGCCGCCCGGTGTGGGAGGGGCCTTATTGGCGCCCGGCCCCTCGAGTCCGCCAGCCTGGGGGGTCCACCTGAATTAAATCTCTTTCAATGGAGACCCAGGTGGCCCATATAACCGGGTTCGTTTTCCATCTTCGACAGGCCCGGTGGCTGGTTCCCTTCCTCTCCCACACGGACCTGGCCACGGTGATCCATGCAACGGTCACCTCCAGGTTGGACTATTGTAACTCGCTTCGCTCGCCAGGCCTACCCTTGCGGCTGATCCGAGATTACAACTGGTCCAAAATCGCGTGACCGCTTGCTCACGCGAAACCTCGTGACCATATTCAACCAATATTCGCGTAAGCCTGCATTGGCTCCCGGTTGAATTCGGATCATCTTCAAGGTATGGGTACTTACCTTTAAGGCCTTCTGCTGACCTGGGACCCTCATACCTTCGACCGCATTACCCCTTATATGTCCCCTACTAGGCCTCTGCACGTTCAGCAGAGCCAATCTACTATTAGTCCCTGGCCCCTCAATGACGCGGCTGGCAGCCTCCCTGCGGGCCAGGACTTTTGCAGCCCTGGCCCCTGCCTCGTGGAACACTCTTCCTCCAGCTGTCCGACCCCTCGCCGGGATCTTGGTGAGTTCCGCCAGGGCCTGCAAAACTGAGTTGGTTCACCGGGCTTTTGGAGTGTCCAGCCGCTGATGAGCGCCCCCTCCACCCTCCTGCTTTTCGAGCCATTACCACCTATGGGCCCCACTTTTTTCCTCCCCTTCTGGGAGCATTTAATTGGTACTATTGCGGGCATTGTTGTTATTATCTGCTGCTTTTAACTGCTGCTTTTTAAAACCTATATGTAATTTACTGTTGTTCACCGCCCAGAGCCCTTCGGGGGTTGGGCGGTATATAAGATTAAAAAATAAATAAATAAATAAATAAAAATAGAGAAGCCACCTGCAGCTGCTGCCAACTGGCAGAGAAAGGTGCCGAGAGTATTCTGGGCAGAGAGACAGGAGCAGACCCTTTGTCAGGCCGGTTCGAAAGGGTGGGTGGGTGGGCCTGTTATTACAGGGAAGCACCACGCTTAATAATCTGTTCTGTTCTCACCTTCCCTCGTAGGCTCAGTGCAGAAGAATACGGCGTCTTCCTGAAGGAGCGCGAAGAGAGGTTGGCAGCAGAGGCCGCAGAAAGAGAGGCAGAGCTGGCTGCGGGGAAAAAGAAATGAGTCCCTACGCTTGCTTTCTGAGAGTCAAAAATCATGGACAACTTGATGGGGGCAGGGTTGCCAAGACCGGTTTGTTCCTATTTCATGGGTACCAAAAATGAAGGACTTCTTGATGACCAGATAAGTGGTTTCTCACAGACGTGATGAGGGAAGAAGAAAGGCATTGGCCCTGGGAAGCCAAGCTCTTGGCAGGGCCTGCCCAAGATCGTAAGTCTCGATGTACTGACTGGCTGTCCCTTTCATTAAAAGCTCATGAATTTCTTGGGTGTCCCGTTGTCTTTATGTGCAGAGGTAGGGATCAGGATGTGCCTTTCTCTGATCCTTGGTGGTTATTAGTCAGAGACTGAGACAATAGGAACAAGTTTATATCTCACTATAAACAGCCAGAAAGATAGTTATAGAAGGCAGCTGCTTTCCCGTTTCTCACCAAAAGCAGCTCTGGATCCAGCTTACACAAGAAGAATAACGAGCAATAAGGATCAGCAGAATGGGACAAAAGCTGGCCCGATGGGCAGAAGAAGAAGTTTGGATTTATACCCCACTTTTCTCTCCTGTCAGGGAGTCTCAAAACAGCTTACAAACTCCTTCTGTTCCGCTCTCCAAAACAGGCACCTTGTGAGGTTGGTGGGACTGAGAGAATTGTAAGATCGCCCAAGGTCACCCAGCAGGCTTAATGTGGAAGAGCAGGGAATCAACCCCGGTTCTCCAGATTAGAGTCCACCACTCTTAACCACCACACCACGCTGTGCACTACACGCAGTAGGAATTGGCCAGAGTTGGTTGAAACCTGGCACACTTCATCAGAGGCCCACAAGGTGGGAATAGTCATACAGGCTGCCACAAGCAAGAAGGCATTGGACTCGTCGTGATATTTCTAGGCAGCCGTGGGACCAGCAGGAGGAGGAGTGCCTTCAAATCTTTAGGTCCAACAACCATGGCTCCTAATCAGGGATGCTGTCAAGTATAAACGGAACATACCTGCCACAGGGACTCCTACCTGCAAAGGAGAAATGGCTAGTTTGGACTCTGATCTTGTCCCCAAGTTCCTTAGGGAAGGAATGGAACTTTGCTTACGCTGCACCTTCAGTGGAGCTTCCCATATTGCACTCAGTTTGGGTTAATTGGCCCTTCATTTCCAAGCTATCTTGCACAGAAGAAGAAGAGTTTGGATTTATACTCCACCCCTTTCTGTCCTGTAAGGAGACTCAAAGGGGCTTACAATCTCCTTTCCCTTCTACCCTCCCCAACAAACACCCTGTGGGGTAGGTGAGGCTGGGAGAGTTCCAAACCACTGTGACTACTAGCCCAAGGTCACCCAGCTGGCGTGTGTTGGAGTGCACAGGCTAATCTAGTTCCCAGATAGGCCTCCACAGCTCAAGTGACAGAGCAGGGAATTAAACCTGGTTCTCCAGATTAGAGTGCACCTGCTCTTAACCATTAAGCCACTGCTGCAGGCAAACATTTTATCCCATTGCCCATTCCATATTTCATCTCCTACTGTGCTGTTTCTGACCAAGCCTCATGACGCTACTGTCAATCAAGGTGGAAAGGGAAGATTGGGCTTCAGTGACTGCTTCTGCATACAGAGGTTTCCTTTGGTCACCATAGCTAGCGTCCACTGATAAACCTCTCCTCCATGAATCCATCTAGTCCAGGGGTGTAATGCATGCTTCAGATGTTCATGGATTCACACCGCAATTCCCATCAGCCCCTGCTGGCATGGCCAATTGGCTGATGGGAATTGTAGTGCATGAACATCTGAAGCGCCAGAGTTGAACACCTCTGGTCTAGTTCCATTTTCATGCTATCTATACCTGTGGCCATGACATCCTCTGACAGCAAATTCTACATTTTAATTACTCGTCGTGTAAAGCAATATTTCTTTTTATCCATCCTGAATCCTAGTGACCATCAACTTCATTAGATGTCCTTGAGTTCAAGTATTTGGGGAGAGGGAAAAAAAGTTCTCTGTGTCCATTCTCTGCCCTGTGCAGTGCTCTGAAAACAGTGACTTGTGTAGGATGAATTCATAATTGTGGGGGCAGATTTGATGTGAGGATTTCTCAACCTATCTTGCCTGTTCTTAGGAAAATCTCTCTTGCACTTAAGACCTTACACTGTGGGGGCAGAAATCAACAACACTGTTTAATTAAAAAGTCAAACTACATCAGAATTTAAAGCAAGAGGTTAACAGCCAGTATAAGAAAGTTCATTTGCATAATTTAAAAGTGTATACTGGCTATTGTGGATTTTCTGAGCCGTGTGGCCGTGGTCTGGCATCTGCAGGCAAAACATTGGGAGCTAAAAGTACCAGACCACACATGACTTTAACCATAAAACCCTCAATAGCCACGCCACAATAAATTAACCTGGAAAACCCACTCAGCCCAGAAAAACTAACAACAGCCAGTGAAGCCTTCGACAATACATTAAATTATACAGTTTAACATTACTGACAACGTTTCTGCAGCCCAGATGCTGGTGGCTGTGAATCATGTATTAGGAAAAGGCACAGGAGAGGTATAAGAGATAAATATTTAGGAGCACCCTGGACAATTGTTTTCGTACACTGGCAGAATTTGCACACACATGGATTCCTGGCAACAGATCACCCCACCATTACCTTTTCTGCAAAGCATCTATAAGAAGCTCCTTAGCTCTATTTAAAACAGTCTTTGGCTGCCATTCTTTTCACATGCTGGTTATTCTCCCACCTCACTTTTTAAATATATCATAATGTACAGATTTCATTTTCTTCTTTTTCTAAAAGAACCGTATTTGGCTCCCTATTGACTCACAGTTTTCTCTACAGCTGTGAATTACTAAACCTTGGATTTGGGGCTGAGTAAAATCCCACTCTTGCTGCTACAGACTCAACAGGAAGCTTTAGGCAAGCTACCTGTCCACATTATTATTAGCTACGGTACCACTTCTTCCAGTGATTATTATAGCATCCAGATATCCTTCACCAGAGTAACTGAGTAAATTAGCACAGAATATCCAGCAGGTGTCAGGATTGAGCTGTATTTTATTAAAGGTCTGAAACCCATTTATCACTTCCTTTCCTTAGAAGGTTTGGCAGGCTCCCTTACCTTCTCACATGAGAAATCAAGCATCTTGGGATACCTGTTGGGATGCTCTCCTGAAATTCTGTGACAATCCAAACTCCTTTTCCTTGCTTCACCCAATGGCCTCTCTCTAATTCACTCTCTGGTACCCATCATTTCCATAGCAACCAGTGATGCTCCTCAGGATACCAGATGCCTGTTGCTAGGGCTATATGAATGGAGCTTGGACTTGCGGCAGTAGATTGAAGAGGGAGGGTGCAGGGAGGAAGATTAGGAAGTAGAGAACAATCTGTGGCTCACCGGAGAAGGGAAGGCGCTGTGGCTCCAGTAGAAGACCTCTCTGTTTGACATGTGGAAGGACCCAAGTTCAAGTCCTGATATCTCCATGCCAGTTAAAAGGACCAGGCAGTAGGTGATGTAAAAAAACCCCCTCTGAACTGCTGCTACCTGTCTGTAAATGATACCGACTCTGATGATCTGATGTCTGATTAGCCAGTATAAGCCACAGAAACCTGTCAAAAGATTTCCTTAAAAGCAAAAGCCTCCAAATACCCCCCTCGGACCTCAAACAACTACTGAATGTTTTATTCATATAGCTATTTATACACAACTTCCCTTCCCAAAACGACTTACTAACAGGGTTCTTCCCTCCTTAGCATTTCCCATCCCTACGAACGTACACAACCCTGGGATGGGAGGGGGTCACCCAGCAAAATTCTTCTTCCTGGCAGAGGGGGTGGGATTAGTGCTCTGGGTCTCCCAAATCAGTAGCTAGTCAAGGATTCTGGACCATACTAACATCAAGCTGTACGTATTTGTTATTTTATTTATTTATTTACTTTAAATTTCTATCCCTACCGCCTCGTCCTCCATCTCCCTCGGGAAGGTCACCATTACTGCAGCGTTCTTAGGGTCAGCTGAGCCATAATATGGCCAGAGGAATTGAATGCTAGCTCCCCAATTCCAATTCTCTCTACTTGCTCTCCTTTGAGCGCCACATCCTGATCACAGAAACTCACCAGACAATGGTTCAGGCCCAGTGGCTTCTAATGAATGCATCCATTGAGGAAAATTCTATGCTGGTTCCTTTCTAGCTTTTATCTCTTCTCTGCTCTGACTTCAGCAGCAGCTAAAAAATCGCGAAAGGTTTCCTTTGGCTGGCTATGGTTTTCTATGAGGATGGAGATTAGCTGAGGTCGTTGTGGTTTTTCTTCTGGGTTGCATGGCCGTGGTCTGCTTTAGTTTTGCTCCTAACGCTTTCAACTAGTTTTTTGCTCCTAACGCGTTAGGAGTTTTTTGCCTCCTAACGCTTTGCTCCTAGCGCTTTGCGCTCCCACTTCCCCCCCCCCCTCCCTTGCATGCCACCCCTCACTCACTCCCCTCATTCCCTCCCGTTCACTTGCATGCCACTCCTCTCTCCTCCTCCCTGGTAGAGTGGGTGAGACCCGTGTCCAGACGCAGCCCCTCCCCTTCCCGTCCTTGCATGCCACCCCTCCCTCCCCTTCCCTTGCATGGCACTCCCTCCTCCTTCACCTCCCCTCCCTCCGCATGGGATGTGGGTAGACCATGTCCAGATGCCTCTGAGAGGATGCCAGCCACAGGTGTAGGTGAAATATTCGGGCAAAGCCAGCCAGACAACCAGGCCATGCAGCCATAGGAAAACTGACAACAACCGCTTTTGCCGGGCATCTACTCCTCTCCTAAGAACCTTTTTACAAAAAACTAAGGATCATCGATCTCCTCAGGACCTGGAGGACCTCCTGGAATTCAGGCAATTCGATCTCCAGACAACAGAGATTAGTTCCTCTGGAGAAAAAATGGACTGTCTTTGGAGGGTGGGCTTTATGGCATTATACCTGCTAAGGTCCCTCTCCTATCTAAACCGGCGTGGTGTAGTGGTTAAGAGCAGATTGATTCTGGCCTTATCTGGTAAATCAGATGTGCTTCCCACACTCCTGGCATACTCTTAAGCTGGGTGACCCTGGGCTGAGTCACAGTTTTTCAGCACTCTCTCAGTCCCACCCACTTCACAAAGGTGTCTGTTGTGGGGAGAGGAAGGGGAAAGGGAAGCTTGTAAGCCACCTTTGAGTCTCTCCTTACAGGAGAGGAAGGTGGGGAATTATAAATCCCAAATTCTTCTCTTCTTCTTTCCAAACCAGTGCGATGGCTTTTAACCTTTTTTTGACAACCGAAAGTGCCCAAAACTGCAAACCCAAACCCCACTCTATTTATTGCAGAAGTGCCAACAGCAGCAATTTAACCTGAACTCAATCCCCTCAAGCGGGGGGCCAGCCTAGCTGTAGCCTCCAGGCAAGTCCTTCAGAGCACATCGCTGCGGCCTCTGCGCCCTCTAGCATCTCTGCCGGGCCACCACCACTCACCCCAGGCAGCAGTTTCACCGCTGGAGCACAGGCATCCAGGGACCCTTCAGCCGAGTCCCTCCTGCCAGCTGGGGTGCACGCGACATCCAAGTCTCCAGTGGCCCAGGCCAGCCCTAGATGTTGTTGGGGGGACGACTTCCCCACCACCATGGCTGTAGGGGAACTTCTGTGTTACTGCGTGCCCACAGAGAGGGCTCAGAGTGCCACTCCTCTTGGGCACCCGATGCCATGGAGTTAGCCATCACTTCTCTAGGACTAAGTGCATACAGTAATTGCTCCCTAGCCTAGGTACAACACCCAGGGCAGTCTGTGTTGCACAGGCAGGAAGAGGGCTGTGGGTCGTGGATAGCGCATCCATTTTTCATGCAGAAAGTCCCAGGTTTGATCCAGGTTGGGAAATTACTGGAGATTTGGGGGTACAGCCTGCGGGGTTAAGGGTTTAGAACAGTGGTGGTGAACCTATGGCACGGGTGCCAGAGGTGGCACTCAGAGCCCTCTCTGTGGGCACGCGCAGAGTCCCCCCCCCCACACACACACACATCTAGGCTGGCCTGGGCTGCTGGGATCGATTATTAGCATTAAACCTAAGACCTAATTTTGGGGAAGCAGTGTAGGTAATCCTGTTAAGCACTGTTAAACCCCACTGATTTTCATGCAAAGAACTAGAGCGTGATCCTTTCACCTGGGAGTAAAGCTTCCAGTTGCCCCAGCAATGGACCTTGCTTACTGAAGGTAAAACCCTTCTAGGGTCAATGATTCACCTGTTGGAAGAGTTTGCATGGTTGCTTCAAAGCAAAACCAGCACTGGACTACCACCAAGCTTACTCCCCGGAAGTAACAGCATGCCTTGGGAGCCAATAGCCGCTTTTTTTCTAAACTGAAACCTCAGTATTCAGGTTAAATTCGCCGTGTTGGCATTTTGTAGGATAAATAAGTGGGTTTTGGGTTGTAATTTCAAAGGCCTCGGTCTCGAAAAGGTTCACTATCACTGCTTTCTTTAGGCCTGATCCAGGCAGGTTGAGCAGGGGTTGGACTAGATGGCTTCTGTGGACCCTTCCAACTCTTATGATCCCTGGCAGTGTTTCTTAAAAACACTACAACAGAAATTCCAACAGGTTCAGTGGGATGCGTGGGAAATCTTTCCTCTGTTGAAATTGTCTATTGTTCACAGAAGCCCTGCATGAAGCAGAGTTAGCTACAAGATGCCTTATTCTCCTCATGCAGAGTAGCGGTCCTTGTTTTATGGTACAATTCAGCCTAGCTATAGCAAGCAATTGACCCCTGAACAAGTATCCTTTGAGAGGTTCCCATGGTGTTTTCCGGGGGGGGGGGGAGGGATGTGGTTTGCAAATGGTGGCTGCGCATTAGATAGCGGGGCCTGAGACAAGCTGGGCATTGGCCTGAATCCTCCCTTTGCTAGGCTAATTGCAGAAAGGGAACTGAATGGATGCATTTCAAACTCAAAGAGCTCTTCCTCCCACCCCTGAGATGCCGCTTCAAAAGCATTCATGCCCTGGATGTTGTTTATACTCCAAGCTTGCCACGGCAACGTGGATGCAGGCAGCGAGGAAGGGAGGAGGAGGGGGCTGTCAGTGATGTCAGAGCCTGGTTGCTTGGTGCCGCTGATTTTCCTTTTAAAGCATTTCAGCCTTTTCCCTATTTTGGCAGCAAAAGGCAGAATCCAGCCACGTCAGAGTACCCCCACGCAGCTCCTCTGCCAGTTTTAAAGGAACAGAGCTCAACTGGTAGCTTCCTGGTGAGGGCCTCAGAATAACAGGGACAGGGCCTGGAAAAAGCTCCCTGTGTTGTGTCCTACAAACCCGTCCAGCCACTCAAAGCCCACCCACCCCCCAATTATTCTCAGAATGGCTATTCCTGGCAGGGCTGCCATATGCGTGTCTCTAACACGTCTATTTTGCACGTGTGTGTGAGCTGGTCCAAAAACGGCAACACCACCGTTAGAATTTTGATATATACCACATCCTTCTACCACGTCAAAAGAATCACGTCTTAGTGGAGTCAGTACACTCAGCTGCCAAGCCATTGAAGGTTGACTAATGGAGGAATAGGGAAAAACGCAGTGAAAGAATCCCTGGTGTGCAGCTCTGGGCAAGGATGAACACCGCAAAAAAACACATTTGTGTTTGGAGGGAGGGCACAGGAAGTGGAAATGTTGCCTGGAGAGGCTGACGAGCTCATTCAGACAGGCCAGTCATCGTTGCCTACTGCGGAGTGATCAGCCTGGGTGCGTACATTTTCCTTTCCTTTATTTCAGGCCTGTGCAACTGGCCGCTGCTGATCACATGTTAATAGCCAGGCCTGCAATGCATTAGGCAGGCAACCTTTCAATCCCTCTGGAGACACCTTGTTCATGACTGGTGGCCAGACCTAGTTTTAATAAGCATGGCCCTGTATTGCTTTCTATCAGTTCCTGTGAGGAAGTTATATGCTTGCCAACAGTTTGCAGGAAATAAACACCCTATCCCTTTAATAGGGGCTAAATGATATCGATAAATTACATCCCAGTATAACATCTCTACTGATAGGTGCAGAATTTTTTCCCCCTCCATAGTGTTGTCCTAAATGTCCACGAGCCCTCTTTGCCCAGCCCCAAAGCTGCTTAACATTTTGTCAGCCTACCGGGTATTTCTGAAGAATAGTTAAATGATGTGCCATTTCCTATACTGCTTTGCTTATTTGAGGATTTTATCTCGCTTCTTCACAACACAAAGCGGCTGATAAAGTTCCAGCATACAACAAAACCAATACTGAGGGGCAAAACCCTCAAAATTGGGTCACAAAAGATCTAGAAAGCGCAGAAAGGCCATATCTAGTACTTGGAGAAAGCCCCACATTTGGCAAAACAAAGTTCCTCGGGGAGAACACCTTTTAGCTTTCAACTCTAAAAAAAAAACAGCAACCTCCATTTAGAAATTTCACCCAACTTTGTTTGGGAGTTCGAGGGTTAAACATCACCACTCCCTCAATTTAATCTGATTTTTGTTTCCAGCCTCTTCCCTCCGAGGAGAGCTCAGGGCAACTTAACCGGGGGCCGTTCCCCTCCATTTATTGCTTTTTACCTCATCCCTCTTTTCTTGTGATTCCCTCCTGTTGTTTTCCCTCCAATTTCAGACAATATGTTCATGATACAAAAGGCAATATGCTCATGATACAAAAGTGGACATTTGGATGAAAAATACTACTCCACTTCAGACTGCAGGCAGAGAATCACATTTTTAGAAACCATTCCCTGCAGAAACGAAAACTAGACTTCCAGGGTACAACCATCTAGACCTTTTTTCCCTTGATATACTAGATTTCTACTTCCCAGGGTTTTATGTGAGGACTTCCTCTTCATCTCCATAGTCTGAAGTGATTCACTGTGCTCATAATACTCTCAAAGGCTATGCCATCTCATTCTATTGTGCAAATGAAGGATTCTTTTTTTTCTTTCTTTTCAACAGAGGTCAGTTTACAAAGTCATCGAGTACTGAGTAGTTTAGCAAGGTTATGTGCACCTGTGAATCAGTCATAAAACAAGAAAGGAGATAGTTTAAAAATCTGGCAGCAGTTAATAGCCTTGTTGAAGAAAGGTCACATTTGTATTTTTCTTTCTCCTACAAGAGTTGCTGTGCTTTGAACAGCAGTGTGACAGGCAGCAGTTCAACAGGTGGGCATGTTCCTGTCACACAGCTATTAAAAACGTAGGAGTCCTGTGCTGAGAAAAAGGAGATAGGGTCCATATCTGTTGACAACAGGGTTCGTTCAAGGTCTGTGGTACGAACTCTGCCCCTACCAGGAGAATACAGTGGATCCTGCTAAGTCCTTGGGGGGGGGGGGGGGGGGCTTTTGGGAATGGGGTTGATAAATTCCGCACCTTTGCTCTCTCCCCTCCTGCAATGTTTTCAAGTATAAAAAGCTTCTCTCTTTCTCTCTCTTGTACTTTTTGGTGAAGCCGTGGGTGGGTCACCATGGCAACAACTGAGATATTTTCGATGAAGAAGGGGACCTTTCTTGGACAGGTTCCTTACTCTTATCTTGTTCCCCCGCCACGCCATCCTTCCCCTCCTGTACCAATGGAGATGGGAGTAGCAATGGGAAGGGGCTAAACATGGCAATTTCTTCATGGGGCCACAGCAAAGGGGCTATGACTGGAGCAAAAAAGTAGGAATATTTAGAGAGAGGCTGTCACTGAAGCTAAGGCTGTTTGTTTTGCTATAGGGGCAGGCTATTCTTGCCCATCTATATAGGCTACAAATTCCACCCTCTGAGGTGTTGTAGACCTTGAAGTAATAATATATTGCCTCTGGTATTGCGCAAGTAGTACTCCTTTTCACACCCATGCTGTGGATGTGTTGGAACTAGAGGGTGGGATCCAGCAGGTTCTCACAGGTTCCCTGGAGTGGGTTATTAATTATTTGTGTGTGCGAGGGAGGGGTTACTGGTGGTGATTTTAAGCCACATGATTTTTTTGCCCTTGGATTCGCCCCTCCTCTCCAGCGATAGCGTGCAGAACTTGAAGCAGTCTAGCAGGAGGTGCACAGGCATTACAGCAGCCTAAACCTGCGCATTCGTGGATTTCCCACCCAAGGACCGGCGCAGTGGCTGCGTCCTTGCCACAGCCCCGCCCAGGAATGCCGCACCCCCGGAATGCCCGGCCACGCCCGTCGGCAGTCCTCAGCCTAGCCCAGCCTAACCCCATTGGCGCTTCACATACCAGTTTGAATCACACCACCATGGGAACCTGTTACTAAAATTTTTGGATCCCACCACTGGTTGGAACCCAATGCACTGTGGTTCTTAACTTCAGTGGTCCTGAACAGAAAGTTATCTCCAAGTCTTTAAGCCTGATTAATGAAGATGAATTTGTTCCTAGTGTTTCAATGAATTTGTTCCTAGTGGTTTTAAGATTATGAAGAGTTATGTATTGTAAGATAAGATTTTTGTCCCCTTTATTCTTTTTGGCTTCACAGGCATGATGATGAGGAGAAGATTTTGAATGGCAGTGCAATTTCTTCTTTGGGGAAGAGCCTTCTGTGTAGTGCATAGATTAGCATTCAGGATGCCACAAGGGCTAACTGCCAGCTATGCGGTAGGAAAGGAATCCCCTTGTCTATATCAGATTGGTTGGTGGTCTAAATTAATTTCAATCTTTAGGATTCAAAAGGCTCAGTGTTGAAACATGTGGTAGAGAAAGAGCTTTTGGATTTATATCCCCCCTTTCTCTCTGCAGGAGACTCAAAGGGGCTTACAATCTCCTTTTGCCCTTCCCTCAAGCTCACAACAAACCACCCTGTGAGGTGGAGTGGGGCTGAGAGAGAGCTCAGAAAAGCTGTGGCCCCAGCCCAAGGTCACCCGGCTGGCATGTGTGGAGTGCACAGACTAATCTGAATTCCCAGATGAGCCTCCTACAGATCCAGGCTGACAGAGCTGGGAATCAAACCCAGTTCCTCCAGATTAGAATGCACCTGCTCTTAACCACTATGCCACTGCTGCTCCTAAGCACAGACCTAAGGGTAGGCCTAAGCATGTGCAGAGTGCCTCTCCCTCACCACTAAAAAATGACAGCCAGCATTTACTGTCTTGGAATGAATGACAGAAGAGTTTCCAGAGCAGTTGGTGCGATCCTCCCAGGCAGATTCTAGCCCTGGCATGTCTCACTCTAGGAAGCCAGCACTTCCTTGCAGGGATCCTGGAACAGCTGTGGCCCAGGTGGAACAGGTCCCAGGTTCAGACCCTGGCATATCCAGCTTGAAAAGATCAGGTTAAATCCTCAACATCTTCAGCTAAAAGTATCTAGCAATATGTGATAATACAACTCTCTACCTGGGACAGCTGCTGCCAGTCAGAGCAGGTAATACTGACCTCAACAGACCAGTAATCCGGACTATGGCAGCATCATGTGTTTGTCCCCCAATTCTTTTGTAGCATATAGTTTGACTTACTTCCTTGAGTCACCCAGACCTACCTGCAATCACCCTGTCTCCGTCCTACCCTCTGTATCAAATGATGCTTTAGAGTGCCCAAATGTCTCTATGGCTGGGTGCCTGGGGTTTTACCTTTGACCTTTCCTAGTTTGTAGATGGGGTTTGGAATGAATGTCCTTTGAGAGAGTTTTCTTGGGACTAGAACAGTTGTTGTTTTGAACTCATGTGTAGGTCACCAGGCCAGGAAACATATAAGAGGCAAAGCAAGATTAATTCAAACGAAAAAGACTTCGATTGCAAGTATGTTTGCAGGGAGTGGAGTGGTTTAAGGTATGAAAGTGACCCCCTCCAGTGGACCCAGATTGCATCTCAAAGCCTTTCTGTGGCTCCCTGTTGGAAACATGATTACAAAACACACATTTTCTAGTTTTTTAAATTTTTTCTTTGTCCCTCTTGGCTAGGTGGGAAATATAAATAGCCTGTTCTCTTGGGTTATTAAAAGCAACAGATTAAAGGCAGTACAAGTGAGGGGGCCCTTTTTATATAACAAGATTGCAACCCCTAGAATGATTTTCCTTTCACCACACAAAGTACCTCCTCCATTGTCCGTCACTGAATGTATTATACCCGCCCCCTAAACTAATACAGATTGCAGCATTCAGTCCCTGGTTTCAGATACAGCAGCATGGATGTGAAGCCTGCGTCTGTCAGAAGGGCCTTTGCCTCTTTTGTGATCATCCTGAGATTAAAGGGAAGGAAGGAAGACTTAGTAGATGGTTGCATCTTGTTCCAGTATCACTGGGGCTGCGTTTTTATGGCTTCTACAGTCCTGGGACTGGGCCATTTACAGAGGCCCAGAAGAACACCAGTTGCTGTAGAAAGCTACAATAGAGTCTCCCTGCTCCATTTCCTTGGTGGAAAGGACAGTCAATCAGAGAAAAGCACTTTCAGCCCCAAAATGCTGTATCAAAGGAAAAGGATGAAAAGGGGTCCTTTTCAGCAGCACGGCTGATTTTTTACTACATTATTGGACACCAGGAGGCTACTTGCTTCTCTTGAGTCATATCCTTTGACTCAGCTTCATATCACTGTACTCTGGCTGGCTTAACAACTCCCAAAGGGTTTCTTTCATATCACCTATGGATTGCTTTTTTACCTAGGAGGTGCAGAGTCTCCCTTCTTTGGAGGAGGTTTTAAAGAGAGGCTGGATGGCCATCTGTCAGGAGTGCTTTGATTGTGTGGTTCCTGCATGGCAGGGGGTTGGACTTGTTGGCCCTTGGTGGTCTCTTCCAACTCTATGATTCTGTGGTGCCAGGGATTGAATCTGGGACCTTCTGCATGCAAGGCAGGTACTCTGCTACTGAGCCAGAACCCTACCAAAGTGGGAACTGAAGCTTATGATCTGCAATAACAGGCCCATAGCAGCAGATGTTTTTTGGCCAGCAGGGGAAAACAGCAGCTTGCCATAACTAACACTGTCCTTACAACTAAGAGAAAAAAAGGGGGGTGAGAGCGAACATGACAATCCAGTGTTTTGAGAATACATACATCATATACACTTCTACTTTAGTCCAGAGCTAACAGCCGGTAGGTGGCAAGCTGCTGTATGCATTCAGGAAGTGTGTATATTCTGTGGCAAAACCCAGTTTTGTTAAGCTGCCAAGATCAGCTCAAGTGCCTGGGAGGCAGGGTTGTTTCCCACCACATCTCTCTTTGTAGGGCAGTCCACCTGGTGGAGTGTAAAGCTGGATTGGGCCAGAGAGTGAACTGCTACTCAGAAAAAGGGTTGGGAGGAAGGCTGGAGGCGGGGGGGGGGGGTTGTGCTCAGCAAAGGGATTGAGATTTTGTTTTACAGAAGCCCAAAGCTGTGTGTGTGTGTAATATCATTACTGTTAATTTAACAACTTAACAATAGTAAAGCTATGCACCATTTTGGAATAGTCAAGCTGCTTCCATACATTGCTTAATTCTTCCCCTGCTCTTCCTCCAAAAGAGTTTAATGTGGGAGTTTACCAAAAGTCGCTACCGCTTCTTCTGCCCAACCACTTTATCCTCCCACAGCAACCCTCTGTAAAATGTAGGTTGGGCTGGGAGACTAGCCAGGCAACTCCATGTGGCCTTAGCGGATTTGAGATCAGGTCCTCAGGCCAGCATAGCCTATCCGCACAACACTTCAATTCTTCCAAAAGGAAATTGGAAAGGATCCAATGCTTTAGCCAAACCTACAGGATAGTTTCAGGTGGAGCAGTGGTGTTGGTCTGAAATAGAACACTACTAGATTTGGGCCTAGTGCCTTAAAGACCAACAGGATTTTCAATGCTATATATTTTTTGATGTTCAAGGCTCCCTGGGTCGAAGTAATATCACTGATATTGGGGAGCCGGGCCCTGAAACTTGGAGAAGGCAGTCTTATCAAAGGCTCCTTTGTGGATTCATGGCAGAAATATGATCTGAACCCAGGTGAAGATTCAGGTGAACCCAACCCTGATTCAGGTGTGAAGAATAGTGTACTAGAAATAATATTTACTCACGTGGCCTTCCATTCCAGGTACTGGGCAACACTGGACCTCAGTATCAGGAAGCGTGGGACATCAGTGGTGGCCTGCATTCAGAGCTACCCTGGTATGCCCTGGGACCAATGCCAGCTCTGTGTGGTCCCTTCTCGAGGAATGACAAAGGGATGCTCAGCTTGCAAAATACTTGACCCTGGGAGAGAGAGCAGCTGCATGAGCTCAGGGGAAAGGAGGGGGTCAAAAATGTGCGACGGGAAACAAGAAAATAACTCCACAGAGCATGTGGTTTGAATGATCACGAAGAACCACTCCCGTGTGTTTGTGTCTGAGTGCATGTAATACATACTCCTCCTCATACAGCAAAGGCATATGTGTGAATGAAGTAAAGCTTATAGGGTTGCCAGCAAACAGGTAAGGGAAATTCCTGAAGATTTGGGGAGTCCAGGGCTGGGGGAGGGACCTCAGCCAGAGGATTTAATGCAAGCAGAAAACACCCTCCAAAGCAGCCATTTTTTTTCCAGGCGAATTGATCTCTGCTTAGTCCTGGGGACCAGTTGTGATTCTGGGAGACTGCCAGGCCCCACTGGACATTGGCAATCACTTAATTACAAAAGATTGATTTTTTGGCTGGCAGTGGTCCTGACCGGTATCAGCATATTCCTGCAAATAACTCGAATTAAGTGTGGCTAGTTAAATAGCTGCCCTTGGTAAGTGGCAGGGGAAGCACCCCCATGGACAAAGCTTCTGATTAACTTTGGGTGGCAGAAAATGAACATATGGAAGTCTTGACACACTGGATCACTCATCTTGCTTTTTACCCAGGGGTGAAAAGAAGCCTCTGTAATAACAGATTCCTATGGAGTATTAATAAAAGTGGCTAAAGGGCACCTCCCGATTTCTGCTTCAAAGCTAAGCCCGCACCCCCATGAGCTGCGCAGTACCAGAAACAAATGTAAGTGACAGGTTACATCTTAGAAATCCCCGCTCAACAGTTCGAGGAGTTTCCAGGAGACTGGCAGATGTCAAAATCAGCCTGAAACCACAGTTCCACAAGCACCAGGAAAGGGCGTAGAGTATGGTCAGTTCTGCTAATGGGGTGCTGTGTGTGGTTTTCTGGGCTGTATGGCCATGTTAGAGCAGCATTCTCTACTGACGTTTAGCCTGCATCTGTGGCTGGCATCTTCAGAGGATCAGATCCTCTGAAGATGCCAGCCGTCTGATATCAGGCGAACTATCAGAAGAATGCTGCAACGTACTGACTTTCCTCCCAGGAACCACACCAAAAGCACAACACCTAGTGATTCCCGCCGTGGAAGCGCCTCGGACAGTACAGTTCTGCTAATGTTTCCTCTCCTCCTCCTGCCTCCAATATAGGTTGTGTTTCAGTCAAAGAATCAGAGTGCCTGGTGACCTGGGGTTTAAATCTTGTTGCTGCCATGAACTCCTGAGTTTGCTTTCGGCATGCTGCTCTCCTCCAGACTCAGAAATCATATGGATCAGCTCGCTTGCTTGAGCCACCTGAAAGCTGTTTAGTCTATAAGTACCTAAAACCACACTAGTCCCATATTGAGGTCTAGGTTGTCTGAACTAACAGTAGGAGAGGCTGGTGAATTTATGGACATGCACCATTGCAGGGACTCAGAAAGAATGGATTTGGGGCTACTTCTGTGTTCCTGTGCTTAGCTACCAGACAAGGTTATCAACATTCCTGAGCCCATTTTGGGAACTGTTGGGGAAAGGTCCCGGAGGACAACTAGAGCTCTGCCCTTCTTGTCTGGTAAAGTCAGGGAAGCAGCAGAATGTATTCTGCCTCTCACACATTTGCTCCAAGCCACACCCATATGGGCGGGGCCTAAGCAAACAAACAGCAGCAAAAAATATCAGAACCTGGAGAGATGGCCAAATCCATTGATGCTCCTTGTGTAAGATCCCTCTGACTGACAGGGGTCTTTCGGGTGGCACTGCAATGCTAGACTTAGAAAACCCAGCACAAATCTACCATCTGTAGCTGCTATGCTCGTGCATGGTAGAGC
Source organism: Sphaerodactylus townsendi (assembly GCF_021028975.2). Classification (NCBI taxonomy): domain Eukaryota; kingdom Metazoa; phylum Chordata; class Lepidosauria; order Squamata; family Sphaerodactylidae; genus Sphaerodactylus; species Sphaerodactylus townsendi. Next base: position 26,374,743 of record NC_059425.1, on the reverse strand, counting down.
ATGATGTGCTCTTCTTTCACACACAGGTCAGAGCATACCTCATCTCTTTCGAGAGCAGGAGGGTATTGGTATGTCTGTCACTTGTGATACAAACAATTCCTTATGCCAAATATGCATTATATATCTATCACTCCCTTATTGGGGTAAAAATACAGCTTCAACGCGCCCTCCTCTGCTTTCACTCTCTTCCCTCTCCCCACTGCAGTGTTCAGCTATGAGCGACGCTGTTGGCCGCCCCCACACTCTGCAGCAAAGGGACTGTGCATTACAGAAGCTGAATTGCAAAGCAAAGGAGCTCCATCATGCACACTCCAGGCTGGCTATATTTAGCCACTGGGTTGCTGTTTTTAGCTTCTTGATTCAGAACCCAAATTAGCAGGGAAGAGGTGAAGGGAAAGATGCCCAAGCAGATTTCTAGACCTGAGGGGGGAGAGGGGGGAGAATTTTGGAAACTTTGCCATTATGAGTAGTTCTGCAGTCACCAACCCAATCCTCCCTCCCCACAAGCCCTTCTCTTCCCTTCCCTCCCCAAATCCACACAGGGTGCTACAAGGGCAATGAATCACTAACACATTTGCTTTCAGATTCACTGAAATTTAGGCTAATCTGGAAGCACATAAGACCTCCTGTCTGCCACTCTTTTAGACAGACCCTCCTCTTTGTTCAGACTCCCCCCTGGAGCAGAATTTTTCTAAAAAGGATAGACTTAACAGGTCTTCATTGCAACCAAGGCTTCGCTCCATAACCTGTTCGGAGTTCAACCCAGAACAAACTCTGTGAGATGTCCAGTAACAAAAGAATCATGCTTCTGATCATGCTCAGAGTATAACATTTTTCCTTCCCCACTGAATGAATGCAGCGTGGAGTTTAAAGAATGGGACTTTCTGCTCCAGACACGCTCAAGCCCTTGGACTTCTCTTGAGTTAGCAGACGGCCACCACTTGATTGCCAGCATTCCCCTCCTTTCTGACATTTCAGTCAATAACATAGAACTGACTTCTCTGATCAAAATTTCACATGTGCCTCATTCTAAAGGCAATGTTGAGGAACCACAGGTTTCTATGGGAAATAGAAATACTAATTAAAAACAGCTGGTGAATAAATACTCAAGTTTTGTTCTTGGGGGGCAGGGGTGGGGCTAAACCTGCTCCCAGCCCCTCATGACCAGAGTGGCTCCAGACACTGACAGTACAACCTGCTCTTATCTCTGAAACTACCATCAGTGAAAACAGGCTGTCAGTGTGGAAAAGGGCCTTGAGGGAGAGGACAGCAATGCATCTCTTCTATGAATAAAAGAAAAAAGGCCCCGGAGCTGGGGGAAAGGCAGCGTGCACATGTTCAGAGGAACTTTCTAGTACTGTACATTGTTCCTTTCTTTCTTTCTTTCTTTCTTTCTTTTTATTTATTTATTTATTTATTACATTTATATACCGCCCTCCCCCGAAGGGCTCAGGAGCACCACCCAGGAGCACCACCCAGATTGGATATGATGTGCCAAAGGAACATGGTTAAAGGAGGGATGGAGTTCCAAGCCCCACTGCTTCCTCTCTCTCCTCTCCCATGCTGGACTGGCCATATGCCTCCTGTAAAACACACCACTATCCCTCTCATTCATTCTTTAAACCCAAGAGGTGACCCCACTTGCCAAGAAAGTTGGCTGCTACTGTCTGAGGCCCTGGAAAGATTAAAGTTGTGAGAGAGCTATTGGGACTAGAATCACAAAGCTCTTGATTTGTGCTTTCATGTGTCCACTCAGTGCTCCCAGCACACGTTTCAGCAGCCCAGAAGTTTGCCTTAGCTGGTAAGGCCAGATCTAGGCAGCAACAGACTTGCCTTTTGACTGACTGGGAAGATTCCAAAGGGGCTGCTACCTTGGAGGATGGCAAAGCTGAGTCAAGGATTCCCCTTTGCAGCATTGTCAGCGCTGCAGCAGGCCTACATCTCTTGTCATTGTCGTTGCAACCTGGGTACAAGCTTTGTCCAATCAGTGATATTGTCCAGCCCAGCTAGTCCCGCACTCCACTCTGCTGGCTCCACTCTCCATTGCATAAGCCTGCAAAGGTGACTAAAAGCTTTGTCCAAAGCTACCCAGCAGACTACAAGTAAAATGCCGTGCATAACTGCACTGCAGAATTTAATGCTAGGCCCAAGCTGCTGTCAGAATCATATCAATTGTAAAGTTTTTTCTCCCAAAATAATCTGAGAAACTAGGCCTGAAGCCTAAAACAGGCCTGAAAGGGTGCATTGTTTTAGAAACTGGGGAGATTGAGGAAAGCTTCCAAGGGGTGGCATTTCAGTTAGAAGCTCAGAGTCCAAACAGCTTTCTTCACCTTCTCAGATCTGAATGCGGTTTGGACTCTATCACCTATTTGAAGTGTGGCCTGTTGGCTGATGCACCAGACCTTGAACAGGTGGCTGCTAACCTCCAGGTAGGGCCTGGAGTTTCCTGGAATTACAATGGATCTTCAGACTACAGAGATCAGTTCCCTTGTAGGAAAAAGCAACTTCGGAAGGCAGACTGTATTATGGCATCACATCCCTAAGCTCTCTCTCCTCCCCAAACTCTGTTCTCCTCAGACACTGCCCCCCAGTTTCCAGGAATTACCTAAGCCACCGTTGGCAACTCATACAATCATAGAAGAGTTGGAAGAGACCCCAAGAGCCATCCAGTCCAACCCCTTGCAATGCAGGAACACATAATCAAAGCACTCCTGACAGATGGCCACCCAGCCTCTCTTTGAAAACCTCGAAAGAAGGAGACTCCACCACACTCTGAGGTAGTGTATTCCACTTGGAAGTTTTGCTCAATGCACCTCTATTCCTCAAAGGACACATAATTTCAGGCCTATCTACAGCATCCAATATCCAGCACCCAATTCCTTGTTGAAATCTTGCCAGTTTCTTTTTCAGCCCTCTGTTCCTCTGCCTTTAACAACAGCTTGGACTGGTATGCAGATTGAGTTGCTGTTAGGCATGGGTCAGGATTTGGGTTTTTAACCTCCCGCCCCAATTTTGCAACTGGAAATTCTACCTAGCTCAAATTTCTTTTTGTCAGTATTCTTTTATGCTCCTCTCTTCTTGGTGCAGTATGAAATTCCCTCCTCCAGATGTTAGATTCGAGTCCAGTAGCATCAAGAGACGGACAAGATTTCGGGGGCATAAACTTGTGAGAGTCAAAGATCCCTCCAGTGGTTTTATTGAGGAGGCTCATTATAAAGTTGCTGACAAACCAGGAGGAAAAATATCCTACCCTTTTAATAGAGGCTTAAATAGTCTAAGTGTGGCCTAAGCTTATGAGGGCTTGGGAACTAAGCAGGGTCAGCCACAGTTGGTACTTGGTTGGGAAACCATGAAGGAAAACTGGGGCTGCTATGCAGAGGAAGGCAACCGCAAACCACCTCTCTTCATCTCTTGCCGAGAACCCCCTGTGGATGGGATAGCCATGAGTCAGTTGCATTCAACAACACATTCTTCTTCCTCAAGGGGAGGAAATGGGCAGCTGAAGCTTTCCATGGCATCAAGTTAAATGACAGGTGTGATTATTGTATGCAGATCAAACTGATAATAAAGGGCCAGCTAGCTTAACAGTTGGCAACCTTGGCTCACTGGTCTCCTTGGCCCAGCCACTATCTCTTAAGCAAGGCTTTCGAGAGGTTGCAATGGAGGAGAAGTGAATTGTGTAAGCTGCCAAAGTTCCGTGGAGGAAATCTGTGATGAAATAGATGGCCAAGGAATGATTCGGGATGCCTACTTAGGCTAGTTCAAAAGCTCATGCCTCCCCCTCCCCCTCCTATCTGTTCTTCCTGCAGAGCAGAGCAGAGAGTCAGACTCAGGGGCTCAGACAGGATGTGCATGCAGAATGTACAAAACAGTGACTAAAATGTATGTTTCTGCCCACTCCCTCCCTGCAAATCTTCATTAAATGACTGTGCCCTTTAAAACTTATGTTCCCTGTGGTATGTGTGGATGGAGACTCACTGCTCTTTGCAGGAGCAGATGGCCCCTCTTGACAAATGGCCACAGTTGTTCCGTATACAGAACTCTATGCTCTGTTTCTACTCGCTTGCTCCACAGACCCTCTTTGCTATTCCTGGTCCTGCCAGCTCAACAGTAGAGCTCAATGCCATACAGGGTGGGCACTTGCCAAGGATGACTGGTAGCAGAATATGATCCTTGAGGCAACAGAAGAGGACTTCCCACTGGTAGAAAAACCTCAAATGTGCAGGGTGGGTGGGTGTCCTGCTACTTATTTATAGCATTATGTTACTGGAAGAAAAACAATGAAACATTGTGGATTCATTTCCTTTCTCCCCCTTCCCTCCTTTCCCCATTCAAATGTAAGAACTGCCTTCCAATCCAGTGTCCTGCTTTGGACAGTGGTCAGACAGATGTCTCTAGAAGCTCACAAGCAGAACATGAAGACAGACCACCACCACCACCACCCCGCACCAAACTGTTTATCCTGGCACTTGATATTCTAGGTTTTGATTAAGGCCATAGCCCTATCTTTTTAAAAGGCCATTTCATAATCGTCACCAGATCTTGGTCAGACTAGGAAAGTATGCCAATTTTTTTTTTGTAAATCCCAATTCTTGTGCCATTTTCAGCTAAGCTGGTGTCTTCAAGAATGTGCTCCACAGCTGCCATTATGAAAGGTTCTGGGGGAACTTCTGTGACGTATCCACCTGTTTGTCTGGAAGTAGCACTTACGAGCCTTTCCTCTGTAGACAGTGCCATCTCCTAATGAGAAGGACAGACCTTACTGGTGCCCTCACATGAATGCAGGTTCTTCTTGTGACATCTAGTCCTAAGAGCTTGGGGGCAGTACAGGCCAGTACAGTTAATGCCATCTAGATTCCTACAAGAATTCAGTAGCTTCAGGGTTGTTCTCTTGAGCCAATGACCCCCTTTCTTTACAGTCAAGGCATATAGGTTCAGTCTTGTTGATTTTCCTGGGTCATTCACAGGTCACTCCTTCTTTCTAAGAAATTCTACCCTCCAATGAGTACTGCAAGCTGGAGGGGATATATTACCAGTGTGCTCACTTATCTGAGGATAGAACAGAAGAGAGCTGTGCCGAGCCTAATTGCATCTTCCCCTGCCCCCCAGAGAAGTTCATCCTCTGATTATATAGACATTCTAATATATGCACATACATCGTCCCTTCAGCATATAAATAAAAGCAGAGTTTGAAGGAACTTTTCAGAGGTTCATTATCACAAGACAACCCAATTGCATCAACAAAGCTTCTGCAATGCAGAAAAGCTATCATTGCATAACACCTTGGAAGTAGTGCCTCCCCCATCACAGGACTAGTTTAGTATTGCCTCTTTAAAAAAAAGAAATATAACACAGCAAATAGAAGAAGATGACAAGAAAAGCAAATCTAGTATGATCTTAGATCTGGTCAAATTTGTTTTCTTTTTCTGTAGCTTAAAATCTTTCCATAAAGAACATCTTGTCGGATGCATCCCTCGGCAGAGCCTCAGACAGGTGCAAAAGCATCCAGACCACAAAGGGTTATTCTCTTCCCACCATCTCAACTTCCTCTCCTTATATGGAGTGAGAGATTATGCAAAAGCAAGTTACCTAATTTAGGTTACCCCTCTGGAAAAAAAAAAGAACAGCCCAAAAACAGGAGACAGAGAGCTGTCACTTTTAATTTAGTTGCTTTGGCAACAATGGAGCCAAAAAAAGGCACCTTTTTTCCCTTTTCTTTTCTTATCTATTTTTGGCTCCATATAGAAAATGTTATTTAAGACCATACTTATTTATTTATTTATTGAAGAATGGCTGGGGGAGTTAATGACAAAAAAAAAGAAAGAAAAGGAACTCACTCACCCTCTACAGATTGCTGGGTGTCAGAAGTCGGAATTCCTGGAGAGAAATCCTATATAAGGGTGTGCTTGGCACAAGGTTTCTGTACTAAAAAGAAGGGGGGAAAACAGTAAGAATATGTAAGGCAAACAGAAAAATCCAAGTTGAGGGGTGCAAAGCATAAGAAAACAGGTTGGGATGATTTTAACAGATCAAACATTTATATTGTTAAGAAGCCACATAGGTACATTTTCTTACGGCATTACAAAGAGACGATGATTAGAGAAATAAGCACTATATACCAAAAAGAAAGAGGAGAGAGCCAGGCAAGAGTACAAGAGAAACACACCTTTTGAGGTTGCAGTTCAGAGCTACTTTTTGTACAACAGCCCATCAATTTTGGCATTTCTCTCTCTCCCCTGCCACCATCAACCGGCCCTGTTTTTCTGTTTTGGAGAAGTGGTGAAGAGGTTTGAGAAATAAATATTTTTGTGAAAAGGAAGAGGCAGGAAAAAGTGAAGGAAGAAAACAAAGAAAAACAATTGTGTGAGGAAGAATTCAGTATAACAGGTAAACAATTTTGTGCAAGAAAAAAAGGAAGAGAAAGGGGAGAAGGAAAGGAAGACTGAAAATCTAGAACTGATGGTTGCACATGAAGGAGTTCAGAAAGCAAGCATTTTGTGTGGGGAGAGAGAGAAGAGAGAGACATCAGTAAGCAAGAGCTGATATCTGGGTCTGGGAGCAAAGGGAAGAGAGAGAAAGAGGCAGGCTTGGAGCTTTGATTCCAACAGTCTCTTCTGTCTGGTTTATCTCCTAATTCGGTGCAGTGTTTCTTTGGCTGCCTCCTCCGCTTCTCCACCCCCCCTCCCCATTCTCACTACGTCATTCAGGAGCCAGTGACGTTGGGTTCCCCCTAGCCCAAAAAAGGGAGGGGGAACGGCTCTGCAGCCATGTCCCTCCATTGATCTGAACAAATCTTCCCACCCCACTTTCCTTAACATGCCCACACTCCCAACAGCCTATAAAAGATGGGAGGCAGGCTGTGGTTCTCAACCAGATCCACAGGCAGACATCTGGGAGACAGAGAGACAGAGACTGAGGGAGCCGGAGCGCTAGCCACGCGGATCTTCGGAAGCCGAAATGTATCGGTCGACGAAGGGAGCTTCCAAGGCACGGCGAGACCAAATCAATGCGGAAATCAGGAATCTTAAGGACCTGTTGCCCATAGCTGAAGGGGATAAACTCCGATTGTCATACCTGCACATCATGTCTTTGGCATGCATCTATACTCGGAAATCCATCTTCTTCTCCAGAGGTAACTAACTGGATGCTAGATTTAAAAAACAGCTCAATGCTTGAGAGGGCAAAGAGTTGCTGGAGGTGGGAGGACAACAGTTAAAGCCTAAAGTTGGGAGGTGGGGTCTAAAGGAACAAAGTGTCTTTGGGATGGAGGGAGCCAACAGGTCTCTGTCCATGGTGCTGAAATGTCAATAGCTCTAATCAGGACTGGGGAAGTGTCTGCTGTCTCTGGTGCTGAAATGGCCAACAAGAGGTGGTCAGTGACAGCTGCTGTCCCCAGTGCTGAAATATAACTTGCTGCTGGTCATACTAGCATGAGGCATGATACTTTTAAAACATTGCTGATTTCTCTGCTTTTCTTTATCAACAGGTACAACTTCAGAAGGCGTGGAGGGATTGCTTTCTTCCCAAGACTTGGATGATTTCATGCAGACGCTTCCGGGCTTTCTTCTGGCATTCACCGGACAGGGCAAACTCATCTATGTGTCAGAAAATGTTGCTGAGCACCTGGGACACTCTGTGGTAAGTATTTGACCTGCATGTGGGTTGAGAAAGGGGGAGACACTGTAAAATGTTTCCTATAAAGTGGAGAGACAGAATAACCCTTTGGTTTCGTACCTAGTTATGCAACAATCTGAAAGTGCTTCAGGTTCTGCTAGCCATTAAAGTAGACATATAGCATGAGCACTTCATCTAGACCTTTTGATCATTTTTATTTAATATAGTAGTACCAGTTATTGATCTGCCTATCAATGTCTGTTGGATGTTGTTTCCTTTTGATACTAGCAACGATACCATAGTGCTTTTTCTCTATCTCACCTGATGTCCTTCTTTATCCTCAGGTGGACTTGGTTGCCCAAGGGGACAGCATCTATGATATTATTGATCCAGCGGATCACTTTGTGATGAGGAACCAGCTGGCCCTGCCCTCTCCAACAGATACCAGTAAGTTCTTTCAGTAACTTTGGGGTTGTATTATGAAATGTAAGGGATGGAGGAATTGTGGCAAAGGAAGGAATCCAAACCAGCCAGCCAGTTAATAGAAAAGTTGACCAGCAGGGATGAGAAAGCAAACATATCCAGCTGGGCTTAATTCAAGCAAAGATTCACCAAGGCAATTCCAGCACTTTCCCCCCAATGCCTAGGCTCAGCCATAGCAAATGTGAAGTAACTGTAGAAGAAAAACAGCCTTCCCTCACCATCATGCTGCCAAAGTCAGCTTCTGAATACCAGGTTTTGGGAAGAAGGGATTCTAGGTCAGAAGTTTTGAGCCCCAGATTTTCTCTTTTTTAAAAAACAAAATAAATATTTGAGCCCAGAAATGCTTCCCACGTTAAAAGGCAAACGGCTTGAAAAAAGTGAAATCCCAGCAGAGTAGAACCTTCAGTGTTAGAAAATGTGCTAGCAGTGTGAATGTACGAAGCAGCTGTTACTTTCATGGCTCTCTTTTCTGACCTTTCCAATGCTTCTGGTATTCCAGGTCGACTCTTCCGTTGCCATTTTAACACTTCCAAGACTATCCGGAGGCAAAGTGCGGGAAACAAGCTAGTTCTTATCCGAGGGAGCTTCTACCAGCCACCAGCTGGTTCCTACTGGTCCACTAACCCGGTCTTCACTGCCTTTTGTACTCCTCTGGACCCCAAGCCCAGAATCAGTCCAAATTCATTCTTCCTGTCCTCATTTGAGAGTCGGCACACAAAAGATCTTGCCATTGTGGACATATCTGAAAGGTGAGAAGGTGCTCTGTGAATGTGAGGGGATGGGTGCCTGGCAGAAGATGTGAGGGTGCAGCCTGATACGAGCTACTGTTGGCAGATGATTATCTGTTCATTGGCCAGTACTGACTGTTCTCGTTTTGGTTTTGCTTGTTTTCTAGTGTGATTTTTCACTTGGGCTATGAGAAAAGCGAGCTTTTACGCAAGTCGTGGTACAGCCTGATCCACCCGGAAGATCTCACTCATGCTTCTGTACAGCACTACCGACTGTGTGAGTATCCCCACTGCTCTATCCCACCCCCTCCATTTGCTGTGTCCCAGGAAACAGTGACTCAGCTGCATCTTTTGGTGAGGCCGATGGTCTAAATGTTTCCTTGTGCACTTCTTTCTCCAGTAGGTGACACGAACGAAACCCAAGCTGAAATGGTCCTCCGACTCCAAACGAAAGATGGCCTGAATTGGATATGGATCTACTCGCTTCTCCGCTTGGAGAATACTGATGTCCCTATCATTTGCCACAGCTATATCATAAGGTAATGATTGAGAACCTTTGATGGGGGATGGGCAAATTGTTTGATGGGGGGCAAATTACAATTCTTAATAAGCTTAGCAATGGATGGAATTGTCAAGGCTTTTTTTCCATCATTTTGTTTGGTCACTGGTCAATTGCGGGGAGGGGTACACCATCTGAAGTTAGCCCTCTATAAAACTGGATTGTATCCCCTGGCCAAAATTGTCCCTCTTTCGCTCTGCCTTCAGAAAGGTCACCTCCACTTGCCTTCTATAGGACCCCTGCTGCATGGGAGGGACAAACTTTATCACAGGCCCAACAACTCAGACAAATGGCCGCTTACAAATCTGCTATGCAGTTGCTCTGGCCACATGGAGAAACAGGTGCTTGAAGCCTCCAGACTCACCAATAAGACTGTAAAGTCTGGAAAAGCAACAGACAACAGTGGGAACAAACAATTTACAGGGGATTCTGAAAAGAAATATTGCAGGGTGTAATCGATTCCCACCTGATTTCATTTTAATCTAGGGCTTTTCACTCCTGAATGAATAAACAAAGACAAACATATAAAAACGGAATAATTTAAAAATGAATGGGCAGCACAGTGTTCTAGAAAACAAGGCAAGGGGAATTGATGGTAGGAGTTTTATAGGACATTGGAGCTTCACAGAATTTATTATGCAAAAAAAAAAGACACTTCCCTGCCTGCGAGGAGTTTATAATCCAAAATCTGGGATTAGAGAAAGGTTGGAGAAAAGGGAGCAGGTGGTCTTGAGCAGGAGCAAGTCCCTATATTTTGCTGAGGCTGAGGTCCCCTGGGATACTGAACTAAGTTCCCCATTCTTTATTCTCGCAGTGATTCTGAAGCCTGGTGCCTCAAGCAGCAGCTGACCACCGAAGAAACCCAAGTGGCTTATGTCCTTGGAAGCACACCACCTTTCCTAGAAGGTCTTCTGTCTCCAGGGCAGCTCTCCAGCCCTGATCAAGTCTTCACACCTATGGCTAGCACCCCAACCAGCAGTGCTGCTGTGCCATCCTTTGATTTTAGTGCTGTAGGTGGCACAGACTGCCCTTCGGGATTCACAGAGACAACCTCTGCCGGTCTGCCCCAGGAGCTGATAGAGCCTGGAAATATCTCCTCCATGGAGGAGGCCCCTGGCTCCACACTCAGTCTCCTCGGCAAAGGCCCAGCATTCAGCTATGTGATTGTACCAACCGGCTATGAGCAGACTTTAAGAAGGGACAACCCTGGTGGCTCCTCCAAAGACTTTGTATGCACCCCTCCCTATACGCCCCACCAGGGCTCTGCCTTCCTCTTTGCCACCCAGGAGTCTTACACCTCAAGCTCTGCCCCAGCAGCTTTGCCTCCAGTGACTACTCCTGCTCCGTCTGCAGCCCCCACCACTACCACCATCACCACCACCTCCTCTGAGCTGTTCTACACCCAGGAACAATGCAGTGCTCTCTATGAGAAGTTACCGCCTACCCCGGACAGCCCTGGTAATGGGGACTGTACCGTCATGACCTTGCCTGAGATCAGAGGTCCTCTCTATATTGATGTGCCCATGGTGCCCGAGGGGATCCTGACTCCGGAAGCCTCACCCATCAAACAGACTTTCTTCAGATATTCTGAAAAAGAGAAGAATGAGATCAAACTACTGGCCCAGCAGATCAGCAGCTTGGCTGAAGCTTTCAGCTCCATCCCTTCCAGAGAGCTGGCCAAGAACAGTCAGGTTGCTGTTGACTTCTCTGCACTGGCCGCCATCCCTGAAGCATGCCTGGACTTCCAGCTTCCAAAGAATTGGAGGAGTGTTGACTTCTCCTTGTTGACCTGTCCAGAGGAAGATCTCCTGGAAGAGGATGCTCTTGAGACCCTTCTCCAAGACCTGTCTGCCTCTCTGTTCGAGAAAGGTGGCACAGGTATGAGGTGCCCTCACCACCAGTTCTGCGGTGGGAATGTCAGTAGTCCAGTGAGCTTGGACAATGAAGATAGTAGCCAAGGAGCCTTGGCTCCCTCGCCCAGCATGGACCTGCCTCCAGAAGAGCGATGCTTTTTGGAAGAACTGGCCTCCTATGAAACAGCCTTTGAGACACGTGCCTCAAACTCTCCCTGTGATGGGTTAGATGAGTTGTATCAACTCCAGAGCCATATGCAAGAAGGCTTCCATGAAGGTAAGCATCAGAACTAGGACTGGTAGGAGGGAAAGGGTTGACTGTTGCAGTGTCAAAATTTTGGACCTGTCAGATAAAGCAAAGGGAGGGTGGGGAGAAGCGGTCAATGTTGCACATATTTTGGTCCTTCTGCAACCGACCACACAATGATTGATGGCAAATATCTATCCTTTAGGAATGTTACAGTGAATTTGAAACCATAGAGTACTAACCAACCACTTCCTTCCTTTGTGTCTCTTTCTACAGATGGAAGCAAAAGTGACCCTTCGTTTTGAAATAAGTCCGTGACTTACTTCTCCGAGTATGGCATATTGTCATAACCAAGGATTTCCTTCTGCTAAACCCCACTGAATGCACTCTAATGGTGAACCAAGAGGATGTCTGCCTGGTGTCCTGCGATGGGGGTTTCACAAGAAGGACTTTTTTTGTTTGTTTTTTAAATAACAAAAAAATTATCTTGATTCTGAGACATCGAAGCTGATCAGAGCTAAGGAAAGGACCATTGTAAGGGGACTTACACATGTTATTGTATTCACTCGTAGTGAGTAACCTTGTATGTAATTTACTAAGAAGTCTAAGGCGGGACCCTGCGCCTTGGCTGCTTCCAAGGGCATTCAACGCACAGTTGGAGCAAAACACCTGTGCAGCAATTCTGCACATTATTTGGGAATGACTCATCTTCTCCCAGTTCATCCCCCACCCAGACAACAGAATGTGTAGGTGGTAATAGAACCTACAACAGTAAGGGCCAATGGCTGGCAATGTGTTACTGTTATCTTTTTTTTTCTTGCTGCTATCTTCTGCTAAACTTCTGTTCCAAAGAAATCTCAACAATTCAAGCTTTAACTCACCCAGTACTGATGGGGTGGTATTGTTAGTTTTCCTTCAGTAACCTTCCTCCTTTTAATTTCTCAGAACTACTCTGGGAGATTAATCCATTTCTAGTTCCATGACCATCAGTGTTCACATCCATTGAATCCATTTTTTTTCCATTCTGGGATGAATGTCAGACCTGGCAGAGAGATTGCCTGCAACAATTGTTATCAAAGGGACGAGTACCCTTTGCGAAGGATCAAGGAAGCAATACACCTAGCGGAACCTCTTGCCACCGGCCTTCCAGTTGCAAATTAGCAAGGGCAATTGGTGCGTTCCTCAAGTCCTCCTTTTGGACCATCATAATAGATTCTACTCTGAGTCACAGCCTCAGGACCAATGGAATTTTGCTGCTGTGAAGGCCAGACTAGGTGATCTATAGGAATCCTTATCAGTTGTGATAGATTTGAATTGTGAATGGTGCCCCTTTAACTGAAAAGTCAGGCATCAATATCTCTCTGCCAGCTCCAACCTCCCCAGACATTTCTTACTGGCTTTCAGCAGAATATACCGATATATTTTGCTCCTAACATGATTTCATCTGCTCTGTTCAAAACAAGTATTTCCTGTTTCTGCAGGATCCCAGCGTGAGCTTGTTGGAATGATTTTTAGAACCCCAAATGTCTTCCCCGGTCATGCTGCAATGTACAGCAACCATGAGTAGGGGGAGACATACTGGTCCAGATGATGGTACGGAACAGAAATGTTTATATATATATATATATAAATACTACTAGCTATCTAAATATAATTTAACAAAAAACAAAACAGTTTTGTAAGAGAGCATGTGAAATTCTCCAGGATTCTGTCCAAGTCTTTTGTTCTGAACACAAATTTATGGGTCCGATAATGGAGATCTGTGCTTCTCCCCTTTTCCTTTCTTTGTTCAAAAGGCAAATGTCTGAAACCTGTGTGGTGGCACCCCCCTGTCTTCGGAGCGGTGCCATCTCTCTCTGTAGAATTATCTACGATCAAGTATCAGGATTGAATCCTCTGAACTCTTTAAATGAATCCTCACATTGTCAGAATGTGGGATAGTGTAATAATAATAATAATAATGTACAATTGTAACACAAAAGAAGACTGGGTTTGCTTTTATAAAAACAGAAGACAGAAATGTCAGCACATCTGAAGCTGTATATTACTGGAGCTCTGTGTACTATGTATGGGGTCTTTGTGCAGCAAATTCTTGACCTATGTTGGGTCTGGATGTGAATATTTTGGAATAAAAGTGATTTTTTAAAAAAAAAGCTAGGGGGAAGAGTGGTTTTTTTTTGAAGCAATGATGCAAACACAGCATAAGGTGTATTATCAATATCTCAACATATCGATGGAATTAAAAGAAAAATGGGATAATAGTTCATATGGATTTTTAGTGTAAGGTTCCGCACAGGAGAATCATAGTTAATAACAACCCAAAACAATTGTGTTTGTGGGTCCAGCAGAAATTTCTTCTTGTGATATTTTTTACTATGTGCAGACAAAATCTGTATAGGGCAGGGGTCTGCAACCTGTGGCTCTCCAGATGTTCATGGACTACAATTCCCATCAGCCCCTGCCAGGAGGGAATGGTGACCCTGAAGATCAGGGTCACCATCATGCATGCAAAATACATAACTGCATATTTTGCTCTGAATATGGTACATACATGGATTAAGCTGTACAGACAGGTTGGCACACTTGTTATATTAGGAGAACAAGATGGTGTGGCTATTAGAGTGTCAGACTGGGACTGGGGCCCCTTGGGTTAAAATCCTAACACAGTCCCATTGGTTGGTCCTGGTCATTTTCTCTTAACCTAAACTATTCATTTTTTATTTTATTTTTGATTTATAGGCTGCCCTTCCCCACGATGGGCTCAGTGCAGCTTGCAACGAATATACACAGTGTCAACTCCTAGCACGTCAGCCAATGGCACTAAAACCTGATCTAACAAAGGAATGAGAAGATCTAATTGGGGAAAAGAGAAAGGGAAAGGGGGCAGGGAAGGGATGAGGATAGGGACAGGGAGGCCAGTTCTGTCGGAAATGCCATTGCTGCCCTCAACCGTAGGCCTGGCACAATAGCTCCATCTTACAGGCCCGGCAGAATTGAAGCAAGTCCCGCAGGGCCCTGGTCTCATTCGACAGAGCATTCCACCAGGCTGGAGCCAGAGCTCAGAATGCTCTGGCCCTGGTTGAGGACAGCCGGACACTTTTTGAGCCAGGGACCACTGACAAGTTGTTCTCCGTAAAGCAAAGTGCTTACTTGGGGGTGTATTTGTAATATTTTGGGATGCGCTTTGCAGGATCATTGTCAGATAGAATGAGCAAAAGAGAGAATTCCTTTAAAAAGGGGAATGATAAAAAAATGAAGTATGTATAAACGAAGGATAGATCGTACATATATAATCTGTTTCTCCTTTACGGTGTTCCACACAGCCAAGAAGTACAAACTTTGATCAGGGGAGGGGGATTGTCCATCCCGTCAAATTGACCGTGAAGCGCAGCAAGGACAGAAGAAACCACCTTGCTGGGTTTTTTCTTTCTGGGGCAGAACCCTCGTCAATTTATGGGCTGCTCCCATGGAAGCAAAAAATAAATAAATTCCTGCTCCACAGAATTTCAACTCAGAATCAGACAGTGGGAAAACAAGTAAATGATGAGAGAGGTCATATGGAAAAGAAGGAGAAGGAGTATTACAAAGGAAGTTACACAGACGCTGGATGATTTGTTCCAGTTCATATACCTGATCTTTATAAAAACCTTGATGGCTACTACTACTATCCCCCATGCAGCCTCAGAGAACCATGGCTGTCCTACGGCTATACAGAGAATTTTTTCACCAGGGTGAAACTTAAAGCTGAGATTTCCCAGTTCTCAACAACTCAAGAACACATCAAAAGTCCAGCATTCTGTCTCTCACTGTAGATTTGATGTTTAGGTCAATAAGAAGCTCGCTCCCCACATTTCACCATGCCATGAGACAGGCCATTACTAAAGCAAGGGAGCTTCAAAAACTCTGCAATGCTATGCTATAGAAAGGGAAAAACCACTTTGGAATGGGGGGGTGAGATTGGACAGAGTTGGCGTTCTCTCCCCTTCTGCTCAGTACTGGTGCGATCTTTGCCCTAAGTTCTGGCTGATCACTTAACATATACACATGCCGAGCAAGCAAGTGGAAAGAAGGTGAAGAAGAACAGAGAAAAGCAATTCAACAGGACCAGAGAATACGACATATGAGGAAAGACCAAAGGATTTGGAAGTGGGGTGGTCTTGCTCAGAACCCTTAGGGAGATGGGGAGCAGCTGGTCTCCTCGGGGATAATGGGCCAAACCACGGGAAAAAATAAGGATCCAGATGACTATCCATTTTCTTGTGCTCGAGCAGGGCTGGATGAACAGATGAAGTTGACAGTGTGGTGTAGTGGTAATAGGATCAAACTAGGGACTGTGTCCCAAATTTGACCCCTTAGTCTGGCATGGAGGTTCGCTGGATGACCTTGGGCCATTCACTCTCTATCAGTCTATCCTGCCTCATAAGCTTAGTGAAGATAAAATGGAAGACAGAAGGACGACTGTACATCACTTTGGGTTTCCACTGGGGGAAAAAGCAAGGCCTAAATACGGGGTCAGGCCTTTGCTCAGTCTAGTTCAGCACCGCGCACTTGCAACACAAGCAGCTCTCCAAAGTATTAGACCAGGAACTAAACAGGCCTTTTCCAAGACCTGCTGCCTGTGACTGGAGATGCTGCCACCCAGATGCATACCAGGGGAAAATGGCACCTGGGGCAACACCTGCTCCAGGCGCCCCCCCCCCCCGCGTGCCCCGCGTGCCCCCCTTTCCTTAGCCAGTGACGGGGCCAGGCTGAAGGGCACCAGGGGAACCTCTGCCAGCTAAAGGAGAAGGCTAGTGGGGCCAGGCTGCAGGCCTGCCAGGCACCCCCCACGTGACCTAATGGGGGACACCTGAGGGCAATTGACCCCCCCATGTCCCTCTGGCAGATTCTTGTGGGGTGGCAGCTGTTGAAGACAGTTGTTGTGAGGATAAAATGGAGGAGAGGGGAACAATGCTATAAACTGCTTAGTGTTGCCTTTACCAGCTCCAGGTTGGGACATTTCTGGATACTTTGGGGGCAGAGCCTGGAGTGTTTGAAGAGGCAAAGGCCTCAGCATAATGCCATAAAGACTACTTTCCAAGCCATTTTCTCCTGGGGAACTGATCTCTGCAGCCCAGGGTCGGAGCGAGGGGGAGCTGCGTCCAGGGCACAAATGCGCCCTGCACCCCTGCCCCACCACAGCTACACCACGCCCCTGCACTGGGCCGCACCCGGTGCATCACGCACCCCCTCTTCCCCTTGGTGCTACATCACTGCTGTAGCCTGGAAATAAATCAGAATTCAGGGAGCTCTCCAGCCACCACCTGGAAGTTGGCAACCTAATGGGGTATACGTGTATATAACAGAGCTAATGTATTTTGTAAGAAGTTGGGCCAGAAAATATTTTATTAGTATCTTGCCTGCCTTCTACGCTGCCTTCATTCCTGTTTATTACTTCCTCTCATAATTTTTGCCTCTTCTCCTAACTAGCAATTCAGTCCAAGATACATATTTATCTTTCTTAACCAAAATAAATCCAGAGTCAATAAATTCCCTATCCAAGCCAACCTGTGCAGGTCATACATTCAAAGGGAACCTGAAACACTGTTTGGAAGACCCAGAAAACTGGAATTGGACTCTAGCCTGTTCTTGCAAAGAAAGCTCAGTTGAGCCATTTGTTATTTAAGGAATCTTACCGCCCTCTGCTGGTGCTGAGGCATAAGTACATTCTGTTCTGACGTGTCCCTCTTGGCGGGAAAACAAAAAGAAACCTGATGTAACGCCTGAAAAACTTCCTTTTCTACGCAGAAGATCAAAGCGTACGGAGGGTCATTGTGAAGGTCAGGAGAGGAAATTGGTGCACATTCAATGTTTAGCCCTGGATATAGGGGCGGCGGGGTGGGGGAGTGGGGCTTCATTGCAATATCTGCTCTCGGTTAAAAGGTTTCTCCAGCTTGTGTGTTATGAGACATTTCACCGCCTAGATTTCTAATGCGAGAGAAGCTGACTTTATGAAGTGCTATTTTTTCAAACCTGGCTTTGCTCCTACGTGCCTTAAACAGGGCTCAGATCCGAAGGCATTAATTTACTGAGCCTACAGATCTCCTTGCCATGACAAGTGTGACCTGCTATATTTCAGGGCAGAAAAAGCAGTCAAGATTGCTTCCCCGAGTCAGCTGGCAACCCTACTGGCTCAGGAACCAATTGCAAAGACGGGCAGTGGGACTCAAATTCCTTGAGGAGGGGTTATGTGGCTTCCTCCATTCCTAAATGATAAACGCAGCTGGCGCCTCCCCCAATTCTTTTTCAGCACATCAATTTAAGGCAGAGGAGCAGATGTCCCAACTCTGGCCGCTGATAAAGCTGATATCTTTCTCTGGTCCTCAGTCTGGTATTCAATCAATACGGAAAGAATCAGAAGAAGGTACTGAAACTCCATGCCTCTGTTCTTCAAACAGCGTTATCTTAAACAAAGTTACGTCCTTAAGCCCATTCACTTCAGTGAATTTAGAAGACTATATCTGTAGTAAGGACTGCACTGCAAAGTGGTTGTGGTGGGTTTTCCGGGCTGTGTGGCCATGGCCTGGTAGATTTTGTTCCTAACGTTTCGCCTGCATCTGTAGCTGGCATCTTCAGAGGTGTATCACAGAGGGAAGTCTGTTTCACACTGTGTCTAGTGAGAAGGGAAAGTTTAGTGGGGTATATTGTCCATGTCCCAGGGTGGGGAACAGTGATGTAGGTATAGATTTTAATGAGGGGGTTGGGGGCGGGTTTCCAGGGAAATATCAAAGAGTTAAGTAGGGTGAGAACGAGAGATGCTGCTTGGGTACAGTTTATTTCTGTTGCTTTCCCATAGAGAAAATAGCAGGGTGGGGAAGGAAAATGTTATATGGGCCATTGGGGTTCAATTGACCCCAGTTCGCCCACTGCTCCCAGTTCAGCCCCAGGCCCAAGTAAAGGTTGAAAATACTCAAAAAAGTTCTGATCTCCATTCAGGGCTGTACAAACTTGTTTGATTGGGAAAGCAGCAAGGAGCTCAAAGTTCAGCAAAACAACAGGGTTCGTACTTTTCCTCTGAAATTGGCCCAGGCAGTTTGTACAGCCTCTGTCCCATCACCCACCCCAACTTTGACTTTGAAGGTGCTCATTTCATGAACCTCCATGTAAAGAGGCAGTATACCTTTAAATACCAGATGTTATAGCCAGGAAAAGGCTGTTGTCGTCTTTCCCTGCTTGTGCATGCACCAAAGCCATCTGGCTGGCTGATGCTGGAACACTGGGCCTTGGAACACTGGTTCAGCCAGGCAATGTAAATGTTCTTTTGACCGCTTGCTTATAAAGCTCCAGAAAGGTTAAGGCAGGAGTGTCCAACTTTTCAGATATTCATGGACTACAATTCCCATCAGCCCCTACTGACATGGCCAATTGGCCTTGCCAGCAGGGGCTGGTGGGAATTATAGTCCATGAACATTTGAAGCGCCAGAGTTGGACACCTCTGGGTTAAAGCATATCCATGGTAGAATGGTTGAACAATAGTCTATGATGACGAACTTGAAACTCCATTTTTAGAAGCAGTCTACCTCTGAATATTGCACTCTGGGGAAGGCTATTGCCTTCATGATTTTGTTGTAACCTTTCAATTGCATCCTTGGTAGAAATACAATGCTGACCTGGACAGATCCTTGTCTGATCCGGCAGTGCTTTATTTTGTAGCACTAGTGATGCATAGATAGTATTGCGTTTGGATTGCAAAGATCCAGGTGCAAATCTCCTCTTTCCCATGAGGCTCACAATATTTTAACCTAACCTACCCCACAACATTGTTGTTAGAATGGGGGAAAGCACATGTCACCCTGAACTGTTTGGAGAAAGGTCAGCAGGAAATGCACTGCTCTCCAAAACAAATAATTCCTTTGCTTTTTAAAAAAGATCAGATTTTGAACATGCTTATCTGTGTAACGCAACCTCTACCAATAGTTACCTCATCCCTTTTTTCCCTGCTTGGTAAAGACCAGTTGTTTCTGTTCTTGCATGACCTCTGCTATTTTCTGAGCCTGGAAAACCTCTCAAAAGTAGCCCTTCTGGTTTGCCTTGTTAAAATGGCTGACATGTAAAGGGCAGAGCATTAATTTATGTATCATTTTTTTAAAGGATTCTAGAATGAAACATTCCCAAAGACACGGCAGAACACAAAAAATAGCCAAGGACAATACCCCAAGGGCAGCAATGTGCATGGGATATTTTAAGCAATTTGAATCGGACTTGCTTCTGATGATTTCATCCCACCCACCCCCTCCCAAAAAATTAATTCTGGGCATGGTACTTTAGGAGGCTGCTGAGAATTCATAAGAACATAAGAAAGAGCCTGCTGGATCAGACCAGAATCCATCTAGTCCAGCACTCTGCTACTTGCAGTGGCCCACCAGGTGCCTTTGGGAGCTCACATACAGGATGTGAAAGCAACGGCCTGCTGCTGCTGCTGCTGCTGCTGCTGCTGCTGCTCCTGAGCACCTGGTCTGCTAAGGCATTTGCAATCTCAGATCAAGGAGGATCAAGGTTGGTAGCCATAGATCGACTTCTCCTCCATAAATCTGTCCAAGCCCCTTTTAAAGCTCTCCAGGTTAGTGGCCATCACCACCTCCTGTGGCAGCATATTCCAAACACCAATCACACGTTGCGTGAAATGTTTCTTTTTATTAGTCCTAATTCTTCCCCCCAGCATTTTCGACGTATGCCCCCTAGTTCTAGTATTCAGTAGCAATGATCTTCAGCCACTTCCTTAAAACTACAATTCCCAGAGGTCTTTGGCTGGAAGATACGGAAACTTAAGCAATACTGAAACTGATGTTAGTATGGGCTGCAGAAGTGTTTTTCTCACTGGGGTACTAGCAGCAGACTCATGAGAGGTTTCCATACGTAATCATGCCAGAGGAACTGCTATATGTAACCTGGCCCATACTTCAAATTTTAGCCAGTGCCACTGTTTGACCCTGGGACACTAGGAGAGTACCTCTGAGACTGTGCAGAGTGTTTTCCCCTGAGGGCTGCTTGGGCCTGCACACCTGTCCCCCCAGAATAATAACCCTCTTTTATTCTGACAGAGCATCGGGAGAAGCTGCTCTTGTTGAATATTTGCTAGCTGTGCAAATTGTTGTCTACTGCATTTTAACTCCAGCCTTTCTCTAAGGGTTGGCTCACAACAACTCCGTAAGGTAGGTTAGAGCCAAGGGAGCAACTGGTCCAAGGTCACCTGACAGTTTCATGCCTGAGAGGGAGAGTTTGGATTTGGGTCTCCCCAGTCGGATGCTCTAGCCCAGCCATTGTGCAACTGTACGCAGGCATGTGGAAGGCGGCTGAGAAGAGCTTTGGCCAGGGAAATTCCTGGAGATTTGAAAGTAGTGCCTGTGGAGGGGATATATTTCCCCACACTCAGTGGTATACTATAGATTGGTTCTGGTGGGTTTTCCGGGCTGTGTGGCCGTGGTCTGGTGGATTTTGTTCCTAACGTTTCGCCTGCATCTGTGGCTGGCATCTTCAGAGGGGTATCACAGAGAAAAGTGATGCCAGCCACAGATGCAGGCGAAACGTTAGGAACAAAATCCACCAGACCATGGCCACACAGCCCGGAAAACCCACCAGAACCAGTTGAATCCAGCCGTGAAAGCCTTCGACAATATACCATAGAGTTTGTCCTCTGAAGCTGAACTGATCTGGGTAATCTGCAGTTCAGTCGGAACTCCAGGAGAACACCAGTTGCAGTTTGGGAACCCTACGAGCATAATGGCCTTGATTGACACCTGGAAGCATAAGGTGAGAACAAGCTAGTAAATCGCACAGACACACTTTCCAGGCTTCTGGGACAAAAGGCGAGAAGAAAGGAGGGGAGAGGGACAACTGTGAGGACCAGGAGACATGAATCTCCTTGCACATGCGGGGTGTGGTAATTAAGAGAAGGTGGACTCTAATCTGGAGAACCAGGTTTGATTCCCCACTCCTCCACCTGAGTGGCAGAGGCTTAACTGGTGAACCAGAGGTGTTTCCGCACTCCTACATTCCTGCTGGGTGACCTTGGGCTAGTCACAGTTCTTTCTGAACTCTCTCAGTCCCATCTACCTCACCAGGTGTCTATTGTGGGGAGAGGAAGGGAAAGGAGCTTGTAAGCCACCTTGAGTCTCCTTACAGGCGAGAACGGTGGGGCATAAATCCAGACTCCTCCTCCTTTTCTTCTTCTTCGTTACAACTTAGATACCTAAGATGCTCAGGTAACTTGCGCCTACCCTCCAGCACCGCTTTGAGAACTGGACGCGAAGACACTCCTCGCTTGCCAGGTGAAGTCACACACAATCAGCGCACCCACAACCGACAGATCAAGGCAAGAAGCCTTCGAACGGATCTAGTGAACGCGTGCACGTGTGGACGCGGCACTGAGGAGGACCCATATCCTTCTCCCCCTTTTCTCGGCCCGAGAGCCAGCTCCAAACCTGCGCCGGGGGGGGGGGGGCTCCCACTCCAGACCGGCCACGCTTCCCTGCAGCAGCCAGGTGGGCGAGAGAGCGAGAGAGAGAGAGAGAGAGGGAGGCCTGCCTGCGAGAGGACTCGGCCTGCTCCTTCCCAGCCATTCCCGGGCGGGCGCGCAGACTCCAAAGAGCCGCTCCGCCCCGCCCCGGCGGTGGCAGCGGCGCGACCAGGACGCTCCCCCCCCCCCCGTGTCTGCTTTGGGGGCGCCCAGCGGCCTCATGGAGCGGGCGGCGCTGAGGAGGAGTCGCCCTTCCAGAAGGTGAGTCTCCCTCTCCCTGCTGGAGGCCCCGTCTCCAAAGCGGCCCTTTGGGATGATGGGAAGGGGCGCGCCGCGCCGAGCGGGGGCTGGCTGGCTGGCTTTTCCGACGCCTTTTGCGCCTCGGGTTCCCCAGACAGCTAATCCGGAGTAGGGGGCATCTGCGGTTTACACAGCGGCGTCACCCCTCAGGAATTTTGGGGAGGCTGGCCGCTGAATCCGCCCCTCTCTGTTGCCTTATGTGCCATCTGCTCACTTGAACACCGAGCCGGTCCCCTCCCGGGGTTTAATGCCAGAGGTCATCTATTTAGTTAATTATGGATGGGTTATTACTGCTACTGTTTTTATTGTACTGTATTTATTGTTTTAATTTGGATTATTCGATTTGTGCCTTTAAATTACATTGTATTGGTTGGCATGTTTGTACACTGCCCTGAGCCCTTTGGGGATAGGGCAGTTTACCAAATCGAATGAATGAATGAATGAATGAATAAATAAATAAAACTAGGGTGTGGGGTCTGGAAGACTGGGGTGGGGGAAGTCATTGGATGCACAGGCTTGCTTTTCAGGCTGCTGTTGGAACCAGAGGTCGACCACCCCTGAAAGCTGTCTTCAGTGGCAGGTATGGCCCTGGAATTTGTGTCTCTATACACTGGCAGAGTGGTTGTGGTGGGTTTTCCAGGCTGTGTGGCCGTGGTCGGGTGGATCTTGTTCCTTGTTTCGCCTGCATCTGTGGCTGGCATCTTCAGAGGGGTATCACAGAGGGAAGTCTGTTACACACTGTGTCCAGAGTGCTTCTCCTGGCCCATCTCATCCAGCAGGTTCTCGCCAAATGTAAGATGATCGGGGGAACGGGACGTAGAGCTTTCAGATCACTTCATTCCAGCGTGTGCCTCTCTTTTTAAGGCACAACCTTGCAAATGCAAAAGAGCAACTGGGACAAAAAGTATCTGGATATAAGAGGTCAGTGAGGCCCGTGGGCCAACTCAGGAGCAGGGTCAGTCGCTCTAACTACAAAATTTGTGGAAGAATCTTTATGGCAGGAGTCAAACACCTTTGGCTTTGAAGCAAATGTGCTTCAAAGAGTAAACCTCCCTTAGGAGGTGGGGAAAACGTTGGGCATGGCACGGGGTCACGTGTATGAGTATCTCCCTGCAGGGCAGATGTGTGGTTATATGCAAACAACAAGGAATTCCTGGCTCTCAAAACAAGTTTGTTCCCTTGAGGCTGAGTTTGCTGACTTGGAGAACCCGGGAAAGGTATGTGGATGATGAGGCTGCCAGGCACTTACCGGGAGCAGTCGGCACCCAGGACTGACCACTGACTGCTCGTCTGCTGTCATGTAAAGTGAGGGTCTTCTTGGCATAGGAGGGCATCAAACGGAAGGGGAGGGAAGCGTGGGGGCGGGCTGTTCACGTATTACAGAGTATGCAGATTGGGTTGAGGGAGGTGTTGGTGTCCTGATTAGTAGGTTCAGGACCTGGTTAGGTTCACAGGGCCTCTTTCTTGCACCATTTTCTTATCTGAAACAATTCCTGGGGATCTATATATAGAGGGACCTGCATATTCTCTGGGATTTGCGTGGGTTTCCCCAAGAGACTCAGTGGCACTTCCTGACACTGTTACAAGCTGCAAAAGTAACAGAAGAGGAAGTCAGAAGCCCTACTTTCGCAGGGGAGGAAGAGGACTGGGTATGTTCAGTCAGGAGAAGAGAAGGACAAAGAGTGACATGATAACCGTGTTTACATATTTGAAGAGATTGCATGTTGAAGAGGGAGCAAGCTTGTTTTCTTCTGCTCCAGACATGGAGTAATAGATTCAAAATGCAGGAAAAGAGATTCCACCTAAACATTAGGAAGAACTTCCTGACAGTAAGGGCTGTTCAACGGTGGAATACACTGCCTCTGACACCCTCCACCTCAACCCTATCTGCATATGTGAACAGCCCCCCCCCCCCACGTTTCCCTCCCCTTCCGTTTGATGCCCTCCTATGCCAAGAAGTCTATTTCTTTGGAGGTTTTTAAACAGAGGCCATCTGTCGGAAGTGCTTTAATTGTGTGTTTCTGGATGGCAGCGGGTTGGACTTGCTGGCTCTTGTGGTCTGTTCCAACTCTATGATTCTATAAGTCATTGTATTAAGTATTGCATACTCAGGAATTAAGGAGAACTCAAACTTATGTTTCATTGTGGTACAACTGGCATATTATGGGGACCCAAACCCAACCTGCGATCTCTGTAGTGAACTCACGCTGAAATCTTCCTTTGTGAGGTTGGTGGCAGAGCAGGGAGGGGCTTCTCTATAATTAGGGAGGCAGATTTCTGGTGGATGTTTTGACCTCATGGTAATTCACCTGTCAGGTGCAAATGCTGCAGGCGTAATGTACAATTTAGATAGGCTGTTAGAGTAGTGACCAGAAGGAATCGGCAGTCATGGTGCATGGTGGTACCAGCAATGTTGGTGGGGTTGAGCGGTTCTAGAAAAGAAAGCCTCACTTAACAATGAACACCCAAGGTCTCCAAGGTAGCATTATTTAAAAATGCTACCTGTTCCAAGCTGGGCACGTGCGAACCTTTATGGAGAAGCTGACCCTGAACATAACAGACATGCTTCACTTGAGCGGAAATGGCATTTAAGTCTCTAAAAGGTTGCCGAGCCACTTTTGAAGTAACTCCTGTGGAAAAATCAACAGCAGCTGGGGACTCTGGGTTTGGGATGACTCAACCTTAAAGGATGGTGAAATAAAATGTTCAGGGTTGTCTAAATGGGGGCTGGCTGGAATTTGACAATGAGTATTTTCCAGGAAATAACAGCTGCTTAGAAAAGCAAAAAGGGTTGTGGGAAGAAAAATGTACCTGCCAAGAAAGCTTGGCAAGGGAAGCCAGGTCTACCGGTGTTTCTATGCCATTCTGGACACCTCTGAGCAAACATGGGGGAACTACTCTTAACCACTACACCATGCTAGTTTGCATTTCAGACACCTGGAAGAAATGGAGAGGGGGGTTTAGGGATAAGCGAGATATGGTCATCCTTGGATATAAACTTGATAGAAAGACCAGGAAAGGATACATCAAGAGGAGTGTAACTCAGCATGCCAAAATAAACATAGTGTGATAAACTAGAATACATAATAAGAATAAATTCTACCACAGAATTACTATTGGCTCAGAAAGAAATTTAATACATCCTAATTATTTTCAACCCCCTGATCAGAACTCTTAAGAATAATCTTTATTTTTATGTAATCATTAGATTGATACACCTGACTCGGAGCACAAAATTGTCAAAGTGGCTTATAACTATATTATATGCTTTCTCTTTCCTCCACTGCTCTGCCTCAGATGTTATTCTCTTGAGGGGTACAGTGTGGCATAGGATTGGTGGGATATTCTCTGGCCCCTTCCTCCCAAGCCTAGAGACTCTCAATGACCTGGAAACTTAGCAGGGAGGAGCCAGCTCTTGCTTCTTTTCAGATATTAATCTATAAATGGCTTTCTGGGACTTTGGTGGATTCCTCACAGGGCAAATATAACAGGTGTAGGATGCAGTACAAACCCTTTGGGGGGGGGGAAGGGTACTTTGCACAGGTCCCTTCCCCAAAACGAGCCTGTCCCTGTTTTATTTCCCTCAATCTGGGATTTTCAAAAATCGCTAAACCTTTTGCAAAATACTGGGTTGGAGCTGCTCCCGTGCGAACAGCCAGGCAGGAGGCATTTTATTTCCCTCCCTTCCACCTCACTGTCCACAGGCAGGGAGAATCCTCCTGCCATTGCCCAGTCATTGCAGGGAGACACCTTTTCCTTTTTTCTTTTATTTGTATGTTGCACACGCACAGCTCCTCAGGTACAGCCGATCATATTGTGGGACGATCAGCATGGTTGCGGGGGGTTCATTTCAGCCCACCTGTGAAGCTATGCATGTGTTGCAGGAAATTTTTAAAAAGAGAAGCGTCCCCATGCACAAAAGCAACCGGGATTATTTCCATGAGCCTGCACGGCTCACACGTGAATGGGAAAAAGGAACATGGGTTCTTTTATAACAACTGCAACCTGTGATACATTTGCTGTGTGGAATTGCCCATAGAAAACAATAATAGAGGCAATGTAATAATAAGTAACTTCAACTTCCATATCATTGACTAGATAAATGCATATCGTGTTAAAAAGAAAGAACTTGTAGATGCTAGAAATGACTGCCTCTTGAAACAGTCTCAGACCTGACTCCGAAGGAGGCGACCTTAGACTTTGATTGTGAGTAGTGCCCTGTATGAAATCTAAGCTTTGTTGAACCAGTTGGGAATGGTGACTTCAGTTCAGCATTCATGTAAATAGAACTTACCTAAAAAGGTTACCTTAAAAGGTAAATGTGGCCATGAGGATTCAAGGAAATGTCTTAAAAATGAGGGCATTAATCAACCAAGTAAAGGAGGTTAGACCTCTTCAGGAGGCTTGGAAATTCTTCAGATCCATAATGACCAAAGTTCAGTTAGAATACATAGTACAAATTATGGAAGGCGCCGTCAAATCTAAGAGGATGCCAGCATGGTTATCCAACTCAAGGATATCATAAATATTTGTCTGTCTCCCTCTATTGTTGTCTTCTGCCCATAAAGACTCTTGTTTTGTTTGGCATACCCCCGTTAATTTTCATTGGCCCTCCTGTGCCCCATTATGTTTGTATATTTACCTGTTTTTTTATGAATTGTAGTGCTTAGGAGTAGTGGACTCTAACCTGGAAAACTGGCTTCAGTGCCCTACTCCTCCACACAAAGCCTGCTGGGTGACTTTGGGCCAGCCACAGTTCTCTCAGAACTCTCTCAGCCCACTCAGAGGCAGGCAGTGGCAAACCACCTCAGAAATATCTCTTGCCTTGAAAACCCTATGGGCAAAATCACACACATAAATATTTTGAATGCCACTTGAAAGTTTTACTGTTTGGACGTTCACTTTCTTTGCGACCTTAGTTGGGTTGAAAGGGCAGCACAGAAGTGGTTTAAGTAAGTACAAAATACCTAGAGCGGTGATGGTGAACCTTTTCAAGACCGAGTGCCCAAATTGCAACCCCAAACCCACTTATTTATCACAAAGTGCCAACACGGCAATTCAACCTGAATACTGAGGTTTTAGTTTAGAAAAAATGGTTGGCTCAGAGGCATGTGTTATTTAAGAGTAAGCTTGGTGGTAGTCGGTGGCTTTGCTTTGAAGCAACCGTGCAACTCTTCCAACGGGTGAATCACGATTCTAGGAGGGTTTACTCAGAAGCAAGGCCCATTGCTAGCAACTGAGCTTACTCCCAGGTAAAGGGTCGTGCTTTAGTTCTTCGCATGAAAATCGGTGGGGTTTAACAGTGCTTAACAGGGTTACCTACACTGCTTCCCCAAAACTAGGTCTTAGGTTTAATGCTAATCGAGCCCAGCGGCCTAGGCCAGTCTAGATGTGGGGGGGGGGGGCGTTCCACCTGAGTTCCACCTCTGGCACCTGTGCCATGGGTTCGCCATCACTGACCTTAAGTAAAGGCTTTCTTGAAAAAATGTTGTCCAAGCAAGGAGTGCAAACTCTGGCAAAATGAGTGGGAACTGAGGGTTAGACAAGGAAAATTTTGAGGACCTTATTACTAAAATCATGGAGACCATACAAATTCCTTTAAATACAGGAAAAGCAAGAAAATGGCTGGACAGGTAATTGAGCTGTTAGGCAATTTGAGAGTGAAGGGTTTGCTAAAAGGATGAAGCTATATGATGGGGGTGAGCTCCCTCTCACTGGCAGTCTTCAAGCAGTAGCTGAATGAACAGTTGTCAGGGATGCTTTAGGCCACGGGTGTCAAGCTCACGGCACTCCAGATGTTGTGGACTACAGTTCCCATTATCAGCACATTACTGACAGGGGATGATGGGAACTGTAGTCCATAACATCTGGAGGGCCGCGAGTTTGACACCTATGCTTTAGGCTGATCTTACACTGAGTAGGGGGTTGGATTGATGGCCTGTGGGCCCCCCCAGCTCTGTGATTCTACTGTGATTGTATGAATTGTTTGCATCTGCTTCACTGTGAAAAACAAAGGGTGTTGACCCAAGACGGAACTGCTTTTTTTTTTGGAGGAGGTGAATGACTGAGTTGAACAGAGGTGATGAAAAGATAATTCAAGTGCTGGCAAGTTAAAAACAGAGCCCTTATGACAAACACACCCAGAGGGTTCTTTTGGAACTCAGATGTTAAACTTTAGGTCTCCAAGTAATGATAAGCAGCGTTTACTGAAACTGTCCTCTCTGCTAGCAATTGGAACGTAGCAAATGTAGGTGATGCTGATTCTTAAAAGAGGGGGTGTAGAGGAGGAGTGGTGGCAGTGTCCAGGAAGTCACAGACTGATTAGCCCAGCATCTTGATAAAAAGATAAAATTCTTTAATCATTAAAGGAGCACAGGGGTGTTACGTGGGGGCAGGCAGTAGCAAACCATCTCTGAATGTCTCTTGCCTTGAAAACCTCATGGGGTAACCATGATGGCAAAATCACACACACAAATGTTTTAAATGCCACTTGAATGTTTTAATGTTTGGGCGTTCACTGTCTTTGGGACCTTGTTTGGGTAGAAAGGCAGCACAGGAGTGTTTTAAGTAAATAAAAATACCTGTAGTGAAGGCTTCCTTGAAAAAATGTTATCCAAGCAAGGAGTGCAAACTCTGGCAAAACAAGGAATTGATGTTTAGACAAGTGGAAAGAAAATTTTGAGGGACGTGTTACCGTAAGTCAGTTGTGACTGAACAGCAAAACACAAGACACACAAAGGAGCACATTTTGCTGAGATACAATCAGCATGCCCTTTGCAAGGGAGCTCCTTCTTTACCAACTTTTTCAGCTGTATGAATATGTCAACAAGACGTGGACAAGAGTAAGCCGGTAGATGCTAGATTTCTGGAAAGCTCTCTTCAAAGGTTCTTGAGTAAACACAGCAGTCTTGAGATCAGAGGACAGGTTCCCATACGAATCAGTAACTGGTTGAACGACAGAAAACAGAGTAGGAATACACAGACGAGTCCTTGCAATGGAGGAAGCAAACCGTGGAGTCCCTAAAGAGATGTGTTAGAACAGTTCTGTTTCAATTTCTTCATCAGTATTGGATAACTGAAGGTGAGCAGTGAAGACAGAGGCCACATTTGCAAAAGGTGTGAAGTTATTCAGAACGGCAGAAAACAACGTGGACTGTGAAGAGTTCGTAGAGAATCCCCCTGTACTGGGTAAGTGGGCGCAGCAAAGTGGCCAATGAAATGAAGTGATGCGTGCTGGAGGCAAACATCTTAATTTTACAGATATATTGATAAGAGATGAATGAGTGATGGCTGACCAGGAAAGAGATGTTGTAGTGATGGGTCTCCATAGAAATATGAATCTCATTGGTATAGGATATAGCACAGGCAACCAGCATCCTTTTCGGAAGGGGCAGGACAGATTCACCAATCTACTCCTCCACCAATATTCATGCTACTTGTTGGGGGCACAGTAACGGGGAGTAGTTTGTGACCTTTCTGTGTGTCATCTGGGGAGTTTTCTTAGCCACAGTAAGAAACTGGCACTGAACTAGATGGACCATTGGTCTGATCCAGCATGGCGCGATGTTCCTAAAATAACTTGCCAACGCCCTTTCCCTTCAAATCCTACATCAAATTCAAATCTCTGCTTATGTCATGAAAGATTGCTGGGTGACCTTGGACTAATTACATGCTGTCAGCCTTATTTACCTCACAAGGTGTTGTGAGAATGAAGCGGAGAACAATATTGTAGGCCGCTTTGAGTCCCCATTGCATGGGGAGGGGGAGCGGCAAAGTAGGTGATTGTTAAAAAGTAATAATGTGGAAGACCATCTCCCGGATTTGGTGTCCTGGGCAAGTTAGGAAAATGGTGGTCTGTGAGTGGAAGCGTTCTCTGCCGTGCCAGTGAGCACCGAACTATTCAAAAGTGTGTGTGGCTGGGTGGGCGGGCAGCAAAAGAGTCCCTTCTGCATCCTATTGGAGACTCTACACTAGACAGTTTTCAAGACTGCCTGTGAAAACACTGCTTAGCCACAGAGAGCTCCAGGGTTTATCACGCTAGAGAAACCTTTCTGCCTGTATCTCTGATAATATAAAATGGGGAGTAAGGGTCCATTCTTTTGAACTATTAGCCAGCGAACCAGACAGGACTCTTGCATTAACTTTTATCGCGCAAAGCATTCAGCTGTTCCCTTGATCCAAAGTAACAGTGGCAGTGGCTCAGGGGGTGTACTGCCCACAGGGATAGGGGAGTCAAATGACCCTGGGTGCAACAGCGGGGGTGCAAAATTGCCCCCCATCCCCTTCCTCCCCCACACTGACCTGGCTCGGAAGAGCTGAGTTGACCTAAAGTCAGAGCCGGCCTGCTGCCAGGAGCTGGCCTACTGCCGTGGCACCTGTCCATGCTGCCTCCTTCCCTCCCCAGACCCTCGGGGGCGGGGCTGGCTTAAATGGGCACCGCGGCGGAAGGCTGGCTCCTGGGCAGCCTGCTGTAGCGCCCTACCTCCCCTCCACCTCCCTGCAGGCTGGCTTCTGCTGTCCCCAGGAGGCGACCTTCAGGGAGGTGGGGGGGCCGCTCAGACTGATGCCGTGGCACCAGGTCGGCCCAGGAGCTGGCCTGCTGCTGCGATGCCTGTCCAAGCCTTCCCCCAAGCCCTGCCCCCAAGTGTGGGTGGATGGGGGGGCTCCCGGAGCAGGTTTGTCCCCGGGCACCCCCTCCCCCCCGATACACCTCTGCAGTGACTTTAGTGATGATGGGGGAAGACTTGAGTCAAATCTGGCCAACACAAGCAAGAGCCCACTTGAGGGCCTTCTCTGTGACGGTGATAGCGATAATAAGACTCATTTCTCTGCCACAATTCTGTCCACACAGTGTTGACTAATGACATTAGGTTGGAGCCCCAGTTATATCCTGCCGTTCTTTATGGCTCAAGGTGGCTTTGCAAGTCATTATTAAAACATTACCAATTTAAACCAGTAGATACCCTCCCCTGCCAAAGAGGCCAAAACCTTACTCTTGAAAACCTTAGAGAATAAAGTGACCTTGCAGTGCCTCTGAAGATTTCCTACAGTACTCTCTTTGCTTGCTTGGGAAGCCCTTTCAACAAAGTGGGAGCTACAACTTATTTCCTTCCTTGATTTTGTCCCCAATGGGGACCCAAAGCAGCATACCGCAAGCAAGGCACAGGGTCTGGTTGATGCCAGATGGACTATCCTAAATGTATTAAGAGGAAGCTAATACATATTTTGTGATTGGTGGACTATCTCCTGAAGTCTTTCTTCAGGAGATAGTCTTCAGGAGAAGTGTTTCTCTAATTTGTGAACAGTGGTATAATGTGTTGTTGAAGGCTTTCATGGCCGGAATCACTGAGGTGTTGTGTGGTTTCCGGGCTGTATAACCATGTTCCAGTAGCGTTTTCTCCTGACATTTCGCCTGCATCTGTGGCTGGCATCATCAGAGAATCTCTGAAGATGCCAGCCACAGATGCAGGTAAAACGTCAGGAGAAAACGCTACTGGAACATGACTATACAGCCCAGAAACCCCAGAACACCCCAGTGGTATAATGTCTGCCTGTATGTGGGTGTGGATACCAAGGATTACTTTTTCCAGTGAGAACTGCTGACTGAACATCTGGATTTCCCCTCTGTGTTCTAAGGGGTTGTCTAATTAGTGCTCATTCCTGTATGTGTCATTGTAAAACCACCACATTTTGCAAAGGGTTTTGTAACTCTTCCTAGTTTTGTACTTGAGTATTTAAATGTTGACTGTTGTATATTTCTGCATCCGTTTCAGTATTCATTTCCTTTTTGAGGATTCCAGCTGATTTGTGTGGTTGGCTTGTAGCAAAATTGAACAGGAGTTCAGTGGCACCTTTCAAACTAACAAAATATTTTCTGGATTAAGCTGTGAGTCAGCGCTTGCTTTGTAACATGCACGTAATGCGGCCTAGTGGATGAACGCTTCATATCTGATGAAGTGAGCGCTGATCAAAAAGGAATAAGGTATAACTCTAAAGGTATAACTCTAAAGCAACTGTGGGGAGCCGAGTTGTGATTTTTGTAAAGAGAAGGTGACTCAAGCCTTCTGTCTGAACTATTGCAGGCATGCGGGCAAAATGGTTTGTCTGGATTTGACTGCTTGGGCTCAGCTCTGGTATATTTGAAGTGGTAGCACAGAAGAGTGTCTCTGAGCAAATGCACAGCATGTGTCTCTAATTGTGAACAGTTACAGCTGACAGCCACAGATGCAGACGAGACGTTAGGAACAAGATCTGCCAGACCACGGCCACACAGCCCGGAAAACCCACCACAACCAGTCACAGCTGAGTTTGGGAAAATAGACTTCCGAACATAATTCAGCCTTTGTGCTGGTTTTTCTCATCTGTAAAGGAGAAGGTTCCAAATGGTACTCCAGGGTGCTCTTTCATGGCCTTCCTACCTGCTTTGCATTTGGCTGGCTCTCCAGCCATCCCAAGAATAAGCAGGAGCCTGACGCTGAAAGGTCAAGTTCTTGGATGCTCAGAAGTAGCCAAGAGCTGAATTTTTCCAACCCATTGGGTTAGACTTGGTGTTAATTCTTCTGTTCTTGCCTTACAGGTGCAGCTGTAATTTGACAGAGGTGAGATTCACACACTGAATTGCCTCCCACCCAGGGATCAGCCCTTCCTGATGGCCTCTCAGGGAACACCAAAGGGCCTCAGGGCCTCTCAGGGAACACCGAAGGACTCGTGAGTAACAGAGTCACGTTAGATATTGCTGGGCAGGAATTTATTTTGGAAATGGCCAGAACCTCATTTGGCTACGTATCCTGGCCCCGAAGTCCCAAGGGTGAATTTTGGATTGTGAGAAGCAGGAGGTTCTTTTGCGCATGTGCAGAGGTTTTTTAATTTTGGATTTATATCCTGTCTTTCTCTCCTGTAAGAAGTCTCCAAGTGGCCTACAAATTCCTTCTGTTTCTCTCCCCACAACAGAGCCCTTGTGAGATAATTGGGGCAGAAAGAGAGTTCTCAGAGAACTATGACTAGCCCAAGGTCACCCAGCAGCCTTTATGTGTAGGAGCAGGGAAACAAATCCAATTCACAAGATAAAGAGTCTATCACTCATGTGTACACATGGGGAAGCAAACCCAGTTCTCCAGATTAGAGTCCACCCTCTTATCCACTTCACCCTGCTGGTTCTCTCTTGCATAGAGAGCCAGCATGGTATAATGATTAAGAGTGGTGGACTCTAATCTGGAGAGCCAGGTTTGATTCCCAGCTCTTTAACATAAAGCCTTCTGGATGACCTGGGGCCAGTCATAGTTCTCTCAGAACTTGCTGAGCCCCTCCTACCTCACAAGGTGCTTGTTGTGAGGAGAGACGGGAATTAGACTTTAAGTTGCTTTGAGACTCCTTAAGGTAGAGAAGAGCAGGTTATAAAAACCAACCTTTTTTCTTCTTTTGGGCCCCTTCCTTCTGCCTTGGAATGTTATAATGTAGAATCATAGAGTTGGAAGAGACCCCAAGGGCCATCAAGTCCAACTCCCTGCAGTGCAGGAACACACAATCAAAGTACTCTCGATGGATGGCCATTCAGCAGCCTCTGTTTAAAATCCTCCACAAAAAAAAAAGAGAGACTTTGCCATGCTTTGAGACGGTGTATTCCACTGTCAAACAGCCCTTACTGTCAGGAAGTTCTTCCTGATTTTTAGGTGGAATCTCTTTTCTTGTACCTCGAATCCATTATTGCTTGTCCTAGTCTCTCGAGCAGCAGAAAACGAGCTTGCCCCCTCTTCAACATGACATCCCTTCAAATATTTAAACATGGCTGTCCTGTCACCCCTTCTCCTTCTCTTCTCCAGATGAAACATCCCTAGCTCCACAAGCTTCTCCTTGTGGGATTCTAGACCTTTTAGCATTTTGGCCGCCCTCCTCTGGACCAGTTCCAGCTTGTCAATATCCTTCTTGTGGCTGACAGCTTTTGTGGATCAATTATCATGCTAGATGTGAATTTGTGAGTTATACAGACATTATTTTGGAGCCCTGAGGTATAGTGTTGAAAATGTTCTGGGATCAAAATCTCATTCAGCTATGAGGCTTACCTTGAGCCAGTCACTATCTTGCAGAGTACCGTCTTGGTATGATGATACTGTGGAAGGTTTTTGGTTTTGGTTTTTAAATTAGAACACATGAAGCTGCCTTTTACTGAGTCAGACACCTGCTCTATTAGGTCAGTACTCCCTACTCTGGCTGGCAGCAGCTCCCAAGGGACTCAAGCACAGGTTTTTCTCCTCACCTGCTGCCTGCTTCATTTATAGCTGGAGGTGCTGAAGATTGAACCTCTGACCTTTTGCATGCATAGCAGGTGCTCTACCACTGAGCCACAATGCAAGCTGACGTGCTGCCCCGATCCAACATTAATTAGACCAATTACCCAAGTGTTCCAGTGCCCTCAAAGGGGTGTTTTTGCAAGAGGAAAGGCAAAAGGTGTGTCCTTCATGCTTGAATTGCTCAGATTTTGGGATTAGAAGAACTGGTGAGTTGCACTTTGCCAGAACCTGATTTTCCAGTCTACCTGTCAGCGAAAGAAGCCGGGTGTTCATGTTGTTCCTTCCTTCACTACCAAGACACAACATTTCTGTGGGGTGGGGGGGTGGGGGAGGCATCTCTGCAACTTGACTCTAGCCCTGGCCTGAAACCCTTTTAACCGCTGTGCCTTTTCTCTCCTCCAATCTCCAGTTTTCATTGTGTGGCAATCATTTTCTTCCTCCTTGGCCTGGGAACTCTCCTCCCCTGGAACTTCTTCATCACAGCTATTCCGGTGAGTGCTTTACTGTGAAGACATTTCTGGGCAGAAAGATCAGGGATTGTCTTCCTGGGCTCCGCCCCTGCCTCGCTCCACCCCGCCCCCTGCTCAGATTCAGTCCAGTTTGACTCCTCTGTCCACATCTACTGCAATTTTTGTTTTGAAATCCTGGAGCCAGTCAGTGCCCTACGTTGCTTTACCACCGACAGTTGTGTTGGGTGAACCCGCGATTTCACCATACCATGGAGAGGCTCTAAATATAGTGCTTAGGATTTGCTTACTCAGCAGCTGATTGAGCCAGGAAACTCAAGGCAGCTTGTGGTTGTGTTTCTGCTGATTTGCCTGCGTGAGGCCTGCAGCTTACCAAGCCAAGTGCCGCTCATGTGTATCCTTCTCATACAATTAGCTGGCCGTCCCTCTCTTCTCATAGCCCCAGGGGGCCTAATCACATATACACTTCCTGGATCAGTCCCTGGATTCAAGAAGAAGAAGAGTTTGGATTTATACCTCACCTTTCACCTGTAAGGGGACTCAAGGTGGCTTACAAGCTCCTTTCCCTTCCTCTCCCTACAACAGACACCTGGTGAGGTAGATGGGTCTGAGAGAGTTTGGAGAGAGCTGTGACTAGCCCGAGGTCACCCAGCAGGAATGTAGGAGTGCGGAAACACAACTGAACTCTGTTCTTCAGCATGTGAGGGCCCAATTCGTATTAAAAATATGGCACACAGGGGTTAAGCCTCCCCCCCCCAGCCATTTTTCTGCCCTGAAATGGCCTCAGACAACTTCTGTTTAGCTCTGTTGGGGGAAACCTCTTAAGTGATGCAGACAGTGACTTCCCAGGGTTCTTTGGGGGTTAGGATTATGACATAAAAGGGAGGCTTAAGCCCTCTCTCTCTACATGTATCAGTTCAGATCTGAATTTGGTCCACAAGTGTAAGGGAATTAAGTTTCAAACATGATACTTAGCACATGCAGAGCATGGGAGGAAAATACTGCATATTTGTAGGCCTTCCCAGGCAAGCATCAAGAAGATGATAATGAAGTCACTGATGGGGCCACAGAAATGCCGTGTGGTACTATATTCAGTTTGGGCAGCTTGTGGACTGTTTGCTCCCTCTTGATTTTTTCTAAACTCTGCCCTTTTATGGGCTTGTTTTGGAGTGCACAAACAGGCAACAAGCCATTTTTAAAATACAGGCAATCCTGTTTGTTTAAACTCTGCATTTATGAGGTTTTGTCCTGCTTTATTGTTTTGATCATTTTGCTTCTCTGTCTGTTTGGTAACAAAGTTCTCCAGAGATCCTGCCAAGATCATTAACTATAGTTGTGTTCCAATGGAATTTGAGGAGGGGTGAGGCTGAACCTTAGTGGCAGCATATCTGCTTTGCAAGCAAAAAATCCCAGGCTCAGTCCTGGGCATCTCCAGATATTTTTTTTAATGATTTTTTTAAATGATTGAATAGTAGACCTCTGCCTGCGGTAAACCTCTGCCTGAAACCTTGGAGAGCAGCTGGATTGTTTGATCCAGTATAAAGCACAGCTCTAGGGGCAAAAGAATACATCTAAGCAGTGGCGTGTCTGCCTGGGGACATGGGGTCACCCATGTCCCCAGGCGCATGCCTTTTGGTCACGTGGGGGGCACCAGGTGCCCCCCATGTGACCAAATGGCGTGCACCGCAGCCACCAAGGCCCCCCCTTTAGCCTCCAAAGCTGGAGCTTTTGAAAGCACAGAGGTGAAGGGAGGCGGGGCCACACTCCGACCTCCATGCAGGCCAGGGGATGGGGATGGGGGGGGCAGCACCCCACACCTCCCTTCATGCAGGCAAGCTGGAGCAAAGAATGTATTTGCAAATTTACAAAGGCTCATGGGTATATGGTTGAAATGCTCACCATAACTTGAAAAGATAGTCCAAGGCAGGACTGGACCTTCTAAAAGGAGGACCTCCTTGCAGACCAGGGAGTGGGGCAAAGGGGCGGGGGCCTGCTCCCAAGCCCTTCTCCCCGCCTCCGTGTAGGCAAGCTGGAGCTTGTAAAAGCTGGCTGATGCGGGGGTACCCAGAGAAGGAGTTGTCTCAGGGTGCCGTTTCCTACCCATACACCTCTGCATCTAGGCCAGGTGTTGAGCTGAGCATCCCCAGCACCCCGGCCTTGTTTTGCACGCTCAGCTCTGGAATCTATGACCAAGGAAGGCTAAAGAGTGCTTCTGGGCAGAAGCAGATTCTCCCCGCACCCTCCTTTTAAGTACATTTCTCCTGGGTTTCAAGGGACCAGTCCTTGGGCAAGTGTGGGCCCCATTTGTTCTCTTTTTTGTGTGTGGAAGTCTAACCACCCTGCCAAATGTGACCCTTTCCACAGTATTTTGAGTCTCGGCTTATTGTTGGCAACTGCTCTGTTGTTGAAGAGAATGAGAATGGGACTGTCCTTGGCCTTGAACCCACAACCCGCTGCACTGATGACTTCAACTTCAGCAACTGGCTGACTCTTCTCTCCCAGCTGCCTTTGCTCCTCTTCACCCTCCTCAACTCCCTCCTCTACCAATGGTGAGCACAGGCCTGGTCAGGCTGCTTAATTTCACCTCGTGTTCCTGCTTCTAGATTGGTTTCCCAACTCTTCTTTCTCCAGCCACAAATCCTGCTTTCCTCCAGTGCTGCCTTTTAAGCTTTGTACATGCTTGCCCCACCAAACATATCAATGATCCACAGCCGCCAAGTTTGAACTGTGTTTGCTTTCAGAACACCTCTGCGAGGTAGACTGTTATCCTTTCCATTGTGCGAAGGACAGTAATGAGCAGTTTGGTGAAAGCCATGCTGTGAGTCTGTGGCAGAAGTATAATTTGAACCTAGGTCTCCTTTCACCAAAAGAGAGGCACACTGGGCTTCTCAGAGCAGGCTCTGGGGTATTCCACCTGGAAACACACTCCTGACTCTGTTAATTAAATAATACGCACCCACAGAGACTTCACTGTTACTCTTATATTTTGAACCTAGGTCTCCCAGATCCATTGCAAAGGGATCACAGAAGCTCAGCTGAACTGGTAGAACTGTAAAAATTACAGTTTCCTGAATGATCAGATATTTCAAATGTGGCTTGAAGTCAGGACTTTCCCATCCCACCCCTTCTGTATCTATTATCTGTGCATTCAGTGCCTTTGAACGTTACGTTTTGACCTTTGTGGGATACTCCTTGGTACAGGGAAACAAGAGGGGGAGGAGTCTGGGAGAGGAGGACACACCGTAACGATCAGAGTAGTAGTAAGTCTCATAAAGCTTTCCACGTGTGACTCATGCGCATGTTAATATACTTAGAGGGGGGAGTGGGCATGTGCAGTGGCCGCACGTACATGTGATTGTTAACTCATGACCAAGGCATCTAGGCACATCTGGAGGGTGCACATGTGGATGTCATCCCCGTGATCAGGAAGGTTTGAGAAAGCGGCATGTGTGATCAAGAGGAATGGCATGTACACTCCTATGCACAGAAATGTCATGTTCGTGAGCCAGAAATCATGGTTAAGTGAAGGCAAGACTGGTCTCTCCTCTGCATTCACGCAATCTCAGGAGATTACCATAACTCAGATGTGACTTGACGGCAAAAAATAAAAGATTTCAAGCGCTGCGTTTTCTTCTTGTCTTCCTGCCGCCCAGCATTCCAGACAAAGTGCGCGTTCTGGGCAGCCTCCTTGGGATCCTGTTCCTCTTCTTACTGACGGCTGCCCTGGTCAGGGTGGAGATGCCCCCCCAGAGCTTTTTCTCTGTCACCATGGCGAGCGTTTGGTTCATTAACTGTGAGTGAGTGATCTGGGTTCTTTCTCTCCCTCCCTCTTTCCCCAGCCTGGTTAGAGCAGCCGTGGGAGACCTTCTGCTGCTGCCAGTCACCAAACTCCTGGATTTCTCTTGCAGGAGAGATGCTGGAAGCAATCCAGGCCTTGGAATAGGCGCTAATCATAATGTTCCTGAGCGTTTGTAGAATGCTTTGCACAACAACCTTAGAAAGTAGAATTCCCCTCCATATAATTACATACGGGGACTAAAGGCAGTGGTGGGATTCAAAACAACTCAGTGGTGGGATTACAACCATTCTCTGAACTAGACAAAAAGTTAGCTACCGGTTCTACTGAATAGGTGCGAATAGGCTGGGTCCTACCACTGGACTAAGGTGCTTGACTCAAAATCACATGAAGCGTTCATTGCAGAGGCAAGGTCAAGAGATTCTGATTCGCCCTTCAGCTACTGACTTGGCTCAGAGGCCGTGCAATCCTCTGGCTTCCGTGGGTAGAGAGTTGTTCCTTTGTCCCAGATGCTGTGCATGACAAAGCTTCTGCCTTCCCTCCTTGTCCTTAATATCTACATGCCAGGCAGAAATTCAGTAGGCACAGCTTTCCCTGGTGGAATAAATATCATGCAGCTGTTTCTGCCGTGCTTGTCCTGCAGTGCTGTTGTGGTGGGTCAGGCGGGCTTCCTGATTGGTCGCGTGTGGGCAGATCCAGGCTGCAGACTAAAGCGCCAGGCATTGGCCTTAGAACCTGCATTTAGACTCCGGGTTCAGTCTTGGGATGTGTGAGCTAATGGCAGGTGCCTCTGAGCATGTGCAGAATGCATTTCCTGTGCTGCCAAGTAAATAGATATCCAGCACAATCATCTCCGCCCCCCCCCCCCCGCCCCCATTACCATTCAGAGAAAAGAGCTTGCAGGAGGGCTTGAGTTCTGCCCCATTGTTGTTATTTTTTAAAAAAATTGCAGTTGACATTCTGATTCGTGGTCTTTCTCTTCCTTGTGCCCCAGCCTTCTGTGCCGTCCTGCAAGGCAGCCTCTTTGGGCAGCTGGGGTCCTTCCCGCAGAGCTTCAGCACTCTCTTCCTGAGCGGCCAGGGCATGGCTGGAACATTTGCTGCCATCGCTATGTTGCTGTCCATGGCCAGTAAGTACTCTGGGAGTTGGGGCATCTGGTGCTGGGCTGATGACGGCAGCCCTGAAACATCCATCTCAGTTTGGTGTGTCGAGAACAACAGCTCCATTGTGCAACCAGAGATGACTTCAAAGTGACTCTTACCCATTCCCCTGACCTCCTTGTCTCCCTTCACTATTCATTCTGGCTGACAGCAAATAGGCACCCTGGGCCCTGTGTGTGCTGACTTTTCCTCCAGTCCCCTTCCTGCTTGGATTGTTCCTTTCCTTTCCCTCTTTTTGCCCCCACTGGATCTTTGCCACCTCCACCTTTGTATTCTTCCTCT
Organism: Sphaerodactylus townsendi; assembly: GCF_021028975.2. Taxonomy (NCBI): domain Eukaryota; kingdom Metazoa; phylum Chordata; class Lepidosauria; order Squamata; family Sphaerodactylidae; genus Sphaerodactylus; species Sphaerodactylus townsendi. Next base: position 26,334,472 of record NC_059425.1, on the reverse strand, counting down.
CACTGTGCTACCAGTTGTGCAGGCTCCCTACCTGCTTAACAGTCATGCCTTTGTTACACCTTTCTGCCCGGGCCAAGGCCCCAGCAAGTCTGATCTGCCATCCAAATCCCATACCATCAGCAAACTGTCGGAGCCAGCCCAACCCTGAATGGTTAGAATATTTGTGAACATTCTGTAGTGTCATCTGATGTCTGGGAGAGCCTCAAAGGCAACAGTCAAATGATGACCAATTCTTCAGTCTGTTTTTTTTCCTAATAGGAGCAAGTTGTAGCTTTGACTACTTTGAGAGCCAGCATGGTGGATTGTAGTCTGGAGAACCGGGTTTGATTCCCCACTCCTCCACCTGAGTGGCAGAGGCTTATCTGGTGAACCAGGTGTGTTTCCGCACTCCTACATTGCTGCTGGATGACGTTGGGCTAGTCACAGTTCTTCGGAACTCTCTCAGCCCCATCTACCTCACAAGGTGTTGTGGAGAGAGGAAGGGAAAGAAATTTGTAAGTCCCTATGAATCTCCTTACTGGAGAGAGGGGGCGGGGTATAAATCCAAATTCTTCTCCTTGTTACATGCTCTGCTTTTTGTAAGCTTTTGCCCACCAGTTCAGAGAGGACATACAGGCAGGAGTTGAGCATCTGGTGGCTGTGCACCCCCTGCCCCTTTTCTCTGACCTTTCAGGTGGTGTTGATGCTCAGACTTCTGCTTTGAGTTATTTCATCACTCCCTGCTTTGGGACATTCATCTCGATCATCTGTTATCTCGTGCTACCCTACAAGGTGAGGTGAAACCCTTCCCTGCTGTTAGTGCCAAAGGTTCGCCACCACTGTATGTAGGTAGACATATTGCCAGAGAATGGGCTCCCCATCTCTGCAACACCAGCATCACCCTTTAAGCTGGCACGCAGGCAGGGATACCTGTGAATAAGCACTCCCCCCCCAGCTATGCCAAGACAGTATAGTAACACTGGTTCTATTGTGTGAATAGCATTGGTTTGCATTTGCTGAATCACCCTTCTTCATGTAGGATGCATAATGGCAGAGTTAGCAGCAGTAGGACCTCTGAGCATGTATAGAGTGCAAGATAAAGGACTGGAAACAAGTAGTTCAACCAAAGAAAAGTTGTATTAAAGTAGTTGCATATATACAGAGTATCCTTTAGTAAACTGACAGAGCCTCCGGCTTGAGACCTGCCCTCAGCAAGGACAATAGTACACTAAACCTTACCATATATATACAGTTCAAGAACCAATGCTTACAGCAGTTAAATACCATGTGACACTTAACAAGCAAATGAGGTATACTGGCTGACTCAGCAGGAACACAAAAGAAGCACAGGCAGGCAGCTGTTACCAATTTGACTACCCTGTTTCCCCTAATATAAGACATCCCCGAAAAATAAGACATAGTAGAGGTTTTGCTGAAGTGCGAAATATAAGGCATCCCCCGAAAGTAAGACATAGCAAAGTTTTTGTTTGGAAGCATGCCCGACGAACAGAACACAGGAAAAATAAGACATCCCCTGAAAATAAGACATGGCACATCTTTGGGAGCAAAAATTAATATAAGACAGTGTCTTATATTTGGGGAAACACGGTACTGACAAGCTGAGGGGGCGGGGTGAGGGGGCTACTGCAAAAAATGAGATGGTTTGGGTTTCTCTTTGAATTTGGGGACAGCGAGTAGAAGTGAGATTGGAGTGAAACCCTTTGGAGCAGGGATCAGTGTGTGGCTGGAAGGGGCAGAACAGTGAACTCCAATAGTCCTGCCTTCTAGTTGCTCAAGAGACTGCCATTTGAACAGCCACATCAAGAGATTAGGGGCATTCTGAGACCTTCTCATACTTGAATCATCTTTTGAGTGACTGCACTGAAGCTGGCAGGAAGCCATTCTAAAGCACCCAAGTGTTTTATAGCTGATGGACCTAATTGAGGTTGTACAGCTGCTTCAGTCTTTTCCCATCCCTGGATTCTGAGGTTCCTTCTTTTAAAGAGTGCAAATCATCCCATTTTATGCTCACTACAACCCTACAAGGAGGTTCAGCTTTGTGGCTGAGAAGGAATTTCATGTGCGGGGGAGGGGGGGTGTCCGCCCCCCCCATGTGACCAAAAGGCATCTTCAGCTCGAGGGACATGTGGGTGTCCCCTAGAGGCGAGTGCACGCCCCCCTAGAAGCTTAGGATAAGTCACATTAATACGTTTGCCGCTATTACCATGGTTACCCGTCCATTAGCTCTCTGTTTAAGGTGTGATCAGAAGTATGCAGATAATTAGGATGGACTGCCTGCCTGCCTGCCCAGATCTTGCACATATGCATGGTCCATGTTGTGCGCGAAACTTAACACAAGATTATGGGGGGTGGGGTGAAAGAAAGCAGGTAGGCTGCCTGCAGTTGCCTAATATCCTTCCTTTCTTCCTCGTAGAGCTTTGCCCGTCACTACCTTGAGAAGAAACACCAGGAAGGTCCAAGTTTCGAACTGGAGACTCAGGCTGGGCTTCTCCCTGCAGGTGAGCACTGCATCTAAGGAGAAGCAGGTGGCTGTAGAATTGCAGAGCGAGAAGAGACCCCAAGGGCCATCCAGTCCAATCCCTTACCATGCAGGAATGTAGTCATCCCCGCAGGGTCGTCGCTAAGGAAGAGGCGAGACGCGGAGGTTTCATCTGGTGGAGAGCGCCAGCAGCGGGAGCGCGGCAAAACCGTTCCTAGCTTAATTTCGCCGCGTGCTGGTTCCTGGCACCTTTTATTATGATTCTAGCGGGGGCGTGTAGAAGGGCGGAACGGGGGGAAATCCGGGAGAGCGGGAGAGCGGGAGACTGAGAGATCATCATGTGATGCATGATCTCACCTGGCTGCCACGCGGCGAGAGGAGCATCAGCTGCCTGGGCTCAATCCTCACCTGGGGGCAAGACCATCCGTCTCGCTGCAGTTCATGACCCGTGACTCATCGGGGGGTGAGGAGTGGGGGAGCTGTGGCGACCAGAAGATCGTAGGAGCGCCGGCGTGCCAGCGCTCTATTTCACGGCGCTGCTAAGGTCAGCAGCTCATCCCTACATCTCCTCCTTTTTTACATTTAGAAGGGAGGCCTAATCGCTAGGGGGCGATTTAAGGGGACGCCACCGCTTGGCTAAGCTGGCCGAGCTGCTTTGCAGGCAACATTAGAACTTGGTTGGCGATGTAAGGGAAAGTCGAGGGGTTTCTTACACATGTTACAGGCAACATTAGACATACATTGAATGAAACAAGATCCGACGAGCGAGGCACACAATCAAGCCAACGCAGAGCTGTAATAATGTTATCTTAACCATCCCCCCCCGCAGCTGCAGCTCCAGAGGGCTAACTCACCAGTGGGGCAAAACGTCATACTTCAGATTAGATACAACATCTTGCAGTTCATGCACTTTCATATGAATCAAATAAATTATCAGAAAGATTAAAACAACACATATCATGTACATTCTCACAACCTTGGTGATGCAATAACAACAAATAATCAATAGCGGCACGATTATCTAAAGTCGCTTGACGAAGTTCCTGCTGCTCGGAGGCCAGAGCATCCAGAGCAATGGAGGTGGAGTTGATGGACTTCAAGAAGGGCACATGGCCAGGCAGCCAATGGTCTTAGCGTTGCTAAGAAGCGAACCAAAGAAGACTCAACCACTAGGGAAGTCGTGCTAGGGAGACCTATACTCCGCCCGGAGAGTGGGCAAACCGCGTCGCTCCGTCAAGAGGGGTCGTGAGGGGCAGAGTGGAGCTACAAGCGCACGGCGTCCCGGCTCCCGGGGTGGTGCCTGAGGCAGGACGATAGGTGAGGCGGCTAAGGCAACAGAGAGTCGCTGGCAGAAAGTTCCGAAAGCAGGGTCCAGAACCAACCCTTAGGGAGCAAGACATTTCGCTGTAATCGGGGGGAATGTCCCCTCCGTGCCGCAGCAGTTCCAGCTGGCCGAGCCGGGTGAATGGGCCCGGGTCGGTCTCTCGGCCTGCCGCAATGCGGCCAGTATTGGACTTGTGATTGGCGACATTGTCTTGGTGACAAGGGAGAGCGAGCCACCGGGAGGGTTTGGACGACGGGTCTCCAGTCAGCCATAGAGTACTTGGATGGATGCAGCATTCATAAGGCTTAAACCAGACTCCGCCAGTCTCCAGGGGCTTTGCAAACGGGGAGCAGGCAGGAGCTTAGCAGGCTCCCCGACGGTCCTGGGTACTCGGCCCAGGCAGAAGGATCTAAACGCTGGCAGCGGCAGCAAACTGCTTCCAGATGCTGGTTTGGTCAAAGCTCGCCAGTGGCCGACTGCCACTGGCAGGAGTGCAGCAGAGCAGGCAAAGCGATGGTGGCTGCCGCCAGCTGGCAGTGATGAGGATTGCAGGCGGCACAGAGGCTCCTCGGGCGCCTCGGGGCGGCCTTGCGGGCGCAGCAGCTCTGGAGCTTGGCTGGCTGCTGCTTTGACATTCCCCTTCCCCAGGTCATCCGGGTCCTTGGACCGCTCAAGGCCGTCGGTGGCAGCGTGCCTCGCGGAGGCCGCTGGAATGATCCCTCCAGAGAGATGCGTTCCATCTCCTCGGATGGGGTTGTTTTTCTCCTGGCGCCATTCCATGGGCTGGCCTGTCATGGCGCAGCCGGGATCCACAGGAGATCTGTAGGAAGAAGGATTGAAACACACCCCCTTCCCCAGGTTATAGGAGGGGGTCGGGTCCCGCTTGTATTTGGAGAGCCGATGAAGGGAGGTCAAAATCAAGTTTTGTTGGATTTAGTGTTTGATATAAGACCTAATTATATATCGAAGGTTTATCTTGCAGCTCATGCAAGGGTTGCTTTTTTAATGCAGTCTACTGGGGGCCGCCCACTCCTCTTTCTTTAGATTGTTTGACAGGAAGGGCAGAGGGTATGCGATCCTGATGGAAGCTGGCTTCAGAGCGTCATCAGGGTGCGTCAGAGCGAGGGTCTGAGCCTCGAGGGAGGAGGGGGCAAGCGGACCCTGGGGGAATTGTGGGTATGCATGCTAATTTGCAACATAAAAGAGGGCTTGGATGCGCTTTTGGGTGGTGGATGCATCCAGGAGACAAAGCAATCAGGCGATTAGGGGTAAACTCCACACACAAAAAGGGGGAGGGGGCCTTTCTTTGCAGGGAAAATGTACTTACCGTGACCTTGGTGGTTAATGCCGAGAGGCTGGGATGGTGCTGAATTTGTAATCGAATTATCTTGGGGAGATGCTGCCCGCCGAGACCGCTCCTTATGGGCGCAAGCTCGGGTCGAAATAGCCAGGGCCTCGCATGTTGAATCCATACAGGTGCCCTGGCGCTTTGGCAACCACCACCCACCCAGATCATGAGTGGATCTGTGTCTGCAGCACCTTCTTAACTTGGGGCCTGTCCTGGCAGTGCTGCGGTACCAGGATGGGCCAGCCCAGATTTTAATCCAGGGAGGGCCCGTAAGTTAACTGGCCCTCCCGCCTTTGCTGGTTGAAAAATAGAAGGAAGGAAGGAGGGAGGAACAGCTCCTACGGAATTTAGGGAGTGAATTCAGGAGACAATACAAAGGGTATGCAGAAGATAGAAAAGGGGAAGGTTGAACTTTACCTCCTCCTGTAAGGAGACCTTTGGGCTGTTTGAACTCGCTTCCCCACCTTCCGCCACAGCTTATGCCGTATGTAGGTGTGGCTACATTCCCAGGCATTGTGATCAGCCAGGTGTTCCCAGCGTGAAAATGTGGGAGCACGGAAATAATTCTGGCTCCATATATAAACTTGTGCTACGCCAATGTGGTAATGCAGGCCTGTGACAGCCAAAGAAAAGCGGTTCTCAAGGACAAGCGCCTTTAAAGAAGAATTTGAGGGTTTAACTAAGATGGAGGCTGCTCTTAGCAGGCTCCACAGGCATCCTAGGGAACATGCTAACGAAGCTGTGTCCTGCTCAAGGCTGATGCTGTAATGGGTGAAACCCTTCAGCGCACTGGCACACATAATCAAAAGGAGAAAAACTTTAATTGAGGCACAAGAAGCATACAGCATTAGAAGCAATGGAAAAATCCCTTCTTTATGAGGGGAAATCCTTAGGGGTCTCTGGAGAAGGGGGCAAGACATACAGAACATATATAGGGCATTACAGAGCACATATAAAAGTAATGAGGAGGATTGCATCCCCGATTTGAGGTCTTGCTCTCTGGATCTTTGCAGGGCCATTCCAAGTATCTCCAGGCTGTGATCCTGCTTTCCCTGAGGTGTCGGACGATTTTGTTGCCACTCGGGAGCTTTGAGCTTAGGGCTTTGCACAGGCTCAGAGGCTATGAGATCTTGGTTTGACCTTTACAGCTGGAGAGAGGGCCAAGGGGGCTTCTTCTTCATGAAGGACTTTGGGCTTAAGGCCATTGTGCGAGACATCTTCCCCTTTCCATGTTCTTCATTGTCCTGTAGGATTGGCTATGTAAGCACTTCTGAGGAGGGTTCAAAACGGCAGTCCTCTTTGATTTCATCAAAAGAGACGGACTGGGCATAGTGCCAGAATGTTGGCGTTCTCTTCCGTCATCAGCATTTCTTCTTGTTGCAATTCAGTGACTGACTCTGCAGAGATTTTGAAATGCCACTCTGGGCAACTGGCGGAGGTGCATGGTGACTTTGGAAGTAGAAGGGGCTAGCAGAGCAGGAAGTATAGACGTAGGGGAGCAAGCAACGAGATTTAGATTAGCTGAACTTAGATCAGACTCCTCCTCATGGAGTGAGAAGCATAGCCCAGGCAGGATGATCGATGAACTTGGCAGTTCCTGCTGTGGGATGTTTGTCCACACCTGGATGTTAGGATGGCTCCCTGGTGCGTGGAGTCGATGACCCCTGGGATGATGAACAATCCCTGCTCAGCGGCAGAAGCTTTTGGCAAGATCCGTAGCCCAATGGTCTCCGTAGATGGGATCACTACACTGAGCTGGAGCGAAGATCCTCATGGGGGAGCTCCGGGGGAAGGGTTTGAGGCAGCGGATCTTGGTTCCGGGCTGGGGAGATGCCCGGCTGGCCTCCCCAGCGTACGGGAGCACCTGGTGCAGAAATTAGGACCTCCCTGGGGGTCTTCGACCCTCTGGGAATCGCCCTTCAGTACGGGTTGTGGTCCCCTGACCGGGCAGCCTTACAATCCTTACGGAAGTGTCCTGGCTTGCTGCAATTCGAAACACTCGTGTCTGCCGTCTCATGGCAGCGAGAGTGGGCTGCGGCCAGAAGGCTGGCTTGCATGGGCGAAAAGGACCCGATATCCTGGCAAGCCTTTAAGCATGTTGGCCAGTTCGGGGTTCCTACCTAGACCTGTGACTGCTGTTCGGCACCTTGAAGCCGGAGGCATGCTTTGCTGCAAGGCATTAAGGAGTTCTCGCCCTGGGCCTCCCATTGTCAACCCGTGCCTTTTGAGGGCCTCTTGGAGCCTGTTCACGGATTCCGCATAGGGCTCCTTGAGGCTTCTGCCGGACGCCAGAAAAGCTTTGGGCTGGCCATCCGGTGCTGGGGATCTTCAAAAACGCCTTGTAGGTTTATCCAGAGGCTTAATCGTAAGGCGTGGTGACTCCGGCAGGACAAGTAAGCTGGTGAAAGCTTCGCGAGCCATAAAGCAGCGCGCCGGTGTAGGCGCCGCCAGAGGCTGCTCCTCTGCTTATGCACTGCCATCGCTTTCCTGCGACCCGCCATATCGCCCCAGCGTATGCAAAAATACGGTGGTTTTCCAGTCCTCCGGAAATCCGTTAGGTGGTTCTACTACGACAGCTTCCAACACTCTCACATAGGGCTGGTGGTGATTCCTACGCCCCGCATTGCCTTGGCGGAGCTCAGTATAAATTAACCTAGGGGGCGGTACTCGCATTAACTCGCTGAACGATGCCATCGCCCTCGCTATCTGTGTAGTGGACGGCAAGGATGTCGGGTATCAGTCTTCTGTCAGGGTTTCCTTTGCAGATCGTGGCTAATACGCTCTGGTTACAGTTTTGTTCCGCTGTACCATTACGTCGCCGACGGAGGTGCTGTGGCTTTAGGAAAATGAAGGCGAGTTTAGTATAGAGGCGGCTGAGCCGCTGGAGAATTTGAAGGAGGCGGGGAAGCGGAGGCAGAGGGAGCACAGGCGGCCCAATTTAGTGGATAGAGAAAATTCCGGGGGCAAACTGAAGCTGAAGGGTCGAAAAGGAGGGCTACCCGCTACAGCAAGGGAGCTATAGACCTCGCAGGCTGAGTGAGGTGGCTACATAATAGCGTTTGCCTCCACGTCGGTAGCAGTGCACATCGGCCCGCGAGGCTCCAATGTGAAGAGTGCGCCCGATCGTTTTCCACCAACTTTATTCAATGTTCAGCGCCTGGGTACCATGGACATTGAGCTTCAATCTCCTCAACTAATTTACAGCTCCCTTGCATACACTCACGCATTTCGCTAGCGCCTTCAGTTCGCTTAACGCGTTTGTCATATAAGCCCTGCTTTTGCAAGCTCCCATACTTACCGCTGGTTCGTCAGACGAGAGAGAGTGTCCTCGATCTCGAAGTCCCTGGATGCGCTGATCCAGCCGACTGCGTACCGACAATCCCTGGATGCGCGGATCCAGCGACGCCACGACGCACGCCCTTCCCCAGCGCGACGGTAAGGCGCAGCGGGTGGAGGTTTGAGGGCAGCGCGGGTTTCGGCACCAGCTTGTAGTCATCCCTGCAGGGTCCTCGCAGAGCAACGCCGAGCAGCAGCATCAGTGAGGGATTGAATAGGCTTGTTTCCCAGGTTAGGAGGAGCAAAATGTACCATATGTTGCCGCCTGCAATTATTAATTTTCCTTAAAGCAGCTGTTGCACCTGGATGTATACTTGGAAATGCTTGGACAAGTTGTGGTTACTTAATAGGGAGGGGGAAGGCACTGCGACTAGCTCAGAGGTACTGGATTTTTCTGCCTGTCTTTAAATTTGTAGTCAGCTCAGTTCTGAAGGTCTCCCTACATTAAAGATATAGTGTTATTACAACAACCACAGTATATTAACCTGCAGAACTATTCCCCCAGAGGCTTCACAACAGGGCAGGTGGTGCTAGAAGTTAACCAGTGCCTAAGCTGACTTGCAGCTTGTATCTTGTGAGCTTCATACACAGGAACTGAGCTCTGGCCAAGCTGCCTGGGCAGAGCTGGTTGATGCCTGTTCCTCCTGTGAAGAAGGTCTAGCAAACATTTGGCTATTCTGACACATGGTCTGGCCAGTTATATAACTGAGATCACAGGAGAGAGGAAATTAGATTTCTCTCCAAGACAACATCCTGGACTTAACCTCCTGCCAGAAAAGAAGATTGGATGAGCCAAAAGGGTAGAAAAGCCTATATAACTGAGATCTCTGGCTGGGGGAGAAGTGGGGGGCTTGAGCCAGGGCTCCGGCTAGGGGAAGTGGGGCTGGGCCTCGCATGCACCCTGTAGCGCTACCATACCCCAGAACACCCCCCGCCACAACCTGCAAACCCCTACACTGGTGTGGCGCCTGGTGCATCACATACCCCTCACTTCTTGGTGCCATGCCACTGATTCAGATGAATGGACTTCAGTCTTCAGACCAGCAAGACACAGGCTAGGGTTTTATCTGAACTGGTTTGTTTTCCTTATTCTTTTCCTTATTTCTTCTTTCATAAAATCTTGAAAAGTCAACGGTCTCAGAGCATCTCCACCCAGTTCTTCAGTTAAATTATGCCGGCGGAGGCTTGTTTCCGCCCGTGTGCGGAAAGGGCCTAAGGTACAGCTTAGGGTGCTCAGTTTGGGTTTCCGGGCTGTCTTGATCTGCTGCTCACAGTGCTGGCTTTCACACTGGTCTAAGTGTGGTTCCCTTTTCTGCCACATGATTCTGAAGACATGTGCATGCTGCTCCGTGGCCTGGAAAGACTGAAGACTATTGAGATAGTAGATGCTGCTGCCTGAACTCCACTTCCCTGGTGGCACTTAGTTCATTTCCCCCTAGCCAGGAAGTATCATTGCAGAGAAAATAAAAATAGTACCTCCTAGCCACAAGTTCCCGTTCATGTTTGAAAGCTACCTTATCATGAATGAAGAAGTTGCTTTACTTCTGCATCTGTTAGTTGCCACCAAAATAGAATGTGTTCCCAAAACTGTATTGGGATAAGGGACTCCTGGTTGCAGATTCGATAGCTTCCAGACCTGGATTTCACTGCCTGGATGTAGCTCAACTGAAACATAGAACAGATCCTTTCTTGGGTTGGTGAAGGTAGGGCTAGAATGGAGCATTTGGCTTGGTTAGGGCTCTTTATAGGTGTCTCCAACTTAGTCTCTATCTGGGCGTACCATTTCACACAGCAGGCATGGCCTTACATAATTTGATGGCTCCTCCATGGAAAAACAATTCTTGGAAAAGTACCAGTGCGTTGTAGTTGTTAGGATGTTGCACCAAGATCTCGGAGAACCAAATTTGTATCCCCACTCCACCACGGAGGCTTGCCTGGGTGACTTTGGGCCCATTGCTCTCTCTCCCTCTCTCAACCTAACCCTACCTCACAGGGTGGTCGAGGTAAAGCTCAGGAGAGAAGAAAGATGTTGAGCCTCCACAAGGAAGGAATGTAGGGTATATGTGTGTGTGTGTATACATACACCCACGCAATTTACAGTTTTTGAAAAGTGACAGTAGAAGAAGACAGGATAAGACTGGGAGAAATCCTCTGAGTTCAAAGCAGATCCCCTCTCTCTTTTCCAGCAGATCTTGGGTCCAACTCTGGGCACAAGTCCTTTGGCTCTTTTCCATTGGCTCAAGCCCCTAGCAAACCCAAGTCTTAAGTACCAGTGAGCAGAAGAGACCAAACTCAGCCACATCTTATCCAGCTGCTGCAAGCTATCTAACAGGGCCTTGCACTGAGCAGGTTAAGAGCAGGTGCACTCTAATCTGGAGGAACCAGGTTTGATTCCCCACTCGGCCACTTGAGCTGTGGAGGCTTATCTGGGGAATTCAAATTAGCCTGTGCACTTCCACACACGCCAGCTGGGTGATCTTGGGCTAGTCACAGTTCTTCTGAGCTCTCTCAGCCCCACCTACCTCACAGAGCATTTGTTGTGAGGGGGGAAGGGCAAGGAGATTGTAAGCCCCTTTGAGTCTCCTACAAGAGAGAAAGGGGGAATATAAATCCAAACTCCTCCTCTTCTCCTCCTCCTTCTCCTTCTTCATCTCCATTTTCATCTCTGGCCTTCTGCTTGATTTTCTGGTTTTCTGTATGAGCGGTGCTGCATGAAGGAATCTTAAAACTATGGGAGCCCTTGGGGCAAAATATACCAGATGGTGTATGGAACTGCTCGTCTGCTCACCCTCTTCTAATGCGTTCCCAACAGGCCAAGAAACTCAGGCGGGGGCACAATAGTTCAGTTGCTGAGGACGAGCTGAAGATCTCTCCTCCTCTAATCTTCTTCATCAAAGAGGTTTACAGGACTTTTGCAAAAACAATCACAGCTCCAAACACCGTTGTCCAAACAAAGTTCAAAGATTTATTAGCAAAAATCCTCGAGGTTAAATCATCAGCACTCCACGTAATATATAAAAACTTAAAAGAGTCAACTGATACAAAGATAACACCCTCAGCCCCAAAGGCTTAGGGAGGAACAAACAACAACAACAACCACAACCAGCTCTCGGTTAAAACACAGCCTCCCTCTCTTACTTCCCAGCTATCTTAAAAAGTCAATTACTCCACACAAGGACGAGCCGTCCCTTCCATCGCTGAAGCCTTTGATAACCATTTTCAGGTTTGATTAGGCAAAGAGCAAGGCTGCAGGAGACAGTTCGTCGGGTAAAGTCAACCCTCATACAGATGAGCATCCCCAGGTTCGCTCCTGAGATGCATAGCCATTTTAAAAAGAGAACACCCAGCCAGGAATTCCTTTCAGGGGGGCTGATTCTGGTTGGGACCATTGCAGTGTGAGGGGAGGAGGCGGTATCCTTCCCCTGTGCCCTTTCCCCAACCCAAACGGCACTGGGGTGCCTGCAATGCAGTTTCAAGGAGTTCCCATCTGGAAGCTCACTTTTTAAAATGGTGCTGCGTCCTTGGGTTGAATCCAGGGATTTCTGTCGCATGTCGCTTGGCCCCTTTTTTTTGCTGTCTGAAGTGTTGCTGCCTGGACTCTGGTGGACCACCTCGGTGAGAGCCAGGACTGACTCTGCTTTCTGTTTTAGATATGGCAGCTGGCCTTGTGTATTGTCTTGGTCTTCTCTGTCACCCTGTCTGTGTTTCCTGCCATGACCGCCAGCGTGGACAGCGTGTCTGAGAACAAAACCTGGAGTGAGTGATGGAAGGAAGAAGAGGGGGTGGTCCAGAGATCTGCAAATAGGTCTCTGCAAAGGAATGGGGTGGGATGTGGGGGTGGACTGAGAATCAGGAATTCTGGGGTTTCTTTCTTTTTTTCCTCATATGGCATGTGACATATTCATCTGACAGGAAAAAGCTGTGGGGAAACTTGATCTCCTTTTCTTTTTTCCATATTTCTATACTGCTTTTCCGTTTTCACAAAGCCGTATGGAGTTAATTTTAAAAAGCCACTACATGTAAAAAGAGAATTGTTGTCGCAGTAGAGAATGGCAGAACTGAAAACTGTAGGAAAGATCAGCAGTAACCTAAGAAAGCTTATTTACTTTAGTCCTTAATGTTTTCCAAACTACTGGTGGGATGCTAAGGACTTAACTGAGGGCAAATGGTGTGATAAAATGGGTTTGAGGCTGAAAAAATGGAAGCCTTCTCCTTATCTCATGGTTTTTGTGACTTCAGGCTCTTTTCTGGGAGAAAATAACCTAAAGTGACAAAAATCAGTGAGGTAAGAAGAGAGCTCCTGAGACAACTGGAAGGACTGGAGGGGAATTTGCAGAGGGATCCAGCTATATGTATATTGCATAAATGCATCCTGGTTGCGCAATTCATCATGCCTGGGTATTAACACTCAGAGAACCCACAGGCCCAATAACAGCCTCTGATAGATTCCTTTTCTATGAGTTGAGCCAAACTTCACTTACATGTTCTAATGCACAAGTGTCAAACTCACGGCCCTCCAGATGTTATGGACTACAGTTCCCATCATCCCTGCCAGCATGATTCTGGCAGGGGATGATGGGAACTGTAGTCCATAACATCTAAAGGGCCACGAGTTTGACACCTAAGTTCTAATTGGTCCAGGAGGAAGGGGAGTTTTTTGTCCCATTGTGCTGTTCCACCTGCTGTATCTCTTGCACCTCCACCAAAACTGCCCCACACCCCCGCAGCTCACTTATTAGAAAGCTTAATGCATAATTGGGTCCTCAGTGTTCACATTGATGCCATCCCCACAACCAAGCATGTGCAGAAGTCATGTTCACTGGGAGAAGAAACTCTGTCAGCTGCATCTACCTTTTTAAATGCTGGGAGGCAATAGTTTCCTGCCCCAATAGGAGTACTTCTTTGTGCTGGCCCAGAATCCTCCTGGGGAACCATGTCTCTGAGCTCTGATTGGATTTGGATTGCAGTTTACTCCCCTGTTTTTTAATCAGTCTGTTTTTCTCACACGCACCCCAGACAAGTTCTTCACTCCGGTCTGCTGCTTCCTTCTCTTCAACGTCATGGACTGGCTAGGCCGCAGTGCCACATCCTATTTCCTCTGGGTAAGTGATAGAATGGTGGTGATGTTGGGTGAGTGTGGCTGGTGTCCCCCTTGTTGAATTCCATTCCAGGCTGGAATAGGCAGCATGAGCTAAAAGCCTGCAGGAATCCCAGAGAGGTAGCCAGTCTGTTGCAGCAGAAACCAGAAAGAGGCTTGGGGTACCTTGCACAGGGGTTATTGTGACAGACGCTTATATGGAATAGAATTTATTTTGTCACATACACAGTTCAGAAGGAAAAAAGTGATACATGAAAAGGTTCAAAGGTCATAAATATAGGGATCCTCGGACACCTGATCACAGACGCAGCATTGTAGGAACAGTGTCCTCCCTGCTGGAAGGTAGGAGAGGAGGCACAAAATAGAAAAAACTGCAAGCAAGGATTTGCTACTTTGCATCTGATGGATTAATCCAAGTTTATTGGACAATCCACAATATCTGGAGGTGGTTGGTGTCTGAATGCAGTCATGCATGTTGTTGGTCAAGGGTAAACGTTGGCACGACAGGGTCAGGTGATGGTATTACTGGAGGACAGGGTCTGAACTAGAGTGATTACTCGGTGGCAGGCTGTATTTTGTTGCTTTTCCCTTTTATGAAGAAGTCAATTGTGGCCACAGGTGCCTATTAGACAGGAGTAATCAGCACCAAATGTGTTTGCCCTCTTCAGCCAGAGAAGAACCTACCCCTCCTCCCTGCTATGGTGGGACTCCGCCTGCTGCTCATCCCGCTGCTCCTGTTATGCAACATCCCTCACCGCTCCTACCTGCCTGTGCTTTTCCACCAAGATGCCTGGTTTGTCCTCTTCATGGTTGTTTTCTCGCTTTCCAATGGCTACTTTGTCTCTCTCATCATGTGCCTGGCGCCCAAGTGAGTGAAGGATTGAATAGTCTTTTTCCTAGGTTAGGGAGGAGCAAAATGTAAATTATATGTTGCTGCCTGCAATTATTAATTTTTCCTTTAAAGAAGAAAGGCACTGGGATGTGCATGTACTTGGAAATGCTGGGACAAGTTGTGGTTACTTAATAGGAGGGGAAGGTACCCCGCACTAGCTCAGAGGTACTGATTTTTCTGCCTGTCTTAAATTTGTAGTCAGCTCAGTTCTGAAGGCCCCCAAGGTTAATAAAGATATAGTGTTATTACAACAACCACAGTATATTAACCTGCAGAACTATTCCCCCAGAGGCTTCACAACAGGGCAGGTGGCAGAAGCTAACTAAAGTGCCTAAGCTGACTTGCAGCTTGTATCTTGCAGAGCTTCATACATACAGGAACTGAGCTCTGGCCAAGCGTTCTGGGCAGAGCTGGTTGATGGGCTCTGTTCCTCCCTGTGAAGAAGGTCTAGCAAACATTTGGCTATTCTGACATGGTCTGGCTAAAGTTATATAACTGAGATCACAGGAGAGGAAATTAGATTTCTCCAAGACAACATCCTGGACTTAACCTGCCAGAAAAGAAGATTGGATGAGCCAAAAGGGTAGAAAAGCCATATAACTGAGATCACAGGTATTTGGGGAGGGGGGGGATTCAGGCAGGGCCAGAGCGAGGGGGAACGGGGCCTGGGGCAAGCATGCACCCTGTATCCCTACCATACCCCAGAACACCCCCGCCACACCCGGAACCCCCCCTACACTGGTGTGCGCCTGGTGCATCACATACCCCCGCCCCCTTGGTGCCATGCCACTGGATTCAGATGAATTCTGACTTCAGTCTTCAGACCAGCAAGACACAGGCTAGGGTTTTATCTTGGAACTGGTTTGTTTTCCTTTATATTCTTTTCCTTTATTTCCTTTCTTTTCATAAAATCTTTGAAAAGTCAGCAGTTTCAGAGTATCTGGATTTGAACCCAGTTCTCTCAGTTAAGTTACAAACAAAGAGGTGAGCCCCACAACCCTCTTTCTTTCACACTCCCCCCACCCCAGAAATTATAACCTACAATTAGAAGCGTGGAAAATCTTCTGTCCAGATTGCAGCCCTCTGCAATAGGTAAAGTAGGGACTGTGAAGAAGAAGAGGAGGAGGAGTTTGGATTTATATCCTCCTTTCTCTCCTGTAGGAGACTCAAAGGGGTTTACAATCTCTTTGCCCTTCCCCCCCTCATGAACACCCTGTGAGGTGGGTGGGGCTGAGAGAGCTCCGAAAAGCTGTGACTAGCCCAAGATCACCCAGCTGGCGTGTGTGGGAATGCACAGGCTAATCTGAATTCCCCAGATAAGCCTTCACAGCTCAAGCAGCAGAGCAGTTCCTCCAGATTAGAATGCACCTGCTCTTAACCACTACGCCACTGCTGCTCTCTAATTTGCACAAGACCAGCTCAGTAGCTGTGTGATCTTTATGGAGGTGGAGGGCTTGGAATTGGGTCTGCCAGAAAACCAACATAATACCTGACAAAATCAGCAAACAGGATGATGATTCAGATACTACCAGAAAGAGGGTTGTGGGGCTCACCTCTTTCTTCTCCTGTTTCAGGCTGGCTGTCCACTTCCTGTTAATTTTAAAATGAACCGGTCAACGGTGCTTGTGGAAAGTTTTATCGATTAATGCTTGGTTGGGTCAGTCACCACCTCTGTGTCAAGTGCCTCACAGGGCTATTGTGAAGATAGAGGAGGGGAGAAGTGTGTGTAGTCACCATCCTTGGAAGAGGGGCAGGATAAGAACAGACTAAGTGAAGTATTTTATTTGTGTATATGCTCAGAATGGCCTTCAGTTCAGTACTGTCTATTTGACTGGCAGTGCCCATCTCAAGCTCAAATGCAGGCTTTTTTCCCCAGCTCTGCCACCTGACCTCCTTGTTTGACTGGACATGCTAAGTTAGCCCTTCTGCATGCTAAGTATAAGCTCCACCACCAAGCTATAGCCCCTGTCTCCGGTCAAGAAAACATTCAGCATAAGCAGAAACCGCAGTTTCAGTAAAACTAAACCATGGTTGAAATGTTGAGCTGTGGAATCAAAAAATAGAGCTCTAATGAATACAGATGGTTTGATAGGTTGTTGAAATCGCTACAAAAGATGTACCCGAATGGCCCACATCCAAGGGGAGGGGGGATCCGTATATGTGGCATCACCATCAAAACAGCATTCCTGTTTGGAAAACTAATTCATTATGTACACAAAGTTGACTGATACTGAGTCAGACCAGCAGTTTATTAAGGTCAATATTATCTACTCTGATGAGCAACTGTTCTGTAGGATTTTGGAAAGAAATCTTTTACATCACTGAACCTGGAACTTCTGCATGTAAAGCAGATTCTCCACTCATTGCTAAATCCCCACCCCTAAGGAGGGTGTACAGGAGTTAAAGACACAAGCACTGACCAATAGAGGCCGAAATCTTGACTTTGCCACGGTATGGCCTTAGCCAACTCCCACCTCTAACCTCTATGTCATGAATCCTGTAGGCCTGTAAGACTTGCAAGGATTACTGAAATGAAGCATATAACAGACTTCACAGTCTGAAGAAAAGCACTGTGTAGCTCTTCAGTGGTGTTAGTGACATGTCTTTGGATCCAGAATTTGAGTTCCCTGCTTATTTCGGCCACCTATCTTTCACTGTCTCCATAAAAGGCGGCTAACAACATCTTGAGAAATGGGATAAAATGAATTATAATGAAAGCACCAAACTGACACGTGCATAAAAATGTACCACACACTAGTGTTAAAAATTATCTTAGAACATGTGGCATTACAGTGAAGCTTATGGTAAACATTCATATAACACAAATCTTGAAAGATGAGTAGGGTTGGTCGTGGTTAGTGTCTGGATGGGAGACCACCAAGGAAGTCCAGGGCTGATATGCAGAGGCACGCAACGGCAGACTGCCTCTGTCCATCTCCTGCATTGAAAACCCTGTGGGATCACCATAACTCGATTGCAACATGATAGCAAACAGCAAAATGTTATTTTTAATAACTTTCATTTCGGTTCCACCCCAGCACTGGTGTCCTCTTCTGTGTAGAATGAGAGCGGTGGGGTATTTCCTGTGAGACTAATGCCTTCTCTCTCCTTCCTCAGACAGGTGCAGCCACATGAAAGTGGGTTGGCAGGTGCCATAATGACCTTCTTCCTGGCCTTGGGGCTCTCGTGTGGGGCTGGTCTGTCCTTCATCTTAAAAGCCTTGCTGTGAAGGGTGCCAGCCATCCTGTCGCGGCCTCTCTCATCCTGAAGCATCACTTCATCCTGAAGCCTTGAGGAGAGGCTGGGAACTCTTCTCACCGTCCCCAGTTTTGCTCCAGGCCCCCCTTTTTATGGCAGCTAACATTTTCCAAGAGGGGCAACCCAACAGTCTTCCAAAAAAAGGGGAAATGTATATATGTATGCAGGGGAGGGGAGAGGGGTCGCCCAATCATGTTCTTGTTAACGCAGAGCCTGAATGTATTTTCTGAAAGAGCCTTGGATTTTTCAGATCAAGGAACGGGGAGTGATTTGCTCAGGAAAGCAGCAGCTGAGATCAGTCCCTCTTATGTGAGACCGGAAGACTTCATAAGAAATATGGGACTTTTCTCTTTGCTTGCTTTCCAGTTGAGGAAGCATTGTTGTATAACGCACAAATTTCTATGTGGAAGGATGACTCTGGGAAGGGGTGATGATATGTGTAATAAAGTCAGTGTTAAAATAAGGGATGGAGACGGCACTCCTTCCCATTTGTGGCTACCCAAAATCTCACAAACGCACACCTTTTTTTAATTATTTCTGAGCCTTTGTAGTGATAAACTCTTTGATTGCAACCATAGTGCTAGAACCTCGCCCTACTTGAATGAAAAGCAAATTGCCTTCAAGGTAAGGCAAATTCTATAGTAGCTTTCCCAAGCTGCGAACAAATGAACAAGCAAGAAAGCGACCTTCGGAAGCTATATCCAGGCCTTGGACTCCAGTGAATGTATCTGCATAATATTTGTCCATCTTCTTCACCAGTTTGATCTGAAATGTCATCAAAACCAGCCATCAGTGAGTTCTGCTTCTGAGTGAAAGATGCTTAGAGGTGGTTTATAATTTACATAAACTTCCTGGCTCCTTTCTGTGGAGTTCATACAACTAATCAAGTGTAGGTTTATGCAAAACACAAACCTCTTTGCAAAAAAGAGAGAGAGAGAGAGAGAGAGAGGTCTGCAGTGTTTATTTGTTGTGATCCTTCCCCTGGATCCAAAAATAAAATAGACCCTGCTGCAATCATGTTTTCATAGGAATAGCTAAGCAATCTGATCCCATGAAAAGAAAAGTGTCTGGATTGCCCACATTTCTTTTAGATAACTCATTGGTTTTACTACTAGTTTCATGAATGATCAAAGAGCAATTGTGAAAATGTTGCCTTTAAGGTATTTTACTGTTTGCAAGTGTCTGTACTTTGTGGAACAACTTTTTTTGCCTTTTTCTTTTTTTTGTAGCAGAGCCTGGCCCTGGGTAGCAGGGGATATCCAAGATGAGTCCTAAGGGTCGTGCTGTTGTAAATAGGAACTCTATCCTAAACTTGTGTTCATTCTTTTTTAAAAAAAACAAATTGCTGCATTTAAAATGTGAAACAATTCCAAGAAGTTTAGTTAGCTTATTTTTTGCCATTCAATAAACTTTTTTTAAGGAAAAAAATTGATCTCCTCCTTCCTACTGCATTAGCAACTTAAGTAAGCTTTGCTCCAGGAAAAATGTATGTTTAAAATGTATCTTGTCATACATCTATCCATAAGTCTTGAAAACGACTTCCAACAAAGCAGCAGGTAGAAATGAAAACAGTTTGCAGCAGCCAAGAGATCACAAAAATATACGATCACCTGAGGCAACCTGAGCCGATTCAAAGGAAAAGGTTCTTTATACAAGCAAATGAAAAGCCCTAATTACAAGAGTAGGAGAAGAGTTTGCCTGGCACTGAATAGGTTAACAGACTGACTACCAGACTGAGATTTATTTACATTAGTTACAGTTTACCTATCTGTTTGGGACTGAAGGCAGATTGTATTGACTCATCCTGTGCCATCAAAGTGCGACATTCAATAAACAATGAAATAGGAATTGGGTTGCAGAACCAACCATTCCTCCTGTGCAGCCACAGAAAGATTCATTCTCTGGAAGCATCTGCTTTATTCAGGAAGCAAGGCTTCCTATGAAGATCTCAGTGGCAGGGGCGAGTTCTTCAGGAGAAGATTCCCAGACCTGTGATGTTTGATTTGGCTGCGTTCTGTAATGGGTGGAATTTCCAAAATCTTTTCTAAGGCAGTCCCTTGTATAATGTGCTACAATAATTGAGCCTGGATGTCATTGAATCATAGGCAACTATGGTACAACGGTCCTTTTTCACAAAGGGGCACATAGCGGCACACCTGTTGAGTGAGGGCTTTGATTGAAGAACACCACTTAGGTATCATAGGACCTAACAATATCTCCAAGCTCTTAGAAATGCTTCCCTTGTCAGCATACTTCATGTTCAGTTGGGAGAGGGGTGAAAATTTGAATGGATGTTTTTTTCCTGTTCCAACACAAGAATCTCCACTATGAAGAAAAGTTTGGATTTATACCCTGCTTTTCTCAACCATAACGAGTCTCAAGGCGGTTTACAAAACCTTTCCTTTCCTCTCCCCACAATAGACACCTTGTGAAGTAAGTGGGGCTGAGAGAGTTCAGAGAGAACTGTGACTAGCCAAAGATCACCCAGCAGGCTTCATGTGGGGGAGTGGGGAATCAAATCTTGTTTTCTAGATTGGAGACTGCCTAGGTTGGCATCCAGGTTCTGATTTCCACCGTGGCTGGCTCAGAAAGTAAAGCCCAGCATTGTTGGTACCCTTTTTAAACAAATGAATGTCCTTTTGAAGGAGAAAGCACTGGAAATAACAGTGTAGTCCTATCCCGTTTATGTACTGATCATTGTTGAGCTGGCTTTATAAAAGTGCAGAAGCATGTTTCCTAGAACACCATGAACACACTGAAAAAGACAGCCTTGCTACTTTACAAATTGAGAACTTCTAGCGTTTCCCTGAACCTGCCAAAGGAAAACTACAATTCCCAGGATTCTGTGGGAGGAAATGAGTGGGACGGTAGAGAAGGAAATCAACAACCGAAATAGCCTACTTTATGGGATTGTTTGTGCTTTGATGTGTTTTGAGAAAACTAAAAGCACTATAATGTGCAAAATTATTGTAACAGATTATTTGAAAAAAATCCCAGCCACAATAATGAAAGAAGAGAAAAAAATCCCAACCACAATAACGAAAGAAGAGAAATCAGTTTGCATGGGTGTTTTAACTCGCCCGATGATTGTTTTCAGTTGGAATATAATTCGGTTTATTTGTTATTTACGACATTTACAAGTAAAAGAAGAATTTTAAGGGCCCTCTTTCCTTCTGACCCATCCACGTTTATCAAGCCTGTCATGAAACTGACACTACAACATTACAATAAATAATGGGAAAAATGAGAACCCTGCATTTTTAAAACATTTCCTTATGGGAAATGGCTTTGCTCTCTCTGAGCTTCAGATTTGGGGGACCTCGGGATCATTTCCTTTGGGTGTACCGAAGTCTCCTTTTGTTAAGCGCGTCCCCCAGTTTCTCCGGCTGGGACTTCATTTCCTCTTCGGCTCTCTTAAAAGCTCAACACAATATCCAGAGCGGGAGGCGCTTTTTTCTTGTTTACCCATTCCTGTTTGGAAAATGTAACATATCTTCCCGTCACTCAAAAGAATACGACGAGGATGGGATTCGAACCCACGCGTGCAGAGCACAATGGATTAGCAGTCCATCGCCTTAACCACTCGGCCACCTCGTCTCGCAGGCTGAAGCTGTTTTCTCTACCTAGTCTATAGTTATTTTCCTGCTGGGGGAAAAGAGTTCTCTTTCTCCTTTTGCTCCCTTTCTGTGCAGTCTGCCTTTACTAGTCTTTACCTTTCCCTGATCTCCAATTTCACCATATGTAGTTGCTCCCCTCCGCTCGCTCTGAACAAACACACACACACACCCCACCACCAAAAGCCTCAAAAAGAAAAGAAGAAAGGGAACATTGGGCGGGAGGAAGGGAAACTCCGCACCTGAAAAACCTGTGTTTCGTGCAAAGGAATTGAGTTTGTATGTGCTGAAGAACTGTGCAGAAGGGATGGAGGGGCGATGAAAAACGCCTTGGAGGGGGGGGGGGTCGCAAACCTTCCCCGTTGTAATGCATCCTCCTATTCAGTAGAGGGCGCTAGAGAAAGACGCCGCCTCCCGATCAGATCTTGTTCCAAAGCGCTCAGATTTTCAGAAGGAAGAAAAGCAGCTCTTCGCCGAAGCATTAACCTGTTTTGCAAGGTTCTTTCCAAGCTAGATTTCATGCAGCGTTGCAGACTCTTCAGGGCGGAATCCATGCCGCTTTGCAAAGGAAATGAAGGAGAGGAATCACAGCTGATGGGCCAGGTTTGAGACTCCTCCCCACTCCGGCCAGACGCTGTGTTTACCCTTTGCCCATGCAGTGCTCATGCTTCCAGGTGCTGGTGGCAGCGCTGGCACTTGTGGCCGGCTTGCAGCTGCTGTATTTGGCCCTGCTGTCAGGATTGCATGGACAGGATCAACGGTCCCGCTATGCAGAGCTTTTCCAAGGGCGCCAGTCTTTGCCCATCGATGGGCACAAGGAGAGACTCAAGAAGGTGCTGGCCAGCGGCGGCAGCCTGGATGACAGTGGACAGTACCGCATCTACCAGGACATGTTACATGGTACCTGGGATGGTGAGCGCAGCCAGGATGTGGTGCTGGTCACCCACACCAGTCTCAGCAACTTGCATCACACTCAGCAACTGGTGGAACGCTGGAGAGGCCCGCTTTCAGTGGCCCTCTTTGCTCCAGGCTTCACTGAAGTCCGCCTGGCCACAGTGATGGTGTATGCGCTAGCAGCCCTATGTGCACCTGTCCGTCAGCTGGTTCGCCTCCACCTGGTGTGCCACGCCAATCAAGTGGCTGCCTTCCCCGAACTGGAGGATCATGATGAATTTGCCCAGCTCCAAGCCTGTGAAGATGTCTTTGCCAAGCTGGCACAGGTCGGGGCTGGGCGGCGTAATTATGCCATGGATGTTGCTAATGCTTCCTATCCCAACAACTTGCTTCGCAACGTAGCACGGAGGGCTGTCGGTGGGCACTGGATGCTGGTGGTGGACGTGGACATGGTGCCCAGTGAGGGGCTACGGGAAGCCTTTCTGGCATTACCCAGAGTCGCTTATGAGGGGATGCTAGAAGTCCTCGTTGTGCCCGCTTTTGAAATCCGCCATACTCGCCGCATCCCTGGCAGCAAAATGGAACTGCTGCAGCTGTACCAAGTTGGTGAGATCCGACCTTTCTATGAAGAGCTGTGCCCCAGATGCCAGGCACCCACCAACTACTCCCACTGGCTAAATCTTCCAGTGAGTAGCCCCCTGCGAGTGGCCTATGAGGTCGAGTGGAGGGACCCATGGGAACCCTTCTACATTGGTTCTAGTTCTGTACCATCCTATGATGAACGCTTCAAGCAGTATGGCTTCAACCGCATCAGTCAGGTATCTACTCCAGTGATCGTCTTGGTGAAGGGGCCAAATGTTGTTTTGGGGTTGGGATGGTGGAAAAGCTTAATTTGAGCCAGGCCTGGGGAGAATGGGGATGAATAGCCGTGAGGGTATATGGGCTATTCTTGCATGTTCTTGATGGAGAGCCTCTGAACTATGCTGCTGTTATATTGTCCTTTCCCACCAGGCTTGTGAGCTCCATGTGGCCGGGTACCGTTTCTTGGTGCTAAGCAACGCATTTCTGGTGCACAAGGGCTTCAAGGTGGCCAGTGAGTTCCATGCACAAAAGGATGCTGAAAACCAGCGCAACAAGGTGCTCTTTCGACAATTCAAGCAGGAACTCAAGATCAGATATTCCACCTCGTCAAGACGGTGTTGACTTTGAGTGTCGGGGGGCGACACTGATAAATCTATTTTGGACTGTGGGAGGGGGGAGAGAATGTAACACTGCACACTGCCTCGACAGAAATGTCCAACTCAGGACGCTGATGCTGACTTTCAGTATTTATCTGCAGAATCACTCCCGTGCCAGTTGGAGGGAGAAGGCCCAGGTGCCAGCCTATCCACTCTCTCCAGTGAAGTTTGTTGCTGCTTGAATGTATTATCAGTGCTTTATTTTGGGGAATCTGTGTTTGCACACTTACGCACACCCTGACCCTTCCATTCTTAAGGATCTTGGTTTCTGTCAGGTAGGAAAATATCCCAGCTGACTTTTTGAATGGTCTGTTAACAGATCCGTTATGCTGACTTTGCATTACAAGAGTCAATCAGAATTGAACTCAGACAGACCAGTCCTATTCAGTAACTCCCGTCTAAACCTGTTGAAACCAATCAGCTTAGACTGATGTTGGCTCTGCATAGAATTGTATTGGGAATGAACCCCAGACAAGACTAAGGTTGGTTCACCTCCTAATGAGTTCACTTCTGGGATGAACTGTAGGACTGTTACTGGTGAGTGGTCGCTGTTTACACAGAGAAACACATTTACTCGTGAAATAACAAACACAGGATTCTAACTAGTCCACACTGGAATTCCTAGTTCCTTAGGATAACAAGCCTTGGGATGAGAAATCTGTGCTAACAATCTCTGGAACTTGATTGTGAGGATAAACACCAGGCCCCGCCCTTTCCATTTGATAGCTTTTACAAACATTTGATGCTTATTTTTTTACCTGTTTATTTTTCCCTGGTTGGCCTCCTTTATACAAGGCATTTTTTTCCCTGTGGAATGAGTTCTGACGTTTTATGGCAGTGGTTCTCAACCTGGGGGTCGGGATCCCTTTGGGAGTCAAACGACCCTTTCACAGGGGTCGCCTAAAACTCTCTGCATCAGTGTTCTCCATCTGTAAAATGGATAAATGTTAGGGTTGGGGGTCGCCACAACATGAGGAGCTGTATTAAAGGGTCGCGGCATTAGGAAGGTTGAGAACCACTGCTTTATGATGCTTGTGGGGCAGACCATAGGGATTTGAGTCAAAATGCTGAAGAGTGAGCTGTGCTGACTTGGAGTGGAGAAACTGAAAAAGAATTCAAGATTGTTGTTGTTTTTTGTTCCTGACTTTTACTTTTCAAGTTGACAGCTTCTTTTTCTGTATAACGGGAGTAAATACACTAATGTACTTCCGGAAGTGGGGAGAGGATAATTTGTTTCCACTAAAAACTGCAATTTGCAAACAAATTAAACAGAATCACTTGGATTTAAAATGCTTTATTCCTGTAAGTTGTGAAGCATAAGTTGTTAAAGGCACAGTGTTATAAGCAGCTGGCATCGGTGAGGGTGTACACTTTAATGAAAGAGCTGTTGTCAGAGCTAGTTCTTCTCAAAAATCTGTTTTCTGGAACATGGGGAAATGTACGTGAAGGATATTTATGCACCTCTGTGGTGGCAAACGCTATCCACAGCACTGAAGCAGCTTATCACTTCTATTTTCTTCCTTTCAAAATGCATTATGGAAGAGATCAAACCCATTTTCATCTGACCAGCATTGAAGAGTAAGAAACCTGTGGCTCAAAACCTGCAACGATGACCTTGCAATTTGCAACCATTGTCAGAGTGATTATGTTGCCCACTCTGTCTGGTGGTCTTCGGGTGGGTTAGAAATGTCACAGCAAGACACAGCACTGGTTTGCTGAAGCACTACCATAGGCTATAATAGCATCGCAGATGGCGTGGGGGTGGAAAGAGGATACTTCAAGCCTCCATGGCAACTACAGCCTTCTTGTGGGGGTGCTCAAGCTTCTTGCCAGTGTTCTAATTAGCACTTCTTTTAGCCTTCTCGTTTATTTCAGCTAGTTCTTGGTGATGTGGGATAGGTTCTATAGCATTTGGAACTCTTCATGTGCTGTGCAAGTCCCAAGTTCATGTGCTGGACTTGCTTTCACATCTGGCAGCCTCACCTTTTGTTCCTGTATGATAGAAAATATGCACAAATTGAAATTAATGAACAAGCCAGCTTTTCTACATGCGCTTCTTATTTACCCAAACGATGACTGTACAGTACGCGTTTACAGCCTTGTATTTATACAGCTAGCCTTATTAGTGTCTTGTCGCCATGGAAACTCTCCGTCCCCTGCTTCCGGTTTCCCACAATGCCGCTCGTGGAGATCATAGAGCTTCGTTGAAGCAAACCAAGACGATTAAGTTTTCATATTTTCTGCTCTGATTGGCTGCTGATGGTAGGCGGGGCTGAGGAAAACTACTTCCGGTTGCGAAAGCGACCTAGAGCGGGGTTTGTGCCTTCCTCAGCCCCTCCCCCAGGTATGAAGGGTCTAGACTCTTTTCCTATCACCCCCCTTTTGTGGGTAAGGATGGTCCCGCCCATTCCAGTCTTATGCGTTTTCCTATTTGGAGGGAAAGCTGTGGGTCAGACCATTGTAGTGTAAAGGGAAGGAGAAATGTGCGTATGTTTGGTTCTTCCCTATGAAGCCCAAAGCTGTATGAGCGATGTCGATGGGGGAAAGAGTTCGTTCTCTCCTCTCTTCCAGGTGTCCAGTTTCCCTGTGGAAGTCCCCGGGGAGGTGGTTGAGTCCACTGCAAGCTGAGGGTGGGGCTTGTAAATAAGTTTTTGTCCTGTGTTCCCTTCTAGGCTGAATGATTCCTCCCAAGGAAGCGCGGGGACGAAATGTTATGCGTTTGTTTTCTTTGGCTTCATTATACTTCTTCCTACAGAGAAACAGTAGTCTCTAGGAGCACGAAGGAGAGGGGGAACAGCTGGGAGACTTTGACCTCTGCACCCCGCCCGTAGGCTTTTCGTGTCCAAATAGCCTGGCTACTAAGAGGAAGTGAATGCACTCTCATGGTCTGATCCTACAGGGCTTTTCTCGGGTTTTTTCAGTGAACCCTAGTCCATAAATATATGTGGGGGGAGGGGGTAAAACAGAGAGGCTCTCCATCCTTTACACTTCTCAAGACACCTGTACTTTGAACAGCTGCCTTACTGGTAAGAACGCAACAGGTACAGCTTGATCTCAGATTGCAAATGCCTTAGCAGACCAGGTGCTCAGGAGCAGCAGCAGAAGAAGGCCATTGCTTTCACATCCTGCATGTGAACTCCCAAAGGCACCTGGTGGGCCACTGCAAGTAGCAGAGTGCTGGACTAGATGGACTCTGGTCTGATCCAGCAGACTCGTTCTTATGTTCCCCACCCCCAGTACCTGGGAAACACACCCTATTGAGTTAAATCCTGTAGCCATGCAACTGTTTGGTTTAGTTCTTTGACTTGAGAGGTACAAGCCTGCTTTTCTGCCAGAAAGCCTGCCAAGCGATGAAAAAAACAGGAGGGTAGGCCTACAGGTGGGCTGATTTTTCTATTGTTTGGGTGCCGCTGTTGGAAGACCACGTATAAACCAAGCTCTTCCTGCTTAGAATTCTGAAGGCTCCCTCAGACAGTCAAGCACAAGGATTTTCCCAGGGTTTTCTTATCATAAGCAGCTGGTGGGGGGAGCAGTCAGCTTCTGTCAAGGAACTGGTGTGTGGCGAAAGGACAACCTTCCACCTGCCTTCACTCCTTTTTTATTTATTTGTATTTATTATTAGATTTAATATACCGCCCTATCCTCGAAGGGAATACTTTAATGTTAAAGTATACGTCAGAAAATCTGATCATGAAACCCCCCACAAAACCAGTGATTGGCCATTATTTCTCTTCTGCTTAGCAGTTAATTTCTCTACTTTTTCTGTGCCAACTCTTAGGAATGATTAGTTGCTGAGCAGAGAAAAATGGTGGAAGGAGTAAAAGAGCTCATGCCATCTTAGTCTGTAGTGGCAAAATTAAACAGGATTCTAGTGACCCGTTAAAGACTAATATTTTAATGCAACAAAAGGTTTTGTGAGCTGGCGTTCGCTTCAATAACTGCACTGAAGATCTTCTGATGAAATGAGCTCTGATTCACCATAGTTTACGCTGGAATAAATTTTGTTAGTTTCTGAAGTGCCACTGGACTTGTGTTTTATTATGCTTTGACTAGATGGCCTGTATAGCCCCTTCCAACTCTATGATTGTTCTTCTGTTTGCTTTCCAGTTTCTCTGATTCTCCGGAGAAGCCTGGGGCCCGATTTAAACAGAGTGTAGAGAAGCAAGGACAACATATTTGGGCCATTGCACAGAGGCATCATCTTAGCATAAGTGGGCGATCAGCTGTACATTAGCCCACCAGAGCTAGTGGGCATTGAGCTGTCTTGCTAAGCTTGCACATGGAACTGTTGTGCATTGCAGTGCAGTTTAAATAGAATGAGTGCACATATAATGTTCTTGCCTGCCAGCATAATGTTGAAATCAGGACTCAGAAGGTAAGGCTGGACTTACAAGTAGGGCTGTCATTTATGTTGTGAGTCGTAAGCACCAGCCTGCATCAATTCGATGAATGTTGGGATGTTGTGTGGTTTCCGGGCTGTATGGCTGTGTTCTAGTAGCATTTTCTCCTGGCGTTTCGCCTGCATCTGTGCCTGGCACCTTCAGAGGAGAAAATGCGACTAGAACACAGCCATGCAGCCCAAAAACCACACAACATCCCAGTGATTCCGGCTGTGAAAGCCTTCGACAAGAGATGGATGTGGTTTGGCTCTTTTCTGTACCTGTCTTTGTTTGCCCTGCAGACACTTCTTGAGGCCTGTGAGGCCTTAAAAATTCTGGCTTAAGAAAAGCTGACTGCATAAGTTTAATAAATTAAGGACGTTTGCAGATATGTTTATGGTAGATAATGCTGCTAGATGCAGGAGTGGTTTGTAAGCAAAGACTTTGCAGGATGCTGAAGGGCCGCCTTTTACAACTGAAAATGTTATTCTGATGTCCTGCCTGGAGATTACTTACCAAGTATTTATGATGACACCCTTGGAAACCTTAAGACTAGAAACTTTAAGAACAAGCCAGAAGCTGGTATTCTGAGGGTCCTGAATGCTATGGAGGGAGTCCATACCTGCACTTTGTCCCATCCAGTTGTAGAGCAGGTACATCGTAACCTTGTTGTAAGATAATAGTCAAATTCTGTTCATGGCCCCTTTCCGTCGCAGGTTGGCTGTTTCCTATCCTCCTTTTCTTCAACTTTGGCATCCTGCCTCCGTGGGGCACCATGCCTGTCCAGCCCCTGCCCAAGGAGATGGAGGCAGAGGGAGACTCAGCAGCTGACATGAACGGCGAAGAAGAGAGTGAAGATGAGCACAGCGGCAGCCAGTCAGAATCAGAAGAGGAGAGTTCAGGTATCTAACGGGGGAAAACAGCCTAAGCCCAATTTCTTGGGAGCTAAGGAAAAGGTCATAACTCAGTGGGAGAAGTGCAGAAGATTCCTTTAGCCCTAGGGCAGAGGTGGACAACCTATGACACTCCAGATGTTCACGGGCTACAATTCCCATCAGCCCAATTGGCCATGCTGGCAGGGGCTGATGGGAATTGTAGTCCATGGACATCTGGAGCGCCATAGGTTGGCCACCCCTGTCCTAGGGTATAATTGGAAGCTGCAGGATACAACCTTGCTGAAACTAAACCTGTCTCAGCTGGCCTGAATGGAGACTTTTGGGGATGACAGGGCACTGTACACTGCCCTGAGATGTATATGGAAGAAGGCAGAGTAACAACGTAATCAACCAAAAACATCACCCATGCTATTCCCCTACTGTTTTCATATCAAACCATTCCTGTTCATTTGTACAGTCTAAGATTTGGCTTTTGATAGTGGTGCTTGTTTTCTTGCGCCCCTCCTCCCCAGCCCCGTGCAACCTCACCTTTCCCTGCCTTTGTCTGTGGCTGCATTGTTTTAGACTCCAGAGCAGTTGTAACATTTGTAAATCTTTGGGTTTTTTTACTTTAATTTTCAACATAAAATTAAAATCAAATAATAATCATTGTGAAGCTTGCATGCATCTTACATTCCAATCATAGTTTTGAGGCTTAAGAAACTGTTATGCATTCTCAATCATTTATCCTATCTACATATAGTCTTTATACTCTCAAGTTGTACAGTTATTAATTTACATAACTATCCAAGTCCTCAATTGATATAATCCCCAAAAGCTGTCCATCTTGCAAAGGGTCTACTGGGAAGGGTCTACTGCAGGGGTCTTCAAACTATGGCCCTCCAGATGTTCATGGACTACAATTCCCATCAGCCCCTGCCAGCATGGCCAAGTGGTAGGACTCATAGTTTGAAGACCCCTGGTCTACTGCATACCAAAGATGTTAACTTTGCCGTTGCCGAGTATTCTGTTAGCTTGTTCATCCTTTCCAGAAGGTCTGTTAATCTCCCAGAAGGCCTTGATAGCAAAATCTAGTCCTCTAGCAAGGACTCATTTCAGTTAATAGAAGTCAAGGTTCTTAAGTCCAATGTCTCCCAAGACTTCAGAAGTCTGCTGCTTGCATTTACTCAGGTTTTACACTTTTGCTGCACTTCCCTGATTAGGGACTAAGCAAAACTGTTGGTTTTTCTGCCAAATGACTGTTTTTTTTTGCTTCGACTTGTTACGTTATTAGTCTTTCTGCAACGCTCGAAGGGGTCCTAAAAGGCAATTTTCACATATGCATATGAACAACTTGGGGTCTACAAAAGGCATTAATGGGAAGAAAAGAGAGATTTGTTTTTCCCTTCTGTCCTTCTTCTCAACCAGCTACGGTAGCTTTGGGAACTGCTTCTGTTGCAGCCCCTCCCCTTCAATTAGAAACTGTCCAATTGCCTCTATAATGGTGAAATCTTGAAGCTTGT
Organism: Sphaerodactylus townsendi; assembly: GCF_021028975.2. Taxonomy (NCBI): domain Eukaryota; kingdom Metazoa; phylum Chordata; class Lepidosauria; order Squamata; family Sphaerodactylidae; genus Sphaerodactylus; species Sphaerodactylus townsendi. The sequence continues at coordinate 26,304,214 of NC_059425.1, read as the reverse complement.
GTGAGTGGTGGGTTGCCTTTCTTCATAAAATCTGTGTTTCACATGTTTGCCCTGTTTGAGAGCATCTCTCAAAGACCCCTTGTTGTGTTCTCATTAACTAATTGTAGTATTTCATCGACTGGGACTGACAAAATGATATTTGTGATTTTTCATTTCATCCGAATAATAACTATCCAAATGGATCAACCGTGTTAGTGGGCACAAGTTAGTAAGCATCCAGATTACATTGAAGTAATCTGCATTTGCAATGAGAAGAAGAGCTCTGTGTGGCTCGAAAGCTTGCTGCCTCTTTCTTGCTTTCACTGTTCCCTTAAAGAAATTCCTATATGGAAAGTTCTCTTGCACCACAAACCTGGGGCAGTGGGAAAACAGATGGGATGGCACATGTCATCATTTCTGTCCACAGAGATGGATGAAGAGGACTGTGAGAGACGTCGCTCGGAGTGCGTGGATGAGATGATGCACTTGGAGAAGGAATTCTCTGAAATCAAAGAAAAGTGAGTGAGCGCCTCTCTCCAGCCTTTATGATTTAACTGCCAGGCTTCCTAGCAGAACCTCCCCTTTCCAAGAAAGGGCTAAACTACTCACAATCCTGGAGTTGTTTGATTTGAGCTCTTGAGGTTTCTTTTGGTCCTATAAAGAGCCTGATTTCCATTGGTTCCACAGCAGTGAGTAAAGAAGGCGTTTTGCCCACATTTATTTAATGAAATCTTCATACCAAGCATTTCTCTTGTGGCTTAGAATTCCAAATGAAAAAAAAAAGCATACCAAGTATAATAAAACCCTAGTTATTCACAGTGTGTTGGCTGGCTGAAGCGTGCACACAAGATCCAAGGATTTCATAGGGTACAAACCAAATCTGTACTGCACTCGGGGCAGGCCCATGTAGAAGAGATGGTAGTTTTTTTAAGTTACTCAGCCCACCAGTCTTGGCATCAACCAGCTCTCAAGCCCTGCCTGAATTGCTCATTCTTCCTTGTAAATTTTTACCCATTATGGTTATCTGAGCCCAGCATGAGAGGAGAAATCAGTTAAAATGGATGGGTAAGACCTCATTTCAAAGGGAGAACTCGTAGACAGGAAAAAGAGTTAGGTCTTGGCCACCAGTTTTCTCCTGCAAAGTCCCTGCACATGTTCTGATGACATCCTGAGGTCAGGATCCTTCATTTTCCGTATAATTCCTAGTCCCACCTTCAGTGAACAACAAATCACACATGTTTTATTTTGCTACCCATTATTAGCAATGTGCTTGTACGAGCTCAGATATGCTGTGCTGCTGTCTCGAATTCAATTGACGGCTTATCTGCTGAAGCTATCAAGAGGCAACCCTGACAAGGAGGTCTCAAGAGCGCTACCAGCCATGCTTGCACTCTAACTTAAGTGACTTTCAAAAGGGATTAGACATGTTCACAGAGGATGGGTCTGTCAGGTAACGGTGGCCAGCAGGTAGGCATCTGTTCCTGGCTTTGTTCAGAGTTGCCCCATCTGTTCTCTTCCCTCATGTTCAGAAGAACTAGTTGGTCTCCTTATGTGGATGGGTTTTTTCCCTCTTGTATTTTGCTGCTGTAAATCCTTTAAAAGATACGGACCCGTAAATACAATTTGGTATTGGCTACACTGGACAATGTAGGATTTAAGAGCCAGCATGATGTAGTGGTTAAGAGCAGGTGCACTCTAATCTGGGGAGCTGGGTTTGATTTTCCCTCTCCTACTTAAGCTGTGGAGGCTTATCTGGGGAACTAGATTAGCCTGTGCCCTCCAACACATGCCAGCTGGGTGACCTTGGGCTAGTCACAGTTCTTCAGAGCTCTCTCCGAAGAACTGTAGCACAAGTTGAAGGTGAGTCTCATATGATTGTTGTCAGCACCATGACCTGTGTTTAAGGCCCCCACTCACCCTGCCAGCCTGGGTATCTGTCTGCCCCTTGTGAAACACTGAATCCTGCATTCGGTGGACTCTTGGTTTGATCCCAGAAGGGCATAAAGATTTAGATAGATTTTTGATGGATTATAGCTATTATCCATGATAGGTAGAAATGGGGCTTCCATGTTCAGAGGCAGTAACATATCTGGACACAAGACGAAAGGGTGCAGGGTGTTCTTTTATGTTCTGCTGATGAGCTTCCCAGAGGCATGTAGTCAACCAGAAAAGCACGTGAAGGTTTTTTTCCATCAGGTCTAGAAATTACACCCCACACAGACACTTACCGTGGAACCCTTTCTGTGGGATGGTCAAGTGAACATGTCTCTGCTCTTTTGTAGACTTTTCAAGGAGCGCCTGAGTCAAATGAAGATGAAACTGGAGGATGTGATGCTTGGGAAAGCAGCGGAGTACCTGGACCCCCTGGGGGTCTTACAGAACCACATGCAGATTCGAATTGAAGTGGCCGGTGAGCTGGCTCCTCGCTAGGCATGTGGCAGGCAGCGGCCATATGCTCTAGTCTAGACCATAGGTGTCAAACTCAGGCCCTCCAGATGTTCATGGACTACAATTCCCAGCAGCCCCTGCTAGCATGGCCAATTGGAGGGCCTGAGTTTGACACCTATGCACTCGCAGACTGTGGCCTTGGGAAATGGGGGCAGTGATTAATTTCTGAAAAGAGAGAAGCAGGCCTTTCTACATAACAATGTTGAAAGCGCAGATGTCCTGTTCATGCTCAGAGGAACTTAAGGTCAAATAGAGACTCTGGAACATATTTTGTTGCTCTGCTGCCGCTGGGATGATTTGAGGCACAACCGTTTAGGGCAACTTTTATCCTGTGAATCTTTCCTGTAATTCAGTGGCTGCTATCTGACGAAGATAACAGAATTACATTAGTAGTAGCTAAATATAGGCGGGTGGTAATCAATTGGAAAAGGGGTTAATCTGGGGGATTATATTAGTTTGATGCTGCTTGTGGCCTTTTGGCTTTTTAAGCAATATCATTGAGGTAAGCGCAGAGGAACTAGTTCTTTTCCATGACTGGGACGTGATATTGGCAAAAGGTTTCAGAGATGACCCCGACTCAGACCGAGCTAAAGAGTCAGCCTGTCTCTAACCCTCTTTGTTTTCTTAGGAATCTACAGAAGCCTCTGCCTGGAAGTGATCCACCACAAACATCGGTGTGAACTTCAGGGAGCCCAGCAGCATTTGGAGGTAGGGCCCTCTCACCTCTTGTCCCCATCTAAAATCCTTCTCAGACCCTATGAAGCAAAGCAGGGAGGGCTAGTTCATTATGACTTTTTCTGGGGTGGGGTTTCCAAATCACAGGTGGGATCGATGACGGCTATAGCTAAAAAGAAATTCAAACAGGAATAGTATCCTTGTTTCGTCATTAGCCCCAAATTAAGTTTAGTTTAGTGGGGTTTCTCAGCCTGACCAATCTCATAGGGTCATTTGTTCAAAACTGATCAGGAGAGATAAAAGCTGGGACAAAAATACAAGTTGCCCAGAGACTCCTGTCTTATCAAATGTAAGAACATGTAATAAAAGGGATAAATGCAGATTTATCCTTTTGTGCAAAAGATCTCTAGTTGCATCCAAGATAAAAGCAAACAAACAAACAATAGCCACTCATGGAGAAGACAAGGTGACATAGTTGCCAATATGGCTGGCGAAACATGCCCTGTATTTTTAATAGAGGCTGAATGTGATATTATTTCACATGTAACATTATTTCCTCTGTGTTGTGAAAAGCTTCAGCTGCCCATTAAGACTCTGTCTGTTAAAGGGTCAGGATGTTTTTTTTCTCCAGGCCTTTGGTAGTAACAGTTAAGAATATAAGAAAGAGCCTGCTGGATCAGACCAGAGTCCATCTAGTCCAGCACTCTGCTACTGGCAATGGCCCACCAGGTGCCTTTGGGAGCTCACGTGCAGGATGTGAAAGCAATGGCCTTCTGCTGCTGCTGCTCCTGAGCACCTGGTCTGCTAAGGCATTTGCAATCTCAGATCAAGGAGGATCAAGGTTGGTAGCCATAGATCGACTTCATAAATCTGTCCAAACCCCTTTTAAAGCTATCCAGGTTAGATGTCATCACCACCTCCTGTGGCAGCATATTCCAAACACCAATCACACATTGCATGAAGAAATGTTTCCTTTTATTAGTCCTAATTCTAGTTGAATCTGATTCTAGCCCTGATCAGAACTCACACTTCCACTGGAAGGCAAGAAGCCTAGGTAAACAAAACACTGGGTAGTCTTTACTTTAATATAGCTGGAATCTTGAATGTTGCACAGATTACTGAATCAGTTAGAAGCCACAATTAGGAGTAGAAAAAGAAAAACCAAACTGTGCTTTGTTCCCTACCCAGAGTGAAAAGATGCTGTTGTTTGACACCCTTCAGGAGCGTTTGTTGGAACGGATCCAGCGCTTGGAAGATGATAGGCACAGTGTGGGTCTTACGTCAGGTCAGTAAGGGATGCCCTCTTTATCCACAGTCCCCTGTAGTTGCTGCTGCCCTGGGAAATCCTGACTTGCCTTTTAACCCTCCTCCTTCCTCCATTCAGACATGCACACCCATTTTGACTAAAATTAAAAAGAACCCTTCTTTGTTTCTCTGGAAAGGGTGATAGGAAATCAAATATTCTCCATCAGTGGACAAGTAGCATCTTTCCAAAGTGGTCAGAGTGTTTCAGGCATCTCTACACAACTGTCTTGGCTTCCCTCAAAGAATCTTGGGAATTATATGGGAATAGGCAGTCAGACGTACTGAATTTGCTTTCTGTCTGTGCTGTATGATGTTGTGGTTGGACAAGAATTTGGCTTAAGTCCCTGCTCAGCAATTGCGGAAGGATCGTAGTCAAGCCTGAGTTTCTGGAGGACGAATGGGATAAAACATCATAATACAGTTATTAAATGTGCCTGATAGAAAGGGCAACTATTAAAGAAATTGGTTTCATGAAAAACGGTACAGTCCAAGGGTACACTGCTGCAGTTCATATTGGTAGCTTTTTAAGTCCCTGGGAAGGTTATATTCAAGTACAATGGTGAAGAGGGGGGCAGGGGGCACAAATAATTGTTCAGAGAAACCAGACTGTTACTTAGCCGTGTAATGCCTTGCTGATTCTTTTCCATGGAGGCTGGTGGGAGACTCCATTTCTCTCTTTTAAAAAATACATTGGATATCTTCATATCTGCTATCAAGTTCTGTGTTGTCCTGTGCAGAGAGCTGCCAGGTGTGGGAAGCTTGTTAAATACATTCGCACAGCAAATGGTGATGGAAACGAATAATCGTTAGGGTGTTGCGGGTTTTCCGGGTTGTATGGCCGTGTTCCAGTAGCATTTTCTCCTGACATTTTGCCTGCATCTGTGACTGGCATCTTCCTCTGAAGTTCCTCTGAAGATGCCAGCCACAGATGCAGGCGAAACATCAGGAGAAAATGCTACTGGAACATGGCCATACAACCCGGAAAACCCACAACACCCTAGTGATTCCGACTGTGAAAGCCTTCGAGAATAATCATTGTTCTGTTGAAACTTGGCTCCAGTTTATGTTATGTACAATTGCCAACAAATTTACCAACTAGATTATACAAAGGTATTTATAGAGAGCTATCTCGTTTTAAAAAAAATGTTTACAGCTCACTTGATACAGCTGCAGCACAAAGACAAATATCATTAAAATATTCAATAAAAGGATAACAAAAGAAACCTGGGAATTGGAGTTCCATATGGGTGGCAATAATTCTCTATTAGAGATTTATATTGTGGACTACTGAGGTGTCTCCTTCTCTCCACCCCCACCCCCCCGGTTAACTCTTTCTCCTCTAATTCCTTCTCCTAGAATGGTGGGACGATAAACTTCGACCAAAGCATAGCGCAAAGGAATGGGACCCTCTCCGGTCAGGCAAGAGGAAGAAGCCGCCCTTGGTATCTGATATCCTTTGGTATCACAAGTCCCAAAGACGGTTTTGAATTGGGAGCTGCTGCTGACAGTCACTATTCCTGATCAGGTGGGGCAGAGGGCTTGGACAACTTCTGTGCTATTTCAGCATGGCCAGAGGTGAGAGAGCTGCATTGGCTAGAAGACTAACCACAGCTGGGGGGGGGGAGGGAGGGGGATGCAGAATAGGTTTTCATGGCAACCAGTGCAGTGGCACTTCCTTAGCCTACCTTTCCCACGCCCATACATTGTCTACATGTTGCGCGATATTGACATCATGGAGGACTGGACAGCCATCAAAAAGGTGAGCTGGGAAATGGGTGCCTTCTGTATAGTGTTGTAACTGTCTGCTGTGGAAAAGAAGGAGGGAGGCCCAGTAGAAGAAGAGTTTGGATTTATATTCCCCGCTTTCTTTCCTGTAAGGAGACTCAAAGGGGCTTACAATCTCCTTTCCCTTCACCCCCCACTCCACCCCCACAGCAAACACCCTGTCAGGTGGGTGGGGCTGAGAGAGCTCCAAAGAACTGTGACTAGCCCAAGGTCATCCAGCTGGCATGTGTTGGAGTGCACAAGCTAATCTGGTTCCCCAGATAAGCCTCCACAGCTCAAGTGGCAGAGTGGGGAATCAAACCCGATTCTCCAGATTAGAGTGCACCAGCTCTTAACCACTACACCATGTTGGCTCTCTTAATGACAGTCACTGTGTTATGAAGTCAGCACAGGGCAGGGCCATGGCTCAGTGGTAGAACATCTGAGTTTGCATACTGAAGGCCCCAAGTTCAGTGCCTAGATTCCCCAGTGAAAAGGAATCAGGTGATAGGTCATGCAGAAGTCCTCCACCTGAGATCCTAGAGTGCCACTGCCCATCAGAATAGACAATACTGACCTTGCTGGACCAATAGTCTTATTCAACAGAAGGCAGCTGTGTGTGTGTTCTTGTGTACAGTTGGGAAATTGCCTAGAAAATCCAGCTCAGCCATGTTTAATTCTGAAAGGGGAGACCTCCTGGATCAGTGAGGATTCATTTAAAGCAGTGGTTCTCAACCTTGCTAATGCCGCGACCCTTTAATACAGTTCCTCATGTTGTGGTGACCCCCAACCATAAAATTGGTACATATAAAATATAAAAAGACTGTTTTCCGATGGTCTTAGGCGACCCCTGTGAAAGGGTCATTCGACCCCCAAAGGGGTCACGACCCACAGGTTGAGAACCGCTGATTTAAAGGAAGCTTAAAAGTGCACTTAGAGCAACACATCTCTTTGTGAAGCTTTTAGTTATAAAATGTAATGTAACGTATCAAAGGATATATACAACATAATGATAGCAAGAATATGTGTTGCTTGTTCAGGCACACCTCTGTAATCATTACAACATCCTTAAGGGGATGAGAGAGAGAGATCCAGTGCCCACTAGTGAATTTGTAACTGAAATGAGATTTGAATTGGGCTTCCCAGTTCCTCATCAATGCTTTGGTTCTCCGGGCTTAATATATTCCGTTTCCAATGCTATCAGGAGGAAACTGAAGTCTGGGTTTCCTCCTCCCTCCCTTTATATGACTCAGCAGACTGGGGCTCTGCCTTGGAGTGGAATCCGGTAGCAACTGCACAGCAGCAAGGGGTCTCCCTCTCACTGCCTCATTCTTCCTTCCCAGGCTAAAGCTGCAGTGTCCCCTCCGAAGAGGAAGGTCGAAGGCAAGTGCTTTGTTCTTTCCCCAGTCCGCTGGTGGGGAGGGAAGGCTCCATACTGTGGCATGTCGGGTGCTGTCGTATTTGGGGACTGCTTGTCCCAATACGCTCCCAGAAGAGTGTTACGCTCCATGAATAACGACTTATTGGTGTTCCCTGGCCCAAAAAGCGTCCGACTGTCCTCAAACAGAGTTAGAGCATTTTCAGCTCTGGCCCCTGCCTGGTGGAGATGCTCTGCCAAATGAGACCAGGGCCCTGCAGGATTTGTTGCAATTCTTCAGAGCTGTTCCATCAGGCCTGTAATTGAGGACAGCAATGGTAATTTTCCAGCCTCCCTGCCTCCTGCCCTGTTTGTTTCCTTGTTCTTTCCCTTCCTCCCCCCTCGTCATGATTTGCACCTGGATTACATGGCTACACTGGGTGTATTTTAATCTCCGTACCTTGTAAGCTGCCTTGAGCCTGCAAGGGGAAGGGCTGCCTAAAAATTCAAAAACAAATAAATGCCTAAAAAGCACCCCCCCCCCTTAAGCCCCGTGCCACCTAAAAGCCATCCTTTCTTCACTTCCTCAGTCTCTTCCCCACATCTGAATCGAGAGTGATTTCTGGAATCCATTAGCTGGGAAGCCTTTTCTCTGAAGGTGAATAGATTCCTGGAGTTATGGATTTCAAAGAACAAAGTATGTTTGTCTTGGTGAAAACAAAAAAGGGGGCGGCGGGGTTAAGACATGAAAAAGAGTCATGGCTTTTTTTGTGGCAGATTTTTTAATGAAATAGATCAGGGGTGTGGCTCTCCAGATGTTCAGGAACTACAATTCCTATCAGCCTCTGTCAGCATGGCCAATTGGCCATGCTGGTAGGGGCTGATGGGAATTGTAGTTCCTGAACATCTGGAGAGCCGCAGGTTCCCTACCCCTGGAATAGATGCAGGATTTATCTACCACCAATTATAAGAAGTGTGACCCTCAGCTGGCAAATGCGTATACATGGGTAGGGAGAGAAAAAATAGTAAAAGTGGGCTAGAGGTCCAGTCTCTGTCGTTTTTGTGCAATGCTCAGATGCTTGCAAGATAAAACAGAGGCATCGTTCATGAAAAAATAATTGAAAATCACACCCAATCTTTCTTGCTTTGGTAAATTGATTTTGGGCATATCATTAAAAAAAGGAACAACATCAGCAAATAGGATCACGCTTGCCAGGAAGCTCTAGTTTTTCTGAACTAAAATCATCAGCAAGATTGTGTCGGTTTTTTCAGAGCCCAATTGGTACTGTTAGTTCCAGTTCTGCAAATGTAGGCACAGATCTCTTCTGTAATGTAAAGTGCCTGGAAGCAGCAGCATCCCTTCCTTGAGATCGGCCACAGATAATCCATCAGTTAATTACATTTAGGTTGGACCACTGCCATGCACTTTACACAGAGCAACCTTTGAAGACGGTCCAGAAATGGCATCTGGCTCAAACCACAGCAGTCAGATTGCAGGATATGACATCTTCTTTACTGGCTCCTCTTTTGCTCCCCGACTTAAATCAAAGCTTAATCTTTTTCAACCCTGCACTGTGTCAGACTAGAGGAGGGCATCTTACTCCCACCTTCTGCAGAGGGCCTGCTCTATGTGTCTGCACTATTTGTGGCAGCATGCGTGAGAACCAGAGACCAGACTTGAAAGTTCAAGACAAGTTCTCTGTTGTGACTCTCAGACTTTGGAACCTGCTCCATATAGCAGTTTGCCTAGTTGCAAAACACAGGGGTTTTTTTGGCACCAGGCAGTTAAAACATTACTTCCTCGGTAGCCTTAAAAAAATAGTCATCTTCTTACATAATTTTAATGCAGTCTTACAGCACTTTGCGATTCCTGACTGACAGTTGTTCTAAAAGGCACGAAGCTGCTTTCATTCTTTTTACGGTGCTGAATTTTTCTTCTACAGTCTATTTTAGGTTTTTGCTTTATTTGGGGGTTGCTGTTTTTTAAACCGTTCCTGCGCTCCTTGTCAGCGCAGATCTTTTTATGTGCTGTTTAATCGAATATCCTTGTATGCTGCCTCTTGCATGTTTGACAGAGAGGTCAAGACAACTTTTGTTAAATGAATTATGTAATCAGCCCATTTAGTGTGGCTTTCTGCATTTCTCAATGAAGTGGCCTCTAAGTCCATGAAAGCATCCTCTCCCGTGAATCTGCTAGTCGTTAATTGCAGATGGGGTAGCCGTGCTAGTCCATTGTAGCAAAATTAAACAGGTGTCCATGTGGGCACTTTAATGAACAACAAAATGGATTGCAGCAGGAGCTGTCCTGAGTCACACCTCACTTCAATAGATGCAATATGCTGGACTACACATTGTTCAGGGTGCAACTGGACTGGCTGTTGTGGGTATTCTGGGCTGTGTGGCCATGATCTGGGTGATTTTTAGCTCCTGTTGTTTCACCTGCATCTGTGGCTGGTGTCTTGGTCACACAGCCCAGAAAACCCACAACAGCCAGTTGATTCCCCTATGTAAACCCTTCAACGGTATATTGCTACTGGACTCTTGTTTAATCTTGTAAAGATGCCATAAGTCTCCTTTTTGGGTTCACACTAAAAACTGCCACTTCCCACTAGAGGGAGTCGTCTTGCAGCATTCAAGTGCTTCACATCCGTAGTGGAAATTTTTCAGCTGACAGCTAAATGAACAGAATTAAGCTTAACAATGAGTTCCTTGTCCGGTTCAGGTAGCAAACAGCCTCGTTGCCCCATCTTCTGGCACTCTCTTCTATTCTCCTTTTCCCACTGCATCCAGTTTCCCCGTGCCATAGCAACTACAGCTGCTTTATCTGCTCACCATCTTAGCAGCCTTGATTTTTGTTTTTCATATCTGTTCCTCCAGGCTCAGTGAAGACGGAGAAGCTGCCATCCCCGGCCCTGTTCTCAGCTCACTGTGAAGATGGTCATCTCCACTACAAAAACGAGGTCTACGTCAAAGGGCAGAGCATCTCCTTGCAGGTTGGGGAGGAGGCACCTGTCCAGTGAGTGCCCACAAAAGGGAGCTGCTGCGGGGGGTGGCGTGGGGCGGTTGGGCTAAATCATCCAGGAAACCTCTTTGGGTTTGAGACTGCCTCCCCATGGAAGGAGGGTAATTCCAAAGGGGTGGCCATATGAATCTGCTGAGTCAAATAGCATTCAAAGCAAACAAAAACTTATTCCAGCGTACGCTTTCAGAGTTCACTTCATCAGATGCAATGGAGGGTACAATCCATAGCAATTCATATTCACAGGCAACAGCAGTTACAAGGGGAATGTTACAAGGAGAGGCCAGTAATAAAACAAGCAATTAACACAAGGTATGGAAGACACAGTGAGAGACAGTGGTAAGCAAATTCAATAGGACAGTACAGAGGCTTTATAAAGATACTACGGAGGGTGGAATCTGGCACAGGATGCCTTTGATAAGACTTTTGTGCAGTTCCCATTAATTTCAAAATGAGGCTGGCATAGGTACCAGAATGACTTGAACCCAGAGGTGTAGCTCCGGGGGGGGGGGGGCACGATGCACCAGGCGTGCGCCTCTGTGGGGTGTGTGGCAAGGGCATTCTGGGGGGCGTGGCGGGGGCGTTCCAGGACGGAGGACGCACCAGTGCACTGTGCCCTTTTCCCCCTTGCTACGCCTCTGCTTGAACCAGCTCTGGCTGTATACATCAACACTTCTTCCTAGACTGAGCCTTGAACTCGTGTCCTTTTGTAGCAGCAGGCCAGTGGTTTACCCTGGGTGGACAGTTCTGTCAGGACCAAAACTGAACAGGCCCAGTGGAAATCAGCAAAAAGGGTGACCAGATTAGTGCCCAAATCCACTCTGATGCATCAGGACATTTTTTCCAGAGGTGAGGGAGTGACAGAGAGAAAGCCAGGCAATAAGTTCTTGAATATAGAAGTAACGTTTATTAAGCTGTACCAAAGAAATCCAAAAGCACTTAATTGCATTCTGCTCATATGCGCTCCTGCACAGGTTTACCTCCAAACATAACTTAGGACAAGGGTACTGTGTGGTTTCTGGGCTGTATGGCTATGTTCTAGCAGCATTCTCTCCTGACGTTTTGCCTGCATCTGTGGCTGGCATCTTCAGAGGATCTGATAGTAGGAAAGCAAGTGTAGTTTATATAAATAAATTATGTAATCAGCCCATTTAGTGTGGCTTTCTGCATTTCTCAATGAAGTATGTAATGGAATATATAAAGCCTTGGACAATGCTTAGGACAGCTTTAGATGCGGCTAAAACACATGGCCTTCCAGATGTTATGGACTACAGTTCCCATCATCGCCCGCCAGCATGATGTTGGCAGGGGGTGATGGGAACTGTAGTCCATAACATCTGGAGGGCTGCGAGTTTGACACCTGTGGGCTAAAACAATTTTTTTTGATAATTTTTTACCCCTGTGGGCTAAAACAATTTGAGTTGGAGAATCTCAACAGGTGGTAAAGGTAATTCTCCCCCTCCCCTGACATGTGCTGTTTTTTATTTACTTGGACTTATGTCCCAGCCCTTTCCAGTTTGAAGATAGCCTTAGGGTGGCTTACAAATACAAAATATTATGCAAAGATATTATACAAAAATATATCTACCTATAAACTCACTTCAATTTAATACTCCCGGCACCTGTTATTACAACATCTTATAACTTAATGGCCGACCAACCCCTGGAGGAGGGAACTAATATAACATAAACGGCAACCTCCCAACTAGATTTCTTATAAACTAACTACAAAGAATCATGCCAAAAAATGGGAAGGGTCAGGAAGGATAGGGAGGCCAGCAAAGATGTAAACCATTGCTGCCTCAACTGTAGGCCTGGTGGAACAGCTCCGTCTTACAGGCTCTGTGGAACTCCTTGGGGCCTCAGGCCATGCATGGTTTGCAGAGGCATGGTGGGGGGAGGAAAATGGCGCCCAGGGCAACACCTCGCCCCACTTACATTGCAGTGGGACGGATTGGCAGAGACAGAGGCCTGGCGGCAACCCAGCCAGGCTGCTCTTTTGGCCAGCAGAGGCTTCGCTGGCTGAAGGAGCAGCCTGGCGGGGCCAAGGGGAGGGGTGTGGAGGGTAATTCTCCGCCCCTCACGTGACCAGCTGATGTGCACCCGGGGACATATGACCCCACATGTCCCCCTGAGTGCTCCGCCTCTGATGGTTTGTGCCCTTCTCCTTTCCCGGAACGGTGTGGGAATCAGCCAGATCCAGGTGGGTGGTACCTGAGCTTTCTTGGGAAAACGGCCTTCTGTTTGGGAAGGTCTGGTGAAAACATCTCCTTGTCCTCTTATCATAGGGATGGGGTAGGCTGATTCTGGACGCTTGGGAGGGGGGAAGGCCTGATCCACCACTACAAAATAATTAAGTCACCACTGTTGAAGGCCATCACACACACACAATGTCCCTTGGAGTTTTCTGCAGACTGAAAAAAAGCATTTTCTGTTTTCGTACATTGTGTTCACTGCAGACAGAGGAGCAAACTCTTCTGCTTGTTGCAGCTTGCCTTTGCACAACTGTCAAGTAAACATAATCATGCCCAGCCGCATCCACCTAGCATTCCACATCCACGTCTTCAGCCTAGCATTCCACAAACTACTGATCGGTTGCACTGGGAGGCAGGCTAGCTTTGCATGTTGGCTTAAAGAAAGCACAGTTAAGTCATGCGTGAATAATTTCGAACTGGCATGAGATCAATAAGCCATCCTAGTTACTAACAGTTTCCCTCCCTAAGGAGCTGCTAGTTCTCAGCAGCTCTTACCTGGCTATCAGTGTATAAGGTGTTTCATAGCATGAACCAGAAAGACATAGAGTGGTCTCTGCCTCCAGGTGTGTACAACGTAAACCTTGCCTGGTGAAAGGTAATGAGACAGAAGCGAGCTACACAGGCCTGAGAAACTGGAGGGGGTTCAAAAAGGGTTCATGGACTACAATTCCCATCAGCCCCTGCCAATTGGCCATGCTGGCAGGGGCTGATGGGAATTGTAGTCCATGAACATCTGGAGAGCTGCAGGTTGCAGACTTCTGCAGTAGAAGAATTTGAAGAAAGAGTCAATTCCAGCTAGACAGCCTGAGGTTTTGGATGGTCTGAGTCCCTATTTTTGCTCACCCCTGCTGATTCATGTCCCTCTCTTCTAGGGCTGTGATCACAGCCATCAGCACTGGAGAAGTCTGGCTCCGCAGGGAAGATGGTAGCAAAACCAAAATCTACGTGTCCCAGCTCCAAAAGGGTAAATACTCAGTGCACAAAGCCTAGCACCCAATCAGGCTGCGGACTCGCGCTTTGCTCTTCCTTCTCCTGGAACCAGCAAGGCATCTCCGAGGAAACCAAAGGATCCCGAAGCAGCAGGGTGCTTTTCCCTGGGCCCGCCCAAGCTGGGAAGAACGGAGAAACTCTCCAGCCGGTTCCACCCTGCAGTTACTGGTGTTGCTGCGTCGACAGATCAAGCCCCTGGTGTGGACTCCCTCCCCTGCTGTTTCTGCTGCAGTTTTCGTCGTGCTTGCCGAGCATGCTCTTCCTCCGCTGGGGAAGGAGCGTGTGTTTGTGTGCGGCAGCGACTCCTCTTTCTGAAGAGACTTCCAATAAAACACCAGTGAGATCTTTTGCTCTTCCCTGCACCTTGGTTTTCATTCAGATCTTGCTGTTTCTGTGTATGACGGGGTGGGAAATGTTACTTTAGGGAGGGAGAGAGAGGAGGCAGCCGGGGGTGCAGATCACAGATCCTTTAGCAATCCATTATCAGTTCTGCCAAATAACATGTGCAAATATTCCCAGACCTGAAAAGCCTCTGCCGGTTGTGCTGGTAGCATTTCATTGACCTTTGTTTAGAGTGAACCATAGTGGGTATGTTGTGAGCATGTGCAGAATTCCTGTCTTCTTTAATGGATGTCATCTTTGCAGAGCCTCTCTTGTGAATGGCACAGGTGCCTTGGCACCTCTCTTGAGAGACTATATCTGCAAGGGAACACCCACACACACACCCGGTATTGGCTTTTGAGAAGTCCTAGGGCCTGCTTGGTAAAAGCAAGGGAAGATATGCCACTGTGACTTCTGCGCGTGCTATAGGATCCAACCACCTAACAATCCATATGGGGAGAGGCCATGATTCAGTGACAGATCATCTGCTTGGCGTGCAGGTTCAATCCCTGCCATCTCCAGTTTAAAAGGACCGGACGGTGGGTGATGTGAAAGATCCCTGCCTGAGATCCTGGCATGCCGCTGCCAGTCAATACTGACCTTGAGGAACTGATTGTCTGATTCGGAACACAAGCGTCTTGAGTTCACACACCAGTCGGGTTCAAAAACTTTATTTCGATATTTACACTCCACATTTCTCCTTCACGGAGAGAAATCAGCTAAAGCGGCTTATGGCATTATTCTCTCTTCACAACAATACCCCTGCTCATGAGAGAATCTTCCATGGCAGAATAGGGACTCAGACCCCCCCCCCCCACCTGCCCCGTGTGTCTGGCACTGTAACCACTATGCCATGCAGTACCTATCTTCTCTTAAGTCGGATTTACTCTTGGCATGTTTTTTGGCCGGCTGCCTTCATCTCAGGCATGCTAGGTGTCCTGGCAGCCTTTCCTAGACTGTGCTAGTTTCCCCCCGTTGGGATAAGAGCCGTAAACAAACAAGGGGAAAAATAAATATCTTTCAGAGATCCAGCATTATAAACACAGTGTAGAGAACCAGGGCTTGGCAAATCACTGCAGGCATCAGGATTTGGCCACTGGATTTTGTTGCCTGTTCCCAAATGGACTGTTCGCTATCAACCCCCCTCCCCATCTCTCCTGCTCCTACACTTACAGTCTTTTACTACCTTGCCTCTTGAAATGATAAACCATTGACTCCCTAAACAAATAGGAACATTTTTCCCTTTCCATTATCTAAAAATAAGCTCTTCTACCTAGTAACTAACAGCTTTTGCTTATGGGTAATGCTTCAGGATATTGCATTTTCTTACATTATCTTTAATTAGGTTATGTAACGTTATTCCTCCTGACAAAATGCTTTATTTAGTTTCAGAACATCGAGTTCCGTGGCTTAGCTTCACCAGCTAGTATGCATGGCTGTTTAGGAAACGTGAAGGGGCCCGGAGGAACGTTGATGCGAATTGGTCCATCCTTGAGTCAGATCTCAAGGACAGATGTCATCCCTCCCAGCTGTGTTTTTTTGGCAGAATATATGCTGTGGGCAGCCTGAATGGCCTGGACTAGCCTGACCTTTGATCTTATCAGAGCTGGGAAGCTAAGCAGGGTTGATAATGGTGAATGGGAGACCACCAAGAACATAAGAAAGAGCCAGCTGGATCAGACCAGAGTCCATCTAGTCCAGCACTCTGCTACTCGCAGTGGCCCACCAGGTGCCTTTGGGAACTCACATGCAGGATGTGAAAGCAATGGCCTGCTGCTGCTGCTGCTGCTCCTGAGCACCTGGTCTGCTAAGGCAAGGAGGTCCAGGGCTAGTTTGGAGAGCCAAGCAATGGCAAACCACTTCTGCTAATCTCTTGCCTTGAAAACCCCATAAATTGGTTGTGACTTAATGACCATTATTATAGAAATGTGGGTTGAGGACTTTGTTCTTTTGGGACATGGTTGCTCATTGTTAATTTCTGCAAAGTACAACCCGCTTACAGTTTTCTTCTTGAAAGCAGAAAAGCACCTGGGATATAAAACCACCCCTCAAAAATCAATCTGTTTCCCCTTTTTGCCCCAGCCAACAGTAACCTATTGGTATGGGAAAGGATCTGGTTATTTTTTGCAAAGGAAAACCTGCCCAGGGGAGCGGTGAGGTGTGTTTAGTATTTTCTGTGGGTTGGCACAAACAATGGGCTTCACTGAAGTTTCATCTGTTCACAAGGTACTTACCAAAGGTTGCTGCTTTCAGACTGCATCATTCTAATTCGCTGGAGTGGAAAAGAAGCAGCGTTTGGATGTATACCCCACCTTTCTCTCATGTAAGGAGACTCAAGGTGGCTTACAAGCCCCTTTCCCTTCCTCTCCCCACAACAGACACCTTGTGAGGTAGGTGAGAGAGTTCAGAAAGCACTGTGACTAGCTCAGGGTCACCCAGCAGGAATGTGGGAGTGTGGAAACGCATTTGGTTCACCAGATAAGCCTCTGCCACTCAGGTGGAGGAGTGGCGAATCAAACCCGGTTCTCTAGATTAGAATCCACCCGCTCTTAACCACTACACCATGCTGGCTCTTATGTCCTAACAGCAAAGAGTTAAGCAACACTGAAAAACTGCCTCCAACTTCACCTTTAGAAGTGCTCTGGATAAGCTGCAGGGGAAAAGAGCCACGTGGGTGGGAGAGGGCAGTGCCTTCTAGTGGCTGCTGCTAAATGTGTCGGGATACTCGGGTGCTTTTCCAGCACTAGTGATCTTTTTTAAAGTTAATTTTTAAAAGTCATGGCCCCCAAATGTGTGTGGAATCACTCTTTGTGCTGTAAAAACCCTGAATCCTGGTGCAATCCCTCCCTGACAAAAACAGCATGCTCTGCGCATGCTCAGGGGTAACCTCACAGTACTCCAAGCTGAGTCCTGGCGTTCAAAAGAGACCAAGTCTTAGCAGAGCAGGGATACTTCAATTACCGGTAGCAGCAAGCCTCTGCAGGTTTTCAAGGTCTTCCATTCATTCCACCCAACTTGGTGTTTGGGTTTATTTTTCGCCTTCAAGGCTGTGCGCAGTGAGTTACTGCTGGTGTTGAATTTCCAAAACAAAAAGCACTAGAGGCCACCAGCCTTCTTGAAGCCCTTTCCCCTCATTCCGGATAAGTGTTTAGCAATTTTTTACACTAAGAGGAGAACACTACATAGGTTCAGAAACTTCTGTGTTGCTTCAAGAGTCAGAGGATATGGCTTGGAACAAGCTTTTTCTGCCATTCCAAAGACCAGGACAAGGAGGAATGAGTTCAAAATAGGAAAAGAGATTCCACCTAAACACTAGGAAGAACTTCCTGACGGTAAGGGCTGTTCGGGTGTGGAATACACTGCCTTGGAGTGTGGTGGATTTTAAACAAAGGCTGGATGGCCATCTGTCCCAAGTGTTTTGATTCTGTCTTCCTGCATGGCAGGAGGTTGGATTTGACGGTCTCTGTTATCTCTTCAACTCTATGATTCTATACTGTTGTAGCATGTTCCTAGCTCTCCTGGTACGGGAAACAGTTTCAAGATGAGTTAAGAATGGTTGTGAACTTTGAATGTCTTTGCTGCCGAAATTTCAAAATCTGTCTGCTCAGACTGACTCTTCCTGAAGCTGTTACAGGAAAATCCGGTATAATATGCCCAGTTTGCTCCCCCTCCCCCCATCAACAGGTAATCAAGTACAATGGCTAAGAGTGGAGGGTAAGCAGAACCCACACCAAGCCTCTGCAAATGGATAGCCTGGTTTTCCTACTACTGCATATAATTTTCATTCTGAAATAAATGTTTGCACCCCTTGCCAACTATATCACTGGCCAGTGTCCCTAAATGTCATCTTAATGGCTACACTGTGCTGCTGACAAACAGGGTCAAGGACTGAGTCCTGCTTTCCTAGAAACCGGAAGCCTATCCTTGCATGATCAAGCCCCAAACGTGCATTATTACTGGTCAAGAGACATCATAAACCTGGCGTGGTGTCGTGATTAAGAGCAGGTGCTTTCAAATCTGGAGAACCGGGTTTGATTCCCCGCTCTGCCACTTGAGCTGTGGAGGCTGATCTGGGGAACAAGATTAGCTTGTGCACTCCAACACACGCCAGCTGGGTGACGTTGAGCTAGTCGCAGTTCTTCAGAGCTCTCTCAGCTCCACCTACCTCACAGGGTGTTTGTTGGCGGGGGCGGGTGAAGGCGAGGAGATTGTAAACCTAAACCCTTTTGAGTCTCCTTACAGGAGAGAAAGCGGGGAGATAAATCCAAACCTCCTTCTCTCTACGTTTGCAAAGGCGCCCTCTGCACGTGCTCAGAGGCTCCCTCTCCTGCGTGCTTACTCCTCGGGCTGGCAGGAACTGGCAAAGCCCAGCCTCAAAACGAAACCCTCGAATCGGGAGCCGCGGCCAGGTGCCCTACCCTTCCTGGTGCTCCTCCAGGCCTCGCCCTCCGTTTTGGATAACAGCCCAGAGGAGGGCAAGAAAGAGGGATCACATGGGAAGGAGGAGAATCAACACGCTGCAGCCGGGATGCCGGAGAGAGGTAGGCAGGCAGGCAGGCGGCTGGGGCAGAAAGGGGAAGAAGGGGCCCTTGCTGGAAGTTTCCTGCGCTGCAGGGGGGGCATGGCCGGAAAGCTGGAAATCTGATCTGACCACTTACCAAACTTCCTTCCCTCCAGCTGGAGCTGGTTTCCTTCTTGGGGCGGCTGATTTCCTTTTCTGCCGAGTGCCGCGCATCCTTGCTGCGGAGAGGGCAGTCCTGCCTAAAGGCTAGAGCCGGCGAGAGTGAGTTTTGAAGGAAGGAGGGGGGGGGTGCTTATTCTTGGTGGGGTACATGATACTCGAAGGACCAGACTTGCGGAGACCGTGGATCTATATGCCATTATCGGTGGCTTCTCTGCCCCCGCTTCTTTCTACACGTGTTTTTTGGCAAATAGCGTTGTGTTGTGTAATACCCACAGCACAGGGATGGGGAATGTGAAATTGGAGGGTAGTCAACGGGCAGATTGCTTGTACGGGAATAGCAGGACCAGCTAGAGACCAGGTGATTTCTAAATTTCTCCAAGAGAGAAGAGGGATCTAGCAATTTGCACCGGGGGGGGGGGGGATTTCTTGGTTCTGCATGGGGCTAGGAGTCAGCTGGCTGTGTTTCGGGAGATGTGGGGGGTAGGACTCCTGGGTTCCCAAGAAGGAGATGGGATTTAGTCATTATTGGGAATTTCTCTGCCCCACCCCCTAAAGCACCCCTTCCCGTCTGTCATGGTGATGGGAGGCAACTCTTCCCTTTCCCCTTTCCCCCTTCCTCTTGATGTGGCACCTTTGGGTTGGCTCTGATGCCACCCTTGCCTTGCCCTGCCCTGTGAGTGAGGATGCCAGCAGGGCATGCCAGTGGGGTTGAGTCAATAATTCTTGGCTGGAGAATCCACTTACTCCTGAAAAGGTGCTGCTCCTGTGGTACAGGAGGCAGACAGGCTGAAATGTGGTTAGCCACGTGACCAGCCACGCGCAGGACACTTGAGAGGTTTAGAGTAGCAAAAATGGTCAGTCTGTGCCCCGAGGAGCCTACCAGTCCAAATGTGGACTGTGGGGAGAGCATCTAAGGGGGAATTAATACAGTTTCAAGGGAAATTAATACAGGTACGTAGATTTTATTTGGGGGCGGTGGTGGTGAAGATGAGGACAGAGGGGTTTAGCCTTTCCCCTCTCCTCTTTTACAGAAGGCTGGCACTCTCTAACTTGCTCTCTGGGCCAAAAATGAACCAGGCTGTGATATGCTAAAATAGCACTCTTCTTGTCTTGTAGCCACCCATGGCATTTTGCCATGGAGCTGATTCATGCCCTGGGTTTTTTTCCCCCTGTCTCGCCCCCACACTGTTTTGTAACAGTTTTGGGACCAGCTCTTTCATTTCATGTTCTTTCCAGCTGTGTTCCCTTAGGGTGGCAGCCCTCCCATCCCTGCCAGCAAGGCTTTCTTGCCTTTTAAAAGCCTCATGGCCTGCACAGTACAGATGCTTTTTCTCTTACTCCCGCCTGCATGTGGGAGAAATCTGCACCTGCCAGACTGCTGCCTACAATGCTTAGGAATCCAGTCTACAGTATTTGGGGCTGGGGATAGAGGAATCAAGCCTTGGCTTGTTTGCGCAACAGTCACTGAACATAAACAACCATTTTCCAAGGGCCAATTTGCCCTTTCTGTTGCTCCTCCCTGTGTTGAGAAGACTGTTTTTTTCCCTTTCCTCTCCCACTACAGGATGACTCGAAATCCCATCTATGATTATCCGGAGCCCTATGCCAATCCCCGGCATGAATCGCAGACATCGCCACAGAACATCAGTCTGGTGGGCCGGCTGCGGCTCACCCAGCCTCTTTGGCTCCAGATGGGTATAAATTCAGCTGCAGCCCTTCACATTTTGCAACGTGAACCTCCCGGGGTAAGGACGGACCAGGCTCACTGTTTCAACCTAGATTCTAGTTCACTTTTATTTTACCCTTTCTCCAGAGAGCTCAGGATAGCATACGTGTTATCCTGGCAACAACCAGGTAAGGTAGAGATACTGGCAAGACTTATGGCAGAATGGGAATGTGAACCCAGGTCTTCCAGGTCCTAGTACAGTGATGGTGAACCTTTTCGAGACCGAGTGCCCAAACTGCAACCCAAAACCCACTTATTTATCGCAAAGTGCCAACACAGCAATTTAACCTGAATAACCCCCTCGAGCAGGGGCCAGCCTGCTGTAGCCTCCAGCAAGTCCCGCATGCACCACTCTGTGCCTCTCTAGCATTTCTGCCACCTCCCCCACCACCAGGCAGTAGCCACCTGGAGCACAGGCACCAGGCCCACCAGCCGAGTCCTCCCTGCCCGCTGAGGTGCACGCACATCAAGTCCAGTGGCCCAGGCCAGCCTAGATGTGTGTGTGGGGGATTATTCCCCCCCCCCACATGATGAACTCTGTCTGCGCGTGCCCACAGAGGGGGCTCAGTGCCACCTCTAGCACCCGTGCCATAGGTTCGCCATCACTGTCCTAGTAGAATACTCCAACAACAACACTGCACTAACCCTCGATTTCTGCCAGAGCTCTGGTTAGCAAGTGTGGGGCAAACTACTGATCCTGGCCCCCTTGAGTAGGGCTGTCACTTCTTTTTTTTCAGCAGGCTTCTTGTGCATATAATAGCCATGGGATATGCAAAAAATCATAGAATCATAGAGTTGGAAGAGGCCACAAGGACCAGCAAGTCTTGTCATGCAGGAACGCGCAATCAAAGCGCTCCTGACAGATGGCCATCCAGCCTCTAAACACCTCCAAAGAAGGAGACTCCACCACCCTCCAAGGCAGTGTATTCCACTGTCAAACAGCCCTTACCGTCAGGAAGTTCTTCCTAATGTTTAGGTGGAATCTCCGATCGACAACTACAACTTCCCATAGCAAACTTTACCTGTTGAATTTTACATTCCAGTATAGCTATGAAAAACACAAGGGGGATAAATATATGGTGGGAATTTTACCCCAGCCAAGCCATAATCAGCTTTTAGACACCACTTGGATGAAGGTGCTGCTTTTTTCCACTATAAATAGGATTTAAACGTGCTGAACAGCAATTAACAATGAACAAATAACACCGCCAGCCCTGCTGCTTAAAAACACAAACACACAAACTTCGATGCTCACTAATTCACTTCGTAAATGAGTAAGTATCAAAGTCTGTGTGTTTGTGTTTTCAAGCAGCAGGGCTGGCGGTGCTGCTTTCTCCCCATTGGGACTCTAATGGCTTTTAAATGTCAAATGCAGACTGGAATGTAGTTCATGTTCCTTTCCCACAAAATGGAGACAAGAAAGCTGGATCTCTGTCAAGGCAGAGAAAGCCAAAAAAAAGTTGGTAACAGCAATCTGTAATTGGAGGTGAGGCTTCTAGGAATCCAGGCGTGAGGCTTCAGAGTATGGGGCCAGCCTCAGAGGTTAACAGCTGGGCAGTAGCAATATAGCTATTGGATCTTGGATATAAGGAAACAACAACTGGAAAACTCCTGGTGTCCTTTTACCGCTGTGCTACAGAGAGTGTCTTAACCTACTGAATCTGTGTATGGTTCTCCAGTTGCACAGTGGCAGATAGGAAGGCACTCCAAAGGGTGATCAATACTGCACAGAGGATTATCGGCTGCCCTCTCCCCTCCTTGGAAGAACTCTATAATTCCCAAAGCCTAAAGAAAGCCCAAAATATTCTGAGAGATCCGTCTCATCCAGCACACTCTCTTTTTGAACTGTTACCATCTGGCAGACTATACAGGTCTATAAAAACCAGGACAGAGAGGCTTAGAGACAGCTTCTACTCTAGAGCTGTGGCTATGATGAACTCCGTGGCTTCGTGTTGATGTATTTGGGGCTGTGTAGGGATGGGTGGAGGAAGGGGAAAGGAAGGATGGGGTATGAGTCTGGAATTGTGTGCATCGAGAACTGCTGCTGTAAATTTCGTTGTGCGTGCACAATGACCATAAAATGCTTATGCTTACTGGATATAGGTCTGCTGCTTACTGGATCTTGGATCTTCTTCCTTCAAGTAGAGCTTTATTTAAGCCAGGGAAACCAGACAACGACCAGACCAAGAGTCCTCCTGTGCCTCTAACTGGCTTGTGGAAAAGGACGTTTCAGCAGATGAAATGTTTCCTCTCTTGGGTCGCCATGAGTTCCCCCCAGCCGCTGCATTTGTAGCCTCAGTGGCTGGATCAGCAGTCATTGGCAGATGGCACTGATTACTTCTGGCCTTGTGAAAAGATTTCCCTGCTTGACTTTGGCACCTCAAGTGTCTGTTAAAGGTGCCAGGGCAGGCCAGACTAGGGGTTTGGGTCAGTTGACAACCATAGACTTTTTGTATTGGTTGGTTTATTTTAAAAGTGAACAGCAGTACAATTAAGACTTCACAAAGCAGTTGGCAGGAACAAATATCACAACAATACCCAACAGTTTAGAAATGTAGATGTAAAGAACAGACTATGTGCAGAGTGGTTTGAAGAAGAAGAGTTGGATTTATACCCTCCTTTCTCAAAGGAGACTCAAAGGGGCTTACAATCTCCTTTCCCTTCCCCCTCCTCACAACAAACATCCTGTGAAGTGAGTGGGGCTGAGAGAGCTTTGAAAACAGCTTTGTGACAATCCCAAGGTCACCCAGCTGCCGTGTGTTGGAGTGCACAGGCTAATCTAGTTCCCCAGATAAACCTCCACAGCTCAAGTGGCAGAGCGGGGAATCAAACCCGGTTCCTCCAGATTAGAGTACACCTGCTCTTAACCACTACGCCACTGCTGCTCCCTTTGTATGGCCTTTGGAAGCCCCTGCATGGTGACTTCTAAGCTCTAACATCTTCCCGTTTAGAAATGAAGCACAGTTTTCCCTGTTTAAAAGTGCATACTCAAGGTCCCTTCATGCAAATAAGTTTCTTTAGGGGAGGAGCTGCGGTAGAGGCACACAGAAGGTCCCTCATCCCTGGTTCCCTCCCCAGCGTCACCAGTTAAAAGAATGAAGCAGAAGATGTCTTGAAAGACCTCTGCTTGAATTTCTGCAGACCTCCTGCCAGAGTAGACAAGACTGACCATAATGATAAGTCTGATTCAATCGTGTGCTTCCCAGTTAGCACCTGTTAAGCATACAGTTTGCACAAGACAGCCAATTTTGAATCTAGGATTGATAGCCAGATCTCCGTGTTCTTTTTCAAGGTTTGCTTGTTGGTGGAAGAGAGACTAGGACTATGAAACCACATGCCCAGTTTACTGAAACTAGATCTATACTTGCATCATAGAACTGGAAGAAAGGGCTGTTTACCACTTTGTACTGGAGGCAGGGAAAACACATATTTAAGAAGTAGGATGTATTTTTTTTCTTAAGCACTTAAGAAAGTGCTTTTCTTAAGAGAAAAGCTCTAACCTAGCCTTTGCATTCTGTGCTAGTTCACTACTTACAAAGAATTATGGATGAAAGGGAACTTTGTAAAATGCAGCCCTCCATTCTGAAGCGGTG
Organism: Sphaerodactylus townsendi; assembly: GCF_021028975.2. Lineage (NCBI taxonomy): Eukaryota > Metazoa > Chordata > Lepidosauria > Squamata > Sphaerodactylidae > Sphaerodactylus > Sphaerodactylus townsendi. Next base: position 26,280,038 of record NC_059425.1, on the reverse strand, counting down.
CAGCCCATTCTCCTGCCTCAATGTCTCTTTATTCTGCAGCAGAGCAGACCTATATAATTTGGGAAGGTTAAGGTCTGTGAAGCACAATGCAATGATCTAAATTCCATCTTCTACGCTAGTGCGGGTCTCACAATGTTCTTCTTGACATGCTCTGTTGACTGCTTCTTCATATTAGAACTTACCCCCTTTTTCTGCTCCTCTTCCCCCCCCCCACCCCCAAGACCTTTCTGGTGCGCAGATCAAATACACGTCAATGCCAGGTTCTCTGTCTGCGTCTCCCAGACAATTCATCTCCAGTTTTTGTGACCACCTATTGTCTCCACCAGGAGCCTACAGGTAAGGCCAGTGTGGTCTTAAGAGGATCATTGTATGGTCTTTAGGGGGTCAGAAATAGAAGCAGCTTCATCTGCTCATAAATATTCTGCTAGATACAGTGGTGGGATCCAAAAATTTTAGTAACAGGTTCCCATGGTGGTGGGATTCAAACTGTGGCGTAGCGCCAATGGGGCTGGGCGGGGCACGAAGGGGGCGTGGCCGGGCATTCCGGGGGTGGGACATTCCTGGGCGTGGCTGTGGCAAGGACGCACCCACTGCGTCTGTCCTTGGGCGGGAAATGAATGCACGCAGACGCAGGCTGCCATGCACGCCGGTGCACTTCCTGCTAGACTGCTTCAAGTTCTGCGCGCTACTGCTGAGAGGAGGGGCATAACTAAGGCAAAAATCACATGGCAAAATCACCAATTAGTAACCCCCTCTCGGCACACACAAATAATTAGTAACCTACTCTCGGGAACCTGTGAGAACCTGCTGGATCCCACCTCTGGCTAGATACAATCAGAGATCAAACTGTGCAGTATCAGCTGAGCTAGAATCTAGTGTGGTGTATGGTTAGGGTGTTGGGTTAGACTGCGGGACACCCTGGTTCAAATATCCAAAGTCACAAAGCTTACTGGGTGACCTTGTTTGTTAATTTAGATATTTATATCCCATTACTCTCTTTGGTCCCAAAGTGGCTTAGAACACTTTTCCTCATGACAATATCCCTGTGAAGTAGGTCAGGTTGAGTGAGAGAAGCTGGCTAAAGGTCATGCAGCGAGCTTTGATGGCACAGCAGGAGTTGAACCCGGGTCTCCCTGATCATAGTCTGGCATTCTAATGATTGCACCATGTTTCTGTGCCTAACCTATACTTATAGTAGGTATAACCTACCATGCTTCTGTGCCTAACCTACCTTATAGTGCAGTGATGGTGAACCTTTTCAAGACCGAATGCCCAAATTGCAACCCAAAACCCACTTATTTATCGCAAAGTGCCAACACGGCAATTTAACCTGAATACTGAGGTTTTAGGTTAGAAAAAACGGTTGGCTCCGAGGCGCACGTTACTCGGGAGTAAGCTTGGTGAAACAACCGTGCAACGCTTCGAATGGGTGAATCACGACCCTAGGAGGGTTTACTCAGAAGCAAGCCCCATTGCCAGCAACTGAGCTTACTCCCAGGTAAAGGATTGTGCCCAGGCTAGCCTAGATGTGTTTGTGTGTGGGGGTGGGGGTAATTTTCCACCCCCCCACATGATGAACTCTGTGCTCGTGTGCCCACAGAAAGGGCTCTGAGTGCCACCTCTGGCACCCGTGCCATAGGTTCGCCACCACTGTTATAGTGTGTTATGAGGATAAGAGAGGAGAACTATGTGTGCTAGGAGGACAGCTGATAAACGTGTAAAATAGGATAGAAATATTATAGGATGCCATAAATAGATATCCAGTAGTTGGTAACTGGGCATGTATTCCAGTTTTCAGAAAATATTAGATGTTTTTCTCAAAAGAGATTTTTGATTTGTTCCGGTGCTAGTTCAAGGTCTGTGTGCTGGTAAATCCTGTCCTATTCTGTACGTGTGGGTTTTTGTCAGTTTTGACCCTGAACTATTTTGACCCTTTTTTTTCTTTTCCACATATGTTTTGCCCCTTAAAGAAGTAGCTTTGATTTTTCCTCAGCTTTTCTCTGGCTTCTTTACAAGCACTTGTACTGTAAGGTTTTTTCCCCCACTTTTCCGTATAAGGCAGATAGGGTGTACTTTCCAGTGAGCACTTGCTTAACCGCACAGTTTGCACATGATAGTCAGTTTGGAATATAGGATTGATAGGCAGACCTGTTCACCTTTCTTCTTCTTTTTGTGTCCAGTCATCTCACTAGAGGGCTCCGACATGAAGTTTCCCAGCCTCTTGCATCTCATTGCCTCCTACTGCTGCTCACGGTAAGTAACCATCAAGCAATTCCAGTCTTGAAGCCCCTCTGAGCCATCTCTTTCCACCCCTTCCAAGAGACTTGGCTATAACTGTACCCGGGAATGTTGGGGTAGGGGGTGGGAATTCTCAAGTAAGTTTTCCCAGGGCTGCTGCTAATACATTGGCCAATTACAGATATGGGAGCTCACCTACTCTCTGTCTCACCTGGCATCAGGTGCGTGCCTGAAGTGCTCTTGCTTTCCATGGGAAAAGCTGAGAGTGAGAGCAGTAGCCTCACACCAACTTCCTTGTATGTCGGTACAAGGAAGCTTGCTGCGCCGGGGTTCAGTTGCCAGCATGCCGTAATCATCCTCCGCATAATCAGCCATTGGCGTGCTCAAACTGAAAGCATTTTGTCTCTACATAACTGTTTTTACAGTGATAGGCCACTTTGAATGCTGTTGGATTGAGGTGTTTTGTAAAACACACACACACACACACACACACACAAAACTCCAGCCTATTAAAACATTGTTCATTTTTGCAACTTAAGATTTCATATGCTTTTCATTTATGTTGACCAACATGAGTCAAGGCTTGCTGAAGAAAGCAAAAAAGTTTCCACCAAACTCAAGCTTTAGGTGGTTGTGGTGGGTTTTCCAGGGTGTGTGGCCGTGGTCTGGTGAATCTTGTTCCTAACATTTCGCCTGCATCTGTTAGGAACAAGATCCACCTGACCACGGCCACACAGCCCGGAAAACCCACCACAACCAATTGAATTCGGCTGTGAAAGCCTTCAACAATACTTCAGGGTTTTTTTAAAAGTCTTGGTCAATTTAGTTTGAAATTTAAAATTTTGAACAGCTTTCACATGTGCAAACTTTAGTCTGTGCATGTTTGCTTGTCAAGGTTACATCTCAGACTCTTTCCCCCCTCCCCCTCCTTAGGGATATCCTCCCTCTTCCTTTGCACCTTCCCCAGCCCATCCGGAAGGCTTCATCCTGCCAACAGCTGGAGGCCATTGCACATTTAGGACTTGGTAAGTGACTTTATGCTGATCTGGCCTCAAAACTATAACTGCACCTTAAACTTTCTCACACACTCATTGTCTGACCTTTGACATAGTAAACCCTTATGTGGAGGGCTCTATATGCCAGTGGTACAGCACCTGCTCTGCATGCAGAAGACCCCAGCCTCATTTCAACATACACATGGAGCTGCCTTATATGAGTTGGGCAGTATTGTCTACTATGATTGGCAGGGGGGTCTCCAGAGTCTTTAGACCAGCAAATGAATCTTTCTGACTAGAGATGCTGAGGGTTGAACCTGGGACTTTCTGGGTGCACAGCAGGGGCGTAACGAGGCAAACTGTAGCCCTGGGCAAAACCTGAGTTGGATGCCCCCCTGCATGGGCGGCCACTCCACCACGACCAAATTTTTTTTTGCACCAAAACATTGGTGCCTTCAGGGGGTGCATTTTTAGACATATCAGCACCAAAATTTCAGCGTATCATCAGGAGACTGTCCTTATGCTACCCCCTGGGTTTGGTGAGCTTTGGTTGAAGGAGTCCAAAGTTATGGACTCCCAAAGGGTGTGCCCCATCCCCCATTGTTTCCAATGGGAGCTAATAGGGGATCCCATCAGGGGGATCCCATCAGGGGGTATCATCAGGGCAGTCTCCTGATGAGACCCTGAAAGTGTTGAGACTGTGCCTTCAGAAATGTGACCCCCCCCCCCGCCCCCGCCTGCAACCCCCAGCAATACAGAAAACTCAATGCAGAACAAAGATTCTTGGGCAAATTTCTGGGATGTTCCTGCAGGGGGCGCATTTTTGGATGTATTGGCACCAAAATTTCAGGGTATCATCTGGAAACTGTCCTTATGGGACCCCCCAAGTTTGGTGCAGTTTAATTTAGGGGATCCAAAGTTATGGACCTTCAAAGGGGGTGCCCCATCCCCCATTCTTTGCTAAGGAGATGGGGGCTACACTTTTGAGGGTCCATAACTTTGGACCCCCTGAACCAAACTGCACCAGACTTGGGGGATCCCATCAGGCCATGCTGACAGGGGCTGATGGGATTTGTAGTCCATGAACATCTGGAGAGCCGCAGGTTGCAGATCCCTGATCTAGATGCATTGTTTATAAGGATGCCAGCCTCCAGGTGGGCTCTAGGGATCTCCTAGAATTACAGCTCATCTTCAGCCAATGGAGATCAGTTCTCCTGAAGAAAATGGATGCTTTGGCGGGCGAACTCAATGACATTTCCCCCCAGGCTCCATCCCCAGATCTCCAGGAGTTTCCCAATCTGGATCCTGCAACTCTTCCCCTCACCCCCACCAATGGCAGCGTTTGTTGCATGTGTATATTATGACAGTGGGCCAAAGTTCAGCGGGACTCGGTAAAATAGCCTAAAGACTCACCCTTTCCTCTCAGTCTGGATACAGTAACACTCAGTCTGTTTGCAAGGAATACTAACATTAATAACATGGAATAATACATAAGCATACAATGCTTTTGTTTTGTTTTATTTATTTATTTTATTTGCATCTTGTTTGTCTCCTGATCAGCAAAACTCGACTACCTTTCTCTTGTTTCAATGGGATAAGTTTTTCCCGGCACATTGCATGCTGTGATTGAACCAGATGGATTGGAGGGTACTCTCTGGTGGTTTCCTAGCAACTGTGTCACATACACTTCCATTTCCTTTTGCAGGCCTGACTAAAAGGGCAACAGGAAGGCAAGGGATAAGTTGCTTCCGTTCCCCTTCCTCCTGTCGAAGCGAACTGTCTTAACAACCCTGCATTGTTGTTTTTTTACTTCACCTTCCAGAATTTTGGAGCTCGTCCTTCAATACCAGGGAACCTGCTCAGCCAACCCCACCGGTGTCCCCTCTGAGTGTGGGTGTGAACCCTCTGCTGCTTTCTCTGTATGACCCTCAAGGACAGAACAGCAAGCCTTTGGCTTCTGCAGATCCCACCAGAGATCTGTCATTTTCTGGAATGCCACAGGGGGACGTGGGCGCCCGGCGTCAACACTTCAAAAGCAGCATCAAGGTGCGAGTGTCCACAGAGGCTGCCAGCCCCCTTTCTCCTCCAGCTGCCCCACCACCCCCTATTCCAGTTTGGAAGAAGAAGAATCCACCCAAACCACCTCAGCTTCCTGCCTCTTGTGGGAGCAGTTGGTCTTCCAACTGTCATTCATCACCTCAAGTTTCTTCACAAGCCGTAATGAGGTCAAACACCTACCACGTGCCCTGCAGCAATGGTGGGACCAAGAAGAAGGAAGCCAGGCATCAGTTTGGAGCCTCCTTTAATATATCCCCTGTCCCCTCCTCGGGTCGGCTGCTACGTGTTACAGAAGAGGAACAGACAGAGTGGAGTAATAAAGGTTCTGACTTGGGCCAGCACCCACCTCGGGACATCTCACCCTCAGAGAAGGGCGTGGCAGGCCCTGGAGTATCAGGCTTCACTTTTTCACCCTCTGAGCCTCCTTGAGCAAAAGTTGAGCTTCTGTGGAACTTTGCAGAGGTGGGCTTGTAGTTGAAAAGGATGGAAATCTAGTGGTCAAAGCAGGGAGCAGAGAGTTGGGAACAAAAAATCCCTGGATCCTCTCTGAGTTCTTTGGAGCAAACTTTGGGAGTTGGTTTCCTGTTTTTCCTGTAAATTGCTACCCAGTTTTCCTGTGTTTTTTTTCCTGTAAATTGCTACCCAGATTTTTACTTGGCTCCCTTTGTGAGCACATGGTCACACCTTGCCAGTCAGTCCCTCCTGGAACCCTGACTTTGTCTAAGTCTGTGGTCTACTTGGATTACTGGGTACCTGGACACACATAAGTCATCCCAGATGACACCTCCACATAGCAAATGATAGTAATATTTCAATCTGCATTTCCTTGCTTTCTGTTCTTTCCTCTCCGTCCCTGCTATTCTGTGAGGTTTATTTTGCAGCACTGTTTTGCGCAGACACTGGAACTGTGTTATGGGTATTGCGAGGTTTTGTTGTTCAATGCTGTAATATATTTTAATATTTTTTTCGCCCTTGGCCTCTCTTCCCCCATATTTCAATATTACTTTGACTACATGCTTGTATCCCTGTTTTCCCTCAATAAACTTTATCTGATCATTCTACTAATTCCTAACTCCTTTCACACCTGCCTCAAGGTTTCACACAAACACATCCCTCTTTCTTCTAAAGATCCCTTCAAAGTACATGTGTTGCTCCACTTAGCTGGAGTTTAAAATGTCGGCCCGTGGCGCCTTTAGAACAGGGGAGATAGAAGAAGATTGCTGTAGAACTGCCAATTTTTTTTCCAGTATGCTCGTGTAGCCCACTCAGGGTTGACTCAGCCTTCCATCCTTCTGAGGTTGGCAAAATTAGTACCCAGCTTGCTGGGGATAAAGTGTAAATGACTGGGGTAGGCAACAGCAAACCACCCTGTAACCTAATTCTGTCTAGTAAATGTCAGGATGTGATGTCACCTTATGGGTGAGTAATGACCCAGTGCTCGCTCAGATGACTGCCTTTACTTTTGTTATCACTTGACATGTTCTCTTCTTCGACAAACTAGTTCTGGGTCTGATTTCAGCCTTGCACAACCAGTGTTTGAAAACTGTTTTTAGGGGGGAAAATCTCTTCTTGCCAAATATCAATCGTCTTCCCTCCTCTTCTGTGGGACTTTCCTTCACCTTGGAGTTTCATATTCTTTCTTCCACTTAAAATATTGCACTCTAAATTTCAAGGCGATTGTATCACATACAATTTCTGTGTATTTGGATGGAATAAAGGTCACGTGCATTAATGGCAAACAGCAGTCTGAGGATGCCTTAAAGACTAACCAGATGTTATTCCAGCATAGGTTTTTGTGGATGGAAGCCTGTTTTGCAAATGGGCCTGAGTCCACAAACATTTGTACTGGATTAAAATCTGCTTAGTCTTGAAAGTGCCATAAAACTCCTGTTTATTTTTGCTGCAGAAGAATAACATGGCTATCCTTCTGAAACTTTTTAAAACCGTGGAGGGGTGATTCTGCTCATTGTTAACCTTCCCAATTACCAGGGTAGTTGTCAATTAATGATTAATCTCTGAGCCAGGGAGCATTCCGAACGTGACCCCACAGTCTAGTAGGGGCTGCTGGTTTTGAGCAGATGTCAAAGATGTGAATAAGAAAATGGAAGCAGAACCTTTTCTGGGAACAGTTCTGAAAGCAGGAGCCTAAAAAACCATCTGCTCAAATTCGTTTTCTTGGAGCAGCAGCATAGAAGGAACAAGCCGCAGTGTGTCAAAAATTCAGAAAATGCCTAACGACTCTACTGGCAGGTCTCCCCCACCCTTTGAGCAAAAGAGAAACAATTCTTCTATGTATTCATTTATTTTGAAAAATACAGTCCAATCACGTGATGCTATGTATTCTAAAAAGAAACGTCAGATAATTACACAAATGACGTATTGGTGAATGCTGGCGTATCACCCAAAACATTGTGGTGCACCTTTGACACCCAAAACATTGTGGTGCATCTTGGACACGTGAGTCATAGGTTCACTATCACTGCTGTAGAACACGCATGTTGGCTTCCTTTCCCCTATGAAAGAGGAAATAGTATAGTAACAGAGTATGCTACTGTTCTCATTCCGACACAAGAAATGCGGGTCATGGGATCATGTGACAGTTGCTACTGAAAGACAACAGGTTCCTTAAAGGCACACACATGGGGAGGGATGGGATCAGTGGTGGGATCCAAAAATTTTAGTAACAGGTTCCCATGGTGGTGGGATTCAAACTGTGGCGTAGCGCCAATGGGGCTGGGCGGGGCACGAAGGGGTGTGGCTGGGCATTCTGGGGGCAGGGCATTGCTGGGCAGGGCTGTGGCAAAAACGCAGCCATTGCGCCAGTCCTTGGGCGGGAAATGAGTGCACGCAGGCACAGGCTGCCACGCTTGCTGATGCACCTCCTGCTAGACTGCTTCAAGTTCTGTGTGCTACTGCTGAGGAGCGGAGGAGGGGCGTAACTAAGGCAAAAATCACGTGGCAAAATCACCAATTAGTAACCCCCTCTCGGCACACACAAATAATTAGTCACCTACTCTCGGTTCTCCAGTTTAGAAAGGCCTCTGTCTGAAGACCTGCTGCATCCTGGAGAGCTGCTGCCCGTTTGAGGAGGCAATACTGACCTTGATGGACCAAGGGTCTGATTCAGTATTTGACTCTATGGCATTATACACTGCAGAGGTCCTCCCCCAGGCTCCAAATCCAGGTGTTTCTCATCCAGTCACACACGTTAGCTTAATCTACTTTACAGGGCTGCTGTGGGCGTAAATTAGGGAGAGGTGAGCTATGCCCATTGCTCCCTTCTGATGATCTCTAGAAGTTACATCTGTTGTAAGAAGTTCCACAATGAAATTACTTTTTCAGGAAATTATGTGGTCCTGTTTGCTGAGGGGATGGATGATTGAGGTACAGAACAGATTCTAGGCAACCACATCTCTGTATAGCTTTCTTGCCTGGATGCCCCTAGAGTTGCCAGCCTCCAGATGAGACCTGGAGACTCCTGGAATTACTACTAATTTCCAGACAGCAAAGAACAGTTTCCCGGCAGAAAACGGCTCCTTTGGAGGGGGTGGAATCTGTAGCCCTGCTGAGGTTTCTCATCCTCTCCAGGCTTGGCCAAGTCCAGATTGTGAAATTTCTGGAGATTTGTCATTGGGGTGTGGAGTTTAGAGAGCAGAAAGATCTCAACAGGGATACAGTCATACAGTTCATCCTCCAAAGAAGCCATTTCTCCAGTTGAAGTGACCTCTGTTGCCTGGAGATCAGTTGTAATTCCAGAAGCTCTCCTAGCCACACCCTACTCCGAAATCTCCAAGAATATCTCAACCTGGAATTGGCAACCCTACCCCCTAGCCAGAATCCTCCACTGGCTTCATGATGAGCCAGTTTTGTGAAGAGCACTTGTGGAACTCCTTGCTGCAAGAAATGAGGATGAACTGGGCCATGTAGCTCTGGAATACGTTCCTTAATCAATCCATATCCATATCCAATGAACTGAACCGGAGGCAGATCATTCGGATGAGCGGGTGATTCTGTCTTTTGCTAGCCTGCCCCTTTATCAAGATAATTGTTAATTAATGATTAATCTGTGGGGGTCAGGGAGCATTCGGAAGGAGCAAGCTGGTCTCATGGCGCTGAGTGAGTGGAAGCTGCTGGGGATGGTCAGATTTGTTTGGGGGGAAGGGTGCTAATATGGACAAGGGTTTCCTATTCGAATTATTGGGGAGAGGCCAGGTTGGGGGGCATAATCAGGCTATGGGATTTTTGTGCTGATTTCCTTTGTGCTCATGAGTGAGAGAGAATCCTCAGTAAAGTTACAGGGTCCACTGTCTCTTGAACACTTCCCAAATAAACCAAAAGAAATTAGGATACGGGGAAAGCCCCAGTTGAGAGATGGGAACCTACTGATAATGTGTAAGAAGGAAACGGGCAAAGATAAAACTAAGGAAGGAAACAGATGAGTGTTGTGGAAGAAAGCAAGAATATGCACTACTGGGGAAATTTCTGAAAGGGATGTGTAGGGAAATGCCCTTCCCCACAGACATGCTGGGGAGGTTTCATCTGGTTACAGACAGCTATTTTATATATTTAAAAAATCATAGTTAGCCAGCAGATGAAAAACAGGGAAATATTTCCACAGGTTCTCTTTGTACAAAGATGGTGCCCATTTATAAATTAATGGATTAGAGTCAACCCAAAAGAAAGTACTCAAATAGCAGTGTTGAGATATATCGTAAAGTTTTATTGGGAATGTTTAATGTTTTGGTGGTATAATAATTGCATGGAGAGAACTTTCTCTTTTTTTCTTTTTTACAATTCTTGTAGGGTTGGATATAGATATTCATGATCATTATGGAATAAATCTGAGTATTCATTTACTTGTGGTTTGTAAACTTTGATATTTCTGATTTTTGGACAGGGGAAAATCTAACTCGTGATCCAAAATTGTATTGTATCTGTTTTTTTCTGAGTGGTTGCTTTGAATCTGTACCTGATTAATATAAGGTGACCAGATGGTCACCTTTGTAAACCGGGACGGGCGCGCAGCCGCAGGAGCGCACTGCCTTGTGGGGCGCTCCCGTTTCCCGCGCTGTGACAGGGTGGGAAACAGGAGCGCCCCACAAGGCCGTGCACTCCTGCGGCCGCGCACGCGGGAGGCTGCCGCACTGCCTTACACCCCAGAAGGCAGTGCGGCAGCCTTCCAAAAATCGGGACACTTAAAAACCCGCGGGACAAATTGTTTTAAGGCAGGACTGTCCCGCCAAAAGCGGGACGTCTGGTCAGCCTAGATTAATAGCCAATCATATATATATATTTGTAGGGTCCCATCCCACCCCCTTGCCATAGCCAAGGAGCTCTGTCCTCTAATCCTAAATTGGTGCTGATTTTGATTGCAAGGAGAAAGGAAAGGAAAAAATAGTTTTGTGCACATTCAGGATTACTGTTTCTGGCAGTAATTTTACCTAGTCCAGCATTAAGCCCAGATAGTGAAAACTGATCTAAACCCTGGCAGGAACTGAGCCTTTAGATCTAGGAAGCAAAGTGGTTTGGACCACACCTTATATTACTCTGCAACTGCACCGTAACAGTCAGTGAAGGCAGTAGGGACTGGATATGGCATTTCTCCAGAAACTTGCCTAGTTGGGCACTTGTGCATGCAACAGCAGCTGTCTAGGCAGAAATTCAAAAGATGAAGCATTTGTTTACATGGAGAAGCAGCAGTGGTGGGACATTGGCATGGAAAGAAGAATCAAAATGCCACAACATGATAGACATACTGAAGAACCCTGGAATGATTTTAAACATTTCCAAGTTCTGGAAGACCTTGGGATTTTGCTTGGCTGGGGCTGATCTGGCCCTAATGTCCGGAGGAACTTCTTGGGTCAGATTTTTAGGTTAAGACAGTGAAGTTGGCCATCTCGAATATTAAGGATCTGCATAATTTTCCACGCACAGACAGTACAGATTCCGCCTCTCCTCGCTCCTTGATGCGCCAGTTCTGGCAAGAACACTCAAAGGCATCCTCTCTGGAAGAAATGATGTTGGACTCAAGCGCACAACAGCTCACACAGGAGGACGTGGCAGAGATCCTTGGCCTTTTGCCCTGTGTGGAAGGACTTGTCGTGTTGGAGCTGGGAGCTGGGATCGGGTGAGAGGTTGAAGGGGGCGGAGCATGGAGGATATGGCTGATACTGTCAACAAATAGGCCCTGCTTCCTGCCGGTAAAGGTCCAGATGGTACCCAGGAACCTTTAAAAATGTCTTAGAACATAGGTGTCAAACTCGTGGCCCTCCAGATGTTATGGACTACAGTTCCCATAATTCTCTGCCAGCATGATGCTGGCAGGGTATGATGGGAACTGTAGTCCATAACATCTGGAGGGCCATGAGTTTGATACCTGTGTCTTAGAACAATGTATTTTTGCTGTGATCTCTGAGTGGTGAGGGGAAGGGACTAGATTCTGTACATGTTCAGGGGCATTATCCTCTTGAGCAATGCTTCAAGAGTGGCTATGGATTATTTATTCATTTAAAAGATACGTGTGCCACCTCTCCAGAGGCCTACTTTAGGCACATCACGAAGTAAAAAAAATTGTAATAAAATCATAAAAACAACAGCATAAGAACTGATCAATAATAAAGTCATAGAAATCACGCAACAACATTTAACAGGCTAAAATTATATTCATAAGATAATTCTCAAGCTAGAAGCAAACCCCAGAAACAGCTGGAAATGATGGGAGTCCTCAAGTAAAGCCTGAGTAAAAAAAGATGGCTTTTTAACATTTTTGGGGGGCTGGTACCTTAGGGACTGTAAAATAGTAGGCACCAGGTGATCCTCAAGGGGAGAGTGCACTTCAATAGTATGGTGTCATCACTGAAAAAGCTCTGTGTCTGGTTGCCACCTGACTACAGCTACAGTCAACTGTGTGGAGAGCAGGGCTAAGGGACTTTGAGGGATGGCCATTGGTCCCTTTGAGTGTCTTAAATTCTTCTGCTCCATAGCAGATTCCCTCAACCTGTGCAAACAACGGTTCAAGGTTAGGGTGATCCCTGAATCGTGTTAAGTAGCGGTAAGAGAAGGGAGCACTTCTCTACCTGTGGAAAATGTCCTTCTTTTGCCACTGAGCGTTAATCTTCTCACAATTCCTCTGGGTCGGGGGGAAATGGCTTTTGTGTCAAAGGCCATTTCCGCACATGCGTGAGTTCCAGGACTGGCAACATCCAAATGCTGCCTTCCAGATTTACCACTCATCTCCAGATTCAGTTCGCCTGGAGAAAATGGTGGCTTTGGAATGTGATCAATCGGCTTCCCACTATTACCCAGTCCCCATGAGTGTTTTAGAGATGTTCCTGACAGTTTCTGGGCCGGAGCCCCTTCCTGCCTTAACCTTTTTTTCCCCAGCCGGTTCACTGGGCCTCTGGCAGATCTGGCATGTCACGTCACAGCTGTGGATTTCATGGAGAGTTTTGTCACACATAACCAGAAGGAGAATGGGCACCGACCCAATGTGGTGTTTCTTCAGGCTGATGTAACCAGTTTGGAGCTTCCAACGCAGAGGTGAGCTGATTGAGGCTGAGTCTCTGTTCCTTTTCAGATTTGTTTGTTGTAGATATTTATACCCTGCTTTTCTTTCTAATGGGGACTCATTACAACATTGCTCTCTCTTTCTTCTTTCCACACAAGAACTGTATAAGGTAAGTTAGGCTGAGAGAGTGTGTGGTTAGCCCAAAGACCTAGTGCTTTCATGACAAAGTGAGGTTTTGAAACTGGGACGTCTGGATCCTAACACAACATATATAGTGTGGCAGCTAACACAGCAGGGCCTCTGATGTTGTGCAAAAGCACATCTCCACAAGGATCTCCACCGATCCTGCTCATGGGAGCTAAAGTTTCAGAAGATATGACTTGATGGGCAGCCACAGGGTGAAGAATTGGGCTACAGAAGCTAGCAATTCCTCAAATCCCTCACTGGAAATAATAGAAGATTCCTTATATCACCTTGATGCAGTCATCCTGTGAGACACCAAGAATCCCTCCTCTGGTTTAGAGTTGTATTACACCCATTGTTTTTGGCTTCAGCAAAAAGCTTGACCCTATATTGATCCCAAGGAGGGCCGGAAGAAAAATGTCCTGTTCTCGCTACTGGTTTTTTATTTCTTTGCCATCAAGTCACAGCTGACTTCCAGCAACCCCATAGAGCTTTTAAAGCAAGAAGTATCCTAAGGTGGTTTGGCATTGCCTGCCTCTGAGTCATGACTGGTCTACCTTGGAGATCCAGAGTCAGCACTAAGAGTGTATGACTGACTCAAGATCACACAGCCAGCTTCTACAGTGCTTTGAACCTGGGTTTCCCAGGCCCTAGTCTGACACCTTAACCCCGCTGGCCTTCCCTTCCTGATTCTTTAATAAGGGCTTAATATATAGAAATAGACTTGAAGAATTGTGTGGCATGGAGATCAATAACATCCCTATACATCTCTATTAAAGAGACAGGACATTTTGCACTCAGCCTGTTGGAAGCCCTTATCCCGCCGTTCCTAGATTATTTAACCAACAATGAGCCTCGGTAAAAATGAAAGTGGAACCACAGGTAGGAATCATAAAGCTGGAAGAGTCCCCAAGGGCCATCCAGTCCAGCCCCCTGCAATGCAGGATCACACAGTCAAAGCACTCCTGTCAGATGGCCAGCCAGCCTCTCTTTAAAAACCTCCAAAGATGGAGACTCCACCACACTCCGAGGTAGTGCATTCCACTGTCGTAAACCCAAGGACTCTTATTTGCAGCTTGCTGATTCCAGCTATACTTTTATTGGGACTGTTGCACAGTTTCAGGAAAGCCTCTCTTTTTTTCCTTTGCTCCTTCCCGGGCTCATGCACAACAGTTCCTTTCCAAGGAAATACAATCCCCCCATTTACACCAATGTTAATGTAACCCCCATGCCCAGAATGGGTTGGCCCAGAATGGGTTGACCCAGTAAGGGGTGGAGACTCAGAGCAGCAAGAGGCTGCAGGAGAGAGCTCTTTGGAGAAGACAAGGGTACCAGACTCGGACCTTGATTTCTATAAGCCCTTAACACCTTGTTAAGGTAATTGCAATATTGTTGGGAACTACTGGGAAGGTAGTTGTTGTTTTTGCTATGTTGTAAATGTTGGAGTTTATTGTTTCAGGGTTTTCTTTTGTGGTTGTAATGGGTGAGAGGTCTCCTGGAGACCTTCATCATGTTGCAACCTGTTCATCAAGCCCTTGGAGTCTTCAGGAGCCAACCACCAGCAAAGAAGAATTGGACTTGGCAATATCAGTAGACTGTAAATAAGGACTTGAAAATGCAAACCTGAACAGGACCTTGAATTGTAACGTTAAATGTTGATGTTATATGTTATATGTAAAGAAAAGTAAACCATTTTGTTGTTTAAAAATTGTTGTTGCAACTCATTCCAATTACTGCCCCACAGAACCCACAGTAGAGGTTACATTAACATGCCTGGACATTTGTGGCGTTCTGCTTTATTTATACATGTTTTAAGTAGAGTACAAGCAGGATTAGAGAGGCACTCCTTCAGGGCAGCAGATCTGCTAGACCACTTCAGATCCTCAGAAATCCTGCACCAGACGAATGCACAAAACTGTCTTGCATTGGTGGATTCCGCACAACAGAAATAAAATGTCTTGCAGATGTTTTTAAAAGATCCGTTTTGGCATTGCCAAAATAGACCTTTTTTTCCCTGCCTGCTGCATGGACCTCTTGTCAGTTTCACAACTGCACCCACCATTTTTCCTTTTTTTGTGGTTTTAGGGGGGTGTCTGAGAAGCTCCACATGAATATGCACATATTGCAGCTTCTCTAATCGTGTCACTGTAGCTTTGCAGACATTCCCCTCAAAACAAAAGAAGGAAAAACACCTGTGTGGGACCGCTAGGCAAAACAAACTTTATTCGTCTACTTTTTACGGTGAAATCGTGCGTGGATGAGCTGCAAGAAGAGGAAACCTCCGCAGGGAATCTCCAAGGAGAATCTCCTGCATCACACAAAATGGTGGGCATGAGTGGCAAAAATGAAAGTAAGAGGTTTGGTCAGGAGAAATAAAACGTTTCCTGCCTGCTTTGTTCACTCAGCAGGCAGGAAACATCTTCAACCTGAGTTGGGGGAAAGATTGCTAGTTTAGCGATTTTTTAAAAACCCGGGTTGAGAGAAATAAAACTGACTGAAATTGTTTTGGAGAGAGCTGTGCAAAGTTCTTCCCAAAAACACTTATTATAATGTCCTCAGGATGTTATATTTATGCGGTGTGGAATCCACCATTGAGTCAGATTTTGAACTGTATTGTATCAAGTTAGATTGGTCTGTCAAGGTCAAACTGGCAGCCGCTGTCCAGCATTTCAGGTAGAGGTCTTTCAAATCACCTTCCTCATGCCCAATTCATTTAGCTGAAGAAGCTGAGGGCTGAGCCTGGGACCTTGGCGTGCCAAAAGATGCCCTACTGCTGAGCCACAGTTCCCCTTCTCCAATGTACTCCTTACAGTTTTTGCCAACTGCAGCAGTTTAATAACATAAAGAACCCCCACATCTCTTCATTTATGCCAGGAAAAGCTTCACCTAATGAATTAATTGGGGTGTGTGTGTGTGTGTGTGTGTGTGTGTGTGTGTGTGTGTGTGTGTGTGTGTGTGTGTGTGTGTGTGTGTGTGTGTGTGTGTGTGTGTGTGTGTGTGTGTGTGGCTGTGTGGCTGTGCGTGGTGTAGCGGTTAAGAGCAGGTGGACTCTAATCTGGAGAACTGGGTTTGATTCCCCACTCCCCCACATGAGTGGTGGACTCTTATCTGGTGAACTGGGTTTGTTTCCCCACTCCTCCACATGCAGGCTGCTGGGAGCCCTTGGGCTAGTCACAGTTCTCTCAGAACTCTCTCAGCCCTGTCTACTTCACAAGGTGTCTGTTGTGGAGAGGGAAAGGGGAGGCGATTGTAAGCAACTTTGAAACTCCTTAGGGGTAGAGAAAAGTGGGGTATAAAAACCAACTCTTCTTCTTGTAAGCAGGGCCAATTTTTTGTTTTTCAAGTAGTAACAGTCTTAGTCTTTGACGTAGGTCCAAATGTCTATATGTTTTCCCCCTGGCAGAGATCCTGTGCCTTTAAGCAGCTGCAGGAAATGCAGAAGTACTTGTGGAATTTCTTGAAGTGAACCAAGTATTTGCAAACACTGGAAATTTGACAAGGTGTCAGATTTTACTATTCTGAACACTAAAAAAAAACCCTCCTCAGCAGTTCAGAAATTCCAATTGCTTCCACCTCGTTAACCTTTCTTGTTCACCTTCTCTTCTCCCCACCCTGACCCAATAGCTTTGACCTCATCTTCTCCAACTGGCTTTTCATGTACCTGTCTGATGCTGAACTGAGCAAATTGGCCCAAAAGATGCTGAATTGGCTCTGTCCAGGGGGATACCTTTTCTTCCGGGAGTCCTGCTTCCACCAGTCAGGTGAGGAGCCTGTTGAATGAGACTTAAAGGGTTTCTATAATATTTGCTTTAGTTACAAATATGGGCACAAAAAGGAATACCGGCCAGGAAGAAGATCTCATACTCCTCCCTTAGAGAGATCTGGCACCCCCAAGGGTCTTAATACAATACCCAGGGGTTTCTTTCTCTCTCTTCTTCATTCCATAGTCAAACTTCTGTTCATTTTAACTCACACACCCACACTTGCCCCCTTCCCATTCAAGAACTGAGCTCTCCAGAGATCATCTCATAACGATTTGAGCTTGTGGAGGCAATATCAGCAGGCTGTTCTGGGCCACAAAACTAGGGCTCCTTCCGCACATGCAGAATAATGCACTTTCAAACTGCTTTCAATGCTCTTTGAAGCTGTGCGGAATAGCAAAATCCACTTGCAAACAGTTGTGAAAGTGGTTTGAAAATGCATTATTCTGCGTGTGCGGAAGGGGCCTAAGATTCACAAGTTACAACATCCTTGTGACCCACATGACCTCTTCACATCCTGTTGATCCAACACACTTCAGGAGTTCCAAGCTTGGAACTTTATTGGCAAGCATGAAGTGGGGGGGAGGAGGGGGGCAATTTGGGACTGTGTCATATGAGGAGACCATGATTAAGCCTTATCTCCCCTCCCTGAAGCCATTTCCCCAACTTTGCCAGCTTCAAGGTGAGGCTTGAAATTTACAACGGACCTCCAGAGATATCAAGGGAATGGCAGCTTCACGGGACAGACTCTGTAGCTTCATATCGCCAGTGAGCTCCATCCCTTCTCCAAACTTTACCCTCCCCAATTACTGTTCCCAAATTTGAAGGAATTCCTCAGGCTGGAGTTGGTTGGGAGGACTTCCTATATGCCCTGTTGGGGAGACTTATTTGTACTGATTAGGGCAAAGGGCAATTCCCCAGGCCGTTTCAGATCAGGGAAAATGGCATGAGGCTTAAGCCTCCTCTCCCTGTGTGCTGTGGTCCTGATCCAAATTGGGCCCGTGCAGGCATAAAGTACTCTCAGATTAACCCATATGAGGACTTTGTAATGTGTGAAAAGCAAGACTGCATGAACCTGTGGTTTGTATTTTATAGAGGGACCAAGTTGCATGACTTTCATCTAGTTTGTCTGAACTGTGAGCATGATCTAGATTCTGTGCCCCCACACCCCCATTCCCTGCACAGAGCAGAAGGGTCTTGAGGTCGGAGTCTAAGAGTATGGCTGGCAATGGAAGAAGGGTTGGATACCCAGTGTGGGAAGCCTCTTCCTCTTTCCTGCCTGAGGTCAGGCATATGGATGAGTAGCAGAGGAAAGCTGGTGTAGGTGCTAAGATGCTGGAGGCAGGGGAGCGCTGGCTGTGGGGAAGAGGATTTTCTGCATTGGGGGTGGGAGCGGGAAATCATAAACAGATGCCAAGGAATATAATTTCACATAATATTTCAAATCTGAATTTAAACACATGTAACCCTGACCCTTGGCAGCAAGAAAGCTGGATGAGCATCGTGCGCCGGGAAAATATGAACAGATCAGATCAGCATTTTGAAAATAAAAATAGCAGTCGGGGGAGGTGGGTTTGGCCCTTCCTCCCCTGCAGTTTTGCTAATCAAAACAGACCACCACCACCCTGGCCATTAATACCCCTGGAGGGACGTGGAACTGAAAAACAGAGGGTTCCTTCAAGAACTAACAGCCCATAAGGATTGGTGGCTTTGATTGGCGGGGCCGTGTAATGGGGAAGGATTAAACTCCTTCTTCCCTTCCACATGTCAAATCCTTGCTTGGAATTGGACTTCTCAGCGGCTGCTATGCGCATTTGGAATCTGCTGGGCAGATCTGATCATAGATCCCCCGGTGTTTTTGTTTCGCTTGGCCCTCGGCCCTGGAAGCCACCACAAGGAACGTCAGAATTTAATCTGCACTGTTCCTTGAGCAGTCTTTGCTACATCAACACGAAGATGATTTCATTCATTTGTCCAAATATTGCCCCTTCGTTCCAGATGTAGCTATTGTTAACAGGCACCGCTGTTACTTCCTGAACAAACATGAAAAGAGGTTTCATACAAAATCAGCTCCACATTTTTCCAAAGAGGAATTTCCTTTACGGTTCTCAAAACTTTCTGAAGTGAGACCCACTTCTATGCTTGATTTTTGAGGGGACACTGGCAAAATAACTCCACAGTCCTTTCCCTAACGTAGTATGCAAAAACCTCACATTAGTGAACACTGAACAAGTTTATATTTTTAATATTTATACAGATATAGCATTATTGAGCAACAAGCTATGGACGTTTCACATATTAAGCAGTCTGTTCCCTCTCCTGCCCCCCACCCCCCTGCTCACCCTGTTTATAAGAACATCAGAAGAGCCCTGCTGGATCAGACAAAGGATCCATCTCATTCAACATCCTGTCTCACAGAATGGCCAGACAGTTATCTTGGAGGTCCAAAAACAAGGCAAAGAGGCCAAGACCTTCTCCTGATGTTGTTTCCTGGCACTGATGTTCAGAGGCTTACTGTTTTTGAATACGGGGCTTCCTTTAATCTCCATGGGTAATAGCAATGTGTGGACCTCAGAATCTTGAAACTGTAATGCTTATGGCCATCACTAGCCTCCAGTGCCCATCTGATAGAAACAGAGACCTCTGGCAGCACAAGGACTGAGTAAGGGAAGCCCCCACGCCAACTCAGTGTCACAGACTTTGTAGCAGCAGGCCCAACAGAAAATATGTTGTGCATCAACCTTGTCAACCATTGTACAACAAATCCTTGGCAGAAGTGGTTTTTCTAGCTCAGAGTCCAATCCTCCAGCTCACGGTGACTTCCTCTTCCTTTAGGAGACAGCCCAAGGGCATTCAATCCAACGTTATACCGATCACCTAAAGAGTACAATTGCCTCCTCACTTCCGCCCAGAAGATCTTGGGGGACAAACTCTATGGATTTGAGATAGTCCTGTCCCGATCGGTG
The DNA here is from genome assembly GCF_021028975.2 of Sphaerodactylus townsendi. Lineage (NCBI taxonomy): Eukaryota > Metazoa > Chordata > Lepidosauria > Squamata > Sphaerodactylidae > Sphaerodactylus > Sphaerodactylus townsendi. Next base: position 26,260,330 of record NC_059425.1, on the reverse strand, counting down.
CAAACCTACGTAAAGGTAACCCTCTCTTCTGTACCCGTGCTGTTGAGTGCGTCTAAATCTACACAGAGGCCAATTACGCCCAAGGCATCTGCTGCACGATGGGAGCAAATGTTTGTCACAGCAAGATTTCTTGTACAGACATATTTCCTCAGACCCACTTTCACTTTCTAGTCTCGCCGTGGTAAGCGAGACCACTTGTAGCCTGAATTTTATTTTGCTTCGCCACCAGAACGGGGAGATTTTCCAGCGAGCACAGTTTTGCCCTTTGCCCATGGCCAGCTTGCCTAGCTCCATCCTTCCCACTCCTCGCACTGCCATCCGTGCCTCCCCCCTTCCCCCGTTCCATGTTGCTGGCTCCTTCCAGCTTCTCTAGTGCTCATTTCAATATATTAGTGTATCAATATGGCTTTGAAAGGAACAGCACAAGCAGGGTCAGTTTCTGGCTCCAGCCCAGCTTCCCCACTCTGCTTCAACTTACCCTGATGGTCGGGAGAGCTTTTTAAAACTTTTTTTTCCAGATAAGCCAGATTTTTAAAAACAAGCCTCTCTTCCATGGGCAGCAGCATGAGGAAGACTGCGAGAGGGGTTGGAGTGGGAGGGAAGGAAGGGAAGGTGGGGAGACTATCAGCCCTTTAGTATTGGGACTACTGAGTGTTATGAGATCTGTCCCTTTAAGAGGGCAGAGTTAAGAGAACCAGGAAACAGGCTTGTTGAGACTAGCTGCAGGAGAACAGACTGCCTCCTTGCATGTAAGCAGAGAAATGCGAGGAGACCACACTTCAGCTCCAATGTGCAGCTGAAAGGCCCAAGGTAAGTGTTCCTTGAGTAGTGGCCCAATGTGTCTTTTTTTCACCATCAACTTTCATTGGGAGGATGTCAGAACATATGACTATTAACACTTTTAAAGAAATCAGCCAGTGCTCTTTTCTAAGTCCTTCACCAGAGCCTCACATGTTTGCCCAGAGGCCTAGACACTTGAACATTTTTTGAAAAGCGAAATGAGGTCCTCTGTCTGTCTGTCTGTCTGCCAGTTGCGCTCAAACCTGCTTGTACTCTTCTGCCATACAGAGGAAACAAAACAGGAATCAAGTTTGCTGGCTTCTCCAAAAAGTCCTGCGAAACAACATGTCTGCAGGCAGATATGACACCCTCCAGCAGTTCCTCGACAATGAGCAGTATGCTGTCCGCAGCATCCAGCGCTACGAATGGGTTTTTGGACCTAGCTTTGTCAGCACTGGAGGAATCAATACCACTAAGGTAACTGCTAAGTGAGGAGGGAGGGGTACAGTGGCTCAGTGGTAGAGCATCTGCTTTGTATCCAGAAGGCCCCAAGTTCAGTCCTCAGCATCTCTACTTAAAAGGATCAGGTGTTAGGTGTGGTGGATCAATCGTGCTGCCTGGCTGGACACCTGGTAGAGTCAAGAGTGGCAGACAGAATCCCTTCTGACAAAGGTCGAGGACCCTGCACCTCATGGGAAAGAGAAAGAGATACCTACTACACAGGCCTGGCTGTGCCCAGGGCCTCTATTGGGACATCTGGTTAATATAGTATCATCTATCCATCCATCCATCCATCCATCCCTTCCTCCCTCCCTGTAGGGCTCAGAGTTTGCCAAGTCACAGAAGTGCAATATTGAGTTCATGGAATAAAACTCCCAAGAAGTATATTGCAAACAGTTAAACTTACATTTGTTCAAGTAGATTCTGTTCAGGTTGCAGCTGAAAGGAGAGAGAAGAAGCCTAATCTAAAGAGTACCTTTCCTACCACAAATGGCCAGCTGATCTGGCATCATATGCATGGGAGTATGAGGCATTGTTTCTATAGGAGAGACCTATAGATACGTGTAACTCCATGAAGAGCCCTGTGGAGAGTGGGGGAAACTGCACTGGGAGAGAAAGAAGGGGTCCAAGGGCAGCTCCCAGGTTAAGACAAAAAGAAGGACATCCCATTCAAGGAGATAACACCACACTGTGTGTATGATGTAGCGTTCCTCCCCAATGTCCAGGCACACTGAGTTGTTCATTCCAATAGCCCAGGGGTCGGCAACCTTTACCACCCAAAGAGCCATTTGGACCCGTTTTTCATGGCCCCGAAGATTTACTGAGCCAGAGAGGTGGCTCCACACAGAGCCGCCACCGGTTCAGCCCCGCCACTCACCTTTCCTTCCAGCGCTGCTCTGTAGGGCCTGGCCGGTGCTGCCGCCTCTCATGCTGCAGGAGGCAGTGGCAGAATGTTCCGTGGGGCAGAGGGGGGGCGGCTGTGGCCTGCCCAGTGCTGCTACCTCTCACACTGTGGGAGGCAGCGGCACTGAGCAGGGAAACCCACTCTGCCCGACGGTGCAGGCAGCTGCCTGCTCCATGGGGCAGAGGGGGGGTGGCGGCTGCTCTGGAGGGATACGCCCACCCTACCCTCTGACCTCCAGGGGTCGGAGGGCAGCATGGGCATGTCCCTCCAGTTCTCCAGAGCAGCACTGGAAGGAGAGGTGAGTAGAGGGGATGCAAAAAGCGGTGCCCTCACGCACAGAGCCACCTCCGGTTCGGCCCCTCCACTCACCTTTCCTTCCAGCACTGCTCTGGAGGGACATGCCCACGCTACCCTCCGGCCTCCAGGCCACGAGGAGCCACAATATAAGGCTGAAAGAGCCGCATGCAGCTCCGGAGCCGCAGGTTGCAGACCCCTGTAATAGCCCCTGAGTTGGGGATAGTAGATTGGGAACCTACCATCTGGGAACATTCTTTTGGCCAACAGGGTGAGCTATCAAGACCAGTGGACCCACTGAGGGACTGGACCACGGCCCATACTTGAAAGGGACCTGAAGAGGGCAACTTAGCATGAGTTGAAGAGGGAAGCAGATGCGGAAGAAGCGCTGCAATTCCCTTAGGGGTGGGGCCGGCAACGGACGGAACAGGACTGTGTATTCAGCAGAGCGGAATCAAGAGAGTTGTGATTAACACCAAGTCTGGTTATTGCATCTCCTTAGGCCCCTAAATTGCTCAGTGGTGTACACCGCAGAGTGAAAATAACTTTCCAGGACTCCTGCAACTTGCTGGCTTATATTCCCTTGCCTCAGCCATGATCGTAGTGGGACATATGAAAGACCTCCACCTGACAGCTTGCAGAGCCAGTCAGAGTAGACCGTACTGATGTCATGCTGGGGGTATCGCCCACCTCCCCTTCATCCAGGGGCAGGAATGTTCCTTAATTCCTCTGATGTTCACTTCCTCTGATCTTTTTGATGGTTAGCTTTGCTACATATAACCTTCTGGGAAGTTTTATTCAATTGTTCCACCCTGTACCTCACTAAAGAAAACATATAACTCAACTAGTTTAAAGAACTGAAGTTCTCTTTCTCTCTCTGCTGTGTTTGATCTCAAAGATTATCACGCTAGAGACTGCTCAAAATTCCCCCATAAAACATTAGAATGTTATTAAACTCCTCAGGGCAATAGGATAAGGGGGATTTGATAAGAAAGAAAGAAGTAGACTTATATACAAATTTTAAGGTGTTCTTAATAATACAGTTCAGATGGCATTTGGCTGTTGGATAAGAATTCAGTTTTGTCATGGAATGATGCTATCGCTAGAGCAAAGGGAAATCACACATGACTGTGAAAAGCATCTTTAGGTTTTGATCTCCTGGATGGAGAACAGGAAGCTATGCAAAGGTGCCAGGATGCAACTTCAAAGGCCTAAATTACCTCGTGGCCGGAACACAGTTTTCCTGAGAAGGTGAAAACAAAGGATTTTCGATTCCATCTCAAGACGTGGTCAGAGAAGCATCTCTGGGCCATGGGTTCCTGGAATGGGAACAAAGGAATCCAAAAGGGATGTGTCTAGCAGTACTTGAGCCTTAAAGGTACAGAATATTCTTTTTGATAATTTTCAGGTGTACCTACCCTTTTTTCCCCTTGTGGATGACCCACCTAGAGTTTGGCGACCCTAGGACTGACTCAGTATAAAGCAGGTGTATGTGTGAGTCCTGGTTACAGTTTTTCACAGCCCTGCCAAGACTGTCATGTTCACAGGCACAATACCTGTGAGTTCTGGAAACAAAGGTTGGCCATCTCCATCATCAGGTCACATTTGGGGTGACTTTCCAGCTGAGGTTTTTGTCTGTTCATATGGAAAGGTAGAGGGTAAAGGCTAGAAGGAGTTTTAGTCTGCTCAGCGAGGCAAGTCATAAATTCCTGCCCAGAGTTGTGAGAGTGGGTGGGCCACAATCGGGATTCACAAATATAAAATGGAGGAGACCCAGATCAAGCTGGATTTTGTTTTTTGTTTTTACAGGCTTAGGTGAATAAACATCTTGTTTCCCCTCTCCCTTCTTTCTCATTTTTTACGTTGAGCAGCTAACCCATTAAGGCTGCAACCCTGAGCACATTCATCAAACGCTGTAAACATGTGTTTAAGATCCATCAGGCTGCAGACTGAATGAGATTTTCATTTTTAATGATGGCAGTTTAACAATGGTGCTCATCTGAAATACAATCCAGATTTCACTGTCAAGCATGCAATGAAAAAGCAAATAAATCCCAAACTGAAAGCAGACATTCTTTTCTTCCCTGCCTCATGTTGCGCCCATATCACTGGAATTTTGACTCCCCAGAAAATTGCCTAGCTTGGCTGGTATTCAGTGGTGGGATCCAAAAATTTTAATAACAGGTTCCGATGGTGGTGGGATTCAAACAGTGGCGCCGCTGCACACACGCACCTCCAGTCCCGATTGGGAAGGAGATTGCTTTAGTAACCCCTTCTCGGCACTCAGAAAAAATGAGTAACCACTTCTAGAGAAGTGGTGAGAACTGGTTGGATCCCACCTCTGCTGATATTGCTTTGGAGAAGGTACTGGGAGTGAAAAAAAATCCTTCCACACATGTAGAATAATGCACTTTCAAACCACTTTCCATGCATTTTGCAGCTGGATTTTACTGTGCAGAATAGCAAAATCCACTTGCAAACGATTGTGAAAGTGGATTGAAAGTGCATTATTCTGCATGTGCGGAAGGGGCCGAAGAGGCAGGCAGCTCCCCGCTCTGGCTGCATCAGAGGGTTAAGGTTCCTGATCTCAAGATGGAGCCTGTAGAATTCCAGCTGGTCAGAGATCAGTTTTCTTGAGAAAAAAATGGCAGCTTCAGACAGTGGGCTCTGCGTCATACCCCTACTGATCTCCCTCCCCAAGCTCTGTCCTCTCTGCTGCCAAATCTCTAAGAAATTCCAACGTTGCAATTGGCAACTTTACTCCTGCCTAATCCTCTCCAATCTCTCCCTAGGAGCTGTTGTCCATGTTGACTTTGAAACCAGGTCAGAAAGTGTTGGATGTTGGCTGTGGCCTTGGAGGAAGTGATTTCTACATGGCGAAGGTACTGGGCTAGTAGAAGTTCCCTACCAGACTCTCTAATATCCCCGATCCCTTTCTTTTTCAGGCCTTGCTCTTTGGCCTAGGCCTGGAGAACTCCCAGAATTACCACTGATCTCCAAGTGTCAGAAGTCAATTCCCCTGGAGAAAATTGATCATTTAGAGGGGGGACTCTATGGCATTATACTCTGCTGGGGTCCCTCCCATCCCGTCTCAATGCTTCCAAGGCTCTACCCCCCTCCCTTCCCCCAAACCTCCAAGAATTTCCCAACACAGAACTGGGAACCCTACATGGGCCTTTAATAGTTGCTGTACAGGCCGAAATCCGCTGCAACTCCATGCTGTGGAAAAGCTGTTCCTGCTGAAATCTGCCTGGCATGTACCCTATCTGGACTTCTGTCTATCTCACTTCTATCCCACCCTTCCTCCAAGGAGCTCAGTGCGGAGGTGTAGATGGGCCAAACTGCGCCTGGTGCTCAGTGTGTTTTTTCCGCGTGCCCCCCCATGGCCCCCATGTGAGCCCCAAGGACTCCTGGGAACTGTAGTTCCTCAGGCAGTTTTTAGCCTGAACTGTAAATAGGCTGCTTTTTTCAGCCTCAAAAAGTATTAAAAAAAGAAAAGGAATGTAGGTAAGTGTGGGAAGGGGGGCGGGGGTGTGTGTGCCGAGGGAGGCGTGGAGTGGCTGCAGGGGGGGGGACGGGGAAAAGGGGGAGGGCCCGGGAAGCGATTTTCCGTCCCAAGCATGCGCCCGGTGCACAACGCACCCCCCCGTCCCCTTGGCGCTCCGCCTCATATACCATTCTCTTGTCCTCCACAGTGCCATTCTGACACACACTAACCCCTAAACCACATTAGGTTGCAAGTGGTCTTCTCTCACACCAGCTGGTGCTGTGTGGATGCTGCACATTTAAACGTCTGGGCCTTCTGGGGATATCTGGTTGTCCTGGCCACCGTGTCAAATGGGATCCTGACTTTGATGGGCCGTTGCTAGGGGCCAACACAGCTACTCTTATGCTTTTTTCTCCTCAGGAGTTTGGTGTAGAAGTCCTGGGTTTGGATCTTTCACACAACATGGTGGAGCTGGCACTGGAGAGAGCCCAGCAGGAGACTGAATCCCTGGTACTGATGAGGGAGGGAACTGGTAAAAAAAAGCAGACAGGATTGGAGGGGTGTTACTGTAGGAAAACCAGCATTCCAGGTTGCTGGGTAGAAAATTGCTGCCCAAGGCCCTTTGCAAACTACTTGGCAGCAGAAATGAGCGGAGAAACTGAGGCAAGCACTAACCCAATGATTTTATATGTGACATGGCATTTTAGAGAGTAATATTTAGGTCCCTGCCCCTGAGGAGCTTACAATTTACATTTTGACAGTGGCAGAGAAATGAAAAAGAGTAAAAAAAAGACACCCTGAATGATAAGGGGTATGACAGATACAGTTTTATACGTATGTAAATTTGGGTTGAGTTTGAGGGCTAAAGGGTTAGGCCAAACACTTTGTGATAATGGTGGATTTGAGGGAGAGAATTGGGGAGGGGGTGCTTTCCAGATGTTCTAGGAGAGAATTCCAGGCATAGAGGACAGAGAGGGATATAGCTGCTGTTCACTTCAGTGTGACATGGACAGGACAAATACCTAGGAAACTGGGACCCACCTTAATTAGCAGGAGGGAATGCCAGTTTGATTTTGTACCTCAGGCACTACAATCTATTGTAGCTGCTTTGGTTCTAGGTTGAATTTGAAGTTGGCGACGCTACCCGAAGGGTGTTTCCAGAGGGCCACTTTGATGTTATTTACAGCCGAGATACTATCTTGCACGTGGGAGACAAAATTGGCCTCTTTCAGAGGTTCCTGGTGAGTGTCCCAGTGCCCCTGAGAGAACATTTTTATTTGTTTGTCTACATATTTATGTATTTGAAACAGTTATATTCCATCTTTTTGTCTCATAAGTGCCACCAAGGCAAGCAGGAGTGTATCTGTCTAAAATAGTGCCTAAGGCAAGCACAACGGCTCCCCCCGGACCCCAAACTTCATGTGGAGTTTAGGGGCACACCTGTTCCACACTGGGTTCGGCGGGTCACGTTTTAAACCGCAGGCCAAGCCTAGCACCCAACTCTCGTTCTGACCAGCTCCTGTTTTAAATTGTTGGCTCCACCCCCAAACTCTGCCTGATTGGAGTTGGAGCTTAGGGGCGGAGCCAACAGTATGAAGCTGAAGCCTGTCAGAGTGCTCAGTGGCTGCGTCTAGCTCAGGGGTCTGCAACCTGCGGCTCTCCTGATGTTCATGGACTACAATTCCCATCAGCCCCAATTGGCCATGGTGGCAGGAGCTGATGGGAATTGTAGTCCATGAACATCTGGAGAGCTGCAGGTTGCAGACCTCTGGTCCAGCTAAACCCAACTTTGAACAAGCCTGCCCCATTGGAGTTCCGGGTCGGAGAAGGCCAGATGAATGCTGGCCTGAGTTCAACTGTGCACCTACCCCCAAACTCCATGTGGAGTTCAGGGGTGAGGCACAGTTGCTGAACAACAAGAAGGAGGGAGGCCAAGAAGAGATACAGTCCACACTTGGCCCTCAAGGGTATCCCACGGGGCTCCAGCCCCACTCCCCATCTTCCCCACATTACACTACTGAAGGCGACTAACAATTTGAAACATACATAGGACTCCTGTCCCTTTAATACTGATTTAATGGGCAAAATTTCATGAATTTTTTCATGCAATGGAGGCAGGTATCATCAGGTAAATAACATCCCATTAAGACTTTCTTTAAAGTGCTAAACTGAGACTATTGTACTTCGGTCTCATTATGAGAAGGCAAGATTCACTGGAAAAGACAATAATGCTTGGAAAAGTTGAAGGCAGCAGGAAGACCAAATATGAGGTGGATACATGACTCAGGCCCCTTCTGCACGTGCAGAATAATGCACACTCAATCCTTTTCCTCAATTGTTTGTGAGTGGATTTTGCTATTCCGCACAGTAAAATCCAGCTTCAAAGTGCATTGAAAGTGGATTGAAAGTGCCTTATTCTGCATGTGCGGAAGGGGCCTCAGTCTGTAAACCTGAACAAGGTTGCTAACAACAGGACGTTTTAGAGAACATTGATTTATAGGGATGCCATGAGTCAGAAGCAATTTTGATGGTATTTAACAAACAAAAAAGGATAGGGAATTTTTCCCCAAGAAGTAAGCCTACTCTCAGCCTGCCCTGCAATCAGATTATATACCATTGTTCAGCAGTGCCCTGCTCAATCTTGTACATCTGTCTGTGCATCTCCCCAGTTGTGGTTGAAACCAGGTGGGCAGCTCCTCATCTCTGACTATTGCTGTGGGCCACGCCCGTGGTCAGAAGTTTTCACCAAGTATGTCAAACAGAGGGGATACAGCCTGCTCATGCCCCAGGAATATGGCCAGGTATGCAACTGAAAAAAAGCATATCTATCATGCACGTAGGTAAGGGGGGGTTTCTCGGGTTTGAACCCGCCCCATTCATGTCCGAAGCTCCACCCACCCTTTTGTGGGTTTTTAAAACATTTTAGTCCTTTTTCGGTTTTTGGCCTGCAGGGGGTGCATTGTTTGGGCTAGCAGCACCAAACTTTCAGGGATTATTTGGGGGACTCTCCTGATGATACTGCCCGGGTTTGGTGAGGTTTGGTTCAGGGGGTCCAAAGTTATGGACTCCCAAAGGGGGTGCCCCATCCTCCATTGTTTCCAATGGGAGCTAATAGAAGATGGGGCTACACCTTTGAGGGTCCCGCCTTTTGGACATCCTGAGTCTCACAAGCTCAAACCTAGAGAATGTACTATCAGGAAGAGTCTGTAAATGATACCTCCCAGGTTTGGTGAAGTTTGGTGGGAGGTCCAACCTTATGGACTCCCAAAGGGAGGTGCCTATCCCCATTGTTTCCAATGGGGGAGCTAATAGGAGATGAGGCTACACCTTTGAGGGGTCCCATAACTTTGGACCCCCTGAACCAAACTTCACAAACCTGGAATGTGGCCATTGGGAGAGACTCCTAAAGATACCCTGAGAAGTTTAGTAAAGCTTCTAATAACAATTGCACCCCGACAGCATGGGCACCCCAAATTTCCCCAATTCTCCTTTTTAAAATCCACTTGCCGGCATGGATTTAAAAGGGAGAATCCTGAGTCAGTTTAGAAGAAGAAGAAGAGTTTGGATTTATATCCCCTCTTTTCTCTCCCTGTGGGAGACTCATAGGGGCTTACAATCTCCTTGCCCTTGCTCCCCTCACAACAAACACCCTGTGAGGTGGGTGGGAGCTGAGAGAGCTCCAGCTGTGACTAGCCCAGGGTCACCCAGCTGGCATGTGTGTGGGAGTGCACAAGGCTAATCTAGGAATTCCCAGATAAGCCTCCCCCCCAGCTCAAGTGGCAGAGCAGAGTCAAACCCTGGTTCCTCCAGATTAGAATGCACCTGCTCTTAACCACTCGCCACATTAGAAAGTGATGCTGTTTCAGGGGTGGGGATGAAATCCACCCCAAAAAACAAGCGTCACTTTGAATGTTGGTTTAACTAAAGGGACCCCAAGATCCTCCCTTTAAGGTGGATTTAAAGGGAGAATTTGAACTCTCTAGGTTTAAACACCGATGAGAAAGTGATGCTGTTTGAAGTTAGTTCCCAACTTTTATCTAGCTGACTGCCGAGGCCCGAGGGGGGGGGGGACTCAGATTTTTGCACCAGGCTCCATTTTACCACTCTGTACTCTGCCCAGAGGGGAGGGGCAGGGGAGGGAACAGGAGGCAGAGGAGTCTCTGCCATCCCCGACCTTGGAGGCGCTACACATAAAGGCGCTAGGCCAGAGTGAGGAGGAGGCAGGTGGGGGTGGCCAGCTACCCTAGACATAAAAAATCTATACCTCGTCCTGATCTCTATCATGCACGTAGGTAAGGGGGGTTTCTCGGGCCTGAAACCCGCCCCCATTCATGTCCGGAAGCTCCACCCACCCTTTTGTGGGTTTTAAAACATTTTAGTCCTTTTTCGGTTTTTTTTTGGTCTGCAGGGGGTGGACAGTTTGGGCCAGCAGCACCAAATCCTCAGGGATTGACCCCATTTTGGGGACTCTCCTGATAATTACCTGCCCTGGTTTCAGGAGGCTGGTTCAGGGGCCCAAAGTTAAGTGGACTTGTAGGCAGCCCCATCCTCCATTGTTTCCAATGGGAGCTAATAGAAGATGGGGGCTACACCTTTGAGGGTCCCATAACTTTGACATCCTGAACCAAACTTCACCAGAAACCTAGGGATGTACTATCAGGAAGAGTCTCTGAGCATACCTCTTAGGCTTCAGGAAGTTTAGTCCAGGAGTTCAACGCTATGGACTCCCAAAGGGAGGCCCCATCCCCCATTGTTTCCAATGGGAGCCCTAATGGGGAGATGGGGGGCTACACCTTTGAGGGGTCCCATAACTTTGACCCTGAACCAAACTTCACTAAACCTGGGTGGTATCATTAGGAGAGACCCTAAAGATACCCCTGAGAAGTTTTGGTGCTAAAGCTTAGCTTAACAATTGCACCCTGACAGCATGGGCACTCTTCAACTTCCCCAGATTCTCCTTTTTAAAATCCACCCCTTCTCGCATGGATTTACAAGGGAGAATCCTGAGGTCCTCAGTTTAGAAGAAGAAGAAGAGCTTAATTTATATCCCTCTTTCTCTCTCCTGTAGGAGACTCATAGGGCTTACACCTCCTTGCCCTTGCTCCCTCACAACAAACACCCCAGAGGTGGGTGGGGCTGAGAGAGCTCCTCAAAAGCTGTGACTAGCCCAGGGTCACCCAGCTGGCATGTGTGGGGAGTGCACAAGGCTAATCTGAATTTCAGATAAGCTCTCTCAGCTCAAGCGGCAGAGCAGGGAATCAATCCTGGTTCCTCCAGATTAGAATGCACCTGCTCTTAACCACTACGCCACATTAGAAAGTGATGCTGTTTCAGGGTGGGGGATAATCCACCCCAAAACAGCATCACTTTGAATGTTGTTTAACTAGGGACCCCAGATCCTCCCTTTAAGGTGGATTTAAAAGGAGAATTTGGGCTCTCTAGTTTAAACACCATTGAAAGTGATGCTGTTTGGGGGTGGATTCCAGCATCACAGCTGACTGCCGAGTAGGGGGCGGGGACCTGTGATTTTGGCACTAGGCTCCATTTTCCCTCTATGCCTCTGCCCAGAGGGGAGGGGCAGGGGAGGGCAGGGCAGGGGAGTCTGCCATCCCCGACCTTGGAGAGCTGCTTTTATAAGCGCTAGGCCAGGGGCGGGGCTTGGGGAGGCGTGGCCATGCCCTAGGGGCAGGTGGGGGTGTGGCCCCACCCCTGAACCCCCCCCCATAAAAAAATCTATACCTACGTCCCTGATCTCTATGGAGGTCAGCAATAGACCAGATTAGATCTTTTCCTCCTCCTGGATCACTCAGCAAAATGCTATGTACTTATTATTTACCTGATGTGTGGCCCACCTTTCTTGCTGAGACTCAAAGTGGATTACACAGAATATATATAAGCAAAGTAATCAGACAGCATAAGACCTCCAATAAATATTGCAATAGGTCTAAGATGATAGAATTAGAAAATGGTGCAAACAAAAAAATTAGTGTAAGCCATACAGCAGGTGGATTACAAACACAGAAGACCATGCTGTAAAATCTAGATGAAATACTATAACATTTTCAGATGTTCAGATCAAGATGAAATAGTATAACATAACAGTATAACATTTTCAGGGTACTGCTTCAAGATAATCTGCAAGTGGTGGTGGGTTTATAAATCCTACCTTTCCAAAGAGGGGGGAAGCTAATTCACTGAAGTATAGACCCCCACCACCACAGTTTTCATGCTAGCTGAATGTTCCTTCTGTTTGTGAGATTATCTTACATGGCCTTTTTTATTACTAGCGGAACCTGCACAGCCTACAGATGCCAGTTATGTTTACAAAGAAGGAATGCATGCCCAGATCTATGAACCTGATAGCCAGGGTGGTGTAGTGGTTAGAACGATGGACCAGAACATGGGAGACCAAGATTCACATTCAAAACAGCCCAGCTACCCATTACAGTTTCCTCCCTGGGTTTGTACAATGAAATGTGCATTGTGACTTAATTCCCAACCAAAGGCTCACTTGGGTTGGGACAAGGGTAAAGGTGGTTCAGCCATCTCCACCTCCACCTGAAATGACCCAGAGGATTGCTGTTCACCCCACTGGGAAATTACATATGCTGATGGGCTGCACGTCAGTTTCCCCAAAGGGACCAACAACAGCTTCTCAGAGCTGTTTCAGGTCAGGAAAAGGACCAGACGGGTGGCACCTCAGTGAAGTTGTAGCCATAAAGCAGTTTCTAAGGACAGCAGAGCAGTCTGTAGTTTGTAATAGGAGTAGGCAAGCTTTTGGGTTTTGCAGAAATCTTCCTTCAGCCTAAAGAAGAGTTCTGTGCAGTTGGAAAGCTTGGATAATATAGCAGTCCTTCAATAAAGGATACAGTTTTTCCTGTTTAGATGGATTTGCCGTTTTCTAAACTATTACAGAAAAGGCTCTGCAGGAGCTCATATATAGCAATAAGTATCTACAGAAAAATAATCCAGATTTCCCATCTTGTGGTAGCATTTTTCTTTTAAAAGTTACTTAGTTAAGGGCTGTGAGGAATGGCAACGAGGGTGTGGAAGGGGAGCCAAGAGCGAGGTAGCTTTTGTAAGAAGGGTGGGTGAGGTTCCTCTTTCTCACTTGCCAATACCCTTATCCCTGCCTCATTACCACAGGTACTTCAGAAAGTTGGATTCAGAAAAGTCCAGTCACTGGATCACACAGAACGGATGGTGTCAGCACTAACACAAGAATTGCAAGAACTGGAAAAAAGTCAGGAAAGCTTTGTTCAGGTCTGCTGGGGTAAGGGGGGTGGGTGGAAGAAAGCATGAAACAAAGCCATCCTTCTGTGGCCCAGCCCCCACCCCCACAATCTGGAAACTGCCCAGAGCTACTTCACCCAAATATCAAGCAGTTAAACGATTCTGGCTGCAGTTGGAGAGTCATGGGTTGTTGGGTGGTTTTGCTGGGGCTGGATAAGGAAGAAATTAGGTGGCGGTTGCCAGGCAACCAAGCACTCCTTCCACTTCCTGTCCTCCCAGGCGTGGACCCAAAATAAAGGGACACAGCTGTGAGACAAAATTCCCGGCATCATCCCTTCCCTCTGAGGTGTCTTTCTCTCCCAACTGGGTAGAGATGGGAGTATTTCCCCTCATTTCCTCCCCAGTGCAGGGGCACCAAAAATGAATTCTTGTTTTCGCGCTTTCTGATAGCTAGTGTGATCACTGCCTGTCTTTCCCTCCTTCCCCCACAACCCTCACACATTGCAGGAGTTCTCCAAGGATGAATTTGAAGCCATGGCCTCTGGATGGAGAGAGAAGCTTGAGCGCTGTGCAGATGGGGACCAACGTTGGGGGGTTTTCTATGCGGTGAAGCCTTTGTAGGGTCTGCTGCAGACAGAGGCCAGTGAGTCCCAGCCAGCTCCCAAACTTGCTTTTAGTAGCATTTGCAAATATGAACGAGTTTGGTTTTTTCTTCCTGCTGTTCTCTTGTCAAGTTTCAAGGCTGGATCCTAAGTACAAACACTTGGAAGAAATGACACTTCCCAGTATGGACCTATTCTGGCATTTGAGTCAGAGGATTTGGCTTTGATTAATTCCAAACCTGTCTGGAGGAGCTAAATGCTTACTTCCTCTGTGTAATTCCTTCCTTCCTTCCTTCCTTCCTTCCTTCCTTCCTTCCTTCCTTCCTTCCTTCCTTCCTTCCTTCCTTCCTTCCTTCCTTCCTTCCTTCCTTCCTTCCTTCCTTCCTTCCTATGGCAGAAACTGGGCAACTTTCTTGCGCAGTTTGTAGGGTGAAGAAGAGTTTTTCTCCCAGGCAAACTGCTTCAGACTTCTCAAACATAGCTCTTTTCCTCAGCTTTTTGATGGTTTCTCTCCCACCTCAATTGGCATGCAAAGCAGTGCAGAAGAAGGTGAGCAAACAGACTTTGCAGAGTTACAGGTCGGTCCTTATCTTGCGCTTATCATGCAACCAAGTCTTAAGACCAACCTACACTGGACTGGAATTTCAAACGTGTACCTTGGATTCAAAAGACACTCTCAGGGAGTCTGATATGAAAAGGGGGCTGCCATGCTGGGAAACACTTTTCAACTCTTCTCCCTGTTCCATTTTGCTCAATGGTATACCCCCCCTCCCCGCCAACTGCTATATGCCCAAGCAGAGGAGTGGAGTCTTCTTCATTGGAGGTTTTTCAAGAGAGGCTGGATGGCCATCTGACAGGAGTGCTTTGACTGTGTGTTCCTGCATTGCAGGGGGTTGGACTTGATGGCCCTTGGGGTCTCTTCCAGCTTTATGATTCTATGATAGGAGGCAAAAAAATTGGGCATCCTTTCCCCCTTATTGGAACATAAGATATCCCAGAGGACCCGTTTTCAACCCAGGAGGAAAATGCAAGGGGAGAAAAGTGCAGCTCCCTTTCTCACAGCAGTGAAGCCCCCATCCATATGGAGCTTCCAGGGCTCTACCTTTGCACATTCCCATTGCTAAAAACAGCCTGACTTGCTGCAAACAATGCATTGCACCAAAGTGTTGTGATCCTGTCAGCAGAGGGCAGCACCTTCCCATCTGGTTTATAGATTGAGGGTGCCCTGGCGTTCCAAAGCAATGAGAACCTCAGATCTTTGTTGCAATGTGAAGGGTTATCTGTGCCTCTAGAAAAGTATATCATGGGCTTGTTTCACACAGGAACATTCTATGGAGGAAGGAAACATGACTCTGCATATAGACTGCAATATATCGATCGCGTCTCTTGTGGCTGATCAATAATAACACCGTTCTTTTGCATTTGACATATGGAGAGCAAGCTTTTTTGAGGTTGGAATTCTGATACAGCATGGTGGCTGCAGCCACAAAATGGCTGCTACAGAATGGCTGTTGCAGAAGGCGGAACCAGGCACCGTGAGATAGCCCACAGCTTAATTTCAGTAACAAGGAGTAGATCCTTGCGTTGGGCTGTGCCGATTTTAAAAATGCTGCATTTGAAGCAGCTGTCACCACATCGAATCTCCAATAGTCAGTCAGAATCATTGCTCACTTCCTGAAAATGCTTGGAGGGTGCCAGAAAAAGTGTCAGCGGGCACTATGGCACCCACAGGCACTATACTGGGGACCCCTGGACTAAGCTATCATAGTTTGGTCAAATCATGAGGAAACAGCACTCACCGGAAAAGACAATAATGCTAAGAAAAGTTGAAAGCAGCAGGAGAAGATGAAGACGTCTGAGGAGGCGTCTGAGGGGGGATATGATTGAAGTCTATAAAATTATGCATGGGGTAGAAAATGTTGACAGAGAGAAATTTTTCTCTCTTTCTCACAATACTAGAACCAGGGGGCATTCATTGAAAATGCTGGGGGGAAGAATTAGGACTAATAAAAGGAAACACTTCTTCACGCAACATGTGATTGGTGTTTGGAATATGCTGCCACACGAGGTGGTGAGGGCCACTAACCTGGATAGCTTAAAAAAGGGCTTGGACAGATTTATGGAGGAGAAGTCGATTTATGGCTACCAATCTTGATCCTCCTTGATCTCAGATTGCAAATGCCTTAGCAGACCAGGTGCTCAGGAGCAGCAGCAGCAGCAGAAAGCCATTGCTTTCACCTCCTGCATGTGAGCTCCCAAAGGCACCTGGTGGGCCACTGCGAGTAGCAGAGTGCTGGACTAGATGGACTCTGGTCTGATCCAGCAGGCTAGTTCTTATGTTCTTAAGACCCAACATGAGATGGACTAACTCCATGAAGGAAATCACGGCCCTCAGTTTGTAAGACCTGAGCAAGGCTGTTGGTGATAGGACATTTTAGAGGTCATTCCTTCATTGTGTTGCTGCAAATTGAAAATGGCTTGATGGCACATAATGTGAACATGCGGCTGTGCTCTTGCACAGTTCCCATCTATTTCCATGGGCTGCAGCATGAAAACTTCCTGCTAGGGGTCTGCAACCTGCAGCTCTCCAGATGTTCATGGACTACAAATCCCATCAGCCCCAATTGGCCATGCTGACATGGGCTGATGGGATTTGTAGTCCATGAACATCTGGAGAGCTGCAGGTTGCAGACCCCAGACTAGATTGAGACCACGGAATCAGTTTCATCAAACTCCTGCTCCGCAATCCTAAATGATGGTCTCCAACCCAGTGCTCCCCATTACCTCAGAGCAGACAGAGCTGTCTCTGTGTTCCTGTTTTTTCTTTATGTAAAGAAAATCTGATTTTTGTTTCCACTGTCAGGCTGTATTGCAATATTGAGTTGTTTTGTTGTGCATCCTACTGAAATAGAGGGAAGTGCTCAGCGCCCAGAAGACTGGCTAAATGTCTGAAGGAATAAAATGCGGGTGGCTTTTCACTGGGACAATTTTCCGCAATCAGTTTGTTGCTGTTCCGGCATGCGAGGCTAGAACAAAGGATCCAGTGTATCCGTGAATTTTTGTGCTTCTGAAAGCATTTACCTCCCTGGTTATCCCATCCTGTTTATTGTCCCATTATGACCACGAATTCACTTCCCCCTCTGTTTACAAACATAACCAGGGGGTATACCTCTGAAATGCTTTTCCTGCTTTGAGACCTTAAATGTAATAACGGAATGATCCCAGGACTACTGTTTATGGATAGAAGAGAAATAGCAGTCTGAATAGCCCTCAGCCAGAACCCATCAGAGCTCTGAAGTTAAGTTTGGTCAGCCACAGTCAGTACTTGGATGGGAGACCACTAAGGAAGTCCAGAGTTGCTATGCAGAAGTAGACAATGGTTGATTCCCCACTGCAGAGTCGACTAGATTCGACCCGGTTCCCTGAAAAGGAACTGACCTAGGTTGACTCCATTGTTACTCCCCACAGCAGCCGAATTCGTCCCACCAGAGCTGACTTCAGAGGGCGGGATCACCACAGCGCCTCTTCTGCTCTTTGTTCCCGATTGGCTGTTGTGTTACCATGGGAACGTGAACGTGTGTCCGGTGTTTTTTTTTACATAATGGCAGCATAGCCACAAATCAGTGCTCTATGTAGCTAAAAGCAGCGTGTAAATGTGTGCTGTTTATATTATGGCCACCGCTTCATATACAAGAAGGATTTTTTTTAAAGGGCGCGCTTTTCCCCGCCGTGAGTCTTTTGTTCTGAGCATGCCTAAAACACTGAACTGTGATTGGCTGACCGGAGGGAACAGTTCCTCGATGATTCCCCACTTTACCGGCTTCGACCTGAGTTCGACCTAGGTTCGCTGAAAAAGTTGTACCTCCGTGATGGAGTCGGAATTTGACAGTTTGAGGGGGTGAAGCTGGGACGGAACCGTGTCGAACTCAGCGGCTGTGGGGAATACCTAAGTCAAACCTAGGTTGAACCTAGGTCAAACCTGCCAGTGGAGAATCAACCAATGGCAAAAAACCTTTGCTTCTCTCTTACCCTGAAAATCCCATGAGTCATTTGATGGTGAGCAATTATTAATCTGTGCCAATCCTCAGTGGTGTAATAGAGGGAACTGCCCTGGCTCCCTATTTGCTACTGGGTTCAATTCAAGGTGCTGGTACTGATGCACAAAGCCCAACATGGGCTGGACCTGAAGAAACACCTCCTCCTATATAGGAGTTCAGCCTGAACACTGAAGTCATTTGCGGAGGGGAGGGGGGCT
This sequence comes from Sphaerodactylus townsendi, assembly GCF_021028975.2. Lineage (NCBI taxonomy): Eukaryota > Metazoa > Chordata > Lepidosauria > Squamata > Sphaerodactylidae > Sphaerodactylus > Sphaerodactylus townsendi. The sequence continues at coordinate 26,242,274 of NC_059425.1, read as the reverse complement.
TCCTGGCAGCTCCATCATCTTCTGAGATTCAGGGTGGTGGGAACTGCCCAAAGGGCCTTCTCTGTGGTGGCTCTGGTCCTCTGGAACACTCTTCCCCTGGAGGTCTGCCAGGTGCTGACTCAGCAGGAGTTTGGGCACCTGACCAAGATCCCCGTCTGCACCTAGGCATATAGGTGATCCCTTCTGGGCAGTGCCTCCCCCGCCCCTTTTCTGTATTTTATGGAGGTTGTGTTAGGGTGGGGGGTGGCAATGGTTTTTTAAGGAGTTTTTAAGATGGTTTTATAATTGTACCCTACCCAGGGACTTTGGTGAGGGATGGGAAATAAATAAAATAATACCTCACATTTCAGTCTTTTTTTTAAAAAGCTATCACAACAACTAGAAGTATGCTTTTCTTTCATGCCACCAAATATACATCATCATAAAGACATGGTAAAATCAAAGGGCAAAGACGACCTACACATCACAGAGGTTGGGCTTCTATTCCACATGAAAGCAAATAATAATAATGGTACACCAACACTTTGCAACTTCCTAGGCCTCTGGGCGAAGCTCGAATTGTAATGAAAGGCCAACAACCAGCTAAAGAACTGGCAGCTGTGAAATCAACCAAAATAATATAATTGCAACAGATCAGCTCCTAGGAAAAAAACAGGACTGTAATTAGGGAAAAACAGGAGAACAGACAAGATTGACGTCATCTGAAGACCCTGTTATAACTGCATGTGCAAACTGTGGTTGATGTCCTACATTTTGCTGGTGCAGAGACATCCTGTAATAAAGCTAGCCAGCATGTTCACAAAATGGTGGAAGGCTGCTTCAGGAGATGGGTTGAAGCTTATGCTTGGGAAATACGTTAGATGCATAGACCAGTGTTCTGCCTCTCCGCTGGCATGCTCAAAGCCACTAGACTAGAAGAAAGAGAAGATAGTCTTTGCTGAGTGGTCAAGCGCCTGCCATCTGGGTGTGCAAAATGGTGCCAGGTTTGATGTCCGCTGGAAAGACTCTCTGGTTGCTAAATTGAATCTGAGGAAATGGCCAGCAGTCTGACTCGGAGAAGGCAATCTTAAAGCAACCAGAACAGATGTTGCACTGACAGGGACAGCGGGGGGTCCCTACTCTTTGATCCCATTTATTTCTGTGAAGGATTTAAGATCAAATCTCTCCCCCCCCCCCCCAACATCTCCATATTGGTCTGAACCAACTTAGAAAGCACAGTGGGGGGCGGGGGCTAGATTTAAGATAAAAATCCAGATGAAGACCAGAGAAGCAGCCCTCATAAAAAGCCCACATCTTCCTGCTAGTCAAACCAAATTCAGCACTGTTTAAATACCTCCAAAAAGAGCACCAAGTTACAGGCTTGCCAGACCAATAGCAGGATTGGAGTGAACCGAACCTCCTCTGGATGGCTCTTCAAAGCATAGGGATTCTCTGGGGGTACAAAGAGAAGCCCTAACGGAGGCTACTGGCAAACTGATGGGACCAGCAAGAGAAATGTAGCAGGGGAGTATGCATGGGGTCCAATGCTCAGTAGGGGAGATATACAAGAAGAAGAAGAAGAAGAAGAAGAAGAAGAAGAAGAAGAAGAAGAAGAAGAAGAAGAAGAAGAAGAAGAAGAAGAAGAAGAAGAAGAAGAAGAAGAAGAAGAAGAAGAAGAAGAAGAAGAAGAAGAAGAAGAAGAAGAAGAAGAAAGAAAAGGAGGAGGAGGAGGAGGAATTTATATCCCCCCCCCCCTTACACATGCATGTCGACAGGCCAGCAAAACATTGAGGGGCTGGGGACCGTGAGTAGTTTTATTGGTCATTATCTTGACTGCAATGGGGCCTCTTTTGCCACCTGCACAGCCCGACACCCCGCATGTGTGATGCCATCAGCAGCCTTGGATGTACATACCGGGCAAGGTACATAATATACTTCTGACTTCTGTCGCTCCTGAACAAAAGAGCCCCAGAATGGAGAAAAGCCAGTGCGAGGGAGACAGCTTGGTTTGGATGCAGCCAGCTGCAACAGGCTACAGGCTTAACCATTCTCTGTGCATGCCTGTGGTCCTCTCTACTGGCCAGATCTGCACACTGACAGCACAACTGGGGCCATACTCAGTTTGCCAGTGGCCTACTGGGAATTTTTCCAGCAGGGGAAGGAGCCAATCTGTCCTTACCAGCCCGCAACTCTGAGTGTGTGGGGAAATCTTGAGGGGAAACTGCAATGTTAAAAAAAGATCCGCTTAGCCCACTGCCCAAATCTTTGCTGGGAAAAGGGGTGAAAACAGCATCTGGACGAATTAGCAAAGAATCCCTAAAGATGCTGAGTCTGCCAGACAGGCCAGAGATAGCAGAAGAGTCTCTGGCCAAGAGGCTGTCTTCACATTTGTGATAGCCACAGGAGTTCTCCATCAGTGTCACAAGGCACAAATGATTTTGTTTTTAAATCTGACTCTCTTAGATTCTAGCGTTATTCCACAGAGTTCTAGCTAAGATTGATAACTCTGGGTTGGGAAATTCTTGGAGATTTTAAGCGTGGAGAGAGGAGGGTTTTCAGGAGGGAAGGGAGATCAGGCGGCTAAAATGTCAGCCATCCTCCGAAGCAATAATTCTCTCCAGGAAAACTGATCTCTGGTAGCCTGGAGATCAGGCTAGAGATCGGGGGCAAAATGTCCCCTCCCCCCACACCTCACTTACCTTTAAATGTTAAAAGAGCAGGCTGTGGGGGCGGCCTGAAGGGAGGAGTGGGGGAGCGATTTTCCACACACACACACCCCACGTCTGCGCCCAGGGTGTTGTGTCCCCCATCCCCACCCCATGGTAGATCCGCATATGCTCTGGTCCCCCTGAAAGTGGGCAACCTTATGACTGGCACACATACATACACACACGTACACAGACGCGCATCACTCACTCAAAATATACATTCCCCCTCAGGCTCCCCAGACATTCAGTGCAGACATTTTCTTTGAAGCCAGCCTACACACAGAACATTCTAATTCATGTCAGCCCAAAGTGTACAGCCAATTCCCAATGTTTTTATGCGGAATATTGATGGCACCGTTGCAGCCTAAATATGTTAAAAGTATTTTCATCTGTGGGCTCTGTGCAAATGAGATACCCATGTGTAGACTTCAGGCTTGCCCGGATGCACAGAATCCTGCTGTATCACAGTCTACTTCATTCATCCAAATGGGCCCAGAGACACAGAATCGCTGGTTTCTCCAGAGCACAAGCTCAGTCTTATGCGGCAGTATGGAATAGCAGTTAGAGCAGCCATTCTCAACCAGGGTTCCCTGGTACCCTGGGGCGCCGTGAGCATGTCCCAGGGGTACCGCGGCAACACTACCGCCCCCCCCCCCTCATTTTTGTGGTGTCTCCCACCGGCGCCAGCAAGGACATGGAGCTGGCCCATGGGGCAGGGCCTGCCACAAGGTCAGCAGCCACCACCACCACCCCCAGTGCTACCCTTCACCCTGGGAGGAGAAAGTGGGGTGTGTGGCCAGCAGGGACAATGGGAGGGGAAGGTGGAGGGTGGCGGCAGGGGTACCGTGAGATATGAAGAGTGAGGTCAAGGGTACCCTGACCTCGAAAAGGTTGGGAAACACTGAGTTAGAGTGTTGGATCTGAGTTCAAACTGCCACATTCTGCCATGAAGCTCACTAGGTGAGCCTGGGCCTTTTGATCTCCAGACAGCCTACCTCAGAGAGCTGTGTGAGGATAAAATTGAGGGGTGGGGTGGGCAGGATAAAGTATGCTTTTCTGAGATTTTAGGACAATAAAAACATGACAGAAAAAGTAGACTGGTGAAAGAAGCACAGCTTGTCTTGGACACCCTTTCCCCTTTATCCTAACCATGGAAGTTTGTTGGGGTTACTAGTCATCAGGATTAGTAGGACAGGCATCCTTCACATGTTCAGAGGCAATTTCGGGTGGATAGCTGTGTTGCACTGTAACAGAGGAATAAAACAAAACTCGAGTGGCTCCTTCAAAACTAACAGTTATTTCGGCTTTTGTGCGTCAGAGACTTCATCAGTGCATGAAGAGTGTGTCGAACTCAGTTGTCAAATATATGACATAAATGTGACTTCGTTGGGCCAGGCTCTGTGGGGAAGGATGGCTGCCTCGGCTGGCCCCAGAATGGTACTGGTGGAGGTGAGCCTGCAGCAGCGGTGGAATGGTTGCTTAGAGAGGGCTTATAAGGCCCATGAGCCAGCTGAGGCAAACCCCCCCCCCCCCGATCAGAAGGGAAGGGGGTTGCCTCAGCTGACTCGCAGGCCTGATAACCCCCCTCAATGAGCCTGATTCAGCCCCTAGGCTGCATGTTTGACACTCCTAGCTTAATCCTTAGGAAGATGTTATTTATATTCCAACCAACATTTTATGTATTTATTTGACTTGTACCCTGCCCTTTCCTAACAAGCTGGGCTCAGGGTGAGCTTCAAGGCAGCTGAAGTCGGGCTCAGGGCAGCTGATTCAACCATCCTCCTAACAGTCGGAAGCTCCATGCATCTGATGAAGTGAGCCACTGACTCATGAACACTGACATTGGAACACATTTCGTTGGTCTGGTGATGCTTCTGGACTCCTTGTGTTCTCAGGCATCTTATTATTGCTTCACATCTTCCGAGGCACTCCACATAGTCTTGGCTCCTCAGCCCTGGTGAAGCTCTGGCTCCAATTAAACCTTGAAGCCACGTGGTCCGCTAATTGGTCTGGAAAGCAACCATTCGTCAGTGGGGTCTACTGTGTACAGCCAGACCTCAACACAGCTTCGCAAGAGACTAGACTAGTTGCTCGTATGAGGATGCCAATGAAGCAGCCTCCAAAATGAGAAGGAGCTACCAAGACCCTCAGTGAGGGGGCCCACGGGCTGCATCTGCCTGGTGCCCAGTTTCCAATCTGTACCAAACCCCTTGCGATGTCACCTGCCTGCCAACAGTCTCACCCCACTTTCTCTTTGCACAGTGTATCCTGCTCACCCTGGGCCAGACCTCCAAAGACAGAAGGCAGCCTTTGCCAGGATGTCATAACAAGAAACACAGATCGTTTTTCTGTTTTACCATCAAAGTTCCCGCTGAGAACAGGGGAGGGGCTGAGAGAGAGAGAGAGAGGAAAAGAGAAAGAGACGAAGAGGACATTTCTTTCTTTCTGTCCCTCTTCCGCCCCCACGCCAGTCTCAGAGACTCGCAGCTGTGCAGACGACATTTCTGGCCCCACTTCCGCAGAATCCTTTTGACTCTCTTGCCCCTGTGCCCCACAGCTGCAGTGGGAACTACGTCCCATGGGAGAAAGGATCCGGTTCGCTCTGCTCTCAGAACATCACATCCCCTGGGATAGAAGGAAACGGAATGGGTTCCAAAAGATTATGGGAATGAGCCGCCAGCCTGGCCTCTGTGTCATCAGCTCCAGCAGAGCAGTACTGCCTAATGGCTGGATTAAAAAGGGGGTGTGGATGGGGGGGGTCAGGACTCCTGCGTTATCTGAGTAGCCTTTCAAAAGACCCTTTGACAGGGGAGTAGGGCTTTGGGGGCATAGCTTTGGGGACATGGGTTTAACTTTCCCCTCCTGCCATTAACTTGCTTAAAAATAGCTGGTGGGGGCAGCCTTAAGGTACAGTAGGGTGAAAAGGCCTGGATAGGGTTGGGGTTCCAACTTTGCGTTGGAATTGGAGCCTAGGAAGTGTTTGGGAAGGACCACAGTAGGGCATAATACCAGAGTGTCCACCCTCCAAAGCAGCCATTCTCTCTTGGGAAGTAGCCTCCGTAGCCTGCAGAACAGTTGTCATTACAGGAGATTATCAAGTCCTGAAGGTTGGTGACCCTGATTACCAACTTCAAGGTGGGGCCTGGAGGTTTCCTGGAATTCCAACTGATCTCCAGATTACAGAAATCAACCTCATGTGTTTGTACACAACAATCAAAGCAATGAAACTATCTAACATTTCACAGACGTAATACAAAGAATTAGGAGCAATTTTCTATAAATGTTGCAGGTGGAGAGGGTTTATGTATTCATTTACTGTACTTAATGGTCCTCCTTCTCGTTGAGACTGAAAGTGAATTTAAAAAAAACCCTTTCCTTAATGCCACACCCCTAGTTGATACTCTCCACCCCTACACACACCTTGACTTTTTGCTGTAGATTGTATGCTGGGAGGTCTCATTATGGATCTCCAGGATACAGGTAGCATAGCCCAAATGAATGCTGATCGCTTTCTGTGCACTGGATATACGTGATAACGATCTCGTAGAGAAGGATTATAATTTGTATTAAAATAGATTTAGGAGCAAATTAACCTGTTTGCTACTGTCGGTCCCTCTCAGTCCAGTGCAGTTCAGAATTGCCTGCTCTGACTGATAGCTGCTCTCCAAGGTTTCAGGCAGACAGCCCCGTGCTGTGGGTTTCAGGAGGCAGCAGTGGTGTGCTGGACCTAAATGGGGCCCGGGGGCATAACCACCTCCATCCCCCCCCCCAGCCCGGCTCCTCAGGGCCTGGGGATGGCAGAAGCCAGTCTGCAGGTAGGCTAGGAGAGAGGCAGGGCTTGGTGGTGTGTACCTGAGGACATGGGATAGCACCACTGGGAGGCAGCAGTCCTAGGTCTTTTCCAACACCTGATATTGCTGAAGTCAGGGACTGATTCTGCAACTTTATGTGCACAAACTGTTTCTGTAACTTTATGTGCTCTATGACTGAGCTATCTACCATTAAAAATTGCCTTGTGCCAAAAACCTACTGGGGACTGTATCACCTGACTGACAGTGGGTGTTTACAGTGTCAAGCCAATGCTGATTCATGACTGGACCCACACCATCTTCAAGGTGTGGGTTTTGACCTTTAAGGCTTTGCGCGGCCTGGGACCCTCGTACCTTCGGGACCGCATCACCCCATATGTCCCAACTTCGCCTTCTGCGCCTCTTGCAGAGGTGGCCAACTTACTGGTGGCCCCCGGCCCCTCTATGATGCGGCTGGCCTCCACGCGGGCCAGGACCTTTACGGCACTGGCCCCGGCCTGGTGGAACACCCTTCCTCCAGCTGTCCGGGCCCTGCAGGACCTGGGTGAGTTCCGCAGGGCCTATAAGACTGTGTTGTTCCAATCGGGCCTTTGGAGTGTCCAGTCTGCTGAGCATGGTGCCCCCTTACTGCCCTGCCCCTAGGGCAGTTACATCAGGGTCCCCTCGCATATTGAGGGTCCTGCCATCATGGGGGTAGGTTTTAAATTGGGGTCGGACGCCTTTTATTATGTATTATGGTTTTTTGCTGTTTTATGAGTTTTAAGCTATTTTATGGGATGGAGCCTATGTGTTTATATTTGTACGACCGCTCCTGTTGATGTTGTAGTGAATGTTGTTCACCGCCCGGAGCCCTTCGGGGATCGGGCGGTATACAAATTAAATAAATAATAATAATAATAATAATAACCTGATTTTTTTTTGAGTTGCCATAAATTGAACCCTGGAATTTTTAAATTTTTTTAAATGAAAAGCACTGAGCTAAGGACAACACAGAGGGGGAAAGGCAGGAATTGGCCCATAAGCAGTGCATGACTGATTCTGGAAATGATTAATATCTATTGAGATGTTCAAGTTTTGAGCAATAACTCTCCAGACTAATCACAAAATGTGCCAAGAGGACATTTGTTGCCTGTGTGAAACAATTACACTTTGCACATGTGTCAAAGTGCCCTTTTTATTACTGCATCGCTTGTTGCAGGGCTGAGCCCTTGGCACTTAAAATAGGTGGGAGGGGGGACTAACCTTATCTTATATTATGCCCCAGAACCTGGAGGATCTTTGCTGAAGGAGCAACGTGACCGTGAGGAGAGATTTGGCGCAAAGCCAGGCCTGTCTTCTAGAAACATGAATGCCAGGGCAGAGACAGTGGAGAGGCTGGAGAAGCAGCCAGAAGAGGATTCCAAAGTAAACCCAGGGAATCTTGGGGACACAGAAGTGCCTAGTAATCAGAGCCATTCAGGGAGTTGTTCTAAAGTTAGAGGTCAAGGCGGTTGCATGAAGATCGGGGTCACTGAGAGCAGAGAATAATGGTCAGGCTGGACCATAGGTTCATGTGCAGAGCAGGCCCAGCTGTTTCTGTGGGTCTGCTTGGCTCCTGGCCTCTGGAACATGGAGCTGGCCCAGGGTGGGGCGCCTGCTGCGGGGACAGAGCAGATGAACTCACCAGATTCTTCCTGGGCTGACTCACCTCCCAGGGGGTGGGGGAAGTGGGAGACGTGGCTGACAGGAGCCCTGCCCTTCACCCACATCCACCTGGCTCTAATCACAAGACCCCAATAACTTTCCCACAACCGAGTCCAGAAACCCCGGAGACGGAACAGCACCCACACGTGCATATAACCCCACCCCACCCAACAACTGGGCTCCATTCCTTTCGCAAACTTGGGAAACAGAACCCAAGACATCTGTGGTCTAGCTCTCTCCTCCTCCCTGATCCAGAGCAGGAGAAAGGATCCCAAGGAGAGCTGTGTTCCAGCCTAGAGATATTCCGCGCACAGTAAAATTCACAGCCACAAAATTAGTCACTGAGTCGTTGCCACTAACTCCTGGTCTAGTTCAAAACAAAGATTCCTTCCTGGCATTCCAAGAATGTTGTGTGACATTTAAACGTGCCCCTAATGCAAATGATGCAAAGTATATGAGAAGGACATATACTACGAAGCCTTCAATTGCAATCACTTAACATGGCCAGGACTGAGCTTAACATATCCAGCAACCAAGCTCTGGTTAACACTAAGATCTGTTTCCACCTTGTTTTTCTATTGTTCAGGTGGTTCTGGGGGTTCATTTTACATGTGATTGGCACCTTGGCTCATGCCATCTTGAAACCCACATCCTCTGATCCTTGGCAACCAAAAAATCATAGTCAGGGGCAGGCATTCTGCACGTGTTTATGGGCCCTCTTTGTCCTTATGTTGCATGTTCTGGGTCAGAGAAAGTTTTTTGCTCTGTACATGCACAGATGTTCTTCTGTTTGTTGTGAGTCACAATGCGTGTTCCCTGCACTAGTGGTGTCCTAGCTCAAATAACCTCCTTGGCTTCCTTTGCGACTTCTCCGAGCAACCCAGTTTGAACCGTGCAACGCGGAACATTTCTGGCAATGCCAGCCCTGCTCCCCAGATGTTTTCGGTCTCTGTGCTTCAAGTCATCTGCTGCTTAAGTCAGCTTCAACTCTGCGCTGAGCTGCAATAAATTCTTTCGCTGCGGACAAGCCCTCAGAGACAACCGCGGGTCTTCGCTGGAGAGCCACAAGTTCTTTGACGTGGATCTTTTGCAAAGCGACAAGCCATCCAGTTTCACACGTCTTCCCTGCTGGAGGGCAGCCAGGCTATGCCCCTAAACCTCTCATTTGGAAGCGAAAGCTAGCAGAACAGGGAACTTACATTCAATGGCATGTTTTCTTGTTTGCTTCTAATTCATAGCTGGGATGAGAATGGGATGAGATCATGCGGCTCCCCATCCAATTCCATTTTACATCCACTTGAGGTTCAGCCCCTGATTGCCAAAACCTGGCAAACGAAATCCTGTTTTTCCGTCATTAGAGCTGACAAAATAAGCACAGCTTTTGCCCATTTGTGTGTGTGTGTGAGTGCAGATGCGAAACCATGATGTTTGGTGACCAGAAACATGCTCAACAGTAATTCCCATAATTGCAGTGACACTTTCCCCACCTTAGAGAGCTTGCCAGAGGAGTGCTCAAGTGTCACATTGATTCTAGGTGTTCTTTCCTACCCTTTCGGTCAGTGAAAGTCTGTTCTGCCGTGGGGTTGCCAGGACCCCTCAGTCACTGGTGGGAGATGGGGAGGGGGCAGAGTTGCCAGATCCAGGTAGGGAGACTCCTGGAGATTTTGGGAGGATGGGAACCTCAGTGGGGGAAAATGCCATAGAACAGGGGTGTCCAACTCTGGCGCTTCAGATGTTCATGGACTACAATTCCCATCAGCCCCTGTTGGCATGTAGTCCATGTAGTCTATGAACATCTGAAGTGCCAGAGTTGGACGCCTCTGCCATAGAATCTACCTTCCAAAGTTTCCATTTTTCCAAGGGAAACTGATCTTTGTGGGGCAGAAGCTGCAGTGGGCACACTGAAATCATGCTCAAAAGGTCCCAGTTTTTCCCAGAACGGTTTGACTCTACTTCCCTTTTTGAAGTGGGGAATCAACCTCCGTAGTCTGAAGATGAGCTATAATTCTGGGGTATCTCCAGGTCCCACCTGGAGGCTGGCATCCTATTCTGCAAAGATTATGCTTTTCTTCATTTCTCTCACAGAAATGAGTCAGGTTACACTCAGGGGTTCCACGTTGGGGTTTGGGGCAGATGACGTGGTCCTGCCCATTCCTCTGTGTCATCCTCCCTGTGAGGTAGATTCTTTCATCCAGTTTGTATCCTGTTGAATAGAGATCTGAATCTGGGTCTCCGAGCTACTAGTCGGACACTCTGACCATCACACTGTGTTCTGGGGAACAGCTCTGCTTTGCCACTGCTCAGACTGAATGCTGGGTTTTGGTCTTTGTCGACATCTTTCCTGCTGCAGATGTGAACTGTGCTCTTTCCAGGAACCCTGCAAGGGGGAAGTTGATCGCTTCAAATTGGCTGATTACAGCAGTGAGAGGAGAAATCTGGATAGCGGGAACAGCGCGTCCTGTGCTTGATGGACTCTGGGGTCTGAAATAATTCTCCCTTGGGACTGTTAGGATGATTATTTATCTTTGATAGATGCCTATTGCATGCAAAGCAAAATGTACGACCCTAATTAACAACAGTTAACTTGTAAGTTGAAATTTTTGAAGGCTGTCTATTCCTTGGCTCCACCAGGAACCAAAAGGGAGACTGGAACCAAGAGATCAGAAGGAGATTTGAGCAAGGACAGCCAGGAAGGAGCTAGAAAAGATTCTGAAGGGTAAGCACTGGTGTACCAGGCCTAAATGGCACCTTGAGGGCATGACTGGCTTCCCGTGACTCCCCCCCATGGCTCCCCACACACACACCCTTCCCCATTTATGGGAGCCAGCAGGGAGGGCAGGGCTCAGCGGTGGCTCAGGCTACTGCAGCAGCACCTGCCTAGGCCACCTGCCGCTGAGTCCGAACCCCCCTGGCCTCCCTGCAGGCTGGCTCCTGCTCTCCCCAGGGACTGCAAGGAGGCCAGGAGGGGGCTTGGTGGCGGGTGGCTTGGGTGGGCGCCATGGCGGTAGGCTGGCTCCTGCCCTCCCTGGTGGGGGGAGCCAGCCTGCAGCCATGGGGAGCAGCTCGGCCGGCAAGCAGCACCCCAGCACAGGAGGAGCCGCTGGTCGCCAATGGGTCGCTGAGCCACAGTAGAGGCTGGGCGCGGGGACCTGGCTGGTGTCCAGCAGTCTCCCCATGTGATGAAACAGCGTGCACCCTGGGACATGGGATTCCCCATGTCCCCATTAGCGGTACGCCACTGAATATAAGGGTGTGTCTCTGGCAACTAAAATCAAGCTAAATCATGTCATAGTATGAAAGCTGGACATTGAAGAAAGCTGATAGGAAGAAACCAGATTCTTCGGAAATATGGCGCTGGAAGAGAGTGTTACAGATACTGCAGACTGCAAAAAAAGGGGGAAAAAACAGGGGGTTCTAGATTAAGTTAAGCCCAAAGTCAAAATGACTAAACTGAAGCTATCATACCTTGGTCCCATTTTGAGGTCGATGGAAAAGACAATAATGCTAGAAAAGATCAAAGGCTGTTAACAATAAGTCTCTTTGGAGGACATTGATTATAGGGTTGCCATGAGTCAGAAGTGACTTGATGGCACTTAACACACATACAATATCCAAGAGCTAGGAAGAGGACAGTTAATGTCACTGTCCCCAGACCCTTCATTAGTCAACACTGCTTTTAAAACTATATATGTATTCTTTGCTGCATCCTTTTTGTATCCTGAACCAGATGTGTTTCCGCACTCCTACATTCCTGCTGGGTGACCTTGGACTGGCCCCAGTTCTCTCAGAACTCTCTCAGCTCCATATACCTCACAAGGACCCCTTCCGCACATGCAGAATAATGCACTTTCAATTCACTTCCACAATTGTTTGCAAGTGGATTTTGCTGTTCCACACAGTAAAATCCAGCTGCAAAGTTCATTGAAAGTGGATTGAAAGTGCATTATTCTGCATGTGCGGAAGGGGCCAAGAGGTGTCTGTTGTGTGGAGAGGAAAGGAAAGGAGCTTATAACCCACCATGAGACTCCTTACAGGAGAGAAAGGTGGGGTATAAATCCAAACTCTTCTTCTTTCCCCCTCTTACTGTGGACCACCTTTCAAGGTATCACACAGAGCACAAACAGAACAAAACCAGGTTGCCTGAAGAGAGACAAAAGAAGAATTTCTCTTTCCCCTCAAAAAAACTCCCCTGGGGTGCAGAATACTATGTACAATTCCTCAGGGGGGGGGGGGGGAGTTTCTCTGACATTGCAATTTTTCTCCAGACGACAACAATGAACTCCCCTGAAGAAAAGGGAAGCTTCGGAGTCTGCAGGTTATGACATCACATCTGTGCTGCTGTGTTCCCTCCCGTTCCCCAGGATCCACTGCCAAATCTCCAAGAATTTCCCAACCTGGAATTAAGACAGCCTCCTGTAAATTAAACAAAAGACACTTCCCCAAACCCCAGTCTCGTGAGGACTGAATATGCTCCAGGAAGCACAAAATATTTCGTGCAACTGAGAGTTGGTTAAAGACAGTGGGGCTTGTTTTCTGCTGCTCCAGAGGCTAGGACCAGAAGTAATGGATTCAAAGTGAAGGAAAAGAGATTCCACCTAAACATCAGGAAGAACTTCCTGACCGTCAGGGCTGTTCGACAGTGGAATTCACTGCCTCGGAGAGCGGTGGAGTCTCCTTCTTTGGAGGTTTTTAAACAGAGGCTGGATGGCCATCTGTCAGGAGTGCTTTGATTATGTGTTCCTGCATTGCAGGGGGGTAGATTTGATGGCCCTTGGGGTCTCTTCCAACTCTATGAATCTATTATTCTACACACTTATAGAATGTGAAAGGGAGGGGATTTTAAAGAATGAGGCAGGATTTTCAAATTGTTCATGAATCTTTAGGGCCCTATACGGGTAGTTATCAAGTTTGTTTAACTGTAAGAACTAGGAAAAGGAGATTGTAAGCCTCTTTGAATCTCCTTACAGGAGAGAAAAGGGGGATATAAATCCAAACTCTTCTTCTGTAGGTCTGTCACTCTCTCTCAGTCCCACCTACCTCTCATGGTTGTCATTTGGATGATAAAATGGAGGACAGAACAATATTGTAAGCTGCTTTGGGTTCCTGTTGGAAGCAAAAGTAGGTTATAAATATATAAATAAAAATAATTTCCCCAGTTCACAGACGGGGAAACTAAAAGTTAAAGCCTAATGCCACCAGTCTTTATGCTTATGGCAGGGATAGAATTTGAACCAACTTTCTCATGAGGTCCCAACCGGACTTTCTAGCTGCCAGAACACCTAAGCTACTTCTGTAATGTCAGTTACTCCATCTCCATCTTTTCCTTCTTAACCTGGTTAACTTGAACTGGTCATTTATTTAAAAGTTACCAGTCTCGCAACAGATGATGTACAGAATTCACAAGCAAAATATTGATGGGAATATCTGTAAGATGCTGCTGTCACTCAGGAAGATTAAAAGGGTCTTCTTAAGTAAACATGAAATGGCTTTAGTCACAAAGATGGAACATAAAGCCTAACCTAGCCCTTTTTGCAATCTCCCCAATCAGTTACTCTCAGCCCTAAATAAAACTTGGTGTGGCTGGCACCCCTTCAGCTTCTGGTACTCTATAACAAAACATGAATTGGATTTCTAAATATAGCCATCGCCTGCTCATAGCCTTCAACAACTCCTGGCTGCTGGACCTGGGCTTTTGAAAATGGAGGTTGTGTCTAGTGGTCACAAGCAGATTTCTCCAGCAATGCTCCTGTAATTTTTGCTGATTTGACTCCTTTCATTTTTTTAAAAAAAAATTCCCAGATCTGGGCCAGATGAAGAAGTAACAAACAACAAGGTTGCTAGGCATGTACAAAGTGTTTCCCCCTACACCATGATGTCATTACATCCAGCCCCAGCACATAAGTTTGAGATAAGGCAAAAAGGGTTTATAACTCTTGTTTTGCTCTTTTGTTCTTATTAGGAAAGGGGGTGGGGGACTGTGTCCCTTCAGTTCTGCTTAAAGCTCTTATTTCCATTCTGCCTCAACCCCCCCCCCCTTTCCTCCCCAGCGCTTGGCTTTCTATAGCCCAAGTCATTGGGAAAGATGTGTCAGGAACCCCACCCTCCTGGGCCCCCGTTGCTGATGTTTACAAGGGTGGGAGCTTCTGGGGGCTGGACGTGTCGGGAGGGACCCAACCCATGTTTCTGGACGTCACTGGCAGAGAATCAGAGAAAGGCGTCTGGCGGGGCAGTAGCGGGTTAGGTCACCCGGAGCTTGAGGGGCTTTTTCCCAGTTGGGGTGGAAGTGGGTGGTTTTACAACTCCATTTCAGTTGTTTCTAGATTGAGGTCTGTGTGCAGTGACTTTGCCACGCCCCTAGGGACAGGCAGCAAAAGGCTCCTTTATCCGCAGGCTGGAATTCAACAGGTGAGCTTTCCAGCATCTCCGGAGTTGCAGCATCACCGATTGCACTTCTGAGTGTGCAGGCAGCTGATGTAAAAAATAAGCAAACAAGGGGGGTGGGGAGGGTTTGAAGACATCCCACCAGGCTAAAAGAAGGGGCGAGCAAGCGCAGCTTCAAAATTAGGCGATGGGACGCCAGGTTTGGATACAAAAGTCGCAGACTGGGTTCACTTCCCAGACTCTCTGGTGCAGCATCAGGATTGGGGGAACTAGATCAACTTGGCCTGATTCGGTAAAAGGCAGAGTGTCGTGTTTTCAGGACCTGCCTGTACTCAGCAATGCACGTTAGCGGAGTACTATGCAGCCACCCACCTCCGTGCTTGCTGCTGGCGAGCAGAGAACGTGTGCAAAGCGCCCTGCCCTCTCTGCATCCAGCTCATTGGGGCAGACTTGCAAACTGCAGACTGGGAAATCTCAGATTACAACTGAAGGTCTGCGGTGTGCGCAAAGGAGACTTTTAACCCGCTCCCCCACCCCCACAAATAAGTTGCTCGTTCTCAAAAGGCTTCAGGCTGTGTGTGTGTGTGTGTGTGTGTGTGTGTGTCCATCAAGAGAGCATATTCCCCTCCTCCTGTTCATCTTGGGGCCCACATTTTGTTGGTTTGCATTTCAGCAGGAGGTTGAGACGGCTGTCTGGCTTGCCCGAGGAGGGAGGGAGCGGAGCAGAGGGTCTCCACGCCCAGGGAAGGTGGGAGAGAAGGAACGCCGCGTCCCCCGCGCAACCCCAACCCCCATGGCGTACTATGTTCTTCCTTCCACCCTCCTAGCTCAGACCAGAGTTCAGCGTATTATGGTTTCTCGCACACAAAGTTAGGAATCCTAGCGCCCAGCTTCTCTTTGAGATGAGGGACAGAGAGTACCCCCCCACACACACACACACACGTCGACCTCCCAAAATGTGGGAGGGAGACCAGCAAACTCCACTGCTTGGGGTAACTGGGGCCCCTTCCACACATGCAGAATAATGCACATTCAGTCCACTTTCACGTTAGTGGATTTTGCTCTTCCGCACAGTGAAATCCAGCCTCAAAGTGCACTGAAAGTGCATTCTGCATGTGCAGAAGGGGTCTGCGCAATACTTACCATTCTCTTCCCGTCTCTAAAGCAGGGGTCTGCCGCCTGTGGCTCTCCAGATGTTCATGGACTACAATTCCCATCAGCCCCTGCCAGCATGGCCAATGGGAATTGTAGGGGCTGATGGGAATTGTAGTCCGTGAACATCTGGAGAGCCACAGGTGGCAGACCCCTGCTCTAAAGGATGGGTGGGTACGTGGATTCTGCTGTAAAAACTGCACCCCGGCGCTGTCTTCTGGAAAACGCCAGGAGTCTTGGCTCCTGCCTGCCCAAGCAGAAATGTATCTCTCATTCCTGGATAAAGATGGTAAGGGCATTGTCACTTGTTGAATGTTGTGCCTGTTCTGCAGCCATTGAAGACAAGGAGAGAGAAAAACAGAAGGGACAGTTTTCCCATTTCAGAGATGCTGAGAGTGGACAAAGCGTGCCTCATTTGAAATGGACAGATTTCACTCTGTAGTGTCATCCAAATACTAAGGAACTGCAGATGGGGTTGAGCAGATGTTTGTATATGTGTGACTTGTGCAGCAATCTTACTGTGAAGCAAGGTGAGAGGTTTCCAACAAGGGACAGATTTTGGCTTGTCCTCCACGGGGCACCATCTGCCAGAAAGTGCTCCAACTACTGTGCAACTGTGAAAAAATAGATATAATTTGGTACTGTTTTATCTGTTAAGAGCCTGCTTTGGACCTGCATATCTTGCTATCTTCTAATCGACTTCTGGTGCAGTAGTTCTGGGATCAGATGCCTTCATCTGCTTCATTCTTCTCCACGTTTGTAAGCAGGATGAGGGCTCCACTTTGCCCAACAGTGCTGTAAGGATGTACTTTTTTCTTGCTGCCAATCACCACCGCCAGACTTCAAAATTCAAAGTCCTGTCTAGGCACCATGACCAGGCTTCAAAAGCCAAGGTCCTAAGCAATACCTCTCATTTTGAAACATAAAACTACCTGCAAAGTCTCCTGAGTGAGTGGTATATAGTGGTCAGAGCAAAGGAGGTGCATAGGAGAACTCTTGCCATCAGAGCCTTCATGTACTTTAAAAGCTTGGTGCTGGTAAGCCTTGCAAAGGAGTTAAAACTGAAGTGTGAAGGAGGCTTTTAGAAGACGGGATGAGAGGAAACAGATCAAGTGTCCTCCTCACTCCCAGC
This sequence comes from Sphaerodactylus townsendi, assembly GCF_021028975.2. Lineage (NCBI taxonomy): Eukaryota > Metazoa > Chordata > Lepidosauria > Squamata > Sphaerodactylidae > Sphaerodactylus > Sphaerodactylus townsendi. The sequence goes on along the minus strand of NC_059425.1, from coordinate 26,225,430 downwards.
CTGAGCTGCCTGTGATTCAGCGCCCCCCCCCCTTTGCAATTTGGATGGAGACAACCCTCTTCATCAAGAACCCTGCTGCCTGCAGAAGAGACTGAACGTTCCTGACCTTACAACAACCCGGGCCAGAGAGAGCAGCCAGCGACAAGCTAAAGTCTGCCTCCACCCTACTTGTGCAAGACAGCTCAGGAGAAGAGTGACCTGCAGAGCTCTGACCACTGGACACCACTGCCCCACCCAGTTTGGGAGTTACCACTAAGAATCCTTCTGCCACATTCTGCTATAATTGTTAACATCCAGTCAGTGGGTCATGTAGAAATTCAGCACTGTAGTTTGGGTGAGGGGCAGCCAACCATGTTGAACTTACACCCAGTCTACAGCAATTAACTCCTGGGGGGGGGGGGGGCTCCTGGGGGGAACTCCTGGGGGGGAGTTCTACCTTATCTGATACCAAACCTCATTAGTCTCTCCCACAGTTGAGGAGAGAGACCAGTTTACACCAGCTCCTCCACTTCACCCCTCATTTCAAAAAAAGTGTATAGTGCTGTTGTTATGATATAGTCTACTTTCAGCCCTTCAAAGAGAACTGTGGGGGCCAGAACTGTGCATGCCCTGTTGACATACAATAACAGTGCTCTGAACTGCTTGACCTGTCTGCTGTTCTCAGACTGAAGAAAGGAACCCCGGTGTCCAGGTTCCCAAGCTTAACCACCCACCCTATTCCTGGCTCACTCCTACCCTCTTCCTGCGTGAGGGCTGGACAGTGCATTTTCCACCCAAGTGCTCTCTCTCTCTGTGTGAAGCCAGTCATGATGGGGGTCTTCGACATTTTCCAGTTTCATTTCTCTGAAGGACAGATTCTCTCGCCCACAACAAACACAGAGACCCCCAGTGGAGAACGGAAAGGAAGCAGAAAGAAAAGGGGTGGGGGTCGTCTGCAGCTGCATCAATGGAACTTCTCAAGTACTTAAAAAATCTTCCCTATTAAGCAAGATGGGCTATTACAGTGATGGTGAATCTTTTTGAGACAAGAGTGCCCAAATTACAACCCAAAACCCACTTAATTATCGCAAAGTGCCAACATGGCAATTTAACCTGAATACTGAAGTTTTAGTTTAAAACAAAGGTTGCACAGTTGCACAGTGGCGAATAGGAAGGCGCTCCAAAGGGTGATCAATACTGCACAAAGGATTATCGGCTGCCCTCTCCCCTCCTTGGAAGAAATCTATAATGCCCGAAGTCTAAATAAAGCCCAAAATATTCTAAGGGACCCGTCTCATCCAGCACACTCTCTTTTTAAACTGCTACCATCTGGCTTGAGACGCATACAGGGCCCTCAGAACCTTAGGAACAAAGAGGCTTAGAGACAGCTTCTACTCTAGAAGCCGTGTAGCTATGCTAAACTCCGCTGCTTCATATTGATGTATTTGGGGCTATGTAGGGATGGGTGGAGGATGATGATGTATGAGTCTGAAATTGCATGAGTCTGAAATTGTATGAGTCTGAAATTGTGTGCATCGAGGAATGCTGCTGTAAATTTCGTTGTGCGTGCACAATGACAATAAAATGCTTATGCTTATGCTTATGCTAAGGTTTGCTCCAAGGCACGCGTTACTCGGGAGTAAGCTTGGTGAAGCAACGTGCAACCCTTTGAATGGGTGAATCACGACCCTAGGAGGGTTTACTCAGAAGCAAGGCCAGCCAAGATGTGTGTGTGTGTGTGGGGGGGGGGTGCCATAGGTTCGCCACCACTGGGCTATTAGAAGCTATTTTAAAAATGGCCAGTATTGGTAAATGTTTTAAGATTTAAAAAATTTATATGTGTGTGTGTGTATGTGCATATGTATGTGTATACATATGTGTGTGTGTATGTATATGTGTGTTTGTGTATATATATGTATATGTATGTGTGTGTGTACACACACACACATATATGAGAGGATATATACATAACTTTTTGTCTCCCTTAGTTGTTAGAATTGTAATTATGATCCATTTCTTTTTCTTCTCATATCTGTTATATTAACTTTTCTAAAGAAAAATAAAAATTAAATTAAACAGATCTCCCCATTCATTACTCAGTTTCAGAAAATGAGAGGTGCCGGGGCTCATGGCTGCCCAGCACTTGAAGGATGATCCCCCAAACCTTGTGGACTACCTTGATCTTAACCTCAGATGAGGCTGCAGGGACTGTTTGAGGTTGATGAGGGGAAGGCACTCTGCACATGCAAAGAGACACCATTTTATTTCACATATAATACTTTCCTTTCTCTCAATTCTTTATATGGCACAGCCAGCTAGAATGGTTGACCTCATTTGGAGGACAGATGTGGGGGGGGGAACATACTTGAACTCAAGACCACCAGAGTATGGTAAAATCAACAAGCAAGCTGTATTTTCCAGGTGTTGCTCAGAGGGGATTTCTCCCCTTCCCCTCATACGCATCTGGATCCTTCCAAGTTTCTTGAATGTGTGAAGCACAGTCTTGAAACCTCAGTGTTATAATCTCAGTTGAACTCAAAGCATTTAATACATGCTCAGAAAAACTCTTTTTGGGGGTTACTTTTTTATTCTATGGCTTGACACTGAATACAGGCATGGCATTGTTGCTCTTTAAAAACTTTTCCACTGAAAGGTTAAAGTGCAGTCAACTGTGGTGTGGCAGAAGATGAAAGAGTATGCTTCCGCATTAGAAAATAGTTCCAAATGAATATGAGAGCTGTCATTCATTTTTAAGCGCTGCTTTTGTCAAAACCATTATTCTGTGCATATTTAAACATGGCTCGGCAGGTGCGGGGAGCAGAAATCTGCTGGGGAGGAATCTTCAGGCTGCCTCACCAATGAGGTAATGACAACAGCGAGGCTTGGCTGGCAAGGGGAGCAGAGGGAATGCACAGGTGGCCGCAGCAGTGACGTAGGTATAGATTTTATATGGGGTAGGTTTGGGGGGCATGGCCACACCTCCCCAAGCCCCGCCCCTGGCCTCAGTGCTTATAAAAGCAGCTCTCCGAGGCCAGGAACAGCAGACTCCCTTGCCCCGTTCACCCTGCCCCCGCCCCCACCGGCTGGGCTTCCAGCCGGCAGCCGGCAGTCCCTTCTGCCCTCCGGGAAGAGACATAGCTAGGGAAAGTAGAGCCCGGTGCAAAATCTGAGTTTTGCAGGTGGGGGCCATTGGCAACTGCTGTGATGCTGGAATCCACCCCCAAACAGCATCACTTTCAATGGTGTTTAAACTAGGGAGTCCAGATTCTCCTTTTGAATCCACCTTAAAGGGAGAATCTGGGGTCCCCAGTTCAAACAACATTGAAAGTGATGCTGTTTTGGGGTGGATTAGCCCCCACCCTGAAACAGCATCACTTTCAACGTTTACACTGGGGACCTCAGATTCTCCCTTTAAATCCATGCCGAAGGGGGCAGATTTAAAAGGAGAATCTGGGGAAATTTGGGGGTGGCTGCTGTCAGGGGTACAATTGTTAAGCTAGCATCCCCCCCAAAAATTCAGGGTATCTTTAGGAGACTCTCCTGATGAGACCACCCAGGCTTGGTGAAGTTTGGTTCATGGGGTCCAAAGTTATGGACGCTCAAAGGTGTAGCCCCCATCTTCTATTAGCTACCTTTGGAAACAATGGGGGATGGGGTACCCCCTTTGGGAGTTCATAACTTTGGATCCCCTGAACCAAACCTCACCAAACCTTGGTGATATCATCAGGAGTGTCTCCCAACAAATCTCTAAAATTTTGGTGCTGCTATCATAAAAACTGCGCCCTCTGCAGGCCAAGAACTAAAAATACTTAAAATACAAAAAACCACAAACGGGGGGCAGAGCTTCGGATATGTAATGGGGGGTTGAACCCGGGGGGAAAAAACCTTACCTACGTCCTTGGGCCACAGACAGCCGAATTCGCCCACAGCCAGCTTCATGCCATAGCAGAGTTGGGCGACACCCCACACCTGCCTCTTAAAGGCGAAGGATGCCGGGGAGAACTATGAAGGCATTAGGACCCAAGCAGAGCATTCTATGACAAAGAAGGTCCAGCCTGTGGCAGATGAACATACGACTGTACTTTAATCTTTCAGAGGAAAAGAACATAGCTTAAGCTAAACCTTGCCTCCATGCCTCAGATTGAAGAGATTTGTTTGGCCCATGCTTGAGTGCTTGGAGGTTTTTGAAAATGTCCAACCAAATCAGTGCTAATGAGATCTAGCGATACCTCCTTCTGCCTCAATAAGATGAGCAAAGGCAGCTCAGACTCTCAGCAAAGAGAGACCAAGTAATGGAGACAGGAATGGTGAAATCCCAAGGAACAGCATTAATGATCTCTGTTATTCAATGTATAAGGCTGGGGGTTGCACAAAACTCTTCACCAAGCAGAGATAGATGAAGGTGTCCATCCACAGTAGAGGATCTGTGCAGCTCCAAAGTTTGCATGACCTTTACACCGCCTAAACTGGTTTAAATAAAATTCTGTGATCCCATCGATCCCAAATTTCACTCAAAATGGCTTGCAAATGTTGAAATGCATATGGTGCTAATCTGCTTTCTTTTTAAAAAGTTCCAATTATTACGTCATGCGGCTTTAGCGATAACAAGATTAAAAATGTTTGACAAGTTTAATGCTTAACATTATCCCTTTAAAAAGTGTTGACAATGCTTTAAGTTTAAGGATGCTTTTGGAAGCATCCTTGATAATTGAAATCGCACCATACGGAATTCCAAACACAAGCTACAATTGTGACTTGATGCTAGATAGAGCAAGAAGTATGGGGGTGGGGGGCAGGGGAGAAACTTGGTTCATAAAGGCAGGAGACGGAGGATAGCTCAGTGTCTGACTTCAGTTGTCGGAGTCCAACTTTAAAGGTTCCTTTGACTTAAAAGGTTTGCTGAAATGCAGGGAGAAAGGTCAGTTTGCTGAGCTGGTTTTCTGTTGCGGGGGGGGGGGGGGTTGGGGGTCAATACAAGGGAGGGTTCCCTTAATATTCATTCTAGCAACTGCATCACTGGGGCTCTGCCACTATATGTGTCCCTCTTACTACGTGATCAAGGGTACAGTGACCAGACATCCGTCTGCCGATGTCGTACGCTTATTTATAAGTGTACGTATTGGTTTCCTTGTAAGTACATTTGCTGGGGGCTGTTATGTTAGGGGACTTCAGACAAGTTTTCCTTCTCTGCCACCAGAACCAGGGATCGCCAGAGCATTGTCCTTGAGTATGTCTTAAGAGCCAGGGGTCAGCCCTAGAAGATGCACACTATGATCGTTGTTGTATATAAATACTAGGGTGGCTTCTGAGAATGAGGGGAGGGGCCAGACATCTGCTTGGCATGCAGAAGGCTCCAGGCTCAATCCGTGAAATCTCCTGTCAAAAGTATCAGGCAGTAGTTGATAGGGAAGACCTTAACCTGAGAACCTGATGAGTTCCTGCCGATCTGAGTAGGCAATACTGATGAACCAAGGGTCTGATTCAGTATAAGGCAGCATGATGTGCAGGGGTGTACAACCCAGGGGGACATGTGGGGTCAAATGTGGGGCCCAGGGGGACATGTGGGGTCCATACAATGACTTCAAGACTTGGTGCAAAAAAACATGGTTTGGTCGTGGTAGGGGAGGGCGGCCGTATGGAGGGTGTGTGTGTGTGGAAAACTCAGATTTTGCACCAGGCTATCTTTTCCCAAGACACGCCTCTGATGCAGAGGTGGGATCCAGCAGGTTCTCACAGGTTCCCGAGAGTAGGTTACTAATTATTTGTGTGTGCCGAGAGGGGGTTACTAATTGGTGATTTTGCCACATGATTTTTGCCTTAGTTACGCCCCTCCTCTCAGCAGTAGCGCGCAGAACTTGAAGCAGTCTAGCAGGAGGTGCAACGGGCGCGGCGCGTAGCAGCCTGCGCCTCATGCGATGCATTCAGCTCACCAAGGACTCGGTGCAGCTGCCAGCGTCCTTGCCACAGCGCGAACGCCTAGGAATGCCTCCCTGGAATGCCCGGCCATGCCCCCATCATGCCCCGCCCATCCCCATTGGCGCTACGCCAGTTTAAATCCCACCATCATGGGAACCTGTTACTAAAATTTTTGGATCCCACCACTGCTCTGATGATGTGTGGTGATGTGTGACATTTCCTTTCACCATTGGTACCTGCAGGGAGAGCACTGGGTCATTACTGATCCATGAGTTGATGTTGCATCACCACATTTACTAGGCAGACTTTGTTTATGGGGTGGTCTGCCATTGCCTTCCCCAGTGGCCTACACTTCCACCACCAGCAAGCTGGGTACTCACTTTACCAACCTTCAGAAGGATGGAAGGCTGAGTCAGCCTTGGGCTGGCTACCACTGGAATTGAACTCAGGTCGTGAGCAGAGATTTTGACTGCAGCTTATCACTCTGGGCCACAGGGATTTAAGGATCACGCCCTGATGAGCTAGTGAGTTGTAGTGGATAGAATATGATATTCTAGTATATGGAAGACCCAGGTTTGAACCCACACTCTACCATGGAAACTCATGGGATGACCTTGGGCTAGTTGCTCCCTCTCCCTCTCTCTCAGCTAATTCACCTCACTGGATTGTTGTTGTGAGGATGAAATTGAGGAAGAACAACATTGCAAGCTGTTTTGTGTTCCCACTGGGGAGAAAAACAGAGTACAACTAAACAAAAATACATAGAACATAACATCCAGGTGGGTTTGAGAGCTGGCGCCTCAGATTTTAGAAAGCAACCACTGAATAATACCCAGAGTGGATTGGGGTGCGTGTGTGTGTGTGACCTTTTTAATCCACCTACCATAGTTCTCTCTCTGCCTCCCTCCCGTTTGCAGTTGAACACACGATTCTCCTTCCTGTTGAATCAGAGCACTGGTCTATCAAGGTCAGTGTTGTCTACTCTGACAGGAGCATCTCTCACGCTGAAGTATTTTACATCCCTACTAACTGGATTATTTTTAAGAGCCAGCATGGTGTAGTGGTTAAGAGCAGATGGTGGGCTCCAACCTGGAGAACTGGGTTTGATTCCCCACTCCTCCACATGAGCTTATCTGGTGGCCATATTTGTTTCCCCACTCCTACATCCCTGCTGGGTGACTTTGGGCTAGTCACAATTCTCTTAGAACTCTCTTAGCCCCACCTACCTCACCAGGGGTTTGTTGTGGGGAATGGAAGGGAAAGGAGTTTGTAAGCCACTTTGAGTCTCCTTACAGGAGAGAAAGGGAGGGGAATCAATCCAGACTCTTCTGCTTTAAATTGGAGATGCCGGGGATTGAACCCGGGACCTTCTGAATTGAAAGCAGATGCTCTGCCACTGAGCCACAGCCTCTCTCCTTAAGGACTAATTATTCCCAAATTAAAAACTCAGGCTCTAAGTGCAGGCGTTGGGGATTGATCCTGGGACCTTCTGCATGCAAAGTGGATGCTCTACCACTGAGCCATATTTTCAGAGCTGGATTCCGGAACATGAAATGAAACACTGAAGTTGCTCCAAGGCCGTGGAAAAGACCTTTTCTTTACTGACCTTAGAAATCCTCCAAACTTCTTGCACGTGTACTCATCCATCCCCTAAACCCTAATGTATGTCTGGGATTAGACGGCAGGAGGAAATCTCACTGGACCTTCCTTTCTGGCAAATAAGCTGAGTGTCGAGTTCCCATCTTTCTTCCTCCTCGGGAAGGGCCCCTGTGATATTAAGAGTTGCACACCCAGGAGAACCTCAACCGGTGAAATATCTCCCGATTTTGGAGGCTAAGCTCTTCCTATTGCATTTCTGCCCCGCTGCACAGCTGTTTCCTGAACCTTTGTCAGGGGGAGGGGAGCCAGGAACTCTGCTAGGGTGAGCCTGAAGAAGGATCCGTAGGGGGGCAGTGGGACAAGGGTTGCGTGGGGAAAGGGCAGCCCCTCCTGTCCTGCAGATGCCACCCCCATCTGTTCCTTGTTAAAACTCTGCAGAAAGCTCAAATTCCTTAAGTTGCTGTTAACTCTTTCTGAGCCTCGTTCAGCCCAACCACATTCCGATCTAGGCTTTCTCGCTTCTCAAAAGTTTGGAGAGGATCAGCTACGGTTTCCTCCCCTATTATTTTGACTTTAGCCCAGTTCCGACTTTGAATTTGTCTGCGAGGTGTGTGTTTTCTTGGGGAGGGAAGCATATGAATTTATGTACCATGTTTGGCTTAAAGGCAGGGATTGTGTGTGTGTGTGGGGGGGGACACAATATGGGAATGCTAACTGAAAGCCCCCTCGTGCATGCACACACTTTAAAAAGCTGAAGTTCTGGTTGGCTGTGACGCCAAGCAGTTCAGAGGAACGAGTTAACTAGAGTGGCTCGATCAGCATTTCTGATTCCCTTGCAAACCTGTGCCCCCCCCCCCCCTTTTATCTGTCCAGCCAACAATTGCTTCCAACCAACTAAACTGGTATCTTCCCCCCAGGAGAGCAAAGGGTTAAACTTCCAGGCTTTGCAGGGGTACCCCATAGTCCTCTCCCCCCCCCACTGGGCAGGGTGCCAGGGTGTCACCCCGCCCATCAATACAAGCCAGAACTCTGCTTGGGTTGACTCATGAGAGACCAGGGGAAAGGAGGGGGAGCACATAGCGATGATGTTGGGGGTGATGGGATAAGGATGGGTGGGGGTGGGGAAGAGTTCAGGCTTTGTATTTGTTCTGATTTCAATCCTGGCAGGCTGCAGCGCTGCAGTCCAAGCTCTGCTCACGACCTGAGTTTGGTCCCAACAGAAGCTGCTTGGAGGTAGCTGGCTCAGCCGTCCATCCTTTCACAGTCAGTAAAATGAGCACCCAGTTTGCTGTGGGTAAAATGCATGCAGCTGGGGAAAGCAAACTGCCCTGTAAGCCGGTCTAGCAAACGTCTTGACAGGACGTCACCCCCTGGGTCAGTGATGACCCGGTGCTTGCACAAGGCACTGGCCAGTACTTCCCAACATCCCCTGGAGGCTTAATTAGAGCTGGAGCTCACCCTTTTCCAAAGCCAGGCCAAGAAAATGCCTCTAGGCATAAGCAGAATGATTTCACATCACCACCAAGTTATCCCAATCATTCACCTTTGATATTAGGAAAGAAAGTATTGTTGAAGGCTTTCATGGCTGGAATCACTAGTGGGTTTTCCAGGATGCATGGCCGTGTTCTACCCTGTTTCCCCGAATATAAGACATCCCCTGAAAATAAGACGTAGTAGAGGTTTTGCTGAAGTGTGAAATATAAGGCATCCCCTGAAAGTAAGACGTAGCAAAGTTTTTGTTTGGAAGCATGTTCGACAAACAGAACACAGAAAAATAAGACATCCCCTGAAAATAAGACATAGCGCATCTTGGGGAGCAAAAATTAATATAAGACACTGTCTTATTTTCGGGGAAACACAGTAGTAGCATTCTCCTGATGTTTCGCCTGCATCTTCAAGATGCCAGCCACAGATGCAAGCGAAATGTCAGGAGAAAATGCTACTAGAACATGGCCATACAGCCCAGAAAACCCACAACACCCTAAAGAAAAGAAAGGCTTTCGTGGTACCAAAGGTGATTCCTGTTAAGACTTCAGTCCCTATGCATCTCTGGACAGGATCACCACAACAAGCTACCAAAAAGAACCCCAATTTTCTAAGCTGTCCGTTTAATAAACTTGCAAAACTGTGGCAGACTCTTACTAAACCCAGCAGTCCGTTCCCTGTGTTCTACCACACCTAGACTCCCTGATTCCCACCAGCTTCTAATATCTCAGCCCTGCGGACACCGTGGGTGAGGAGAATGTGAATCCCCCTTTCTCTAGAACTGGCAAAGTGTAACTACAGACGAAGCCAAGAAGAGTAGTAATTTGGTGGTTAAAGTCTTGGGGGGCAGCCGGGTCAGTGGTTGGTGTTTCCAGAAATCCAGGCCTTTAATCATCTCGAAGTTTAACAGCGGCTGGCCACAAAGACAGACATGGTTTCCTTGCTATGGCTGTTCTCAGCCCCTGGGCTTATTTCCACATTTCCCACAAACCTCACTCCACGTCCCACCCCCCACGGTGCTTCCCAGCTGATTAATTAGAGAAGTTGAGGGCTTTCCCCACTAACCCCCCTCCCTTCCGATTCATAACTGGAACAGAACTATGAGTGGACACTTGCCCCCCCCCCAACCCTCCCCCTTCAGAGCTGGATAAACAATCCTGACTTCTTCTATTGTTGAAGGCTTTCACGGCCAGACTCAACTGGTTGTGGTGGGCTTTCCAGGCTGTGTGGCTGTGGTCTGGTAGATCTCGTTTCTAATGTTTCGCCTGCATCTGTGGCTGGTATCCTCAGAGGTGTATTACAGAGAGAAGTCTGTTACACACTGTGTCTAGTTAGAAGGGAATGTTTAGTGGGGTATACATTGTCCATGTCCCAGTGTGGGGAACCAATCAGCAAGTGTTTGGCTGGAACTTGCTATGCAAAGGTGTGATTGAGTACATTGTATTGCAGGTGGGGTTATTAGTCCATTTACATTAGTATTCCCTGCAGCAGCAACAGTATTGGTGAATTATGTGTCTGGGTGGAGTCCATTGTCCAGTTTACTTTCTCATTAGACACAGTGTGTAACAGACTTCCCTCTGTGATACCCCTCTGAAGATGCCAGCCACAGATGCCGGCGAAACGTTAGGAACAAGATCCACCAGACCACGGCCACGCAGCCTGGAAAGCCCACAATAACCAACCCTGACTTCTGATTCCCCCAGTTTTACTCAAGCCAACTAGTTCCCAGGCTGAGAACAGGCCCTGGAATCCCCAGTTCTGCTTCCCAGTAAAAATGGTAAGATCCATCTTGCACGTTTTCCTCCTCTCCTTTTGACGGCAGGTAGCGTATCCTTATTACCGTGTTTCCCCGAAAATAAGACAGTGTCTTATATTGATTTTTGCTCCCAAAGATGCGCTATGTCTTATTTTCAGGGAATGTCTTATTTTACTGCGTTCTCTTCGTTGGGCATGCTTCCAAACAAAAACTTTGCTATGTCTTACTTTTGGGGGGTGCCTTATATTTCGCACTTCAGCAAAACCTCTACTACGTCTTATTTTCAGGGGATGTCTTATATTCGGGGAAACAGGGTAGGGAGGGTTACTTTGGCCGGAGCTGGGAAGCTAATCCGGGTCATCCTCGGTTAGTAACCGGATAGGAGACCACCAAAGAAGTCCAGGGTTGCCCTCTGTTTGCCGCTTGGCCTGAGAACCCTAAAAGGGTCACCATAAATCAGCTGAAACTTGAAGGCAGTCTCCACCACCCCGTCCTACATTCCTTTTCCCCCTCATGTTTCCCTAAATGTACTGTGGGGGGTGGGGGGAGCAACTCAACCACTGAACTGGTAAAATTCTCCTCTCATTCCAACCGGGCGGAGGCGCCAGTCCCTTTATTAGACACACAGACCCCCACGCACAGATGGGGAGAGGGGAAGACAGAGGACAATTCCCTCACAAAGGAAAAGTACATCACCGGTCAGGAGCAATGCAGCCCTGCTCTGTCCTGCTGACCCCTCAACCCCTTACAATCCCCATAGAAGCTTCCTCCTCTGTTGCCTCGTCCACTAGAAAATTTGGCCCCCTACCCAGCGTTTCATGAACTGAATATACATCACTGAGGTGGAGCGAAGGGCAGGAGACCTGGAGTCAACGACCGCACGGCTTGTGAGCCCCATTCCAGCCGGGGCTTTGTCAAAGAAGGGCCACAAGTTTCCTCCTGGGCAGTCCAGCTTGTGGGGGTCCCTGTTGCATCCTAGAGACTTTGCCCCAAGAGTGCCCTTGGGGGTCAGCTGGAGGAGGGTGGGGGTGGGTCCGGTCGCCCCCTCCTGCAGAGGTCAGACTTCTCTTGCTTCTGAGCGCCCTGGCTATATGAATGGGCCTCCATTAGAGAGACGACACCCCAATGGGCTCAAGGGGTAACCGGTCCTGTTTCTGGCCTGCCTGTCCCGGCCAGCAGCATCCCTGGTTGTCCTGGATCTCTGAGGCCCAGTCAAGGATCCCGGCTGACCCAGCCAGATCTGCAGCAGCAGCCCCAGCGGATCTCTGAAGGTCCCAGTCCAGGCTGAGGGTTGGTGTGACCAAGTCTGTCGCGCCGCCTCTCCAAGTTCCTCTGGATGAGCCTGCCGAGCCGGGACTCAGACGCTGGTCCGGCAAGTGGCCGCTGGCTGGCCGGGCCTGGGGGTCGACGGGGTGCCCCCCTTAGCCGCCGCCGAGCTGCTAACCCAGCGGTAGCACTGTGTGATGCTCCGGCTCTTGGCTTGAGCCCCGCAGCGGGTGCAGTAGACGATGCCCAGGGCCAGCATGATGACCACGAAGACGCACATGGGCACCAGCAGGGCCACCAGCAGCCAGCGGTCATCCCTCCGACGGCGTGGCTGCTCCTCTCCGCCCGGCGCCGGGCTGGGGGTGGCCAAGGCCGGGAGCAGCGCTCGGACTCCCCCCACCACGGCGTCACCCAGGCCTGGAGGAGGCACTGGGGGCGAGGTTGAGGGGGCCGGGGTGGCCGAGGGAGGCGGGGGCTCCGTAGGGGCAGGATACTTCGGGGAGTCTGGCCGGGCCGGCAGGGGGGAGTGCAGGGCAGGCGGTGGGGAGGTAGCGGGGCTGCTGGGGTTGGAGGGACTGGCCGGCTCTGGCAGGCCGGGCTGGTGTCCTGAGGGAGCGGAGCGGGAAACGACGGGGGCATCGCTGGGCTCGGGCGGAGGCGTGCCGTCTAGGAGGGTGTCCGTGGGGAAGGCCTCCTCGAAGTCCCAGTCCCGGAAGGCCGGGAAGCGGTCTGCCAGCGCCAAGCCGTGCTCGGCCAGGTCGTCTATCCCCCGGGGCCACACCTGGCCGGCCTCGACGTGCTGGAAGAAGCCGCCTCCGCGGGGGCTGCGGGCGGTGGCCAGAGGGGGGGGCGGGCCCACGGGGCTGCAGCTGATTCCGTCGGGCTCCAGGTCGTAGCCTTCGGTGCAGTAGCACTCGAAGCCCCCCACGTAGTTGACGCACATCTGCTGGCAGACGCCGGGGATCTGGCACTCGTCCGTGTCGGCGCAGTGGCCGGGCTCGTCCTCGGCCACGCTGAAGCCCAGGTGGCAGCGGCACAGGTAGGAGCCGTCGGTGTTGTCGCACTGGTGCTCGCAGGGCGCGTCGGCGCACTCGTCCACGTCCTCGCAGTGGTGCTCGTCGCTGCTCAGCTCGTAGCCCGGCGGGCACCGGCAGTCGTAGCCGCCCTCCTCGTCCGGCACGCAGGCGAACTGGCACGGCTGGTCGCGGCAGGCGTCGCTAGGCGCGCAGGAGTGCCCGTCGGGCAGGAGCGAGTAGCCGGTGTGGCACTCGCAGGAGTAGCCGGCGCCCTCGTCCAGGCACAGCTGCTGGCAGCCGCCGTTGTCGCCCTCGCACCAGCTGTGCGGGTAGCCGTGCTCCCGGCAGAGCGGCGCCCCCTTGGACCAGGCCACCGAGCCGTCGTCCTTCTGCATGCACAGCACCGACACGGCGGCCGGCGCGGCCCCGCCGCACGTCACCGCCGCCACCGTGCCGAAGGGGGCATAGCGCAGGCCGCCGCCGGCCGGGCCGAAGGGGGTGGTGTAGGCGACCGGGCCGCCCTCCTCGTCGAGGCCCGGGCACATGCCCTGGAAGGCGAAGCGGCACACGTAGCCGTCCACCGGCACGGTGCACGAGCCCTCCAGCCACTGGCCCTGCCGGTCGTCCAGCACCACGCAGCGGGGCGCGGCGCAGCTGCTGCCGCCGCCCGCCTCGACGGCCGGCCGGGCCCAGTTGGTGTAGAAGGTGTCCTGCTCGCCCGTCACCCACATGAAGCCCCGCAGCGGCCGCAGGGGGAAGCACTGGCGCGGCTGGCGCTGCAGCCCGATCCAGAAGAGCCGCGGGCTCTGCTCCGGCCCGGCCCCGGCCCCGGCGGCGTCCCGCAGCAGCTGGCCCACCTGGGCCGCCTCGTCCTGGTGCTTGAGGGTGGCCAGGTTGCCGCCCAGCTCCCGGCAGCTGCGCCAGGCGTCCAGGAAGCCGCGGCGCTGCAAGTAGACGGCGTAGCAGCCGTCCGGGTCGCACGAGGCCGCGGGGTCCTGGGCGCCCCCCGACCGGGGCCCGGACAGCAGCAGCGGCAGCAGCAGCAGCAGCAGGCCCGGCAGCGGCGGCATCGTGGTGCTCCCGCGCTGCTCACATCCAGCGCTCTGACAGGCGAGCGAGGGGCGCCCATCCCTTCCCTTCCCCGGCCAGGGTGGGATGGGGGGGGGGGAGGAGCCGCTCCTCCGGCTTCCCCACTCCCCGCCTTCCCCCTTCGGCGGCGCCCACTGGAGCCCCCCCCCCTCCGCGGGGAAAAGGAGGCGGCCAGAAAGCCCGGCGGGAAGGACAGCAGAGGCCACCCCCAATCCTAACCGGCCCCCAAGCCGCTTGGCTCGCAGTCCTTGCCCCGGGCTCTAGCCACTAGGCTTCTGGCTGTAGGTACCCCTCCCCATCCCCGCGTACCTGTTTTCAGCCATCAGCGCCTAGCCTTGGCCTTTGATCTAACCCCTGTGTCCTCTAACCACTGTACCCTAGCCCTTGCTCCAGTTCCTAGGCACCCTACGGTTAGATGTGTTCCTTGGGAAGTGGTGGCTCTCCTTCTCGGGAGGTTTTTAAGCAGAGGCTAGGCGGCCATCGGACCGCAAGGCTGATTCTGTGAAGTCGGGCAGGTCGTGAAAGGGGGGCAGGAAGGGGGGAGTCAGCATCAGGCTGGGCATGTAGGAAAGAGCCACGCACTGATTCCCCCCTTCCCCCCCTTGCTCTGCCTGAGTTCACAGAATCAGCCTTGCGGTCCGATGGCCACCTAGCCTCTGCTTAAAAACCTCCAAAGAAGGAGAGCCACACTTCCCGAGGAAGCCTGTTCCACTGAGGATCAAGTCTGGCAGAAAGTTTTCATGTTTAGAACTCTCTTGATTTAAATTCAGTTCATTGGTTCTGGTCCGACCATCCAGGACAATAGAAAACAACTCTGCTCCATTCTCCATAGGATGGTCCTTCAAATACTTGAAGATGGCTAGCATATCCCCTCCCTTTTCCAGGCTAAATATTCCCAGCTCCTTCAATTTATACAAGTTTCTGTTCATGGGGGTGGGGTGATCTTACATTCAGGGCTGTTTTCCTTTTGTAAGCATAGTAGCACGTGGACATCAGGCAAGAAATCTTCTGGTTTCCTCGTTCTGTTCCACCAGGCTTTTGGCCAGCCGGGATAGCCACCAGACCCTCATGTCATCCAGGCCCACCGTGGATGGGGTTGGGGGGACGGGACTGTCGCCATACTGATTGTCTTAAATTACAGACTGAATTACTGTTTTATGTTTTATTTTATGTATTAAATTATGACGTACACTGCCCTGAGCATACTGGGGAGGGCGATCTAAAAATATAATAAACAAACAAATAAATAAGAAGCATTTGGATTTATACCCTGCTTTTCTCAACCAATATGGTGTCTCAAAGCAGCTTACAAACTCCTCTCCTTCCTCTGTTCACCATAGATAACATAAGGTAACGTAAGTGAGGTAAGTGGGGCTGAGAGAGTTCTAAGAGAACTGTGACTGGCCCAAGGTCACTCAGCAGGCTTCATGTGGAGGAGTGGACAATCAAACCCGAATATCTAGATTCGAGTCCACCTGTTCATAACCACTGTATCACTTGGCACTCTCGACTGAAGCATGCAATCAAGTGATTCCCCTCACTTGCCAACTGAAACAGTATGGCCTAGTATCATATTTACCTTTTTTGTGTGTGAATTAGCAGCCAGCATAGCCTGAGCTGGTCAGATCTTGGGAGCTAAGCAAGGTTAGCCACGGCTAGTACTTGGATGTGAAACCTCCAAAGAAAATGGGTTGCTGTGCAGAGGAAGGCAATGGGAAAACATCTCTGCTCATGTCTGTGGATGGGGGTCACAATAAGTCAGTTGTGATTCAATGGCCTGTTCTATTCTGTGGTCTAGGCCTTGGCAAACTAATAATTTGACACTCTTAATTGCTGCATGTAGGATGAGGGAAGGTGGCATACCTATAGTGGCAAACCTATGACACATGTGTTGAAGGTTACACACCATGACATGTTGTGTGACATGCCAGTGTTCACCAACACCCAACATCAACTATTCTTCCTGTTTGTGTTTCTGTCTGTAACTGTAGCTGTAAACTTTAATAGGCATAATTCAAATCCATGGAGATGAATATAGCATTTACAATGAACAACAAAGAAACCGCTGTGAATAATATCCAGTTATAATAATTCATATAATAGAAATACTCATTCAAAGCATTAAAATACAACACGGATAAAATGGCTAGACCAATTAAAATAGCACATAATCAGATCGTACATTTAACTGGAATGTAGATAAGACCCTTATTTGTCTAAGGTCAGCAACCTTAATAAAAATTTAGTTACTAAAATAGAAATCTCCTTGTAGATCCTGACAGTAGAAACTGAATTTTTTGAGCATTATTAAAGGAGAATTTTCTCCACAATAAGGGTGAAAGAAATTTATTGCAGGGCTCATCAAATAATTGGCATTCTAGAAAGATGTGAGTTAACGAATCAGGAGTTCCAGCCCCACATGGACATAGTCTCTCATGCATGCTAAAGTAAAAACCCTTCTTTGTGCAGGAACTTCAAGGAAGTTGAATACTAATAATACTAAATACTAAAACCAGGGGGCATACATTGAAAATGCGGGCGGGGGGAAGAATTAGGACTAATAAAAGGAAACATTTATTCACGCAGTGCATGATTGGTGTTTGGAATATGCTGCCACAGGAGGTGGTGATGGCCACTAACCTGGATAGCTTTAAAAGGGGCTTGGACAGATTTATGGAGAAGTTGATCTCTGACTACCAATCTTGATCCTCCTTGATCTGAGATTGCAAATGCCTTAGCAGACCAGGTGCTCAGGAGCAGCAGCAGCAGCAGGCCATTGCTTTCACATCCTGCATGTGAGCTCCCAAAGGCATCTGGTGGGCCACTGTGTAGCAGAGTGCTGGACTAGATGGACTCTGGTCTGATCCAGCAGGCTCTTATGTTCTTAAGTAAAGATATTGGGCCATACGACCCAGTGTATTCTGAATGCCAATAGAAGCAGGAGAAGACACATATGGCTGAGCAGGAAAAAGTTTAGGATGCTTCTAGTCCAATAATCTTTGTTTAATAGATCTAAATATATTTGTCGAAGGCTTTCACAGCCAGATTCAACTGGTTGTTGTGGGTTTTCTGGGCTGTGTGGCCATGGTCTAGTAGATCTTGTTCCTAACATTTCACTGGGCACAGTGAAACAGACTTCTCTCTGAAGATGCCAGCCACAGATGCAGGCAAAATGTTAGGAACAAGATCTACCAGACCATGGCCACACAGCCCAGAAAGCCCACAACAACCAGATAAAAATATTTATCAGAAAGTAATGAGTGTTTCAGTCATTTTTTAAAATATTCATTTGACATTTCTTTATATCATATGCAGTATATACATGACTGGACTGTACTCTTTAAAATAAATGAATATGTAAAGAATTCTTTTTCTGTCTTGTACAAGGGGAGGGGGTGACATGCTGGCCGAGAGAAGTTAAACATTTTCCAGATTTATGACATGCTGAGCCCAAAAGATTTGCCATCACTGGTATAGTCCAAACTGATCCTGCATTGAGTTGGTATTCAGAGGGGAGATCACCAAGGAAGACTCTACAGAGGAAGGCAATGGCAAACCACCTCTGTTTCTCAATTGCTTTGAAAATCCCTTGCTGGGGTTGTGATTTGATGGCATGTGCTGTTCTATTATGTGAACTAGGCTTTGGCAAACCAGTAGTTTAAATCTCTTAATGGGTAAACTTTATAGGATAGTTCTGGAAGACGTGTAGCTAGTCGATAGAACTCCCCCCCCCCAACTCCTTTGCCATGAAAGGCAGTGGGCCCTTGAATAGGGACAGAGTAGACTGTAGGGCTATAGGGAAAAGGGGGCTTTGTGAGAAACCATATCTGTTGACACCCAGCAGGGGCCTGGTCTGGGTTAGTGCCCTTGGTTTGCAATACCCTCCCGCCCCTCATAGAGGCCTGTGAAGAGATGTATTTGGTTCCCTTTCACTGGAACTCTCACTTCCCCACCATGTTTCCTGTTTAGAGGTGGCCACCTGAAACATTTTCATGCCTAAAGCAGAAATGTAAGTAGGGCTTCCCACATGCTGATGAACCTGTGGTAAATTTCCCCACACAAACCTCACTGAAATGAACAGGCTGCACATCAGTGTTCTTATAGTGAGCCACACACAGGAAAACACCCAATTGTGCCCCATGGGTCAGAGCTGTGGGCGGCTCCCTCTGTTGCATTTTAACAACACCTACATTCTGTTTCCAGAGGTGAGCATAAGTACGTCTCCGTGTTTACAGTTGCCTCTGATCCCCCCTTGATAAGACCCTTAAGTCTGTCTTTGTTGCCTTATCATTTAAATGTTACTATTGTGTTTCTAAAAAAAAATGTTGTACTAATGCTTTCAGTGATTTCACAGCAGCGTGGTGTAATAGTTAGGGTATCAGACAAGGATCTGGGAGACTCAGGTTCAAATCCCTACCCTTCCAATGAAGCTTATTAGGTGACCTTGGGCCAGTCACACACTCTTAGCCTAGTCTGCCTTACAGGGTTGTGAAAATAAAATGGAGAGGAGAGTGATCTTTTCCCTAAGACTGCAACTGCTAAGATCCTAATCAGGATTGTGCCTTGTTACAAAATCTTTGTGTGTATTGGTGGGCAACAGATCCACATCAGTTCCTCGTCCATAAGCTTATTCAACAGGGTGGTGTAGTGGTTAGAGCAGGAGTGTCCAACTCTGGTGCCCCAGATGTTCACAGACTATGATTCCCATCAGTCCCTGCCGGCATGGCTGATGCTCGGTAATATTGTTCCACCAGTGCTGATCATCCAGAGCCTGGCCATTCGGTCTCTGTCTCCTGGACATCCACTACAAGACTGGTAAATATAATCTTTAATGCTCCATCCCTTCTCTCTAGGAGCAGCAGTGGCATAGTGGTTAAGAGCAGGTGTACTCTAATCTGGAGGAACTGGGTTTGATTCCCCGCTCTGCCGCCTGAGCTGTGGAGGCTTATCTGGGGAATTCAGATTAGCCTGTACACTCCCACACACGCCAGCTGGGTGACCTTGGGCTAGTCACAGTTCTTCTGAGCTCCCCCAGCCCCACCTACCTCACAGGGTGTTTGTTGTGAGGGGGGAAGGGCAAGGAGATTGTAAGCCCCTTTGAGTCACCTCCACCTCCACCTCCACCTCCACCTTCTTCCTCTTCCTCTACTACTACTACTACTACCTCTAAATTACATCCTAGGAAACCTTGTATGCGTGTGTTTTTACCCCCAGCTTACTGAGGTTTTAGTTTAGAAAAAAAACGGTTGGCTCCCTCTTCCTCCGCCCCACTCGCTCAAGCAGGGGCCAGCCTGTTCTAGCCTCCAGCAAGTCCCGTGCACACCGTTCTGTGCCTCTCTAGCATCTCTGCCTCCTGTGCACCCCCCCCCCTCGGGCAGTAGCCACCCGGAGCACAGGCACCAGGCCCGCCAGCCAAGTCCTCCCTGCTCACCGTGGTGTGCGCACATCGTGCTCAGTGGCCCAGGCCAGCCTAGATGTGTTTGTGTGGGGGTGATTTTCCGCCCTACACATGAAGAACTCTGTGTGCACGTGCCCACAGAGCGGGCTCTGAGTAGGCACAGAGCGGGCACCCGTGCCATAGGTTCGCCATCACTGGACTAGGATCTAGGAGACCCAGGTTTGAATCTCCACTCTGCCATAGAAGCTTGCTTGATGCCCTTAGAGGGGTCTGCAACCTGCAGCTCTCCAGATGTTCATGGACTACAATTGGCCATGCTGGCAGGGGCTGATGGGAATTGTAGTCCATGAACATCTGGTGAGCCGCAGATTGCAGACTCCTGCACCAAGTCACCTTTTCTCAGCCTGACCTACTTGTGAAATAAAATGGAGCAGAAGAGAACAATGTGAGTCACTTTGAGAGAAAGGAGTAGTATAAAAAAGGTAAAACAAACAAATAAAATACATACCTCACTGGGTGTTTGTGAAGGGAAGCATTAAAAGAAATCACAATGCAAATTGCACATAAAAATTCCCAAGAACCCCAGGACAGCATCTGTTGTTCATTCATTCACAATTTCTTTGACCTTGAGAACAATTTGTACAGTTGATTGGTTTGAGCAAGATCTAGCGGACGAAATTTATTGAAGGCGCTTCCTTGCTAAGCTGGGGGATTGGAACCCAGGTCTCTTTGCTCCTTTCTCAAAACTGTAGCAGTAAACAACAGCGAAGATTGAACATTTCGTTGTGTTTCTTGTGGCGTATATGCACAACTGCTGTCTGTGGCTCTACTTAGGTCCTCCAGCCTGTTGACGTGTGTGTGTGTGTGTGTGTGTGTGTGTGTGTGTGTGTGTGTGTGTGTGTGTGTAGATGTGGAAAGAAAAGAGAGTTACAGGTCCCTCTTCTATACAACAAGGAAATAAATGAAATTCCTTTTGTGTGGGAAAAAGCAGTGGAGACATGGGGGATGGGGGGAAATGCTAAAACACAGCAGGCCTGAAGTAGCCCATGGGAATATTATGAGGGCCTGCGGCAGAGGTTCTGAGGCCTAGTTCATGCTAGCAGCTGGCCCCCCACGAGCTCTTGTCGACCCCCTCCCACCATTGTGTTGAAATTTGACCAAGTCACTTTATTTGCTTCAACTGCACAATTCTTTCCCAGTCGTTTGAACTGTGTCTGGTTTTATGTGTAATGGCTTCTTTCTTGCAAGAATATTCTTCAATTAAGGTGCTGTCTTGGATAAATTAAAGGCTGCCGGTTCTAATTACTTTAATTGATAGGGTTGATTTGGCTGATTGGCCAGATTCTGACTTTGTGAGACAGCAAATCAGAGGCAAACCAAAAGGCTTTATTTGTGAAATTTTGGGTTATGGTCTGTTACTGTAAGGGAGTGGTGGACTTTTCTTCTAATGCTGTGTTTGTATTGTTAAAATGACACTGCATGTTTTATATTTCATACTTCCTTCAATCTGAGATTTGATCTGAGATTGCAAATGCCTTACCATACCAGGTGCTCGGGAGCAGCAGCAGCAGCAGCAGGCCATTGCTTTCACATCCTGCATGTGAGCTCCCAAAGGCACCTGGTGGGCCACTGCGAGTAGCAGAGTGCTGGACTAGATGGACTCTGGTCTGACCCAGCAGGCTAGTTCTTATGTTCTTAATCTCAGAAAAGAAATTTGGGTAATGCACTATTTGAATTAATCCATCAATGACACAACAGAGTAATAATCAGCTAAAAGTTTGAGAGCCAGCAGGGTGTAGTGGTAAAGAGCTGTGGACTCTAGAGAACCAGGTTTAATTCCTTGCTTCTCCACATGAAGCTTGCTGGGTGATCTTGAGTCAGTCACAGTTCTCTCAGAACTCTCTCAGCCCCACTTGGAGCCAGGCAATGGCAAACCACCTCCAAACGCCTCCTGTCTTGAAAATCCTACAGAGTCTCCACAAGTCATCTGTGACCTGACAGCACTTTCCACCAACAAAAAAGTTAAAGTAGTTGATTGTGGTGGGTTTTCCGGGCTGTGTGGCCGTGTTATGGAATATTTTCTGCCCAAAAATACTCACGAACAAGGCGGTCAGCAGTAAGCAGTTTATTGAAGTCACGGCTGCAGTCGCGGAGAGAGGGCACCTTGGTGGGTGCGGCTCTCTAAAGTCTGTGGCACAACACAGCTCAATTTTAAGGCCTCTGCTCTGCCCTCTTGCCCACCCTTCAAGTGGACACGAGGTTCACAATCTGACCAATCAGCTTTTAACACATATCCCCTTGATACATCAGGAGCTTTCCACATGCAGGCATTAGTTGGATTTCCCTCAGTATGAGGGAAAGGAATGAAGGAGAAATTGCCTCTCTGAGTGAACATAAGAAGAGCCCTGCTGGATCAGACAAATGATCCATCTAGTAACTAGTTCAACATCCCGTGGGACCAAAGCGTTCCCCTGCTGTTGGCCCCACAGCAATGCACATTCTAAGACACATTGCCTTTGAAGATGGAGGTTCCATTTAGCCATCATGGGGAATAGGCACGGAGAGACCTATCCTCCTGTGGCTGTAAGTTCCACAAGTTCATTGTGTGAAGAAATTCCTTCTTTTGCCTATTCTGAATAAGTTTGTTAACTGGCCTGTTTTCCACAGACATGACCATTCTTCCTCCATTGGACAAGTGCCTGATAAGAGCTTTTTATTTTAACAAAATGGAAGAAATTAGAGTCCAGCTTGGGAAATTCCTGGAGGTTTAGAGCAGGTGCCTGGGGAGTTTGGGAAGGGAGCAGTGTTTAGTTATTTAGCGGATGTGAGGGCGATCTGGCTGTGCTATCAGTCACTTACTTCCCTCAGCAATCCAAGTGCATCCCTCTCTAAGCTGTGAGCTCAGTGGGAGAGGACAACCATCCCAGACAGAAGAGTCATTATTTAGTGTTCTCGAAGGCAAAAGAACATGATGCTTCCGTACTGTTTAGAACTTTCCAGCATTCAGCTTGTGCCAGTTGTTACTTTCATTTTTAGCAGGGATTTTTCTGTGCCTCTAAAGCAGCTTCTCTACAAACTGCGGCCTTTTCTTTCTGCTCCCATTTGATGGCTGCAAATGTATTGGTGGACTGCACAGGCAGGGAAGAGAGAGATAGGAACTCCATTTTTCCCTGTGCTATGGTCCTGATCCACAAAGAAGTCACCAGTTGGAAAACAAGTTCTTCCACTCCTGACATCTGATTGCAAGCTTCATTATCAGTTGTTGTTGGGGGGTTTTGGGGGGGGGTGTGTGACAAGTACTGAATATCCTTACAAGGAAGATAATTTTCATGTCTGCTTGAGGGCCTCCAATGTTCTTCTACACTCTGCATTTTTTATTCACATTATGATGAAAGACAGTACAGCATAGTGGCTAGCAGCTGGACTAGGCTTGGGGGCAGGAGGAGGTTCAACTCCCCATTTAAAATAAGAAACTCTCTGGGTGACTTTGGGCTGGTCACTATCAACTTCCCTCAAATGGTAAAATGGAGAAAAGAAGAACCATTTTTGCCTCCCTGCGTTCACTAGAAGAAAAATGAGGTAAAAAGTAATAATTGAAAAACTGAAAAATGGTGGAGAGAAACATATGTGGCTGCATTGACAAAACAGACCTGACACACTTTTTGGACTAATTTCATGAACTGATTATATTTATTTTTCTCCTTTAGTGAGGGATAACTCTGAAGAGAAGACAGCATGGTCTAGCCCAGACTCATCAGATCTCAGAAACTAGGTAGGGTTGGCACTTGAAAGGGAGACCACCAAGAAAGACTCTTGTAAAGAAGGGAGATGGCAAACCACCTCTGCTTCTCACTTGATTTGAAAGCCAGAAGTTGGCTGCTACTTGTTGGTACTTTACAGACACATAAAGGGTCAACTCAATTGCAAAGAACACTAAAAGCAAAGATGCACCAGACATGGTTGCAGCTAGAATGCTGAAGAAGAAGAAGAAGAAGAAGAAGAAGAAGAAGAAGAAGAAGAAGAAGAAGAAGAAGAAGAAGAAGAAGAATTGCATTTATATCACCCCTTTCTCTCCTATAGGAGACTCAAAGGGGCTTACAAGCTCTTTACCCTTCCCCCCTCACAACAAACATCCTGTGAGGTAGGTGGGGCTGAGAGAGCTCAGAAGAACTGTGACTAGCCCAAGGTCAACCAACTGGCGTGTATTGGAGCATACAGGCCAATCTAGTTCCCCAGATAAGCCTCCACAGCTCAAGTGGCAGAGCGGGGAATCAAACCTGGTTCCTCCAGATTAGAGTACACCAGCTCTTAATCACTACGCCGCTGCTGTGAGGTAGGTGGGGCTGAGAGAGCTCCGAGAAGCTGTGACTAGCCCAAGGTCACCCAGCTGGCATATGGGGGAGTGCACAGGCTAATCTGAATTCCCCAGATAAGCCTCCACAGCTCAGGCAGCAGAGCGAGGAATCAAACCTGGTTCCTCCAGATTAGAGTACACCTGCTCTTAACCACATTGAAAGTGGTCCTCACCAACTGTCCATCAGGTTTGGAGGTTGACTAAATCCACAGCCTGAGCATTTTGACGGGGGTTGGGTTGTTGGTGATGGCCGAAGTCCCGTTGATTGTTGTAAGGGTGGTTTTGTTTTCATTCTTGACACGGCTCATCTGATTTTGTACTGTGAGTGTTCATTAATGTTTCTGAACATCTTGTGACACACCCAGTGCCTTTGGGATGAGGCGAGCTGGTGTAAGGAAAGAGAGATAGAAAACATATTGTCCTTCAGACTGCGTGGCCGTAGCTCCTTATGTCAGAAGCCCTGATATCATTAATGTGATAGTGAATGGAATCACTGAAAATGTATGCACGGCAGTAGACAATATTAATGCTGACGCAGGGAGATGCTGCAGAAGTCCCTGGGTGGGGTGGGGTGGGTGGGGGGAATGAGGTTATAGAAACTTTCATGGAATTCAAGGGCAAAAGCCTTTCTTTTCCCCGCCCCTCCCTTTCGCATGATGCCTTAAAAGTTCTGATATACATTGTCATGCTCCTTGGTAGAGTTGCCGAGGGGTGGAGACGGCAACTTTATTGGTCCATTTTAATCGCTCTCTGGAGGGATGCATTTAAGCACAAAGCATTCTCATCCTCTGCAGGGTTTTTGGAGTGGGCGTCGCATACTCAGGATTTTGGCAGCGAATTCTTTCCCTTTTTTTTTTTCAAAAAAACAAAACAAAATTCCACACTGCCATACCGTTAGGGAGAGGAGACCTGTCTGCAGCACAGCATTCTCAAACGGCCCAGGAAACTAGCTCCTCCTATATGATGAGAGAAACAGTCGAAACCACTTCACGATTCCATTTTATACTTGGGAATCTTGCGTTGCAAACCTGAGCAGAGTTATGTCTTTCTGAGCCACTGATTTCAGTGGGCTCAGGCTGGAGTAATTCGGCATAGGATTGTACAGTTGCAGAGCATGCACTGCTTTGTAGGAGCACTAACACAGCCACCTAGTAGTAGTAATAGTAGAAGTAGAAGTAGAAGTAGAAGTAGAAGTAGAAGTAGTAGCAGAAGAAGAAGAAGAAGAAGAAGAAGAAGAAGAAGAAGAAGAAGAAGAAGAAGAAGAAGAAGAAGAAGAAGAAGAAGAAGAATTGGATTTCTCTCCCCCCTTTCTCTCTTGTAAGGAGACTCAAAGGGGCTTACAAACTCCTTACCCTTCCCCCCTCATAACAAACACCTTGCGAGGTTGGTGGGGCTGAGAGAGCTCAGAAGAACTGTGACTAGCCCAAGGTCACCCAGCTGGCGTATAATATACAGACTAATCTGAATTCCCCAGATAAGCTTCCACAGCTCAGGCGGCAGAGCAGGGAATCAAACCCAGTTCCTCCAGATTAGAGTACACCTGCTCTTAACCGCTACGCCACTGCTGCTCCTTCGGTGTCTTGAAGCATTGTTGGCCCAGTTAAAGAAGGGAATATGGGATCATTGGTGACCAAGATCACGGTGATTCATGCCATAGTAGTTCCCATTATTACGTATAGGTATAAAAGTTAGACAATTAAGAATGCTGACAGGAGGAGAGTCGATACATTTGAAATGTGCTGGAGGAGACTTTTACTGATACCAAAAGACCAATAAGTGGGTTCTTGATCAGATCAAGGCTGAACTCTCCCTAGAAGCTAAAATGACTAAACTAAGGTTATCATACTTTGGTCACATTATGAGAAGATAAGAGTCACTGGAAAAGACAATAATGCTAGGAAAAGTTGAAGGCAGCTGGAAAAGAGGAAGGCCCAAGGTGAGATGGAGGGACTCAATCATGGAAGTCAAAACCCTCAGTTTGCAAGACCTGGGCAAGGCTGTTAATAGTAAGACAGTTCAGAGGTCATTAATTCATAGGGTTGCCATAAATTGGAAGCTGCTTGATACTCACCCATAGGATTGCCAGCTTCTAGATGAGACCTGGAGTTCTCCTGGAGTTTCAACAGAATTCCAGACTATAGAGATCAGCTCCTCTGGAGGAAATGAATCATAGAATTAGAGTTGAAAGAGACCCCAAGGGTCATCAAGTCCAACCCCCTGCAATGCAATGTGGGCCCCCCCTTTGAGTGTGAGGCTGAGGCCAGACAACTCTTCTGCTCTCCCCCAATTGGTCCTGATGAAGATGAGGGCTGCTACAGACATCTGTGCCTTCCTGCAATGGTTGCAGCATCTAATGGAGACCTGCATGCATGAACCAAGCCATGTGTGTTTGTATGTGCACTAGCCTGTAAGGGAGGCTTAATATAAAATTCTGCACCAACTTTGCCCTGTTTTGGAGTCCTGGTGGGTCTAGGAGACTTCTGGCTTCCAAACTTTGTTGCAGGAAGCATGACAAGAGTGAACAAGTCAATTAGCCAAGGTTGATTCTGGGTGGTCCTCAAAGGCAGCAGAGCGAGAAGCAGATGGCTCTGGCCCAAGGTTAAGATGGAGTCCCTGGGAAATTCTCCTCCACAAGCCCCACTGAACTGAGCTATTAATCACATCATGGGCTGTTCTGCTTCAATTCAAAATAGCTGGCCCCAATTATAACCAAGGGGATAATCAGGAAGGGAGGTTTACAAGATGCACAACACGAAGGAGAAAGCGTGACACACACAGGCCACGAATACAGCCCAGTGGATGTTGCATTAAAGATGGCGGAGGTTTTGCCTAGCATGCCATATTCTTTTTTAAGGTCAGGAGTTGACAGATGAAATGCAGTAGGTTGAGAACCAGCTCTGTTGACCCTTCAACAACAGAAGGCTGGGTTCTCCTTTTACCTGGCCTGACCAATCCAGAGCCTTTCTCTTGTCTACCAGTCACAAGATTGCACCCCACCTGTCCTTGCTACACATCCAGAGGGTTTGGCCCACACACACTAAGGTGGGCTCACCAGACTGGTGGCTGGTTCAAGTCCCCATGTCCTCTTCCCACCACCTTCTAGTTCACACACAACATGTACCATTCTTGTCTGTCTTCTGCTTGTGGTTTCATGAGGCTCATTTAGACAGGGACCTGATATCTTGGCCATCTGGAGCATTAGTAGTCAGTGTTTGGGAATTTCATGGAAGTGTGATGTTTGATCCTCCTTGGATCAAAACAACGCCTTAGTTTATTTTCATTTTATTGACCTTATTTATAGTCCAACTTTCTGAGAGCATCTTGAATAGCCCGTGTTGTTGACCTGAGGTCATCAGAATTCGGGAGATAAGCAGAGTTGGTACTCCAAGGAAAACTGACATTGCTATGCAGAGAAAGGCAATTGCAAATCACCTCTGCTCCTCTCTTGCCCCTTGGATGGGGTCACCATGAGTTGGTTGCAACTCGATGCCTTGTTCTTCTTTTTCACTGTGACTCAATGTGGATTTCAGAATATGAAAATCAATTCAAAGAGCCAAATACCTCCAACAAACCGTGAAGTCGCATGAGAGTGACAGAATTGCAAAATAATGTAAACAAACAAAAGTAATAATTGCCTAAAGCAATAAAAATTGCATAACCCCCTTTGTTTGTCTTTCAAATTTGGGGTGATTTCTATGTGGAGCTGCGTTAAACGTCAGGAATTCCTCTGGCCATGTGCTAGACCAGTGATGGCGAACTCGGAGCCCTCTCTATGGGCACGCGCAAACAGAGTTCGTCATGTGGGGGGCAGAAAATCACCCCCACACACACACACCCATCTAGGCTGGCTTGGGCCACTGAGCACAATGTGCGCGCACCACGGTGAGCAGGGAGGACTCAGCTGGTGGACCTAGTGCCTGTGCTCCGGGTGGCTGCTGCCCGAGGGGCGGGCGTAGAAGAGGCAGAGATGCTAGAGACGCACAGAGCGGTGTGTGCAGGACTTGCTGGAGGCTAGAGCAGGCTGGCCCCTGCTCGAGCAGGTGGGACGGAGGAAGAGGGAGCCAACTGGTTTTTTCTAAACTAAAACCTCAGCATTCAGGTTAAATTGCCAGGTTGGCACTTTGCGATAAATAAGTGGGGTTTGGGTTGCAATTTGGGCACTCAGTCTCAAAAAGGTTCGCCATCACTGTGCTAGACTATGTTATTAGGCATTTTACCCCAAATATTCCAAAAAGCTTAGAAGAACTGTTTTGATATTTGGTAACAGCAGTCATAGTCCTTGCAATAGGAAGGAAAGCAGAAGAATACCCAAACTGAGAGAACTGGGGAAATAAACTAGTGGAATATACAGCAATGGCAAAATTAACAACCTTTGTGAATAAACAACCAAGCAAAGAATTTCAAGATAAATGGAAAGCATATTTATATTATCCCAAGAAAAAGAATAATGGTGAAATGCAAAGGCTATTGCTGAAACAGTGTATATAAATAATCAGTAATCTTCATGATATGTTATATATTCTATTGAAAAGAGGATGAAAGTGCAATAAATTATTAATCCACTATGAAAGATGATAACTTTTATATAACTTTTATTTGGGGAGAAAAATTCTAGAAATTTATCATTGTAATCACTCATCAGTGTTTTTTTATCTATTTTGAACTATTGGCATTTCCATCAGTAATGGCCTTTATTGGTACCATATATACTCGAGTATAAGCCGAGTTTTTCAGCCCTGTTTTAAGGCTGAAAAATGCCCCCCTTGGCTTATACACGAGTCACTGCTTACCAGCTGGCTCTTCAGGCCTCTGCCGAGGCTGGGAGCGTGGCCCGGACGACCTCCCTGCGGCTGCAGAAGCCGCTTGTTGCTGCCCCCCTCAGAGGGTGAAGGGGAACCCTGGCTGGCTGGGCTTCCTCAAACCCTGGGAGGCAGAGGGAGCTCCTTATTTGGGCAGTGACTCCCCCTGATGTCATTGCCCAAATAAGGAGCTCCCTCCACCTCCCGGCTTCCCACCTTTGGCTTATACGCAAGTCAATCAATTTTCCCAGGTTTTGGTAGTAAAATTAGGTGCCTAGGCTTATACATGAGTTGGCTTATACACGAGTATATACGGGTAATTGATTTTTACAAATTTTTATATAATTTTATATGCATAATTTTGTTTCCTCTCTTACAGTGCAATCCAGAGCTTCCTGGCAGGCAGGGATGGTGCCCTCAAACTAAAAAAAGAAGAAGAGAATCCCCCATAGTGGAGAATAGAGATACGCTGCGCAAATCCACCAGCGTAAGCCCACGCTGCCTCCAGAGGGGACCCGAACACCCCCCCCCCCATTGCACTGTCTGCCTTTAGAACTGATTGTAGCTATGATTTGATTCTGTTTTCTTCCTTCTGTTTTGTTAATTCTTACCTATGAAAATTAGAAGGGAAAAATCCCTTGAATTTGAGGTGATTTGCATGTGGAGCTGTGCTGTGTCAGGAATTCCTCTGGGTATGTGCTCAATGGATTTTAGTTACCTGCCTGAACAAGGCTTCTATATCCAAAGAGTTATGAACTGGCACTATTCTATCACTTGCTCCTTACTCACCTCTCAGTTCTCCCCTGTTCTTAATTTCTTCTTACTTTTTAATTTCCTCCCACTCCAAGGAAGCGAATACACAATGCAGCAGCAATGGTCTTTGCAGAAGAAATTTAAGAAGTATTTATAGAATACTTCTTGGAAGAATGTTTGAAGTAGATGGTGTATATAAAATATACAGCCCACACTAGAAACTCACTTAATGGATTTGCTCTTGTTTTGGCTTAGGGGTGGTCTAGTGTCCAGTTGGCAAGTGGCCAGCCTGAAAATGGTTGTTCTATTGGTACAAAAGTGGTACTTGGAGGGACGCTGTCATGGAGTAATTCTGAGGTGGTTGCAGAGTGTTTACCTTCTTTCTTTTGTTAACAAAGTCAAAATGAGATAATTATTTGATTCTCCTGGCTAAATGCTCCAAGCAGGCTTTGAAAGAAAAACTCAGGAATTCAAACACTGTATAAGCATCTATTGGCCACACAAACTGAAGTCTCGTTCCTGGCAGCAAGACACTCTTTAGGCTAAACAGAACTCTTCTAAGAATTTCGCGTTGCTTTGCAACCAACACTATTATTCATACCAGTGATTTATTAAGGGAGGAAACGTGGCTCAGGGTTTACATACCTGCATTATATATGGACGGTCCTAGGTTCAGCCCCCAGCAGCCTCTCTGCTTTAGGTGGTGGGTGCCCCAAAAGGCCTTTCTTTGCCTGAGACCCTGGAGAGCCATTAGACTATTAGAGAAGGCAAAATGAACTAATTGGATGGATGGTCTGATTCAGGAAAGGTAGCCTGACATGTTGCACAATATGTACAGTGCAAGTCAGAGGCGTATCTAGGGGAAATGTAGCCCGCCCGCCCCCTGCCCCATATGGGCAGCCCCCCTCCCCCACCACAACTTTTTTTGCACCAGCTCTTGAAGTCAGTGTATGGACCCTAGGGGGAAGGAGGAGGGGTGTGGGGGCGATTTTCTGCCCCCCTCATGTGACTAAATAGCCGCAGCCTGGAGACGTTTGACCCCATATGTCCCCCTGGGCGCTACACCCAGAGGTGGGATCCAACCAGTTCTCACCGCTTCTCTAGAAGTGGTTACTAAATTTTTCTGAGTGCCGAGAAAGGGTTACTAAAGCAACCTCCCTGCCCAATAGGGACTGGAGGTGCGTGTGTGCCGCGACGCCACTGTTTGAATCCCACCACCATCGGAACCTGTTATTAAAATTTTTGGATCCCACCACTGGCTACACCCCTGGTGCAAGTGAGACAGACCAGTCCCTGTCCCAGTTAGGATTGCCATCTCCAGATTAGGAAATTCCTTGAGATTTAGGGATGGAACCTGGAAACTGGGTTTGGGGAGACCTCAGTGGGGTATGGCACCATAGAGTCCGCCTTCCACCGTTGCTGTTTTCTCTGTGGCAACTGATCTCTGTTGTCCGGAAATCACTGGTAATTCAGGGAGCTGTCTAGAGTTTGGCAACTCTAGGCCCAGTCAGGGTTGCCAAGAGGAGGGGACTAGAGAGAGGAAACTCTCAGGGCCAGTTAGTTAATCAGATTTGTATTCAGATGAAGATTAGATTGGGCGTGGGTAGTTTGGGGCCTTGTCGTATTGGCCACCGCAGAAAAAAATGATGGGCAAAAAGGGAGATCTGAAGGCCAGAGAGACTTCTTGGTGGGCAAAATAAGACCTAAAGTGTGACTATTATGCCAAGCACAGTGGTGCGATCCAAAAATTTTAATAACAGGTTCCGATGGTGGTGGGATTCAAACAGTGGCGCCGCCGCACACAGGCACCTCCAGTCCCTATTGGGCAGGGAGGTTGCTTTAGTAACCCCTTCTCGGCACTCAGAAAAAATTAGTAACCACATCTAGAGAAGTGGTGAGAACTGGTTGGATCCCACCTCTGCAAGCACTGTATATTACAACAGAGAGATCACAAAGGGTTTTCAGAGGCATAAATTCCCTCTCCATTTTTTCAAACCGCCGTTGGAGATTTTAAAAAGCAAAAATGGCGCCCTCTTGAGGCAGAGGCTGCACAGGACACTCCTAATTCTGTCTTCAGCTTGTTCTTCGCCCATAATAAAGACCCCCTCAGGGTGAAAATCAAACCTCACAGTGAGAGCAGAATCAGGCTTTAGTTTTTGGAAAGGAATTTCACGCCCGAAAGTAAGGAGATGCAAATTCAGTATTTCCTTCCAAGGGCTGAATATGGCAGTGTGTGAAAAGGAAAGGAGGTCTTTATAGCCCCAGAAGTTATTCCATAACCAGCTACATTTTAGGCTCCAAAACTAATGTAATGGTTTTGGAGTCTGCCATTTCTTTCTCCCAAGGATTTTATCTGTATTCAGAGGGCATCATCTTTCCTCGATACCTTTGAACCAGAATAATTTCCCCTTCAAACACAGAATCACAGAGGTGGAAGGGGCCATACGGCCTCTCTCGTCCAATCCCATGCTCAATGCAGGATCAACCTAAAGCATTCCTGTCAAGTGCTCACCCAGTCACTGCTTGAAGATCGCCAGTGAGCGGGAGCTCACCACCTGCCTAGACTGAACAACTCTTACTCAAAAAAAAGTTTCCTAATATCCAGCCAGTACTTTTCTTCAGCTAATTTAAATGTACTATTGCAAGTCCTATCCTCTGTTGCCAACAGGAAGAGCTCCCTGGCTTCCTCAGCTTTTCAAATAAGAGTGAGCATTCTTGTCGTTTCCCCCCACCCACCACCCCCGGTCTACCTCTCTTCTACAGCCTAAACATTCCCATGTCCCTCATTTGTTTCCTTGTCATCCTCATTGCTCTCCTCTGCACCTGCACCATTCTGTCCACATCCTTTTTGAACTGAGGCCCCAAGAATTGTACACAGAACTCCGTGAAGCCTGACTCATGTGGTATATGTGAAACTACATCATCTTGTGATTTGCATGTTATGCCTCTATTGATACACCCCTAGTCTTTATTTGCCAATGCGTCACACTGCCTGCTTATATTCAGCTTACAGTCCACCCGTACTCCAAGATCTTGGAAGTGTGTCCCCCATTCCGTATGCATTCTTCTCATTTTGGTTACCCGTGTATAGAACCTTTTCTTGTTAATATCTGCCCATTTCCCCATTGTGTTCAGATCTCGTTGAATTCCATATCTTCTGAGGTGTTCACTATTCCTCCCAATTTGGTGTCATCCCTCTACTCTGGTCTATAAAAATATTGAAAAGTACCAGGCCCAGAACCAAGCCCACTGGACACTGCCCTCCAGTCAGATGAAATGCCCCTGGCAACAACTCTTTGAGTGTGTTGTTGAAGGCTTTCACGGCCAGGTTCAACTGGTTGTGATGGGGTTTCTGGGCTGTTTCAGGGTCTCTGGACCATGGCCACACAGCCCAGAAAACCCACCACAGGTCTTTGAGTGTGGTTCTCCAACTGGTTCCCTATTCATCTAACTATCCTACAGCCAATCTGGAGTCCTCCAGTTATCCATCAGAACATCATGGTTCTCTCACCAATTACCCTGTCAAATGTTTTACTGAAATCCAGATTCTTATAGCATTCCCTCAATCCAGTAAGATCAGCACTATATCAAAGAAGGAAATGAGGTTGGCCTGTGCTGACTTTCCTAGATCACCAAGTTGTCCTTCAGATACTGGCAGAGCTTAGCTTCTTGGCTATTATGGGCTAGTAACCACTGATAGATCATTATTCCTTCAGGTAACCAAAATGGTAAAAGATCTGGAATCCATGCCCTATGAAGAGAGGTTTAGGGAGCTGCGGATGTTTAGTCTGGAGAAGTGAAGGTTAAGGGGGGACATAACCATGTTTAAATATTTGAAGGGATGTCATGTCGAGGGAGCAAGCTTGGTTTCTGCAGCCTCAGAGAGTAGGACACGGAGTAATGGATTAAAGGTGTAGGAAAAGAGATTCTACCTAAACATCAGGGCTGTTCGGCAGTGGAATTCACTGCCTCGGAGAGTGGTGGAATCTCCTTCTTTGGAGGTTTTTGAACAGAGGATGGATGATCATTTGTCATGAGTGCATGGCAGGGGGTTGGACTTGATAGCCTTTGTGCTCTCTTCCAACTCTATGATCCTATTAGTCATTTTCGCCAGTAAGAACATAAGAACTAGCCTGCTGGATCAGACCAGAGTCCATCTAGTCCAGCACTCTGCTACTCGCAGTGGCCCACCAGGTGCCTTTGGGAGCTCACGTGCAGGATGTGAAAGCAATGGCCTTCTGCTGCTGCTGCTCCTGAGCACCTGGTCTGCTAAGGCATTTGCAATCTCAGATCAAGGAGGAGCAAGATTGGTAGCCATAGATCGACTTCTCCTCCATAAATCTGTCCAAGCCCTTTTTAAAGCTTTTTTTTTTTTGAGAGCTGCAGCGCAGACAGCCTCTCCTCGAGATCCACCTTCTTGCTTCCATGCAATGCACCTGTCTTTGGCAGAGGGCTGGAGGACGGCTGCCCAGCATTAGAGCCGTCCAAGAGTGAAGGTGGGGCTGGCTGCAGCAGCACCCAATCTCTGTCCTCTTTGTAGCGCTGCTCGGAGAGCTTTGCAACGCCGAGAGCAAGCAGAGAAAGGCCGTGTCTCCATCCTTGCAGATCCCGTAGGAGCCCACAGTCCGGTCGTCCACACAGTGTTTTTAAAGGTAACTTAAATCAATGGCTGTCATAATATTCAGCCTACTAGTCTGCAATTCTGTCTCCAGCAGCCTGTCTCCAGCAGCAGGCAAGCAGAAGAATGACCATTCCAAAGCCTTGGAAGTCAGGACCTCACAGGTATTGTTTCTGACTTTGAACAGGGATGGTCCGCACTAATTGTGTACAGAGAGGAAGAAATATTTCAAACTTTAGGGCCCCCACATTCCTTTCTCTCAAGTGACACAGAATAGGCTCTGAGGTACATCTCCTTCTACCATGAAGGATGTGGAGGTTAACTGACTGAACTGGATCCCAAGCTGCTGGACCCTATGGAGGAGTTCAGCTTTGCAGCTTTATTCTACCACCGTTCTGGAGAAATATATTCCTTTTACCACTGCCACCACCAGAATGTGAATTCAAGGTATGCCTTCAAAGTCTTCTTGAAACTGGACTCTCCAGTTTGGTCTCTTAAAAGGTTCTTTTAACTAGAAATCTCAGGATTTTCCTTCCCCCCTCCCCCCTTGAATGAAGAGGAAAGTCTTGGAAATCTCCCTGGTTAATAGCAATTCTGATCCTGACTGGAGTTTCCTACATTCTCTATGTACCTTGATAAGGATGAACTCAGATAACCTTTTATATGGGCACAGAACGGCAATTTAATAAAAGGAAACCTTTATTTTATTTATTTCATTTATACCCCACTTTGCTCCCCAATGGGGACCCAAAGTGGCTTAAATTGTTAAGCTCTTTTCCATTTTATCCTCACAACAATCTTGCGGAGAAGATGTGACTAGCCCACAATCACCCAGCAAGCGTTAAAAGCAGAGCTGGGATTCAAACCTGGGCCTCCCAAATCCCAACCCCACACCCTGTTATACCATGCTGACTCTCAAGGAATTAACGAGAGCATTTGTTTTTAACTTGGCTTGTACACCCACGCTCAAGATTATACCTTTGTTTCTCCTCATGGCTGCAGTGTCATTGACTATCTCCTCATTTCCCCAAAGTTGAGATCATCTGTTTTATCCTTCCAGATTGGAGATCTTCTGCTGGGTGATCACCTTACCCTTAGACTTGTTTTAACACATCAAGAGGCCAGACATGCAGCTTCCTCACCACCAAATGAACCCGCCCCCCAGACTAGTTTGGACACCCAAACTAGCCTTAGCCACTTAAAACTTACTCATTTCCCCTAGCTTAGCCAGCCTCAAATCCTCTGTCCTCAGTGCAGATTCCCCCCAGGAGACCAGGTTCAAAGATCATCTTAAACAAATTGTGGCTGGTTTTCGACATCCAATGTGGGGAAACCCAGCAACAACAGAAAGAGAACACCTTGGTTTGATAGAGAGTGCATGGAACACAACAGTCAAATTCCCTCCTTATATCAGAACTTTAGGGCTTCAGGAGACCAGGACCTCCTCGTCCTACTAATAAATTGTAGGAACAACTTTCGCCAGTTAATTAGGAAGAACCATATGGAACATGTCAACACTCAGTGGGAACTTCTCCACTCTGCAGTTAACTTCTAATAATTCCAAGCTACTCTGGGCTGTCCTGAATAATTTTAACTGAAGCAAGCCTCCTACCTTTACCTGTATTACCCCTGATATTTGGCATGACTATTTTAGCAAACTTTTTAATGATATTTTAAGCAATGGATCTCCTTCACCTACCCCTTTAGATTTGCCAAGTTGGCCTTCTGTCTCAAAGTTCCTCCTATCCCAAGTTGGCCTCCTGTCTCAAAGGAAAGAAAGCCCCTGGCCCTGATTCTATAATTCCAGAGATTCTGAAATTTCATACTGATTGGTGGGCCCCTATTCTGGCCACTCTTTTTACACAAGTAAACAGATTAGGTATGCTACCCAAGACTTGGCTGTCTGCAACTGTGTTTCCCATTCATAAAAAAGGAAGTCATTCAGAACTCGCCAACTTCCCCATCAGCCTCCTCTCAGTGATAGGGAAGATTATTCTAAATTATTAAGAAGCTCACATGGGCAATGAATAGCACCCAAATTGAACAGGTTAAGTGCTATAAGTACCTCAGCCTTTCATTCTCCCATAACCTTTCATGGGCAACCCATAGGAAGGCCGCTCTCCTAGCTACATCTAACAGTATGTCAGCATTACTACGTTTCTTTTTCAGCAGTGGTCACTCCTTTATCCCTCCTGCCCTCAAATTTTTCAATGCCAAAGTCGCCTCGAGATTGCTTTACGGAGTCCCAATTTGGATTCAAGCTATTAACCACTCCTTGAATTCTCTTCAATCCAAATTTTTTCATAAGATAACTGGACTCCCAAATTGCATGCCCTATGCAGCCCTTTGTCTGGAGTTAGGTCAGAATTCCTTGGAATCAGTCGCTTGGCTGAGGGCTTTTAGATTCTGGCTGCGAATCCATTTTCTCTCGGACTGTAATTCCCTGGTCCATCGTCTGCTCTCTGACACCCATTCCAACCCCTGGTTTTCCATAATTGAAGAAAAAAATGGCTTCTATTGGACTGTCAGTGGATTCACTTTGCCCTTTGTCCTACTCAGAAGCCTATAGAAAATTAAAAGGTCAACTATTGGATAGAGCGTTCTCTACCCTAATCACCACAGCCAAGAAAACATGCTCCCCCCTGTATTTTTCTCTCCCATTTGAATGGGGCCACTTGGCACACTACCTGTATTGTTTAATAAACCCTGCTCAAAGGAGAGCCATAATGCTCGCCATGTTTAATGTTATGCCTTCTGCCTTGTTACATGGCAGATTTAACAAGCAAGAAAAGGCTAAAAGATTGTGCCCACGTAATGATGGCTCAGTTGAATCTCTGGCCCACCAATTACTGCACTGTTTCAGATTCAAGGAAATCAGGTCCAAGTATGTGAATCTTACTCCTTTACATTTACCCAATCTCCCTGATTTATTTAGATTACACTACTTGTTGGACAATCCTGATCCTTCTCTCTGTATGATAGTGGCAGACTTTCTCCTGGAAATTACTAAATGCCAGTGGATTTCCTTCGACTTAACATTTATTTGCTGTACTGTATATGTTTTTTAATCCGTTTTTTAATTGTTGCTGTACTGCTGTCTATGCCAATAAAGGCTTGCTGCAAAAAAACTTGGCTTGTATTTGCATTTAGGGATTACATGTATAAGGCATGTATATAGTTGAGCATAAAATAAAAACACAGCAATACATGCAACACACATTTGTTAAAATGAGTGTGTGATGAGAAGTTAAGGAGGCAGGACTTGGGGGTTGGACTTGATGGCCCTTGGGGTCTCTTCCAGAGCTATGATTTTTTGAGAACAAGCTTAAAATTACCAGAGTTCTGTTCAAGCCTCTTTCTTTCCCAGCTATACCTGGGCTTTTTTATTCAAATATTTCCTGTTCTAGTGCTTTCTAATTGGAAACAAGTTTTCTCCTAACAGCTCTTAAGTCAAAGGATTTGATGTACTAGATTTGTATACCACCCCCACCCCCATATAGACTTGGAACATTTCAGTGGAAAATTACAGGCCTCTTTCTAAAATATTTCTGTGAGTCTGTTGCTCATGAGCCCGAAAATTGTGGTTGCAAAAGGCAACTCTTTCGTTCTTGGCATGTTTGAAAGAAATATACGCACCCACACACAGCGCTATGAAAACTGGAGGCTAGCTGCCTAAACTTGACTTCTAAACTAGGCAAATTCCACTGCCTAAAATTGTAGTTGTTACACAGATAGCTGTGAACGAAGCGCCATTTTGACAAAGCCACATTCTAAAAAATGTTGCCATTCCTCCATAATCACTTCTGCTTTCTATTCCAGGGAGGAGAAAATACATACAACTGGAAGAATAATGATTTTTTGTCAGGAAAAAAAAATCACATCCATTTCTTCTGCTATTGCATGTGTTAAAAATAAAGCTACATTCTCACAATGCAGGGACGAGTGTCTACAAAGCATAATTTCTTTTTTTTCTTTTTAGTATGTCAGGCCCGGGACCTGTAAAACGCATCTTCCCCTCCTGCCTCCCCAAATCTGGATTAACTGCAACCCTTCCTGGGGTTTTGGATATATACCGTAGGTATAAGAAATAGGGTTTGAAAAGGTAATAGCCACAAATGGCCTGAAGAGGGCAGCAGAGCACAATTTTTGGCAACTGTTACTTCACTCCCTTCCCCTCCCCTCCCATTCAATTTAATTTCTGTTACTATAACAACTTGCCATTATAATTGTGAAGAGGAAGAGGAGGGGTAAAGTCAGGACAATACCATCAAAACTT
This sequence comes from Sphaerodactylus townsendi, assembly GCF_021028975.2. Taxonomy (NCBI): domain Eukaryota; kingdom Metazoa; phylum Chordata; class Lepidosauria; order Squamata; family Sphaerodactylidae; genus Sphaerodactylus; species Sphaerodactylus townsendi. The sequence continues at coordinate 26,187,126 of NC_059425.1, read as the reverse complement.
CTGCAGCCTGCCTAGTCGTTTCAGCTTTACTTCCCCCTTCTTATTTCCAAAGAGATATGCTTAAACTTGGGCCTTCCTAAAAGAAATATCCTATTTTCATGCCCCCCCTTCTTTAGAACTCAAAGTTCTTCTTATCAACTGCTGCTTCATTCATATATATTTATAATAAAATAACTTAGACTACAGACAAATGGAAGGTCAGGAAAAGAGGGCTTTAAACATATGCTTTGGCAATGTCCTCAAATTAAATACGTTTGGGAAAGGATACTTGACCAAATTACTCTGATAAAAGGATACGGAACCCCAAAAGACCAAACAATGTATTTTTGTAGGGATTTAATTAGAACGTATTTCTAAAGCTCGTCAATATATAGCACCGGCCTTTTTTGTTACTGCTGCAAGAATGTTGCTGAGTTTGAAGAGTGCAAATATTTGACTGTTAAAATCTTGGATAAAGAAGGTGTGGAAGATATTAACAAAGCTGAATCAGGTTAAGGGATAGACGAGCTAATTTTCTGAATGCTGAAAACCATTTTATTGATTTTTGGAGGGAAAAACTACATCTGTGTACTGGTGTATGTAATTGTGAAGCGTTTTGGCAATTAGATTCATTCATTTATATTTGTATAGGTAGTTGGAAAATGATATAGCTGGGGACTTTTTAGGCACACACCCTTTAATATTTACTGCTCTTATTATGGTGAGATATTTTTGGTGACCCTAATTAAAAAGTGAGAGCCAAGTGTGGTGCAGTATTGGACTGTAACCTGGGGAAGTGGATTTGATTCACTGTCCTCTACATAAAGCCTGCTGGATGAACTTGGGCCAGTCACAGTTCTCTCAGAACTCTCAGCCCACACAGAGACAAACAATGGCAAGCCAGCTCCAGACGTTGCTTGCCTTGAAGACCATATAAGGTCAACTTAAGCTAGCTTTGGCTTGCTGGCACTTTCCACCACCAATAGAAGGGCACATCTCTACTGTTGCCCTTTGGGCAGCCTCTCTCCTTCCTCATTCCAAGGTATTCTGCCCCTGCTCTAAGGCAAAACAAAACAAAACCTAGCCATTTTTCCAGGGAGGCCTGTCTCATTTTAAGGCATTAGTCATTACCTGTTGCCCCAGCAGCACAGAACAAAGGGCAATTTGCGTCACTAGGGGTGGAAGCTTGAAAGGGCTGTGACTCCCCAATCAAATGCTTCATTGAGAGCAAAGCGGTCAGAAAAAAAATTAACCTTTCCAAACGCCCTCAGGAAAGCAGCCCTCTGTGTAAGGTACTGATAACAACAGAGGGCACAGCCCTGATGGTAATTTAGAGCTGATGTCTAATTTGGAGCAGATATTCTATAAAGGGTCCAATTGGGATCAGATAGATCAGGATTAACTCCCCATTCAGCCATGAAAGGCATTGGGTGATTTTAGACTAGCTACTCTCCCTCAGCTTGACCTACTTGGCAAGGTTGTTGTGCAGAAACTGAAAGGTAGAGAACTATGTATACTACCCTCAACTGCTTGTAGGATGGAAACAGAATATCAGAATACAGAACAAGAGGACTTCTGAGCATGTGCAAAAGCTCTTTGGCCACTGAGGGATGAGCCCTACCCACAAGAAGCCACAGAAAGGGGGAAAACACATACATATTATATATCATAGGGCGGCTCTCAAATGATGGTCATGAATTTGAAACAGTAATTGGAACAGAGACATTCGAGCTATTTACAAGAAGTCTCTTGTGGTAAACAGTTTTAATGATAATGTTACACCGAGTGTAAAATGTTCAAGCAGGACTTCCTGACTGAGGCACTGGAATGCCAGAAAATACCCTGAGGTGCTTTTAAACACATCGCAATTGAAAGAGTGCCAGAGTTGCATCACAGCAAGTAGTGAGGAGATGCCGCCCAAGTAACCTCTACAAATCCTCTGGAAATCTCTACAAATCTTCGATGACAAACCCAAATCCTCTTCAATCTGGAGAAACTATGGATCTACCTTTCAGGTAAAGGATTACTGAAAATACCCACAAAGTACTTCTAACAGTCCTATTTGTTACCTGTACACGCCACAGCTTCCTAAGTGTGGTATAGATGGGTCCCCCTCCCCCATTTTATCTTTACAGCTACCCTGTATAGTAGGTGGTTAAATTAGGTTGAGTAATTAGTCCATGGTCAAACTGCGAACTTAATGTCCTCAGCAAGGATTGAGTCCAAGTATCCTCTACTGAATACTCTTTAACGGTTACAAGCCACTGGTTTGTATAACTCTACAAATACAAATGCACTAAGAGACCCCACCCCCCATGCCAGATTTAAATGTAGTTACAGGTGAAGGGGCAGAAGGTGGGAAAGAAAGGCCCTTGACTGTTATTAGAGGGCACATTTAAAAGGCTAATCAATGCAAAGCCTTTCTCACACTGGTTCTGGTGGGTTTTCTGGGCTGTGTGGCCGTGGTCTGGTGGATCTTGTTCCTAACGTTTCGCCTGCATCTGTGGCTGGCATCTTCGGTGATACACCTCTGTGACTTCCCTCTGTAGATGCCAGCCACAGATGCAGGCGAAACATTAGGAACAAGATCCACCAGACCACGGCCACACAGCCCAGAAAACCCACCAGAACCAGTTGAATCCAGACATGAAAGCCTTCGACAATACTTTCCCACACTATTTAAGAGGACTCTAATATGCCCTCAGCCCTAACCGGAAAACCCAAGACTAGTCGAATTTGTCAGATCTCAGAAACGAAGCAGGATTGGTCCTGGTCAGTATTTGGATGGGCAATCTCCAAGCAACCCCAGGGTTGTGACACAGAGGCAGGCAATGGCAAAACACCTCCCAACCCCGCTTGCCTTGAAAACTCTACAGGGTCACCGTAGGTCAGCAGTGACTTGATGACACAAACCCAAACAGTTAATTAGCCACTTGACAGCATCTCCCTACTCAAATGATGAGAGCCCCTTGCGCATCTAGGAGCACGACTTCTAACCAGGCCTGAGCTCTGCTCCTTGGCTTTTAGCCACAGTGGCTAACTAGAGCCCTCATCTTCAGAGCCAGCAGCTCTCTGAATACTAGTGTTGGGCGGAGGAAGCTTTGACACCATGTCCTGCCTGTAGGTGTGCCAGGGGCATCTGGCTGGCCACTGTGTTAAACAGGATGCTGGACCAGACAGACCACTGGCCTGATACAGCCTAGTTGCTCCCACATCCTTTCAGGCCTCCATGCAATCCAGATATACAGCAACTCTTTTACTATACGGAAGTCTGTCAGTGACGTAATACATCTGCTGTCCTGAACATTTGCACAGCCCAGGCAGACAGGTGGGTAATACCAATACGATCTAGTTCCAAAGGTGCCAGAGGCACCCAAACCAATGCTGTGGACTATACCCAGGACTTTGATCTTTCTTCTTGGCAGAGCCCAGATAAGCGGGCCAGCCACACCCAGAAAGAACCTACAATGTAAACGTTAAGCCAGTGAAGCAGGAAGAGTGTGTGTGGTTGGCCTGCTTATCTGGGTAATTGGCACAAGAGGGAGATACTGGCACAACTGGCATCCTAGTAACATGGTGCGATAAGAGACTCACCTGGGCAGGTAGGGAGACAGGTAAGCAAAGTCTCATGACCTGACTGCTGCAATACACTCAATGAAAAGCTACCCTTGAAACCTATGTAGCAAAATGCAGCAGGCTGTGTCATCCTAAGGAGAGGTCTTGGAAACACAGTGCACAAGATTCCTAGCATCAAAAGGAGACGTTCGTTTTTCGCACAAGTTGCTTGTTTTAAGCCAGCAAGCTGCACAAAGGCCTGTAAACGTGTTGCAGTCACAAAGACGTTTCCACCTGAAACATTTCAGGAAGCCTTCCTTTTGACACTCAAAAATAAATCCCTGCCAGTTTTGAATAGGCCCTTGCTATACCAAGTAGATTCACACCATCACATCTTCCCATCTACAATTGATGCACCATTCCAGCCTTTTCATGCCTGTCTCTAGGTCAAGCACCAAGGACACAGGGAGGCATTTGCTGTTAACTGACCCTCTTTCAGTTTCCTTATGCGCACGCACACCCTTTTCCACTGCAGACTCAAAGCTCAAACACAATCACAGATGCCTTGTTGGTCTGAGTAGGTCTGGCAAGGAAGCAGAGATGAAAAACGGGATTAAGTTGGGTGTTCTGTTCCCTTTTGCTGAGCTGGGCAGCTTTGGCTACCCCATCCTGAGCCACTGGGCTACAAAGAGATTTTGTCACTCTGCATATCCAAAAGGGAAGGAAAGCACGCTGTTAAGCCAGCTTGATGCAAGAATGTCGCAGAACTCTTCCACAGATGGTCCTGTGAAACTTTCAAAACACAGAGAAGCAGACTCAGGCGAACAACCGCCCAAGCACTGCTGCGATAGATATTGGTTCTGCTCTTCCCTTTCCTGGGCTTCACTTGAGCAAAACGTGCATATTTGGTCAGCTGGCAGGAATTCATTCACATACCTTGGCACAAGCTCTGGAATATTTTAGCACCAAGTAAAAAAAAAAAGCCATGTGCTTGACTTCCATTACCCCACCCCCTCCACAGCACAGGTGAGAAAAGAGCAGCACACACTGGAATAGCATTAATTTTTTTATTGAAGATCATTTAATGGTGCTGCTTCCATATTTTGTTAAGTTCCACTGGGTGGGGCACTTCCACCCCCCAACATTGAGATGGGCGCAAATTTTCTCCACAATATCTCATTTATACACAGTACTACAGACAAGCACAAAGCCACTATGGCAGATAAGGGGGGGGGTGTTGGTCGGGGGGAAGGAGGGAACGCAGCTGCCATTCCACATGGTTTTCCAAACACACACAGAGAAACCAATAAAAAAAAATTTACACACCGGGCAAGATGGACTGGTTTTTGGAATGAGGAGGGGCCCACAGACCCCCTGGCCTTCAGATGCCCTCTCCCCTTGAAGCCTTGGCCAGGAGAAGAGTCCTGCTTGGAGTGGTCCCATGGCTGGAATGGAGAAAGCAAATGGTCCCACAGGGGCGAAGGAGGCACAGCCAAGGACTGGGGCCCAGAGGAATGTCACCTTAAAGGCTGGGCCTGGAAGGGAGTGGAGGAAGTGTGAGAGAAAGAGCTGTAGATGGTTTGGCAAGTTTCAACAGCAGCTGCAAGGTTGGGGGCAGCTGCCCTTACAGGAGGGGAGCACCAGATGGGTGAAGATGAAAAGGCAGAGAACTGGAACGTAACTAGAGGAGGAGCCCACCCACCAACCCAAAAACGATAGCACGGGGCCATTAACATGGAAGCTCCGGAGACACTGGCACAACAGGGGAGGGGGCTCACAAGGGCTTGCCCTCCAAGCTGACAACGGCACTGCCGCCCAATTTCTCCGCCAGGGTGCAGCGGTCCTTCACTTCTTCATAGCAATTTGCTTGCATCTCGTGCTTGATCCCTGCAAAGATAGAAAAACGACAAGAAGCGGGACGTGAGCAGGCAGTTTCCCACTGCTGTGTGGGCAATCTAGAGCTCCCCTTCTTCCTATCTTCCCTTGACGCTAGCTGCTTGGAGACAGAACAGCGATGGTTTAGTAAAACCATTGTCAACCAGCAGAGCTGAACTGCAACCTCATCCTGAACTGAGGGGCTGGGAGGGAGCCAACAGAGGAGTTATCTTCGTATTTGGCCTGCCATCAGTTACCCTGCAACCTCTCTGCAGTGTCTTGAAAAAAGCCAGCTGTGATTGATCAGTCATACTGCCAGTCAGAGTAGGATGCTGGGGGTGGGGCCAGAGCCAGGTGGAAGCTTGAAGTTACTGGTCATAAAATACCATGTGAGAATACATGACTTGGGACAGTCAGACTATCTTACCTCACAGGATTAGGCTGATAAAATGGCGAAGGGAGAACCAAGCATACTGCCCCCAGCACTTTGGATGCAGGTTGGACAGAAACACAATTGATGGGAGGATAACCCACCCAACTCCCAGCAACAGAGGGGTGTGTATTTCAACCAAACCTACAATTCAGTTCAGAGCATCTGCAGCCATTCTGCCCACCAAGCTACTGTATACATTCTAGAGCCGTGGTGGCGAACCTATGGCACTCCAGATGTTCATGGACTACAATTCCCATCAACCCCTGCCAGCATGGCCACTGCTCTAAAGCATAGGCATCAAACTCACGGCCCTCCAGATGTTATGAACTACAGTTCCCATCATCCCCTACCAGCATGATGCTGGCAGGGGATGATGGGAACTGTAGTCCATAACATCTGGAGGGCTGCGAGTTTGACGCCTGTGTTCTAGAGAATAAGGCCTTCGTGGTTTTTAAAGTGATCTTCTGAAAGATGGAAAACGCAAGAGCTGAACAGACCAGAACAGTCCTGTGGAGCAGCGGCACAAAGCTGTACTTGAAGCCATCCTGGACTTGATGCAGGGCCAGCTCTCCGTTTCACCTTATAGCTACCACTGTTTGCGGAGGCGCAAATACAGTATAAAGTACTTTGCAAAATCCAACGTTATAGTCACACAAGGTGAGGAGCTACAGCATCACACTTCCACCGACACTCCTCACAAGAGGTGTTTTCAGCCTGCTAATCCCAAATGACAGGATGCAGTGAGCAATGAAGCAGTTTTCATGAACCTAGGCCTCTTGTGGCTTTCAGGCAACACAGCATTCAATGGTGGAAACAGTGTCAACAGCCCTGGATTAGATCCATGCTTGCTCACCTGTAAGTTTCTTCTTGATGGCATCCTTAGAACTGGCATAAATCATCTTGCTCTTGAGGGGGGCACACTCAGGCGCCCTGCAGGTAAAGAACAGCAACCTTAATACATTGGGAACCAGAGCAACTCTACTCTGGAACAGCTTGCAGCAAACATGTTGGGAGTACAGGGAAGGGCTTAACCCCAAGTCAAATGTGTAATTCAAAGAGCCCTCATCCATTTCCTTTTAGCATCTGTACCCTCTAGCATGCTGCATGTATCTTTTAGAAACAAACGCAAGCAAATGACTCCCAGACTCATTTGTATGCAAGTAGTCACATTCCTTAGCAGTGTGCAAAGCAGCTCCAAAGTTAAACATTGTTCAGCTAATGTGCTCTTGCAACGCTACAATTATGCATTTGAGCAAAAGAACCATCTGGCACAACGTTTCTATGGCAATGGCATGGATTTGGCTAATCTTCGAGAAGGAGTCATGAAACCAGGATGGGAAGAGACCAACCCCTTGCTCAAACCTCACCTTTGAGCCAGCTCCGTTTTAATTTTTCGTCCTTAATGAAGACATCTACACCAACACTCATTGGGTGCTACAGATCTGGGTTTGTGGCATTCCCAAGATTCACACAAACTGTGCCAGTTACACCTGTTCCCAATACAACCAGCTTCCCAAGAATGAGATGACCAGGAGCACAACCCACAAATTGCATGGGAAAGCTCTGGGCCCTCTATCCCAGTAACCGGCCACTTACAAAGGGCCAGTTCACAACTCCTTCTGAAATAGGGTTAGCTCTTGGTTCAACCCTTCTTCCTCACCACATTAAGGAAGGAGATTCAGGAGTGCTGGGGGCACAGGATAAACTCCTTACAGAGATCTGGAAGAAAGGTAGGACAGGAGGCCACTGGGGAATAGGTGGCGAAGCCATGTCTAATGTCACCCTCCCACCAGCCTGAGTGAGACTTGGAAGTAGATGTACAGTAGAAACCACAGTGATGTATTGTGCTGGAATTTTTATGAAACCAGAAGCAATGCTCAAGATTCTGGGCAAGCAGCAAAAAGGGCCAGAATGAGAAAGACTTGGTGCCAACTTGGGAGGAGGGGAAAGAGTTCCTCACCAGAAGATGAAGACAAGGTCTTCCTTTTTGCTCTCCTTGGTCTCGTAGGTGGCATCATAGAGGGCGTAGCGGCAGTCACGGTCAGGCAGCATTTTGACAAAATGCAGGTATGGATCATCGATGGTGTCGCCAACATCTCCCACCAGAATCTCCTTTCCCTCCTCTAGGATGATGGTCTTCTTGTCTTCACTCAGGCAGAACAGCACAGCCTTCTTGCGCTTTTTGACTTCCTCTGGGGTGGAAGCCTTACGTACTTTCATGTCATTGAAGACCTTGATGACGCCATCAGAAACAGCTACGCCGGATGCCTGCCAAGGAGAGGGAAGTGGGTTCAGGGGTGGCCATGCTAGAGCCTCTACAGCAACCCTTCCCTCCCTTGCATGCCAATCCTCACTCCCTCCCCTCCCTTGCATGCCACCCCTCCCTTCCCCTCCCTCCGCTAGGGTGGGTGGGCCATGTCCAGATGCCGAGCTCCCTCCCCTTTGAACTTGTACAAACAAGTGTCCAAAATGTGATATTGAATGTTAGAGAACTATTGTAGATCTGCCATTGTTGTTTCTTTTCTTTTTTAATATAAGGAGAAGGTAGAGAGATGTTTGCTTGGGTGTGAATAATCCTAACAAGTGAGATATCCTGTTTTCTTCCTATTTCCTGGTAATTTGGAGGAGAAGGGGGGTTGAATGTATACCCCACCTTTCTCTCCCCACAACAGACACCTTGTGATGTAAATGGGGCTGAGAGAGTTCCAAAGAACTGTGACTAGTCCAAAGTCACTTATCAGGCTTCATGCATAGGAGCAGGGAAACAAATCCAGTTCACTAGACAAGAGTTCGCCATTCATGTGGAAGAGTGGGAAATCAAACCCAATTCTCCAGATTAGAGTCCACCACTCTTGATCACTACACCACTGCAACAAGAAACCTTCATCAGATGAGGGAGACAAGGCTTATGCCATACTCTTGGCCTTGGAATGGGCAAAGGGAGTTATCCCTGCAGCTGTACTGCAAATGCACTCACTATGTCAAACTGCCCTCTCCCCTTCTTCCCAAGTTACTGTGAGGCAGTCCTTACACTGGAGAGAACCACTGAAGAACTTCAAGTCTGGGACAAGATTTCACAACACAACAAACAGAATTAGGGCAAGAAGATTTTGGGCTATCAACAATAGCCAGAATTTTAATTATCTATTGAGACAAACCAAAAATTGCTAGCCTCCAATCACTCCTAAGTCTCCCCCTTCCCCCAATCCTGCTAAATGCTGTCATTGGTGCTAGTGTGTCAACGTTTGAGGCATCTTTGTAAAAAGTTGGACAAATGCCAAACAAAGCCCTCAATTACCCTTTTAAAAAGGATACAGAGGCAGCATTCCTTTAACAAGCACATACAGAAAAAGACTCTTCTGTCAGTTCCTGCCTGCCTCTGTATGGAAAAGCACACAAAGACAGTATCACCAGTGCTGAGAAACAGCATTTTTATGGAATGCTGATCACTGAATGCTCCTGAAAACAAGCCCCTGGGAAAAGGGTGGGAGTGAAAGTTGGTTCATTCTCTCATTTATGGGGCAAAGAAAAATAGTAAGGTGGAAGAGAGAAAGCTGCTGCATTAAAGCAGCCAGGCTGGGAGGCGGGTCCTTGACTTGGCCACCAGCTCCAGAAAAGGAAGCAGAATAGTACTGCATGGGGAGGGGGGGCTGTTAGAGGAGGAGGTGGCCTGAGGAGCCAGTCAAAAGGGCAACCAGAAACTGCATGCCTGTCCCCCATTGTCAGTTACACAAGTCTGAGTATCCGCCACCTTTCGTCAGAAAATTCTCAATGACTATAAAAGTTCCATCACTGAAAAGGGAAATAGCTTTAGCCAATGGCACCTTGGAGGAAATGAAGAAGGGTGCACAGATTTCAACCCATGACTAAGCATTCTGGCAAGTGGAGCAGGGGAGAACATTCTCTGAATAAAAATCTACTACAAACCTAAACCTCGTAGGCTCTATTTCCAGCATTAGAAGTTGATTTGGCATGCTAGTCCCTCAAGAGTAGCTGAGGCAGCACAAAGTAAAAACCACTGCACAAAGGAAGCTCTGGAGGAAGACGACATCCAGGGCCCTGATCAGCATACTCTGGGGCGAGAATTATTTGCAGGTTCACCCTCTAATACCCAATTGAGCAAAACCCCAGACGATGTCAACAGCCTGACCTTCAGGTGTTTTGCATTCCCTTAAAAGCAAGTTTGCTGTAGATCACAAGGCGGGGAGGTGAAAGTGAGGAAAGGAAGAGGGAAGAGATCATAGGGTATCAATGCCAGCCAGGATTTCCATGCTCCCTCCCCAGCCTTGCAAGCACTACAACAAAAGCCAATGCAAACGTGATGGAGAGAGGGCGCGCGTGCTCACAGCTGGAGCTCAGCATCATCTTGGATCCCAATCTCAGACCGGGTGAAATAAACTGTTCCCTAAATTTGGGGTTTTAAAGGAATAGCGGTGGGGAGGGGGGGAGTTGGAGAGAAGGAAGCACCCCCTCCCCTTGATCGCCCTCTCCCAACAGCCACGTGGCAAATGAGAGGAATGAAAAGTGAATGAACTCGGATGAGTTCAACGGGTATTCACCCCCCACTCCCAAGTAGACAGGGAAGCCCCCCCCCCGGAGACCCCCACAAAATGGCGGCCAGGAGACAAGATGGCGACCATTGCGGGAGGGGCGCGAGGGGGGACTGGAGGGGGGGTGATCCTTACCATGGTGCTGTGGGCGAGGGAGGGAAGGAGGAAGGATGGATAGGCGGTGGAGGTCCTTCTACAGCTGCTCCTCGCACGCGCGGCTTCCTCGGCGGAGACTTCAACTCGGTCTGCGCATCAAGGGAGGCCTGAAAGGGAACCGCTGCCCCGCCCCAGCTCGCCGCTTCCGCTTTATGTACCCTCTAGAGGACACGCTTCCGGTCAAGGCGCGAAGCAGTTCTGGGAAACTGAGTCCTCGCGCGCCTCTCTTTGGGACTCTCGCTCTTCCCTCACCCGGGGCAACCTGGGAATTATGTGCCTGCGCGTGCTCCCGTCAAAGCCGCCTTTGTGTGCTGCAAGCCCCGCATTCGCGGTCCAAAGGGTTGGTGGGAAATGTAGTCCAATAGTGGGCCAATAGCCACGAAAAGGGACAAAGGATTCAAACCGATGCTTAGGAAACCGGCTGTCTTTTTCCGGCCACAGCAGGTGCAGGGTGACTCTATGGGCAGAAAGCACCTGTCTTCCTTACCTCCCTACCGACCGCGGCAATTAGTTCTACGAGACCTCAGCCCCAGGAATTGCTTTTTTAAAAAAACGAACTAGCAGCAGGATTTTTTTCTTAATTATTTCATTTATTTTAAAGAACACCCCCCCCCCCCTCAAACGGCCCTCCCGGTGGAATGTTTCAGAATTTGTACTCATCCAATACGCTGTTTTATGGGGTTTTAATGTTATATTCTGCGGAGATGATATTCTATGTCATTGTGTCGTTGGTATGCTCCATTAATGTCGTTTTGTTGTACACCGCCCAGAGCCCTTTGGGGGAGGGGCGGTATAAAAGCCTGAAAATAAATAAGTGCAAACCAGGTGCTTCTCAACTCCCTCTCTGTTGATGTCAGCCAGCAGGATGCCATGCCTTGCCTACAACCATCTCAAGCCCTTTTTACCGCCTCCTTTCCACATCTCTTTCTGCTGTTCGTGTGAACCCAATCATTATGTAGTAAAGGAGAATTTCTGCCAACATTTCTGTTTCTGAGCTTGTATATCAATTCACACCTGCCAAACTTCAACATAGAAAATAACCTGGGTACCAAATCTCACCTCTTTGGCACAGAACATCTCAAGTTGCAACAGACAGTGCAGATTAAAAGAATTTCCTTTCTTTAAAATTCCTCATGGTAAGGTAAGGGCTGTGCATGAGGGAATTTGGAGTAGTTTTACCCGGGCACTATGAAACTGTCAGAAGTCTTAGCTCTGTGCCAGTCACACAGAGTAGGCACTCCTAAACCGTATGCCCATTTTAGGGAAAGGTTATGGGGAAAAGATTCTGCACTGCCAAAAGGAAAATGGCCCAGATTAAGGAGGAGGGAATAAATGCCTGATGGGCATAACAGCACCCAGCTCAACCCAGATGTCCTAACCATATGCTGGCTCAGCTCTGCCAAGGCGGAGAACAAGGTCAGCTTCCCTGTGTGGAAACACTCCAGCCTGGCAGCTTGCCAGTAATTTAAACACATGGCACGCTGATGCTGGGAATTCTGCGATCAGAGCACCCAGTGGTTTTTAAAATGTATTGAAAGATGGGGAAATATTACCCTTGTTTGTATGTCCACCTGACACCGGCTATTTACCCCAGTGAGATAACAGTAAGCAGCCCCTAAAAAAAAAAGTTATGATAGCCAGGAAACTATATTCTGAGGAGGGGAGTGAGGACAAACTTCATAGAAAACAACGGGACTGAAAACACCTTCCAAATGAGGGAAGCATGGTGTGTGGGGAAAAAAGAAGCCAGGATTCCATCAAAAAGCCAAAGTGTCCTTTTCTCTCCTTTCTTCTTCAGCCTCAGGACAACCAGCAGTCAGAGCACCTTCTTTCTGACTGGGATGGGGAATCAACTGCCTTGGGTATGCTTCTTCGGGCTGCAGTCAGCCACCTGCCTGTGGCTTTTAGACACCTAGCCAGCAATCAATTAATATTGATTTATAATTTAATAGATGTAATTATCTATACAGCACTGTCAATGTCTAGAGGGCTTTTTGCGACAATGAGAAACTGTTACCTTAAGAAACTTACAATTACAACACGGAGATTACATAGCTAGGGCAGGCATGGCTACAGACTATGCCTTTCTATGCAAGGGCACCACCGAGTGTGCCATGGAAAGATTCTGTGCTACTTCCAAACTGCCCAAACGAAGGGAGTTCCATGCTCTCGAGCATTTGCAGCTAGCGGGCGTGTAGGAACATGATTCAGATCAGAGCTGCAGCACTGGAAGAGAAATCCCATAGAGCTGGAAAGGACTGTGGTTTGCTGGTAGAGAATCTGCTGGACATGTTCCTTGGAACCTCCATTCCTTGGAACCTCCAGTTAAAGACCAAGCAGAAGGTGATGTGGAAGACTTCTGCCTGAGAACTTGGAGAGCCACTACCAATTTGAGTGAGCAATGCTGATCTTGGTGGACCAATGATCTATTCAGTTATGAGGCAGCTTCATATGAACTTAAGCAGACAGATACTCTCCATGTAACCTGAACTCTGAAAGTAAGGCCATAGCCATGTGACTGTTGGATTCCTCTCAAAATGGCCCTCCTTTCCCCCCTCCCTGCCCCGACACAATTGGCCCCTATATTCTGAAACACTCTGTGGCTTCCAGCATAGAAAACCTTCATCATAAGGGAGAGAAAGCACAAAGTGAGGGAGGGAAAGCACCATGTATTTTTTTTTACTGAAATCCATTATTGATACTGCTTACTTCATCTAGACCATTATTGATACTGCTTACTTAATCTGCAACCTGCGGCTTTCCAGATGTTCATGGACTACAATTCCCATCAGCCCCTGCCACCATGGCCAATTGTAGTCCATTAACATCTGGAGAGCCACAGGTTGCAGACCCCTGATCTAGACATAGCTACTTCTTATAGCACACATGCAACCTCTACCCCAAGCCCACTGATATTGGCTGATTATGGTTTTTTTGGGGGGGTGTATGGTTATGGTCTGGTGGTTTTAGCCCCTAATGTTTCATCCGCATTTGTAGTTGGCGTCTTCAGGGGCATGTCATGGTAAGATGGGTTTCTCTTCATTGCACAGTTTGGAGTGATTTGTGTGGTAGGTATCTGTTTTTTTCCTCTCAGGTGGAGTTCATTTGCAATTGCATTTGTATGTGTCTTAAATGCAATTTGCAATTGCATTTGTATGTGTCTTAATGGGTGGTAGCGGCATTTTACAAGCGTCTCAAGTGGAGTTCACTTGGAGGCCATTGGGTATATGTCCTGGTGACGGATTTGTGCTTGAATCTCATCTCTGTGAACTGGAAGTGAGGTGAGGTAATGGGGGGTGAGGAAGAAAGAATTTGTAGTATCTGGTAGATTGTTGAATGATGTTTGAAAAGTCCCCTGGTTTTTTGTTTTGGTTTTTTAGTACCGGCAACCAGGTTTTGATCACTTTCAGATTCTCTTCCATTATATATATATTAAACTATATATTATATTACAACTATATATATACATCTATACAACTTGATATCCTGCCCTTCCAGGCTGAAGACTGGCTTAGGTACCTAACACACATATTTAAAATTACATTATAAGATCAATAACTTATATAATAACAATTAAAACACTCTAACATAAAACTCTTTAGATGGTGGTGAGTCAGTACTTTACCCATGTAAACTTACATTCACGCCACAAGAGGGGGAATAAAATCATGAGGGCCAGCTGAACTTAGTGTAGATCTTATAACCTTTGCAAGCCTTCCAGGACTGTGCAATGTCCCATAAGGTTTGATGTTAGCTGGTAGCGTGTTCCACCATATAGGAGCTGGAGCAGAAAAAGCTCTGGCTCTACTGGACATCACCCATATGACTTTGGGGGCAAGGATCACTTACTATTGGAGGACTGCAAAGTTCTCCATGGGCAATACGGGGAGGTATGGTCTCAAAGGTACAACGGTCCCAAACCTGCTCAAGGCCTTAAAGATCAGTACTAGTACTAAAAAAATTTCTTGAAAAGTCTGGGTGTTTGTGGATTTCAAAGACTTCCCAGCGTAGTCTGACATAGGGCAACCGCTGTGAGCTAATGGGCGAATTTTTCGAGTCAACAAATACAATCCCCGCTGTTTGTCCTGGGTTGCCGTACCTGCCCAGCTACTACTGATTTTTTTCAGGTTGGATTAGTCTGTAGTGCTTTTCATGTTCTTTTATTCTTGTTGGAATGCTGTGTATACTTGATCCCAGCTGCATGGTATGCGATAGACTTCTGCTAACATCCTTTGTCCTTTGCTGATCATAGCACTTGTAATTTTCTGCTGGATACTAGCAAATGTGTCTCACTCCCTCCCACCTGAGAGGGGAAAACAGATACCCACCATACAAATCACTCCAGACTATGCCACAGAAGTGTGGCATGTCACATGGTGACATGCCACTGAAGATGCCAGCCACAGATACAGGCAAAACATTAGGAACTAAAACCACCAGATCACAGTCACACAGTCTGGAAAACCCCTAACGGCCTGTTAATTCTGGCCATGAGAGCCTTGAACAAAATGTTGTTAAGATATTGACTGGATTGTCAGTGCCTTCCCCAGAGAATTCTAGGAATGGTAGTTTTGTGAGAGTGCTGGGAATTCTCTGATGGAGATCCCACGTCTCTTAACAGAACTATAATTTCCAGAACTCCAATGCAAAAAGCGGCTGTACAGATCCAAAATGGGATTATATATGCAATATGAAATTGTCTTCATTTATGATAACTATTGGTGTTCTATCGACAGGAGTGTTCTATGATGCTTATATCATATAGAAATAGCAGGATACTATCGGATATACATTCATTCCATTTTCTGCACAAGCAATGAAAACAAAATTCAGTACATTGAGCCTGGAATACTAAACCTACTTGCTTTTAATTACCATATCTGATTTTTTAAAAAAATTATCCCCTCTCCAGCATACTGCACTGTTAGTTGCCAGTATCATATTATCTTTAATTCATTGTTCTCCCACAGTTTAATCCAGTTTTTTTGTATTGTTTATTGTATTATGATATTGGCTTTTACTTCATTGTTCTTCTCATTGTTTATTGTATGCACAATGCTGGTCATTATCACATTGTTTTATACAATGTAATCTGTATTGAAGGAGAAAATTGGATGATAAATGAAGTAAAATAAATAAAATAAAAATCACTAGTAAGGAAGAACCACTAAGCTCAATGGGACTTACTTCTGAGTAAGCATGCTTAGAATTGCAAAGTGCATGCTTATCTGCAGGTTTGACTAGGTAATATCATATAATATATTTAATATTACGAATCACTTTCTCAATCTTTCTCCGCGGAACTCACAGTTTTTAGCTCGATGTCACGGGCTTCGTTTCCGCACGGAGGCGGAAACGGCTAGGTCGGCGCATTCGCGCCGACCCGACGACGCTGGGACCGTCCGTACGGCCGGTCCTAGAAACAGCTGAAGAAATGGGCGCTGCAGTGGAGCGCCGGCGCCCGGTCAATTCGGCATGTCCACGGGCACGGCACGTCGCCGTCAGGCCTCAGTATTTGCCCCCTGTCTTATGCTTCTGCTCCAGCGGTGCAGGGCAGGGTGAAGTGTCCCCAGGCCTCTGCGACGCGCCGGAGTTCCCGGGGACACGCGCGCCAGTATTAAGGCGGGGTGTAGGCGTCGTGAAGCCGCCGCCATTCGCTAGGTAGCGAAAGCACGGGCGGCGTTTCCTTAACAAGTGCTTTCTGAGCGCTTCTGGGGAAATCACGGGTTCGCAGAGGACGATCGGCACGAATTTGTACGCTGCTGCTTATGCAGTTGCGCCTCATGTTAATGGCGGCCTGGAGACGGCGTTTTTGCCGTCTCCAGGCCGCCATTAAATGCCCGTGCGGAAATGGCCAATGCTTTGAAATAGATTAGATTTATACATGGCGAATTGAAGTTAACAAATCAGCCTTTACATTGATCAAATCCGATCCAGCCCCATTCCTGTCTAGTTTAAAGTCCTCCCGCCACCAGAAAGACTGTTCCTAAGATATAATCGATTCCCCACTTCAAAAATGGAGGTCGATACGCACCGGTTTGGTTTGCATTGGGACCTTTTGAGCGCGGTTTCATGGTCCCCACCACAGCTTCTGCCCCCTTGGTCCATCAGTAACGCCGCAGCCACGTTAGGCAACCATTGAATGGTGACTCCTCACCGATCCGCACAGGGCCGCCAAAGCGTAAAGCAAGTATGGATACTGCAAAAGCACGTAAACCGAACGTCTCCACGAGCATGCGCAGATTCGCCATTTTAATATATAGCTTTGCCGATGAATCCACGTCTATTTTTGGAGTTAAAAATGGAAAAAAACAGGCTGCACACACATCGCACACACCCTGCCGTGGCCTGATTGGACAGAAGGCTCCACATCACTATCAGCGGTGGGAAACCAAACCTGGAGTCACCCCCTGGACTTCCCCACTGCCCCACGCTTGGCGCGTGGTTTTGAAAAAGGTGCACTTCCGACCAGGATCCAAAATGACGTGCGCTGCGGGGTGGGAGGAGCGGCAGAATCGGGGTGGCTGCGTTGTCGCCGCTGGTGTAGTGGGGAGTGCTGCAGGGCCCCGGGAAATTTTCTGCGAGGAGCGTGCATCTAATGGTGAGTGGGGAATCAACTATGGACTTGTGAGATGGCCTGCATGTCCAGCACTTTCAGCTGCAACCTGGAATTCCTTCTTATAATTCAAGTGATAAGCTAAAGGTTTTTCCTTTTCTGCCAGACTATCATTATGTGTTAGTAAGCCTGACTCCATCAAAGTGATGGTTCCAGCCATTCAGAGGCACTTGGTTTTAAATTATGGGCCTTTAGATTAGTCTATTCACTGGTTATTCTTACTCCTTTTCCCATTGGTTAAAAGGACATGCTTGCCAGCCAGTCATAATTCTTCAGTCCACCTGAAATGTTAAATAGGTTCGGTTTGCTGGAGAAATAAAATATTTGTACACTTTTTTGAATTCAATCATTCAGAGAGCTGCAATCCTGCATCTATTTGGAAGCATACATTATGGAGACCACTTTGAAAATGTCCCAAGATCATGTCAATAAATAAGCACTGGTTCTGCCTGAATTGATTTCTGACACTAGCCATGTTTGCATTCTTTCAATTTTTATTATCTTTTTGCCACTTTTCAGAATGTCTTATATAGTTTCAAGTCCAAAACCCATTCTGGTTTTCTTCTCTGTAAAAACTTTCATTAATAGTCTGCCTGCCTATATGAATATCACTCTACTTCTGTTACAAGGTTTTTCTAAAAGGACCAGCTTTGGAATGTTGGTTTAGTCAGGGAGAACTTGTTTGACAATGCAGGAATTTAGACTAAAAAGCAGTCTACATAGTTCCAGATGCTGAACTCCTCTATGATTGGCTACCCAGTTAGTCGCAAAGTAGAGCACCCGAGGGAATAAACTCTGACTCATCAACTGTAATAGTGGGAGGTCTCCAGGGGGCACCTGGGGACTTGCAACCCTACTCAGTAGTGTATCTCAATTATAAAAAATCAAGAACAGCAGACAAGCTTCTCAGAAAGGCAGTTGGCCTGTCATGACAGAGGACCCTTTCTGTGTGCATTAACAGGAAAGTCACTGTGCTCTACAGGTTCTTGGCAGGAAGAAAAAACTAAAGAGACTTGATCAAGCATCTGAGGATATACTTCCCAGAACTGGCTGAGTGTTTTCCAGGTTCTTTGGCCGTAGTTGGTATTTTTTCTTCTAACATTTCACCCACACCTCTGGCTTGCATCTTCAGAGGCATGTCACAGTAAGATGTGTTTCTCTCCGTGGAAGTGTGGAGAAACACGTCTCACCGTGACATGCCTCTGCAGATGCCAGTCATAGATGTGGGCAAAGCATTAGGAGCAAAAACCACCAGAGAACAGCATACAGCGTTCAGACTCAACAGCCAGCTGATTCCGACTGTGAAAGCCTTCAACAGTACTTCATGGAACACTTTGCAACTCCATTAACAGATCTGCAGTGGAGGTTTCCTTTGCAGGTGAGCTGATCGGAGACCAAATGCCTTCTCCGTCCCTTGAGTCATTTTACAAGCTTTCATTTGTCTCTTGATGCCTCTCCCAGCCTTTAATATTTTTATTACCTGGTCACCTGTTCCTCACAAATTAGATCATCTAATTGTCTGTGATATCCATCTAGGGAGTTTAAGACAAGACTATTTCTCTGACCTTAACAGTTACTTTTCCTCTGAAGCAAAGTGGGAAAGCAAAGGGGCCCCACCTCAACTAGAGGTTTCCTCCAAACCAAATAATTTGAACTACTGTATAACATCTGGTCTTGAGAGGGGCATTTTGGGGAGTCCTGTGGCGAGGGAGAGAGAAAGGTGCAAGCTTATGGTGCAGTGACTATGCAGCTGACCTAGGAATAATGGAGTGATTTCTGCAATTACGGTAACTCTTTTCATATTTTTATCCTGCCCTTCCTCCACAAGGCTCAGAGTGACATATAAGGTTCTCTCCTCCTCCAGTCTATGCCATATAAAACTGATCTGCCTCACAGGGTCGTTGTATGGAGTTTCACCAAATAGTTGATAATGAAGCACTCCTAAGTGTTATATAAGGGCTAAGATATTCGAATGGTAGGAGTCAACTTACAGGGATATCACACACGGACTAGAGCAGGGGTGTCCAACTCTGGCGCCCCAGATGTTCATGGATTACAATTCCCATCAGTCCCATCAGCCACTTGGCCATACTGGCAGGGACTGATGGGAATCGTAGTCCATGAACATCTGGGGTGCCAGAGTTGGACACCCCTGGACTAGAGTTTCCAACCTCCAGATGGGGCCTGGAGTTCTCCCAGTATTATAGCTCATCTCCAGGCTATAGCGAAAAGTTCCTCTGAAAAAAATGGCAGTTTTGGAGGGCACACTCTAGCACAGGTATCAAACTTGCACACTCCAGATGTTATGGACTACAGTTCCCATCATCCCCTGCCAGCATGATGATGGGAACTGTAGTCTGTAGCATCTGGAGGGCCACAAGTTTGACACCTATGTGAGTCTATGGCATCACATCTCTGATGGGCTCCTTCCACTCCCAAACTCCACCCTGCCTAGACATCATCCCCCAAACCTCCAGGAATTTCCAGAACCAGAGCTGACTTCCCCAGTTGCCAGTCTGGGCTATAGGGACCAATGTTTGTACCTGTATGGAGCTGCTTTACATACATTTTCTTTTAAAATTTCCATCTTTGGCAGAACCGCTTCTCTTTTACAAAATGAAGTGGGGAAGGGCATACAAGTTAAACATTAGAGAATGGCTCCAGTGTTGAACAAAAAGACAGCTGAGGTCTCAAGAGGACGAATGAAGGAAATGCAAGTTAAACATTAGACGGCGGCTCCAGCACTAAACAAGAAGGCGGCTCTGAGTTCTTAGGAGGTAGAGTGAGTCTATCAGCTGCCTTGGCATTTTGGAGACTTGAGCAGCAGGCCTTCTATGATGGCTTCATGGCTTGGCCCCTTGATCTGGTTTGCAATATTGAAACTGTGCTTTGGGTTCTCTGTCTCCAGTGTATCTTGGGAAGCCAGACGCTCTCTATTACAGAAGGAAGTGAGTAGTTGCTCCTATTTTGCTGCAGGGAAGCTCTCACTTAATCACCCAGTGGTGATCAGTGCTTGCCACAGCAACTGAGCAGGCAGCTACTTGTAAGCCTGTTTCCCTTACTTATCAGCCTTCCTGGGGCAATTCTTCAAGGTGCTGCTCTTTTTTGAGTGATTTCTCAAAACTTTCTTGCTGAGCGCAGCCTGAATCACCAGTTTTCTTCTACCCGCATTTCTGCTCCTATCTGACATGACTGTTCCAGGTTCTTATCAATTGGTGACCTCTCCCTTCCTCCAGTATTACCTGTTTAAAACCTCACCTAGGTGTTCTGTACACTAGCTAGCACATCTGTTGAGGCGTAGTTTTTGGTAGCAATATGTAGGGTTGTCAGCCTGCTCCAAGTGGTTGCTGGATATCTCCAGGAATTACAGTTGGTCGCTAAGCAACAGAGATAAGTTCCCCTAGACAAACTGGCAGCTTTGGAAGTTCGTCTCTACAGCCTTATGCCCTGATAAAGTTCCTCCCCTCCCCTAACCCCACCACCCCCATGCTCCATCCCCAAAAGCTCTAGGAATTTCCTAACGTAGAGATGGCAACCCAAAGCATATATAATTATTATGGCTCTTGCATGTCCCCTTTAGAAGCAGTGGTGGGAAGGAGGGCTATGTGGGGTTTTCCATCCAGCTGAGGATCCAGTCCACAAGAGAGCTGTGCCATTCCAGACAGCAGGCAGCTGTTGTGGATGAACAGCTGGCGATGACCACCCCCCACCAATGTGTCCTCATCAACCTGCTTCCAGATGCCAAGTGCCGCTTTGCGGATTACAGCACTGCCTTCGTAACTGATGCTTTAGTAGAGGGCCTGCCTGTTAAAAGTGAAGGACTTTGTGCTGCCTCTCGACCACAGACTTCAGAGGGGGACTTGATCACAGACAGATAGAGGGGTCAAGACACTGGGCATCCTTTCTCTACTGCTCTGACACTATCGCTTTGTTGTGCAGATTGTTACTCTTAGGCAGAGGCATATGGGGGCCATATGGTGTCTGGAGGCAAAAACCCCTCTAGGCGCCCCCCTTGCGCGGAGCCCAGCTTACACACAAGCAAGTGCTTACTTGTGAGTAAGAGCCGGGGCCAGCCCCTCTTCCAGGTCCAGCAGCCAAGGCGCAAGTTTCTCTCGTGAAGAGGAGCTCTTCCCTGCCCGACTTTCTCTCGTGCTACGACAGCTGGGTCAGGAAGAGCAGCTGGAGCCCAACTGGGAGGAAGTGGGCCTTACTCACGAATAAGTGCTTACTTTTAAAAGTGCTTACTCACAAGGAAGAGCTCGGCCAGCCCCTCTTCCTGGCCCAGCAGCCGGGATGTGAGAGAAACGCGCGCAGCGTGGGGGGGCTGATTTTGCGCCCCCCACGTGACCAGATTAGTTGTGCCCGGGGACATGGGTAACCTATTTTCTTAAAGTGTAGACATTGGCATCATGAACCATGGCTCTCATAATGGATCCTGATGCCAATGTCAACAGTTAAAGGACTATATTGGAGCCTTTTGGAGTGAAAATTGAGCAATATTAACTTTAAGAAAATAGGTTTACTCCTAGAGGAGAAAGAAAAAACCTTACATGAATTATAAAGGCATGAAAAAGAATAATCGAAATAAAAAACAAATCCGAAGGTTTTACAGCCAAACAGCCTACATGCTCACCTGTTGAACTATATTAATAACGCTTAGAGTTGTTACCGAGATAAGAAAGATAGAACTGTATTCCAATTTATTATTGGTTGAAATATTACTCATTTTGTGAGTAGAAGTACACATTGGTGTAATTACTTTGGTCATACCTTGCCAAAAGGCTGGAAAAATATGGCAGTACATATTGGAATGATCATGTAGCATATTTACTTATCTGGAGCAAGGATGAGCTTAATCGTAATAGTATTCTTGATGCTTCTGACACTGCATGTTCAATCATTGAAGAGCAATGTTATTAGTGTTTGCATCTTTGGGTTTTTTATGAAGGAAATGTGGTGTAGAAGGTTGCAATCTCCAAGGAGAGATCTTGAACCCTCTTTTTTTATCAGGGTGTGTTCTCCCTTCTGTAGGTGAGCTGCACATACCTAGGGTACAGAGAGGGGGGGCATCAATCAAATTAACATCACAAATGCCATCTCAGTGAGGCATGCTTCATCAGTCATGCAAAAACCCAGCTGAAGAAGGCACCTCCCACAAAAGCAGTGGTTTTCAACCTGGGGGTCGCGACCCTTTTGGGGGTCCAACAACCCTTTCACAGGGGTCGCCTAAGACCATCAGAAAACGGTCTTTTTATAGGGTGCTGTGTGGTGGTTTCCGGTCTTTTTATATTTTATATATACCAATTTTATGGTTGGGGGTCACCACAACGTGAGGAACTGTATTAAAGGGTCGCAGCATTAGGAAGGTTGAGAACCACTGCACAAGAGGGTAGACAGTGCTGAAGGAGATGCGTAAAGGGTAAATAGGGAAACTGAGCCAAGTGGCCACCTCTGGTCTCCCATCAGGCAGAGGTCTCTGGCCCGGCAATAATGCCCCAATTCCCCCCAAAAGGGCCACCAACAGGGGTGAGGGTATCATTTCATCCTCACTGACACCTGGAAAGGCGCAAGAGGTATCCGTAACAGGATCATGTTAACATTTCATGTAGGAACCAGGTGATGATGATATCCAAACATTCTCACTGCCAGATGCCCCAGGGAGGTACGGACAAGCGCAAAAGGCAGAAAACACTTCCCAACATGAAAACACAGCTCTTCTCAAGTGCATGCGCCAGCACCCAACCCAAACGTGGTGTTTCTCCACTACACTGATGCACTGGCCCAAAAACAGCAAACCTGGACATCAGTGGCACCACCCAGCAGGCAGACGCAATTAGCCAGCTA
Source organism: Sphaerodactylus townsendi (assembly GCF_021028975.2). Classification (NCBI taxonomy): domain Eukaryota; kingdom Metazoa; phylum Chordata; class Lepidosauria; order Squamata; family Sphaerodactylidae; genus Sphaerodactylus; species Sphaerodactylus townsendi. Next base: position 26,164,118 of record NC_059425.1, on the reverse strand, counting down.
TTCTTGTGCCCCTGCCCGGAAAGGAGGTGGCATTAGTTGTCTCTCCTCATGTATATGTGCTGGCAACCAATGCGAGAGTGTAGCTTCAGAGCTAGGCCATCAAAACTCAAGCCATCAAAAGTTGAGAGTTATTTGCCACCCTGCAGCAAATGTTGGGGGGAAAGGCGAGGGAAATCCGGGGAAAGGGGCGTGGGTGATTCTCCTGATGCCCCTGGAGAAAAAAGCTTTGGAACAAAACGCTGTAAACCTACAGGGAGTCATTAGTGTGTAAATGGCCCTTTCCCCCCCTGATAAGCGCCTGCAATGCACCCAAGCCTGGCCAGTACGTTTACAAGGGTGTGGTTCTGTACAAGAAGCGTGCGGGTTTGGGTGTAGACTCTGAGCTTTTGTTCAAAAAGAAGCCACAACTTTCTAGCCCTTAAGGCTATATTCGAACACGTGTGGGAGGTGGCTGCAGAAAGATGTTAAGTGTGCTGGCCAGCCTCCTAATTCCTTTCCTGACTAGCAAAAGAAAAAAATGATGCAAAGGGAGCTAAAAATAGGAACATTTGTATTATGTATGCAGATAGCAAAATACAGATATATTTTTTCTTGGTAATCTGGACAGAGTCCATGCAGCTCTGTCCTTGCACACCTACCCTCCCAAATCCATTTGGTACATTTCCTCCTCATGAGCATTGTATAGGTCCATTTTACATTTCTGGGTCAATCAGGTGGAAACTGAGGAAACCATTGCACAATGGGGATAAACGAACGATGAGTAGTGGCTCTGAAGCACAAGGCAGGAGGCAGGCTTTGGTTATACTGTATTGCAATGAAGGTCTGATTGACAAGCGGCTTCTCTAAGGGCAAATGGGAAGGGGTGATCATGGGAAATGTAGTCCTTGTAAACCTTTGCCTTTAACATCTCCTGCAGGGTGCAGTGGAAACTGTGTAGGACAATTGCACAGCAGGGTTTTGAAGGAAATGCATGCTTTTTTCAACTTAAAATATGATATTTTGAGCTGGGAGCCTTTTTGCATGTGCAGAGTGCCTTTCTGATGAGAAGCACTCTAAAATTATTAATATGATAGTACAATGTTTCTGAAATTGCTTTATAATCCTCTTATTGAAAGTAGGAAAGTAGGGACTTTCCAGCACAGACCCACTCCTGTGCTGATATCTCTTTTGCTGTTGTGGACAGTCTCGAGGTTGGAGGGCATCAGGAGGATGAATGCTATGCTTTAGAAGTGACCCCTTCCTTGGGTGATGGACCAATATCCTATTATAATGAGGATACCCCTCTGCAGTTGGGGGGAGGTGGGCTTTTGGTAGTGGGTGATTTGATTATTAGGAATACAGAGATTGGAGTCTGTCTGTGAAAGGCATTTTGACTTCATGGTAACTTGCATGCCTGGTGTGAAAGTTGTTGTAGACATCACATGCTATCATCGTCTAGCAAGATTGACAGTCCTGGGGAGGAGTCAGCAACCATGGTGCATGTTGGCATCATTGACATTGAGAAATGTAGTTGTGTGGCCCTGGAGGAGAAATGTAAGTTACTAGGCAGACAATTAAAGGCCAGGACTTCAAAGGTAGCATTTTGAGAACCGCTATTGGTTCCATACTCAGGGCTATCTAGACAGGCACAGATCAGAGGTCTCAATGTGCGGATGAGAAAATGGCAATGGCATATCTAGGGGAAGTCAGAGGGGCATACGACCCAGGTGCTATTTGCCTATGTCATGTGGGGGTGCATTTTGGCCACCTCACTCCCTCTTCCCCCATGCCCAGCCCCTGTCCGTGCCTGGCAAGACACTGGGAGCTGAGATGCGATGCCGCTCACAGGGGCACAGGAAAGCTAGGTGTACTTTGCACCTAGCTCCTTCATGTGTCTGTGGCGCTGTGTCTGAGCCCCCAGTGGCTTGCCTGTTAGAACATAAGAACTAGCCTGCTGGATCAGACCAGAGTCCATCTAGTCCAGCTCTCTGCTACTCGCAGTGGCCCACCAGGTGCCTTTGGGAGCTCACATGCAGGATGTGAAAGCAATGGCCTTCTGCTGCTGCTGCTCCTGTGCACCTGGTCTGCTAAGGCATTTGCAATCTCAGATCAAGGAGGATCAAGATTGGTAGATAGATCGACTTCTCCTCCATAAATCTGTCCAAGCCCTTTTTAAAGCTATCCAGGCCATCACCACCTCCTGTGGCAGCATATTCCTAGCTTTCCTCCGTCCCTCTGAGTGGCACTGTGGCTGCTGGCTGGCAAACACTGGAGGGGGGGGGGAGCATGTTCAGACAGACCCCTCTTAGAGTCAAAGTCCAAGAATTAAGATGTGGCATCCATCTTGGTGTGATCTGCCTATGATACTAAAATGTGACTGGTAGGGCGTTTTCAGAAAATGCCCTCCCCCCTGTTGCTGTGAGCCAGCAGGCCAACAGAGAAGTCTAATAGATGTTTGTTAAAATATATTAAATATACATTCTTTTGCACTGTGCTTAACTCTTAACAATAGAAAAATATGCATATAAACCTCAAAATATACATTGATATCTAAAAACATGCAACATATTACAAAAAATACCACAGATAATCACAAGATCTCACTTAAGATCATACACATATATGAACTTTGTAGGACTCACAATATAAACCTTAAATATCTGTGGGAATACCATTAGGTTTTTGTGTGTGTGTGAGAAACTAGAACCATCTGGTTTCTGTTTTTTTGTAGGACCGATATAAAACATACTGGGCTGTAAATAAGGCTTTGTATACTAATATTAGGTCTATGAGTGTGTGGGATATTTACTGACCTCTGAAAAAGATCCAGTGGGATTGAAACATGTCAAATCTTCTTGGGATAGATTTTGGGATGATTATCTTTGATCCTACCAATTGAGGTCTTGTGGTTATTTTTGGTTATTTTGTGATATGTTATGTGTTTTCAGATATTGATATATATTTTCTATTGAGATTTGTATGTGTCATTTTCTATTGTTAAGAATTAAGCACAATCTCCCAATCCCTGAACAACACAATCTCCCAATCCCTCCCCATTCCTCCATGCCCTTTCCCAGCCCCCCAACAGGTGGGTACTGGGCAGGCACCCTGCCCTGCTAGAATCCCTTTTATTCAGTCATTAAATGGGCTTGACTGCTAGTTTAACATATTTTAACAGACACTGATTGAACTTCTCAACCTCTTTGGTTCCTAGCCTGTTTTGTAGGTTGGGTCTGGATCCCTCCCCCCCTTCTTTAGCTGCTGACTGATTTGGGTCACCAGCGAAAGACTGACCCTAATTCTGCTGAGCCACCTTCTTAAGGATACCAACTTGAGTGGCAGCTACAAATTTCTACTCATACAAGTTAAAATCATATTTATGATAATATACGCATGGTCTATCGTGTTTCTGATATAAACCAACTAAAGTAGATTGATTGACCAGTGGCCACTCTTCACGTATCCTCCTTTTTATTGCCTGTGTTGACTGATTGATTGCAACATTTCCATATCAGCTGTCTGAAAATTGCTGTGGGTTCAGCTTGGTACATTTTTGCTTAATGATAGATGTCTTGTTGGTGAGGGAGCAAGCTTGTTTTCTGCTGCTCCAGAGACTAGGACCAGGATTAATGGTTCAAGGTGAAGGAAAAGAGATTCCACCTAAACATCAGGAAAAACATCCTGACAGTAAGGGCTGTTCAACAGTGGAATGTACTGCCTAGGAGTGTGGTGGAGTCTCCTTCTCTGGAGGTTTTTAAAGAGAGGCTGGATGGCCATCTGACAGGAGTGCTTTAAATGTGTGTTCCTGCATTGCAGGGGGTTGGACTGGATGGCCCTTGGGGTCTCTTCTAACTCTTTGTTTCTATGATTCTATACACAGAAGGCAGTTTCTTGAACTCTACCTAAGTCAATAAAATATATCACCTTAAACTATCTTTTGTATCTCAGTCACCTCATTGCTGCAGTCTGCTATCTTTATTAGATCTTGTTGTACCTATGATATTTTACAGTAAAGATTCAAGATAGTAGCAAGCAAACAACCACTTATTCTTATGAATCTTGTAAAAGGCAATCTCCCTCTTTCTGTGAATGCTGTTATTTGCAGGCAGCAAAAATAACTTTAAAAACTTTCCTTCTAATGTTTTTTTCTCTTGGGGAAGACAGGTGGCATTTAAGGTGTTCCGTGGGAATAATTATCTGGCTGAGATTTGCAATATCAGAGGTCATGACTGAATATGTTCATTATACAAGAGAGGTGTTAACATTATCTCAGAAAAACGGAATGCTCCAACCACCACCTTGACAAGGTGGCTGGCTGGTTCCAGGAGGGAGCCAGTGCGAGAGAGGGGCGCACCCTCATTCCCCCATCTGGCCACTGAGCTCCATGGCAGCAGTCTGGTTCGTTAATGTGCCCACTGTCCTCACCTGTATGCCTGGCCTTCTTTGGGGTGTCACCAAGCCCAGGGGAGAAGCGGGCAGGAGAAGCCTGAGCAGAGGTCTGACGCCCCACCAAGTAGCTTTTATCTAATTAATCAATGACCTCCAAAGCATCCTCTCATTAACAGCCTTGCTCAGGTCATGCAAACTGAGGGCTTTGGATTCCTTTGTAGGGTCAATCACCTCTTTTCCTACTGTCTTCAAAGTTTCCTAGCATTATTGTCTTTTCCAGTGAGTTGATCCAGGGACTAAAGCATAATTGATTCAGTTTAGTCAGTTTACTAGACAAAGCTTTTCTTGGGCCGTACTTTATTAGGCTGTGAAGAAGCATGAGGTGTGTTTGGTGTTTCCTGTGGCGTAACACCAAGGGGGTGAGGGATGGGGGTGACGCACCAGGCGTGTGCCCCTGTGGAGGCGTAGCAAGGGCATTCCAGGGGCGTGGTGGGGATGTTCTGGGGTGGGGTGGACAGGGTGTGGCAGGGGCACAGGGCGTACGCGTGCCCCAAGCAGTTCCCCCTCGCTCTGCCCCTGGGTGTTTCCCATGTCAAAATGATGATCCTCTGAAGATGCCAGCTACAGATGCAGGCGAAACGTCAGGAGAGAATGCTGCTAGAACACGGCTATACAGCCTGGAAACCACACAGCACCCAGATGTTTGCTGTAATTTTAAAGTATGAGAAAGGGCTAAGCTGAAAAACTTTCACCTTAGGTTGAATTTTTATGTGTGCAGAGGGTTGAGGGCATATCCAAACATTAAATAGATAAAATGTAAAAGCATAATTATTCTTTAAATAATTTAGAGGTCAACATCATTTATTCTATCAACATAATTAATTCTATCATTTAAAAGAGTTGTTGATTAAATACATACCGTATATACCGGCGTATAAGACGACTGGGCGTATAAGACGACCCCTCCACTTTTCCAGTTAAAATATACAGTTTGGGATATACTCGCCATATAAGAGTACCCGGCGTATAAGACGACCCCACACTTTACAGATGATTTCCCAGGGTTCAAAAGTAGTCTTATACGCCAGTATATACAGTATATATAAAGAAAAAAGTATGTAATACAGTATATGCATTTTGTACTCCCCCCCCCCCCTGTTGAAAAAATGTAGATCAAGCTCTGGGCATGGCTCCTATATTTTTAAACAGCTGTATCACAACAACAGGCACAAGTTTAACAGAGAATTTTTTTTTCCTGATTGCTGCTGCTCTGCCCAAGAGCTGAACCTGTTGAATGCCTGCCTGTCATAGTGCTGTTAAACTCACAAGAGAGCATTTATCTTAAGAAGAAAATAATACATTTGATGGTAAAGTAACATTGTTACCTAGGGAGTCATCTTCATTAACAATGTGCTTAGGTATAATGATTGTCCCAAGGAAAGGAAATGCAGTTCAGATTCTTGTTTTGACGCTGCCTTGGTAATGCTGCAATTGTATTTTTACAGGCCCTTGCTCAGCATAACAGACTACACAAGGATTTTCCACCATGTCCTGAAGCTTCTTCCTTTTTATATTTTTGTCCACCTTCCAGCTGTAAGAAGAGTTCTGAAGAACTCAAAAGCTTGCACACTTTTATGTGTCTGATCTCTGCCCCAATTAGTACTTGGATGGGAGACCACCCAGAAAATCCAGGATTGTTACATAGGCAATAGCAATTCACTTCTGAATTACTCTTGCCATAAATTGGCGGCAACTTGGTGGAAAAAAGTTGAAAAGTACTCATACTATGTAGTTTGTTTACTTTGCTCCTGTGTTTTTAATAACATCTGGATGTGCCTACATTAACAGGTAACAATGTTTAATTTGATGAGCAAAACTTCCTCTGCAGATGGGGATGTGTCAATCAAGCTTTTCTCATGGGCATAAAAGTAGGCCAGGTGAGTTTTTTCCTCTTCCTGGTCAGCTGTAATCTGCCTAGGGGCCCTAGGGTCACAAATTGGGATAGTTTCAATTGTTCAACTGGGAAATGTGATATGATGGTGCATTTGTTTCTAGTACTAGAAATCCCATACATTGGACTGAACAGATATGTAAATTGGGATTTTATCCCCCCTTCCCCCTGAAAATATTTGATTGGCCATGTAGAAAAGGCAGTCTGTTTTGTATGAATGAACGCCTTTGATGCATGCCAATGCTCTGGGAGGGCTGTCTAGCCAGAAGAACGACCTGCACACAAAGCACAATTCATTTTTGCTGTCATGCAATATGGTGGTCACAACTGTATGTCATTTTTTAAAACGATCAGGCAGAGCTGTGGAAGGTTTCTTCGCCCAGGTACGGTAGCTAGGCGGAGTCTCCCAAGTGGAGAAAAATACAACTGTACTCCAACAACCCTCGGGCGGCTGCCAAAAATTTATTCCAGCATCAGCTTTTGTGAGTCAGACCTCACTTCATTAGATGCATGAAGTGTATATTCATCAGGCCCTGAAAAGCAAATGGGGGGAGGGGAAACAGAAGAAAGGCCCGTTCAAAACGAGATCCAACAAACGTCGTGGAAGCGCCTCTGAACTCCTGATTTGTTTGCCTGCAACGGACAAACGCAGCCACGCCACCCATCTGGCATTATGTCCCGATTCACCGGCAGTTTTGCCTCCGAAGACAGCTGTCCTGTTTATGCCCCAATTGAGAGTTTTCCACCAATTGTGGTCCCTGCACGAGTTACAACTCCGGCGCAGTGTCACTTAGCGCGTCGCAACGTTCATTCTGCTTTTTCTCTGCGCTTGCAACCGGCTGCCGGTTTCAACACTTTTTCAGTCAATGGGAGCCGGCCGGGGGCGGGGTGATGGCACAAAGAAACCCTTCCGACGTTGCCGTGCTGCGGCATTTTGCAAAAGGCAGGTAATCGGGAAGAAAAGCGCGCAGTGGTTCAAATGCACCGCACTTGCAAGCTCTGCTCTCCCCCAGCTTCGAAGGGCTCCCTAGAGAGGAATGTATATATAGTGGGGGGAATCCTACATTTGTACGTGTTTAGGTACAGAAGGGGTTGCAGAATTCTGCTTCTTTTTGATGCGTGCATTTCAGCTGAGTAAGACGCACACGGAGAGACAAAGGCAGATTGTGCAGACGGGCGCGCGCACACCCCTACTTTCCACCCAGCCCCCTTTTCCCTTTGCTGACACACATGCACGTTGCTGGCTCTGCTCCCCTCCCCCGGCCGCGGCCGCATTTCCCTCTCCGCTCGCTTCCAAATAAGGCGTAGTGCGAGCCGAGCGCTCGAGCGCCTCCCTGCTCGCAGCCTCGTTTCGCCTTATATGGGCATCCCAGAGCGTCTGCAGCCAGGGGCAGCGCCTGGCACACGGGCGCCCCCCTGCTGCCGTGGCCGGGCAGTGCAACGGAGGCTGGAGAAACAGAAAGGAAAACGAGGGAGAGGGGGCGGGGGGAGGCTTGCAACCGGCTGGTATCTTCGTAACTGCAAAGTAATGCGGGGGTGGCGATGGGATTACTCACCAGGGCCCGCTCCGTTGTGCATGGATGCAACCTCAACAGTTCTGGGACCCTCTGTGAATAGTGCTGCTTAGCAAGCTAGACAACTTGCGAGTTTTATAGCATCTTTGTTCATGTGTGGTAGAATGCTATGTCTAGGAAATATATATGACCTCTCTTGCTTCTGTGCGGGCCACTGACCTGCTTTGTGGTGGCCCCCTCTGTGGTCATATTAACCCCTTCCTGTTCTCTTCCATAACCCTGGGATGCCCAGCTGTACCAGTGCCCATTACTGTAACACTGCTTCTCAAACTGGTTTGAGACCCAAATGTGGGTTACAATTACATTATCAGTTAGGAAATTCCTGACGAGGGGGGGGGTTGGGGTTGGAGTCTGGATAGGGCAGAAGTCAGGGGAGAGAGGGCCCATGGCTCAGTGGTAGAGCATCTGCTTTGCATACAGAAAGTCTCACCTTCAGTCCCTGGCATCCCCAGTTGAAAATGGTGAGAGACCTGAGAACCTGAAGAGCCACTGCCTATTGTTGGAATTTACCAACCAGAGAAGTGACTAACTCACTGATTAAAAGGGCAAAAAGTAAAAAGTTTATTGGGAACTACATTTAGGATGGGAAAGAGTGTGGTGTAGCATGTTGCTATCTTGCTAGCTAGGAAGACTCTCTGCAACTAACTTCTGAGAGGCAAGACCTGACAGTATCAGTCTAAGGACAGACAAGAGGTGACACAAAAGGACAGAGGGGTCACTAACTTTGCAGTCCTCTCTAGCTGACCACTTACCTGCCCCTTGCTGGGTCTTCTCAATTCCTTTGCTGTTAGACATTGCTATATCAAACATTTATCTGAGTAGACAGTACTGAGTAAACACTTATCTGAGCAGATAATAATGCTGTACCAAGGGTCAGATTCAGTAAAAGACAGCTTCCTGTGTTTGATCATGGAGTCAGCTCAGCAAGGCTGTGACATCATGGAGTCCACTGTCCAATGGGAGAACAGGTCTCTGTTGTCTGGAGAGCAGTTGTAATCCTGGGAGAATTCCAGGATCCACCTGGAGCTTGGCAATGCGAGTTGCAACCCTCTTGGAAATGAATAGGAGGCCAGGTAGAGCAGTGTTGGCGGCTCTGGTAGGTTGGATGCTAAATTGATCTTGCCTCTGCAGAACTGCCCAAGTAAGCCTTGAAATGTAGCCTGTTGCTCAGTCATGCTGTTTCCTTATACATGCTCAAGCTGTAAAACGAAAAAGAGAAACTTTTTCAAGTGTTAATTGATGTGAGATCCTAGTGTTTTTAAGTTGGGGAAGAGTAATGTGGAGTACAAATTTAGCAGTGGGTGCCACTTCATAATACAGCTTCAACGCTGCATTTTAAGGGTGCCCTCTCCTTCTCTTTGTTTTTATCCTCCTCTACATCTTGGGTCCCTAACATCTTGGGACCCTCCATTCCCCCCTCTTGGGAGGGTTATAATGTGGTTTTAATGGACGCTGATATGTACTGTACGCTGTATTTTAAGGGTCTACTTATAATTAATTTATTTATATTCTGTATTCTGTGTGTTTTATTGTTGTGTATTTTTGTTGTGCACCGCCCAGAACCTTTCGGGGAGGGGTGGTATATAAATTTAATAAAGAAAGAATCCTTAGGAGAGTGGAAGATTGGGTCAAGCAAGCAGAAGTAATAGGACCGGAGCAAATTGGATTCACTAAAAATAAATCAACACTGGATCATGTAACAGTTTTAGCACACTTAGCTAACAAAAGTATAACTCATAATAACCGTAAACTGTTTGCAGCCTTCCTGGATTTAAAAGGGGCATTTGACTCCATATCTAGAGCCCTACTGTGGAGAAAATTGGACGCTACACATGGACCTCCTAGACTACTCTGCTCTCTTATAAAACAGCTACACACTTGGGTAATCTAGCTGCAGAATAAGTGAGCCGCAACAAGGACCCGCCTACAGGAAAAATTACTCATCACTAAACCAGAGGGCCTCAAACAAGGCTGTACATTGGCCCCCACTTTGTTCAATTATATTCCTTAGTGATCTAGTGCCAACCCTCCAGAAGGCCAAACTGGGCATGTTCCCAATCCAAGCACTAAACACGCCCATACTGTATGCTGACACTCTGTCTTCTTCCCACACTAAAGTTGGTCTCACCTTGGGAAATTGCTGTGCTGAATATTGTAAGAGGAACGAACTGTAATTAACTCATGAAAACCAGTGGCCATTGGTCTTCGCTAGAAGACCCCTAGTCATACATTGGACCATCAATAACAGACCCATAGAACAAGTTAACCAGTTCAAATATTTTAAGTACAACTCACTAGCAACCTTAATTGGGCAGTACATAGGAAATTAGCACCTGCAGCTAACAACAGTGCCCTAGCAATTCAGCTTTTCACCTGTGGGCCACCTGTATATACTCATCCGCATTGAAGGTGTTCAATGCTAAATGGCTCTCAGTTCTAAGGGAGCAATCCTATTTGATCGGAGCTATAAAACAAAAAAATATAAACACAGCCTCAGTCCCGCTTTCTTCCACAAAATTATGGGCTTACCCAAATTGTGCTTCATATGCAGCCCTATGTTTAGAACTCGGGCAAATATCATATGCCACGCATGGCCTGGCTGAGAACTGTCAGATAACTGGCTAATGATCCACTATTTGCAGGACACTCCAGTTTGTTACACCTCATGCTTCCCATCTATGCAAATTCTAGGTGGTTTGTCCGAAGTTGAGGGAAAAATCTCAACACTCTTGGCTTTTCATTAGTGTCTTTAGTCCCTCTGCCCCCACCAGAAGCATATATCTGCTTCAAAACTAAGCTATTAGAACAAGAGTATTGGGATATGATAACAGCTATGTAGGGAAAACGTGGTTCCCCTGACCCTGCTTATTCCAATTGAACAAGGGACACATGGCCACCATTTACAGTGGATCACCAACCCTAAATTAAGAAGAGTTTTAACACTGGCCAGATTCAATCTAATGCTCCTCTCTATGCTGCTCTATGGCAGATATCAACAAATTGATATGAGGAGGCTATGTCCATGCAATAAGGGTAATGGTGGAGACACCTCGATCATACCCTCTTTCATTGTGTATGGTTTGCAAAAAATCAGAATGTCACAATCTGCACTTATCCCATTTCTGTATAACAATCTAATCTGATGCTCTTAAGATACCTATATGCTTTTGAACAACACATCCTATTGTGGTAGAATGTAGCAAAATTTCTCATAACAATAATAGACGAGTCTAGATTAGAATACCCAACCAATGTCTATGTATTATGACCACATATAGCCAGCAGTAATTTTTCTAGCTTCTGTCAGTATCCGATGACGTTTAAGTGAGTTAACTTAGCTGAAGGAATGTCCTATAGTTACAGAAGGACCATGTATATATTTTAGTATTTAGTATTTTAGTACCAGTGTCTATAATTGTGAGCAATAATGGGCAAATTTTGTATGCTGATTTTGTATGTTTATTTTATGCCAATAAAGGCTTGTGACTAAAAGAATAAAGAAAGAAAGAAATAAATAATGTTTGAGAACCCCTGAAATGCTTTGTTCTAATGGTTTACGAAGCAGCCTAATTGCTCAGACTAGCCTGATCTTATAAGAACCTGAAAGCTTAGCAGAGTTGGCCACGGTCAATATTTGGATGGGAGACCATCAAAAAAGGAAGGTAATAGCAAACCACCTCAGCTCATCTCTTGACTTGAAAACATTGTGGTCCTGGGGTCATCATAAGTTGGTTATGACTTGATGAAACACAATTATTATTATAGCCTATAATTAAAGCAGTGGTAGCCAAAATGTCGCAGCAAACTTTTGGTGACCCCATCAAGGGGCTTTCAAGGCAAGTGAGAAGTGGAGGTGGTTTGCCACTGCCTTCCTCTGCAGAGCCTTCCTTGATAATGACTCTTCTAAGAATTAAGCCCTGCTTAATTTCTGACAAGAGCTATACCACACCACCTTCCCTCCCAAGCCAACCTTTAATGAGAACTATTCCTGAACAATGAAAAATATACTGAGCTACTTGCCCTGCCCTGCATGTGATCATGTCTTGTTCAGTCCTGACAGCAGAACATGAATTAGGAAGAAGCCAAGTCATGAAGTTATCAGCAAAGCAGCACAGAGGAAAAAATCCAATCAACTAGCCAAGCTTAGGCTCATTCCGCACATGCAGAATAATGCACTTTCAAACTGCTTTCAGTGCTCTTTGAAGCTGTGCGGAATGGCAAAATCCACTTGCAAACAGTTGTGAAAGTGGTTTGGAAACGCATTATTTTGCGTGTGCGGAAGGGGCCTTAGAGAAGATTTTTTTGCAAGCTTTTTCTGCAAGACACACAAGCCACTCTGCAGTGCTGGGGGCTCATGAGCTACTTGTTGAGACCCCCAAGGTAAATACAAGAAAGCAACTTACTTCATTTTCCTCTCCTCTATCCTCACAATATCCCCCTGTGAAGTAGGTTAGGCTAACAGTGTGCAGCTGATCTAAGGTCATTCTGTGAGCTTAGACCTCCCTAGATCAGTGATAGCGAATCTTTTCGAGACCGAGTGCCCAAATTGCAACCCCAAACCCACTTATTTATCTCAAAGTGCCAACACGGCAATTTAACCTGAATACTGAGGTTTCAGTTTAGAAAAAAATGGTTGGCTCTGAGGCGTGTGTTACTCAGGAGTGAGCTTGGTGGTAGTCGGTGGCTTTGCTTTGAAGCAACCGTGTAAACTCATCGGACGGGTGAATCACGACCCTAGAAGGGTTTACTCAGAAGCAGGCCCCATTGCCAGCAACCGAGCTTACTCCCAGGTAAAGGATCATGCTTTAGTTCTTTGCATGAACATCAGTGGGGTTTAGCAGCGCTTAACAGGGTTACCTACACTGCTTCTACTACCTATACTAGGTCTTAGGTTTAACACTAATAATCGAGCCCAGCAGCCCAGGCCAGCCTAGATGTGTGGGGTGGTGGGGGCGATTTCCCCCCTACATGACGAACTCTGTTTGCGCGTGCCCACAGAGAGGGCTCTGAGTGCCACCTCTGGCACCTGTGCCATAGGTTCGCCACCACTGCCCTAGATCCTAGTCCATTTCTCTAACCACTATACCACTCTGACTCTCTTTTCATTCTTTGTTGTTCACTGCTTTGCCACACTAAACAAGCAGTGTATTGCTTCTTCCTATGTGCAGTGGACTATTTGATTTGCTGAAGTTTTGCAAATGTGTAATATCCCATCCCCCAATACCTCCTGTACTGGAACACTGCCTATCCAGCCAGTGCTACAGCACTCTCCTGAATGTATTGCTTAGACAGCTCTCATTATTCGTAAAGCATTTATTCTTTAGGTTGCCAAGGTTTTTTTTTTTCCTGGCAAGGCTCCCATGCCTTTAACTGGCATGTGACAAGTCAAAATTCTGCAGGGGCTGCATTTGTCAGCATTCCAACAATGCAGGAATGGAAATAACCTCACCTGCTGATTTCTGTTTTTCTTGTGGCTGTTAACACAAAAGCCATGCCAGAAAGCAAGCTGACATCTCTTAAGAACGCTTCAACCCTTTGGGATTTTCCAATGCTGGACAATCTCATAAAGGTTCACTGTATTCATCTGGAGCACTGTTTTCATTGCTGATCAATCAACAGGAAACAGTACACATTCTGTAAGAAAAGAAACAAAAAGGGCTACCTCACCAAGAACACTCCCTGTTTTGGAAAAAAAACCCAAATATGCTGCATTTCCATTTCCATGTAGCTGGATTCTGTGGAGACTCTTCAGAAAACAGCAACTTAAGATACTCTGCCGAAAGCCTGAGAGACAACATTCCTATCTTAACTATCCTCTGCTAACAAAAGCCATGACATAGTTTGGGGGGATGAGAGTGGAGGAATTGGCTAGTAGTCCTGACCTAAAAATCAGGAATTGTTAAAACCATTGTTCATAATGCCTCAGATATCAATGAACAGATGACGAAGATACTTCATAATTTGACAAAAGAGAAGAAGAGAATTCTGGGCATTTTGTCAAACATCCTGGCACAATTTTCTCTGAAGGGTAACATACCATCACATTCTTCTTAAAATATCAAGACAAATAAATCCACAACAGTCAGTAGTTTGCAGAATTTGTGATTGGTCTGCCTGCTTCAATATACCTATATAGTGGAGTTGTTTGTAACAGTCTGAAAAGAACTGTCTTCCAGCCTCTTTACCCCAATCTCACTTCCAGTTTCATAAAATCTTGCCTTCTGGTTGTCTGGAAACATTCCCAGCTCACCAAAGATGACAAAGTAAATAGCTATTTAAAAATCTGTATTAATATGTATTCATTTAGGGTTTGGCGTTTGAAGTTGTAATTTATCCATCGAAAAAGCAGCCAGATGCATAGGTGAACCAGTTCTGAGTTCTTAAAAGGGGAAGATCTTTGTTCAATATAACGTCATCATACACTCTGAGTAGAAGTGCATAGGGGGAAATATATCACAGCATGAAAGGACTGTTGCAGTACTAAGAAAGGAAATAAAACTCATGAGGCTCATGTAAGCTTTAGAGCAGGGATGTCAAACTCATTTGTTATGAGGGCCAGATATGACATAAATGTGACTTGGTCAGGCTAGGCCCTGGGGAGGGGATAGCTGCCTCATCTAACCTCAGAATGGCATTGGGGGGGTACCTGAACTGGGGATCCCACAGTGGGGTGGGATGGCTGCCTTGAGAGGGCTTATCAGGCCTATGAGCCAGCTGAGGTAACCCCCTCTTTCTCTGGCCTGGTGAGCTGGGTTCGCCAGGCCAGATTGGGAGTGAGGGGGATTACCTCAACTGGTTTGCAGGCCTGATAAGCCCCCTCAAGGGGCCAGATTCAGCCCTGGACTGCATGTTTGACACCCCTGCTTTAGAATCACAAATGTTATCTTAGGATGGATTCAAACCTGCTGGAATTTAATAAAACACAGACTGGCCAGGGCACCCTCCACTGCATACTTTCCCTTGTTCCTGGTCCCAGCTTAAGCACTTCTGACAGGGTCTTCAGGTCTTTAACCCTTCTGGCCCCAACTGGGTGGGTGTCCCCTTGCCCTATCATTAGGTTGGGGTGCAGTCCCATGCGGCTCACTCTGCCTCGTTCTCTCCAAAACTTTGAGTGCATGTCTCAACTTTTAAGGCTCAACACAGGTTAACCAGTTCTACCTTGTCCCTTCTTAGCAGTTGGTCAACACATCTCCTCTCAGCCAGTAATTTAAACAGTGAATAGCCCCTTTCGCAGCAGAGTGGGGTCTGAGTCTCCTATCCTGAGACTCTTGCCATCTCAGCTTCTCCAAAAATCAACAGTGTGGCTTGCAATACAAAACGATCTAAACATTTCACGATATAGACCAACATTTCACATCCAAGAATTCCCTAACAGAAAAAAGGGGCATTCAGTGAGAATATATTTTTTGGTTAACAGGATTCCTGAGCAATGTACAAAGGGACATTCCAAGAAACAAGGAAATTGCTTGCTGTGAATTACTTTTGTATCCGAGCAATTACAGCGTTAATACACAACCTTTACATAGATTTGTTACAGCAGCAAGGGTAGCAATAAAATTGAAGCCACAAAATTCAAATTGAAGATAGAATAAAGTTTAATGCAGTCGAACAGAGTTTCGTTCGGTAGAGAGTGAAGTCAGCAGCCGCTCAGTGGTACACCGGCACGCAGACGCAATACACACTGAGCACCAGGCAACGCAGAAGGCCAAGACTGGCAAAGGGCACTGAACATAGAAGAATACAGACTTCTTATAGTAATTTTAGAGGTTACATCATACACTGAATTATACAATAATAATACAGGGCCATCAAGGGCCATGAAGCTTCTTCTTCCGAGACGTCCAGGTCTTATCTTTGGTGAGGAAACACCTCCAGATAGTTGTCCTTATGATAACACAGATGTTTGCCTGCTGGCTCTTATGCATATTTACCTTGACGTTCCACCCTGTATTTGACTGTTAATGGGTATTTCTAAATTTACAGTTTTGAGAGAGGCTTTCAGTATGGCTCAGTGATTATATTAGTCTTTGGTGATTTTTCCCAAACTAGGAGGAAATTACTTAACATAAATTCTGCCATCAGCAGTGGGTTTCTTCTGGGTGTGTGTGACAATTACATGGGGCTATGTCAAAATGCAAAATGGGTTTGCTTGATTCATTAACTGTCTGCATCCTGTCTCTCTAGGTCAGGGGTAGGGAACCTTTAACACTCAAAGAGCCATTTGGACCCGTTTTCCATGGGAAAAGAAAACACTTGGAGCTGCAAATAATTTTTGACATTTAAAATAAAGATAACACTGTATATATTGGGTTTTTTTACCTTTTAGTCCGCTCATTCTGAGAAGCGCATGGATGTGTCCACCCTGCTGCCTGCAGGGCGGGCAAGGATGAGGCCACGGGCCAAGGCATTCTCAGCCTGGCCACCCCAGGAGGCACCCGCCCCGCCCAACAGGGCAGGCAGGGCCAAGGCGCCATGCCGGCCGCCTGCGAGTTGAGGCGCCTCAGCCTCTGGGCTGCTTGCAGGGCGGGCAAGGATGGGGCCGGCGGCTTGGCTCGTGGAGCCGCAGTGCAAGGGCAGAAGAGCCGCATGCGGGTCTCGAGCCGCAGGTTCCCTACCCCTGCTCTAGGTCCACCTTTAGCATAATCTAATCTTTTGTGTCAGCAAGCTTGTAACGTAGACAGTGGTTTAAGGGAATAATACATTTTACAGCAGGGAGAGAAAAACCTTTACAGCAAACCAGAATAAAACCTAAATTTTACTAACACTATATGTCTGTCAAAACTATATTAAAAACAAAATAATTATTAACTGTCCCTCTGGCTACAGATTCAGGTATATCCTCTCGACATCACTTCAGCTGTCACATTCTCCCGCCAAGAACATGCCAAGTGAGTCTCAAATCCAAGTTCCCTCAGGCTATTGCTCAACATATTAGCTTCTGGTTGATTTTCTGGGCAGGCTGCTGCCACACCAAATGGGAACAATTTATCTGTTGCAAAGCATTCATTCTATATTGTGGAGTAAGACCAATTAAACCTATACTCTTATGTATACAACAGATGGTTTTACTGGGAGTGCAAGGTACTAAAAAAGAGATATCTTCCACAGTGAGACAGTAGGAGAAGTATTAATAGGACTCAGATGACCTATCTTCTGAACCTTGCATTCCTTTTTAAAATCTAATCAAACAGAAGAAAATCAAGCATGCCAAATCATTATGGAAAGAGCCAGAATTAGCAGTAGCAGGAAAAAATTAACCTTGTTTCTGCGAGGTTATCTCAAATAGCATGAACTATTTGAAACGCAGATTCCAGCCAAAGACCAGGCCTCATATTTTAGTAAGGGCTTTAGATCTCAATTAGGCTCTGCTCAGGTGGGTACATTACATCTACAGAGTACTACTCCAGATGCTGTAAAACCTTCAACCTGCTCTGGTCTGAGAGGCTGAGATTACAGGCTTAATCAACTCATTAGCAGATGGAAAATCTCCTGGAGAAGATTTGATTCTCCCAGACCTATACAAAGCTTTTCCATCATGGTGGATGTCTGTGCTGGCTATGGTTTTTACACAAATTAATGAAACAGGTTTAATCCCTCTGCGCTGGAAATTAAGTATTGCTGTCCCCATTCACAAGAGAGGAGACCACAGAATTAAAGGCCAATACGCCTTGTCAGACACAGCAGCCAAAATGTAGAGTAAGTATCTACTGATTAAGTTAGAAAACTGGGTGGTTGAGAACCACACTATCAATCAGCATCAGGCAGGATTTAGCAAGGGCTTCTGTGATGCTGATCACTGCCAGATCAGCTGGCCTTCTCAGGTATTAAGGGCCCAACAAAAGTGCTGTATGTAGCATTTGTTGACTTCACTGCAGCATTCAGTTCCATTAACAGGAATTGCCTTTGGCAAAAGTTAACAGATCTTAATAGGAATAGGTGACAACAATTATTGCTGCAGCACCTGCGTGCAGACACTTGTACCCACATTAGAATGGAAAGATCTGGTTCTGTAACTAATAAAATACCTGTAAATAACATTGTTGAAAGGCCCTCCGGTCTGCAGTCTGTTCCACCTATTCTTGGAGATATCGATATCAATCTCTCTATATGCAGACAATATGGCTATTATCTCTCTTAAATAAATTCTAATTTTCATGTTTGTAGATATATTTTACAAAGTGTCAAATTAATTTATATGTTTTGCAATGGCCACAGAGGAAATAAACTCAATTGTGGAGTAATTCTGTTCCCACTGCAGCAGCTTGCGACTCAGAACTGCATGAGCACCACCACCAGGCCTCTCTCTGATGCGTTGGCCACCAGGATAAATGGTTCCTGGAAGTCAGGTGCCTGCAGGACATATTTTGCAAGAAGCTTGGCTTCAAGTGTCTCAAAAACCTTTGGACTTATCTCAAACTACTTGTCTGACTGGTATTTCCAAGATAAATCAGCTAAAAGTGGCAGCAATCTCACCATACTTCTTCACAAAACTGATCTACCATCCTGAGAAAAGACTGCACTTGTTTCTTGGTATGTGGTCTAGGCCAATTTTCACTCTCTTCTACGTTGGACACAGTTGACTATATTTTTCTCTGCCCCACCCTGTGTCCAAATACACAACCTTGGCTTGCTCAGTCTGGCACATGTGAGCTAGAAATTGCAAGGCTGTCTTCATGTACACCCCTCACCCAGGTTACACAGTGCTTGTAACACAAGAGGTCCACAGTGGTGCAGGTTTCTAGTTTTCAGGGTTCTAGTGAGAGCAAGACCAACCATGCACACTGCTGATTACATTTATGAAGCATGCTGGTTTATTAAGTCCAATGTCACATTACGCTACTAGAGCTGCTTGCAAAAGGAGGTGCGAAAGTGCAGCCCAACACCAGCAGCAGGCAGACTGGGAACAGAGTTTGCACAAACTGATCACAGCCCATGGATACCATTATGCTGTCTGACATATTCCCTGCACATGTTCCATTTGCTTCTTGCCCAAAGCAAATAACCAATCCTGGTTTTTCTCACTGGAGCAGGAGGTGTTTCAGAACAGTCCAGGAGACATCATATTTGTTTCTGCTGGGATTACCCATTTGAAAATAGCCACCTCCATCAGAGGAGGATGCTTCATTCAAAATCTGCTAGCGGTCGGCAGAACCTTCCAATGTTTTGTGATTGGACTCAGCCAATGGCTGCTATTTTGTGATTGCCCCCTACAAGACAGCCATTTTGTGATGGTATCAACTACCTGTTCTCAAAATTCCAAAAGTGCCCACAGGTTGAACAATTTGTGGATTCTCACATCAAATTATCAACATATCAGCAAGCCACACAAGCAGGCAATTCCCCTAAAGCCTTTTTTTGTGGCAATAGTTACAGGACACATGGAAGGAAGTACTTCCGTACACTGTACCATAATTAACTAATGATATTCAGTGCCACAGGAGATTATAATGGCCACCAGCTCAAGCGGCTGTTAAAATGTTAGACAAATCCATGAAGGAGAGCCTAGGCATGGTGCTTAGCCATAGTAGCTATTGGATCTGTCCGTTCAGAGGCAAATATCTTTGAATGTCGCATCCTGCGGAGGACTGCTGCCTGTGACATCTTACTGGTTGCTTTTGAAAACATGGTGATGCAATTCAGAGGAAATTCTCAATCCCCAGGGATAATTGATTTTGTTTAGGATTAAACTCTTGCAGAAAGTTAGACAGTTATTTGGGGAAGCACAGAGCATCTAGGAGCATGTGCAGAATATAATTTCCTCAGCTTTTACAACTCCCTCCCCAGGGAGATTTATCTGTCTCTCTTTATTTCACCAGCAGGGGAAGACTTTTTTGTTTCTTTTGGCTTACCTCCAATAATAGTTATTTTTCCTTCTTCCTGTTTCTAATGTTGTTTGTTTATGTGTTTTTATTTAAATTATTTTATAATCTTAAATGTGTTTTAATTGTTCAAATGCTTTAAATGTTGCTGCCTTGAAGACCCTGGTCGGGTGGAAAGGCGCTATCAAAACATTTTAAATAAAACAAATAAATTGAAACAGAGAATCTAGGGGGGCATTTGATGGAGTGCAAGGTGGTAATATTGTGGGACAAACTGTACTGCCTGTTTTGGACACAGAAATACAATGTCTGTTTTAGATTGTAAGGCAGAAAAGCCAGGGTCAAAGGCCAGGGTTGGCAGCTGCTGTTGCAGAGTATACGCCTCAGACATCTGGTGTTTATCAAGCCAGAATAGATAAGTTCTATCTTTGAATAGGGTCTGTGTTTTTTGTCTGTTTAGACCAATTATCTGTCTTGTTAGAACTGTTACCTTATATTGAGTAACCAATCAGTATGAGCCTCGAACTTCTAGGTTGTGGGAAAATGTATAAGAAAGAGTGTCTTTGTTCTTTCTCTCTTGAGACGTGTTTTGGGCGTAGCCCTGGTGTCTCCAATTCTTATTGCAATAAAAAGCTGCTTCACGAGACCAACTGTGTCTGGACAAGCTTTTATTTGTCTAACAATATAAGTGGGAGGCCATTTGATGGAAGCTAGAGAAAGACTCAGGTGGTTGAAGTTAAGACCTTGTTTACTGATTTGAGCTAATTAGGATACTATTCTGCACAGATAAAGATTTTTTTAAAGCCTGAATGGGGTTATGGGAGAATCTCCTGGAATTTCCTTTTCCTTTGTTTTCAAAACAGGAAACAGCCTTTCTGTGGCTGAACAATCTAGGCTCTAGATTGTTTACACAGGCTGGTCAAAATAGGCATATTCTTTTAAAGAAAAGTCCATACTTGTTCTCCACACTTTTATCCCTAAAGGTCACACTTTTCCTCTGGAGAATATTGGCTATCAACAAGAACTTCAGCTGCAGAGAATTCCTATCCCCTTCGTTATAGAACTAAAGTTCCCATGGTTCTTTGGGAAGAAGAGACATTGGAGAACCATTTTAAGAATCTGTGCAGTAGTTATGCCTCCCTTGAGTGTCACTTGCTTCTTGGAGAGGACAGAATGAGTTGAAGTAGATCAAAGGGTGTCAGATTTTGCACCAGGCTCCATTTTCCCTAGCTACGCATCTGACCTGAATGAATATAAATATTAGGGGAAGTATATTTAAGTAAGCTTCAGCAGGGAAGCTTTGTTGGTCTGTAGTAGTACAACAAAATTCAAGTCCAGTGGCACCTTGAAGAACATTTGCCTGTTACATTGAAGGGACAGCAGAAGCCAGGATGCAGAGGTATAACTCTTTGTAACCTGATCTGAATATAAAGGCGACAGATCTTGATTCTAATTTTTATTTGGTGAATTGAGCTTTGATCCACAAAAGTTTGTAGTGGGGAAAATGCTGATGGTCTTTAAGGTATTACTGGACTCAACTTTTGATCTGTATTTTAAAAAGGATCTGCAGAAATTGATCAATAATCGGACAATGTCCCTGTAAAGCCAATGATTCAGCTCAGGGTGTTTATTTTTTTCTTCCCGAACAGATCAGGATAAAAGTGGGTCAAACAGGAAAAAACCACACCCAGCTAACTCGCTGGAGGGTGGGTGCGGCTCCCCTTTACGGTTGCAGCTGGGCGCGGAAACTTGAGCCGATCAAACTAAGAACAGTTTCACGACCCGCCTTTCTTTTACTTGGTCTGTGGTTCCTTCCTGCCGCCAGGGGGCGCAGCGCGCATGCCTAAACTATAGCCGAAGCCCGCTCTACTCTATTCATATTCGAAGCGCAGCCATAGGTGACTCTATGGTAAGAATGTCCGACAAGTTCCGGGTTAAAGGGGGCTAGGCGGAAGCAGGGTGTTCCCGACTTCAAATCATGCCGAAGCCTCCTCGAGAATTCCCAAATCCTTTATTCAAACGTTGGTTGGAAGAGTGGCGTGACCAGGCCGGCGAGCGTGGCCGCTTTAGGCTGCAACGGACCTATGAAAGGGTAGGCAGGTCACGTCCCTTGTGAAATCTTCATTCTCTTCTTAACTTGCCTCGATCATTCTTATTTTAGTTCAGTCTCATTAGTGCGCCGCCTCTTTCTAATAGACCACACGTCTTATAAAAGATTATCCCTCTTTGTTCAAAAATACTGACACCCTTTTGGGTCCTTTGCAGCTTCTCAGGTTAAATTCCTCCCTTTTAGCTGAACGGTTTGCTCCCACCACCCCTCACTTTAGGGATAAACCACATGTTCTTTAAAGGGAAATCCTATTCTGGTTATTATGCTTCGCGGAATAGGTTGTATCCACGAGTGTATTTGAATCTCCCCTGACTGGACTGCCATTTTCCTGTCTTTCTGCATCAAAGTTTGCAAATGAAACAGATTTCTGTGGTGTGTGGCACAGCCAGCGCAGAGATTGGGCCAATCTGAGCAGACTTAATCTGACACCCTGCTGGTGGCTGCTGTTGTTTTCCAGAGGTCAGCATGATGGTACAGTAGGAAAGCCATTGAATTGGCAGGCATGAACCTGCCTGCTTTGGTTACAGGGTGTCAGTTACTTCTGCAGCCTAGGTGTTGGTTGGAGGAAATACTACTGATTTTTCCTTCCCCCTTTAACACTCATTTTACTCCTTGTTAAAGAAACTGAAAAATGGCGAGCGGCTGAGTAAGGTTTTCTTTGTCCTGGCTCACACCAACAGGCGCTGAGCTCCCTCCTCAAGTATCCACTCCCTCTGCACAGTGGGCGTGAGGCTCGGATTCTGCAGTACTTTGGTGAGCACATTTGCCGCCAGTTAGATGAGCAGCT
Source organism: Sphaerodactylus townsendi (assembly GCF_021028975.2). Lineage (NCBI taxonomy): Eukaryota > Metazoa > Chordata > Lepidosauria > Squamata > Sphaerodactylidae > Sphaerodactylus > Sphaerodactylus townsendi. The sequence continues at coordinate 26,141,509 of NC_059425.1, read as the reverse complement.
GGAGAAGCACCGCCATGCACAGGAGGGTATGTCATTAGCAGGTGGGGGTGTTGAAAGCGTATGTGTGATCAGATATATACAAAGATCTGTAGATGTTCTGTTCTTCTAAGATTCAGCCCAGAATTTGTTATGTGGTGTACTGGTGGTGTCAGGATGGACCCCTTGGCTCATCCCCCCTCCCCCTTTCAGCCTTCCAGGATCAGAGCTCATCTCTGTGGCGAGCTCACTAGATGGCCTCCTGTGAGCCTTTAAGTCTTGGTCCCCCATTTACTAAATGGAGGGTAATGATCCTGGCTTTAAAGGATTGTTGTAAGGTTTGCAGGAGGATAACTCTGTGAAGGGAGATGGCTTTGGTCACCTTGGTTGAAGGCCTATCCAGAGCTAGAAAGGGGAAATACAGCCCTGCTAGTTCTGCTGGATCTCTCAGTGGCCTTCAGTAGTATCAACCATGGTACACTACTGAGCCGTTTTCCAGCTCTGGGTCTAAGGGGTACTGTGTTCAGTGATTCAAATACTATATGGGGGTTACTCCTGGAAAGTAGTATTGGGGAGTTTCTGCTTTGCCCCATAGCCATTGGCCCGTGGGGTTCTTCAGGGTTCGATCTTATTCCCCATGTTATTTTGTAATATCTGTATGATGATACCACAGGGGAAGGTCTTCAGGAAGTCTGGGCTACAGAGTCACCAATTCCAAGGATTTGGATTTTTAGTTTGTCAGCTGTACCCATTCCTTGTTCAGCCAAATCTAGCCATAGTGATCCATGCCTTAGTTAGATGTAGACTGGACTTCTGCAATGCACTCTACTTGGGCCAGCTATGAAGAGCATTCAGAAGCTGCAGCTAGTATAGAATGCTGCGGCTAGACTCCTGGTCAAGACCATCTTGAGGGAACATATGGCCTCAATACTGACTATGGATCCACTCTCAAGCCCAATTCAAGGTATTGTTTTTCACCTTTAAAGCCCTACATGGCTTGGAACCAAGATATCTGAAAGACCCGTATGTTCCTGCCTGGGAATTAAGATCACAGGGCAAGACCCTATTGATTGTCCCACCTAACAAAAGAGGCTCCTGTGGTACGCACAAGAAAGGACCTTTTTAGTGGTAGCCCCATGATTATGGTATCATAGAATCATAATTAGAAGGGATCATATATTCCCAAGTCCCTCAGCCTTTCCTCATAAGGCTTGGTCTTCAGGCCCCTCATCATCTTCATAGATCTCTGTACCTGCTCCTTTCTATTAAGGCCTCCAGAACTGCACACAGAACTGCAGAAGTGCTCCCTGTGCAGCCTCACCAGCGCAGTATACAGCAGGACTATGACATCTTGTGATTTGTATGCTATGCTTCTGTTGATAGACCTTAAGATTACATTAGCCTTTTTTGTGGCTGCATCACACTGGTTGCTGAGCCCCAAGATCTTGTTGACATACCCTGCTACCCAGGGAGGTGTGTGTGGTTCCATCTCTTTCAATCTTCAGGAGGCCGTTGAAGACAGTTTTATTTAGAACTGCATTTGACTGATTGGCAGTCCTGATTGAGATTTTAAATTGAATTATTTTATGTGTTTTTTATCTTTGTTTTTTAAGCCACCCTGGCAAATAATTTTAATGAATGAATGAATGAATGATAAATAAAAGTGCTGTAACCATTATAAAGGTGCTGGTTGAATTTTTTTTATTAATTTCAGATCTGGTGGCCCCAACTACCTCTGGGAGTGGGCAAGAAGACGGCCCTCCCAGCAACAGAGATGTACTGGCCAGTGACGTTCCATTCCTGCCTGCCCCTTTTTCTACCAAGCCTGACCAGCTTCAAGGACAGCAGTTAAAGGTAAGAATGTGATGTGTTTTCACCGTGTCCTTTGTTCTAACTTTTGTTTCGGTTAGCAAAGTTGTCTTGAGTGGTTGTACAGTGAATCAGTGCTAGCTTTATTCCCAGTTGAAAATTCTTCCTGATCACTGGAACAAAACACTTAATTTTTGAAAAAGTAGACTGTAACAGATTGTTGTGTAAGCCAGAAGTTTATGTCCTGCATGTAACGCAAACATAAGCAATTGCCTCGCTTTCTCTTTGCAAGTCCATTCCTTAGACATCAAATGTCTGAGGGGCACAGCCATAGAGGTAAGAAAATACAAGTGTCACACTACTTTGACTACCTGGTACCAAAGTAGACCTGTGATGCAGATAGGGAAATTGCATTTGCTTTGTATCTCTGTGATATTCTGTATTTGCTACTGATTGCCACCCAAAGGTGCAGGTTCAGTTTAAAAACGGCAATATAGATCAAAACTGTATTGGTAACTTGGCTGTGACTCTTGACTGCCCAGAACTTTACTGGTGCCTTAAAAAAATTGCCACTCAGAGCAGGCTGGGAGGCTCTTTGTTAACTTTTTCACCGGCTCCTGTTCTTCTTATCCCCAATGAATTCTGCAGACATTACAAGGAGTTAAAACTTATCTTTAAGATTAATCTACTGAGGTTTGCTGATTAAGCTGATGCTGACATCACAGAAGCAGCCTGGATTTTGTTTCCTGTTTAGAAGAAACTGATTTTCTGTACCCATGTCAATCTGGATGAGCTTTATTAGGAGCAAGGCAGGGGGAAACACTACCTGTTGATTCTCCTCCTTGATCTCTAAGTGGCTTTTGGTACCATAGACCATTGTATTTGGCTGGACCGGTTCCAGGGAACGGGGTTGGGGAACACTGTGTTAACAGTAGTTCTCCTCCTACCTTCTGGGTCAGATCCAGAAGATTGTAATTGGGGGGCGGGGTTGTTCTTACAGTCCTGGGAGCTGCTTTCTGGAGTTCCCCCAAGCCCAGTCCGTCCCCTACACTATTCACGAGAGCTAGCGTGGTATAGTGGTTAAGAACAGGTGGATTCTAATGTGGAGAACCAAGTTGGATTCCTCACTCCTCCACCTGAGTGGCGGAGGCTTATCTGGTAAACCAGGTGTGTTTCCGCACTCCTACACATTCCTGCTGGGAGATGTTGGGCTAGTCACAGTTCTCTCAGTCTCACCTACCTCACAAGGTGTCTGAGAGGAAGGGAAAGGAGCTTGTAAGCCACCTTGAGTCTCCTTACAGGAGAGAAAGGTGTGGTATAAATACAAACTCTTCTTCAGCATCTACATGAAGCTGCTGGGTAAGGTGATCAGGAGATTTGGAGTCAAGTGTCATCAGTATGCAGATGATACCCAGCTCTGTCTCTCCATTTTATCAGTGTTAGGAGAGGCGCACCATGTGCTGGACCATTGCCTGAAAGCAGGTACGGATGAGGACCAACAAACCAAGGCTGAATTCAGACAAAACAGAGGTTCTCTGTGTTCCAGTCTCCCAAGTCCATGAAATCATAGAGCACCTGATTCTGGATGGGATTATATTGCCCCAGAAGGACTAGCGTGAGATCTGGGGGTGCTCTTGGATTAATCGCTGTCCTTTGAGGTTTGGGTGATGGCAACGAGGAACTCCCTGCAGCTCTGTCGGTTATGCCAGCTCCACCGTTTTTGAACAAAGGGGACCTGGCCACAGTGTTACATCCTCTGGAAATCTCTCGATTGGACTACTGTAAAGCACTCTACATAGGGCTTTCCTTGAAGATGGACTGGAAGCTGGAACTGGTGCCGCATGCTGTTAGCTGGTATATCTGACTGGACACACATTGCCCCAGTCCCTAAGGAACTGCGCTGGTTCCCAATTAACTCCTGGGCCCAATTCAAGGTGTTAATCTTGACACACAAACCTGTAAATGGCTTGAGCCTTGCCAACCTGAAGGAGCCTCTGCGCCCATGTGTACTTGCCTGGGCACTGAGGTCACGGGGAAGGCATCTCTGGGGGTACCTCCCCCTACCAAGGAGCAGGGCGCAGGGTCATGCAGCAGGAAGTGATTGCCCCTAGGCTCTGGAATAGCCTCCCCTTGGGGATTTGCCATGCACCTACCCTTTCTGGGTTTAGACACATGGCGAAGTCCTTTGCCCAGGCATTCAGCCTCCCTGGAAATCCCCTCTACACCTTCTGGTCTGGGGGATGGGGGAGTGGGGATTGGAGCGATTTTAATACTATTTTTATTGTTTGAATTGTTATATTTATGATGTTTTTATTGTGGTTTTTTTGTTGCTTCAAACCTGTGTAAGTCGCTTAGAGACACTTGTATAAGGCAGGGTATAACTGTTTATAAATAAAATTAAATTTTAAAAAAATGACAATTACCAAGTAAATGCCACAAGAGAGAATTTTGCAGAGCGGTGAGAAGACCTCCTGGGAAGAGTCCCTAAAGGGAGCACACCTCATTCTTTGTGCTTTTAGAAAACCAAGTCTGTGTCACACCGACGTGCCCGTGGATACTTCCCTGCTCAACGGTCTGGGGCCTGTGCCGTGTTGGTGGCTCTTTACCAGGACAGCACTGTAAGTTACAGGCAGCTTAAAATCTCAAGAAAGGCACGTGGTTATTGGGACAAGGGAGGGTGACCTCATTTTCTAGACTCCCTGTGTCCAGCGTAATACCAGCGTGAATTTGCGGGATTTTGAGTTCTGGACTCCATTGTGTCCAGCGTAAATTATGGGGATTTTGAGTTCAGAACTTCTGGGTTTCCCAGTGGGGCTGCAGAGGCTGGCAGGAGAGAGGGCTGAGTCGACACAATTCTGCAAAAACAAGCTAAAAATCTCTGCTGTAATTTTGTGCCTTTCCCAGAATCCTCACACTCGTGGATACCTGACAAAGTCAGAGCTTCAGCGAGCAGCCCAGCCGCTGTGTGATAAATCTTTCTTTCTGGTGAGTCTCCGCATGTCCTTATCACCTGGAGCGAACATGCACTTGTGAAGCAACTTTGGTCACCCCTGCTGTGTGACCCTAGAACACCTTATTTTGCCTTTCTCTCTGTTCCTTGATATTCTCTGTTCATCATTCACCTTTCCTTTAAAGAAAAAGAATAGTTTGGCTTTATATCCCACCTCTCCTGTAAGGAGACTCAAGGTAGCTTACAAGCTCCTTTCCCTTCCTCTCCCCACAACAGACTCCTTGTGAGGTAGGCAAGGCTGAGAGAATTCAGAGAACCGTGAATAGCCCAACATCTCTTAGCCGAATGTGTAGGAGTGCGGAAACACATCTGGTTCACCAGATAAGCCTCCGCCACTCAGGTGGAGGAGTAGGGAATCAAATCCGGTTCTCCAGAGCTGCTCTTAACCACGCTGACTCTCAAAGAAGAATACTCCTTATCCATAGTCAAATCAAAATTGATGATAAAATAAATGTTTTTTGAGGAGCGGCTAAAAGCCGAGGGCAGCGCTTTTACGTAAGTCTCTTTCTACCACTGGTGTTTTTATACAGAATAAAGACATTCAAATTAATAGCCAAATCTATAGTGCTTATGTTAATTTTTTTCATTCTTGTAGGCTGGTCCTGGAAGTAAGATCACTGCCTGGTCTGCAGTCAGCACTTTGATTCGCAAGGAGCTGGTCCTCAAGACCAACATCCCAGCTAGGTGAGGCTTTCTGCTACAGAATCCCTATCAATCAAATGTAGTTGGTTTATGAGCTTCTTGCATAACTTGTTATTGTGTCCCCAAGCTACATTCACAAGTGCTTGAAATGTTGCATTAAAAAAAACCCTTCCCCCCATGGAACTCTCCAGATTCTTGAAGAGTCACTGGCATTCCAGCAATCCTTGCCATGTTTTGGGTACCAGTCATCACATCTGTGTGGATCAGTGGGGCCCATGATTAAATTGTGGGGTGGATCGACTTGCCATCAATCTAGGGGAGGGGGTCTGCAACCTGCTGCTCTCCAGATGTTCATGGACTACAAATCCCATCAATTGGCCATGCTGGCAAGGGCTGATGGGATTTGTAGTCCATGAACATCTGGAGAGCTGCAGGTTGCAGACCTCTGATCTAGGGGAACCCATGTGTCTGTGTGCTGTTGTTCCTAGTGGACTCTGCTGTGCGGCATATTGTAACAGAGTTTGTTGCTTGGGATTGGAGGAGGTGAGGAACAGCATTCAAAATGAGGTACAAGAGGGATGGAGTCTTGTTGGACCCGAGCGGAGGCAGCTTTGAGTCATTTACTTCCTTTGGCAGGTATTCGCTAACAGAATCCGGGCTAACGTTGGCCAAAGAGTTGTCGTCTTTGGGGAAACTGCCTCTTTCGCAGGATAATGACCTCAGCCACCCAGCTACTGGAACTGAAGAGCCTTTGGTGGATTCAGAGGGAGATGATGGGCGGGTCTCAGGTCAAGACACCTCTCCTGCGTGAGTGGCCTCCCTGCTCCCCAAGCTGCAGGCAACTACCCCTCTCCACAGGGGAGGAGTTTTTCTCCTCAGGTTCAGTTGAATGACAGGGGTGATATAATTGCCAGAGCGTGTCTGTTGAGGTAAAGACTATGACTGGCCCCAGTGAAGGGATAGTTTGCTGCTTCTTGGCTCCTGAGCCATTCTGGGTGTTGGCCATTCCTTGTACTTACTGACCTGTATGAAACGTCCCAGCCATACTGAGTCTTAGGAACACAATTCCTGTGGTAAGGAAGAGAAATGCTATGCCAAGATCTTGCAAGATGAGATCTCTAGAACAGGGGAAGTTCACCCCTCCAGGTAAACTTGCTGGATTTTTCTTTCTTTCCGCAGGGAACGCAGTGGGGAGCCGAGGCCAGAGGTGTTTAAACCCCAGTTTACCTTTCATCCAGGACACTTTGATGTGGTTTTGTGTGTGGATTTCATTGAAACAACAGGGTGAGCAGCTGCTCTGTCGAAGTGGGATTGGTTGTCTGGAGAAACTGGTGATTAGATGTAGGGTATATTTGCAGGATCAAACTCTAGTTTGTTGTGGATTCAGTCACTGATCACATTTCAGAGTTTCTTCATTGCCTTCCTGTCTGACGGAGGAGAGAAGCTGTGATTTGTGTCAGTTATTTTTTGAAAAACCCTTAATTCTGTCTGTTGTGGGTTTTCTGGGCTGCACGGCTGTGGTCTGGTAGTTTTAGCTGCTAACATTTCACCTGCATCTATGGCCACTCCACACTTTGCCTCAGAGAGAAACACAACTTACCATGACATGACTCTGAAAATGCCACCCATAGATTTGGGCAAAATGTTAGGACAGTGGTTCTCAACCTGGGGGTCAAACGACCCTTTCACAGGGGTCGCCTAAGACTCTCTGCATCAGTGTTCTCCATCTGTAAAATGGATAAATGTTAGGGTTGGGGGGGTCACCACAACTTGAGGAACTGTATTAAGGGGTCGTGGCATTAGGAAGGTTGAGAACCACTGTGTTAGGAGATAAAATGGCCAGGCCGTGGTCACACAGCCAGTTAATTCCGGCCAAAAAATCCTTTGACAATATATTAATACTGCAGCATTGGCCTGTCTAGAATAGATAGAATACTATTGTGGTTTCTGAGGGTTACTGTTCTTTTATGTTTTGTTTTACAGCTGCTTCTCTTATCAGTTTAATAGGTTATTTTGATTTCACTTATAGCAGCTGTTGCTTTCCTGAACTGGCCCTCAGTGATCACTTCTTGTTCTTCACTTTGGGCCAAAGCAGTTCCTCACTTAATTTGTTTTCTTCTCCTTCTTTTGTTTTGTTACGTTCATAATTGTAATTGTGGTGGGCAGTGAGCGAACAGCTTCTGCTAACGGGTGTGGCTGAAGCGACCTAGAACTCCCTCATTGTGAAGGCTGGGACGGGTATTTCAGAATAACAACCTTGGGATAAACATTTCCAGATTTCTGGCCACGCAACAAACTCTAAATAGCTGCCTCGCCCTCCCTTTTTCTTTTAGCGGCCCGACGTCCCGCAAGCGAGACTTGGTGAATGAACTCGAGCGAAACGGTGTTCCTTTCAGCATCCGGAAGCTTCATGTTGGAGATTTCCTGTGGGTGGCTAGGGAGAGGAACTCTGCAGGTGGGAGCTGTTTGGATCCTGGATCCTTTTGAAACACATCACTTCATGAGTTTGCAAAGAACTGGAGCCACTTGCTTCTGGAGGTAGTGCTCATTGCCGCAAGCCAGGATGCTGTTTGGGTTTTTTCCCCTTCCAGTTCCCAGCAACCAGCAGCTGACCAGCAGTTTCCCCAGGCCTGCTTGTGTTTCGCAGGTCATACAGATCTCCTGCCTTCCCCATTCTTGTTTCCTGAGGGCAAGCACTGGGCAGCAGGGAGCCTTTCTTGTTAGGCTACATCAGAGCGTGTAATGGTTTTTTAATTTGCTCTTTGTTCTCTGAAGTTCGTAACAACATAATACAGCACACGATAAAATAACAAAAAAAGTAAGCATTTAAACAAATAAAATAAATAATAGGATGTTGTGGGTTTTCTGGGTTACCGTATATACTCATGTATAAGTTGAATTTTTCAGCACATTTTTAATGCCGAAAAAGCTCCCCTCGACTTATATGCGGGTCATTAAAAATTTTTTTGTGTTTTTACTTTGCCGGCCAGCAGGGGCCGCAGTTTTTAGGCTAGCGGCACCAAAATTTCAGGGTCCCCTCAGAAAACACTCCTGATGATAACTGCCAAGTTTGGTAAAGTTTGGTTCAGGGGGTCCAAAGTTATGGACCCCCAAAGGAGGTGCCCCTATTCCCCATTGTTTTCAATGGGAGCTATTAGTAGATGGGGCTACCCTTTCGAGGATCCATAACTTTGGACCCTCTGAACCAAACTTCATCAAACCTAGCTGGTATCATCAGGAGAGTCTCTTTATGATACCAGCCAGGTTTGGTAAAGTTTGGGTCAGGGGATCCAAAGTTATTGACCCCCAAAGGGGGTGCCCCATCCCCCATTGTTTACAATGGAAGCTAATAGTAGTTTTTCCATTTCTGATAATATCCCTCTTAAAATCTAAGTTGGGTTACATTTGGGCATACAGATGATGATGAGGAATCCAGTTTTGAAGGATTTTAACTCTTGTGTTTTAGCTTGGTTGCTGGTTGAGCAAAGGTTTTTGTACTTTTAAACTTATTGTTGATACCATATTGTTCTTGTTGACCCTTTTTTCCACTTACAGAGCCAGTTTACTGTTTTTCTTTGAAATAAATATTCAAAAACATTTAACCTACTGATGCCTCAATTGATGTAATTTTATTGGTATCTATTTTTATTTTTGAAATTTACCAGCAGCTGCTGCATTTCCCACCCTCGACTTATACGCGAGTCAATAAGTTTTCCCATTTTTTGGTGGTAAAATTAGGTGCCTCGACTTATATGCAGGTCGACTTATACACGAGTATATACGGTATATGGCTGTATTCCAGTAGCATTTTCTTTGCCAGCCACAGATGCAGGTCAAACGTCAGGAGAAAATGCTACTGGAACACGGCCATACAACCCACAACACTCCAGTGATTCCAGTCGTAAAAGCCTTTGACAATACAAATTTAAAAAATCATTTTACTACGCTGCTGTTGTTTTCACTAAATCAGCAATCCATAAAAAACTTCTGATCTTAGGCAAAGTTCTATGAATTTTTTTTTCTGGCATGCCATTTCAGAGGAGAGTCCACTGAAAAAGAGCAAGATCTCCCCCCTGTGGCCTGGGAGTGATTGTCATAAAGCACAACAAAGAACCCCTGTTGGGAAATTCAGAGCTGGCTTGTGGGTGTATCTATTGTTATCCTAACCTGCCTTTTGCCTTTCAGGGCAACTACTTACAGCCCAGGAGCTGGTGCTGGACTATGTGGTGGAACGGAAACGGATGCCTGATTTGTGTGGCAGCATCATTGATGGCCGCTTTCATGAGCAGAAGGTGCTGGGTTATGAGGAGGCTGGCAACAGGGCCTTTTGAGGGGCTGGGTGGGATCTGAGATGTCTGGAAGCAGGAAGCCGCCACAGGGCTTGGCCCCAGGACCTGTGTTCAGTGGCCTGCGGAGTTCATTTCCTTCCAAGACTAAATCAGAGTTTGAACACATGTGTAGAATCAGAGTTGGAACAGACCACAAGAACCATCCAGTCCAACCCCCTGCCATGCAGGAACACACAATCAAAGCACTCCTGACAGATGGCCATCCAGCCTCTGTTTAAAAATTTCCAAAGGAGACTCCACCACACTCCTAGGTAGTGCATTCCACTGTCGAATAGCCCTGACAATCAGGAAGTTCTTCCTAATGTTTAAGTGGAATCTCTTTTCCTACCCCTTGAATCCATTGTTCCGTGTCCTACTCTGAGGCAGCAGAACACAAGCTTGCTCCCTCTTCGGCATGTCATCCCTTCAAATATTTAAACATAGCTATCATGTCCCCCCTTAACCTTCGCTTCTCCAGACTAAACATCCCCAACTCCCCAAGCCTCTCTTCGAAGGGCATGGACTCCAGACCTTTTACCATTTTGGTTCTCCTCCTCTCCTCCTTCAAAGCAGAATGCGTGGCTTTCTTGTTCTAACATTTCACCATTGGGAAAAGAGTAAGTGCATGGAGAGATTGCGTGTTTGTGTATACAAGTATGGCTGTCCTTCAGGTAATATTTCCTGATAGGATACTCTGTAGCAGCAAAATAAAATGGGAATCCAGGTCTCACAAAAGCTTATTGTTTATTTATTTTTGTTATTAAATGTATACTTTGTTTTTCTGCCCAATTGGGTCCTAAACAATGATCCTGTGAGGCTGGTGAGGTTGAGCGTTTGTGGCTGGCCCAAGTTCCCCCAGTGGGCTTCCGTGGCAGAGTGGAGATTTGAACTTGGCTGTCCCAGATGCTAGTTCAACACTCTAGCCATTAGGCCAATGTGGTGTGCCACTGTGGAACTAATGAAGCGTGAACTTTTTTCTCCTTGTTTTTCTGTCACGTGCACCACATTTGAGGTTGGTTAGACTGAGACCATGGGACTGGTCACCTGTTGAGCCTGCTTGGCAGAGTGGAGATTCAGTCCTAGTTGTCTCAGAGTGACTCTTTTAACAATTATCCTTTGCTGTCTCACTGACATAAATGTCAAATAAATTCTGTCAGTCTCCGAGGTGACACTGGATTCTTGTTTTATTTTAGAGGCTGCTCAGGAGATTTAGTTGCTTGTATCACACACTAATTACCCAGTCCTAGGCAGATCATAATCCAGTCAACCTCTTTCTTTCCCGCCCTCATCCAGTTCCGTCTGCGGCAGTGTGGCATTTCTCACATCATCTACCTGGTCGAAGACTCTGGCTCTGTGCAACACCTTAGCCTACCTGAAAAGACTCTGCAGCAAGCAATCACTAACACCCAGGTACAAACTCTCCTTTGCCCAGATACCACGCACAGGAGCAGGATATCCTTGTCTTGCTGTGAGGATCTGTCCCAGAATCCACTGCAGCTTTGGATCCCCATCTCCTTTGCAAACCAGCCTCTGCTGTCCCTACCTGCTTGCGTGCAGCTCACATAGGGAGTTGCTGGAACTTCTGGGTAGGGGCCATCTACATCTTACTGATCCAACAATCCTCATTTCTCCCAGGTAGTGGATGGCTTCTTTGTCAAACGCACCTGTGATATTCGGGAATCGGCCGCATACCTGACTATTATGACACGTCAGCTGACTAAGTTGTATGGGGTGAGTGCCAACTGAAGGTATAGAGGGTCCTTACAACACAGAATGGTGAGATACTTAAGACTGTTGTAGGTTATGTTTCTTTTAAAGAAATCTTCAATGAAATGTGTTGAGCAATCTGGTACCTCTGAGTACCAGATTCTACAGAGACCAGCAAGGGGGAGGGTTCTTGCCTTCAGTTGTTCCAAACTTCAGAGGCATGAAGCTGTTCCCTGCTGGAAACAGGATACTTGAACACACAGCTCTTTCATCTGGCCCACCATGACAACTTTTGTGTTCTTAGAGCCAGCGTGGTTGTAGTGTTTAGGAGCAGGGGATTATTTATTTTATTTATTTATTTATTTATGGGATTTCTATACCGCCCAATCCCCAAAGGGCTCTAAACTGGAGGATTGGGTTTGTTTCCCCACTCCTCCACATGACCGGTTGACTCTTGTCTGGTGAACTGGATTTGTTTCCCTGCTTCTACCTGTGCAGCCTGCTGGGTGACCTTGGGCTAGTTACGGTTCTTTCTGAACTCTCTCAGCCCTACCTACCTCAAGGTGTCCGTTGTGGGGAGAAGGGAAAGGAGTTTGTAAGTTGCCTTGAGTCTCCTTACAGGACGGAAAGGTGGAGTGTAAATCCACACTCCTCTTCTTCTTATCTTGCCTCCTTCCCTCAATTCAAGTTGAGTAGGAGCTGGTGGACATTATTCAGAGTTGCTTGTAAGGTGCTCTACACATGCTCAGGAATATTCTTTACCATTTTGCATGCTGATAGTAGCTCTGCAGTGTTTAATTGATCAAAGGTTCTAGTTGCCTAAATGAGAGCCTTCAGTAAAGTGATTAGTGTGTGTATTTTTTTTCCCTTTCTTGTAATATTTTTCATACAAGTGCTTCCAAAATCCACACATGACAAACACTGTCCTAGAAGAGACTTTCCTTCTCCTCTCTTATCAGCAAGGAAGGTAACCAGCTGAGCTGGTATTACATGTGCATTTCCTTCCTTTCACAAATATTTTGCTTTTTTAATGCAAATATATACAGACTTCCACCTTAAGCAAGATATCTTGCAGCATACGAGGATTGCAGTGGAGGCACTTCCCAGCCTGGCTTGAATGCTGGTCCTCCTCTGGCTCAAGTTTTCTTCCCGGTCGAGAGAAATTAAGAGTCGATAAAAGAGCTTTTAATGATGGGCATTAGAAACCAGGGATTGGAAGGGGAAGGGCTGCTGTGGTGCCAGACCCAGGACTGAGAGCGCTCATCCTCTTTTTCCCTAGGACAAAACCCTTCTGAGTTGTACCAAGGAGGAATTGGAACGGGAGCGCCCCTTGCAGCCCAGGAACGACTCCTGCGTGCTCCTGACCTTTGCTGAATTCAACGAGGGAGCTGTGAAGAACAAGGTTGTTGGTCAGGAGAACGAGGGAACACGGGAAGGGGGGGTGCATTTCGAGGGGTTGCAGAGTGGCTCTTGATCAAAACATTGACCCTGGAAATACTGAAAAGAAACAAAAAGCCACCGTTCGTTCTTCCATATCCCCAGTACGCATTGCATCTGTTTATAATTTCAGTTTGAAAATTACTCCCATCATTTTCCCTCCCACGAAGCTTGGGGTGGGCGAGGGTGGGGGGAACTCTCTGTCTTTTACCTTCCAATCCTGGAGGAGAACGTGGGAATATCAGGGCATTTCCACTCATACTTATCCCATTTTCCTCTCCCTACACCTTCAGCCCCAGACAGTGAATGAGGTCTTTGCTCGGCAGCTCATGCAAATCAGCGGCATCAGTGGAGAGAAAGCAGCTGCCATCCTGGAGCAATACAAGACACCAGCCAGGTACCAGAGTTTGTGTGTGTGTGTGCTCTACTTTTACCTTTTCATGCAGGTGCCAGTGGACTAGCGCCCAAGGATGCTCTGCACCAGGGGTCCCCAACCTTTTTAGCCTGCAGGCACATTTGGAATTCTGACACGGCACGGAGGGCGCAGCAACAAAACGGATGCCACAAAATGGTTGCTGCAGGGGAGGCAGAGCCAGTCACGAAATTATTTGCACAGCTTAACTTCAGTGCAGCGCAGATCTTTGTGCTGAGATGGCTGCTGCTGCCAGAGCAACATTTTAAAATGCTTCTTTTTGTTTGTTTGTTTCTTCCTTCTTCGCAGCCAATCAAAATCCTTGCTGGGCAAAAGCTCTGCCTAGCCACGCCCATTTCCTAAAAACACTTGTGCACCTGAAAAGATGTTGGTGGTCTTGTGTTGGGTACCCCTCCTGTATACAGTGCAGAAGAGGGCAACCAAAGGCAACCACAAGGATGCAACACCTTCCTTGCAAAGAACACCTTCTGGTGTTGGTCATGGAAGGAAAGGAAGGCTGGTCTGACTCATAGAGCTCAATCCTGGACTTTTTACCATTGGGGAGTGGGGACCGCTGAGCTGGATGGGTTGATCTAGAAAGACATTTATTTCAGACTTGGTGGGGAAAAAACCCAGCAAGGGAGACCTTCTTCTCCTGCTGAAAAACATTTCCACGTGCCAAGGGAAGCCGCCATGAAAAGTAGCACCACCTCTTTCCTGCCCATAAAAACTTAAGTTCTTAAAAAAAGCAGCTTAAACTTTTTGAGGAAGGCCTGCCATGCTGTATGCCTCACCGCAGGCTTAGTGCCACTGTAGTCCTTTGGAGCAGAGGAGAATGCGGAGGGGATTTTGGGTTGCAAGTGAGTCAGTGTTTTTCCCCCCTCTCTCTGCAGCCTTCTAGCTGCCTACGCCACCTGCAGAACTGCACAGGAGAAAGAGCAGCTTCTCAGCGGCATCAAATGTGGGAAGCTGCAGAGGTGAGCAGTGGGATTGCCTGTGCCCCCCCCATCTCCCCCCCCCCCCAAGTTCTGTGTGTTTCTCTCCAGGCACAATTCAGCAGGAAGTTTCCCTCTGCAAAGGCCAAAGGTTGGGAGGCTTTTGGTGCCAAAAGGGGTCAAAACAGGCCTGGCAGTGAAGAGTTCTGGCCCATGGCTGACTTTTGCTGTGGGGTTTTTGAGGCCTTGACCTGCCGCCTTCCCTATCTGAGACTTGCACCTCTGCAATTGGTTGGGGGTTGTCCTGCTCTCTCCTGTGTGCTCCTGCGGCCGGGAGAAGATGTTGGGCTTTCCCTCTCGCGGCCCCTGATGCCTCCTCTTCTTTCCTTCCCTCTTTTTCCTTTCCAGGAACTTGGGTCCTGCTCTGAGCAAAACCTTGGCCCAGTTGTACTGCACTCCAGGACCCCTGCTTTGAACCCCCAGAACGAGTGCAAATTGTAGGGAGCCCCTGTCTTCTCTCAGCAGCGTACAAGCTGGATCATGGTGACCAAAATTGCTGAAGCGGTTGGTAATTAAAGCAAAGTCCAGCCCAAGCAGATGTGTCAAACACAGGTGCCGAGGGAAGGAGCGGTTGGTTGGCGTGTCTGTTGGAAAACCATGGATGCTTACTAGCCAGAGACCCACTTCTTTGCTAGGGGCTCACAAAGGGGCCGTATGCCCTCGCCTTAGAGGTTTTGGAAAAGAGCTTCTGCGGAGACACTTTAGTGCTAAATTATAGTTTTTCTTTTGGAACTTTAACTTCCCCCAACCGCTTCTCTGGGTTTTTTTAAAATCTGCTATGTTGTTCATATCCTAATAAAGTTGCATTCTAATTTTCTCTTATAGAGGACTGCTTAATGATCTCTAATGATCTGCTTAATGAGAGCCAGCGTGGTGTGGTGGTTAAGAGCAGATACACTCTAATCTGGAGAACTGGGTTTGATTCACCACTCTGCCACTTGAGCTGTGGAGGATTATCTGGTGAACCAGATTGGCTTGTGCATTCCAACACATGCCAGCTGGGTGACCTTGGGCTAGTCACAGTTCTTTGGAGGTCTCTCAGCCCACCCACCCCATAGGGTGTTTGTTGGGGGGAGGGGGAAGGGAAAGAAGATTGTAAGCCCCTTTGAGTCTTCTTACAAGAGAGAAAGGGGGGTATAAATCCAAATTCTTCTTCTTAATGGAAGCAAATCCTTGGCGCTGGAAATGGGAACAAAAGCGGAGAAACCCACTTGCCCCCTTCTCCAAGCATTACAAGGGACCCTAGCCTGACCTGTTAGATGCAAAGTCAAACTCCCATCATCATATTTTCTGGTACTGAAGTGCTTCTGTAGCCCAGGACACTGTCTGCCAGGAAGTTTTTCCTGTTCAAACAAGAGAGAACTGCGCAGGAGTATCACTTTTCATTTGGACGGGGGTTCTTTCCATCTTTCACCAGAAGAGGGGTTTGCAACTCTTCTCAGGCTGGCTCAGGCAGCCCTACCAGACCTTTGAAGGGCTTGAAACCATAAAGTGCAGCTGTTTTATCTGAATATTGGCTTAAAGGCAAAGAAGGCAAGAAAGAAGGTCAGTCTTTCAGGCAAATTCCTTTTCTCTGTATTCCTGGTGCCCTCAAATGGCAGAGGGAGAGGGAAGCATTAAAACAGTTCCAGTGGGCCATTGGAAGAATATATAATATTTGAAGACAAATATTTGGACTTTCTCCCTGTCTACATTTCAGTGTCCCACCTTGTTCGCATTGCAGACTGCCCTTTCTAATGGGACACTGGAAAAAAACGGCCAGGACTTCTGGCGGCCTTTCAGTGACTGCTTAAGTCACTGATGCCTCATTCCGGGCCATGCCTAATTTCAGCCATTTATTAATAAACAGTTACTGCTCTGTTTGCCTTTAATGCTAAGCTAATTTGTGCCTCACCCATGAATAAAGTTTTTAAAAATCAATACTTTTGTAAGTGTACAAAATCCAAGTGATTCTGCTAACCAGTTTTTTACCCTTTCCCAGCTGGATTTTTCCCTCTCCCCTCAGAATAATTAGGAATTTGCGGTGGCAGAAATGATTCTCAGCATCTCTCTCCAAAAATATATATTTGAATGACTTATTTGCCCAAGAAAGGAAGAGCTAGTCTGCAAGTACATTTTGTACTTTAACACGTTGTGAACTCATTGCCACGTGATGAGGCCACACTGTTACCGTTGTAAGTGACTTTTAAGAAGCCACTGGAAGAAGAGGCTGTTGGTAGCACGTAGAGGTGGCTGTCCCAGTCCAAAACAAGGGCCAGCCGCCAGTAGAAGCTGCACGTGCATGTTGAACGACCCATCTGCCTGCAACTTCTGCTAGCTATCACCATCCAAGATGCCTGCACTTAGTTGCCCGTCATGTGAGACAATTCAGCTGTTCAAGCTAGAAATGGAGCCTCCATGTGTAGAAGCAATATACCTTGGTGGTGGACCATTGTATTTATATCAGGCTTTCTGTAGGTTCTAAGTGTTTCCAAACTGTTCTGTAGTTGTTACAACAGCCTTGGGTGAAGGGCCAACATTATAATATCTTATTTTGCAGGTAGGGACGGTGAAGGAGAGCAGTTTGGTCCGAGCCTACCCAGTGAGTTTATAGCTGAGATCTGGAACACTCCTGGTTCCCACTCTTCACCAGTTTACTAAGCACAGGATCAACTCCTTCCCTGTTATTCTTTGTGAACTCCCCAGGCTAGGCTGTTTGGCTGGCCACTTCCAGCAACACGGTGCAGGGCTAATAGATGGGTGGGATCAGTCCCTCACAGCAATTGTGAGGGGTACAGAGCTGGTTCACACACACAGGCCTTGGCACCTTGACTCAAGACTGTGTTCGACAGAATGTGCCAATTGTCCCAAGATGAAAAGGAATGTGTCTGAGTTGATGGGGGGTGTGGTGCCAATTCAACTAGAATGGTTTATATACTCGCATGCAAATAATCTCTTGGGGCTACATTCCATCGATCACAAATGCATGCGCAGATCTACCCACCAGCCCCCCGCTGGGTAAAGCAATTTGTATCCAAAAGCTAGAAGGAAAACATATTATTCAGTAAGGTCCTGAAGAGAGCAGGATTGGTGGAGTATAAATAGATTTTGGGAAGCTGTAGATGGGAAACTTTTATAGATGGGGATCAAACTGACTATTGGCTGGTATGGATTTATTGGGCTGTGTGACCATGGTGTGGTAGAGCCTGATGTTTTGCCCATATCTATGCCAGCCACAGATGTGGGCAAAACATTAGGTGCTAAAACCACAGCCACACAGTCTAATAAACCCACAACGGCCAGTTAATTCAGCAATGGCAATCTTTGACAATAAATTGACTGTTGTCTGAAGCAGTCTGGATGGGATGCACATTGGCACAGAATCTTTCCGAGGAGTTTTCTTTTCAGACCTTTTACTAATTTTTGTGTGTCTTTTTTCTTTTTAACCAGAAAACAGAAATGGAAGAATTTGCAACAGGGTCCAAAGTCCTTTTCGTGGCTTGAAGTTGCAGGGGGTGGGTGTCCTCTCTTTCACCCCCGCCCCTCCTTGGGAGCAGGAGACAAAGGTTCATGGCTGACACCGCTGAGGCTCAAAGAGGGTCTGGGTGATGTTTCCAGGGTGAGCAAGAGGGCTGTGAGCCACCTCTCTGGCTGCTGGAGGCCTCTTATCCAGTCACAGCTATTGATGATTCTGGGAAGGGTGCAAGGCGGCAGGCTCCCTCCCTGGCAGTTGGGTTGTCCCCTTCTGGTCTCTCAGTTTTCTTCTCTGCCCAGGCAGTTTCTGCAAGTGGAGGTGGGAGAACAGAGAACAGATTAGATTCCCCTTCAAGGTTTGTTGTTAGCACAGAGGCACTTTCGCGCATGCACAGAGTAATGCACTTTCAGTCCACTTTCAATGCACTTTGCAGCTGGATTTTACTGTGCGGAATAGCAAAATCCACTTGCAAACCATTGTGAAAGTGGATTGAATGTGCATTATTCTTCATGTGCGAAAGTTCCCAGACAGCTGCCTCTATGGGTTGGTTCAGCTCAGTCACAGAATCTTGGCTCAGCCCTGGTACTCACAAAGCAGTTAATAAGGAAGAGAGAAGGAATAGTCTCATTGAACAGATATGGAAGTGCCTGTGCATGAAGTCACCGAAATTATCACAAGGAAGAAAAGAAACCACATATCAAGGGTTAAGCCCCAGAACAGAGTTCCACTTTCAGTCTGCGATTAACTTGTACATTAATTATGTTAGTCTGAATTTCAGGACTAAGCCCAGAATGCAAACACAAATAACAACAGGAGGCTCTGGGAATGTACAGAGTGCTTTTCACTCGCCCCTGAATAATTGTAGGTTATACCTCCTCCTCCCAGTGCCAGGGACTATGGGTTAGACGGATGCAAAAACTGCTACAGCTACCAAGGTATCTTTACCACACAAGAGAAATACTAAACAATTTACTGCTCTACCCCAGAATCTTTCAGAGTGGGGCAAGCTAGGAATAAGTAATAAACTTCAGTGAGGACCAACTACCAATTGGAATGTGTCCTAGAATCATAGAAAGTTGGAAGAGACCACAAGTCCAACCCCCTGCCATGCAGGAACACACAGTCAAAACGTTCTTGACATATGTTCATCCATCCTCTGTTTAAAAACCTCTAAAGAAGGAGACTCCACCACTCTCCAAGGCAGTGAATTCCACTGTCGAACAGCCCTGATGGTCAGAAAGTTCTTCCTAATATTTAGGTGGAGTCTCTTTTCCTGCACCTTGAATCTACTACTCCTTGTCCTAGTCTCTGAGGCAGCAGAAAACAAGCTTGCTCCCTCTTTGACATGACGTCCTTTCAGATATTTAAACATAGCTATCATGTCCCCCCTTAATCTTTGCTTCTCCAGACTAAACATCACCAGCTCTCTAAGTCTCTCTTCAGCGGACATGGATTCCAGACCTTTTACCATTTTGGTTGTTGGCTTGCCTGTTGTGACAGGTTTTTAATTATTAAACTAAATGAACACAAAAGAACTTGCGGCAGGCAGTTTTTGAGGAGGACGGAATAGGTGGCGTGACTGAGGTGGCCTCCTCCATTTTGGAAATCAGACTTACACTTTCCCTCCCAGCCAGGTGAGGGGATGTTTCTACTTTAGAAGGAATGGGCTCCCACGAAGACGGTAAGGCGCAGCACTGAGCTGGACCGATAGCTCATCAGGGTATTCATGGTGACCATCTCCAAATCCAGCACAAATTCCCGGGGTCCTGTCAGAGGCCTGGCCAAGACCAACATCGCGCTTATGTTGTTGATTTGCTGCAGGGAGAAAAGAAGCAAGGCAGACACCATCAGTTTGGACTTTTACACCAGAGTAGTTAAGAGAGCTGAAAAAGGAGCCGGGGTACAGGAGTCTGCATGCGGTTTGTGTGAATTTGATGTGGATTAGCCACCAAGATGCTGAGCTGCAAGATTTGCAAGAAAGCAAACATCAGTTCAGTTTGTTGCCAGTTACTAAGTAGCATAGGAAAATTGGAAGCTGTAGCAGAAGTCTTTCCTATTGCTGAGAAGTCAACTTACTCGGATGTAAAATTCTCCTTGGTCACTTCCTGAGCGAATCTGGAAAGTGTTGTAAGCACCAGGGTAGACGCTAGTGGCTTGGATCTGGAAGATGTCAGAGGGCACCGTTCGGTCTGCTGTGATGCTCATGTATCTGTTGACGATGGATGATGGCTTATCTCGGCAGAGAGGGTTTGTGGCTGGGCAGAGACAGCGGCTGTGGCGGGAACAAAGTATTTGAGTTTGGGAGGAATACATCTTAGCGCTTACCTTAAAGTCTTGTAATTGAGCAGTGCAGCACGCAAGTCTCACAGAGTTATTTCCTTTTCACCCTGCTCTGCTAATATGTAAATGAAGAATGTAAAAATTGCCTCACTGTATTAAGAACAAAGGTCCATCCATACTATTTCTGATTGTAGCCAGCTGGATGCTTCTAGGAAGCTTGCAAGTAAGGCATTGGGGGCAGCAGTTGTCAACTGCTACTTGGATCTATACTGCCTGTCTACATGGAGGTCTCATTTATTAATCTTGGTTTATAGATGTCAGATTTCTCTAATTCTTTTTTTTAAGCTAGACATCATCTAGTGGCAGTGAGTCCCACAAGTTAATCACATGTTGAGATACAGCTCCACAACTCTCTGTCCCCTCCTGTTCATACTCACTTTTCAGAGACCTGCAAATATGGTTCCTGGCAGTGGTTCTTCTCAACACAACGATAGCCACCATGAAAGTTGACACAGTTCTGAGATTCAGTGCACTGGTGGGCTCCCGTTTCACACTCATTAATATCTAGGAAAGCAGAAGAAATGAGGAAGGAGGGTTGTGTTGGACACTGAAGAACGAAAGCAGTCAAGCGTCCCGCGGTTTCCTGGCTCCCTCAAACAAGGAATCTTAAGTGCCAGCCTCTCTGCTTACTCCCTGTTCCAGGGATTTCCCAGATGAGAACATTAGGGATTATATCAGCTCAGGTACTTGGTTGGATAAGTGAAAAGGGCTAAACATCTAAAAGCAGAGCTTCTGGTTACAATGCCGGACTAGGTGTTGAGAGATCCAGGTTCAAATCTCCACTCTGCCATGGAAGCTTGAGCTAATCACAAATTCTAAACCTAACTTACCTCACAGGGTTGTTGTGAGAATTAAAATGGAGTACAGGCGAACGATGTAAGCCACTTTGGATCCCCACTGGGGGAAAAGGCAAGGTATAAATGAAGTACTTAAAGATAGATCCAGGCACTTTGCTGTGTGGAAGTTTGCAAGACAAAGGAGCTGTTGACCTCTCTGCTGCAATGCAATTCCACCATTGCAGATGGCCAAAAGTGGCTGTTACAGTCATCAATAAAGGTCAGGTGACACCAGGAGCCAATGAGATTCCACCTAATCATATAATGCCTATGGCCCAGCCAACCTCCTCAGTCTCATGTCTTTGGACTTAAGACCAAGCTATCATTAGACCACCCATACCAACCCTCTATCTGCTTCCCTGTCATCCAACTCTGCTCTCACCAGCCTGCCAATCACTTGCCAGCTCATCTGTCAGCCTCGCTTCATTACCTCCAGCCCTGGCAGTGGGCCTCCTTCAAATCCACGTCTTTGATCTTGCTGCATGTTGGAATTGTCCACAGAGACAGGGCATAGAGTGGGGCTGGGGGCTGAGCAGTAGGACATCTGCTTCATATGTGGAAGGTACCAGGTTCAGTCCCTGGCCCCTCCCGTCAAAAGGATCAGGTAAGTAGGTGAAACACCTTGACCCAAAGCTCTGGAATTCTAGTCAAAGTAAACAATGCTGACTTTGAGAGACCAACAGATTGGGTCCACATGAAGCTGCTTATAGAACCAATCATGAAAAGAAAGACTAGGCCAGGCCAACTCAGCAACCAATCAGATTTCTTGCTGGGGGAAAATATAGAACTTCCAGGATTCCACATTGCTTAGAAATCTGATTTTTTTAAAAAAATCGTTCAAGAGGGCAAACTTTTAATGTTATGCCTACTTGATGGCTATCCTCTACATGAAATCGTATGGCTTTGCTGTGACGTAAGCCAGATTTGTGAATAAACGTGTCTAAAAATAGCTCTTAGCTGACTAGGGAGTAAAGATCTCTTGTAAAATTGAATTATTTTCAAGCTTCTTTTCCATAAACAGAACCCTTGTTTTATATGCGAGCATGAGGAAAATGAAGGGAATCTATTCATCAACTACCCTAATTGTGAGAATGGCACGGTCTTTAAAAAGTAAGTGAGGTAATTGCCTTAACTCAAGGACTCCTGACGCCCTTCAATCACAAGGGAGGATCTGTAGTAGATTACCTTGGCAGAGGCGGGTGCTCAGTTGCTGATATCCCTGTGGGCAGGCACAAGAGAAATGCCCTGGCTCGTTCACACACTGGTACTGGCACAGGTAGGTGGAATAGCTACATTCGTCTATGTCTGGAAAGCAAAGAAAACAGTCTCGGTCAGGCTTCCAGGCTGTCCTAGTGAGTCACTCAGACACTGAATTGTACAGAACAGCCTCTCAAATCACAGTGATCTAAACTCAGGGATAATAACAGCTGTCTGGATGTGGGGCTAGGAAATCAGGCACGCAATGACGGCTTTGTGGCCAGCTGTTCCGTTAAGAATTTGGTGCATACTTCTGTTCTGCCTCCTCCAAAAGTCAAGGCAGCTCACAAAGCAGATGAAAACGTCAGAACATTTTAGAAACAAAAAGCAAGCAATGCAGGGGAAAAAACTAGCACCATATCCCCCCCCCACCCTGCAATGTATACAAATAAATAATTTGTTTCTCCCTCCCTTTTTCTTTCATCTTTTATCACGTCAGGAAAGGGGCAGAAAGTTATTCTACCCTCGGTTAAGTTTTTAGCACCGTCACTATACGACTCGTTTTATATTACTATTTTGTATGGCATTTTATGTGATTTTATTGTATACCTATACCGTGAGCACTATGCTCTGAGCACGCTTCGGCAGGAGAGAGCGGGTATTAAAGAAAAACAGCAACAATGATGCATCTCCAAAAGGTGAGTCTTATGTTTTTTTTTTCTATAAACTGAAAGAGAGATGAACACTAATGAAAATCCCCTAGAGACTATTCTGCAAAAAGGAGATCTGGCGGCAGCAGCAATAGAAAGCCTGGGAATTGGTATAGCGATTAAGCAAAGTTTTAGTTTAAAACTGACTCTTGCTAACAACGTGAGGCTCCCCAAGTACAATATAGATACATTATTGGGATAATTTACAGGACTGTTCTAAGGCTTGCCCTGACATTGCACAAGATTGGTGCATTTTCCCAAGACAATGTATGTGAAACATTGTGAAAGTATTATGTACATTTTCAGTACTGCCACAATTCCTTTTCAAGTGATAAAAATACGTTGGCAACCCGTGTGGTGGAATTAGTATCTGAATAGCAGCAGGGTTCAAATCCACGCTCTGCAGTGAAGTTTGCTGGGTGCCTTTGAGCCAGTGAAGATAAAATGGAGAACAACACGTACTGTGCTGAGGTTTTTTGAGAAAGGGCAAAATAAATACATACTTAGGCAGAAATAATTACAACATCCCTCAAAGGCCAACCAGTATTATTATTCTCACTTTGCAAATGAGGAGCAGCAAACAGTCCAGACACTGGGAGAAAAAAGCGGTTGGCCTTCTGGGCTGCTCATGGCCAAGGTGAGATTTGAATTGGGGATTTGAACTAAGAAGGCAGAGTTCAAATTTGTTCCTGCTGACTTCTGTGCTTCTTTTCCTTCTAGTGTTCATTCTTTCTTACAGAGCAAAACCCTTTTACAAGCCATTTACACCCAGGGCTTCTCCACGCAGCAAGCCTACCTCCTTGTCGGGGCAGATTTTCAATTGGCTTACATATTCGCTACATTATCCGGGTGTGATTTTCACTTTACGCAACACTTCCGATGCCGCTGTGCTTTTGATGGGCGAAAATTGATCTTCCCAATTGGGCAAATTGTGACCTTTCCCTCCAGTTTGCTGAGAATCCAAACCTGCATGAGTGCACCATGTCGGTCTCAGGTTTGTTGTACTCCTCCCTCTCCATTTTTTCCTGACCATGATGCCCTTTCCCTCCGCCCAGAAAGGAGGGGGCATTACTCAGCTCTGCTTGTATGCGTGCACCAGCTACCAACATGAGAGTATAGCTTCAGAGCTGCACAGAGATGTTTATTCAACTGCATATAATTTAAAAAACAACAACCCCCCCACCCCCACCCCGCGATAGGAGTCATGGGGACTAGGCAAAAACCTGGGCCATCAAAAGCCAAATCCTTTGCAGAGAGTAACTGCAGCCCCACAGCAAATGTCAGGGGAAAGGGGAGTGGGTAATTGATCTCCTGACACCCCATGGGAAAAGCTTAGGAATAGTCTTAAGAAATGTCTCTACAGAGCCAGTATAGTAGTTAAGAATGGCAGACTCTGATCTGGCGAACAGGATTTGTTTCTCGTTTCTATACATGAAGCTTGCTGGGTGACCTTGGGTCAGTCACAATTTTCTTGGAACTCTCTCAGTCCACCCTACCTCACAAGGGGTCTGTGTGAGGAGGGGAATACGTTTATAAGCCATTTTAAGACAGGAGAGAAAGGCAGGGTATATATCCAAATTCTTCTTCTATGAAGAGAAGAAGAAGAAGAGTTTGGATTTATATCCCCCCTTTCTCTCCTGCAGGAGACTCAAAGGGGCTTACAATCTCCTTGCCCTTCCCCCCTCACAACAAACACCCTGTGAGGTAGGTGGGGCTGAGAGAGCTCCGAGAAGCTGTGACTAGCCCAAGGTCACCCAGACCAAACAATATTGAGAGTGCACAGGCTAATCTGAATTCCCCAGATAAGCCTCCACAGCTCGGGCGGCAGAGCAGGGAATCAAACCCGGTTCCTCCAGATTAGATACACGAGCTCTTAACCTCCTACGCCACTGCTGCTTACGGGGTGATTTGCCAGTGCTTTCCCCAGTCATCTATACTTTACCCCCAGCAAGCTGAGTATGCATTCTATTGATCTTGAAAGGCTGAATCAACCTTGAGCCGGTTTCCTGAAACTGATTTTGGTCGAGATTGAATTTAAATTGTGAGCAGAGCTTTGACTGCAGTACTGCAGTTTACCACTCTGCCCGACGGGGGTCCTTTGCACGCAGCCTCTGGCTCCCTTTTAAATTCCATCACCAGACACCCCTCCGGGGTAACCAATAATTAATTACACAAATTAACTCAATTCCTGTTTATGCTGCCCCCATGACGGATGCAACACTGACAACTGAGAATTTTAATCATCTGAACTATTTTGGCAAGGAGTAGGGACACAGTGTTCACCATCTAAAGTAGTTCTGTGATGCAGGAGATTCATGGTGCAATCCTATGCAGTTACTCAGCAGCAGGGCCCACTAAATACAATGGAACTTATACAGACAGAGCAAACTAGATGTGATGACATGCTCGCGTTCACCGTGGGGATGCTGCTGTCACTGAAGTGTGCCACAAGAACCCGATCCTGATCCTGAATGAGCTGTTCTTATGCACAGAAGAGATGTTAATGCCATAGCATCAAACCAGCAAGAAGCCACCACAGTGTGGAACCAGAGGCATACCGGCAGAAAATGGCACCTGGGGCCATTTTCCACCCCCCACTGCTCCCCCACATGGGTCCACTTTTAGCCCCTCTGCGCCCCCGCTGTAAATCATTGGGCAACCAGCAGCACTAGAGGTGTGAAGAGGTGGGCACAGAGGCCACTGGTCCATTCCTGGGAGGGGGGAAGGTTATAAACAGCAGGAACAAAGGGTCATGCATGAAATACAGGATGAGAGGTAATGTAAAATGCAAGCATAATCAAGAGAAGTACAGACAGGGGTAATCAAATGGCACAGCTAAGGAGCAGGGGCAGGGGAAGGGGCATGTGGGAAGACCCACCTACCTACCTTTGCAGGTAAAGCCATCGTGATCCAGTTCGTAGCCTTGGTTGCATCGGCAAATGAACGTCCCATAGGTGTTGAAGCAGCGCTGTTCGCATGGGGCACCCATCTCACATTCATTCACATCTGGGGAAAGTGGCAAAGGATGTGACTGAAACCGGAGGCTTCCTGGCCCATCCTCAGTCAGTCAGTCTTAGCTGTCTAAACACCTCCGGTTCCTTTAAAAGGCTCTATCCTTTCTGGCATTTTTTTAAATGTGACCTTATTGTAGAAAGTCAAAATTTACAGGGATTAACCATTCACCCAAGTTTCAAATTTCACCATTTAAACCCTCCCAAGATTTCAGATTAGAAATTCAGATACTTAAATTATTGTCTTGAAACTTGAAAAGTGCCTTACATATTTCTTTATTTACCCCAGTCAGACAGAGTCTGTACAAACTGCTCAACTTCTGTCGAAACTCTTGAACACATTCTGTTCATTTGCCCAAAATATTCTCTGCTTAGAGATGGCTGTCCTCTCTTACCCAAGACTAACGGTCCTTTAAGCCACACTATGATGCGGTTTCTGGGTTGATTCTTTCCCTCTGGAGAAGATTGCTCAGTTTTTGTTACAGGTGCTAGCCTTATGAGACTTATTTTATATGTCTATTGTATGATCAATCTATGATTGCACCGTACTGAGCCCCTAAGGGGAGAGCGGTTTATCAGCCCGATAAATAAAAATAAACAAATAAATATTATTTATTTATTCATTTGTTATTCAAACTTGATATACTGCCCCATCCCCAAAGGGCTCTGGGCAGTGTACAATCATTAAAACACAGATTCAAAGCAAACAAATATGCCAGTGATGGCGAACCTTTTTTGAGACCGAGTGCCCAAATTGCAACCCAAACCCCACTTATTTATCGCAAATTGCCAACCTGGCAATTTAACCTGAATGCTGAGGTTTTAGTTTAGAAAAAACCGGTTGGCTCCCTCTTCCTCCGCCCCACCCGCTCGAGCAGGGGCCAGCCTGCTCTAGCCTCCAGCAAGTCGTGCGCACACCGCTCTGTGCCTCTCTAGCATCTCTGCCTCCTCTGTGCCCGCCCCTCAGGCGGCAGCCACCCGGAGCACAGGCACCAGGTCCACCAGCTGAGTCCTCCCTGCTCACCGCGGTGCGCGCACATCGTGCACAGTGGCCCAAGCCAGCCTAGATATGTGTGTGTGTGTGTGGGGTGATTTTCTGCCCCCCACATGACGAACTCTGTGTGCGTGTGCCCATAGAGAGGGCTCCGAGTGCCACCTCTGGCACCCGTGCCATAGGTTCGCCATCACTGAAATACGCCAATAAAGGTTTTGTTAAGGTTTACTGTACTGTAAAAATAAAGGTTTTGTTTGTTTTGTATGTGGGTGCGTTCCCTGACCTGGCTTGCCTGATCTCATCACTCAGAAGTTAAGCAGGGTCGGTCCTGGCTAGTCTTTGGATAAGAGATTGCGAGGAATACCAAGGTCAAGACACAAAGGCAGGCAATGGCAAACTATCTTCAACAGTTGCTCTGAAAATCCCACCAGTGGTCCCCATAAATCAGCTGTGACTGAACTGCAAACAAAACAAAACCGAACTGTGCTTTGGATACACTGGAGCATTTTCATGTACAGAAGAATTTCCACTCGTGCAGCATAGGGCAGCATTTGCTTCTCCCATCCCATTTTAGTGCAAAATGCCCTCCCAGAACTATTTCTAGTCATCCCTTGTCCCCAAGGAGCAGAAAGTTTCACTGCATGAGTGGAAATCCTTCCTTCCATGGAAAAAAAACCCTCCAGTGGATCCAAGCCTTTGACAGGTGTCAAATAGGGAAGTCTCTTAGGTTTGCAACTCTAATACACTCCAAAATACTAAATATGTCAGTGACTGAATGCTGAAACCAGATAGCAAATACTGACATCAAATACGGATATTGAATATTTGCAAATATCCAGATAATATATGACATAATAATAGGATAGAATTTCCAGGAACAAACTTGTATCAGCCCTGCATCACTGTAAGACACAGCTGTGCTCTGGAGCAAAGATTCCCAATGGTCGAATCCCCACTACTGTCTTAGCCAGGTTTCAGAACACAAACTAACCAGGTTTGAGGGACGACCTCCCCATTGCTTGCGTGGCAGATACTGTTTCTGGCTCTCATTCTCCCTGTTAATCCACGTTCCGGCAGGACCTGGTTGCAAGTGGCATAGACCCCATTAACACAGCTCAGAGCTGATCCGAGGGGAGGGATGAGGGTTGAAACCCTGACTTGTTTCCTGCCCTGGAGTGTGACGCAGAATTCGGGCAACCAATCAGCGCTGCGATGCGCGCGCAGCCTTTCCTTGGTTTTGTTTCCGCTTTTGCGATCGGCCAGCAGAAGGGGACGCAAACGTTAAAACAGTCAAACGTATAACTTTGAATTGTTAATGGTTGACACAGGTAATTATTGACTGTTTGCACAGTTAAACAAACGTTAAACTTTTACACGTTGTTGTTTTTTTATCATGCCCCTACAATGTATGTTTCCGCAGTGGGAAAAGGTCCCGCCCCATCAAGGCATGCCAGCCAATCAGGGGAGACCAGCGCAGCGAGCTTGCCTGGTAATGGGGATTGCTAAGAGTTCTGCAACTGGGTGTGTCTGCTGTGTGCTCGCTGGGGTTGGGAGGGAGAAACTCCGATGAAAAGGACACGGTTTCACAACGAACAGGTTTGGATCTGTGTGCAAATTTCAAGTGGGGATTCGACCAATATTTTTGTAATGTACTTCTGACCCAGGAATGTGTGCATACCAGAAAACGGCTGTTGAGGGGGAGCCAACCACAAAATGTCAGGGAGTGAAGTCTTGCAAAATTCTTCAACAATTCAGGCAGAAGCTCAGGCAGTTAAGACCCTTGTCTTGTGTGGGCAGCTGTTGCAGAAGCAATTTTTCAATAATCTGCACAGCTACTCAGAAGCTCTTCTGAGCAGAAGTCCCACCCAGCCCTTCCCACTTTCTAAAAGCACTTGGTGGTGGGCACCGCCACCAGGAAATGGGTCAGCATGGGCCATGGAGCCCAACGACACCATATTGGAGACCTGAAGGTCTACATTGCCTTGAAGCCTTGAAGGGAGGAGGAGAGTCAAAGAGAAGCCCTTACCGACACATGAACGGTTGTTGCTGGCCAGCTGGAAGCCAGGTTCACACTGGCAGGAGAAAGAGCCAGGGGAATTGACGCAGCGGTGCTGACAGTAGCGATATCGACATTCATCAATGTCTGCAAGAGGGAAGGAAAATATAGTCATTGTGTCACATTCCCCATTAGTGCCTCCAGTGCCGGATTTATTTATAGGTTTGGCAGGCCTAAGCCTAGGGCCTCAAAATCTAAGGGGCCTCTGGCCAAGGTGTATAATATTTTTGACACTGTCATAGGCCTTTCTTACACATTTATGCCTTTTTTAATGACTATGGCATTTAAAAAGAAGACAAAGAAGAGTTGGATTTCTATCCCCCCTTTCTCTCCTGCAAGGAGACTCAAAGGGGCTTACAAACTCGTTTCCCTTCCCCCCTCACAACAAACACCCTGTGAGGTGAGTGGGACTGAGAGAGCTCAGAAGAACTGTGACTAGCCCGAGGTCACCCAGCTGGCATGTGTTGGAGTATACAGGCTAATCTGAAATCCCCAGATAAGCCTCCACAGCTCGGGCGGCAGAGCAGGGAATCAAACCCGGTTCCTCCAGATTAGATACACGAGCTCTTAACCTCCTACGCCACTGCTGCTTACGGGGTGGTTTGCCAGTGCTTTCCCCAGTCATCTATACTTTACCCCCAGCAAGCTGAGTATGCATTCTATTGATCTTGAAAGGCTGAATCAACCTTGAGCCGGTTACCTGAAACTGATTTTGGTCGAGATTGAATTTAAATGGTTTGCAAGTGGATTTTGCTATTCCGCACAGTAAAATCCAGCTGCAAAGTGCATTGAAAGTGGATTGAAAGTGCAGTATTCTGCATATGTGGAAGGGACCTCAGTTTTATTTAAAACACTCTTCCATCTTCCCCTAGTTTTGAGATTGAGGCACTGGGATGGGCCTCACAAGTGGAATAACTAGGGCCTCTGTTCATCTAAATCCAGCACTGACTGCCTAAGAAGACACAGAGTTGGTTTTCATACTCCACTTTTATCTACTGTAAGGAGTCTCACAACAGCTTACAACTGCCTTCCCTTCCCCTCTGGATCTGTTTGTAAAAATATTTACAAACATTTGTAAATTGTATTGTCGAAGGCTTTCACGGCCGGAATCACTGAAGATGCCAGCCACAGATGCAGGCGAAACGTCAGGAGAGAATGCTGCTAGAACACGGCCATTCAGCCCGGAAACCACAGAGCACCCCATTTGTAAATTGTGTAAATATATTTGTAAATATTTTGTTACAAACATTTAAAAACATTTAACAAATTAAAGGAAGGATAGCTTCATCTACGGCAGTTGATAATGATAGCTAGATGGAACCTTCCTGTTTAGAGGCAGTGTACCACTGAAAGCTGTTGATAGGCAATAACAGGGGGAAGGTTTAGCTCAGGGTTGAGCCTCTGGAATTCTAGCCTGGCTGTTGGTCACAACCACAAAATAGCCACCATGGGAGATGAGGGTAGTCACACGCCCAGAGAGATAGCCCAAGTGCATGTAACAAGGGGAGAATAAATCTCTATAGTGGCCACTGTCATACAGTTATTTGAATCTGCACAGTCAATCAGAACCCCAATTGCCAATGAGAAGCCCTGCTGGTCCCACCCACTTTGCAAAAACATTTGGTGGTTCCAGAAATGGTGCTTGGCAGGCACCATGTTGCCCATAGGCACTATGTTGGGGACTCCTGGTTTAGCCTGTGTACTGTGGGCCTTCCGGAAGTTATCTGGTTGGCTACACTGCAAAATAGGATGTGGGGCAACAAGATAGAACATTAGACTGATTCTTGGTCCATTAAGTTTGGTTTTAGGATCACTTCCAACTTTTGGAGCAGCCAACGGTGAAACTGGCTTTAAATGCAAACTGGGCTTACAATTGCCTTCCCTTCCTCTCCCTACAACAGACACCTCCTGAGGTAGGTGGGGCAGAGAGAGTTCTGAAGAACTGTGACTAGCCCAAGGTCACCCAGCAGGCTTCATATGGAGGAGTGAGGAATCAAACCTGGTTCACCAGATTAGAATCCACTGCTCTAAGTCACTATGCTGGCTCTGTAGAGACATTTCTTAAGATGATCCCTTTCTAAAATGCTGGATAAAAACAAAATTGTGTCTTGTGACACCTTAAAGAGAATCAAATTTATTTCAGCCTAAGCTTTCTGGGCTAGAATCCTTTCCATTCTCCACCCCCACCCTTATGTACATATTGGTTTGTGATTTCATCGCATGCATCTGTAGCCTACAAAAGTTTATGGTGCAAGACATCTGTTAGTTTGATTAACAGGAAATATGTAATCCTTATGGAATTAAGGAATAACAGATAAAAGAGCTCTCCGGCCATTGGTCTTTCCTGCAAGGTGACAGTGAGAATCCCATTGCAATTTTAGGATGGGTTTTTAGTGTACAGATAGTTGGAATTTCAAAATGTAGCTCCAAATTGAAGGGAGGGAAGGATTGCAGTGGCCAGTTTCTCATGGCACTTGGTGCATCTGGACTTTGCAGGTACAACTTCCAGGTCATGGCTGCTGAGAAGGCCTGACCCTGGCATCACCTTCCTGAAACTGCTCAGTTTCAAGACAGGGAATGCTAGTTGGCTGGCTGACTCACCCACACACTCTGTGCCAATCTTCCGGTAGCCATCTGGGCACTGGCAATGGAAGCCGCCTGGTGTGTTGATGCATTGTTGGCTGGGCTGACAGTCATGCAAGTCGTATTCGCACTCATCCGTGTCTGTAATGGAAGGAAACCACACAGAGTTCGAGGTTATGTGGAAGAAGGGCAGCTCTTTCAGAACAGAGAGGAAGGCAGGAGGCGAGTTAGACAGCCACTCTAATCAGACTTCTAGAGACTTGGGTCACGTGATCACATCAGTACTGCCTACTCTGACTAGCAGTGGCTCTGCCAAATGGAGGTCTTTCACATCACTTACTACTCTGAGCCCTTTAACTGGAGATGCCAGGGACTGAACCTGGCATCTTCTGCCTGCCAATCAGATACTCTACCACTGACCCACAGCCCCACCAGGATAAAGATGATTGCTTTGCTTGGAAGTAGCTGGGATGCTGCATCACTCTGTCAAAGGAGTTCTGCTATTCCCCATGTAGTCTGAGAAGACTGATGTACCATTTGCTGTTTCCTTTCAAATATTATAATAATATTTCGTGCTTCTCGTAATCTTTCCAACAGCCTGGTAAAGTAGGCCAGTATGGTTTTCACCACACTGCAGATTGAGCTCTTAAGTTAAATGTGTGCGGTTGTGGTTTAGAGACTGGGCTGTGAGGCAGAGGAAGTCCCTTGATCAAATCTCAACCTCTGCCACACACAGTTGGTGGCCTCACTATTTGCAAATTTCCTCAGTGGGGCAAACAATCTACCACCGCACACACACAGCTGGTTTCAGGAAAATGGTATGGGGGTATGGAAAAGCTTTAGGCCCCTCTTCCTATGTTCTGCATTCCTGATTGAAATCAGGCCTCCCTGTGCTTGGGAATCAAGTTCCCAGCACAGAACTCCCAGCATGCACTGCAACAACCGTGTACATGTGACTCGCCCTCAGTGCCGCCCCATTTACATCTCAAGGACCTAACAGGTGGCATGCAAAATACAAACCATCCTTCAAACTATAGACCCATTAGTTTAATTGACATGCTGGCCTAACTATATGCTAAATTCCTACTTCATCATCCCAAGAGTTGGGCTGCACCAGAAATTTTCCTATTGAACAGCATGGATTTTGAAGTGGTCATTTAGATTTTGTACTGGAACATGTAATTCAGAAATAGGCTACAGGGCAGAAACGCTGCCTGTTTGCCTTCCTGGACCTGATGTCTGCTTTTAAGATTACGAATCAAAGGGCACATCTCTGAGGCAGGGCATAATCTTCTTGTTCCTAACCAGCCCTTTACTTCAAAACATGTGAAAACTAAAATTGCTTCTTACAGTGCAGTTACACCCTTTCGAGCTTGTTGACTTCAATGGACTGAGAAAGTTTTAACTCAACTGGACTTTTAACAAAGATGTTAACCAGATCTTAGGATTGTTAAACGAACATGTATTATTATCACCCCTGTACACTCATTCACATGGAGAAGAACTTTGCAGAGCCCAAAATGACTTCAGCCCATTTTACTTCTCTCAACCCAGATTTTTCAAAACTTACTAAACTGGAGATCTTTTCCCCTCATGCAGGGGAACAAACGGAGTGAACAAAAGCAGCTAGAAATGCTTTATTTCTCCTGCCAAACCTCTTACGTTCATTTCCACTGCAAGCACCTGCCGTGATGTGTGCAGATTCTCCACAGAGATTCCCCATGGAGGTTTCTTCTATTTGCAGCTCCTCCGCTCATGATTTCACTATAAAATGTAGATGAATAAAGTTTCTTTTGCCTAGCGATCCTGCGCATATGTTGTTTTCCCACCTTTTTTGAGGGGGATGTTTGCAAAGCTACAGCGACACAAATATGCACATATTGCAGCTTCTCTAATTGCATCGGCATAGCTTTGCAGACATTCCTCTCAAAACAAAACAAAAGAAAAAACACATGCGCGGGATCGCTAAGCAAAACAAACTTTATTTACCTATTTTTTTTACAGCGTACAGGTGTAACCTCCGTGGGGAATCCCCGCAGAGAATCTGCTGCAGCGCACAAAATGGCAGGTGCAACTGTGAAACTGACCAGAGCTCTGTTCAGCAGGCAGGAAAAAAGGTTCGTTTTGGCTGGCAACACTTGGGTTCTTAAGTGCTGTGGGAACACAAAATTCCAAAATGGATCTTTTTAAACAACCTGCAGCACATTATATTTCTGTTGCACAAAATCCATCATAGATAGTTAAACAGATACACACACACATATCCAGCTAAGAAGAAGAGGAGGAAGAAGAAGAAGAATTTGGATTTATACCAGACTTTTCCCAATCACAAGGACTCTCAAAGTGGCCTACAAACTCCTTTCCTTCCTCTCCCTACATCAGACACCTTGTGAGGTAGGAGGGTTGAGTGAGTTTCCAGAGAACTGTGACTAGCCCAAGGTAACCAATCAGGTTTCATGTGGAGGAGTGGGGAAATGAAGCCAGTTCACCAGATAAAGAGTCTGCTGCTCAGGTGGAGTAATGAGGAATCAAACCCAGTTCTCCAGATTAGATTTCACATGTGCTTAACCATTACACCACTCTGGCTCCAGCAGCAGGGTTTACCCATTGTTTTCAATCACAGATGGACCCTTAATATCCTACATTACAAACATATTCATACACAATTATAAAACAAATAGATAAACAAATTCAGCCAAATGGCCTTCCTCTGTGGTCAAAAACGACACTCAATTCCAGACAAAAATTGCTTTTTAACATCTTTGTGACTGTGGTAGATAGTTTCCGGAAAATAGGAACAATCAAATTATAAATTTACACTTTTGAATGGGGGGGAGAAAGCCATGTATTGGTTCCCTTCATTTACTTTATGAACAATGGGCAGTAGTTCATAACTGGGTATGCATGTTTTAAATGAAAGTGGGAAGAGGGAATCAAAGTAGCATAAACTAACCAGGAAATCTGGTGGTTATTTTCTTTGAGTACATCCAGAAATTTTAGCAAGTGATTCGCTGGTTTTCACAAGTTGCTTGCCTTTCTGAGCGAGTAGCCTTTCCTGAAACAGGCCAGACGGCAGGCCGATCCCTGCTATGCCTGTTGGAGTCAGCCCAGCC
Organism: Sphaerodactylus townsendi; assembly: GCF_021028975.2. NCBI lineage: Eukaryota > Metazoa > Chordata > Lepidosauria > Squamata > Sphaerodactylidae > Sphaerodactylus > Sphaerodactylus townsendi. The sequence continues at coordinate 26,106,899 of NC_059425.1, read as the reverse complement.
ATTTTGGTACCTTCTGAGTAAGCCAAATCCACTTCCATCTTTCATTATCCAGCAACAAACAGTGACCTCTCCTCTCCCCTCGCTCTCCATTTCTCACTCACCCAAACAGGATCCGGTCCCATCTGGCTCATAGCCCTGGGGGCAAGAGTTCTGTCGGGAGGCGGGATGTGGGGGCCATTGATGCCGTGGCCGGGGCGGGCTGGGAGGGGAAGCTCTTTCAGCATTGACATCGTTGATAACTGTGGCTAAGCGAGGGAGGCAGAGGTAACCGCCATAATGGTTGATACATTTCATTTCCCCTTTGCAGGCATTGGGGATTGTCTCGCACTCGTTCACGTCTGAGGAGAGAAGAAAACAGAGTTAGGTGGGCTTCCCCATACACTCCCTTCTTGTGTAACTTCTTGTGGGATAGTGCTTCTCCAACAGCAGGTCCCTTGGCCTTTAGTATCCCATCAGCTTCAGTGACAGTATGACAGTCACAGGCTTCCAAAGGGAGCAGCAGCGCTGTAGTGGTTAACAGCTGGTGTACTCTAATCTAGAGGAACCGGGTTTGATTCCCCGCTCTGCCACTTGAGCTGTGGAGGTTTATCTGGGGAACTAGATTAGCCTGTACACTCCAACACACGCCAACTGGGTGACCTTGGGCTACTCTCAGTTCTTTGGAGCTCTCTCAGCCCCACCTACCTCACAGGGTGTTTGTTGTGAGGGGGAAGGGAAAAGAGATTGTAAGCCCCTTTGAGTCCCCTTACAGAAGAGGAAGGGGGATATAAATCCAACTCTTCTTCTTCTTCAAAGTAGCAGGCATAGATTCTGCTAGGGTTGCCAAATCCGGATTGGGAAATTCCTGGAGATTTGGGAGAGAAATGCAGGGAGAGCTGGATTTGAGGAGAAAAGGGACGTGTGGGGCATAATGCCAAAGAGTCCACCCTACAAAGCACCCCTTTTCTATAGGGGAACTGTTTTCATCTGGAGACTAGTTATATTTCATCTGGAGACCAGGTCCCGCCTGGATTTGGCTTGTGTGGCCAAAGCTTGGAGCTTCATGGGAAAGTTGGCATTTCTGGATGGAAACTCATTTCCAAAACCCACAGCCATTTCACCTATCAACCAAGTGCTGACTGTTTTGGTAGGTCGAAGCTTTACGTGCTGAAGAACAGGATATAGAACCTGAAGATCCTCTTCTCACCACAGAGATGTCAACTCCAGGTTGGGAAGGTGCTGGAGATCTGGGAATGGAACTTGAGGAGAGGAGGGCTTAGGGAGAGGGCAGGACCTCAGTGGGGCATAATGTCATAAAGTCCACCCTTCAAAGCAGCCATTTTCTCCAGGTGAACTGATCTCTGTGGTCTCAAGATCACCTGTAATCCTGCCTCACCATGACATTTCTATGCAAAGCTTCACCTGTTCTTTCCTGGTGACTGCAGAATGGGTGCAGCTATATAGCTGGCCCCAGAATGATGTTAACTTGATTTCCTGCTAGCTGTTTGGAAATGTTGCATTCAGACATTTTGACTGGCTTAAACCATGGCTTGTTGTTTGTACAAACTTCAGTTTAAACACTCGGGTCCCAGGCTGTGCATAAACATCGGCTCTTAGAAAGGAATAGGAATGCCAGCTGCCAGGTGTGACCTGGGGATCCCAGAACTACAGCTCATCTCCAGACTACAGATCAGTTTCCCTGGAGAAAAAGTGATCTTTTGGGAGGGAGGAGGGTCCATGGCCCTGTACCCCGCTGAAGTCCACGTCCTCTCCAGGTTCCATCCCCAAATCTCCAGAGCTGATCCCAAGCTGATCAAGGCAACCCTGTCCCCTGCCAGTAGCCAGGGAGGTGCTGGCAGTCCTGGAATGAAGCTTACCTTTCTCAGGGGGTGCTGCTTAACAAACAGTGGTTTGTGAATTCAAACACTGCTGCAAACCATCATTAGTACAAACTCCGATTAACAAACTAGCAACAAACTATAGTTTGAAATCTTGATTTGGTGACAGCCAACAAACTCTATCTTGATTTGAATACGGGGTGGAGTGACTGTTCCTTGTCAACAGTGCCGATGTCGAAATAAACACATGGGATTGTTCTCCATGTACCATAGGAGCCCTCTCCCACCCCCACCCCTGTGACTTTCTGGGATCGGTACCTTTGCAGTGCTGGGTCTCAGAGTCCCACTGGTAGCCATCAGTGCACTCCTAGCACGGAAGAACAAAAGCAAAGAGTTTAAAGGAGCCGTACAGTTCTATGAATTTGGGATTACTATTCTGGTGGTCTTAAACCTAGTAGCTAAATTCTGAATAGAGAAATGCGGGGCTCAGACCAGCATGGAAACCCTGCCTTCTGAGTCTTGTGAGTCCCGTCCATGTATTGTGGCTGGTTGGGAGGCTGAAGGGTACTCCTCACATGCTCAGAAGTACCGTGGGACTGCTCCTTCATCCTTTTCTGGAAACAAGATCAGAGCTGATATGGGTTGAAGACATCACTGACCTGGAAGCTCTGTCCTCTGCTCTTAATCCTAGATCTTATCAAGGTGGGAAGCTTCCTACATTGCTTCACTAGTAGAAACAGGTTTGGGGGCTATAAGAGCTGCCCAAGCTTGGGCTTGCGTTAAGGGCTCTGTGTTTCCCCATTCTCAACTTTGCTGGTCTTTTATTTAGCCAGCCACAAGGATGCATCTCAGAACCATCAGAACCCATTTTATGTACCTTCTAGATGAATGGGTGAGATAAACATAAGAAGAATTCTAATGGATTATACCAATGGTCCAATTAGCTCAGCATCCTGTCTTCCACATGGGCAAACCGGATAGCTTGGAATCCCCAAAAGTGGCTTGGAATCCCCAAAAGTGGGCAAAGTCAATCCTTCCTATTGGCCCTTCTAAGCAACTGGTACAGTGTTCTTGAATATGGAGGTTCTATTTAGCCATCACTGCTAATAGCCACTGATAGACTTCTCCTGCATGAACTGTATATGACTGCTTGATTCTCTCCCTCTCCACAATACACCCTCCTTTGGGTGACAGATCTTAAGGCTGGAGCAATTCCATTTACCATGTAGGTGTCGGGTTCCTCCGGTTCTTGTGAAATTGAAGCTCTCAGGAGCATTGCCAGGAGCAGACATGAAATGGGTTTCATCCTTATGCCTGGGGAAAAGGAGGCCGGTTAGAGGTATAGTGTATTCACAGCACACAGTGGGATTCCTGCAATAAAGGCTGGGAGGCACCAAAATTATTATCTTTTCCTGCGCTAATAGGAATGCCAGTTTGTGATTTCCCAAATTTTGACACCAAGGATAGGGGGCCTCTGAAGATGTGCAAAGTTCTTTTCCTGTCTGAGAAGACATTTAACCACAGAATTGGGTAAGTCTAGAATCATACAATCATCGAGCTGGAAGAGTCCACAAGATCCATCCAGTCCAACCCCCTGCCACCCAGAAACATACAATCAAAGCACTCCTGACAGATGGCCATCTGGTCTCTGTTTAAAAATCTTCGAAGATGAAGACACCACCACCGTCCTGAGAAAGAGTTAAGGGACCCTGTCCATTTGTGCATGTGGACGGGGGGGGGGGGGGGAAGGGGCTATAAGTAAGCTTTCAAAAACTGGATAATTAGGCAGGGTTTTCTGTAGCAAATTGAGAGGCCAAGTGGGGAGGAAAGGCAGGAAGATTTGGTCCCCTAGATGGGTGCTTTTAACTCACCAACAGTTTTCTAGAATCTGTTCTATTTGTTTGTATAATAGGCTTTACTGCTAGTACTGTAATATTCTTGTATACATAAATGGTTCGATCAAATTTGGAATACCGTGTACACTTTGCCACCTCCATATCAAAAAGAAAAGGATATTGTAGCACTAGAGTTGCCAACTCTGGACTGGGAAATTCCTGCAGATTTAGCGATGGAGCTTTGGGAAGATGGGGCTTGGGGGTAGACCTCAGCTCTGTGCAATGACATAAAGTTCAGTCTGCCAGCTGATGACTGGCAACTATCTGAGAGGGCATAGGGATGGGAATTGGTGCTGTACCCACAGTGTGTCACTTCCAGCAAACCTCAGAAGCGGTATCATATTGCCAGCATGACACGGATCCAGCTCTCCAGGATTTGGACAAGACTGTGTGTTAAAACCATAGAGTTGTTCCCAAACCCTAGAACATTGCATCAATGTCACTTCCAAATATTCACTGAAGTGATACTGCACCATCAGTGTGGCACCATTAAATCCTCTGGCTGCCGTGGGCAACAGAGAGACCGGGAGACCCTCTGCTAATGGCGGAGACCTACATAGAGTCCTCCTTCCAAAGCAGGCATCGTCTTGAGAAGAACTCATCTCTGTAGTTGGGAGCTCATCAGGCTCCACCTGTACATTAGAAACTCTACATGTCAGTGGAGAATGGATAGAAAAGGGTGCCATGGGAAAGTCTTTTCATTTTTTTCTGCAAACTTTACCCCTATATATCGGAGGGGGGGCACCTAACCCACCATGCACCCATCCATTATGCCACCAGATCCATGAGGCACTCCTTTGCTTCTGAACTCCTTCCCACACCCAAGTCTTACGAAGTTTCAACGAGACCAAGCCACAACTGAGATCAACAGACCATGAAGAAAGGGGGGACTCAGCATTGGCTATCATCTGGCTCCACCTCTTCCTTTATTGTCCTCAAAGGCCCCTCTGGTCTGAACCCTCTTGGTGGTCCTGGCCCCCAGGGATATTTGACTGGCATCAACATGGGCCAGGGATTTTATGGCCCTGGCCCCCAGCCTGGTGGAATGCACCCCCTAGTGACATCCGGGCCCTGCGGAGTCTGTCTCAATTCTGCAGAGCCTGAAATACGGGGTTGCTCCACTGGGCCTTTTCTGCCAGGCTGGCCGGGCACCCCCTTTTTTAATATCACCCCATGGCCTTCGTCTGGATGCGACACGCACGTCTGCCTTCTATGATCCTACATAGGTTTTTATGCCACCTTGTTGGAAATTGGTTTTAATGTTTATATTTTTATATCATTGCATTGTTTCATTATATGTTCACATGTTAGCTGCCTCGAGTCCCCTCGGGAAATTGGCGGGGTAGAAACGTAATAGATAAATATAAATAAATAAACCTCAAAGCAAAATCGAGGATGGAAATGTCAAAGAGGCTGGCCGTGGGAAGTTGTCAAAGCCTTCTGTGCCATAACCCTTCCTTAGTTCCAATGCAGGATGGCCAACTCTGGGTTAGGAAATTCCGAGAGATTTGGTGAGGGGAATGCCCTCAGTGTGGGGCAATGCCATTGAGTCCACCCTCCACAGACACTGGTCTCTGGAGATGAGATGTAATTTCAGCAACCATAGCTTTTGGCCTGCTCTCAATCTGAACGTTTGGAGAGTTTGCTAAGAAATATTTCCAACCACCCTGAAAGTCTCCTGCACAGAATTTCTAAAAAGCTCCTCTGCAACAGAGCTGCTGGTGCTTCCATGGGGAAGAGAAGGGCTCATCAGTCTCAACCCTGGAACATCTGGTCCATAGAACTTGCCCACTGAGATTCTTTTCCAGGCTTGCTCTTTGTACCCCGTTGAAAGAAGTACAGTGGGCAGTAACAACAGGGCCTCTTCAGTGGTGGCACGAGAGTGAGGAGTATCGTCTGGGTATTTATGAAGCAGGTCTTCTGTTTCAGTGGCTCTGAGGGGCTCATTTAAATTTGAACAGAATATGGCATTAATTTTTCTAAACATTAGTGTATTGATTGCCTGTTTTGGAAGTTTGTTTGCCTCTATTTTAGTGGGGGTGGGGAGGTTAAAGTCTTATCTTAAGCTACTTGGAGGAGTTGAATAGTCAAACAAATCAGGGTGTAATAAATGCAATTTTTGAAATGAATTTTTAAAATTGGTCCAAATGTTCCTGAACAGGTGCAGCATGCATTTCTGTTACTCCTGAGTAACCACAGAGAACTCTTACACTCCAACAACTGGCTGCAAGGTTTCCAGATCAAAGGGAATCGTGTCTAAATGGATCTGAGGCCCAACACACACACACACACCTAGTTCAGCCTTGTGCCCTGCCCCTGAACTTCACACCTGTAAGGGAAGAAGAAAGGATATCAAAGAACTGAAATAAGAGAGGTGTTGGAAGAGCGCCATCACCAAATACTGGACTGTATTTAATACTAAGCATTGGTTCAAAATAAATTCAGGTCTGGTAATGGGTGGGTCTAGATCTTTGATTTCAGAAATGTACCACTTTTCAAGAGATGAAAGGAACCTGTGTGTCGGCATTCCTTCCAGCTAAAGCTAAATATAGGTCTTGTTTGATCTAATGTATACATATAACATATACAACACACCCAGAGAGCTGGTCCTGACATCTTTTTAAACCTTAAGCTTCTGTGGCAAACATCTCAGAGTGCAAAGTTGTTTGGATCTGGAGAAAAGAAGCTGAATCAACTACCAGAACTTTAAGAGAGTCTCTGCCACCTTATCTATAGCACAGGGAGCAGCTCTTGGGATCCAGAGATATTAAAGGCAGATTGGGACAAGCAAACATGGGAAGAATAGGATTGCTGTTACATTGAATTAAGAAGCATCTCAAATTGTGTTCCTGAATCTAGAGCTTGTTCAAACTGCCATCAGCCATAAGGAACGGCAGGATATAAACATTTTAATGAAGGCAAACCTCTCTTCACCCTCTGGGACCAATAGAGAATGGAGGGCAGCAACATCCCCCCTGTAGTCTGACTGGTGTTTTGAAATGAACATCAGGATACATTGTACAGATTATGGGTAACATCAGCCTGTGCTTTGGGGTGTTTTTCTGGAGGGGAAGGTATTCCAAAAACTCCTGAATATGGGGTGGGCATATGTGTAAAAAAGGCAGAGTTCACTAATATCACAGCATAAGGTATAAGCTTTGGTGTCATACAGCACTCTTCATTCCCTAGTACTTAATATATTCCACTGTGGCTGTAAATGTGTATCTATTTTAGGAGTAAGCAATACTTCCAAACTTAAAAAAACCCTGAGATACAGAACAGGAAAGGGAAGGGTTTCCCAGGGTCAGCTCAAACTGACAGCAACTCTGTGTAAACCTGCAGCTCAAATCTGTTTTGAGATATGGGGGGAAAGTTCCAGGTTGCAGCTTCTAAGGCACCCACCATCAGTCAGTCATTTTGTACTTTCCATATTGAAACTACAAAAGATTTCAGCGCCTAGCCCACCCTTGAGGTTTTGTGAGTCAAAAAGCAATAATTCCAGATTTCTTTGGACAAGATCACAAAAGTGGGAGAACTCTCCCTAGAGATCAGAGGGAGAAATCCACTGGTGCGAACGTTGCCAGTCATTTTGGAGTTTTATTTGCTACTCCCTGAGCACTGGATCTTCCCTCCTGCCCCTACGAAACCCTCTCAAAGCTAGGCTGGATTGCTTTCAGACCATCTTGCCCGGGGACAAGGCCAGAGGGAAGCTTGAGATAACCTGAGAGGGCAAAACGGGCCGAGAGAGAATTTCAGCCTTCAGAGGGGAGAGGAAGTCAACAGATCGGAGACTCCAAAATCTATAAACAAATCCCCCAAAGTCTGCAGCTAACGCTGAGGTGCTCAGAGCTCACCTGGGAAAGCCTTAAATACAGAACAACCCTTTTTACTTTGGGTCACAGGGTTCATCCTCCTCCCCTCCCATTTTAGGATGAGGATCGGCCATCCAGTCCCCCCCCCCCCCCCAAAAGCAACAGGGACATCAACTTTAGTGAACACACCGAAAGACTTTGCAGGTTCTCTTTTTTACCAGGAGCCCTCCCCTTCTTCCTCCCCACCCCTTTCCAAAGACCCATCACTCACCCCGGTGACAGCTGCCTGGCACACCCCGGCACCCTTCTTGCCTTGTCAGGGCGCTTAGCTCAAACACCCCCAATTCCGGCTGGGTGCAGCGCAAGAAGCTCCCTGGGAGAGTGCGCGCTGGCTCCCCTCCTTCAGCCCCCCACGCCGCATTCCTGGCCCCCAGCCAAGCAGCAGGAGTGCCAAAGGATTCCACCCAACATCTGGTTCCACTTAGCTTCCAGCAAACACCCTTTCCTGGCCAGCTGTTCTCAGCCATCACACACCCCCCCCAACAAACCCTCACAGCAAAAGGAACATTTAACCCCACTTATGCTGCACCCAGCAGAGAGAGCACGGCTTCCAGGCTATGTTCCCAGACGGTGAACATTTTTCACCAGAGGGGGCATGAATAATAGGTTGCCAGCCTCCAGGTGGAGGCTGGAGATATCCCAGAATCCCAACTGATCTCCAGATGACTTCAATCACTTATTTGTTGATCATTTGTTCCACTTCTCCTGGAGAAAATGGCTGCTTTGGAAGGTGAAGTGGTTGGCATTATACCCTGGCAAGATCACTCCCCTCCCTAAACTCCACCCTCACATCTCCTGGTATTTCTAAACCTGGAGTTGGCAAACCTAAGTTATTCCCAGAAGAGAGCTGGAGGTTCCAGAGTGCCTTCCACCCGGCCCCATCAGCACAGAAAGGGACAGGTGGGCCCAGCAGGGTTCTAAATTCTGGACATCTCTGCTTTCTTTTCCAAAAGCCCTTAAAGGGCAGCAAATGGGCTTCAAGGTATAGAAGCAAGGATGTAAACATCAAAAGCAGAAGACGGAATAATTCCAAGGCTCAACCTAACTTGTTGCAAAACCTATCCTATTGTGCATAGATAAACGTTCACTAAATTGCAAAATGCATAAAACCACAGGCATTTGATTAAATAGTTATGTCCCCATCCCTCCCAAAATTTGTACCTGGGGTATCTCACAATAGAGTAACACAAAAAAGTCAGTTCAAATCCCTAAAAGTATTACTACGTACAAGCAAGCAGAACACCCTAAGATTTACACCTTGGTGTAAACAGATTTTTTAAAAATAAAAACTTCCAATTAAAAGAGAAAAATATTAAAAGTCTAAAATCGTAGCAAACTGGCACAAGTTTAACAAGAAATAGCTGCTGGGGCTTTTTTAAGCGCTTGGGATGTAGTGGTTAAGAATGTCAGATTAACGTCAGGTTCAACTCCTACTCATCGTGGTAGCTTATTGGGTGACTTTGGGCCAGTGACGGGCCAGTGGCATGGGGGGGGGGGGGGGGCAAAGAGCAGCCAGCTGAAAAAACAGCCTGGCTGGGCTCGGGCTGCCAGCTGAACGAAGGTAAGTGGGGAGGAAGGACGGGCCCCCGCCCCCCCACTGGGCCCCCGCTTACCTTAGTTCAGCTGGCTGCAAAAGCAGCCTGGCTGGGCAGTTGCCCATCCATCCCCGCAAGGCTACTCTGGGCCACAGGGCCTGGCTGGTTGGGGCAGAGCAGGGTCACCCAGCAGCAGACTCCACCAGGCCTGACCCGGCAAGGCCAGCTGGGCAGCGGCTTCTGCCAGGTCTGGCAAAGCAAGGTGGGGTGAGGGGCGTGGGGGCGACTTTCTGCCCCCCCACATGACTCCAACGGCACACACCTTCTGAGTACAATGCAGGTATTCTGCCACTCAGCTGCAATCATTTAAGAGTAGATGCCAAGGATCAAACTTGGAACCTTCCCAGCAGCGCTGTCCATCCTCTACGCAACATCAGCTCTAGCAAGCTGCAAATTTCAAGGATACACAGGAGACATGCCACAAACACACATTCCCTTTCAGCATTGTGCCTCCTTGCTACCAAGTGATTTTTAGAAGACAGTCCTGTCGCCTGAACGTTGGCCTTAAAAGAGAGTTTGCCACTCACATTATGCCGCATGTACACACAGAGATCTGGGAAGGATACAGCCTTTCAGGGCCCTAATTCCCTAATACACCTGTCTAGTAGGTTCCTCTCTTTTCAGAAGTAGAAACCAGATGACCTGCTTCCCCTCTGGTACACGGTGCTCCTAGCAGCCCCAAGCCAGGTGTGATTCACTGGGGAAGGGAACAGGAGACGGAGGGATAGGGAGAGGACAAATTCTTGCTGCAGGACTTCTGTGAAGGAATGGTGTACGGGGGTGGGTGGGGAGACATCTAGCCCCGGGGCATGATTAACCCACTCATAACATTCGGATAACATTCCCGTTGTCTATCCTACAGACAGGTGTGTGGGAGAGGAAGTGGTGTAGGGGAAGGAGGGGGGGTTAGAACAGTAAGGCAGGCAGAACGCCTGATTTGCAAACCAAGATATAGGAGAGGCCGTGAGTCTTCTTGGTTAATACAGGAAGAGGTCAGACTGAAACGGAGGTCCTTCTCTTGTGCAGCCAAGGAAGGAATATCCCAATAGTTTGGAAAGAAGGGGGAAACATGGCTTACATCTTGCCAAGATCAGATCAAAATTGCCTTAACCAGGATTATTCACACATTCTTGAAGGAAGGAATGTTGCCCTGAACTCTTCAACAAGGCTACGCTAATGAGGATCCATTTTGAAAAGGTTGTGGTTGTGTCAAGAGTTGTGGTTTAGAGCGGGTGATTCTACAACGCCTCCGGCTCTGTGATGGGAGACAGCTCTAATCGCACATGAGCTCCAACTTCGGCTGGATTAAGGGTGTTTCCTCTTTTGTAATCCTGTTAAATCTATCTCTGGCTTTTGACACTGTGGACTGCTTCTGTCCATATTGCACTGACTGGAGAAAGAGACGGATTACAAGACATGGTTTTGCTCTTCTCTGTCTAATAAAGCACAAAGCTTCCATTGGAGATGTAGAATTTGATTCCTAGCGCAATAATCGGGGTTGTGTCTCAAGGCTCCATCCATGTTTTCAGTATTTACATGAGGCCCCTTAGACTAGCTAAAGCTTTGAGGTTGCTGATGACACCCAGCTCTGCGTTCTTAGTTGCACCCTGCTGCATCAGTTTGTCCTAAACCAGTCCTTGGGCATGAAGGCAGAACAAGCTTAAAAGAACCTAGAAGAAACAGAAGGGATGCTGGTTGCTCCAGTCTTGGAGAGACTAAACTGAATGTTCAAAATTACCAGTGGAGACTCTTTCACACAGAAATGCAGGCAAAAAATGCTTTGTTTCAAGCAGTACATAATTAAGAAACTTTCTGGAACGAGGCCATCGGCCATGCTGATCCATGCTATTGTAATGTGCAGTACACAGGGCTGCCCTTGAAAACTAGTTAGAAACTTCAAATGCAGTTCATCTGATTACTGGAGCAGGTAGATTTGATCATGCACCACAGGGGCTTCCAGTGATTTACTTCAGCCAGTGTGGCGTAGTGGTTAAGAGCAGGTGGACTCTAATCGGAAGAACTGGGTTGATTCCCCACACCTCCACATGAACTGCAGACTCTAATCTGGTGAACCAGGTTTGTTTCCCCCTCCTACAAACAAGGCCTGCTGGGTAACCTTGGGCTACTCACAGTTCTCTCAGAACTTTCTCAGCCCCACCTACCTCACAAGGTAGGTGTCTGTTGTGGGGAGAGGAAGGGATGGATTTGTAAGCTGCTTTGAGACTTCTTACTGGAAAGAAAAACAGGGCATAAATCCAAACTCCTCTTCTTCTTGGTGCTGGTTACTTCCATTAAATCCCTTCATGCTCCAAGCTCTTTGCCTCTGACAGCCTGCCTCTCCTGCTACAGAACCATGGAAACATACAAAGCAGCTCATCAGTCTCTCTTGGCCATCCTATCACAAGCAGCGCAGCTGGTTTCAGAGACACCAGACATTTTCTGTAGCTCTCTCTCTATGACAGACCGCTTTCCCTGAAAGAATACACCAAATCCCATGCCTCTTGGCATTCAGAATATCACATAAGATATGGCTACTCCAGGAAGTCTTTCCTGACAATTCTTGGATGGTGAATGAGTACTGGATGCCATTTTAGTTGAGTGATCAAGTCTGCACCCTTGTTGAGGTTGGTGGGAATTATTTTAAACTGCTTCATTACAGATGTGTCTTAGGATCTTTAAAAATGATACTGAAGCGTGATTGTTCTTTTTTAATTCTTGATGCTAGCCGCCCTGAGCTTTCTTTAGAACAGGAGAATATAAATATTTTCAACAAATCAGTGAAATCGAATAATAAGCACATCTTTGATTTGAGGGCCTCCATTAAAGTCCTGCCTCATCTATGAACTAAGTGACTGGTCTTGGTCCAAGCGTAGGGCTAAAATCTGAGACTTAGAGCTTCAACTTTTGTGCTGGGAAACATGCAGCAATACCTGGGGAAAAAAATGAAAAAGCACATCTAGAGTGCCTCCTCACCCTACACAGGGAAAGTACAAACCACATCATATAAGCTTGGGAGTCCTATTTAAGGGGATTAATACTAGGCTGAAACAGATGGAGGAGGGGGCTGATGCTAGCAGAAGAGGGAATTAAAAATAAAACGAAGAGAGAATACACAGAACATTTCTGCCATCTAATAGGAACCACTGCAGGGGAAGCAGCATGCTTTTCAGTGATGTCTGCTATCAGGCAGGAAATTGTAAGAACTCCTTTATTTAATACAAACTGGTTTTAGCCCCCTGCCTTGGAAGACTGGGAATGGTGTGTGAATGAGAGAGAGATGAGATGCAACCAGCAAAGAGACCCATTCCAGCTGGGCTTGTACCCTCTTTGGCCATGAACTCTTCTCTTTCCTGGGGGGGGGGGGGGGAAGGCAAACAAAACCCAACCACAGCTGTTCAGTCATGGTACATCTTCAGAAGACAAGCTTTGAGTGTGCCCATGTATCTCTCCCACAGTGCCTGGTGCCTGCGAAGAAAGGGAAAAGAAAGGTGTGATATTTCAAGCTTCTGAAACTGGGGAGGAGCACTTTGTCCTTTCAAGATGAAAACACGCCCCCTGCCATGGCCTTCCTTCTAAAGAAAAGCAAATGAATAACGGTACAAAGGCAACAAGATTTAACTGGCACTTCTAAACGGCCCTTCTCTCCTGAGGCCAAAGGACTTGATGGCAAGGGAAGGCTGGGGAGGATGTCTGCTGCCAGGGCAATTCACCATTTGGGCCCTAGCAAATTCAACAAACCTGAAAGCATCTAGTGAGTGAGCGCAAGCTGTGTACTGCGTCAGGAAGAGGCGCACATCGTTCGGACTCCACTTGTCTGACCGAAAGGGCTCCACGAACTGCAAAAGAAATCAACCAGTCATGGGGGGAGGGGAAGTAGGCCCTATTTTCAAGGGAGAGAAAAAAAAACCCAACACATTTTGCAACATCTAAATTTTCCACAGAAGTTCTGACCCCCCCCCCTACTTATTCTTGACATGTTATGAGCACGCTGACATTGTTCCACACAGCCATTACTGCTTATATCTTGATTCATTTGAACCAGAAACAATTTTCTGAGAAACTCTACTTTGGACTGTGTGGAAACAAGAAGGTATCTTTGAGGATGCACAGAGCACATAAAATGCTCTTGTTGATACCTACAGGACATGAAGGGTGCAAATTCAAGCCAGGCATACCTATAGCACCATTACTGACCATCTGAGAGGCAAATTATGGGTATGGGGCCTGTAGTATCCAGGGAGGGCCCTTACCAACCAATATGGAAGAACTTGATTGGTTGCTAAGAGTATGCATGTATAACTCATACAAATGACATACAGAGGGAGGAGTTATTGTACATGAATCCCTAACCATCATTCCTGGACAGACACACAGTACACCGAAGGGCATTGCTTACCTTCTCCACCAGATCAACAAAAAAGTCCCGTACATCTTTGCTGTGAGTAAGTTTCGAGGCAATGTTGATCAGGGCCCGGGAGAGATTCTGCAAAGGGGTACAAGAAAGTGATAGAGATCCCATGTCTCTCCTGTGGCACAAAGTGCTAAGATGAAGTATTACAGTAAAAGCTCTGTTCATGAACGGAGTTCGATCTGGACAGAAGTCAGTTTTAGGCAGCCTGCTCAGGGTTGACTCAGCTTTCCATCCTTCGAAGGCCAGTAAAATGAGTACCCAGTTTGCTGGAGGGTAAAGTGTAAATGACTGGGGAAGGCAAATGGCAAACCACCCTTTAAACAAAATCCTTCATGATGTGACATCATCCCATGAGTTAGTAATGAGTCTGTGGTTGCATGGGGACTTCCTTTACCGTTACCTTTTACAGGCTGAACCCCACTCTTATTTGCTGGTCTATATTGTCCAAAGCACAACAGCTCTCTCTGCAGGTCAACAGAGAGATAACAGCCTTCGTACAGGCACAGATTTTGGAAGCGAGGGTGGTTTGGGGCAGCTCACATCCACCAGTTGGAGCTGAACATTGATATTTGTTACTTGAAATACTGTTTGATACTGCTGTTATGTGTTATGTTATTGATTGATATTTTGCTGTGCACCGTCCTGAGCCTTTCAAGGAAGGGCAGTATACAAATTAAAGCTCCATTCCATTCCATTATGGGGCAAGGGCTGTAAATGAAAAGGGGTGGCACGGCCCCTTGACACTAAGAAATGGAATCACAGCAGAGCTCCCTCCCACTTTCCACAGCGCACCTTAAAATTGGCTTCCATCTCACTGAACACTGAAATCTTCCCCCTCAAGGATGTGCACACCAGGCTGTGTAGGAACAGACAAAGAGAAAGGTCAGGAGTAAGGGGAGGCTGGAATTCTAAGCCCGAAACCTATTATGCAGCACCAGGCCAGAAGAATGTGGAAAGAACAGTATTCCTCTGAGCATGTGCAAAGACAATTCCCAACACTCTGAACGAGGTGGGGTTTCTAGGGAAGCCAGAGCTAAGTACCTGTCTCTTTAGAAATTAACCCACAACAGATAATGCAGGAGAACAGAAGAACATTTAAGTCCTCCAAAGAACACAGGAGAACATTTAAGACCTCAATAGGTTGCCAGTAGCCCCCTACATTCACACCTACGCATTCAGTTTCAGTTTCTAAGTTTTCAACACCTTCCCCCATAGGAGCACATTCAAGACTGCAAGTTATCAGTGGACAGGGCAAGGGCTGAATTTGGCATCCTTTTTTTTTTAAGTGACCTGTTTGCTTTCATTGTTTTTTAGCACAGTCTAAGCCATTGAAGCAGTTACACCCTTTAAACTCTGTTCAGAATCTGCACTGGTAAAAACCTCATCTTGCCTTTCGGACTCCCTGCCTGGTATTCTCTCTCTCTCCGCTGCATGCCTGCTCATTAGGAAATTCCAGGGTATTTTGCAAAAACAAAGCAACTATCCAACTGGATGGATGTGTTCTCCTTTCTGTCTGAAATCAGTGCGAAATAGACACAGTCCCCAGGGGAACTCAGCAAGGCACACCTCCTGCATTGTAGATCCCATTCCTCTCCAGAAATAGAGGACGGCAAAATCCCTGCCTGCCCCTCCAGTGACATCTGTCCAGCCCAGCAGAAATACCTTTTGTGCAGATCCAACATGTCTTTATCTGTTATCAGAATTTTTAGCTCCTTCAGCCCCTGCAAGAATTCCTTGTCAAGGTCGACATCCATGTCATCCACGTTGGTATCTGCCAAAACAAAACAGACAGCAACTGAAATGACAGAGTTTGTGTCCATGCGTGCTCAGACTCAGTTGGACTGGATGACCTTTGAGGTCCCTTCCTGCTCTAAGTTTCTAACCCTAGACTGGCTCATCCTGAAAATTTTGTCTGGTAGCAGAAAAGGCATGGAGAAAGATGAAGAACAGAAAGACATTTGCAAAGACTTAATCAAACGGAAGCTTCACATAAAGAGGAAGTATATCTCTAAGTATCCAGTGCTGAGGACAAACAACAATGTGAGGCTATGATATCCAAGCCTTGCAGGTAGGTTTCAAAAAGCATCTGGTTGGGTTGCAGTACGGCATGGAATGCTGTATTAGAAGGCAGGAACCTTTGGTACGATCCAGCAAGACAATTCCTGTACCCTGGAAGAGGCAAAAATCTTTCTTCGCAACTTCTTTGCAAAGTGCTGCCCAGCCAAGTCACGATTTGGCTGTATTTCTCCATGTTCTAGCCGCTGGCCCCATCCTTGCCCGCCCTGCAGGCAGCAGGGTGGACGCATCCATGCGCTTCTCAGAATGAGCGGAGTAAAAGGTTAAAAAACCCAATATATGCAGTGTTATCTTTATTTTAAATGTCAAAAATTATTTGCGGCTCCAAGTGTTTTCTTTTCCCATGGAAAATGGGTCCAAATGGCTCTTTGAGTGTTAAAGGTTCCCTACCCCTGTTCTAGAAGGTCCATGGGCTCAATGAAGTTGGGGTCCCCAGTCTTACAGGTTAGATAGATGAGCACCCAAGCCAGGTCCTTCTCGGTGATAGCCCTCCTCCATAGAAGCTCATCTGGCTCCAAACTTACAATCTTTTAGGTGCTTTTATTTTCTGAGAACTTTCAAATAAAACTCCAGGATGGACATCCACCACTTTTTGGATAGAATCATTATTGCGATGGCTGTTTCAATGCTGTAGTATATTTGGGGTTTTTAAGATTTTGTGATTCTTCTGAACTTTTAATTGGTGCCTACATTTTTGTGTGGAATTTATGGTTTTCTGTGTCTTTTTGTCTGACAATGTCATTGGCACTAAGTAGAGCAGTACAGACTAAAAACCCACAAACAATATTTTTACTGTGATGCAATTTCTCATTATCTATAGATCTATTTTTATCCTGTTTTGTTACTCTGCCATTTTTATTGTTATTTATCCAGCTGTCAGCTTCTTCAGCAACATTTTTATGGAGAGGCAGAACAGAACGTTTTAAATTGAATAAACTGGGCTAGTCCAGGGGATAAACAGCTTCATTATCCCTGGCTTATATGGAGACATCCAGTCCCTGCTAAGATGAGGTAAAACTCACTTTACAAACAAAATTTAAAGTGGCATTTCCTAAATACACATTTGTAGGTTAGGGATTTGAGGTGATCAGGAAGCTGACTGACTGCAGGATACAAGCCTACAAGTCTCCACTCTTCAAAAGACAGATAAAACTGTCCACTTTCCTTTAGGCAGAGAGTCCCTGCCCCCACTGCTACAGAGAGCTCTATGGAGAGAACTCTATTTTCATGTTAGCAAGATGGGTATACACAGCACAGCACTTCCAGACCTGAGGTGCTATTTGGTGATCAGCAGGGATCCCTAGGCCCCAGTTTGAGAAATGCATCCATGGCAGTATCAAAAGATTTGACTGTCCGTTTACATCAGCCTCACCTGTGACTCAAAGTATCTGTTAAGAAAGTGCAGTCTACGGCCAAACCTGAATGCCTTTCAGGAAACAGCAAAGACTTTGCATTTGGGCAAGAATTCTATCTTTTTCATCCTAGCCTTCTCCATGGAGCTCTTGGCACTTTACATAGTTTTCCTTTCCTCCATTTCATCCTAATGGATTCGGATATGAGAATCATGGCTGGCCAGGGATCTGACTCTGGGGCAGATTCCGCATGGGCCAAAACCGGCGGTGTGAAAACGGTGTAAATGCTTTTACACAGTTTAAAACCATTTTACACCATTTTCACACCGCTCTTTTTGATCCATGTGGAATCCACTTGGACCTCCCAGGTCCTGATCCAACAAACATCCTAAGCACAGTCTCTCAACAGGAAAACTGTAATTTTTATGAAATGCTTGTATTTCACATGGGCATTCTCCTTCTCGTATATTCCCTTACTGCTTTACTTGTTACAAAGTCTTTGGAAATGGCAAATATGAAGTGTGAGGGGATGGGAGCTTTACTTCCAAACCACAATGGGGGCCATACTCACCCACCGCTCCCAAAGTCCAGTTCTGGATCATCTGCTCAGCACAGAATGCAAAATCTTCAAATGTCAAGAACTGCAGCTTCTTTTTCCCCGTCTCAAACCGACTGTTGGCAAAGAAGACGATGGCTGCATAATCTCTGACAAAAGGAATAACAGCATTTGATAAGAGGAGTGTTACTACAGATACTGGCCTCTTCTCTCCTGTCCTTCCCCCCAGCCTTTGGTGTCCCACCAGTCAAAAGGACTACAGTATGTGCCTCCCTCTCTGGGCAGACAAGACCATAGAGAAGAGCAATAATACATATACACCATGGTGTTCTATACTGCTCCATACCTGGCTAGCCGGTCAGAAAGCAGGAAGTGTTGCTGAATATTTTCCACCAGGGATCCACGGAGCTCCTCGACTGCCTTGAAGACCCGCTTGAAATTGTCAAACTGAAACAGAAGGCAGTTGTCACGCCGCCATCCATGCCACGGACCAACCTGTTTAATAGCCAGCATCTCTCTTCAGGGAATCCTGGCAACTATAGTTCTGTGATCGATCATGAATCTACAGCAAACAACACCCTTAAACTACAATTCCCAAGATGGTTGAGTGGGAAGCCATGAAAGTTAAATTGCTATAAAAATTGGTGTGTCTAAAGGTCTAGCATATACATCACCACCCAAGGAGATGATAACCTCACTGCAAAAAAGCTTGCAGGACTATATCCTCTTCATGATAAAGATGACAGGAGATTTGTGAATTCATCTGCCATTCCCTGGACTGTCTTTGTTGTAGAATGCTCCACTTGGGCCCTAGTGCCTACCTAGTTCTGTCCCCAAGCCACTAGGACCCAAGTGGAGCATTCTAGAACAAAGAGGGTAAAGGAAATGGTGGATGACTTCACAAATCTCCTGTCATCTTTATCGTGAACAGGGTATAGATTTACAAATCATAGACAAGGGACCAAGTATGACAACTCCCCCGTTAGCCTTGGATACCCACATCCCAGGATTCTCCTTATCATACCAATTTTTCTAACATGTGTATTGTGACTTTTTACACTTTCCAAAGGGCAATCAATTGGGGAATTGGGGGGGGGGGGGAGTAGAGGTAATCCCACCAGCCTTCAACATAGACTGAATGTCCCAAACATTGATGAGAAGTGGCAGGAGTGGATGTGATGAGTCACAACAGAGGCACCTGTCGACGGCAACTCTTGAGCGTCACTCCTGTTTTGACACTGATGTCATCCAGGTCTTTCTTGGTGCCCTTGGAGAGTTTCTTGCCCAGCACTTCCCGCACAAAGGCTTCATCAAAGGCGTAATACCTGGTGTGAAAGGACAATGTCAAGGATGGGAGAAGCCTTATCAAGGGATCTAGTAGGGATCTGCATTTTCAGTCAATTCTTCAGTTATTCTCTGCTTTGAGGAGTGGCTAGATCTCTGGAATGGCTTACGGCACGTAAAATGCAGCACTGAACAAGAAGAGAGGCTATCTTAGAATGGATCTCTTTTACGGGATCAGCTTAGAATCACGAAGTTGGAAGAGACCCTTATGGTCCACCCCGTACTCTGCAAGAATAAACAATCAAAGCACCCCTGACAGATGGCCATCCAGCCTCTGTTTAAAAGCTTCCAAAGAGGGAGACTCCAACATACTCTGAGGCAATGTATCGCACTGTCGAACAGCCCTTACCATCAGGAAGTTCCTCCTAATGTTTAGGTGGAATCTTTTATCTGGTACTTTGAATCCATTAATCTTTGTCCCAGTCTCTGGAGCAGCAGAAAACAAGCTGGCTCCAACTTCAACATGACAATTCTTCAAATATTTAAACATGGCTATCACATCACCCCTTAACCTTCTCTTCGCCAGACTAAACATGCCTAGCTCCCTAAGCTGCTCCTCGTAGGGCATGGAATTCAGACCTTTTACTTTTTTGGTTGTCCTCCTCTGGACCCATTCCAACTTGTCAATATCCTTCCAGAATTGTGGTGTCCAGAACTGGACACAGTATTCCACCTTCCAGCCTATGTCTTTCCTCCAGGAGACCACATTGCATAGACCCTTGCCCTAGTCTGGCTCTCCAGTCCAGCCCTCTATCTCACCCACCTTTCAATCAACATGGTCTGGCGATAAGGGGGTATTTGGAAGAGCAGCTGGTTCAACAGCTTGGGGGGTGAGTGAAGGAGGCGCTCCAGCATGTAGAAAGTTCGGTAGTGATCCATGGTGTCGCTCTGGAGCACGTCCATTGTCGCCCCCGTTTGCTCCAGAATTCCACTGCGCAGACGGAGCGTCACGGCATCATTCACTACAGAACAGCAAAGAAGGACAAAAGCTGATCTCAGTAACCCACAGGGCAACCAACAACTAGGAGGGAGTAGGGCTAAAAATGTGTGAAATATCTTTCCTCTTCTGACTGCCACTCTTGATCCTGAAATGCTCTTTCAATCAACTGTTCATTATCCCTCATTCTCCAAACTTCCTCCCAGAATACCTTATGGGGTTCTGCCTTGCTTTCTTTCTTGAAATCCCACCTCAAATTCATCTTTGACTGTAAGATTTCTGACTGGTCAACTCTCATGTATTTATTCAGAACATCTGTAGGCCAGTTATGCTGGAGGCCGCTCACCACGATAAAACAAAGTCAATCAAGCAAACCGACAACAATAAAATCTAATCATACCAAGAAAATCTTTTGAATCAGCGACATAAACAAAACAAATGAGGTTAATACAATGTCAGTAAATACAGCCAAGAAAAACAAGCCATAAAAGCCTAGAGAGGGTAAACTAAAATAATATTGATAAAGTAGTCCTCAAGCTCAGAACAGACTGTAGAAACAATTACAAGAGTTCAAGCCACTTAGAAGAGACCCGAATGAAGAGAAATGTCCTGGTCTGACATCTAGAAGGAAAGGAAAGTAGGTGCCAGTTGAGTCTGAAAGGGGGTGGCATTCCAAAGGTGAGGTGCCACCACCAAAACATGCAACCAACAATTCCCAAATGCAATCCAATGTAAGTATGTAATACATCTCCCACACAGCTTCCTTCCCCCTATTGCTTTTCTCAGGGTGGAATTATTTCACATTAAGTTTGCTGAAGCAAAAACAAGCAGGAGTCTTGCAGCACCTTAAAGATGAATACGTTTTAAATCCTATGTCCCATCTCCAGAATTTCAAATTCTGTAGCAGGGGTAGCCCTCTGAGTGGAATTGGGAAAATCATCTCTTGGAGCTCCAACTTAGGTGGAAGCCTCTTCTCTTAAAGTTAAAATGATATGCTCCAATACCCAAGAGGGCTACTTTGGATTGATCAGGGGGATTCTAATGTTTGGGATAAAGTTGTAGATCTTCAGTGCTTCAATCTTCCCTTGGACTCCCTTCAATTAGTCACCAGATAGGAAGCAAAAAGTACAGAAGAGGGCAACCAAGATGATTAGGGGGCTGAAGCACTTTCCCTATGAGGAAAGTCGGAAAAGTCCGGGACTTTTCAGTTTTAGAAAAGAGATGACTAGTGGGGCATATGATAAGAGGTTTGTAAAATTATGCACAGGTGGAAAGAGTTGATAAGGGACCTTTTTCTCCCTCTTCCAAAATACTAGACATTGAGGGCAGCTAATGAAGCTGATAGGCAATAGATTCAAGATGAACAAAAGGAAACACTTCTTTACTCTGCAAGCAATTAAAATGTGGCACTTGCTGCCAGAGGATGTAGGGATGGCCACAGGCATAGACAGCTTTAAAAAGGGATTAGACAGATTCATGAAAAATAGGTGGTTACTAGCCATGCTGGATAAGGGGACCTCATGTTCAATTTGAATCCCAGGGCCAGGAGGCATTATCACGGGAAGGCCTCAGCCTCTGTACCTATTGAACCTGAGTCCAGAGGAACTGATTGGTCACTGTGTGAAACAGGGTGCTGGACCCAATGGATCACTGGTTTGACCCAGCAGGGCTCTTCTTATTAAACTTGGCCCCTGATATCAAAACCCACTCCTTAAAGTAGAATCATTAGGACTACTACAGTGGCAACTGCCCACTTGTACAAATCTTGCTTTAACCATTACAACCCCACTTTACCACCCCCAAAAAAGAGAATGGAATGTAGGACTCACCCGAATACCCATCCAGCCAGAGCTGATAGACTTCCTCATCGATCAGGGTGGTGTTCCCCACAAAGATGTCCAGATTATTGGTCATGGCACATGAAGCTAGATCCCCCTGGCCTGGGCTTTGCCACGGATTCCTCAGCTCCTAGCAGCCCCACTTAGAGACCTCAGAAACTGAGACAGGCAGGTGCTAAGAACAAAGAAAAGAGCAGAACTGTTCCCAAAATACAGCTTTCACAACCACAAAGCAGGCTTACTATTTATATCTTTTATTTATACCTCACCCCAATCCTAAGGGGCACAGAGCAATTCCCCCTACAAATTTTCAAAGCAGGAAGATGTAAAAAGCTGGATGAAGGGTGTGTGTGTGTGAAGGGTTAACTGTATTTATAAAGTGAAAAGGGCCCCTGCAGAAACAATCCCCATATAATTCTGCCAGCAATGTGGGCAAAAATGTCTTGCCCTGTCACCAGAGGTTTAATGAACAGCTGAAGCTTTTCATATCACAAAGGTAAATAGTATCATCACCTGGTAAATAACCACCCCTTAAGCCTAGGGCAAAAAGGCAGGACTTCTTCCTTTTTTCCTGATCCTATCCGATCCCTAACTTTAACTAGTCCTGTGCCCTACACTTCAGAGTACCCCAGAGACCTCTGCTCCCGCCCCCCTCCAGGCCAAGAAAAGGCAGAAATCCTAGTTCCAACAACCCGATTTAACTGACCCAGAGAACCTCCCCCACCCCCCCCACCCCGCTCCTTCTCAACAACTGAGATCCCCTTCTGTACCCATAGTCGCAGACTTGGATAGTGCTTTTTCACATGACCAGTCTCAGCATTCGACTTCCGGGTCACTCGAGGCTGAGGATGCACGCACGCGCAACTCTGCCAATACACCGGTGCCTGGAATCCATGCTTGATACTGGCAGGGAGACCAATGATGCTTAACCTAACCAGGGAACAAATAAGCTTGATACTGTTGTGTTGTATTATTATGTTTATATTCTGAGCCGCCTCGAGTCCCTTAGGAGATTGGCGGAGTAGAAATGCAGAAGTGAATAAATAAAATACATTAATTGCGCCAGCACACACAAGGCGGGGTTGATCAATTTGGGGGAATCATTCGTATTGTAATCGGTCTAAATGAGGAGAGAGGTGTGTGGATGTGAGCCTGTGGTGTTGGAAGAAACCGGCACTCGAAAGCATTGGGGTTCGTGGGTGGATCTATCACAGTACTTAAAAGCACAAGTAATGGCATATAATTAATGCAATATGTTTATTGTTAATAGAAAATAGAAAACTATGATAAATATTAATAAGTATTATTAGCATGCACTGCAAGCATCACTGTATTATTGTGTCTGAAATATTATTTTTTTATATTATTACATCTTTGCCATAGATGCTCTAGGTGACCTTGGACCCGTCACTCACAGGATAGTTTTGTGAGGATGAAGTGGAGGGGGATGGGGAGAACAATGTTGTGAACTGTTTTGGATTCCCACTGGAGGAAACCAGGGTATAAATGTCTAAATAAATAAAATAACTGAGGAGGAGAGAGAGCTTAGCTGACACATAGCTGGCAGTTCTTCTAAAGTACCTGATGAAAGACTCCTCAGTTATCTTAAAAGTCATGGGATAAGATTTCAAAGTTAGCAAAATGACAGAAAGCAAGGTGTAAAAATAAATGGATTTCAAATCAGTGGATTTCAAAGTTGGCAAAATGACAGAAAGCAAGGAGTAAAAATAAATGGATCATTCTTGCAGCAGAAAGAATAAAGTATTATGGACCTACTAGGATTCGTATTGGGGCCAATGCTATTTGATTTGTTCATAAATTAAGAAGAAGAAGAGGAGGAGGAGTTTGGATTTATATCCCCCCCCCCCTTTCTCTCATGTAAGGAAACTCAAAGGGGTTTACAATCTCCTTTCCCTGAAAGAGTTCCAAAGATCTGTGACTAGCCCAAGACCACCCAGCTGGCATATGTAGGAGTACACAAGCTAATCTGGTTCACCAGATAAGTCTCCACAGCTCAAGTGGCAGAGCGGGGAATCAAACCTGGTTCTCCAGATTAGAGTGCAGCTGCTCTTAACCACTACACCACGCTGGCTCTCGATCTGGAACTGGGGATGAACAGTATACTGGCCAAGTTTGCAGATGAGACAAAATTCAAGATGGTATAAACCAGGGCTGGCTGTGAAGATCTCCAGGAAGATGTCCACAAAATTGGGTGAGTGGGCAACAATGTGGCAAGTGAAGATCAGTGTAAGGAGTATAAGGTGATGCACACTGGAACAAAAAAAAATCCCATCTTTAAGTATGTGCTGATGGGATCGAAAGAAGAAGTGTTTGGATTTATACTCTGTTTTTCTCAATTATAAGGAGTCTCAGAGCAGCTTACAAACTCCTTTCCTTTCCTCTCCCCACAACAGACACCTTGTGAGGTAGGTGAGGCTGAGAGAGTTCTGAGAGAACTGTGACTAGCCCAAGGTCACCCAGCAGGCGTCATGTGGGGGAGTGAAGAAACAAGCCCAGTTCACCAGATTAGAATCCACCTGGTCCTTGCCATTACACCAAAATGGCTCCTAACTAAACTTACTAAAACTGAGTCAGTTGGGGTCATAGTGGATGAATTCAGATGCCACAGCAGTGAAAAGGAACACTCTATGCTGGGGTTTATTAGGAAAGAGACTGGACACAAAATGATCGGAATTATAATCCCCCTGTATGTATCTATGATGCAGCCTCATTGGGATATTGTGTGCAGTTCTGATCTCTGTATCTCCAAAAGGACCTTGCAGAGCTGGGAAAAGTACAGAAGAAGGCAACCAACATGATTAGAGAGTTGGAGGAAAGGCTAAAAAGGTCTGGGGCTTTTTAGTTTAGAAAGAGCCGATTAAGGGGAGAAATAATAGAGATTCATAAAATTATGCATGCTGTGAAGACAGTGGGCAGAGAGAACTTTTTTTCCCTCACCCGAAATATTAGACTCGAGGGCATCCAGTGAAGCTGATAGGCAGTCGATTCAGTGTGGATAGAAGGAGACTCTTCTTTATACAAATGACTAAAATGTGGGATTTGCTGCCACTGCCAGAGGATGTAGTGATGCAGACAGGCACAGACAGCTTTAAAAGGGGATTAAATTGATTCATGGAGGATGGATCACTGGCTACTAATAATGGTGCCTAGAGGGAGCATCCACATTCAGAGGCAGTAAACCTCTGTATATCAGTGCCCGAAGGAGGTCTCAGCCTCTATGGTCTGCTCAGGCTCTAACTGACTGGCTACTGTGTGTGACAAGATCCCTTTGCCTGGGATAGGGCAGGATATAAATCCTGTAAAAGTAAAAAGTGCAGTGAAGGATGCTGGAGAGGATGGACAACTGGTGTGATCCATCAGGGCTCTTCTTATATTCTCTATCATTTCTGTAGTCTGGAGATCCATTGTAATTCCATGAATACTCCAGGCCCCACTCTGTAGTTTGGCAACACCGGCTTGGAATCTTACAGAGCAATCCTGAACTGATCACTCAGAATCCAGAAACTCGTTTTATGATTTCAGATATAGAATACTGCCTTACTCCAACCCAGACAAGAAGATCTGCAAGGTGATACATCAGTTGGATCTCTTTGTATTCGTTGTATTGCAGTTTGTCACTCATAACTCCATACAACTATTTTAAAAAATGATTTACTTTATTGTATCCTGCCTTTCTTCCCTTGGAGACCTAAGTGGTTTACATCATTCTCCTCTCCTCCATTTTACCCTCACAACAACCCTGTGAAGTAGGTTAGGCTGACTGGCTCAAGGTCAACCAGTGAGCCTCTACGGCACTAGTAAGGATTCAAAATCAGGTTTCCTGGATACTAGTATGACAATCTTAACCTCACTGGCCAGTTTGGTTAATATATATCACCAGTGCATTATACCACATTTGTAACATACTATGTGTCAGGGGGGTTGTATCTAGGTGATTGAGATGCATTTCTACCACACTGTAACTGCTTAATGCCACAAATCAAATGCAGCTGAAAGATATATGTAACCAGCCTGCTATATGTTACCACTGCCATCTGAGGCATTCTTTCCTTGATCTTTACTTTTTGACTTCACATGCTTTGTAGATAACTAGGCTTTCCCCTGACACCCTGATCCCATGAGAAACAGAGTCATATCTATTATCTGGTGGGGGCAGGGAGCCAGGTGGGTTTCTCTGACTATCTGCTGGCGACCTTGAGGTGCCTCAACTCCAGGGACTGTTTTTCACAATTTCTTGGGAATTCAGGAGGGAGGACTTGTAAGGGATTAAAGGGATGGCAAAAGCCAAGTTTGTCAGAATTGGCTTTGCCAAGCTTTGGTGATCTGACACTTCTCAATAAATGCTACTGATCAACTACACAGAGTCCGTTTATTGGCTTAAGGTTTGGGACCTAACGCTACGTCTAATTTGGAGACCTGGGTTTGTTTCCCACTCCTCCACATAAAGGCTGCTGGGTGACTTTGGGCCAATCATAGTTCTCTCAGCCCAAGCAGAGGCAGGCAATGGCAAACGACCTTTGAATGCCTCTTGCCTTGAAAACCCTATAGGGTGCCATAAGTCAACTGTGAATTGATCGTGCGCGCGTGCACACACACAGACACAGACACAATATACTATATGCACGTCAACATGCAAAATAAAGTCACATCGTTCCGAACATTATATTATAGAGCTTGGAGTACAGCAAGAGATCAGATCTGCTCATTGGTGCTTAAAAATACCTTTACCTCTTTAGGGAGCAATCCTAAGATGGTCTATTAAAAAGTAAGTCCCATTTTATTCAGCAGGCACTTACTCCTTGGAAAAGTGTGTTCAGAGCTGCTGCCTTACATACTTGGCAAATTGTGTAAAGTGGCATTTTAATAAAAGGAATAGAGCTGCAGCATAATACCACTTTACACAATTTGCAGAGTGTTCAAGAGGGCACTTTTATAAAGGGAATAGAATTACAGTATAGTCCAGCCATTCTCAACCAGGGTTCCCTGGTACCCTGGGGTGCCGTGAGCATGTCCCAGGGGTACCGCGGCAACACTACCGCCCGCCCCCCCTCATTTTTGTGGTGTCTCCCACCGGCACCAGCAAGGACATGGAGCTGGCCCATGGGGCAGGGCCTGCCACAAGGTCAGCAGCCACCACTACCCCCAGTGTCACTCTTTACCCTGGGAGGGGAAGGTGGGGTGTGTGGCCAGCAGGGGCAATGGGAGGAGAAGGTAGAGGGTGGCGGCAGGGGTACCATGAGATATGAAGAGTGAGGTCAAGGGTACCCTGACCTCGAAAAGGTTGGGAAACACTGGTATAGTCTGTTGTATTATTTATTGCATATATATATATTCTCTTGCTTTTATTGCAGTCTTCTGGTTTTCTAATCCAGTTTTTGCTTTGTTTATGCATTGACATGTCACCTATTGTTTTTATTTTAATTGTTTTACAATACTGGAACTTAGTCCTATAGCATTGTTTATTAGCTGATGCCGACTTATAGCATATTGGCTGTTTGAGAGCACTGTTTTTATATTTTGTGATCCACCTTGAATCTCAGCCAGGAAGACAGACTATGAATGAAGAACATAAATAAACTTGGTATAAAAGTTTTCGAAATAACTGTCTAATTTACGTTATAGACATGATGCATAATAAAAAAATACTAGGCAGGCTCTAGCTAACAAAGGCATGTTTTAGCCTCACTGATAACAGTGGGGGAGAGAGATAAATACTTTGAAATCAAAAGGGCTGAAACTTTTGCTGGACTGCACTTGTGTATCCCCTGCTTCTTGTCAAGCCTGGTCTTATTTATTTGGACTGCAGTATCTATGGTTACTGAAAAACAGAGAAGAATCTCCTAACTAGAGCTCTGGTTAGGATGGAGCCGTGGCCCACAGCGCAAACCTGCTGTGCATGTTCATTTTTGGAAGAACTGCTGCACTCGGTGGGACTTTCTCCAAGGCAAGTGTGCAAAGGAGTGCAACCTCAGATGCCAAGGATTCCAGGATTCTGTCACCAGTGATGGGAGACATAAGAGTGGGTTGTAGTGGTTAGAGTGTGGGAGGAAGGAGAGAAGACAGGTATCTGCTGTTTCCTAGCAACCATGGGGTACCCTCCAACGATGGCCCAAGACAGCTTATTTCATTATATTCCGCATTTCTTAGCCCACTTGGGCTTGTGAGCTGGAAGAACTAGAACCTTGTCAGAAATCCTAGGCAAACAAGGACAGATCCAGGCAACTTGATTCTGGTATCTTAAATAAAATCCAAACTATACTAATGTGGTGTAATGGTTAGAATCAGATTTGAATCCCCACTGTGCCATGGAAGCTCTCTTGAGGCTCATTCCGCACATGCAGAATAATGCACTTTCAAACTGCTTTCAGTGCTCTTTGAAGCTGTGCGGAATGGCAAAATCCACTTGCAAACAGTTGTGAAAGTGGTTTGAAAACGCATTATTTTGCGTGTGCAGAGGGGCCTGATACTGGACTAGTCACACACTGTCAGTCTGACCTACCTCACAGAGTTGTTGGGAAGACAAACAGGAGGAGAGGAGAATGCTGTTAGCTGCTTTGGGGGCCCACTGGTAAGAAACGGTGGGTATAAATGCAATATATAAAACCTAACGCCACACACAGATGGGATGCAACTTGTTGTCTACAAGAAGCGTCACTGAAGTGATCGAGAAGCGCACAAAAGCATGACCATACATCATTTCATTGAGGCTTGTGCGGGAATACCTCTTAACTGAACCCACTGGTCAGGCCTACCTTGTCTCCTGTTCTGCAGTCCCCAATGGCACTCAAAATGGCCACCACCATTCTTCAAGAGCTGCCTCACAGCCCCATTCTCCTTGGAGCTTGTTTGGCTGCTCCTTCTCTGGCTTCCAGACTCTTGACCAAAATGGAGGAGGATGCTCTCCAGCTTCAGAAGCAGAGATTCCTGCAGTGTTGTGGCGTAACATATGGCTTGCTGAGGCAAATGATAACCAACCTATTATGGCGCAGGGACCCACGCATTTTCCCTTGCCAGTCTTTACGACTCTCCTTCTGGTGCCCAGACAAAGACCGTTTTCATCCTACCCACACAGGGACTTGAATCAGCTCTTCCTGCCAGGATTTCTGTATGTGAACAGCAAGGCTGAAGTTGAACCAGTCAAACTTCCCTGTGTCATTTCATTCCCTGACTGGATCTGTGCTCTGAGCACAAACATTAGTGGCTGTCATTCCACTCTTTTCCTCCAGGAAGCTTCAGGTGACATACACTCATGCCATTTTGTTACCGATGGGAAAATAAACAAAATATTTTCCTGAAGTCAGGTTGCCTGGCTACACTGGCTCCCTGCCCGGATACAGAGACCTGTGTGGTTCAGAAGCCTTCATAAGGTTCACAAAGAATGTATATGCATGATTGTGCCAATGCTATATGATTTCCCTTGTGTTTGTGTCATTCTAGGATGTAGTAAAAAAGCTCCTCTTAGTTAAGTTTATGCCTGCAGTTTAGGATTTTAGTTTAATAAGGTTCTTCAGTTAGGTTAAGGTTCTATTAGTTTTAAGCGAGCCCTGCCAGTAGATAGATGTACAGTCCTGCCTATAAGTATAAGTATGTGTGTTTATCCTTTAAGGTTTTCCTGTAATGTTTGCTAGAAATGTTATTTTGAAATTTGCAGTGTCTGAGAATAGAAGCACAGCCAAAGTTAAGGTCTGATATTAAGTGTAACCAGGAAGTTGGCTCTGGAATGCTTGCTTAGGACCAACGCTTCCAGCCGGACCCTTTGACAAGAACAACGCACCCTCTTTGGACTTATGAAAGTTAATCGAATCTGTTGCCAGGCACTCCAAGGGGTCACTCCAGCCTTGGAAGATGTCACCCTGTTTTGCTATTGGACTGTTTGAAGTTTTACTCTTTCAGGATCCAGAAGCTCATTGGACTGTTCACATCCTACTTTCAGGATCCAAGAATTCATTGGATCATTTAAACTTGTCTTTGTCTAACACTCCCAAGGAACCACCTCAGGCAAGAAGGTGTAAGCTTTTCTTCTGGGATTTGATCTCATCAGTATGTGCAAAGAGATTGTTTTCTCCCTTTGGTGTTCTAGGATATTTTCTCTGTATTAGATGGAAGGAGACCGCCCCCTTCCTGGGTTTTGCACTATGGGGGTGGGACTGCCCCACACCCCCTTTCTGGGTTACTGGGAAATGTATAAAAGGGGCTGATGCACAGCCATGAGGAGGTCCTTTTTGCTGAGCTGTGCCAAGAAATCACTTGCAATAAAATCCTTCCTGCTTTGAAGAAACGCCTGCTTCCTGCGCCTCATTAAGTTGCTGAGCTGAAATCACTTATTGTTACTGGCAATTTGCTGTAACAATTTTGTAGCAGGCTTGAATTGGGCAGAGGGAGAGAGATTTTTTTTTTTGCAGGGGCAGCTTCTCATGTGGAGGAGAGAAAACCATGCCAAAATGTTCTCTTGTGTGATTCGTATAGATGGCTGACTACACACTCTGCTTCAAAAACCCAAATATGTGGGGGGTATTGGAAGATAAGAACAATCCAGCTCTAATGTAGCTTCCTCTCTAGCTAGGCAAAGTTTGTGTGGGGTGGGGTGGGGTGGAGAAGTCCTGCCTATGTAATACCAGCATGGCAAGGCACCTGACAGGGAGAGGCATCAAAGTATGATGGCTGTCAGGGTTCATCTCATCAGTATCTTATTTCCAAGCTTGACTGACCAGGGGCCTTTCCCCACTCTCTTCCATTTCCCCTATGCCACGCGCTGCTCTCAGCGCGCAGCATCCCAGGCACACACCCGGGCGTCCCCACAAGCGCGGGGTTATCAAAAGGCGCCCTTAAGAAGAGCGCCTGGGATGCTGCGCGCTGAGGGGGCGCGAGAGAGGCAGCGTCGGGGCAGCTGCGTTCTCGCTGCCCTTGAAGTGGGGAGTGCAGCTGGACGCCGCGCTACTTTAGGAGAGTAGCGTGGGGCTTAAGGTAAGTGGGGAAAGGGCCCTGGTGCTTTTGGAATGCCCACCAGCACAGTATGCAAGAGACAGCCCTTTCCTGGCATTTGCCCTCAAGGTACATCGCTCCTGGACATAGATTTAGGCACCAGAGGTGACAGCTTTGAACAGTATTGTTCTCTGTCAGTTTTGTCTAATTTTCTTTTAAAACTGTTTCAACAAGATTAGGCAGCCTTTATCCTGGGTGCCAGAAGAAATGTATCATCTATTTTAATAATCTAATCCTAGTCCTACTGCGTTCTTTACTGAAAGTATGATTGATTTTTAATGTATTTTAAATTCACCTTGAGTTTCAATGAGAAGGGGGGCTATAAGTTAAGATAAACACTAGCGCGGACTGCTCTTCCTCATCTTTTACAGGGACAAAAATAAAACACAGGTTCAAGGAGAAGGCAGCTTAGAAATGTTTATACACATACACACATACACATAAATAACATGGAGACTGCTCCTTCCCTGCATCAAAGAGGTTCTTTTCCACTGAGGAATTTGAAGACAATAAGCACACCAGCAGTGAAGAAAAACAATCTTTATTGAAATCTCAGTAGTAATGAATATCAACAACTCACCAGGAAAAACAGACTAAAACAGAGAATATATGCATGCCCCTTCTGCCAAAGGAATCCTGACGAATGACAGCGGGCAGAATCCAAGTGTTGAGTGGTGTGCTCAGTGTCCCTTCACTGAGCTGAGGTCCAGGAAGAAAAAGTGACATTCAGGAACTTATATCCTATTCTAAGTGTTCACCCGCCCGTGTGTATGCATGTTATTCCTGCAGCTAGCCTTGGAAGGTAGTTATATGTTCCAAAGCCAACTGATAAACTGTGCAAAGCAGCAAGTGTCTGGTACCAGAAACTCCCTACATTCCAGTACCAGGTGCATTAATCTATCTTATAAACAACCTGCTCCCAAAGTGCATTAGTCAAAGATAAGAGAACATTAAGAGGGAAAAGGTTTTTTTTCCAGAGAGAATATCTCTAGTGCCAGAAACCCGTTTGGGACTGTCTCACCCACAGGGTATCTTGGCTACAGACGGAGACATCTGTAGCTTACCACTAACTCCTGGAGTTACAATGATCTTCCACAAAGTTCTACTACTCTCCCTGAGAAATCTAGCCATTAGCCGCCCTTCTGAATTTAACTCTGAAATCACCTAGTTAGAACCCTCCAGAGTCATGTTGGCCTTTAACCTACCCAGGGTCACAGTTAGCAGCTACTGACAGCCAAAAGCAGGCTGAGCCATATAACTCCATCCTATGCTGCTGTTAGAAACCAGAGGTCCACTAGAACTGGACTGGAATTGCCAAGGATGTAGGTAAAGTGGGGTGGGGGGTTTCCCAGGTTTAAACCCCCCATTACATGTCTGACGCTCCGCCCCATTTGTGGGTTTTTTGTATTTTTAAAGTGTTTTTCCCCCCAGTTTTTGGCCTGCAAGGGGCGCAGTTTTTAGGCTAGCCTCTAGCATCACCAAAATTTCAGGGATTGTTTGGGAGACTCTCCTGATGATATCACCCAAGTTTGCTGAGGTTTGGTTCAGGGGGTCCAAAGTTATGGACTCCCAAAGGGGATGCCCCATCCCTCATTGTTTTCAATGGGAGCTAATAGGAGATGGGGGCTACACCTTTGAGAGTCCATAACCCCCTGAACAAAACTTCACCAAACCTGGGTGGTATCATCAGGATACTGCAAAATTCTGGTGCTGCTAGCTTAACAATTGCACCCCTGACAGCAGGCACCCCCCCCCAAATTTCCCCAGATTCTTTTTTTAAACCCACCCCCTTCAGCACAGATTTAAAGGGAGAATCTGAGGTCCCCAGTTTAAACATTGAAAGTGATGCTGTTCAGGGTAGGGGAGAATTCACCCCAAAACAGCATCATTTTCAATGTTGTTTTAACTGGGGACCCCAGATTATCCCTTTAAGGTGGATTTAAAAGGATAATTTGGGCTCCCTAGTTAAAACACCATTGAAAATGATGCTGTTTATGGGTGGATTCCAGCATCACAGTGGCTGTCTGTGGGGGAGGGGGGGCGCAAAACTCAGATTTTGCACCAGGCTCCATTTTCCCTAGCTACGCCTCTGCCCGGAGGGGAGGGCAGAAGGGACTGCCAGCTGGGAGCCCATCCGGGGGGCGGGGAGGGCAGGGGAGTTTGCCATCCCTGGCCTCGGAGAGCTGCTTTTATAAGCACTGAGGCCAAGGAGGGGCTTGGGAAGGCATGGCCACACTCCCAGGGGCTCGTGGGGGCGTGGCCCCCCAAATCCCCCCCATAAAAATCTATACCTACATCCCTGGGAACTGCACAAGTAACAATGGTCCCAACCGCCCATTCCTCTTCCATTCATACTTCCATGGCTGCACAGCATATTTTCCCAGATGTCCATTTCTGTCAGGCACCCCTTTCTCATGCTGCTTCCAAAGTTACCAGCCCTGGGTGGTTTAGGTCTTAGCCATGCACCCTCAGTCCACATGGGGTTACAAATCATGCTTCTACATAGAATTTTCTTTTCTCAAAAGCAGCTTTTCTTTGAGAAAGCCAGCGAGGCCCTGAGATAGTGCGCATGGGTCAGATTCTATTCCTGATGCCGACTCAAGTTAAATAATTGCCTATATTGTCCTCTGAATAATTGCTGACTCACCAAAATGCTTTGGGAGGAACCTGAACACAGCATAGTCCTCAAGGCCAAAAATGCAGCTGGAGTCGAGAACAGGGAAGGGCTGAGGTTCAGAGGTCAATTTCTGCTTTGCAGAAGGTCCTAGGATCAATCTCGGGCATTTTTAGTGCAAAGCATTTAAACAGCTGTCCTTCTGCTGATTTTCCCATATGTGCATGTGCACATGTATGCATGCCAACTGACATACCAGTTCATACTTCTGGTGAAATGGTTCACAAAACCTGATGCCACAGTAAATGCGTTCGTGTTTAAGATGTCCCAAGATGGTTGTTTTTGGCAGTGATAGACTCTTAGCGATACTTTTGTAATGTAAAAACAACAATGCATTCCTGCTCCCCAGTAAAACACCAGCAGATGTGAGCTATTATTTTCTCAGACAGTCCTTGGAGCTACCTAAATGCCCTTGAAAGAGGATTTGCTCAGGTTTCTGCAGGGAAAATGCAATGGATATTCCATAAAATACCTTATTAAAGATGGATTATTCTAACATGAAGATTTAATACGTGCATGTGTAGTGTGCAAAAGATATGTTCCAGTCCATCAGAAATACTGGTCTAACCGCAGCCCAAGAACAAAATTCAAGTCCAGTAGCATCTAAAGATCAATAAAAATTTCCAAGATATACAGTCTGTGAAAACATTTAGGTAGGTATCTCATTGGGCATTACATTACAAAAAAATCCTCCCTACTATGTGTCCTACAGCCTCAAAGTATCATTCTCATTCATAATTGGGAGAAACAGGGCATCTTAAAGACAGACAAGTTTTTTTGTTTCAAGTTTTCATGGGCAGAATGTTTAAAAATGTATTTAAGGTGCCACAAGACAGAGGAAGAGTTTGGATTTATACCCTGCTTTTCTCAAATGTAAAGAATATTGAAGCAGCTTACAAACTCCCTTTCTCTCCCCACTACAAATGCCTTGTGAGGTAGGTGTGAAGTTGAGAGTGTTTGAAGAGAACTGTGACTAGCCCAAGGTCACCCAGCACATTTCAGATTAATCAATTTTTTCCCTCTCAGCTTTCTTAATCATCCAAATTTTACACCCATTCATTATAATCAGGAATGGCATGAAAACTTGATCTTGTATTGTCAAAGGCTTTCATGGCCGGATTCAACTGGTTCTGGTGGGTTTTCCGGGCTATGTGGCCAGACCACCTAACTTGATCTTGATCACCAGCAACACAGATTCATAGAGTTGGAAGAGACCACAAGGGCCATTGAGTTCAACCGCCTGCCATGCAGGAACATACAATTAAAGCACTCCTGACAGATGGCCGTCAGTGGCGGAATTACAAGGGGGCGGTGTGTGCATAAAAATCACCGGGCGACGGAAAATTCCCACCTAGTCTCTCCCCCTTTCTCACTCTGTAGTAATTCATACCCTGTCTCATCACTTCCTCTTAGTTCCTTTCCTCATCAAGAACATTATCAGGTTGCAAAAAGCCAGTTTGCAGTGTAAAACGCCCTGAGGGAACTACAGTTCCCAGGAGATCTTGGGGCTCAAGCAAAGGTATCCTTGGAAAGTATAGTTCCCTATCAGGCCATTTTACTGTGAACAGGCTCTTTTGCAGCCTAAAGTTCTGCAGAAAAAAAGGAAAGGAAATCCATGCAAGTGTATGGGGAAGGGGAGATGCCACCGGAGGGGCACCACAGGGGGGGCCATGGGGGCGGAAAATATAGAATGTGCACCGGGCGCAGTTTGGCCCAGCTACGCCCCTGATGGCCATATAGTACCTGCTTAAAACCCTCCAAAGAAGGAGACTCCACTACACATCAAGGCAGTGTATTCCACTGTCAAACAGCTCTCACCATCAGGAATTTCTTCCTAATGTTTAGCTGGGATCTCTTTTCCTGTACCTTGAACCCATAACTCCTTGTCCTAGTCTCTAGAGTAGCAGAAAACAAGCTTGCTCTCTCTTCAACATGACATTCCTTCAAATATTTAAATATGGCTATCCTGTCACACACACACGCCTAACTTTCCCTCCTCCAGACTAAACATACCTAGCTCCCTAAGTTTCTCCTCACAGGGCATGGATTACAGAGCTTTAACAATTTCAATCACCCTCCTCTGGACCAGTTCCAGCTTGTCGATATCCTTCTTGAATTGTAGTGCCCAGAACTGGACAAAGTGTTCCAGGTGAGGTCTGACCAATGCAGAATATAGTGGTGCTATTACATCCCTTAATCTAGACACTATACCTCTATTGATACAGCCCAACATTGCATTGGCTTTCTTGGCTGCCACATCACACTGCTGACTCATGTTCAGTTTGTGGTCTACTAAGACTCCCAGATCCCTTTCACATCCCTACTGCTGACAAGCCAAGTGTCACCCATCCTATATCTGTGCATGCATTTTTTCTGTTTTAAGTGTAGAATCTTACATTTATTTCTGTTGAAATTTATTTTATTAGTTTTGGCCCGGCTCTCTAATCTGTTCAGGTAATTTGGAATTCTGACTCTCCCCTGGGGTATTAGCGACTGCTCCTAATTTGGTAGCATCTGCAAATTTGATTAGCATGCCCTCTATTCTAACATCGAAGTATTTGATACAATTATTGAATAGCCCTGGGCTCAGGACAGAAACCTGTGGCACTTCTTTTCAAGATGAAGATGAGCCATCTGAAGATGCCAGCCACAGATGCAGGTGAAACATCAGGAGAAAATGCTACTAGAAACATGGCCATAAAGGCCGGAAACCCCACAACACCCCTGTGATTCCGGCCATGAAAGCCTTCGACAATTCCAGATTCATTCACCTAAAATAATAAACATGTAATCCCTATGCCAAATTACCCCCTCTGTTTCAGCCCACTGAATTCAGTGGGTTTAAACTGCAGGAACTTTGCCTGAAGTGGATTGGCATAGTATGAGTTTTTGCAGGACAGATCCGGTCCTGATGTGTTTTTGCACTGTCTTCGTTTATCCTAAAGGGTTAAAAAAAAAAAGGAGACAGAATCAGGGATTCAGCTAGATTTGAGTCCAGGTTCATTTCAAAG
The DNA here is from genome assembly GCF_021028975.2 of Sphaerodactylus townsendi. Classification (NCBI taxonomy): domain Eukaryota; kingdom Metazoa; phylum Chordata; class Lepidosauria; order Squamata; family Sphaerodactylidae; genus Sphaerodactylus; species Sphaerodactylus townsendi. The sequence goes on along the minus strand of NC_059425.1, from coordinate 26,070,518 downwards.
ACTGGCCATAGGCTGTCAGCTTTCAAGAGTCAAAACTCTATTGTGGGAGTTTTCACTGGTTGTTGAAGGTTTTCTGTGTTGTGTGGCCCTGGTCTGGTGGTTTTAGCTCCTCAGGTTTCCACCTGTATCTGCGGCTGCTGGCATCTTCTCTTCACAGGTGTGTTTGGACTGTGGAAAACTGTTGATCTCTAAGGTGCTGGCCTCAAATGTAACTGTTGTATTGCATGTTCTGCTATGCAATGCTCTAGGAATCAGAGGTTGGTAGATTTTCCTTAATCCGGATTAAATTCTCATCGTGCCTGCGGGGGGCAGCCCTGCTAATCGCAAACTGGCCGGAGTTCAACACGCCGCCGCAACAGCAGCCGCTCCTCCCGGGGGTTTGCAGGCCTCCCCTTCTCTCCACCCGCCCACCCGGACCCCGCCTGCCTCGTCGTCCGAGCACCAATTCCCTCCAGGGCGCTGCGCAGCGCCGCGTCTCCCGCCCCCTCCCTTGCCTGGGGGGTCTCGCACGTTTTCTCCCTCGCCCCCACTCACTCCTTCGGCGCAGGCGCGCCCTCTCCAAGTCGGCACCTGCTCCCCCGCCGTTGAACCCGCGCATTTGCAGCGACCGAGTCCCGTTAGCCCGAGGAAGGGGCAAGCCCGGCAGGATGTCCTGCTGCAGCAGCTGAGGGAGGCGAGCCGGAGATGCCGCAGCCGCCCCCGCCGCGCCCTGGGTGGAGGTGAGCGCCAGCCGCGGGGCAGCCCCGCTCCGTGCGCCCCGGCGATGTTCCCGGCCCGCGAGGCCACGCCGCCCGGGGCAGCCCCGCCGAGCCCGGAGGCCCCTCCGTCGGCGGCGGTGGCGGCGACGCCGGTGGCGGAGCTGAGCGACGCGGAGCTGGGCGGCTGCAGCAAAGAGGAGCTGGTGCGCCGCCTGCGCCACGAGGAGGCCGAGAAGCTGGCGGCGCTGGTGCAGCGCGGCCGCCTGATCCAGGGCGTGAACCGGCAGCTGCAGGAGCACCTGCGCGAGATCCGCGAGCTGAAGGCCGTCAACGGGCGCCTGCAGGCCGAGAACCGCGAGCTGCGCGACCTGTGCTGCTTCCTGGACGAGGACCGGCTCAAGGCCAAGCGCCTGGCGCGCCACTGGCAGCTCTTCGGGCACCACGCGGCGCAGGTGCTGCGCGACGAGGTGGCCGCCTGCCTGCGCAAGCTGGCCGGCCTGGAGGGCCTGCAGGAGCGCCTGGCCAAGGACAACCTGGAGCTCAAGGAGCTGTGCCTGGCCCTCGAGGACGAGTGCGCCTCCGCCCGCCCCGACGCCACCCCCAGCCCCGGCGGCGGCTCCTCCGAGCTCAGCCTGCCCTGCGGGCCCCGAGACCTGGGCGACGGCAGCTCCAGCACCGGCAGCGTCGGCAGCCCGGACCAGCTGCACCCCGCCTGCTCCCCCGACGACTAGCCGGCAGCCCGGCCGGCCGGCCCACGCGTGGGGGCCAGGGGGTGGCGCCTGCCAGCCTATCCCGGCTTGGGACAAAAAGGGCCACACCTCAGACCCTCTCCTCGAGGAAGCCGGTGAGCTTGCCCGCCTTTCCCTCCCTTCCGCTTGCCCCATCATCCCAGTAGCTGAAACGGGTGGATTTGGTGAAGGTGGGAGTATCCTCACCACGATTGAAAAAACAACATCACATGGACATGTGAACTTATTATGGGATACATCTGCACTCTGCTGAATGCAGCAGGCGTTTGAGGATGCACTGAACTCTGTTTGTGAAGCCATAATGTGAGGCGGGAAGCCAAGTGCTGCTGCTGCTGTCAGTATCTGTCTTGTGGACGTCCTTTGGATCAATAGGGGAGATGCTTCCCCGCTACACCCTGACATGGACTGATAAACGGCTCTGGCCCAAGGATGCATTTCTTCACAACCGATATGCTGAAGAAGGGATCCTGCCTCATAATGTTCAGGAATGACCACCAGGACTGGAGACGGACATTTTGGCAGCACCAAATGTGTTTTGTTTAATGTAGCAAACTTCGTGATTTCACAGAAGTCTTTTACATCTTTGCTGTCAATGCAGTTGCCCGGGTTAGATTTTGGGAATTGTTTGGGCTGTGAACTTCTCCCTGCTGACCTTGGTGATGAACGATCCAGAATGGAGAGTAGCTCTCCCCACTCCACAAAGACTGAACATCTCAGATGCAAATTACAGAGGGATAGCAGTGTTATTCTGTCGAGCATCCAAATTTTACTTAAAAGTGTCTTTGGGCATCTTAAAGACAAACAGAAGGCTTGTGCCGTAATAAATCTGCAAGCCTTTAAGGTACCACAAGATTCTTTTTTTTAAATGCACTGATTGTGGGAGGCAATAAGGGTGGGGAAGGCAGCATGAGTGACTCCAGTTGTCTGGAAGTAATTATATACCTGTGGGAGTGCTGAGCAAAGGGAAAGGAGGAATTCTGAACTATGTATGATGCTGAGGGGTACTTACATTTGACTTGTGATCTTCAACTGGACTTGGGGGAGGGAACAAGAGACTCAAACATATAGAGAGGCTTATTTAGAGAGTTACGTTCTTTTATCCTACCCTATTTCTGGTTTTAATACCACATGTTGAAATCCTGCATCCAAAACCACACCCATGACGGAGCCTCTCCTTGGAACTACAGCTGAATGGGGCTGTTGTAAAGGGCAAGAGACTCCCTTCTCTTAAACAGCAGTAGCCCAACTGTTAAGAACATCATATGAGAGGAGAATCCTATATAAAACCACTGGCCCACTCACAGTGCTTTCTATATAGGAGTCCGGGCCTCCAGAGGAATGCCCTGCATTCCTCCCCCCTAGGGAATAAGTGGGAGGCGGGGGGCATAAACGAACATAAGAGCACTGCTTCGTCAGACCAGTGGTCCATCCACTCCAGCATCCCATTTCACACAGTGACCACCTGGTTGTCCTGGAGAGCCAACATACAGTGCCTCGAAGCACATCCCATCTCTTTAGGACTGGTTCTCCAATGCTTGCTAGGTGGGGATTCTCTTTACTCACCATAGTTTGTTGCCATTGATGGATCTCCTGCATGAATCTCAAAGCCCCTCTTAAAGCCATTCATGCTCCTGGCCATCATTTCTTCCCCTGGCAGTGATTTCCATAGTTTAATTACTCCTAAAGAAATATTTTCTGTTGTCTTGCCCATCGTTGGGTGCCCCTATATTCTGTTATTATCAGAGCGGGTGGAAAGGTTTGCTCTATCCGTTTGCTCTGTTTCATGTGTAATTATATAAACCTGCTCTCATCTGCACTTTTCCCAGCTCTGCAGTATTCTTTCCGCAGTATGGAGACCAGACATCTCTTTCCCTGAGAATTTCAAAAACAGTAGTCCTAGGAACCCCCCTCCACTTGACCTGCAAGGCATATATCTGGAACTGAATTTGTGTATCTATGAAGTATAAGATTTATTTCTGAGGGAGGCCACTGTGTCAGTCACACATGGAGAATGCAACACTGTTGGATGCCTTTTATTAGAAGAACTGCTGTTGATGGAAGTAATAAGTTTTTGGTCTGCACTGAACTCTTCCTGTGGTCAGTGAAACATAATTGGAAGCCAAATGAATCAGCCACTTTATTGTTCCTGGAGACAGCCTTGGATATCAGGAAACTGAGGCCGGGGAAACCGCTTCCTGTCCCCCCTCAAGGACTTCAAGATCTCTCTTCCAGGATACAGCCAAATCTGGGGCGGAGGCAATATCCTGTTGCCTTGCGGGTTAAAGGATGCAGTGCGTGATTTTGCTGATATCTGCTACTAAGAACTGGAAGGGGGTCAAAAGAGTCCACTAGCAGCATGGGTGCAAGAAATCTGTTTAGGAATCGGATAAATGTTTTAAATTGTTGCTGGGGAAGGAAGAATCACTTTCACCTTGTCTGAAAGTGTCTAGGTTCTGGAGTGGGTGGGTGCCTTAAATTCTGCAACTGTTAGCGAGATCCTTGTTTACCCTTTGGTGGCTCTTATCTGGAGCTTAACCCTTTAGCATTCAGTTGTCCCTCATTTGCAAACTAAGTGGTGCAGTGGCCTGGAAACTGTTGTGAGAGCAAATGAGGTTGCTCAGTGGGGATTGTGCATTCTGCATATGCTCAGGGGCACTTTGCTCCAAAACCTAAAAGGAGATTTTCTTTGACTTGAACCATAGTGGTGGAAAGAATTCCCTATGATTCACCCATTTGAACTTTGAGAAATGTCCTAGAAAGGGGAAAAAGGATGCATTTAGTTGACAAAGTCAGCTGTAGAATATTTTAGGAGGGATGAAGAAAGAAGTGGATGCTGAGACTCTTTTTCTTTCAGTGCTAAACTTAATATTGATATATTGGGGTTGGGAGGAGCAATCAGCCATGGAGAGGTGGCTCAGGACGAGAAGATTGATTTGCTTGTTTTTTACATCGCGCTTCCAATTTTACTTTTGTGGGTATAACCTTTGCTGATTACCTGTAATTATTGCCCCCCCCGAAAAGCAGGCAATAGATTTTTCTAAAAAACGTTTAAAAATATATTTAATACCATTTACTCAAAATACCAGGAGACAGAATGCATCCTCTGCAGCTGTGCAGTGCGTAATTGTTAAAAGCCCCCCATTTCGTAATTCTTGTTTTGCTTGTATACAGATTTCATGGATTAAAAAACAATATGTTGAATCGATCTAATAGCCCAGCCATGTGCAGAATTACTTAGCGTGCTGAGTTGCGGAGGCCTTACACCAGCAAAGATGCACAGGAGGAACTGCACTGTACACATTTCTGCGCAGGTAGCAATTGAGAGCACGGAGTAACTGGGCAGTGGGGCAGGGTAACTATTCCACAGAAGGAAGAAATCTTGCAAACTTACAGTTCCTCATTTTACCCACAACGGACAGTATGCAAAACTCATGGCAGAAATCTTCTGCCAGACTGTAGCTTCTTGATCCTGAAACTGTTTTGATGATAGTCTACATTTAGTGTGGGGAAAGTGAGACTTAAATCACAGGTCTTACTGATAACTTTGTGGTCATGTGGCTCTTGGCTCATTTACTAGGGCTGAGGTGCAGACTCCCACTTGGTTAGCAAGCTCCTCTTCATTCCTAGGAGTGCGCCTGGCTGAGAACCGGAACGTAGAACTACAGCAGAATCAAATATGAGGAGGCCTCTTGGGCTTCTTCCGGCCCAGTGAAATTGCAGACAAAAGGGCTCCAGGCCAGGAAGCAGGTGTCCAGATCCTGACTCCCTGATAACACACAGCCAAAATCAACAAAACCTGGACATGCACTCTCTGCCCTGGTTTACTAGGAGATGGCCCTCCCCGGGCTGAAAAGGAAGGGGTGGGGGTCATCTCTGGTGTTCTACTCTGCTGGCATATAGGCAGTGGTGGGATCCAAAAATTTTAATAACAGGTTCCGATGGTGGTGGGATTCAAACAGTGGCGCCACCGCACACACGCACCTCCAATCCCTATTGGGCAGGGAGGTTGCTTTAGTAACCCCTTCTCGGCACTCAGAAAAAATTAGTAACCACTTCTCTGGTTGGATCCCACCTCTGGATAGAGGAGGAACTTCAGTAATGACCATAATCCATTTTCACGGCTCACAGCCAAATGAGTTTTTCTTCTACACTCATGGCAGTAATAATAAAATGCCGTCAAGTCACACCTGACTGATAGAAAAAGAAGAGTTTGGATTTATACCCCACCTTTCTCTCCTGTAAGGAGACTCAAGGTGGCTTACAGGCTCCTTTCCCTTTCTCTCCTCACAACAGACACCTGCGAGGTAGGTGAGGCTGAGACAGTTCTGAGAGAACTGTGCCTAGCAAACTAAGTGGTGCAGGGGCCTGGAAACTGTTGTGAGAGCAAATGAGGTTGCTCAGTGGGGTCACCCAGCAGAAATGTAGGTGTAGGGAAGCACATCTGGTTCACCAGATAAGCCTCTATCTCTCAGGTGAAGGAGTGGAGAATCAAACCCAGTTCTTCAGATTAGAATCTGTCTGCTCTTAACCACTACATCACGCTGGCTCTCATAGGGATTTCAAGGTAAGAGGTGGTTTGCCATTGCCTGCCTCTGTTTAGTGACCCTGGACTGCTTTGATGGTCTCCCATCCAAATACCAACCAGGGCCGGTCTTGCTTAGCTTCAGAGTTCTGACAAGCTCAGGCTAGTCTGTCATTGCTATGGGATGTTATGAAACTGGGAGGGGTGGTCATTATACCCACCTTGATCCCTGCTGGTAGCAAGGAAGGAATGTTCTGTATGTGCTCATGATACTTTCATATTTCAGGGTCCTCAGAGAAGGATCTGGGAGACCCAGCTTCAATTCCCTGCTCTGCCGTGGAAGCCTTAAGTCAGTCACATGTTCTCAGCTGAACCTACCTCACAGGGCTGTTAGGAGGACAAAATGGAGGCAAGGAGAACCATACTAAGCTGCCGTAGTTCCCCACTGGGGAGAAAGGTGAGCAATGAATGAAGTACATTTAAAAAAAATTGATGTACTAAGGCATGGAGAGAAGCAGTTTGGGCTATGCAACTGTTATTTATTTTAAACATTTCAATGCCACGTTTCCAGCCAAGTAGGGACCCCAGGGTGGCATACATTAAAACATTTCAACGTGATAGAATTTAAAATAAAATTCATATAAACCAATTCTGTAAAAATATATAAACACAAATATAACACTAAAACCAGAGGGGAAGGGCAAGAACAGTTATTGGAGGTATGCCAAAGAAAACAAAAACAAAAGTCTTCACCCACTGACAGAAGACACATAGAGGCAAGATGAAGCTTCCTAGGGAGGGAGTTCCAACGTTTTGGTGCCACAACTGAGAAGGCCCTTTCTTGGGTTACCACCCATCTAGCCTCTGCACCCACCTAGCCTCTGCCTGCAAAGTTGACCAGACAGGATCATATGAGAGACATAGCTCCTTAAAGCATGCTGGCCTCAAGCAGGGGTCCCTAATGTGATGTCTGTGGGTACCATGGCACCCACCAGGGTTTCTGACTGGCTGTGTAGATTTAGTTAAATATTGCCTTGGTAACAGCCGCCAACACAGCAGAAAGATCTACACTGTGTTACTGGCAATCATTTTTTGGCTGGCCCCGCCTCCTGCAGTAGCCATTTTGTTGTTGTGTTCACTGTGCTGTGCCCACAGGCTCAAAAAGGTTGGGCACCCAAACCATATATGGCTTTGAAGGTCAAAATCAGCACCCTGAATTGGCCTGGAAGCAAATTGGGAGGAAGTGTAGAAAAAGAAGAGTTTGGATTTATACCCCACTTTTCTCTCCTGTAAGGAGACTCAGCGGCTTTCCCTTCCTCTCCCCACAACAGACACCTTGTGAGGCAGGTGGTGCTGAGAGAGTTCTGCGGGAACTGTGACTAGCCCAAGGTCACCCAGCAGGTTCCATGTGAAGGAGTGGGGAAACAAATCCAGTTCACCAAATAAGAGTCTGCCCCTCATGTGGAGGAGTGGGGAATCAAACCCAGTTCTTCAGATTAGAGTCCACTACTCTTTACCACTACACCATGGTGTAGATGACACAAAACTGGAATGATATTGTGCCGTCGACTCGCTCCAGTAAACATTTTGGCTACAGCATTCTGTACCAACTGTAACACTGGACAGTGTTCGAGGAAATCCCCCTGCTTTGTTTCTGAACTTCTTTCCTACCCACTGACCCAGTATTCCCATTTTGTCCCCTTTTTAGTTCTTTTTAGTGCATAAAGACTACATATTTACCTTTTCTTTAAGGAAACCCAAGATTTTCAATTTATATAACTATGAAGGAATTCTGATTCCGTAAAATCCATGTCGCTAATGTTAACTGTGGCCCCTTCCGCACACACAAAATAATGCATTTTCAAACCTCTTTCACAACTGTTTGCAAGTGGATTTTGCTATCCCGCACAGCTTCAAAGAGCACTGAAAGCAGTTTGAAAGGGCATTATTCTGCATGTGCGGAATGAGCCTGTGTGAGTGATCAAGCTGTGTCCCCTCATTAGAGCAACCAACATGGTTTTCAAATTCACAAGAGGATCCCCCTTCTAACCTTTCCGTGTCCCCCCCACATACAATTAACAGCTCTTCTGCAACTGTTTCAGACCTTACAGCATTATTTTTTAGAACAAAGTTTATCTTCTGTGTGCTATTTTTATTAACCTATTTCTTGACAAGCTTTGTCGACAAAGATCCGCAGCCCAGCCAAAATGGCCGCCACAGCCTCTCACATCCACAGAGGATACACGACACATAAGGACTCTTGGGCAATAATTCGTCATATAATTATTTCCACAAGAAATAAGTTGGGGAGGGGGCAAATACAAGTGTACAATAAAAAAATATTTCTCTGCATTGAGCCACTCTCTGCGCTTGAGGAGAAGTTCTTGACATGTAACAGATACCCCACCTCATCCAGGAGGCTGCAGGCAATTCTGGCTGTGAAACGGAGTCAGATGTGGAAGAAACAGACTGGTGGGGAAGGGAATGATCTCGGGATCTCCTCTGAACATGAGGTGGGGGTGATGGTGGTTCCAGAAGGCAAAAGACATGGAGTGAAAAATATGTATCAAAAAGTGAATGAATGATGGCCATAGTTCTACTGTTCTGGAAGGAATGCTTTTTTCCTCTTCACCGTAAGCCATTGCCTGAACCTTCCTGAGGACTGGCAACTTGACCAGTACCTTGATGCAGAAACAGGAGCAAGAAGCCTGTCAAGTCCTCAGAGTGGGAAAGCAAAACTCCCTGGTGAGGTGCAGGCAGCTAGAGGAACTCTGGAACATAGCAAAAACAATCCAGAGCAGAAGAGGAGCGGCAGACCACCCCAGGAGGGAGAGAGACGGCCTAGTTCCTTAGAGTGCCAGCAAGTTTGGGGAATTGAGCGAGTCAGAGGAGTGGTCCCCGCTGCTACTGCGTCGATGGGCAGATGAACAGGGCTCATGAGGGAAGCCAGAACTAGAGGGCTCCTCAGGGTCCCCTGGTGCAGGGTAGGTGAAGATTAGGCTGGGGGTGAAGGGGGTAAGAGAAGGTGTGGCCATCAGGGTGGGAGTATGCAGTGCTTCTGGTTCCAGGATACCCGTAGGGGGCAAAGTGATGCAGGGGGGCACCGGAGCTGCTCGTCGGGGGGCACTGGGGCCTGGCGGAGACTCTGGCTTGTCTGGAAGGGGGGCAGAGGTGGCGGGCCTCTCACTTCTTTCCTCTTCATCATCACCCGAGGAGTCATCTGGGATTTTGCAGGCAGGGCGATGGGCTGCTAGGACCAGCTCCAGGCGGTCCTTCTGCTTCTGTAGCTCTGCTATCTCCTTCTGCAGGGTGGACTGCTCCGACTCCAGTTGGTCTGTTTCCTTTGGAGAAAGAAAGAGATACAAAAATGGGAAAGTGGGATTAATGGCTGGAGGGCTGGGTCCCCAGCTACCAGACAGTGCTAAGCTAGGAACCCTGGGGTTCAGGGGCCGCTAACTGATTCATTGGCTGAACGACGTTTTGGAAAAAAAACACATAATACTGTAATTAAAACGAATTAGCCTGTTCAGCAAACCTGCCTGGAGATCTCCTGCCCTTTCACAACGCGGAAAATGACTTTATGCTACAGTGACAGCCAACTGTGGGTTTATTTATTTTTTAAAGGATGAGTGGGGTGCTGAGTCAAGGAAAATACAGGCCAAATTGCCACGGGGGTTCTGTTCTGCGGCTGAGAATGCCTCTGCATTTGCAGCAGAAGGAACATGGAAAAGCACTGCCACCAGGATACAGCCACAGATATTCCTTCACCCCAATCCTTTTCTCTTGCTAACCCTCCGGGTCTGATCCTGCCTCTGTCAAAACGATGCAAACTGTAAGCTCTGTAGGGCAGGGACCAGTCTTTCCCCCTATTGTTGTCTCTGTTGTGCCCTGAGCATTGTTTGAGGCCCTGCCTGCTGATTGCTGCCCTGCCACCAATCACTGCCACTAGTCAGCAGGCCCGTGTTGGCCTGTGCTGCCCTCGGAGTACCAGAGGCTCACTTACCACTTGCAAGGAGTCTGTCAGCTCTTTCCGACGGTTCCGGCATTTTGCAGCTGCCAATTTGTTCCTCTCTCGCCGCAATCGGCGGCGCTCCTCCTCTTCTGGCGTAGGCTATAAAGAATTAAGCACACCAGTCAAACAACATGGGTCACAAACAAAGCTGTTGTCTGCACCCTTTTCTTTGCCCTCATCTGCCATTGTGCACTTCAAGACCATTCCCATTGGGACTTTGAGCATCTTTCTAGCCTAAAGGAGGAGCCAGGGATGGGGTATAGAGGGAAGGAGGAAAGGAGCCAGAGTTTGACCTCTCTTACAAAGCCACAGAGTGGTGTTCAAAGATACATCAAAGCACCAACAGATCAACAGCATCCTTTTCAGCAAGTAATTCTAGCTGGTTCCCCTTATCATAGATGGAAGAGCTTTTAGGCCAAAACGTACAGGTCTGAAGGCATGACTGCAATCGGTAAAGACCAAAGTACTTTTTATAATGCAGAATTAACATGTGGAACTCACGGGCCCATTACAGTATAGTCCACTAGCTTAGATAGGCAGGATTAGAGCACAGAAGCTCCTTAAAGACCAACAAGGTTGCCAGGAAATAAGCTTTGAAGAGTCAACGCTCCCTCTAAAGTTTGAACCCTGGAAATCTCATTCGTCTTTAAGATACTACTGGATTCGAACCTTGATCTACTACAGACCAACATGGCTACCCACCTGAAACTAACTTTGATGTGGTGGTGTTCAGAAGAAATATGCTCCAGAATGTAATATACTAGGGAATAAATAGGGGAGGGCTGTTTCCTTCATATCCTGCCTCGTATACATTCTGGAGGCACCAAGTTGGCCCCTGTTAAAAACAGAGACATTGAACCAGCTGGAGCTATGGTTGGATCCTGCGGGGTTCCTTACATTCTTAGGATTTCCCCCAAGTGGTCTTTGAACCATAATACTTTCTATTTTAGAAGTTTAGCAATAATTGCAAAACCAGAAACTAGTAGTTCTAAATTGGTCCCTTCGGTCCAATGTGGTGCCAGTCAACCCCTTTCTGGGTACCTGCAAGTGTTATTAGAAAGTGGGTGGGGCTTTTACCCAGGAGGGCTTCTGATTGGCCTTTGGAAATTTAAATGGTACAGAATTTAATTAAGGAGCCGCATGGCATAGCGGTTAAGTGATTGCCCTGCCACTCACACAGTCAGGAGTTCGAGCCCCTGTGGGTCAGATATCCTGGCAGCTGGCTCATGCTCAACTCAGCCATCCATCCATTCCTTGGTCGGTAAATGAGTACCTAGCACACAGCTAGGGGGAAAAGAATAGCCGGGGAAAGCAATGGCAAACTACCCCACAAAAATGGCTTGCCTATGAAATCACTGCTTACAGTGGTACCCCAGGGTCGAACACGACTGAAGGGGAAACTTTACCTTCACTTTGACACCAGCTAGCCCTGTTTCTTACAGCAGCCATTTTGTAGCTGCGCCCCACTCTGCTGTGTCAGAATTCCAAAGGTGCCCACAGGCTGAAAGAAGTTGGGGACCCCTGCCTTAGTCAATCAAGGAAGCCACCTGCCTGGTACTGATGCACCAAATAATGTTGATGATGAACACTAGAGGGCGCCCTTGCCACACACAAAAAGACTTTGGTCCTCGACAGAAAACAGGATGGGAAAAAGAAGCTGATTCCTGTTCTGGTTGCCACCTGTTCTCCTGCCAGAGATGTCATATCTTTAACAGTAAAATAAGCTGTAGTTCAACAGGCTCTTTCCAACTCTATGATTCCATATTTTACAGTAAGAGTGGTTCAGCAGTGGAATCAGCTGCTTAGAAAAGTGCAGCCTTCAAGTAACAGTTGGATGAAGACTTGTCAAGGATGCTTCAAGCTGATCCGGCATTGAGCAGAGAGTTGGGTTAGATGGCCTGTATGGCCCCTTCCAACTCTATGATTCTGTAACCACTGCCATCTCCAAGTTACAAGAGGCACCGGCACCTGAGAGCCAGGATGGTGCAGTGGTTAAGAGCAAATGGATTCTAATCTGGAGCACCAGGTTTGATTCCCCACTCCTCCACCCAAGTGGCAGAGGCTTATCTGGTGAACCAGATGTGTTTTCGCACTCCTACATTCCTGCTGGGTGACCCTGGGCTAGTCACAGTTCATTCAGAACTCTCTCAGCCCCACCTACCTTACAAGGTGTCTGTTGTGGGGAGAGGAAGGGAAAGGAGCTTGTAAGCCACCTTGAGTCTCCTTACAGGAGAGAAAGGTGGGGCATAAATCCAAACTCCTCCTCTTCTTCTGAATCTGTGCCTCTCAGGGCTCAGAAAGGCACACAAACTCAACCACTAGTTAAAAAGTTGGCAACAGCTATAACCAAGGTGGTACAGTAGTACCTTCAGCCCTCCAAGTCGCTTTATACTCTTGACTGCAATGCTACTGGAAAGGCATTTTGCATATTCTCAAAGTCTCTCCTCAGTGCTCTGCACATTCCAGGGATTTGGAGGCTTGTCTTAGAGGAAGGCTGCTTATTTTTATATGCTTGCATTATTTATAGTCTCCCTTTCTCATTGAGACTCAAGGCAGATCACACAGAAAAGTCAATACAATATACAAGGCGGGACATCCAATAAACTAGTGGTTCTCAACCTTCCTAATGCCGCGACCCTTTAATACAGTTCCTCATGTTGTGGTGACCCCCAGCCATAAAATTATTTGTGTCTCGGTTCCATTGGAAATATGTGTTTTCCGATGGTCTTAGGCGACCCCTGTGAAAGGGTCGTTCGACCACCAAAGGGGTCGTGACTCACAGGTTGAGAACCGCTGCAATAGACAGTGTAACAATGGTCGTTTCCCCACTTACCTCGACCACCCTTTGCTGCGCGCTACTCTCAGCGCGCGTCATTTCTGGCGAGCTCCCGGGCTTCCCCACGACCCTGCGCTCTGCGCGGGGTCATCAAAATGCGCCGTTTTGAGGAGCACCAGGAATGACGCGCGCTGAGGGGGCTCGAGAGCGGCAGCGTCGGGGCAGCTGCGTTGTCGACGCCCCTGTAGTGGGGAGTGCCGCGGGACCCCGTGCTACTTGGGGAGAGTAGCGCGCAGCAGACGGTAAGTGGGGAAATGACCAATATGACTTCTAGAAATCTGGAACCAATAGAGGTGAAGCAGAGCAGAAGCATTAGCAATTACTTTGGATCTGCTCTATTAGGAATGGGGGGGGGAGCAACCTTTGGGAAAAAAACATTTTAGCCACATACACGCACAGAGGAAAAAACTAAATGTTCTTCAACTGCCTTCCCTGGAAAGAAATAATTCCCTTCTTTCTCCCAGATACTCACATGATCTGAATGACGCCTCCGGGATGTTAAGACAGGGTATGTAGTGCGGATCACGCCAGGTCGAATTCTACTCAAATTGGCCAAGTCGTGTGGACAGCGGTAGGGCCGTGGATATGGGGGGATTCCCGGAGAGGCACCCATTAGTGTGGGCTGGACCATCCACTGGAGATCGTGGCTGGTGGTGACAGTGTTGAGACTGGGGACCAAGCCACTGCTGCTACTAGGTCCTGCCCCCGGATCAGATGGGTACTTCTGCAGGAAGAGAGGCAGAGGGTTAGCAGATAGATGTTCTTGTGCCTACAGCGGCTTGGAAGTCAGGGCCCCCTGATCTGTGCACAAACGGCCTGCAATAACTCTGTCTTGAAGAACAAGGCACTCTTTACATGTTCTCAAAGGTTTAGGATAGCCACGGGAGGGGCTGCCCCATCGTGAGTATTCTCTTCTCCCTGGCTTTTTCAGTTCTCACGTTTTCCCTAAAGGACCTGGCCTCTAAGGATGAAACAGAGAAGGAAAAGAATGTTGTCAGCTACTTTAGGTCCCCATGGGGGGGGGGGGGAGAGAAAGACAGGGAATAAATGAGGCGAATAAATAAGCGACTTTTAATGAGGAAAACAGAAGGAAAAACCCCAGATAGGATGCTACCGAATTTAATCCATTCTGTGAATTTAGGCAGACCATGAGAGGGAGGGCCAGGAGGGATGAGCCCAAACTTGGCTTGGCTCTCATGGGCCAATTACACGTCCAGGATCATGCCGATCATCACAGCGGGGCCAGGAAGGAATCTTCCTCCAGGCCAGAGATCCTGGAAGTTTTTTGCCTTCCTCTGGGAAGTGAAGGGGTAGCTGTGAATTTCCTGCGTTTGCAGGAGCTTGGACTGGATGGCCCTTGGGGGTCTCTTCCAGCTCTATGTTTCTATGCTCCAGGGGACATGCAGCAGGTTTTGCGCCAGGAGAACCAAGGCAGTGAGAGGCTGTGGAAGCACAGAGCATTTTGACACTGCCTCGCCCTTATTTAATTAAATCAATCTTTTACATGGTTTCGCTGCAGCACCCAGACTTTCAGTTTTCACCAGCCTGCCCCCCACCCCCCACCCCAACCAGTAACATTTGATTGTCTGATGGTTGCAGAAAGTCAAATGTTAAGCACAACCAGTGGCTCCAACTAACCACATGTATGATCACTACGGAACTATGGCCTGCTTTTTCATCTATCAGCATCCGAGAATGCAGAAGCCATCAGACAGCAAGGCCCTGTGTTCACTGAGGAGGCTGACCCATGGCTGGGCTGGACCACTTCAATCATTGCCAGGGTCAAGGCTGAGAATGTGTGACTGGCCCAAAGTCAGCCAAGTTTTCATGGCAGAGTGGGGGGATTCGAACCTGCGTTTCCCAACCCTTTAACCACTTTACCGTGCTGGATCTTCAGATGCAGGAAGATTATGGCTGGTGGGCCTGGTTCTTTTGCTGACTCCTCCCTTTGCTGACCATAAGAGTAGGTGTGTCAAGGGATGGGAATGCCCCAAATTCCACAGCCTGAAAGTCCCAGCAAGGACTTTTCCAATGGGTAGCCAGGAAGAAGTGTCTTGTGCAGAGTCAGACCCTAGGTTCATCTAGGGCCCCTTCCACACATGCAGAATAATGCACTTTCAGTCCACTTTCACAATTGTTTGCAAGTGGATTTTCCTACTCTGCCCAGTAAAATACAGCTGCAAAGTGCATTGAAAGTGGATTGAAAGTGCATTATTCTGCATGTGTGGACGGGGCTTAGCTCAGCATTGTCTCCTTTGAAAGCAGTGGGTCTCCAGCCAAGGAAGAAAAGAGGTCTCGCCCCTCAACACCTGCTAGTTTCAACCGGAGAAGCCAAGGACCGAACCTTAAACCCTTTGCACTCTCCACCCTTCAAATCACCCAGGGGAATTCCCAAGAGCAAGTGGCATGGTTCAAATCCATGAGACCTATGCCGTGGTGTGAGAAATCTTTCAGGCCACTCCCATTAATTTAAGAATATCCAAAGAGTTGCATCAGATCAGTCCAAAGGTCTACCCAGTCCATGCTGTTTCCAGCATTGGTCAGTGAGCATTGGTCAGTCAGTCAGTTTCCAGCATTGGTCAGTCAGGAAGCCCACAATCGGTGCAAGCAGGCACTAGCTATCACCTATTGCTGTCCACTCCAGCAACTGCATTAGGGAAGAGAGGATTGGACCATATATTCCACCTTGGGAATCAATATGTCTTGGATCAAGCCTGCCTTCCTCAATTAGTTAACTGAATAGAAACAGCACCCTTTACATGGTCAGAAACATTGTCAGTTCCAGGCCAGACATCTGGCAATGAACACAGCATACTGGATAATTTGTTTATTCAAATCTTTATAGACCACTTTTCCTCTTGGCTCAATTCATAAAGGCAGTTAACATTCACAAGACAGGTGAAAGAACCTTCCGGTTGCCTTATACACACAGTGTCCTCTTTGCACCCCTTGAGCTAGTTCTCCGGTAGCCTCTGCCTTGCCCCAGAGCATCCTGGCACACCTTTGAAGAGTCACTCCCTAGCCAGCTGTGTGGCTGCTTGCATCACTTTGACCTACCTACTGGGTGAGGCATTCAAACAAGCACAGAATTAGCCTGCTCCCTGGGAAAGATTTGCAGATGCCTCTGGCCAGGTACGGGTGGGGCAGTTCCGATAGCCCCCCTAATACCAGCTCCTTGCACAATGCAACATGGCCCGATGTGGGCTGGCAGCTCAAACTCCCGGGTTCTCTTGCCAGGGTTGGGGAGGTGATCCAGAGATTACAGCAGGTTGACAGATCTGATTGCTCCACTGCAAATGGAATCTAACGGTTAAACATGGAATGGGGGGGGAAGTAGTCAGACTGGCAACACACCAAAAAGACTACCCAGGTTCCCAAGGAAGCTTTTTCTAAGGAGGCAGGACTCTAGGTTTAATGGATCGACTTCAAATTATGAATAGTGTAGGGGCATAAATAAAAGGGGGAGGAGGAGGTTTAGATTTATACGCCCCCTTTCTCTCCTGTAAGGAGACTCAAGGTGGTTTACAATCTCCTTCCCCACCCCCTTACAACAAACACCCTGTGAGATGGGTGGGGCTGAGAGAACTTTGAAAAGCTGTGACTAGCCCAAGGTCACCCAGCTGGCGTGTGTTGGAGTGCACAGGCTAATCTAGTTCCCCAGATAAGCCTCCACAGCTCAAGTGGCAGAGCAGGGAGTCAAACCCAGTTCTCCAGATTAGAATGCACCTGCTGCTCTTAATCACTACTCTCACTGCTGCCCATAAATGGAGAGAGTCCTCATTGGTAGTAACTTCTGGACTGTTTTTGAAAAGCAGAATTTAACATAACTTATACTCCACAAACAGGATCCCTTGCCCCTGGAGATGGTGAGTTCGCTTTTCATTTAGACAGCTGAAGGGTTAGACAGATTGATGGAGAAATGTAAGTTTATCAGTGCTTAAAGATCATGCCCTCACCTGAAGGGCCTAGACTAGCCCAATCTCAACAGATCCAGGAAGCTACCGGTAAGCAGGAGTGGCCCTGGTTAGTACTTGGGTGGGAAGCCACCAAGAAAGTCCAGAGTGGCTGTGCAAAGGCAGGCGTTGGCAAACCACCTCTGTTTGTCTCGTGCCTCGAAAACCTACTGGGTCACCCCTAAATGGCTGAGACTTGACAGCACTCACTACCACCACCATAAGCCACAAGGGGCAGTCACAGAAGAGGACTGCTGTCTTTGCACCTTTCTTGTGAATGTCCAGTGATCTGCTTCCAGCAGTGGCCAGTCAGACTAGGTAGACCTGATGGGGCACAGGTAGATTCTGATGTTCTTAAGGTTAGACAGAGGAGAAGAAGAAGAGTTTGGATTTATACACCACCTTTCTCTCCTGTAAGGAGACTCAAAGGGGCTTACGATCTCCTTTCCCTTCCCCCACCACAACAAACACCCTGTGAGGTGCGTAGGACTGCGAGAGCTCCAAAGAACTGTGTCTAGCCCAAGATCACACAGCTGGGTGTTGGAGTGCACAAGCTAATCCGGTTCACCAGATAAGCCTCCACAGCTCAAGTGGTCGAGCGGGGAATCAAACCCGGTTCTCCAGATTAGAGTGCACCTGCTCTTCACTACTACACCACGCTAGCTCACAAGGGGAGCAAAAAGCTTCATGCATGTTTATAAAGCCTGTTTCAAGTATAATTTGCTGACTGAGAAGACCCAGGTTTAAATCTTATCCATTAATTTCATAGGTTCTACTCTCTATCAGGGTCAGCTTCCCCCCCCCCCCGCAATAATGAGGTCTCCCTTACAAGGCTGTTGTAAGGATGGCCAAGACAGTGCACAGGAAATACTTTGAATATTTGAGGTGCACCTTTTAAGTGCCAGGTTTTTATCATCATTAACTATCTGAACCGCTTCATCTGCATCCCATTCATCCTGGCAGCCCTTCTTTAGGGTAAGGCTGGTTCCCAGGGTTGTTTCACAAGGGAGCAGGAAGGCAGAGGATGAGAAATCCTAGCTGGCACTGAAACTAGGTCCAAGGGAAGGAGGAGGGGCACCCCACCCTCCCTGTCTGCGGAGAGGGTGACTCTCTTCGGGACTGACGACTGTTCTGATGAGTCACCTTGTTATGACGAAGCAGAAGATGACACAGCACAAAAGTCACGGCCCCTCCCATCCTGCCCCAACAGATGACCCAGGTGTAAAGAAAGTCACCTGGTAGGGAAATCTCTTCTCTCCCCACTTAGTGCAGAGACCTGACAGCTAGGGGTGGGGTGGGGTGGGGTGGGGTGGGGTGGGGTGGGGGGCTCAATTGGCAGTGTGAGAACAGTGTTCTCTCAATGTCTCTTTGAAAAAAATGAATGAGAAGTGGGGGGAGTTTGTTTTCTGGGGAAAAAATACAACTGAAAGAAAATGGGAAAATGCAGAAGTATATTTTTAGGATTCCAATCACCCAGATAAAACTGATGATAGGGGGAGGGAGGGAGGAACAGAACATATGAACCGGTTTGAGGGAGAAGAGCACTCCCTTTTCCAGTCTAGGCAGAAAACACAGGCCAAATGTGCCCCTTGATATATCGTCTTTTGTAGTAACCTGGTTTATTTCTGAATGCACAGAGCCAGCGTGGTATAGTGGTTAAGAGTAGGTAGATTCTAATCTGAAGAACCGGGTTTGATTACCCACTCCTCCACCTGAGTGGCAGAGACTTATCTGGTGAACTGGATGTGTTTCTCCACTCTTACATGCCAGCTGGGTGACCTTGGGCTAGTCACGGTTCTCTGGAACTCTCTCAGCCCCACCGACCTCACAAGGTGTCTGTTGTGGGGAGAGGAAGGGAAAGGAACTTGTAAGCCACCATGAGTCTCCTTACAGGAGAGAAAGGAGCGGGGTATAAGTCCCAACTCTTCTTCTTCTGGAACTCACTGCCACAAGATGAAATAGCCACTGCCTTAGATAGCTTTAAAAGGAGATTGGGCAACATTCATGGAGGACATGCCTATCAATAGGTTTTGTTCATGACAGCAAAATGGAACTTCCATGGACAGTGACAATATATCTGAGGGGGCGAACATTACAGAAGAGCTTCCCAGCAGCATCTGACTGACCACCAGTGGAAACAGCGTGCTGGGCTACCTGTGCCCTTCCTTCTTCTGAGGAAGGAGAAAAAAGCCAACTTTCTATGGCAGTGGATTGCCAAGCCTTCAGTGTGCTATATGGCTTTTAAAAAGAGGAAGACCCTCAGCAAAGGGAAACAATGCTGTACAGTGGTTAGAGCAGTGGTTCTTAACCTTTAACCCACTGCCCCTTGCCCCCAAGGACACAACATTATCATTAACTACTCTCCAAGTCACACGTTTTAAAAACCACAACATAAAAGCAGCACTCCAGACAAGACGATTGTGTTTTTATAGTTATATTTATGATTTCTGCATAAGATCTCAGGCATATATTCAAGGAGAGGCTTGAACCTGCTGGCTACCCAGTCAACTTCATAGGGCCACCTTTGATTCCTATTTGCCGCGTGCCACCTTTTAAGGGCCAGCAGAAGTCAGCTAGTATTTTATCCTCTGGATGGGGTGATCAACACGAAACAACTCTCTCTGGCTGTCAGAAGCTGTGGGAAGTGAGGAGGAGGAGCTAATATCCCCAAATGTTGCCCAGTTGCCCCCCCTCCCACAGTATTGAATGCCCCCTGTCATTTTTTTTCCAGAAGGAAGAAAAAGAGACAGGTCTGGCTGATGTATTATCTCCCATTCCCCGAGTCAGACATCCCGTTCATTCTTTACACCAGGGGTCTCCAACTCTGGCACCCCAGATGTTCACGGACTACGATTCCCATCAGCCCCTGCCAGCATGGCCATTTCAAATATCATCTTCTATACAGAAACTCTGGTTTCCACCAGCTAGATTGGATAGCTAGACACCACTTCCCTGGAGAGGTATAGGGCAGCTCTATAGGTGTCCTGAAGCCTCCCAATCCAAAAATCAGGGGTGGGGGTGCAGAGCCCTGCTGCCTGAATCCTCCTGTCATTTACTCCCCTTCTCACCATACTCAAACCATATTGATTTTTAAAGACATGTTTGAAAACACCTCAAAATCAACTGAGTATATTTATATTACTCTTTTGGCTCACTGTGCTAGGGAACGTATAAAGTTATATAACCAGGTGGGTTTCTAATTAAGGATAAACCAATGTGAGCTCTCTCTCTCTCTCCCCCTTCCCCCAATGCTCTATTTTCAAAAAAACTCAGGCGTCCTAGATACTAAAGAACACATTTTAAGCACTAGGCTCCACTTCCTTTCAAGTGCTCACATTCCAGATGGTTCAGTTGTCATATCCTACAAGGGCTCCTACCCCTTGCCTTCTCCAGTCTGCTCCAACTCAGACCACATCTGGAATACCAGTGCCTCCTACTGGCCAGTTCTGGTATTATCCTCATAGATCACCTAACAAGAAAATATGTATTCCCTACAAAGTGTTCTGTAGGTCTAGCTCCAAAGGGCTTGGTTTTAGTTACTGTACGGACCCTGCCTCAATATAGTCTGAGAGTGAAAAACTATTTCCAAAATCAACCCATACAGCAAGGAATAACTCGGCCTCTGAGCATGTACAGAGTGTTATTTTTAAAATGATACCATATGATTATCAAAGGTATTTTGTAACTGAGAGATAGTTATGCAAAAGGACAGACATATAAAATATAGAACAGGAACACTGACAGACTGGCATATTTGGTTAGGTCACTGAATATCAGACATGTAGAGTCATGGAGTTTTACAGAAACTGAAATGGTATTCAATTGAAATCTCTTAAAAATTCAGTTGTAAATAGGTTACACATTTCCTTCACGGGTGACTCATCTCCCCCTCTCCCACACCTCCGATTAGAGAGAAGGGCCCTTGCAAGAAATAATGGGGGTTCCAGTAAATCTCAGCACCTGTTTAAAAATTAACCATTTCCCCCAAGTTAGGAAAAACACCCTGGATAGCAACTGTGAAAACATTAACTAATTCCACTTTATCGATGACCTAAGGCTTCCGTCAAAAAAAAAAGGAACGGAGTTGGGTCGCTGTGAGAGATCACCCTTGAACTACGTTCAGCACCGCAGCCAGCAACTCGGGAGAACGACACGTGGAAGGGGGGGAGTCGTGTCTAAAAAGGAAGAAACGCTAAAAGACCAAGCAGACCAAAGTGCGTCTGAGCATGTACAGACTGCGCCTGAGGAAAAACAGCCGGGGGAAGGGGTTTTTGTAGATGGGCTTTGATCTTCAGTACCTCTTATTTTCGGAAGGAGAAATCGACACCGAGAGAGCGAAAAAAAAAGCCGTTTACCTGCTGAGAAGGTGGGCGAAAGGTGGGCGCGGGGCTCTGCAAACGCGGCCGAGGAGCGCCTGGAGCGGGTAGCCTGCCTGCTCCGTACTCTTTGAACATCTCTGCCCGGGCTCAGCCCAGCCAACTGACTCTCCCTCTGTCTGAGGATTTTTATGAATGGGAACTCCCTAGCACATTGCTCGTACTTTTGCTTCAGGGAAGGGGGGGAGAGATTTCCATGCTGCCACTCAGCGAGCTTATTTGCATGGCAAACCCCGCCCCCAAGGCGCCATTGCAGGAGCCGGCGTATCGGCTGTTACCGCCGCCACCCTGCACGAACCGAACTTTTCAGCGCCGCGCGTCGCCTTTTCTCAGTAAAGCCGCGCTTGGTTCATGCCCTGGATGAGTCACGGGACTATGACGTAGATGCCCTTACATGGCATGATTGATTCCTGCCGAGAAAAAGGATTCCCCGTTTGCTCAGGGTTTCTCCTGCGTGATAGAAACCTGGATTCCACCCCGAAAGTTGCTGGGCTGTAGATAAGAGACCGAGGACCGATTGACTCGAGACAAAGTTTCGAGGGATGTGTTTGGCCTGGAAAATCTGCGTCCCCTCATACCGCCTTCTGGGGCGGGGCTTGTTACGTGTACACCGTGCTGAGGCCGAGGCACTCTGCACATGCTTGGGAGCGCTAGTAGGAAACTGAAACTCAACCTTGAAACGTTGATACCGGGAGGGTGGGAAATAGTTGATGATGACAGAGGGGGGAAACCGATAGAGCACTTCCCTTCCCCCCGCGCCGCAGCACGTGCTCCCTCAACCGGTTCAGTCCGGTCCGGATGGCGTCTCACATTCTTCACGGGGGTGATTCATACTCTCGTGGGCAGAAGCAGGGAAATCCCCGGCTGCTCCCCAGTGGGAACATATCCAAGTTGTAAACCTAGATAGAGCCACACTCCTGGCCTTGCGCCATTAGGGGAAGGAGGGGTCACTCCCCAAGCAGATCCCTGAGGTTTAGTCAGCACTAGAAAGGAGAATCGGAACTCCTGGGGGGCTCAAAAGATTGAGCAAAGTTAAGAACCAAGATTTTGGGGGTCACCAGATGGAAAGCAGCTTCGTCTAGTTCAGGGGTAGGGAACCTTTAACACTCAAAGAGCCATTTGGACCCGTTTTCCATGGGAAAAGAAAACACTTGGAGCCGCAAATAATTTTTGACATTTAAAATAAAGATAACACTGTATATATTGGGTTTTTTTACCTTTTACTCCACTCATTCTGAGAAGCTCATGGATGCGCCTGCCCTGCTGCCTGCAGGGCGGGCAAGGATGGGGCCAGTGGCTTGGCCTTGCCGGCTGCCGGGAAAGCGCCTGCCCCACTCGAACGGGGTGGGCGAGAGGGGAAGCCCACGGCACTGCCCAGCCGGCCACGGGCAATTGGTGCGCCTGCCCTGCTGCCTGCAGTGCGGGCAAGGATGAAGCCGGTGGCTCAGCCTTGCCGGCCACCAGGAAAGCGCCCACCCTGCTCCAATGGGGTGGGCGAGAGGGGAAGCCCGCGGCGCGGCCGTCCGCGGGCAGTTGGTGCGCCCGCCCTGCTGCCTGCAGGGCAGACAAGGATGAAGCCAGCGGCTCGGCTCGTGGAGCCGCAGTGCAAGGGCAGAAGAGCCGCATGCGGCTCTCGAGCCGCAGGTTCCCTACCCCTGGTCTAGTTACTAGAGCCCCTGGGTTCCATGGTAAAGTTGCCACCTGCTTTCCTTTAGCTCAGTCTTCAACAACAAAAAACTGGCACATAGAAGTTCAACCGGTAAAGCTTTTCCTAGCATGGTGATAAGTGGTATGAAAAGCCTATGTTTGAGAATGTTGTAAAAGCACAAAAGCAAGAGTGGTGAATAAAGTTGACAAACCTGTTCCTTTCTGGGGGTGTGGGGGTTTATCCGATTGGGAATGAGGATTGAACAGCCCAAGTTCCTGTCTTCTCTGAGGAAAGACAGTGTATGCCGCTAATGGGGGGGGGGCGCGCGGGGCGGGATTGGACCTGGGGTTCCTCCATCTCTCGGAAGAGGTCTAACCTGAATTTAGAACCTGAATTATCTGAATGTGATGAACAAATGACAGCACTTTATGCAATGACGGAAAATGACAGAAGGAAAATTGAAATTTTAATTATTGTATTAATCCTAAACAATGTGATCAGTAATGATGCTTTGCACAGAGCCTTAAAGAGCTCAATGCAGTTCATGCATATTTTCAGTAAACCCTACAATAACCTTATAAGGAAGATTAGTGCAATGCTCCCCATATTGCAGGTAGGGGGTTAAGGTGGAGAGCAACAGGTGCATCTGAGACCACCTACGAAGTTTACAGGAAAGCAAAGCCAGGCCTTCTTCATTCATTGCTCACTTGCTTAGGCTCTGTGACAAATGTATTGTTTTTTTAGCCCACTTCCAAACATATTGATGGAAAATGTATAGAGAGGAGGAGGAGTCAGAATTTTCACTTTCTTTTCCTGTCCTTGGACCCTAAGAATCAAAATCAGGAAATGATTCAAAAATGAAACTGACTGTTCTCTGGGCAGAGAAAGTGAAGAGGGCAAAAGGGAAATCAGCTCCAGCACCAAATGGACATGAAAGAAGCATATATTCTGTTCCTGAAGGCTGCTGAGGGTCAGTTCCTTCAAACTGCTTGCCTATGTCTGGAAAATGTAGTAGGAGCAGAGTACATGTGAGCATGTGCAGATAACCTTTCCCACAACTCTGAGTAATCATAACTGCCCAACATGGTGTGTGTATGTCTGCGTCAGTCTTCTGACTCAGTGTAGGCATTCTAGAAAATTCAGAGCCTCTCATTTTATTTATTTATTTATTGGATTTATATCCTGCCCTATCCCTGAAGATTTTGGAAATTAACAACAGGATTCAAGAATCCTATTGTTTACATAACATATTTTAACATGCCTGTCTACTTTGAAAGATATGCTATGCTTGTTCCCATTTTACAGTCTGGGGCTGACTGAGGGAATGAAGAAACAGGTAGAAATGCCAGTACAGTGATTGTAATCCGCACCCACCCCTGTGCTTATTATAACTGCCTTATAAAGCACAGCCCTCTTGTGCACAAAATATCCAAAACACTAAAAAATTAAGGCCAATAACACTGTACAATGTGGCTCCTCCTAACAATTAAGGACTTACTTTCTTTGAAAATCCCTAGGACAGGGCAAGGGGGAATGCCAGTCTGACCCTCTTTTTTGGAACTTCAGGGGTTAATGAGCATCTGAGATCTGGCAGGATGTGAGACACACCAAAAGGATTCTGCTGACTCATTTTGGAGGAAGGGGGGTTAAGCACACATGCCCATGGCTTGCCCCCAAATCCTGCACTGCTCTTAAGGCACCCAGATGCTCTATGGAACTAACACAGATTTAATAATTTGTATTCAGACAGATAGGGAATGGCTTTGATTGGATGAGAAGGAAAGATGGGGGGGGGGGTTAAAATGAGAAGTGCTGACTAGTAAGGCGATTCACCTATTCTGGAAACTCACAGAGCAGCTCCTATGGACCCCCATCCATTTAATTTCATTTATTGGTTTTATATGCCGCCCTTCCCCACAGGAGCTCACGATGGCTTCCAACATTTAAATAAAATACAACGCCAGCATGTCCAACATCAGACATTTCTAAAACCAGGTAGCGATTAAATTACAATAAAAACAGGATACAGAAGGGGAGAGAAAAGGTGGGATGGAAAGTAACAACCAGAACTGCTTCAACCATAGGCCCAGTTGGACAGCTCCATCTTACAGGCCCTGTGGATCTGCAACAGGTCACGCAGGGCCTGATCTCACTGGACAGAACATTCCAGCAGGTTGGGCCAAGACCAAAAGATCCCTGGCCCTGGTGAAGGCAAGCTGGACAGTTTTCAGACCACGGATCACCAACTGCAGCAATCTTCAGAGGACAAAGCAGGAGAGATGATTCCATAGGTATGCAAGGCCCAGGCCATGTAGGACTTTGAAGCAGAATAAAAATTCGGCAAAAGGGTAGCACTACATGTCTTAAGACCATGGATGGAAGGGGGGTAGGGAAGGTGGTCTTCCAGACAATGACAACAACTACAGCACAGCCAGGTCTCCTTAGAATCTACAAGAAAGGCAGGAATGTAAGATAATAACCCACTGGAATAGAATGGTCTCAGACGGAAACCTGTCATGCAGTGTACGACAAACTGGATTCTCATGACTAAAATCACTGAACTCTATTTGCAGTAAACAACAGAGTTAACAGATTATCTATAGTCAATGTAACATGAACAATGACATATCCAGAATAACATGCAGCAGATAATTCACTGTTAATAGGAACAGGATCAGATGAGGGTGCGAATTATCATTATTATATTATTGTATTTTATGTTGTTCACTGCCCTTTGGGGGAGGGCGGTCTAAAAATCTAAATGAATGAATGAATGAATAAATAAATAAATAAATAAATCTGGGTTTTTTGAAGTTCATTTTAGTATCCTTCTGATACTTTCCTCAGACTGAAAGAAGAATATAAGATGATGTCCATATAATCAAAACGAGCGTAACTGCAGAAGTCATAGAAATGCCAGACTGAAGAAAAGATGTCTCCTTCTAGTGAGTGTATGAATGCAGAGGTGGAAAGCAGTCATTAAAAGCCTTATATTGTCAACTCATGTCAATTCCTCTGAGTACATTGTGAAATTGGAATATTGGGTCAGCTGCAAAAGAAAGCTCCTGTTTTCCCAAGCAAGGTTTACGTGTTGTGCAGAAGGGCTGCACAAGTCAAGACTTGGAAGCCCATGAATCCAGCAGGCTGCCTTGCTGCCCCCACCCACCCCCACCCGTCAGATGCTTCAGCCTGTTCTAGACAGAGATCTTTCATATTGCCTCCTACCTGATTCTTTCAAGCAGAGTTGCTGGGGATTGAACTTGAGACCTTCTGCATGCCAAGCAGAGGCTCTACCATTCAGCCATATCTTCTTCCCATAAAGTCAACGGGGCACCAAGTAATTAGGGCCGTGGTGGTGAACCTATGGCACTCCAGATGTTCATAGACTACAATTCCCATCAGCCTCTGCCAGCATGGCCAATGTAGTCCATGGGCCTTTCCCCACTTACCTTAAGCCCCGCGCTACTCTCCGAAAGTAGCGCGGGGTCCCCCGGCACTCCACATGACAGGGGCGGCGACAGCGCAGCTGCCCTGACGCTGCCGCGGTCGCGCCCCCTCAGCGTGCGGCATCCCTGGTGCTCTTTTAAACGGCGCCTTGTGATGACCCCACGCAGAGCGCAGGGTTGTGGGGACGCCCAGGTGCGTGCCTGGGATGCATAGGGGGGATTAAGGTAAGTGGGGAAAGGCCCCCTGAGTGCCATAGGTTCACCACCACTGCATTTGGGTATAATCCAGATTTCTACCAGAGGCTCTTCTGAAGCAATTAGCTTTGCAGAACTGTGAAACACAGGAAACTTGCGACATCTGAAAGACAAACAAATATTTATTTAAACAATGCTTATTCAAACAATAGTGCATTACAACCGGCTTCATCTGATTCATGTAGTGAGTCCCCACCACATAGATGCTGAAAACTATCTCCATGAGACCAACTGGGCTCATGAAACCTTATGCCGGAATAGAATCTTGCTGGTCTTTAAGGTGGCATAAAACTCCTGTTTATTTTTTTGCTGCAGTGTTCAGACTGACCAGCTTTCTTGAATATGTTCCTGAGAGACACACCAAAGTCCTCAGCCATGCATCTTCCAGCACCATTCATTCTAACCATTCACAGATATTTTTTAAACCCTCCTTTCAAAACAGCAGATGAAATGCTATCTGAAACTTTTATTTATTTTGATATTTTTTTCAGGGGGAGATAGTTCAGATAGCTGTCTAAATATATTGTTTTCTTTTTGGCTCCAATGTAAGGGGTGGTTAAGTAAGTCCATAGACAGGAATACACATAAAGAGGGAGATAGACCACACCAAAAAAAAACATTTAGAAGGGAGTGCAGATCTTTGCACGAACAGTTTCAGGCCTTGCTTGCAAATTTCATTTTCACCTCTGCTTACTGTGTGAAGCAAAGAGGACCCACCACCAGGCAGCAAGAGTCACACGTGGAAACCAGCAGGCTTGCTATGGCTGCAGCCCAAGAGAAGTGAGGCATCCGTATACTTTTCAGGTTAGTCATGCATCCTCTTCCTCCCAGAGCTTAACTCACGTTTCAAGGATGTTGCTCGGATCTTGGCCTGCTCCCTCAAATGCATTTCTGTGGCATGCTGCAGTTGAAAGAGCAGGAAGAAAGAGCTGGGCGGGATGGCTAGAGAAAGGAAACTGCCACTTGAAAGGGAGGATCTTCCACAGAGCCTCAGTTTCATCCCGCTGCTGCTTTCTTCTGCCCTGTGTAATGGATCCAACACCTTGGATCAAGAGGGATTGGGGGGGGGGGGGGGGTTACGCCTGCTCAGATCCTGATACAAGGCAAATTGTTAATCTCCATTTTCCATCAAAGTGACTTGCCACAGTCAAAATTCATCAGAACTATAGCTGCAAGAGCCATTAGACAGATGTTCCCAGGAAGGTTCAAATCAGGGCACGAAGAAGCTTGTATTTCTCTGTGGTTTGCAATTGTCGGTCAAAGATATACTGCCTCTGAACATGGAGGTTCCATTTAACTATTAGCCATTGGTAGACCTCTTCTCTAGGAATGTTCATAATCCTTTTATTTAAACAGTAATTTCAGCTTCTGGCCATTTACAGAGTGAGGCCAGAGTTAATGACGTGTTGTTTTTTGAACATTCTGGACCCACCACAAATTTAGCAGCATTGGGAGATTTCATGTTCTAATTCTATAAGACAAGAATAATTAAACTCCTAAAAATGCAACAGACTGAACTGGAAGCTATACATTGGATTATTTGCATTTGAGAAAAGCAATTTTGCACATGTTCAGAGGCACTGCCACTGCAATACTTTCTGTACTGGGACTGAGTCTTAGCGCTGGGGGGGGGGGAGTTTGAGAGCAAAGCTCTTCTTTGAATTAAGAGAAAGATCACATTTCTTGGAAGAAGTCCTGGGTGTTGGGGTTCTGTTCTCCATCCCATCCTGCCAACACACAAATGTCAGTTTGTTGTTTTCTTTTTTCAACTGGATAGTTGGTTGTGGGCACATCTCCTTTCTAAGACTAGTACACCTCTCTGGCTTGCTGTGATGACAAAAGAAGGCTGCGGACTATTTCCTAGCTAGAACCCGGGACCTTGAACAACCATCACGCAGGCAGAAATCATACAGCTGTAGCACCCTTCATCTGATGGCAGCATCAGGAACTCTACACCTGTTGGATCTTTGTCAACCAAGCTGCTGATAGAAGAAGAGTTGGATTTATATCCCCCCTTTCTCTCCTGTAGGAGACTCAAAGGGGCTGACAAACTCCTTTCCCTCCCCCCCTCACAACAAACACCCTGTGAGGTGGGTGGGGCTGAGAGAGCTCCAAAGAACTGTGACTAGCCCAAGGTCACCCAGCTGGCCTGTGTTGGAATGCACAAGCTAATTTAGTTCCCACAGCTTCCACAGCTAATTTAGCTTCCACAGCTCAAGTTGCAGAGCAGGGAATCAAACCTGGTTCTCCAGATTAGAATGCACCTGCTCTTAACCTTGTTGGAGTCCTGCCAGGGGTCCCGCCAGAATATAAAGGGACAACCCCTAACTTTGCTCCATTTGTTCCCCTCCATTTGTCCCTTCCGGGCCCCCAGGCGGCTGCCGTTTATGAGTCACCCCCAGTTGTGGCTCATCCACTTGGCACCTGAGCACTGTCATTCCAATTAGATGAGTCATCTTTTTAGTGTCAGGACAGTCAATTCCTTCACTCGTTCCTCCCTCCCCCCACCCACCCACTATTCCATTGGCAGTGGGGAAAATGGGGCAAAGAAAACTGAGTCATATAGAACCCCACAGACATGAAACAGTTCCTTCATCTCTGTTCTCCCCCCACCCCATTTTTTTCTCTTCCTCTTCCAAACCCACAGCCATCACCAACTTCATTCTAACCAGGACATTTTTTTTTTATCCAGAGTTAGATTTCTAAACCGGAAGAGCACCACTTCCTCAGGCTGTTGGCAGCTACTCCATAGGGTTGCTAACCCGACCTGGGAAATTCCTGGTGATTGGGGAGTGGAGCTTGTGGAGGGGGCAATAGGATCTACGGTATAGCATCGAACCAGTCCTTGGAAGCTGCCCTACAGGAACTGATCTCTGTAGTCAGATGAGCTGTATTTCCGGGAGAACCCCAGGCCCCACCTGGAGGAGGTTGGCAACTCAACTTCTCACCAAGGTCTGGCTACCTTGTTTCTTCTCACTCTCCCCCAAAATAAGCCCCTTGGGTAAAGGCGCCCTTTCCGCTTAATTTCCTGCTCAAAATCTGGATTCTCCTTTCCAGCCGGCGGAACAACCGGCTTGGAACAGGGGCTCAGTCGCTCTCGTAACGTGCTACGTAGCCCCTCGCCACCAGGGGGCGCTCCAGAGCTGTAGTAGGACTTACTACACTCCATCCTGGGTGCGTCCCGTCCCGTGCCTACCTTCACCCTCCCTCCCACAACTTCTCCCCCAACTGGTTGGTACGCAGCTGCATTGTGCGCTAGGCTCTTTCTCTTTCCAGGGGTCCAAACTTGTCTTGCCCTCCCACGTCCCACCAGGGTCTAGATCTTCACAGATCTGTAACTCAACGCCAGCTAGAGGGCTGGTCTCCAACACTGGCCTTGAAGCTGCTTGTTGCATGGGAGGGAAATTTGGCAGGTTGCAACTTCTCACGGATGAGAAAAGTTTAACGGGGGAAATCCCTCCCTTGCCACAGCTGTTAATATGTTTTTATTATTATTTAATTGCTCTACAATTTTGCAATCCAGTTTTATTGCACCATTCGTG
This sequence comes from Sphaerodactylus townsendi, assembly GCF_021028975.2. Classification (NCBI taxonomy): domain Eukaryota; kingdom Metazoa; phylum Chordata; class Lepidosauria; order Squamata; family Sphaerodactylidae; genus Sphaerodactylus; species Sphaerodactylus townsendi. Next base: position 26,040,481 of record NC_059425.1, on the reverse strand, counting down.
GTATCTATCGTACTGACCTATATTCCACTTTTTTCGCTGTTATCTACATTAACTCTCAATGAAAAAAAAGCCCTAGAAATTAATTACATAAAGTGTTGTTCTTTATGGTTGATTTTTCTACATCTTGTCTTCCAAATTAGAGGAGGGTGGGTTGAGGGGGTCCCTTCAGCATCCACACAACATCATCTACTAATCATACACTCTCTAGCTTTCCCCATTCTCAGAATATTGTCAATCCAGGTTTGTTTATTTGTTAGATTTGTATCCCACTCTTTCCCCCACAGGGCTCAGGGCGGGTCCCAACATAAAACTTAACAATCAATTAAATTTAAAATACAGTGTCATTATAAAACCAATTAAAATAATGTAACTGTAATATTAAGCAACCGATTAATAGGTAGATAAAAACAGATGACAATATATACCGTGTTTCCCTGAAAATAAGAGTGTCTTATATTAATTTTTGCTCCCAAAGATGCGCTATGTCTTATTTTCAGGGGATGTCTTATTTTTCTGTGTTCTGCTCATCGGGCATGCTTCCAAACATAAACTTTGCTACATCTTACTTTCAGGGGATGCCTTATATTTCGCACGTCAGCAAAACCTCTACTATGTCTTATTTTCAGGGGATGTCTTATATTTGGGGAAACAGGGTACATCTTTCTATCTTCTCCCCCATCCCCTAGAGGCTGAAAGAGATGGTCTATATAACTCTCAATCTGGCTGGCTAGATGGAAAGGCCTGGTGGAACAGCCACGTCTTGCAGGCCCTGCGGAATTGCCACAATTCCCGCAGGGCCCTCACATCTTTGGCAGTTTACTCCACCAAGGCTGTAAAAGCCCTGGCTCTCACCGAAGCCAGCCGGGTGTCTCTTGGGCTGGGGATCATCAGGAGGTTCCTCTCCGACAAGCAGAGGGGTCTTGTAGGGCAATATGGGGAGATGCGGTCCTGAAGATATGCAGATCCAATACTGCTTATGGCTTTAAAGGTCAACACCAATACTTTGAAGATGAGCCAGAACGCGACCGGCAGCCAATGTAGTTCCCTAAGAACTGGTGTTATATGCTGTTGACTGACTGCCCCAGTAAGCAGTCTTGCGGCTGTATTCTGGATGAACTTTAATTTCCAGATCAAAGACAAAGGTAGACCAGTGTAGAGTGAGTTACAGTAGTCCATTCTTGAAGTGACCATTGCATGGATTACTTTGGTATGATCTTTGTTGAAAAAATGGGTCCAAGTGCAAAAAACCATCTTGGGAAGAACATAATTTTCAAGGTTCCATCCTCATCGCTAACGTTTTCCCTGCTGGGGCACCAGAACGCTTTTAGGAGCAAAACCAGTAATTGTTAAACAATCTACTAGTTTGTCTGAATACCTGAATTTCAACTTTAAAAGCCTTTAGCTCCTTTGTTGGGAAGATATGAGGAAAACCTTTCCCCTTATATCTCCATGACAAGAAGGATTAGAGAAAAAAACAGAAAATTCAGAGGAACTAGCAGATCATGGGAATATATTGTTACATCATTGTGCCATAACAAAGTAAGAATTATCAAGTTAAAAAAAATTTAAAAGGCAGGATAAAATGGGGGCCAGGAGGAAGTGTAGAATTTAAAAAAAATGTTTAGAAAAAATAAACTTTAGTGGATCAGCCTTTCAGGATGAGTACATGCAAGTTCAATCCTCCCATTGAGTGATCTGGGGAAAATTCTACGCAATTCATGCGCAAAGTTAATCGACTCACAGGGGCAGAACTGGAAAATACCCCAGACCCAGTCTGGACCCCAGACCCAGATGGACCAATGGACTGACCTACCGGTAGTATAAGGCGAAAACTTTGGGACAGATCCTGCAGCTGATTTTAATTCTGTCCTTCCTCCCAGAAGTTCAGCATGGCATATGTGATTTACTTCTTCCTTTTTGTCCTTAAAACAACTTAAAGTCAATTAGACTCAAAGAGGGTGGCAGACCCCAGTTTCATGGTTGAATGGGAATTTGAACCCAGGTCCTATTCTGGCACGTTAACCACAAACGCAGGGCCCGAGGTTTGATGCCTGACTGCCTCCAGTTAAAGGTCAGGGGAACTGAAAAAGGCCTTTATTCTTCTGTGATACTGAACAGCTTCTATCTATCAGAGCAGACAGCAATGAGCCAGTTGGAACTATGATCCAATTCAGCAGAAGGCAAATTACAGAGTCAGAGAGACAGTGTAGGATTTTTATTTATTTTATTTTATACTTTGCATTTATATCCTGCCAATCTCCCAAAGGAGTTGAGGCAGCTTTACAATCAATATATGGTAAAAAAAAAACCCATATAAAAACAGTACAAAATTACAAAATACCAAGATATAAATGCTAAAACCAGATTAAAAACCAGTTAATTTCTAGATGGCGTTAAAAATTGGATCAGGGCAACCCGGACTAAAATCCTTGCTTGTTACCTGGTTCACTTGGTATCTTTAGGTTATTTTCTTTTAGACTATGTTATTTTACAGGTTATTGTAAAGGGAAAAACGAGGAGTGCTGTGTCTGCACTGCCCTGGGAATCCTTTGAAGGGCGAACAGAATAAAAATATACTAAACAAACAAATCTTTATATAGTCATACAATTTAAACACGTCTGACTTCCCGAGCCCTTCCGATCTCATACATCCAATCCACGGTTCACAGTAAGTAGCAAAGATGAGAGTGTATTTTTCTTTCTTGGTAACAGCTTCACAACGTCAATCACGATGCTCACGTTCCCATCGGCCACATTACCGGAAGTTCAGCTGATAGCGAAATGTTTTCATCAGCATGGTTCTCACAAGGAACCCTGGGAATTGTAGTTTCGCTAAGGTTAAAATTTGCCTTTCGGGAATACTGATCTTCTTTTGTCCGCTGTCCTCACATTCTCGCCATCGGCACCTTCAGGCTTTGCAATCCGCAGTCTGGAGCCAACCCCTCCTAGCCCTTGTAAACGGCGACCAGCAAAATTAACCTGGATTAAATGGCGCACTTGGCTCCTGGCTTCTGCACATGCATAATAATGCACTTTCAATCCACTTTCAGTGCACTTGCAGCTGGATTTTACTGCGGAATAGCAAAATTAACTTGCAAACAATTGTGAAAGTGGACTGAAAGTGCATTGCTCTGCATGTGCGGAAGGGGTCTTACCTTGGTTCAGGATTGAGACCCTCAGGACAGAATTCTTCTGCAACAGCGTAATTTTCCCACTACCACAATTAATAATCTCGTGTGTCTGTTTTCATGCACAGAACATAGAGGGTATTAAAGGGGGGATAATCCCCCATTTGGCCCATCCGGAACCACCCCACTTGCAAAAGTGACAGAAGGTGGCGACTAGACAGTGTCGGACTGGACAAGAATCTCCACGGCACCGACGATACGAGCAAGTTTCAAAGGACAGAGAAAACGTCGCTTTCTAGCCCCCGCCCCAGACAATGCAAACTTTAAACGTGAGCTTTGCCGAGTTCAGTACAACTTTCTTCCTAATAAGGGCGTGCGTTTATCCTGCCTGAGCGTGGCTGAAAGATCGTGGCAACTACTCCGCATTAATTAAATCGACAGCTGAATAACGTGCACGGATAAGTTTTAACCCGGCCGCGTGTACATTTTGCAGGAATGTTCTGCTACTATATGGGAAGGCCTTTGAAGGGTGATATCAATGCTCATCGATTTAAGCATTACCCTGATTTCTATTAAGAGGCCGTGTTTTAAAAGATCCCAATTAGCACAGGGTCAATGTCGCTCTCCCTCTCTCCTTCTCCATGCAACGAAATGTCCCTCCTCCGCAATGGCACCCCGCCCCGAGATTTGGGGGCGGGGCTTCTCCACCTCATGGCTCCGCCCTCGCCCGGGTGAACCCGCTGGAGAGCGCCACGTCGGATGTGAACGAAGCGGGCTGGGTGTGCACCCGCCGAGAGAGTGATAGAGGAATCCGCGGCTGGGACCGCGCTTGGAGGCCGGGCTTGTGCGCACCACCAGGGCATCATCCGGCCCAGCGCTGGCTGGAAAGGATCGTCCGGGGAGGGGGGCTTGCACGGGAAGCAAAGGACCTCGGGGGAACCTGTCTGGGTTCAGTTTGGGGGCTGCAGCCTGCAGGACAAGAGGCTCGGTTGGACCTGGTCAGCCATGCGAGTGGCCGGGCTGCTGGGTCCCTTGGCGCTGATGCTGGCGCTGGGGGCGGGCGGGTGCCACGGGCTGTCTTTCCACTTGCCCCCCCAGACCCGCAAATGCCTTAAAGAGGAGCTGCACCGCGACGTGATGGTCACGGGAGAGTACGAAGTCTCCGAGGCGTCTGCTCCGGGTATCCGGACAGATCTCCGGGTGAGTGGGTCAGCAGGCCTTTCCTTTCCACCCCCCTCCCCCCACTTTCCTTCTTTCCTGGTGGGCTTTAGCTCTTCTTTACTGCTGATGCCCCTCCCCAGTTTTGGCTTCTATCTTCACTTATGAACCGCCCCCCCCCCCCCCGCACAAGGTTTATGCTTCTGCCCTTTCCCTTTCAATAGGTCACCGACTCTTCCGGACACACTCTGTACTCCAAGGACGATGCCAAGAAGGGGAAATTTGCCTTCACCACGGACAACTATGAAATCTATGAAATCTGCTTTGAGAGCCACGGACAGTCAGGTAGGGGGTTGCCAGGTCTTCTTCTGATCACCCGCAGACTCTCCCTTACCCTGATTTAGTGAGAAGCGTGCCTGAGTGCCTGCTTACAATCCTGGCCCAAAATCCCAAGTGCGAATGAGTTGGTTGGAGAGAATACTCTACACATGCCTAGAAGCCGACGTTCTGTTTAGTTCGTGACAAACTGGATATGAAAAAGGGCTTCTCCCAGTCTGTACGCCAGTGGTTCTCCACCTTCCTAATGCCGCAACCCTTGAATACAGTTCCTCATGTTGTGGTGACCCCCGACCATAGAATTATTTGTATATCGGCTCCTAAGACCATCGGAAATATGTGTTTTCTGATAGTCTTAGGCGACCCCTGTGAAAGGGTCGTTTGACCCCCAAAGGGGTCGCGACCCACAGGTTGAGAACCGCTGCTGTACATCTTCCACCTTCCCTTTGCCAGCCTCTGGTACTGCCTGCAGAAAGCAGAAGCAAGTTTTAACTTTGGTGAGGTTTTTCAAGGGGGCGGGAAGAAATATCAGATGTGTCTTTGCTGAGGTAGCTGGACTAGTTTAAACATTACTGTTGGGGCAGCTTTAGTTCCAGCTCAAGTATTATAGTAAAACCCACCACAGTTTAATCTCCTTGGAAGCCCTTCTGCCTAGTTTCATGGCTGGCTGTGGCCACTTAGTGATAAGGGGAAAGGTTTTGACATGTTTGTTTTGGCTGCAAACTTCAAGAGGTTCTGGGATACTTAAGTCCTGCATCTCAATGACTTTTAATTTATATATCCCTGTTTGCAGCCATTTGCCTATCTTGTCTGTTTTTCTTGTCTCTCTCAAAGCTCATTCTCTCCTTTTCTGGTCTCCCAGGAAATTTCCGGATCCCAGACCAACTGATCTCCCTTAATATAAAGCATGGTGTGGAGGCACGAAATTACGATGATGTAAGCAATGCATCTAGTTGGCGGAAGTTTCTTCTTTATTTGTTGACTATGGAGTTGCTGCAAACTTACGGTGACCCCTCGTAGGGTTTTCAAGGCAAGAAGAAAAAGGAGAGTTTGGATTTATATACCCCCTTTCTCTCCTGTAAGGAGACTCAAAGGGGCTTACAATCTCCTCCCCCCCTCCCCCCGCAGAGCGAGGGGAAACAATGCCTGGGGTGCGCGCCCTGCGCACCTGCCATACCATCGCATGCCACATCTCCACCACTGCTAGGCCAGGGCGGGATAAAATATGATTTAAAAAATAACTAAAATAAATAAGATGGGGCGCCATTTCACAGAGCAAGAGCCAGGCTGGAGCCTTTGTTCGATGCCAGATGGGCCCACCCTAAGTGGTGGGATAGCCAACAGATGGCTGACTGACCACTGCACAGGGCCATGTGGAAGGAGGTGGTCTTTCAGATACGTGGGTCCCAGGTCATTGTGCCCGTGCCAGGCAGTTGCATCTTGGGATGAAGCTGCTGTGCATTAAAATTCACCCACTCCCAAGAAGTGATTGTATTGGCCCCCACAGAAGCAACCTCTGTGGATCAGTCCCTAGTTTGGACATGTGGGTCGTATATATTCACCTAGTCCTCAAATTACCTTGCAGATTGCTAAGGCAGAGAAACTAAAGCCCCTAGAGGTGGACCTGCGTCGGCTTGAAGACCTTTCAGAATCCATCGTTAAAGATTTTGCCTTCATGAAGCAACGCGAGGAGGAGATGCGAGACACCAATGGTAAGTGGCAGGCAAGAATTGCAGATTAAGATGTTCTCCTATCTGGGAAGGGGGAAAGACAGGCTATAATGAAGACTGTTCTCTATCTCTTTCTTTTGCATTTAGATTGGTAAGCTCCTTGGGGCAGAGACCTTCCTCTGTTCCTTTTTTTTAACCATCAAGTCACATCTGGTGGGGTTCTGAAGGCAAAGGATGTTTAGGGGTTGTTTGCCATCGCCAACATCTGCATTACGATCCTGATATTCCTTGAAGATCTCCCATCCAAATATTTGCGAGGGTTGACCCTGCTTAGCTTCTGATATCTGATGAGATCAAGCCAACCTGGGCTATCCTAGTCAGGCCCCTCTGTTGCTTAGGGAATGTAAAGCTAGTTTAGTATAGTGATGAAGGGAATGCGCGCCAGGAATGTTCAAATCTCATCTCTGCTGTGAGGTGACCTTGAGCAATTTGCTCTTCCTTCAGCACTCCCAACCTGCTACATGCGGATGATGACATTGGCATCCATTAAAGTGCTGTTGTTTGGATTATTGAGATAATGTTTATGAATGCCCTATTTAAATCAGAGCTCTTGTTAAAATGCCCTGAATATTTATGACCCTATCAGAAGAAGAATCCATACTCCAGAATCCGAGAACTTGAAAGGGAAATTGATAGTCCATCTTGGACATGAGGCGAGCTAGAAAACCTAACTCGTTCTTGGTCATCAATGTTTTTCTTAGAAGCCTCCTGAGAGAGTGACTTTGCTCTCTGGGCAAATCAACAGGACATTCTTCCTAAATTTTTACCTAAGAATTTAATGGCACTGCTTTTCTCCCATAAAAGAAGAAGTAGAGTTTGGATTTATATCCCCCATTTTTCTCCTATAGGAGACTCAAAGGGGCTTACAATAACCTTGCCCTTCCCCCCTCACAACAAACACCCTGAGAGGTAGGTGGGGCTGAGAGAGCTCCGGAAAGCTGTGACTAGCCCAAGGTCACCCAGCTGGCCTGTGTTGGAGTGCACAGGCTAATCTGAATTCGCCAGATATGCCTCCACAGCTCAAGCGGCAGAGCGGGGAATCAAACCCGGTTCCTCCAGATTAGAATGCACCTGCTCTTAACCACTGCACCACTGCTGCTCTAAAAAGAAGCCACTGCTGTTCTAAAAGAAGTCAATGTCCAATTCCCCTTTGTTTATCTGAGATCTTTGGAAGTATCTAAATCTCTGTCCATTTTTTTTTGCTGCTAGTTGAACATGCTAGACCAAGGGTGTCCAACTCTAGCGCCTCAGATGTTCATGGACTACAATTCCCATCAGCCCCTGCTGGCGTGGCCAATTGGCCATGCCAGCAGGGGCTGATGGGAAATGTAGTCCATGAACATCTGAAGCGCCAAAGTTGGACAGTTCTGTGCTGCAGTCTTTCAGCCTCAAATAGGGGTTCCTCAAGGTGTTTTTTCCTGCTGCATGTCTGGTTTTCTAACAGTATCTCAAAGGATGTTGGGGTCACAATTTGAATCAAAGGTTCGAATCCCTTCTCTGTCATGGAAACTCACTAGGTGACCTTGGCCTAGGCACACACTCCCAAGCCTCACCTACCTCACAGGGTTTTTGTGAATATAAGAGGGAAGAGATGAGAATGCTGTCACCTGGTTTGAGTTCCTGTTAGAGCAAAAGGTAAAATATAAATCAGTAAATAAATGAATATTCAAGTCACAGTAAGAACAGATTCATGTGCCAAACACCAGGTTATAGTGAAGCCTTGTTAAATTTGTCTTCCTCGATCAAATTTGAATTCGGGTCTCCAGTTTCTTGGGTCATTTCCAAAAGGGAGAGGAGACAGCCGGTGGTATATTTATCCATTCCACCAGCACCCTGTACCTTGTGTAAGGAATGCAGGATGTGTATGTGGAGGGAGTGAATTGTAAATTCTTCAAAATCAGCCATTGAGCTTCATGGCAGAACTGGAGAGGAATGCCGCAGGATTCGATCATAGTTTCTCACAGTGGCCAGTCAGATGCTTCCAAAAAAATCACTTAAAATTCCTTTGCTTCCTCTTTTCAAAAGTCTAGTTAAATACCATGGCTAACAGATCTATCCTCCTTCACTTTGCTTCTTGGGGGTACAAGTCTAACACTATCCCACGCTGGCATATAATTCCAGCACTACGGATGCAGCTCTGGAACATGCTGGACATATCTGAGCATGAGCAGAGAGTATCTCTTTAGCATTGTGTATTCCCCCCTCCCCATCTAGGATTCTGTAAAACTACTTTCTGGTCAGGAGCAGGGACTTCTAAGCCCCGATGCTTTGTTACTATGTAATGTTTTCTCTTTGCAGAATCTACGAGCGCTCGCGTCTTCTGCTTCAGCATCTTCTCCATGTTATGTCTGGTGGGCCTGGCCACCTGGCAGGTCTTCTATCTCCGGCGTTTCTTCAAAGCCAAGAAACTCATCGAGTGATCGAGCTCCAGCCAGGGAGTGGGGGAGGGACAATGCAAAGAAGAGATGCTCCCACTCCCCCCACCTGATTTCTTCCTGGTCTGTGAACCGCGACTCGTCAGAGTTGTCCCACCCACCTATTTTGATCCGCTCCTGAGCAGACTGGATTTTTTTTTTCCTCAGGATTTTTCTCAGCGAGGATCCTTGAGGGGACATTGCAGCCCCTGGACTGCATCTGCTCCAGCTGGAATGGGAGCCTGTCATCAGAAAAGCATGGGTTTTGGATGCCAGACATAAAAACCATTTGCCCCCCTTTTTTTCTGGTGTGGACCATGCCGTTCTTTTCCCCATGGGGTTGAGGGATCTCTAAGTAGACTGTAATTTAAGTTCCCAACTGCTGAATGCACTAAGGAAATTTTGGGAAATAATAAATTTTGATTCATAGATATTACTGCTGTCTGGGTGCGGGGGGAGATGGAGGAGGCTTGGTCGTCTTCTGGGGATAAGATCATGGTACTCTACAGCTGCAATCCTAAGCACATTTCCTGGGGAGTCCATTCTATTGAACTCAGTGGGACTTGCTTCTGAGTGTACGTGCTTAGGATTGTGCTGTACAGAACCTAGGAAAGGTGGAGCCAGGATAGCATAGGTGTGAGGATGTTGGGCTAGGATCTGGGGGGCCCAAGTTCAGAACCCTACTCTGCTATGGAAGCTCGCTGGGTGACTTTGGGTCACTCTCTCTCTCTACCTCGCAGGGTTGTTTCGAGGATACAGTGTATGGGGAGAGAACAGTGTATGATACCCAGGATGGGTAGGATAAAATGTACTCAATAAATGGAAAAAAAATAGCACCAAGTCTGGCAATTTAACCCCTCTGACTTTCTTCATTTAGCATTGCCAGCATGCCTAGAGAACAATGTCCTGTCTGTTCGTTTTAGTGGCTTGAGAGCCAACGTGGTGTGGTGGTTAAGAGCAGGTGGACTCTAATCTGGAAAACTGGGTTTGATTCCCCTCTCCTCCACATGAGCAGAGGATTCTTATCCGGGTGAACCGGGTTTGTTTCCCCACTCCTATATTCCTGCTGAGTGACCTTGGACTAGTCACAGTTGGTTCAGAACTCTCTCGGCCCCACTTACCTCACAAGATAGGAGGGAAAGGCAGTGTACAAATCCAAACTCTTCTTCTTGATGTGTGGAAAAAGGCACTTGAAGCTTTTCATGGCTTGGAGGTAAATCAGATCCCCTACAGCCTTGTTAAAAGGATGGAATATTTTTCTCCAGGTGTGTTGGCAACCCTGCCTGCATTTTATGAGAACCCGCTTCCTTCAACCTGTGGGACACTATGCAATGTTGATTTGGAGACCAGAGAAAGGAGTGTTGAAATCTGTTAGGGCTGCCAATATTTTTGGTGTCTCTGCTGCTGTGCCTTTAAGTGTGTGTGTGTGTGGAAAGTGTTGTCAAGTCACTTCCATCCCATGGCAACCCTACAGCTCAATGTCCTCCAAAACATTCTTGCAAACTGAGGGCCGAGGCTTCCTTTAAATTAAAAAAAAACCCTGAAATTTTGTTGAAAAAGTTATGTTTTTAAAGGAAAGGAAAGAAAAATGCAAGTACATAATCAGTCTTCCACCATGCAGGAAGATATCTTAGAATAGGGATTTGATACTCTTGTGCAATTTCTCTGCATCTCGTTGCTGTGAAAGGCACAGCAGTAGAGGCAGTTCTTTTAGAAAGTTAGCAACTATTGTATCTCCTGCCTTTTTCGCCAGCTATAGAAGTCCTGATGCCAATAAGGTTTGTGGCTCAGACTTTCAAAGAGCATTTTGTGTTGCCTTAGAAGAATAGTTGAATAGCTCGCCCTAAGTCAAGACAGCTTGTGGATGCTCAGTTGAGAGAAAAATGTGCTGTGCACCAACTCAGAGAGACGCTCCTCCTGTTCTTTCATGTATTTCAGGACCTGTTACGTCCAGGGACTGTCCTGTGCAAATGGCGAAGTGTGAGTGAGATAATGCGTGAATATAGGCCACGCAAAGTCAGTCAAGCCATTATCTCTTTAGATTACTTACGTATAAATACACACACATGCTTAAGTGGTGCATGATTTAATTTCTAAAGTAGAGGGATTTGCTACTGCAGAAACCTGCCTTGCAGCTTTGCCTTTAATCCTAGCTGGCTAAGTTTTCTGAAGGGGTTGGGGGCAGGGCAGAGAGAGAGAGAGTTATCTTAAAGATTTACTCGAGTGCTATAGGAAAAAGTACTGTCTACTCCCACATCTAATAATGAGATTTGGGATCTCACCGTGAAGTTGATTTACGCCCTATTCAAGATAGTTAAATAAAACCTCCATGTTCAAGGCAGTGTACTTTTAAATACTAGAGTCACAGGAGGGAAGAGTTGTTGCCTTCATGTGTGGCTTTCTCAAAGGCATACTATCAGCCATTATTGAGGAGAGAACAATGGTATAGGTCAGTGATGGCGAACCTTTTTAAGACCAAGTGCCCAAGTTGCAACCCAAACTCCAGTTATTTATCGCAAAGTGCCAACCCGGCAATTTAACCTGAATGCTGAGGTTTTAGTTTAGAAAAAACCAGTTGGCTCCCTCTTCCTCGGCCCCACCCGCTCGAGCAGGGGCCAGCCTGCTGTAGCCTCCAGCAATTCCTGGTGCGCTGCTCTGTGCCTCTCTAGCATCTCTGCCTCCTCTGCACCCCCCCCCCCTCGGGCAGAAGCCACCTGGACCACAGGCACCAGGCCTGCCAGCTGAATCCTCCCTGGTCACCATGGTGCGCGCATGTCATGCTCAGTGGCCCAGGCCAGCCTAGAAGTGTGTGTGTGTGGGGGGGTGATTTTCCACCCCCCCACATGACGAACTCTGTGTGTGTGTGCCCACAGAGAGGGCTCCGAGTGCCACCTCTGGCACCCGTGTCATAGGTTCGCCATCACTGGTATAGGGGGACTTTTGGTTTCACCCAGCAACAGTATTAGGTCAGGATCGGGCTAAAGTTAAGTACTTTCAAGTCCCATTGATTTAACAAAGAGCTTTCAAAATCTGCAAAAGAGGCATAAAACATGTTCACTCAAATGCAAGTTCTGTTGTGTTCAGTAGATAGTAATCCCATGAGAGTCTGCATAGGACTGCAGTCTTAAAAAGTATTTGCGTTGTAGTTGGAGGAAAGCACTTTGCACATGCTCAGAAGCCCGTGTCATTGTATGATCCACTGCAGGATCCAGTTCATTGTAGGATTGCGTGACTAATCAGCCTCACAGGATGTTTGTTGTGAGGGGGGAAGGGCAAGGAGATTGTAAGCCCCTTTGAGTCTCCTACAGGAGAGAAAGGGGAGATATAAATCCAACTCTTCTTCTTCTTTTGTGCCAAGAATAAAATCCATCTCCTTCTCCTACCTTCCTCCACTCTGCATCACAAGTAATTTCCCCTTGCCTATAACAACCACACTGCTGGCTCTTCAGAACAGAAGAAGAACAAACTTATACAGAGACACCTCATTGTATTAAAATAGTTGGTGTATTTTTATTGTCAGTCTGAATGTGTTTCTTCATAGTGATAATATTTTTTAAAAAGTGTCCTTTGACAACCTGCTCTTCTCCCATGCCTGCGGTGGGGAGGGGGGAGTGGAGAAAAAGGAATGGGAGAGGTTGACATTGAGAGATTATTGTGCCCTGGCCTATACTGCAAATTTAAATCAGCTGCCTATATATCAGACTGTCACAAGTCACGCTTTGTGTGATGCGCACCAAGATTATAGAACAGGGTTGCCAACTGACCAGAAAAAAGCCTGGCCTGCTCCTGTGCCTTTAGCATCCGCTTGATCTACAGAAACAAGGTGCAGCTTTCTAAGACAGGGAGATAACATGGTTTCTTGCTGCTGCGTGTAGATCAGACACAGGAGCAGTGATTTATATTTTTAAAAATGCAATAGTGTTATGGAATTGGTTGTGTCATATTTTAAAAAGCAATCTGGAGAATTGGGGCTAAAGGCCTCAAATAAAAGCTGTCCCATCCCTTTGTATGTCCACTTCCTGGGGTTCTTTGGACACCTACATTACTTTCGAACTGGTTGAAAGGTGGCGTGCAGATGGGCCTTTATTCAAAGTACTCCAGCACAATACTCAAGCTCTCCCATTTTGTGTTCCTTAGTGTGTATGTGTTTGTGCATGGGAACAGGTTTTCCCACCGCTCCTATCGGGCATCAGGAAATGCCTGTTTAGGGCATCCCTAAGAGGAAAAATTCTGTGATGTTTGCAGATCCCTGTTCATCCTCGGCATGTGGCTTTTTTCTGTGCCAAGCAGAGTGGGCCTCCGGGTTAGCAGTGGCAGTCACGATCCAAGCGTGGCGCCCGTACGACCAACGTGCCGTCTTCTTGGAGCAACACAAAGGAGAGCGGGGTCCGACGTGGCTGACAGCAGCGTGCCTGGTGGAAAGCAAGCAGGTGCGATCGAGCAGCGTGTAGAAGCTTTATGCTACTCACCCAAACTGACAACTGGAATCACGCACGGAGTTACTTCAAATTATGTACACCGTTCAGAAGCAAGCTAGGAGTATTTTAATACAACCAAACACCTGACTAAAGCTTGGGATTGGTACCTGAGTCCCCCCAAACCCTGTGTACCTTGGGGGGCTTGAACACTGCTGACTGGCAGGTGTATATGTCCAGCGGAGTGAAGATGACCAGCACAAGTCATGGCCACCACTTTGTCCTATGCCCGTGATGGCGAACCTTTGGCACTTCAGATGTTATGGACTACAATTCCCATCAGCCCTTTCCAGCATGGCCAATTGGCCATGCTGGTAGGGGCTGATGGGAATTGTAGTCCATAACATCTGGAGTGCCAAAGGTTCGCCACCACTGTCCTATGCTGTGGCTGAATTAGAGAGCTTCTGCTTTGCATACAGAGGGTCTGAGGTTCAATTCCTAGCACCTCCAGTTAAAAAGGACCAGGCAGTAGGTGAAGTGAAAGATCTTGGACAGCTGCTGCCAGACTGAGGAGGCAATGCTGACTTTGATGGACTGATAGTCTGACTCTATATTCATGTGGACCACATGCTACTAGTTGCTACTAGCACCTCAGGGTTGCTTAGGCAGAGAACTGGCTCCGCATGATCCCAAACAAAACCACCTGAGCCAGGGGCTGTTTACTCCCAATCTAACACTTTCCTTCCCTGTTTTGGGGAAACAATGCTTGCCAAAGAAGCCAATGACCACCGTGTGAAATGGTGGCAACACATTGTTCTCTGCCTCTCATTGGTTCATAGACAGGCAGCTGAGAAAGGTCAAGTGGGAGGAGTCACCGACATTTCTGGCACCGGCATCTCTTATAGAGCTTTTGCATGAGAATTCAAGTAAAGGGGAACTTTGCTGGAAACATTTGTTCCCTGACAAATATGCTTCAGCACCAGCTTGTACTAAGTGTTGACCTGGGGCTGCCAACTTTTCACTGTGGTAATTTGCGGCTCGGTGGTAGAGCATCTCCTGGCCATGCAGACGCTTCCAGGTTCAATCATTGGCAGCTCCGCTTAAGAAGGATCAGGCAACAGGTGATGCCAAAGACCTGAGATCCTGGAGAGCAGCTGCCAGTCAGAGTAGGTAAGGCTGACGGACCCATGGGATGAGTCAATATAAGGCAGGTTCATGTGTGTTCATGTGTATGGCGGTGCACACCACAGAATAAGACTAGAGATACCAGCTTCCGAGAGGGGCCTGGGGATCTCCTGGAATTACAGCTCCTCTCCAGATTATAGGGGCCAGTTCTCTGGAGAAAATGGCTGCTTTGGAGGGGGGACTTTATAGTGTTGTACCCTACTGAAGTACCTGTCCTCCCCAGGCTCCATCTCCAAATCTCCAGGAGTTCCCCAACCTGTATCTGGCCAGCAAACAACCCCTTCACCACCACCACCACCACCCCGATAGGGTTGCTAATAAGTCTTTCTAATATTGCCACTGTCTTAACTGGAAAGGAAGCTACTGACACTTTCACCATCACCAGGGCAGGAAAAGCTTCACCTGTCTTCATGGGGCTGCATAAGGGCAGCAAAAGAAGTTGGTAGTTCTAGTCCAGGGGTCTGCAACCTGCAGCTCTCCAGATGTTCATGGACTAAAAATCCCATCAGACTACAATTCCCATCAGCTCCTGCCAGCACGGCCAATTGGCCATGCTGGCAGGGGCTGATGGGAATTGTAGTCCATGAACATCTGGAGAGCCACCGGTTGCAGACCCCTGCTCTAGTCTGAATAGCCCTAGGCAATGTTGGCTTCTTCCCATCCCCTCAACAGTGCAGGAGTCTCCCAATTAAACTGCCCAGGAGAACCTTGGAGGACCACAGACTGTACCTGCTTTGAGCCAGCTGTGGTTTGATGGCTTGGCTGTCCAAGGAGTCCGCATTCTTGAATCCACACGGGAGTTATCTGCCTCTCTTCCTTTTTATGACACTGACAGCCCAAGCATTCAGTGAAGAGGAAGGAACTGGGGTGCAGCACCCAGTTTTGCCAGCCAAGTTCTAAGGGAGTGGAGAGCATGGAGGAAAAAGCATCAATAAGAGATCAAGGGACGGGCGGAAGGCTGTTTTCACAAGCAACCCCTAAAATCAGTGTTCGCCTTTCCTGTGAAATGTCTAGAACATAATTCCTGTGTGGAAACTCAGTGCCATTAAAAACTGATACATTAAATAACTAATGTGACACCACGATGTAATTACCACAAAGGAAGTTGCCCACTGCAACTCTGTATGATCAACTGCTCTAGCATTGCTTCCTTCACATCAGCCTTTGATAATGTGCCTTTGTGTGCGTGACTGGAGTAGAGACAAAACAATTTTAAAGGAGGTTGCTTGTTGAAGCTCTGCAGGAATCAGTACTCTAGCACTGAGGTTGAAAGAGCACAATAGGTTCCTGAGACATGCATTTGTGCATAACAAATAGTCAGTCCTACTAGGCTGGTTCCATGTGGCAAATTTGAGTACAGCAATAAACCCTGAGGAATCCTGATATGTGTCAGGAAACCTGGACCCTGCCTGCAGGAGCTTAATAGTGCAAGATTATTTTCATTTATTGGCTTTATTTAGTCTACCTACTGATACTCAAGGCAGATTACACAGCATAAATCAATGAAATCAGTAGGACAAAGCAATAAGCAATGCAATAGGACTAGGATTACAAAAATTTGAAACAAAGCAAAAAAGTGTTGATGATATTGGGGCCCTGAGAGCTGTAATTTCAGATTACAAAGATCTTTTTTTTCCTGGATAAAATGGCCGCTTTGGCAGGTAGACTGTATGGCATTATACCCGGCTGAGCTCCACCCGCCCCCCAACCTCATCTTTCCCAGGTTCCATTCCCAAATCTCCAGGAATTTTTCAATCCAAGTTGGCAGTTTTAGTGACGATATGTCAAACAGTGTAGAAAACAATATTACAAAAGTAGAAAACAATGCAGTAAGAGAATAATACATATGACATACAGGGGCATGGTTTACAGTCCTGTTCTCTTTATAAAATAAGTTTCCTGAATCATACATTCTCTCTTACTTTTACAAAAATGCCCTTCTGAATAATTTTGTTTTAGATAGTTTTTAGCCATTCCATTCAGTCAGCAGGTTAAGTATAAAGACCATCGTACTTGATATATTTGCTACAGGAAACTCGCTGTACATTTATAACCATAGCAGGATGATCTGTTTTTGATCATTCCTGACAACCTCGTGAGGCACCATACTGGCTGCAAAGAAAAACAGAGATAGTTGTTTTAGTCCAATCAGAACTGGAGTATTTACCATCCAACGTGATGCGATATGAGGTCTTTATGCAGCTCCCTCTTCGTATCAACAGCGTTTGATTGGAGGAGATATCTGTCGAGTAAAGAAAGAATACTTGGTGATTGGCTCTGTATGGCAGAGACAAGGCCCCCTTCTGTCTGTAATGGTTAACCAGAGAGAAAGTCTCAGCAATTGCTGATTCTCCCCACAGACTACCATTATGAGGAGGAAAGCTATGTCTGTAGGGTTGCTATCTTCCAGGTAGTGGCTGGAGCTCTCGTGCAAGACAACTGATCTCCAGGCAACAGAGATCAGTTCACCTGGGAAAAATGACTGCTTTGGAAGGTTGACTATGGGATTATATCCCACTGAAGTTCCTCCCCTCACCAAATTCCACCCTCCACGGGCTCCACCCTCCACAAATTTCCCAACCAGGAGCTGGCAACCCTATGTAGCTGCCAGATTTGACTCTTACTGAATAGGAGCCTGACTTGCTACTAAAAGGTCTGGCAGAGCACAGAGTGAAAAAGAGAAGAAACTGAAACCCTTTAAGAACCCAGTTTGTTTTATGCATGTTTATGTAGCAGGCTAAATATTGCTAGTCATCTTTCTGTAATTCTCATAGGCATTGTCTGTGCTGCTGTGATGTCACTGTAGGAGGCCAGGCATGGAATGTTTGAAACCACAGTGCGGGAAATTGTAAGTCACGTCAGAATCTGAGAGTAGCAGGAGACACAGAATGCTGTTGCTGGGGAGAGTGATGAGCATTGTGGCAGAGCAGGCTACCAATATGGGTAAGGAAATTCCTGGAAATTAGGGGATGGAGCCAGTGGTGGGATTCAGCCGGTTCGCACCGCTTCGGCAGAACCGGTTCCTAAAATGGTGCTTGTAAACAACCAGTTGTTAAATTATTTGAATCCCACCACTGGATGGAGCCTGCGAAGCCAATGACCTCAGTGAAGTGTAATGATATGGAGTCCACCCTCCAAAGCCATCATCTTCTCCAAGGCATCTGATCTCTCTGGTCTGGAGATCAGATGTAATTAGGATTGCCAACTTTCAGGTAAGGCCTGGAGATTGTCTGCTAGTACAGCTGGTTTCCAGGTTTCCAGGTGACAGAGATCAGTTCCTCTGGAGAAAATGGCCACTTTGGGCTGCATAGCATTGTACCCAGTGGTGGGATCCAAAAATTTTAGCAACAGGTTCCCATGGTGGTGGGATTCAAACAGTGGCGTAGTGCCAATGGGGCTGGGTGGGGCACGACGGGGGCGTGGCCGGGCATTCTGGGGGCAGGACATTAATAATTTCTCTGTTACTGTAAAAAACTTTTACTGTAAAAAAAAAGTTCCTAATTTCCAGCTGGTATCTTTCTGTTCATAATTTAAACTCATTATAGCAAGTCCTATCATCTACTGCCAACAGAAACAACTACTTCTCCTCTAATTGGCTGCCTGTCAAATACTTAATACTTTCAAATACTTAATTTTGTTTCTAGAAATCAAAAGAAGGATACTTTCCTTAAACAAGGAACTTTACCATATTTCTAAAACATGTTTTAAAAACAGCCCAACAGGGAGAATTACCCCGTTTTCTACCTTCGCTAATCAGCCACATAGGAAACAACAGGACTTCATGATTTTTGGACCTAATGGAATTTCTAACGGAAAAGCAGACCCAATTAGTAACCCCCTCTCGGCACACACAAATAATTAGTAACCCACTCTCGGGAACTGGTGAGAACCTGCTGGATCCCACCTCTGATTGTACCCCATTGAAGCCCCTCCCCTCCCCAAACCACACCCTCCCCAGGCTCTACTCCCTAAAGCCAGGAGGACATATGGGTTCGAATGCTCCCAGGCTGCGGCCATTTAGTCACATGGAGGGCGGAAAATCGCACCCCTACCGAACACACCCTCCTCCTTCCATTGTTTGGTTGTGGTGGGGGAGGGCGGCCACCCATACGGGGCAGGGGGTGGGAGGGAAGAAAACTCAGATTTTGCACCAGGCTACGTTTTCCCTAGATACGCCTCTGCCTAAATCTCCAGGTATTTCACCACCCAGAGCTGGTAGCCCTAGTCGTAATTCTGGGAGACATCCAGGCCCACTTGGAGGCTGGCAACCCTAGAGCTGAGACATGTTGGAGTGGGAAAATTAAGCTAGTCAGGGTGGCGGAAGTATATTAACAGCCAAACATGACTATAGATCTCAGCAACACCTGGTTCTGGTCTTGCTTTACATCCGGGAGAGCTGAGGCTAAACATGAAAAACTTGTCAAAGCCATACAGTGAATCCTGAGTCAGTATGTCCAACAGGCCTGCAGAAAAAATATTTTTGTCCTTTTAATAGAGACTTAATGTCACATTGGAGGGAAGGTGGCATGGTACAGCCCGATCTCATCAGATCTCAGAATCTAGGCAGGGTTGGTAAGAACATAAGAACATAAGAACTTAAGGACTAGCCTGCTGGATCAGTCCAGAACTAGCCTGCTGGATCCATCCAGTCCAGCACTCTGCTACTCGCAGTGGCCCACCAGGTGCCTTTGGGAGTTCACGTGCAGGATGTGAAAGCAATGGCCTGCTGCTGCTGCTGCTCCTGAGCACCTGGTCTGCTAAGGCATTTGCAATCTGAGATCAAGGAGGATCAAGATTGGTAGCCATAGATCGACTTCTCCTCCATAAATCTGTCCCAGCCCTTTTTAAAGCTATCCAGGTTAGTGGATAGCTGCCACCTCCTGTGGCAGCATATTCCAAACACCAATCACACGTTGTGTGAAGAAGTGTTTCCTTTTATTCATCCTAATTCTTCCCCCCAGCATTTTGTGAGAAAGAGAGAAAAATTTCTCTCTGTCAACATTTTCTACCCCATGCATAATTTTATAGACTTCAATCATATCCCCCCTCAGACGTCTCCTCTCCAACTAAAGAGTCCCAAACGCTGCAGCCTCTCCTCATAAGGAAGGTGCTCCAGTCCTTCAATCATCCTCGTTGCCCTTCTCTGCACTTTTTCTATCTCTTCGATATCCTTTTTGAGATGTGGCGACCAGAACTGAGCACAGTACTCCAAGTGCGGTCGCACCACGGCTTTATATAAGGGCATGACAATCCTTGCAGTTTTATTATCAACTCCTTTCCTAATGATCCCCAGCATAGAGTTTGCCTTTTTCACAGCTGCCATGCACTGAGTTGACATTCCCATGGAACTATCAACTAAGATGCCCAAATCCCTTTCCTGGTCTGTGACTGATAGCACTGACCCTTATAGTGTGTATGTGAAGTTTGGATTTTTTTGCCCCTATGTGCATCACTTTGCATTTTGCTACATTGAACTGGTATTTGGAAGGAGACCATCAAGGAAGACTCTGCAGAGGAAGGCAATAGCAAACCACCTCTGCTTTTCACTTGCTGTGAAAATCCTGTCCTTATGGAGTTACCGTAAGTCAACTTCAACGTGACCACACTTTGCACACATGCCAGGTAATGCTATTTCTCTCCATGCAATGAAAACCTTCCAGTGCCCATTTCCGCATGTTAAACCTCTCTTTTAAAAAAAAACACCACTGCATTTTCTCTCCAGGTTTGTTGGCAACCCGATTCTTAATAGAGGTGAGATTTGAACCAACATTTTTTAGGTTCAAAGTCAGTGAACCTCAAATTGATCTTTGCTTGCTAATCTATCTGGGAAGCTGACAAAAATGTAGACAGGGCTTTTCCAGCCAACCCAGAAAAAGACTGCGAAAGGTAGAAGAGATAGGGTCAGGTGGGGGCAGAAGGGGGTGGGAAACAACCTTTATCTCAGCAATACTTGGTGGGCCAAACTGAAGGGGAGATCATGGTTAATTTCTTTTAAAAGAGGAGTGCTGGAACTTAAGCTTCTCCAAAGCCACTAAAGACCAGGCAGTTCTTCAGTGTGAGGCAGAAAGCACTCCACACATGCCTAGAGGTACTCTTCTCACTTTGCACATTCTGGCTCTGAGCCTTGGCACTGAAACCTGGTGCAACGGTTTGAATTAAAATCCTGCTGTGAAGCTGAAGTGTGAAGCAGGCCTGGGGGCAGATCCAGATTTGGAGGCTCCGGGGAACTCACTGAGGTCCTGCCCCTGGCTGGACGTCGCCACCTTTGTCCAGGCTTCACGGGCTTGGTCTGCCACATCAGCTGTGATCCTAGGAGGTCGGTCCAACCTAAGCTTCCGAAGCATCACAGAAGCCACTCGCCAGAGGACTTCAGCCCGGCAGCTGTCGAGAAAGAGAGAACAAAGCAAGGGTAAGCCGTGGGTGCTTAGAGCTGGGCTGTTTGGCAACGTCCCTGTCTTGGTTCTGTCTGGGTTTAGAGGATAGTAGCGTAGCCATAGGCCAAAGAGGATGGCTAGACTCCTGTGCCTTTGGGAGATTGCTGGAAGGAGGCGGGTGCCACTTTTCTCACCTCGGCAGGAGAAGCTGGACCTGCCAAAATTCCTCCTTCATCACCTCTGCTCAAAGCACAAGATCCACTGTCTTCTTTTCTCCGAAACCGCTAACTGACCGGCAAAGACTGACCTCGGCCACCTCCTGAACTCATTTTTCACAGCAGCTGGATGCGGAGGAGTCAGTGGGGAAAGCATTTGGCAGCCATGTCTCCCGTTGAAAGCTCAGGAGCGGCAGGAAGGCTGACAAGTTGGTCGTTCTTTTCATTTACTGGGCTGCCTGTTAATAAGCAATGTTATTACGCTCTTAATAAGGTTATCAGCCTCTGTTCCCTGCCCACGCAAACGCTGTTTGCACATCTTGTGCAGATCAAACATTTTCCCACTCGGAAAAAAAGTTCACACTTCAACACCACTGAGAAGAGCAGGTCACTTTCCTGCCCTGTCTACAGAGACCTGGGCAAGGCAGGGGGAGGAAGCATGATATAGCCCAGGGGTAGGGAACCTGTGGCTCTCCAGATGTTCAGGAACTACAATTCCCATCAGCCTCTGTCAGCATGGCCAATTGGCCATGCTGGTAGAAACTGATAGAGAATGATCTGGAAATACACAGAGTTCCTGACTCTTTCCCTATCTCGGAAGCGAAGAAGAGTTGGTGCTTGGACAGGAGGCCAACAAAGAAGGCAACAGCA
This sequence comes from Sphaerodactylus townsendi, assembly GCF_021028975.2. Taxonomy (NCBI): domain Eukaryota; kingdom Metazoa; phylum Chordata; class Lepidosauria; order Squamata; family Sphaerodactylidae; genus Sphaerodactylus; species Sphaerodactylus townsendi. Next base: position 26,018,875 of record NC_059425.1, on the reverse strand, counting down.
AACCACCTCTGCTTCTCACGTGCCTCAGAAGCCCTTGGCTGAGGTTGCTGTAACTGGTTGCACCCCTGTTCCAGGAGTGTGCCTCACCCTCCTTTCTAGCCAAATACGTCTAACCCCACTAAAACGAGTCCACTCTTCTTTTGAGACGTGACACGTTCTAAGGTTGTAGCTTTTCCTTTACTCGGCCAGTTGCATGACAGGCAGCAATTCAACATTTCCAGAGAGACCCTGCATTGATTGTTGCACTGCTATTAGTAGTCAACAAGTAGCCCCAAAATATTTCCTCTTCCACACATGGGGCGGTATATGAATATGGGGGATGGGGCGGTATATGAATATGATAATAAATAAATAAATAAATATGCAGAGCAGGAAGAATCATCCTCCCCATCAGTCCTGCTCAGAACAATTTACACCATAGCCACCAAGCGAAAACCAACAAAAATGTACAGTTGCCAACTTTCTGACTGGCTCAAGCTCCTGTACCATTAAAAACATCTTCATCAGAAGATGTCAATGTTCATCTCCAAGGACTGGAAATAGTTCATTTGCAGACTCACCTAGCTGTGGAAAGGTGCAAGAAACAGGTCAAATAATCTTTTCAGGTCAGTTGGCAAGCTTGCCAAAAAAGGTGCTTACCAAAGGAACACCTACAGGGAGTTAAGCTGTAGGGAAGGGCTCGTGACTCAATGATGGGGCATCTGCTTTGCATACAAAAGTTCAATCTCTGACATCTCCAGTTAGAAGGAACAAGTTAGCAGATGATAAGAAAGATTATGGGAAGCTGCTGCCAGACACTGTAGACCATAGGTGTCAAACTCGCAGCCCTCCAGATGTTATAGACTACAGTTCCCATCACCCCTGCCAGCATGATGCTGGCAGGGGGTGATGGGAACTGTAGTCCATAACATCTGGAAGGACGCGAGTTTGACACCTGTGCTGTAGACAATTTTGACCTTGATAGAACAAGGTTCTGACTCATATCAGACAATTTCACAGGTTCATTTGTTATTAGAGAAGGGAAATTCCCCCAGCATTGCTAATGAAATGAAATGAACTACAGCAAATACATCACGAGCGACAGAAAAACTCTTGCTAGACATCAGCCTCAAAGGAACCCTTCATCGAAATGTAGGTCTGCACCACCCATCCTGAATTTCCCCAGTGCTTTGGAAGATGGTGAGGAAATTTGGATATCAGGTGAGGGAATGAAGCCCTTCCAGACGCTACTGAGTCTGACCTCCTTACTGAGATGCCAGAAAAGGAAAGTAAGTAAATATCTATTGTAGCATGACAAAGAATTATTGGGAAGCAAATTCCTCACCATCCATTTTCTTGCCATGTTCAGTCCAAAATCTCCTGTGCCACTAAGGACAGTTTTATTCAAGTCCAATAGTCCTTTAGAAACCAACAAGATTTTCAGAATATAAGTTTTTGAGAGTCAAACCTTTCTTCATCAGGTACAAGTAGCAATGGAGATCTCTGAGTCTTTATATCGGAAGGTGGGAGTTGTAAAGAATGCTTGCAAAAATCTCTAATGGGCTACTCAACTCAAATCTACCTGTTCTACTGCAAACCAACACAACTCCTTTTAAATTCTGCCACTTAGGGAGTGTATACATATGTCAGGTTAAAATCTTTGAGTGTGCAGGATAGCTTGTACTTGTTCTTAGAGGACACAAAAGAGGCATTGCGGGAAAGAATAAAAATGCACACCATTCTTCATTAATAAATATCTTCATTTCTATCTTGAACCCAAAGAGTGACAATGCTGGAAAAATTATTCCATTTTCCTAATCAAGTAGAAAACTATCATAGATGCTAACAGTGCTAGAGATTCTCTCAGGTGAGGCTTAGTTGTAGGAGGAATAAATGCCTTAAACAGCTTGTAATTCTCCAGAAGTGACACGGGCAGCTTCAGTATTCTCAGAAAGCTGGCAAAGTGGATACGAGACCCTATGAAATGAGAATTTGAGTTGATCCTGTCTCTCAATTTGGGTTCCTTGTGTCCCTGGACTTGGAACCGTGCAGTTCATACCAACAAGGGATTTGGCACACCACACTACTGATGATTTTTGTCTCTAGGCTCTGGTTAGAATTTGCACATATTAATATGTTTTGTAAATAGTTTGATTACTCCTGTGTGAATGGCATCTTTGGATACTTTAGTTACACTTTATGTCATTCTACAATCTACAATGCCTCGCAGGTGCACTTATTTGTTCTCTTCTAAGAATAAAGTTTAGCAACGTTTAACATTGGTTCCCGTTTGCATTCAATGTACATTGTTTATATGATTTGTGCTTGCATTCAAACCCCTATATTTTATGTTAACTTCAGAGGCATGTCCCAGTAAGATGTGTTTCTATCTATGGCACAGTAAGACGTGTTTCTCTCTGGCCCCTTCCGCACCCACAAAATAATGCGTTTTAAAACCACTTTCACAATTGTTTGCAAGTGGATTTTGCCATTCCGCACAGCTTCAAAGAGCACTGAAAGCAGTTTGAAAGTGCATTATTCTGCATGTGCGGACGGAATGAGCCTCTGTGATAACTCCACACTGTGACACAGAAATAAACACATCTTACCGTAACACGTCTCTGAAGATGGCAGTCGTAGATGTGGGCAAAATATTAGGGGCAAACCTACCAGATCATGGCCTCCCACTCCTAACCTGGAATGCCCATAACAGCTAATCTGCATTTTTAAAAACTGTATCCATCAATAGCGGCTAGCAGCAGCTCTTCTGGCTTGAAATGCCACAAGTAAATTTTGTAGTGTGTGGCGAAGAACTTCCCCTTTGTTTATCCTGAATCAGCATTTCAGTAAATTTATAGGGTGATCCTGTATTACAGGTTGATGGGAGGGGGATAGTTCTCTCTATCCCCCATCTTCCTTCCACCCCATGCATAACTGTATAAACCGTTCACGTTCCTATTTAGTAGTCTTTTTAAAAACCAGTGACCCAGAATGTTTTCGTTTTTCCTCCTAGGAAAGCTACTCTAAACCTTTTATAGGATACTTCAAATGTTCCTGCAGCCTTCTTGAACAGCCCTTTGTTCCCCCACCTTTCCACCTTTCAAACGGATGATCAAATGTAAAAAGGGAATATGGCCTTTGGAGGCACGTCAAAAAGGGCAGCTTTTCTCTCCTGTTGCAAAAATCTTCTAAGCCACTTCTAAGGGCCAGTGCCTTTTTCAAAAGAATGCTGTTTCCTTCACATCTGGCCACCCCAACCCGCAAACAATAACCACCCAGCTGCTTACCTGTCATTAAGGGTAACCACAGCGGATTCCAGTGTCTGATCACCATCAAGGTTGGTCTCCCAGGGGGCACAGGCACCCCAGGGTAGCACCCATGCCAGCAATCCACTCAGAAGCAGCAGGTGCCACATGGCCAGGCAGGTTGTATCTGGGCCAAAGCAGAGGTGTGTGGGTTTTGCGGCTTGGTGTGCAGGATGGTGGGTTAAGCTGGGGGGGCAGGGGTGGGCAGAACTGGACAGAGAAGTGAGCGGGTGGACTGTGGGAACACACTTTTATCTGCCTCTCCTCCAGCACTGCGGTGACCTTGGCATTCTTTACAGGCAGGCTTGTGTCTTCCCCAACGGGAACTCGGAGTATCTGATGCCAGCTTTCTGCCCTTTGGGGTATGGCCAGACACTCCCCCACAATCAGGTCCACGCCTTTTAAAAATCACAAAAGCGAAGTAAATGCAAGGAGTCCTGCTGGATCAAACCACCGTGCTGTGCCAGGGGCCAACAAGCAGAGCGTAGAGTCCAAGGCCTTCCTCCTGGCACTGGCGTAGTGGCATTTACAGGTTCACTGTGAGGGCTCCCTTCAGTCACCATGGCTGGTGGCTAGGGATGGATGTGCTCTTCATGAATCTGTCTAATCTCCTAATCCACAGGTGTCAAACTCGCGGCCCTCCAGATGTTATGGACTACAGTTCCCATCATCCCCTGCCAGCATCATGCTGGCAGGGGATGATGGGAGCTGTAGTCCATAACATCTGGAGGGCCGCGAGTTTGACACCTGTGTACCTAATCTCCATTCTCATGACCATCAATACGTCCACTAGCTTAACTCAGAGGTATAATTCAGACTTGAACCAAGAGTCTGCATCACACGAAGGTATATTTCATTTTGGAACAAGCTGCATAAAGATGAGTGAGAGCCTCTGAGAATGAGCAGAATGTGTTCAAAAAATTAGCAGCGTTGAGTTACCACAACCTATGGGGAGTGAAGCATACAGTTCAGAGATGGACAGACACACATAACACTTAAATAGGAAAGATAAGAGGGTTTTAAAAAGTCAGTGACGGGAATGCCAAACAAGACAAAAAAGTCTTCACTCGCTGGCAGAGGACCACAAGAGAGAGAGTAAGAGAGAGATCTCAATACCCTGAGAAGGGAGTTCCAAAGTCTTGATTTCACAAACAGGAAGGCCCTTTCTCAAATTGCTGCTCACCTAGCATCAGATGTCTGGAGCCTCTGAAGGTGACCAGAGTGGTCAGGTAGGTTTCTATGGAAGTAGGTGGTCCTTCAGGTAAGCTGGCCCTGTGCTGATTAGCGGTTTAAAGCTTCAAACCAGAATCTTGGATAATTTGGGTCTGGATGGATTTGAGAACTTGTACACACGTGCACATCTCAGTGTCTTGTGGGAATGGTCTGAAGACGCTTGACACAACTGCCTTGCTGAAATGAAACAAGTCTGGGTCTGGTCACTGCAAAAGCCATTTGGGACCCCCACTCATGTACACCATTCTTGAGTTCCCTGGAAGAAAAGCTAGAGGGAATATAAATTAAAATGTGAGATTTGGTAAATAAGACACATACCACTGTAAGGAGGTTTTGCTTTGCTCTGTTCAACAGGCACTGGGCTCAATACTGAAAAGAAAAAACATCTAAAGCTCCACAAGGTACTATAAAACACTATTAAATAAAAGATAAATAGGGGAAAAATCAAAGTGTATTAAAATCAAAGAGTATTATTAGTAGCAAGGACTTATCACTACAGCATAAACATTTAAATGAGGTAAAATCTTGAGATTTTTTTCTCCCTCAAAGTAGAGAAAATTACTGTGTAAAAGATTAAAAGCTAGTGCTGGGAAAAAATGGCTCCTTACATGGCTTTAAAGGCTCTTTGCAGCAACAGACTAAGGTCCCTTTTGCACATGCAGAACAATGCACTTTCAATCCTCTTTCACAATTGTTTGCAAATGGATTCTGCTGTTCTACACAGTAAAATCCAGCTGCAAAGTGCATTGAAAGTGCATTATTCTGCATGTGAGGAAGGGGTCTATTTAACACAGCGATTCTTGGGGAAAGTTGGATCAGATAAGGTTGCCAGCCTCCAGGAGGCACCTGGGGATCTCCCGGAATTACAGATCATCTCTTGATTACAAAGGTCAGCATTGTTGGATTTAACAGCCTTGCATGCAGCAGCAGGCATGGAGTTCTGGGATATCTCAGCGGACATTCTAAAAGTGACAGCTGGAAACCATTAGCTCTCTGTCTCTGCTGAGGAAAGATGATGTTAAATGTTCTGTTAACAAAACTATGTAAAAAGCCTGTGACTGAAAGTTTGATTTTGTAAACGATACTTGTTACGGTAACCAAACTGTAACAAAACGATGAACTGTGAATGTATCGATGTCTCTTTCTCTCTCAGTATAAGTAAAGCTCTTCTGTTTATGATTTCTGAGGTAAAAAGGGTGGTCTTTCCAAGATAGCTGTTCTTATTTAAAGTGGCACACAGGCGACATTCTGCTTGCTACTTTGCTTACAGGATTATATATATATAAATATACCTGCTGACCTTCAAGTTTCCCTGGAGAAAATGGCTGTTCTGCAGGGTGGACTCTGTGGCAGGGCAACCCACTAAGAGCTCTCCCCTCTCCAAATCCCACCCTCCTCAGGCTTCACCCCCAAATCTCAAGGAGTTTCCCAACCTGAAGCTGGCAACCTTACAGTCCTTCACGTGGTTGGGGGGCGGGGGAAACCTGGTCAGTCTGCTCCCCACCTGAGAGAGCAGGTGGGGCATATCTCCATTCTTCACCATGTGGCAGACCAGAGGGTTATTTATATGAATCTACCTGTCATGCACACATTTTTTGTCAAACATGACAAATGTTCATAAAATGCATTTATGGTTTCATGTTGAATGTATTCCAAAGGATTCCCCCGCCCCAACCTTTCTGAAGGTCTCCCTCACTGGCGTAATGCCCATTGGGCAAGGTGGGCAGCTGCCCAGGGCATCACCTTGTGGGGGGCATCAAAATGCTGGATTCGTTTTTGGGTATTTTTAGTGGTTTTCCATTTCTGGCCTGCAGGGGGCGCACTTTTTAGGCTAGCAGCACCAAAATTTCAGCGTATCATCGGGAGACTGTTCTTATGCTACCCCCCAAGTTTGGTGAGGTTTGGTTCAGGGAGTCCAAAGTTATGGACTCCCAAAAGGGGTACCCCTATCCCCCATTGTTTCCAAAGGAGCTAATAGGAGATGGGGGCTACAGTTTTGAGGGTCCATAACTTTGCCCCCCCTGAACCAAACTGCATCAAACTTGGGGGAATCATTAGGGCAGTCTCCTGATGAGACCCTGAAAGCTTTGAGACTGTGCCTTCAAAAATGTGCCCCCCAACCTGCAACCCCCCATTACAGCACTGCCGAAAATTCAATGCAGAACAAAGATTCTTGGGCAAGAATTTTTTGGGATGTTGTTATTGCAGGAAGGGCATTCTTGGATGATATCATCACCAAAATTTCAGAGTATCATCTGGAGGAACTGTCATGATGCTTTTAAGAGTTTAGTGCAGTTTAGTTCAGAGGTCAAAGGTATAGACCCTCAAGTGCCCTGCCCATCTCCTTAAGAATGTGGGATGGAGTACCCCATGGTCCTTTGGACCCTATTGCCTGGATCGGATGATGCCCTGACATTTGGTGTCGTTAAAATCTGGCTGCCCTGCAGGAACTGTCAGGGGTTTGCCAAATTTGTTCTGCGGACCCCTATACCAAGAATTTCAGTATCATCTGGAGACTGTCATGATGGCACCCCAAGGTTTGGTGCAGTTTGGTTCAGGGGTCCCAAGTTATGGACCCTCAAAGGGTAACACCCATCTCCCTTAGCAAGAATGTGGGATGGGGTACTTGCTGAGGGGTCCATAACTTTGAACCCCCTAAACAAAGCTGCACCAAGAGTACTAAAAGACAGTTTCAGATGATCTGTCTGACTGGTGTCGACCATCCCACAACTACGCCCCCTGCAGGAACATCCCAGAGAAGTGCCAAAATTTATTCTACGTGAAGACCCTACCATTGCCTATCCCATGAGGAGTTACGAGCTAGGGACATTTCTGAAGGCATGATCTCCAGATCTCAAAACTTTCCAGGGTCTCATCCAGGAGACTGCCCTGAGTGATACCCCCCAGGTTTGGGGGCATTTTGGTTCAGGGGGGGGGGGGGCAAAGTTATGGACCCCCCTCCAAACCTGTTGCCCCCCATCTCCTATTAGCTTCTCATTGGAAACAATGGGGGATGGGGCACCCCCTTTGGGAGTCCATAACTTTGGACTCCTTGAACCAAACCTCACCAGACTTGGGGAGTAGCATAAGGACAGTCTCCTGATGATATGCTGAAATTATTGTGCTGATATGTCTAAAAATGCACCCCCTGCAGGCCCCAATGTCCTGGTGCAAAAAAATTTGGTCGTGGTGGAGTGGCCGCCCAAGGGGGGGCATCCAACTCAGGTTTTGCCCAGGGCTACAGTTTGCCCAGGGCTGCCTCTTTACGCCCCTGGTCTCCCTCTGTCCATCAACCTTTGTACCTCCTCTCAGCTGAGATCTCAAATGCAAGTTCTGCAGCAGGCCTCCCATTTGCCTGCCTGTTTGTTTACGGCATTTTAACCTGTCTTTCTTTCTCCTAAAGGGTTCAAATAGGGTGGCCCAGGGACGCCTTGGGGGGCGTGGCCATGCCTCCCCAAGCCCCGCCCCTGGCCTCAGTGCTTATAAAAGCAGCTCTCCTGAGGCTGGGGATGGCAGACTCCCCTGCCCCGCCCTCCCCTGCCCCCCCACCAACTGGGCTCCCAGCCGGCAGCCCTTCTGCCCTCCCCTCTGGGCAGAGGCATAGCTAGGGAAAATGGAGCCCGGTGCAAAATCTGAGTTTTGTACACACACACACACCCCTCCACGGGCAGCCACTGTGATGCTGGAATCCAAACAGCATCACTTTCAATGGTGTTTAAACTAGAGAGTCCAAATTCTCTTTTTAAATCCACCTTAAAGGGAGAATCTGGAGTCCCCAGTTCAAACAACATTGAAAGTGATGCCGTTTTGGGGTGGATTATCCCCCACCCTGAAACAGCATCACTTTCAATGTTTAAACTGGGGACCTCAGATTCTCCCTTTAAATCCAAGGCAAAGAGGGTGGATTTAAAAGGAGAATCTGAGGAAATTTGGGGTGTGCCTGCTGTCAGGGGTGCAATTGTTTAAGCTAGCAGCACCAAACTTTCAGAGTATCTTTAGGAGACTCTCCTAATGATACCACCCAGGTTTGGTGAAGTTTGGTTCAAGGGGTTCAAAGTTATGGACCCTCAAAGGTGTAGCTCCCATCTTCTATTATTTTATTTATTTATTTATTTATTTAATTAAATTTCTATACCGCCCTTCCCCGAAGGGCTCAGGGCGGTGTCCATCATTCAAATAACAGTTAAAATCCATTTCACCCCAATCCCAGTTAAAACCATATACAAATTATAAAATTCAAAGTTCCGATGGTGATTAAAATTATTTCCCCTTCCCCCTTCACTACAGGAGGCCAGATTTTTCCACAGACCTGGTGAGATGTTGTATCCCGGCCTGGCCAAATGCCTGGCCGGAACAAGGTCCGTTTACAGGCCTCTCGCGGAAACTCACTGCATGTCCCTTGAGGAATGCCCCTGATCTCACTTGGGAGCCCTGTTCCACCAGGTAGGGAGACCAAGGAGCCGTAAAAGCCCTGGCCCTTGCTCAGAGGCCAGCCGGATCTTACTTTGGGGCCAAGGGATCACCCAGGGAGAGTCCTAAGCCTCCGAGGAAGGCCGGAGGAGCCCCCTTAGCAGAAGAGGCTGATATAGGGAGAGATGGTCCCGTAGGTATGCTGGTCCAAGGCCGCGAATAACTTTAAAGGTCAAAACCAGAACTTTAAACATGACCCGGTACTCGATCGGCAACCAGTGTAGTTGGTACAGGACCGGAGTAATCCGGTCCCTAATAGATGTTCCCGCCAGCAACCTGGCTCCCATTGGAAACAATGAGGGATGGGGGCACCCCCTTTGAGAGTCCATAGCTTTGGACCCCTTGGACCAAACTTCACAAAACCTTGGTGGTATCAGTAAGAAACTCTCCTGATGATACCAACCAGGTATGGTGAAGTTTGGTTCAGGGGGTTATGGATTCTCAAAGGTTTATCTCCCATCTCCTATCAGCTCCCATTGGAAACAATGAGGGATGGGGCACCCCCTTTGAGAGTCCATAACTTTGGACCCCCTGAACCAAACTTCACCAAACCTGAGCAGAATAATCAGGAGAGTCTTTTAAAAAATCCCTGAAATTTTGGTGCTGCTAGCTTAAACTGTGCCCCCTGCAGGCCAGAAACCGAAAAAACACTAAAAATACAAAAAAACCACAAACGGGAGTGGAGCTTCGGACATGCAATGGGGGGGTTGAACCCGAGAACCCCACCCCTTACCTACGTCCTTGAGGGTGGTGGCCAACCTGCAAGTAGAGTTCTCCCAGAATTCCATCTGATCTCCAGAAGACAGAGGTCAGTTTCCCTGGAAACATGGCTGCTTCAGAGGGTGGATTCTCTGGCATTATATCCTGCTGAGCTCCCTTCCTGCCCCAAACATCACCTTTTCCAGGCCCCACCCCCAAATCTCCAGGAATTTCTCAACCCGTAGTTGGAAACCCTAGCAGACGCGTTATTTAGAAACTGTTTTTTAAAAACACAATTTCAACTGAATTGAGACCAGTAAGCCCAACCCTAAATGCATATTCAGAGATTGTTACCACTGCCTCAGTAACATAAAGTGATTTCTAGGAGTGATTTCAAGTGATTTCAGCTCGTGGCAGCAAAGCAAAGAGGAAAGGCGCAGGGGACCGGAGATTCTTCCAAAACAGGGAGATTTCTTTATTGGCCAGTGATTTCTCCAAACAGCTCTGCAAAAGACTCTCTTGCTTCAACAGAGCATCCACCTTTTATACCTTTCCCCCAGTAACCCAGAAAGGGGGGGTGTAGGGCAGTCCCACCCCCACAGTGCAAAAACCAGGAAGGAGGTGGTCTCCTTCCACCTAATACAGAGAAAATGTCCTTAAAAAAACCAAGGGGAGAAAACAGTCCTTTTGTAAATGCTGATGAGATCAAATCTCAGAAGAAAAGGTTGTGCCTTCCTGCCTGAGGTGGTTCATTGGGAGTGTTAGACAAAGACAACTTTAAATGATCCAATGAATTCTTGGATCCTGAAAGTAAGAAAGTGAACAGTCCAATGAGCTTCTGGATTCTGAGAGTAAAACTTCAAACAGTCCAATAGCAAAACAGAGTGACATCTTCCAACAATCAGTCCAGGCCTTATGGAGACTTTTGGACAACACTGGTCTCTTTGCTCTGATCCTTAGCCAGTGTAGTTCAGCGATAGGCTCAGGAAAATATTTTCCTATTTTCCTGGCGGTAACAAGATTGTACAATGTCTCCAATCAAAACAGCTACTAATTTTGAAGGTTCTTCTAAATAATCATGCCTTACAGTGGTGTGTTAATGTAAACAATGCGGGATCTTAACATCTTTGGGAAGATCATGCCACAATATGGGTGGCACTTAGGAGTGCCAACTGCCTGGGGGAAACTTTCTCCTGCTCCTTTAACTGAGCCTTAAATGGGATGTTATTTACCTGGCGGCATTATTTCCATCCATTCCACAAAAAGCACTGTGACACATGTCAGTCAACAGTCTAGCTATAGAATTTTGCTGCATCCAAGAGATGGTCCAGAGCAGCAATATACAGAAATGCATCACAGTCATCTTAGTAAAACCAGAATGTGGATACCCGCACCTAAATTGCTTCTCTCCATGATGGGGCACAGTAAGCATACAAGATGCCCCATTATGAAGTTGATATTCACCGGTCCCATACCTTTTAAAAAGGATTACACACATTTGTATAGACTCCACAACAGCCAGTCACGATAGGTAGCCAAATAGAACCTCTAACATTGGCCCCTTCCGCACATGCAGAATAATGCACTTTCAATCCACTTTCAATTCACTTTGAAGCTGTGCGGAATAGCAAAATCCACTTGCAAACAATTGTGAAAGTGGATGAAAAGTGCATTATTCTGCATGTGCGGAAGGGGCCACTAAGAGGCCATCTACCCCTGAGTATCAGACACTGTAGACAAATAGATGGGCAGAGTTGGTGCCTTCATGTCTCAATGGCAGGCTTCCAAAGGCTACCCCAATGAGATGCTGGACTAGGTGGACCATTAATCAGATGCAGCAAAGGAAGCTCTCCCGTCCTTGTTAAAACTGCTGTCTCTTGTCACTGGGCCAACAATGAAGGGTTAGAAATTGGGGAGGAGGCTGGCATTTCTATATTGCTCTTTCTTCGGGCCAGACATTCCAGGGGAACAGAGAACTGTTGTCTGTGGTATAAATAGCTCCTCTGGTGAGGTGCCAGGGATGCATGTGGAAGGGGTGTGTGTTGTATGCAGGAACAGAAAGGCTACAATCTGCTCAGAGTAGATTAGCTGTTCGCAAACATGGCTCTGCACCTGCACCCAAGGCCTTCGCATCAAAGCACTCAGAGGGGACAGGGCGGGGAAGTGGGTAGCTGGATAAAAGGAGTCTGGTTGGGAGAGGGACTGTGGGAGTTGGGCTTTTCCAATATGTTCCAGACCCCTTCTCAGAATATTCAGGTTTCATTTAAAAAAGTAATTAGAGTGAAAGTTGTTTTGAACTTTTTTTTTCTTTTACAGATAAAAACAAAACGTGCAGACAGGCAGGATTCTTCCCAAATATTTTCCAAAGCTACAGAGTTCCCAAGGTCGCTCTCCTGACAGTAAGGGCTGTTCGACAGTGGAATGTACTACCTTGGAGAGTGGTGGAGTCTCCTTCTTTGGAGGTTTTTAAAGAGAGGCTGGAGGGCCATCTGACAGGAGTGCTTTGACTGTGTGTTCCTGCATTGCAGGGGGTTGGACTTGTGGTCTCTTTCAACTCTTCTATGATTCTATGATCCTGTACCTTCTTTCTCCAGGTATAGGAGAATTAGTGGAAGTGTGTTTTTCATAAACAAATTGTCCAGATGAAGAAAGTCAGGAAAACAGACTCCTCTAACATCTCTCCACAGATAACCAGCCACTTTTGCTGTATCTGGAACAGAGGGGCAAAGGGGAATTAGTGGCCCAATTATGGAAATCTATGTAGAGATACTCTGGTTTAAGTCCATTCACACCAGTGGGGTTCACACTAGAGTAGCTCTGCACAGGAATGCAGTGTGAGTCTGCCGCAGCTGAGAGTCTTGTGGCACCTGGAAGACAAAGGTGGTTATATGCAGATTTGACACTGTCCAATGTGGACTTAGTAGGGATTTGGAGGAGACTGGCTGTCATGGGTTTTCCAGGCTGTGTGGCCAGGGGTGGTGGTGGTGGGTTTGCTCCTAATGTTTCACCTGCATCTGTGGATGGCATCTTCAGAGGCATGTCACTGTATGCCTCTGAAGTTGCCAGATGCAGGCAAAACATTAGGAGCAAAAAACTACCAGACCATGGCCACACAGCCTGAAAAACCCACAGCAGCCAGTTGATTCTGGCTGTGAAAGGCTTCAATTTGGAGGAGATTTAGCTCAATACCAAAATTATTTTCCCTCTCCTTTTATGCTGGATTTAAGTACCCTATTCATTAACTAGATTGATCCTAGTTTGCCCATTCACCAACAGTGATCTACACCCTCACTCTGGGTGAATCTTTTGCTCCTATGATTAGATCACACAAAAGTCCCTTTTCAGCAAAATATCATCACACTCCCACAACAACTTCAACTGGGAAATGGAGCCTTCTGTCTTTGTAATAATTCCTCTGCCGCCCCCCCCCCCCAACAGCACTTAGTTTAGGGAATTTCTGTTAATTTTCAGATGTCTCAGGAGGAACCCTGCAGGATTGTACCAAAGAGCCTTCTATCCACTTTCCTTTTTTCAGCAAATGCCAGCTAGATTCCTCCAGGACACCCACAGGAATGGAGAAAACAGCTCACACTAAACTCTGACTCTCCAAGCAGTATGATAATCATAAGGACCTCACCAAACGCTTGGTTGGTTTGATGCCTCAGACTACCACCATTCTTTTACCAGCCACTTTCGTTCCAGCTGCATTGGCCACAACCTACAGTTAGGCAGAATTTTTCTGAAAAAACTTTTGCTCAAACATTTGCAGGTGAGTTTGAAAAACAACAACACCCTGATTTTCCAAAAGTTGTACATGGGAGTATGGCTGACAATTTAACTTTTAGCTCGTCAGTCTGCTTAAGAAAAACATTCACTTGTTTGGGAAGCCTGTGGCTGCTCCAGTCCAGAAGACTAGTTGAGAAGAATAAGATTTGGATTGTGGAAAGTGATGGATGGCCAGTGGAAATGAAAACAAAAAGGAAACAAAAAGATGAGCAAAATGCAAATCTGGAGGAGGCATGATGTGCATTTGTTGTACAATAGATTTGCTGCGTAACAGTTCTGAATTATTAATGAGTGCATTGACGTATGATACTTCATGCATGCTAAGGCTACTAAGGAAAACAGAAGGGATTCTCTGTGAACCAGGTTTGCATATATTGGGCAAAATTGTATAATAGTCCAAGAACTATAGAATGAAAGCAATTGGAAACATGAATTTGTATAAGCACTGAAGAAGATTTGCAGCTCGAAAACGCATTCTCCGCGCGCAGGCATTCTGCTGCTGATACAGCTACGTGCTACTTGCCTGCTGCTGATACAGCTACGTGTTACTTGTTACCATTGCAGCTACGTGCTGTTGTTACAAACTTTCTTGCTTGTGTCTTGCTTATTTGTTGTTCATTACGTGGTGTAGTCCTGAAAAATTACTTACCTGTATGATACTGAAGCAATCGCGGAACCATCACGTCTTCGGGCTATACTTACCCGCATGGAATTACCACTAATGTAAAACTCTATATATTTATGAACGGACTATCCCCATTGATGTATGCTTAATGCACTTTAGTTTGTGAATGAACTATTCCATTGATGTATGTAGGATGCACTTTATTTCATGTTATTCACCTTAACAATATAGGATTTCTCACCTTCCCTTGTTGTTGGGCGAGTAATTGGATCTTGGCCGATCTTGTTGCTTTGTTTTGAATTTGCCTTTATCTCGCTTGTCATTTGCTTTTGGTATGATATGCTTTGCCTTGTGCCCTTTCTGTCTAATCTTTTCTTTCTGGTCTGAAATGAAAACAAGACACTTGAATGCAGAAACAAAAACATCTGTGCAGCATCAGCCGTGACCGTAAATGGTTAACCGAACTGCAAGGCATCATGAGAAAGGAGATGGATTTATGCAGATCATCAACCAATGTCTGACCGAGTTTTGGCAGCCAAAATCATGGAAGGAACAAAGCAAGCAGAGAGAATCTACCAATTATGACATCAAATGGTCTTTCAGGAGGGTCACTACCTGGAAGGCAGAAAGAGCAGCAATATTCCAGAATGTAATGGGAAGTCCTGTGATCCCACCTAGGATGGCTATGGTGTTGGGTACTTCAGGTTGTGGTAGTGCTCTCAGAGCCCTGGAAGTTCCTCAGGAATGGATGCTAGGAAGGCACTTTTCCCAGCCAATTTATTTTTTTAATTGCTTTTTGGCCTTAGGGCTAAGATTGACTTCCAGGAACTGTCTGTATTTGCTCTATGTGCATTTCCTATGGTTGTATTTAAATGGATTTTTAGTATTTGGAGGTGGTGTAGCTTGCTCCATCCACTCCATTCATCAACTTGGTATTGCAGTATATCCAGGAATGGTGCCCCTCCCCTTGGGAAAAATACTGCTGGTTAAAAAGCAGATGGAATTATTATTTTTTTTTGGTCTGTGGTCTTTCTTTCTAACTTTCTATCCACATTATTTTGCTTCTTTCTTTTTCTCTTGTAATATTATTCACAGATGGTTTTGAAGTATTGCACCAATACAAGAAACTGGGTTGACCCTATACCCCAGGGGGAAGGGGGGAGTCAATGCCTAGCAGCCCAGCCAAAAGATGCTGGCAACCCTAAATTTCAGGATTGTTATTCAAATAACAAGATAACATGCAGGGAAGTGCTATGTAAGTGCAAAGTAGTAGTAATAGTTTCCCAAGTGAAATCTGGTACAATTTCTGGCCTGTTTAATCACAGATGTTGAAGTGGAGTGTGGGACTTCTTTCCCTCCCAATTTAGACCAGCAGGTACCAATTTGCAAAAAGCAGGAAACACAAGAAAAGATGGTTTTGAGTGGCAGGGCTGGGTCTGTTTCAGCAACCTGCTGCTTCAAGTCAGCCAAACGCAGCTCAAGGCCAACTAGAGAAAAACAAAGGAACATTGGCATGGGACTTGTTCATCATGGGATGAATCTGGGGGTTGCAACCAGGCAGAGAGAGAAGGGATACAGATAGCTGAGAATCCAGCGCACGGCTAAGAGACGGAGGGACTTTGTAACGGCAGTCCTACAAGGGAAGATTTACAAAACCACAAATGTCCGTTATGGTAAATGTAAAGGGCTTAATTTCTTCTTTTTTTAAAAAGAGAGGTGCAGAGATTTGTGTCTACCATTTACTCTGAAGGGACCTTCATTCCAAAGCCAGGTAATGATGGTGATTCTGCACATGCTCAGAGGCACTCTGCTAATGTAGTGCAGATCCCAAAGGTCAAATTAAGCCCAGCTGTTCTCTGGCCCCCACTTGTCACAACATGAGTATAACTTCCAAAGTATCAGCCCTCCTCCTCTTCCTGCCTCAGTGGTTTCTCCACCGGATGCCTCCCCCACCAAGTCCCTATAAGAACTTTTGCTGGTGGTTGCTTATGGGCTGGCAGTCCCACAGTGGAACAGAGCTACCCCTGCAATGTTGTCAGCCATCCTGTATGCTTGTCTGATGCTGTGGGGCATGTGGGACTTTGGCCCCCATCCTGGCAATTCCTTCCTGCCCTCAGACCTGAACCTGGTGAGGAGACTGAAGGGGATGTGTGGGAAGGTGGAGTGCCAAGAAGACGGCAAGGATGAGTGGAAGAGGGCAGGCAGGGGGATTTTGCAGCGAAGACTGTCTGATCCCTTTTCTTTCTTTGATGGGGCTCCTTGGATGTTGCTTCATGGATAGAAATTCAACAGGCAAAGCCCCCACCCTGCAGCTGTATAGCCATATCAGAAAAAGCAGCCTTTGCCACACTTCTACCTTTTGCATGGCTGTTAAAAGACAGGAACCAGCAGGAAAGCTGGCACAGCTGCAAGGAAGCCAGAGATAAGGGCAATGAGGCCAGAACAGGGGGTGGGTAGCCAATGGATAATAAATATTACAAATATTTTAAATAAACAATGGTTGACGGGGGGTGGGGGAAGAGATCTGCTTCTTTGGGGAATTAAGCTCTTTGCTCAACTTCCTCTCCCTCTTCTGTCTTAGACCCAGACAGCCCAGATTTTCCAGGATTTCATGACACGGTTCAACAAAATCTACTGGAGCCAAGAAGGTAAGGACTCCAGCCTTCATTGCTGACAGCAGAATCTCTGGTTGGGAGGGGAGATGGCTCATGTTTCCTTTTCTTACCAGTCTCCTGTTTCTTGGGAGGGGCTGGCAGGCAGAAATTCAACAGGGACAGCGTTGCCAAACAAAAAATGGAACTCTGCCTGGTTAATTTTTGCCTGCTGTGAACCTACTGAATCACAGGAGGCCTGCCCAAAAACAGGCAGTATCCTTGGTTTGCCACATCCAGTGCCCCCCCACCCCCACCCCCACCCCAATTGCATTCATTCACTTCCCAGATTTGGCAGATCTTGATAGCTAACCTTCTCAGGCATCCCCATTAAGTAATTCATGGTTATTCCCATTTTATGACATTGAGGGACTGGATCGCAGTCATTTAGCAGGCTTAATGTGGACAAGTTTCTTCTGCTTTCCCTCCCTGAACATGGGAGGAGCTCCAAAATCTGCCCTTGGTGCCTTTAAATGTTGCGAGGGTTGCCAGATACCTCTTGGCCACTGGTGGGAAATGGGGGGGTGGGGAGTTGCCAGCTCCAGTCGAAGAAACTCCTGGAGATTTGGGAATGGAGCCTGAGGAGACCTCACTGGGATACAATGCCATAAAGTCCACCTCCTGAAATATCCTTTTTCGTCAGGGAAACTGATCTCTGTCGTCAAGGGATGAGCTGTAATTCCGGGGACCCCCAGGTCCCACCTGGAGGCTGGCAACCTTAAATGTAGCTCCAAAAGAGCCAGAACATCTCAGAACAAAGTTCATTGGGTTTGGTTCTCATCAGAGATCTAATCTGAAATATTTGATGAACAAACAACACTTGGGGAAAGATCCTGTCAGTCTGTTGAATTTGTCATTTTACACCTCAGAAAAAGACCATCGCTTCAAAGTCTTCGTGGAAAACCTGAAAGTGATCTGTGAATTACAGGCCTCGGAGTTGGGCACGGCCCAATATGGGGTTACTTTGTTCAGTGACCTGGCAGGTAAGGAGGAGGGAATAGTCAGTCCCAAAGAGGGCCTTAGAATGAAGCCTCTGGCTTTGGATGTTGGACGTCTAGCAAAGGTGGCAGATAAGAGAGAGAACAACCCCAAGGCTGAGTCCCAGAATTAGGGAGTTCTTGTTACCCTGCCCCAGGAAAATGAACATGGGCATCATATTAATGGGAGTGTGGCATCAAACTCAGGATGATCTTTTGTGTTCTTTGCTTCTGCCTCTTAAAAACTGGTGCTGCAGCCGACTAATTTTTATACTTAATTTACTATACCTCTTGCCTCAGTTATTAAACTTTGAAGTTTAATAACTTATATAAACCCTGTAGTAGACACATCAGGAGATGGAAGGGGCATTTGGCTTTGCTGGCCATCCTGGTGTGGGACATTTTCCTCTTACTAGAGGGGGAAAATTGGGTTTTGGCTCTTCACCAATCTGGCCATTGCAGTGTCCTTTGTGGTTAGATATCCTCCGAGCGGCAAGTCCATTTGCTATTGCAACTCTTTGCTGGATCATCTAACACACAGGTGGCTATTCTGAGGTAAAAATTCTTTCTCTTGCCCATGACATGAAGCATAATCTGACCGAGATTAGAGACTAGCTGGTTTACTCTAAACAATGGCAGGCAATTTTTTTTTAAAAAAAAAATCTGTGAATGGCGTCTGAGCCCTTGGTAATGCTGTGTTAGAAAAGTTATTGCTGCTATGGCAACTGGACAGGCAAACAGACAAAAAGTGAAGTTTTACTCATTACTGCACCTGTTGAATTTCTGCCAGTCATGAAATCATTAAAGCCCTGCTCCTCCCCAACCCCACAGCACACAGCCTTATCCCCAGTTGTTGTTTAAACCTTTTCCAAAGAGGGCCAAGCCTGCCCAACTTGCACCATCCAGAGAATGTTACCCAAGGTGTAAAGTAAATTTGCCTTTGTCTAAAGTAGAACCGCCAACATTTTTCTTCCCCCATCCCACAGAAAGTGAGTTTGAGAAGATCTTTGGGATTCCTTACCCTGATCAAGTCCCCACACTGAATCAGTCAGGGAAACCCCTTAAGAAACATGCAAAATCCTGTGACTGGAGAAAACTTGGAGCCATCACGGCAGTAAAAAAACAGGTAAGGGGATTTATTGTGTGATGGGTTGGGTTGTAAACCAAAGTGTGGTATCCCTGTGTAATGAACAGGGGTCACCCATCATCCCTTGACAATGGCTTTAATGCCAGAGCATCTGACACTTGTTGGGGGGGGATTCTAGGGTTTTGGGGGGGGATTCTAGGGTTATTTACTAGCTGCAAAGCCCATTTCCAGTGGGAGATGCAATGAGCCCTCCTAGCCCATTCCCCGCCCCCACCCTCACATAGGGTTTACCAGGTCCATAGTGCCCCGTTACTCGGTGGGATGCTTCCCACCTATCTAGTCCTGAGTCTGTGGCTTGGGGTGGGGAGAAGGTAGAAAGGTGAGGCATGGGGTGGGTGGAGGGTCAAAAAGGTGTGGCTTGGGGTGCGGGTGGGTGGAAAGGTGAGACTTGGGGGAGGAGTGGCTTAGGCTGGGTGGAAAAATGAGGTTTGTGGTGGGGAGAGGGTGGGAAGGTGTGACTTGGGGTGGAGGGAGGGTGGAAAGGTAAGGCTTGGGGTGGAGGATGGAATGGGGAGTTTTGGGATGGATCTTTTGCAACTTCCTTGTGCTTTAATCTCCCCCCCCCCCCATCCCTTCTTAGGGCAAATGCAAATCATGCTGGGCTTTTGCTGCTGTGTCCAACATTGAGGCCTTGTGGAATATTCATTATCATTCTCCGTTTAACCTTTCCGTACAGGGTATGTCTAGTATCAAAAGAAACCATGTTGGGTTTGGGGCAGGTCTGACTAGGGCTGAGCACTGGAAATGCCATATGATAGGCTGTAAAATCTGTTTCCAAATGCCTGTGTACTAGCCTTCATCATAGGCAGGACGAGCACTTCGAAACATATACAGAATCCAGCAATTTGCCATGAAGTGAGGGGTCAACAGAGTTACAGCCCAACCCAGATGGGGGAGGGGTGAAGCAGGTGGTGGTAGTGGCTGGGGTCTGCGTTGGCATGTTTGCCCATTCCACTGGCGTAAGGGGCATCTATGCTGGTGGAGACAGCAAACATGCTGGCAGGTAGGCACCACAGACAGCTGGAGGGACCCGATGCCCTGAAGCTACATTGGCGTAGAAAAACATACTGGTGCAGTGCAGGGCAGGCCGGGGGCATTTCCAGGAATGGAGCTGACTTCAGTTGGTTTCCATTGCGGTTTCAGCCCAGGAATGCCACCCTCCCCAGCTGCAGACTTATGCTACTGGAAAGTGTGGTGTAAGTCCTTTTTTCCTAATTTAATTATTCGGACTGTAGGAAGTTTCTCAGTTGTACTTTCTTTCCACGCTGCCCAAAACCCATTTGGATGTAGTGTGGCACTGCCTTCGCTACGCTGTCCCCAGCTGCCATGGAGCACCCCACCCACATCTGGATTGGGCTGTCCCTTTCTTTTTCTCAGATCAGAACTTTTCCACAGATCAGGAGCAGCAGTGGCGTAGTGGTTAAGAGCAGGTGTACTCTAATCTGGAGGAACTGGGTTTGATTCCCTGCTCTGCCGCTTGAGCTGTGGAGGCTTATCTGGGGAATTCAGATTAGCCTGTGCACTCCAACATATGCCAGCCGGGTGACCTTGGGCAAGTCACAGTTCTTCAGAGCTCTCTCAGCCCCACCTACCTCACAGGGTGTTTGCTGTGAGCGGGGAAGGGAAAAGAGTTTGTAAGAGCCTTTGAGTCTCCTACAGGAGAGAGAGGGGAAATATAAAACCAACTCTTCTTCTTTAAGTCCCCAGCAACACTTCTCAATTACAGAAGTATACTGTGATTTCATGCATCATTAATAGTCAACTAATTGCCACAGTATGCTGCAAAAACAAACTGAATTAGTTATTCAAATCCCCACGAGAAGGCATGCGAGAAAAGTGTTTTCAGGATATTAATTTATTTCCACAAGGGATTTCTCCTGCTTCTGAAGGGCAGTCTCCTTGTCCCCTGCTACATTTACACACATATACAGTGCCTATTTCTCTGCTTGATATGGTGGTTCTGTAAAAAGAAAGATTTGCAAATTAGCCTACCTCCTATTTATTTGGGGGGGGGATTAAATTATACATCATTCCAAGTGACAGATAACTGCTGGATGTGAGGGTTTTACAGAGTGAAATAACTAATTATATTTGACAAGTTGATTCCTGAACTTGTTACCTTAGCTTTATTTTCAACAATGAGACTTGCCCCCCCCCCCAAGAAAACCCAAAACAAAACCTTCAAAGTGGATTGAATTTTGCAAGTTTGAAAACGGAAAGTTTCGTACACTGAAAATCCACCCAGATTTCAAAGGTGTTGAAATGTTGACTCCGTGTGAAGTCTGTTTTGTCATCAATCTGTTTCAATGTCGATTAGTTTCTAATAACCATCTTAAAAAGAGTAATATTTTTGGGCTAGCCAGCATCAACCTGGCTGAAACCAGGAGATGGGAGGAGAAAGGAGCAAAGGGTGAATAGCACTTTTACATCATATTTCCCTGGCTAAATGTGATTTTTTAAAAAAACCTGATATTGCTTTCTCCCATTCCAGAGGTTGTTGATTGCGTGAGATGTGGAGATGGCTGCGACGGGGGTTATGCCTGGGAAGCCTTCCAGACGGTTCTTAATGACAGTATGTCCCTCTGACACTTTCTTTCCCCTATGCTTCCATGGCAACCACATAGCCATTCTGATCTGGAAGAAGTTTTTCCTCAACCCTAATCTCGCAGGTTTATGGAAAAGAGATCCTTCACACTGATTGGCTTCCATTCTCTTCTGGAATCTAGTTACTCGCCCACTAGGCCTCTCTCTTCCTTGGGGGTAGCCTGCTCCATGATTAGGGAGGCCTTGGGCCACACAGTTGATAACTGACTGGCCTGTTAAACAGAGAAGGCCAGGACTTCTTCTAGGTCCACCTGCACATCCAGTTTGATAAAGGTCTTCAAACCCAGCCCTTGAGAACTAGAGGCTTGTGACTGAAATCCCAGAGCCCTCTCAGCCCCCGCTGTAACGATATATCAAGCAATAATATATCAGCAACAATATACCAAGAGAACAAAACTTGTTTTTGTGTAAACTGAATTTTGTTAACCTCTACGGGTGTGTTACTAATGTTGGGCTGGGACCAAGACCCAAATTCAAATGCTTGCTTGGTTGTGAAATTGCAGAGTTTGGGTGGGGTGTGGGGGTTAACCCTTTTGTAGATACAAGCTCTCATGGGATGAAGAGAGAAAACACTGTATTCCTGCCTGCTACCCAGTGGTGGGATCCAAAAATTTTAGTAACAGGTTCCCATGGTGGTGGGATTCAAACTGTGGCATAGCGCCAATGGGGCTGGGCAGGGCCTACAACTTCGAGGGCCATGGCGAGGGCATTCCGGGGGCCGCATTACAGAGGGCTGTGGCAACGGAGCGCAGCCGCTTCGCACATAGATTAAGGAAAAGCGAAAGTGCACACAGGCGCAGGCTGCCGCGCTGCCGGGCGCACCTCCTGCTATGCTGCTTCGAAGTTCTGCGCGCTTCTGCTTTGATAGGGAAAAACGTAACTTCAGGCAAAAATCGCGTGGCAAAGGCTCACCGTCAGTACGCTCTCCTGCTTTGCACACACAAATATTGACGACATACTCTCAAGACACCATTGCGAACCTTTCTGCTGGATCCCACCTCTGCTGCTACCCCATGTTTTCTTTTTCAGGTGGACTGACAGAACAGGAATACTATCCCTACGTGGGAAAACCACAACAATGCAGAAAGGACCGAGGAAAACCAGTTGCCTGGATCCATGATTATGAATTCCTGCCCAGGGATGAGAAATGTAAGGACTTATGGTGATGGTTCACGCGGGCTCAGAGGACTATGGAAAGGGGCCGTGGCAGAGGGGCCCCCCACATTCAATCCCTGGCATCTCTATTTAAAAAGAATCTTATTGAAAGGGGTAGAAATAACTTTTCTCTGCTTGAGAATGGGGAAAAGCCATTGGGCACATGTTCAGATAATTTCACATGTGCCAAGACTGGTCTTGACATGGGTGCAGAGATCACATTCTAGGGCAGGAACAAGGCTCGGAATGAAGGCCTGGTCTCCTCTCTCCACACCCCAGAACTCACCTGGACATCTTTTCCTTGTCATTCCCCAGATGTAGCTCATGTCGTTGCTTCCAGAGGCCCTGTAACAGCTATCCTCAATACCAAACCACTTCAGGTAAGAGTGTGATGGAGGAGGACAGAACCCCCCCCCCCCCTCCCAATTTCCCTCTCCTTGGTTTGTGCCACCTTCAGGACAGAAAATTGCCCGCCTCTCCAGAACTTCTGTCCCTTCCTGATAAGTACCCACCCACAGTTTCTGTTCTTTCTAATCTACTAGCACTACCAAAAAGGCATTATCCGGAGACCTTCTCAGGAATGCAGCCCCAAACGACTGGACCATGTCGTGCTCATTGTGGGTTATGGTGAAGGTGAGGCTTTCATTGATGGGTCTATGATAAAAGAGGGCAAATGCCATCAACTGTGGAGAAACAGGCCTAAGGCCCAAGGCAGGGCTTTTAGCACTGAATGAGGAAGGATAAAGAAGGACAGGAGCCTCTCATGGCTTAGGGCTGACCTCATCAACCAGGAGAGGCAGCATGGCGTAGTGGTTAAGAGTGACAGACACTAATCTGGGGAACCAGGTTTGATTTCCAACTCTTCCACGTGAAGCCTGCTGGGAGACCTTGAGCCAGTGACAGTTCTCTGAGAACTCTCTCAGCCCCACCTATCTCACAAGGTGCCTGTTGTGGGAAGAGGAAGGGAATGTGATTGTAAACCGCTTTGGGACTCCTTACGGAAGAGAAAAGTGGGGTATAAAAACCTATTCTTCTAGGAGGTATGTTTTAGATGGACTAGACAAAATAGTGAAAGAAAACAGACCTAAACAACTATTACACATGATAGCTGAGTAGAGCCTTCATGTTCAGTGGCACTGTACCTCGGAATTGCATTTGTGGAGGGACAATATGGGGGAGGCTGATGCCTTGATACTCTGTACTTTCTGGAAGCAGCTATCTGACTAGTGTAGAAAATGGAATATCAGACTAGATGACCTTTACTCTGTGCCTTACAGCTCCTGTTTTTATTCCAAGTCTCATTGCCCCAATTCTCAGTCTTGGAAGAACCACCCCTTCCCCCACTGACAAAAGTGGCTTACAATCATAAGAAAAATCACTGAAATGCATGCATAAAGAACATAAATATTGTATTGTCGAAGGCTTTCATGGCTGGAATCAGCTGAAGATGCCAGCCACAGATGCAGGCGAAACATTAGGAGCTAAAACCGCCGGACCACAACCACACAGCCTGGAAAACCCACACAGCCAACTTAAATATTCTCTCCTCAAAGAGCAAACAAGTGGTAGAAAATAGGAAGGAAAATACAGCCTTAAATAGAAATTGAATTGACCATGGACTAAACTAAGCTTAACAGCTTGGTTAAAGAAAATAATTTGAACCAACTTCTGAAGGTCTGACAGACAGTACAGACCACACAAGGGAGTGAGTACTACAGTTTGGGCCACCATGAACTGGTTGGATTGCTTCACTGAGTCACAGTCCACAAGTCTCCTCTGTTCGTATGACTACTGTCTGCTAAGTTTGGGTTAGTAGGCCACTGCTAAGTTGACAGCTTTTTTTCCCGTGACTGCTCCTGTTCTACAGCATGGCTTATCCAAAGTTCCCGCTGTGCTGAGATTTCAGTGATGTACGCACAGATTGGGTAAAATTAATAATTAGTCCAAGGTAGTTAAAGGATTGCCAGGGCTCAAAAGCAGATTACCTCTAATGCTGCTACTGTCAGTGGGAGCTTTCTGGAGACATGTGGCATGACTAGGAGGACCTCTGGTCTGAACTACCAAAGTAAACTAATTTTACTGTTTACACTTCTATGCAGTTAAATCAAGGCGGGGATCCTGGTCTGGACCATACTGGATCATCCAGAACTCGTGGGGAAAGACCTGGGGAGAACAGGTGTGTTGACCTCCAATTACTTATCCATAAAGAGAGCACAAGAAGGGTTGGGAGCTGGGAGAGTCCTTCATCAGGAAGATGGCTCTGTTCCCTCAGCTTCTGAAGGACTTGAGCAAAATGTTGGAGAAGCACTCCCTACTTCGAAACTTCAGGGGGAGCTCAGAAAGAGCAGGCTTGAAAAGGGGGCTGGTGGCACAGCAAAGATTTGCAAGGCAAAGGAAATTGGCTGGAATTCAATTTCAAACCAGGCACTCCCTAAGTGCTTTTTAGTCCATGTTTTCTCTTCTCATCTAGGGGTATTTTCGGCTGCATCGAGGAACCAACGCTTGTGGCATTGCCATGTACCCAGTGACTGCTATTGTTGAGAATACTGGGACAAGATCGCCTGGCTCCTGTCCTCCTTGACTGCACAACTGTATCAGAAAGAGGGGGTGAAGGAACGTTGCCAGCTCTGCAGGCTAGTGGTACAGCTTCTCAACCAACAGGCATGTTACTGAGAAGTGACATCCTACATTCTATTTTTTTAATCACATTGTACACAATAATATCACAAATCTGGTTTAATTTTTTTAAATAAAATGAGTATTACAGATGTTACGGACTTTGCGTTTTTTGCTGCACCGATCACAGCCATTCTTTGGAAAGCCATTCTTAACAATCCAGGAATTAACCCAGTGTGTTCAGTTTAGTGTGTTAAAACTCTAGCAGAATCAGCATTTCTGGTTATAGAAAGAACCATCTGCTCAGCCTACCCCAAGCTATCAGCCACATACTTGCAAAACCAGCACATTGCACGGCAGAAAGTTAACACCTGCTCATGAAGAGTGGTTAAAACTGTGAGTGGGGATAACACTTATTTATTCACACCTATGTGTTCATCAAAAGGAAACCATACAGCAGTGGAAAAAAAGGGTAAAGCAATAGATCTGTCCACCCATCAACAGGAAGGGGCCCTCCTAGTTTAGCAGAGATGGAACAGAAACCAGAGCGGTTCAAAGCAGCTAAGGTACCAATGCCACAATGCATCATTGCAATGAAGTACTGCAAAAGAGGGATGAGAGACAACAAAAAGGAGACTTTGCCTTAAGCGAAGGTCTACACTGCAGGGCCACCATCAGCATAGCCTGAGGTGAGGTAGCCGCCAAGGCTCATGTCTTCCAGTGGGACCCACTGCCACCCTTCCCAGATTACTTAACTGCCCAGCTGCTTGTTAAAGAGTCCTCCCACCACCTATGAGAACATTAGGAGCACTGGAAAATGACCAAGTGGGTAGGGAAATGGATGGCTAAGGCAGTGGGGGAGATGACTGCGGGCAGGGAGGGCACAATGCCAAGCAGCTGAGGGGGGCACAGCTATTCTCCACTCAGGGCCCACTGAAAGCTGGAACTGATCCTGCTAAGCTGTGTCCCATGACACAGAAGATGGGGGGAGGGGGCTTCACCTGACCTGGAACTCAGCCTTAATGTTCACTGGATAATGCAGCAATAGGAAGGGTGGCAACAGCCGTTTATCCTTCCATTCACCAGGACTCACAGCTCATCTGCTTCTACATCTGGAATTAGAAGGCTTCTGGGATAGAATTTTTCAAGGGGTAATCAAAGAGATGTTTGAAGTTGGTATAGTGCATTCTTTGCATGCACAAGGCCCAGGTTTAAGTCCTAGCCTGTTCAGTCAAAAGAGTCTATACCAGGCAAACCTTCTATTTGAGTGACTGCCAGTCAGAGGGGACAAGACAGGGCTGGATGAACCAACGAAGTGACTCAGTGGGATGGCTGTATATGTTCCTGTTTACACACATTTTTTGTGGGCTACTAACTCAGCCTCAAACACCTCCATGGACTGTAGGCAGATACAGAGAGCTGATTCATGGAGTGATATGCTTGACTGGGCTACTCAGAACATCGGCCTCCCTGTCAAAGGGCCTTCCAAACCTGGGAAGGAACTTGCCTAGTTCAGAAATGGACTTCTCCAGTGACAACTTCCTAGCAGGAAGGAATTTCATCCACCACAGCAAAGGATGGCATCCTACTTGTCTTGGGACAAGAGATACCTCTGAAAGGGCCCCATCCCGGAACAGATGGAGGTAAAGGGTGTGTTACATCCTCTCCAGAAAGGAGCCAATGGCCATTGTTCCCCCTTTCACCATCCCTCTAACTGTTCACGCAGCTGCCAGGCCTTCGCTGACGGGCATATTGATGTGCGCCATAAGCAGCGGGGTGCTCTCTCCCTCCTGCAGCACGAAAACCTGCAATGCAAAGGGAGACAGAATAGGTGAGGTGGCAATGCCCCTGCCTTTAAAAAAAAAAAGCCAGCCAGGATGCTTGGGATATGACCGCATGGAAGGCAGGATGCCAACACTGTCCAACTTGGAGATGGAAGATGGTGGACGTAGTCCCTGGTCTGGGAGCAGGGCTCTTCTTCTGGGATTAGGATTTGCTTCTAAAAGGAAAACCTGAGCATTCCACCAAGGACCAAGGCTTGGCAGCAGGGGAGCAGGAGGGAGTACAGAGACAGAAAAAAAACCAAGGCACGGGCACCAACCTTTATAATATCGGAGATCCCTTTGTCACTTAAGCACTCCACGAAGGTTTCCAGGGGGTAATTCAGACCAGGGACCAACATAGGAGCCTGAAGGGAGGAAACAGGTAAAGAATTTCCAGTGCAGCAGGCAGAGGTGGAGTGGTGGGATAAAAATATATCTGCAGGGCGGCAATATGGAGACCAAGTTCAAAGAGAAACCCCTTCACAGCATCGGAAGGAGACAATCCCCCACGGACATTCAAAGTTTATTGCTGATGCCCCAGACATGTTTTAATAGCGATATTAAAAATAGCATTGCCTAAGGATAACCACAGGGGCAGCGGGGAAAGAGGAGAGAGTTGGGAGGCAGGGTTACCTTGAAGAAGGGACGGGCCATGTAGTAGAGGCCTTCGTCGTACAGGAAGCTGATGAGAAGGTTGATGGCCGGGCGGGTGGCTGATGTCGTCTGGAGGTGAAGAGTCAACTTGAAGGTGGGGCCAATGCCCTGGACCTGTACAGGATGGGGTGTGTGTTAGGGGGAAATGCAGAGACTGAACAATTGAGGGTAAAGCTGCACATGACAGTGTCCCTGAGGCCACTGTGAAGAAGCTCCCACTGTGGCCCATGTTCACCATTGGGGGCGGGGCGGGACGTTGTGGCCATTTTGGAGCTTGACAAATTGCAGGGGGAAGGAAACAAGAGTGCCCTCCAGGATCACATCCCTGAAACATTTTAAAATGGCTTTAAACTGGCAGTGATGTCCTCGTGACTGCTACAAGGATGCCCATCAGGCCTAGTTTGGCCTTGATACTACAAGGAGGGTGGTGGGGAAGAGCAGACTAGCAAAGCCTCAATGAACTCCAATGGGGGGGGAAATGCTCTGAACATCTGCTGCAAGCCCCAAAACTGAATCCATAGCTAAAACATGAAACCAGCCCCAGGAATAACTCCCACCACCAAATATATATTGCAAAAGCAGCCTCTCCAACTCTTTGCAGCAATGCCCTGATTTTCATTGGCATGTAGCCATTTTTTCCTCCTCAGATTAGTTTTGCAAGCCTGCCTAATGACCTCTAGTGACCATGAATTAACCAGCGAAGCCACTTGCTTTTCTATGGAGCGGCACAACTGAAAATTACACCTTCCTCCCAACGGTTCCTAGTCTGTAGAATAAATCTTCCATCGGGTCCCACCAGCCCTCACAAGGAACATGCATGGCCCTCCCTGGCTACAACCTCACTCATATATATGTATCCAAAATTGCAGGTCGTGTCAGAAACTAGTGGCACCTTTCAAACCAACAAAGTTCTTGGCTCTTGGTTCACATGAAAGCTTATACCAAGAGTAAAACTTGGTTTGTCTTTTATTTCAGACCAATACAGCTCCCCACCTGAATCTAGCCAAAAGTGCGCTTTGGGGTGGTAGTGAGACATCTCAGAAACCACTTTGCGCCCACTCCCAGATAACACCCACCCACCCCAGGGTTCCATGGAGAGAATTACTATTGCTCAGTTTTTACATATGGCCTTAGAAGAAGAAGAGTCTGGATGTATACCCCACCTTTCTCTCCTGTAAGGAGACTCAAGGTGGCTTACAAGCTCTTTTCCCTTCCTCTCCCCGCAACAGACACCTTGTGAGGTAGGCGGGGCTAAGAGATTCTGAAGAACTTAGAGAGTGCCCACCCTTCATTCTACAGTAAGTCTCCAACATCCCTTCCTCCCACCGTCTCTCCACAGGAGAGTTAATCTAGAGCAGGACTAATATGGGCCAAGGCCTCGGTGCCCATTGCCCTTCCTCCTCACCACAGCATTCATCTTGAGTGGCTCCTGCTGTGTCCCCGCGATGGGAGTCAGACTGGACTCCAGGGCCCGGACGTAGCTGCGCGCTGCCAGCAGGCGGACACGGTTCAGCTCCATCTGAAACACCTGGTGCATGGCTGGAGAGAGAGGGAAAGAGGCCAGTCAGAAGTCTGCCCACTCAACTTTTTATTTACTTAATTTATATCACACTTTTGTCCCCAATGGGGACCCAAAGTGGCTGACAATATTCTCCCCTCCTTCATTTTTCCCCCCGCAACCACCATCCTGTGAGGTAGGTTACGGTTGAGAGTCTGTGACTGGCCCAAGGCCACCCGGCAAGCTTCTATGGCAGAGTGAGGATTCGAACTGGGTCGTCAAGGTCTCAGTGCAACACACTAGCCATTACACCACTCTGGCTGTCAAATACTCTGTGCATGGCAGATCAGGAGCTAAGTGTTTTACATGGAGACTCTGAGAGTGGACCAATGGGCCTGCCTCCAGCAGCCAAAACCTTTTCTAAGCTTCTCTCTAAGTGACACAGAGGCAGGCAATAGCAAAACCACCTCCGAAAGATTCTTGTCTTGAAGACCCTCAGGTGACTTGAAGGCAAAAAAAAGAGGTTACCATGGTGATGGTTGCTTGCCAATAAGAGTGCAACCATCTGGAAAGATATCCGTCAAGCAACCCTCACCCAATTCTCAGAGCGCTGTCGATCACATTTTGTCTGCAGAAAGTCATGCTGACCTGCCTGAGGTGCCAGAGCACTGGAGAGATACTTCGAGCAAATGGCTTTCAACAGAGTTGGTGTTCTTCACAGATCTGCTTTTCACCTTTAGTGGGCTTTTTGCCTCTGTGACCACATAAACTATAAACAGGTGCTTTTCTTTTCCTTTGAATGAACATTTAAAGAGTCTGGGATTCAGCAGCAGATAATTTTTTAATCTGGGATCGGTGGAAAAAATAGAGGAATCTCCCCTAATTCACAGAGAGAGGCAGCTGGTGCCCTGGTAGGAGGTAGTGTACCTAAGCCCTAATGTGGAGCATCAAAGGTACCAGGCAGACACTGACACCACCCCCATCTACTCACCTGCACTGCATTCCCGCTCCCTCAGTGTCTGGTCCACATACAGTTTTGTCTTCTTGGGCACATTAAGCTTGATGCTCTGGGCAATGGGAGCCCCTATAGATGCATCGCCCCTGTCAAACACAGCAGTCCGCTTTAAGATCTTGATGATCAAACCCCCACCTAGGAGAAGGGGGTAAAAGGCAGGGTAAATAGTCCTGCAGGGTATAAAGTCCCCCTCTAATGCCACATCATTTGGCAGCTGGTTTAAAAGAAATTATTCCTGAAGCATTTATTAGTCTGCATTTTCACTGACAAGTATCAGCTTCCAAGGAAGGTGACAGACAACCGCAAGACCAGCAGAAATGCAGAGAATACAAACAAGGATAAAACAGTTGGAAAGTAGCAGATAGCTTTAAAATGCAAGGAAAAATTAATTAAGCAGGAACCAATCCACAAAACAGCATCCAGTTATTATTGTTGTTGTTTTTATGGTAGATTTCACAGCTGCCAGATCTTTAGCTGGTTGTTGGCCTTCATTACAATTTGAACCTCACACAGAGGCCTAGGAAGTTGTAATGTATCGGCAAAGTATTCATGCAGATCCCAGCAGGGCTGCCTTCTAAATTTGACAGATGTTAATTTTGTCAATTCAAAGATGTTTCAAGTGCTGCCCTAGTGTTTTGATGATGAGGAGGAGGAAGAGGAGGAGGAGGAGAAAGGGGAAGTCTTATAGACTGCCCTCCCCTGGAGGGCTCAGGGCAGTGCCCTGCAAAGTTATCCAGCAAAGTTATCTAGCAAAGCAACAAACAAGGACATAGCAGACTAAAACAATATTGTATACACAGCAGCA
Source organism: Sphaerodactylus townsendi (assembly GCF_021028975.2). Classification (NCBI taxonomy): domain Eukaryota; kingdom Metazoa; phylum Chordata; class Lepidosauria; order Squamata; family Sphaerodactylidae; genus Sphaerodactylus; species Sphaerodactylus townsendi. The sequence continues at coordinate 25,987,833 of NC_059425.1, read as the reverse complement.
CAGTCTCAGACTCCTAATGCAAAAGAAAGAAAAGCACCCAGGACCTTCCAGAATAAACCAGGGTGCAGCAACTTCCAGAAAGCCACACATGAGTCAGGTATGGCAAGTATTCTGCCACTGAGAAACTTCTGGATTTTGTTCTTGTCTTTTCAAAAGTACATCCACAAGAGAAAGAGGCTTCCATCCTTTTAGTTAAAAAAGGGAAACACAATAGCTTTCACCACCAACTTAAGCCACCCTATGAAAGGGAGAAATGTCTTTCTGTGAAGAAGGGATCTTGTTCACAGTGACACCTTCTGCATTAGAGCCAAGAGGTCCTTGGATGCTGCAACTATGCTGTGGACCTGTGATTTTCAGGCCTACCCAGAGCCTCCTTGACTAGCCGTAGTATAACTGTGACTTCGAGACGCTGGAGACAAACAACAGAGTATGGGCCAAATTATTGCAACAGAGTATAGGTCAAATTATTACATCAGCATCATCTGGTTCTCCATCACTGCACAGAAAATGCTGGGTTAAATGGGCTGATCTAACATGCTTTCTGCTCTTACCTTTGGTTGTCATGACAAGGGTGTTATCCTCCCGGCCATAGCGCCCAAAGCAGATACTGGTGACCACATCCTGGGAGCAGGAAATAGAAAATAAAGTTTTATGGGTTGAGGGAGAGGCTGCCTTTCTTCCTGTCCCCCAATTTCTACCTCCTCTAAGTTCCCCTCTTGCCCCTCTTTTCTCCAACCCTTTGTTCTAATCAGCAAGCTGCCTCCATTATACTTTCCCCTCCACTACCTCCCATGCTATTCTCCATTCACTTCAGCATGGACAGGCTCATTTCTCCCTAGGCCAGGGGTTTGCAACCTGTGGCTCTCCAGATGTTCATGGACTACAATTCCCATCAGCCCCTGACAGCACGGCCAATTGGCCATGCTGTCAGGGGATGATGGGAATTGTAGTCCATGAACATCTGGAGAGCCACAGGTTGCAGACCCCTACCCTATGCTGATTTCTCTCCCACCGGCCTTTCTCCTGTTCCCTGCTTGGGTTACGTCCTGCCCATCTCTGACCTACAACAGCCTCCTCTTCTCAGGGGCTCCTCTCCTAGAGCTGAGAATGATTGAAAGCCTGCAGTGGCTCTTGAACTGGCTGCCCACAGAGATGACAGGCAAGGGACATCCCCAATCCCCTGGGAAAGGAGAGAATTCAGGCTGATCAGCCCCACTGTAGCTGGTCAGGTGACACTCCACAGTGTCTCTGTTTCAAGGCAACTATAGAAGATGCTGCTCTTTGCTAACTGAGGTCTACCCTCAGCTTAACAGGAGATGCTTTCTCCTGCTTTAACTTCCTAAGCAACACCCTTTCTACAACCTGACACAGGAGTCCAGGATTTGAGCAACCCACACACAAGCTTTAGAACTTGCCTCTTTCACAGAGGCGTAGCTGAGCCAAACTGTGCCCGGTGCAGACTTTGTGTTTTCTGCTTTCCAAGTAGAGTCCTCCTTCGCCTCTCCCAGCTCCTCCCACTTACCTTAGTTCTTAGTTTCAGGCTTAGTTTCCACCACCCCACCCCCCCCGGCATGCGCCCGGTGCGAGGCGCATCCCCCGCACTGCCCCCTTATAACTTCGCCTATGCTCTCTCACCACATAACTGACAAAGAAGCCAGCTCCTCCCACCAGCTCCCATTACAAATCCAGACATTTGCTCCACATATTCCATCACATCCCACCTGCGTTCGGATGACATTCACAAGGCTCTTGTCCTGGTACATGTGCACCTCCATGTTGGTCAACGCCACCAGCACAGCCTGGAAACCCCGGGATTTCTGGTCCATCAAGCTCATAGTCATTGGTGTCGCTGGCAGCGAGATGGTCCAGAGTTTCTTTCCCTGTCAGGAGAATATAATGCAAAGAACATGTAAGCATGGCTGCTCTGACCTACTCCTCAGGCAAACTTCCTTAAGGACCAACAGTCTTTTCAACTACCGTGTTTCCCTGAAAATAAGACAGTGCCTTATATTAATTTTTGCTCCCCAAGATGCGCTATGTCTTATTTTCAGGGGATGTCTTATTTTTCCGCTCCACAGCTGCATGCTCTGGTGTTCTGTTCGACGGGCATGCTTCCAAACAAAAACTTTGCTACGTCTTAATTTTGGGGGATGCTTTACATTTAGCAAAACCTCTACTACGTCTTATTTTCAGAGGATGTCTTATTTTCGGGGAAACAGGGTAGTATGTTTCCTTTACAGAAGAGTCAGGAGTGATAATAGCACCACCTGCAGGTGAGAGAAGAAACATCAGACCCCAAAGAAGGGAAGACTGTAGGAATCTAGGGGAAAACAACAACTCAAAACATAGTTCACACAACACAACTGCATCCACAAGAGGGATCCAACCAGTTCTCACCACTTCTCTAGAAGTGGTTACTAATTTTTTCTGAGTGCCGAGAAGGGGTTACTAAAGCAACCTCCCTGCCCAATAGGGACTGGAGGTGCGTGTATGCGGCGGCGCCACTGTTTGAATCCCACCACCATTGGAACCTGTTATTAAAATTTTTGGAACCCACCACTGACTGCATCCCCTCATTATAATAAAAACCCCTTGTATTTAATGTGACATCATAAACATTGGATGTTTACATGGTTATTCCAACAATGTTAATGTGCAAAATATTCACAGCACCAAGTTTCCAGGTAATATTTTCATATATACAGGGTTGCACTTACCTGTCACTGCAGTTCATCAAGTGGGCTTCTGTGCAGGCACAGATTGGGATCTGTGCTTGTGCAGAGCCAGCCACAGTAGATTAGCAAGCTTTAAACTTCATTTGCAAAGTGAGTGCAAAAAAACCCACTCATTCCCATCTCCCATGGCTGTGAGGCAGCTTTCCCACCCAGTCACATGATGGGAGGGGGAGCGAATGCTATTCCCTCAGTTCACTTGTTGCTGCCACATCTCACTGAAAAGTGCACCCAGCCAAGGCAAAGAAATGGCCACAGTGGGTGGGGAATCGTCTGCCTGCAAAAAGTCTGCACAGTGAACTACAGTCACAGCAGAGGTGTACAGCCTATAGGGACCTGGGGTCACTCATGTCCCCAAGCGCACGCCTTTTCATCATGTGGGGGCGCCGGGCACCCCCCCACATGACCAAAAGGCATGCGACCCAGTCACACACCACCAAGCCCCGCCCCCTCCAGGCCAGCTTAGTAGACAACCTGCAGGAAGGCAGGGTTCACTGTCAAGTCTTGCCCCCCTGCCTCCATGCAGGCCGGCTTTTGGGCAAAAGCCAGCCTGCAGGGAGGCCAGCTTTTAAAAGCCGTCCTGCAGGGAGGCCGCGGGTGGGTGGGTAGGCTCGGGAGGCATGGGGGGCGCTCGGGAGGCATGGGGGGCCCAGAGGAGTTGTCTCTGGCCACCATTTCCCCCCAATACGCATCTGTGTTACAGTTAAGTGTGACCTTGCATTTCATCATCGTGGGCATTCTGTGCAGCCTCTCAATGGGATACTAGCAAGCAAGATGCCAAAGGATGGTGGGTGAGGTACCAAGGCTAGTTCCAACTGATAACCAAACTTTATTACATTGAGGACGCAACCATCTCTAGAGATCTGTTCCCAACAAGTAAAGAAACGAGACGAACAATCAAGAAACACTTTGCCCACCTAGTGAGACACTATTTGCCTTAGACTTGCTCTGCCCCCCTCTCAGGGAGTGAGTGGGTAGATTTGCGCCCCTTTTGAGAGGAGGGGAATCATTTCTTTCCAGTTGTGGGCGTACTCTCTGTCTCTCCAGAGAGCACGCTTACGACCGGTGGCGGGATTCAAATAATTTAACAACCAGTACCGGTGGTGGGATTCAAATAATTTAATAACTGGTTGTTTACAAGCACAATTCTAACAACCGGTTCTGCCGAAGTTGTGTGAACCTGCTGAATCCCACCACTGCTCACAGGCTGGCTGACGGAGCCACAACACGGATTCAGGGGATTCCTTCCCCCCTCATCCCGCCAGGCTCAGCTGTTGGATAATGATTAAATGAAATGGTTAAATGATTCCTCCAGGAGGTTTTATATGAAACAGAATGTTCCTAGAAACTCATCATGCATGTATCTATATATCAGACAACACTAGTGTCAATGTATTTATCCCTTTGCACAGGGCAATATTACATGCAAGTCACTTTATTACTAATGGAAGTAACTGTATTTTGTGAACTGCAAGTTGGCTATGTTTCCTTCTGGAAAAAAAGAAATGCCTCCCCTGTATGTACTAGTTACCTCTAATGCCCCTTGAAATGAAGCCTCCTTCTGCAAACTGGAGTTAAGCTCAAGTGGATATACTCCTGGCAATTTGAGCAAAGAAAACCAACTTAAGCCTTACACCCCAACAATTCATCTTGTGCACACAACAGCCCCCTCCAACCTTCTGTGTGTGTCCTTGCAGCGTCTGGTCAGAACAGGCAGTCACAATGTTCTTTTGGACTCGCACCAAACCCACAGGCTGAGAACTCAGTTCAATGCAGTACTTGGGCCTCTTGGAGTCCCTGGACAGAAGACAAAAGTATGGTAGATCAGCACTGACACTTCCGCAATAGCCCTCATTGACGTTCTGACCTGCGTCCCACTAAAACAGTCATTCTGGGGGAAAGCTGATCAAAGACACCTTGTTGCCTCAGCTGGAAAATCCAAAATGGCTTCCAATCCCAATGAACACAGTCAAGAGGCGTAGCAAGGGGGGAAAGCGCCCGGTGCACTGGTGTGTCCTCTGCCCCCACCACATCCCCAAAGGGGCAGGGCCCCAGTGCATTGCGTACCCCCCCCCCCTTGGAGCCACACCTCTGAACACAGTGCACAATCAACCAGGTTGCACTCTTGATAAGCATCCTGTGATACAGCAGGAGTAGTGTAATAGTTAGACTTGTCAGACTAGGATCAGGGAGACCCCTGTTCGAATCCCCTCTGCTATGAAAGCACACTCACATTCTCAGCCCAACCTATCTCTCAAGAGGGTTGATGTGATGATAAAATGGAGAAGGAATGGCCTCAATTGGTGGGGGGGAGGAGTATAAATAAATATTTCCTTTGACATGAACAGAAACGGTGCAACAGAGCTCTCACAAAGCAGACTTTCCTGGTGGATTGCAGCCTGCGTGTTGGTTTGGTCTGTCTAATATTTAAAAGCAACTGCCTAAATTGCCTTCATAAGGCTGTCCAGACTCTTCTCTTGCATTTAAAAGGTCTTCGGGCCTTTGCTGTTCTTGGGAGGCTACTAGACACAGGCCACTGTTCCTACACAGAAAGTACTGCCACCTTTTTCAAAAAGTGCACCATGGAGATAGGTTGTCAAGTGCGAATGGTGCACTTTTCTGTAGTGTTGCTACATCCTCTGAGTTGCCTTTTTGTTAGGCTCCACCATTCATGCCTGTGATCAGCAGAGTCTTGCAAGCCCAGCCTTGGGCCTGTGTGAAGAATAACAGGAAGCAAATTGGAGGAGTGGGACACCCAGCCTATCTGAATTATAGCTAACTGTTAGCCAGCTTGCAAGAGGCGGGATAAATCCACGGAAATGGAATCCAGAGAAAAACCCACCCACCCATGCATTACCAGTTCTTAGGCTGTTGTTTAGGCTATTTGAAGTCAACCAAATTGCCTTTAGAAATAGAAGAGCTGGATTTATATCCCCCCTTTCTCTCCTGTAGGAGACTCAAAGGGGCTTACAAACTCCTTTCCCTTCCCCCCTCACAACAAACACCCTGTGAGGTGGGTGGGGCTGAGAGAGCTCAGAAGAACTGTGACTAGCCCAAGGCCACCCAGCAGGCGTGTGTGGGAGTGCACAGGCTAATCTGAATTCCCCAGATAAGTCTCCACAGCTGAGGCGGCAGAGCGGGGAATCAAACCCAGTTCCTCCAGATTAGAGTACACCTGCTCTTAACCACTATGCCACTGCTATTATATTTAGGCACCCTGCTGGGTTGTCTTGCTTCATTCCTTCCAAAGAACCTTCAGCAACATCTGCCTTTAATAAATGAAGTAATAAACTATTGTGCCTGTGCCTAACTCCTAGGGAGGTCAGCAAGACCTCCCCCAAAACATCTCTGCCTTGCCACAGCTTTCCCTTCCCTTCTTTCTTTGAAGGACTTCCTGGACCCCAGGAGCACCTCCACCACACCCCCAACCAACTGCAAGGCTTGCCTTTGACTTCATCAACCACCCCAAACCACCACAAAAAGCCTGAGAAAATGAAATGTTTTCTCATTATCTTGTTCCTGTATCAGAGCTACAATCATTTCCCTCTACTTGTTTGCGCCAAGTAATTGGTTCTCATCTCTCTTGCTGCCCTGGCATCTCTTCATGTGGCTACTCCTACTTGAACCTCCCTTTCTATTTTATTCCTGAGAACTCTTACTCAGCACCCCACCCGTGGCTCTCGCCAAGCCTCCGCTCCTGCACAAATCAGGTAGCCTGGAGTTCCAGGTCTTAGATCAGTTGGATCGTCAGTCCCTTGGAATCCAGATGTCACCCCAGACACTTTCCCCAGGCGGAAACAGGCAGGTAGCACCCCTAAGCAGAGTTACATCCGTCTAAATTGAATAGAGTCAATTTGTTTAGAAGGATGTGAACTGTGTTCAGAGCTGCATTGATAACCATCAATGTTCTCCTATTATTATTATTATTATTATTATTATTATTATTATTATTATTATTATTATTATTATTATTATTATTATTAATATTTATAAACCGCCTTCCCCCATAGGGCTCAGATATGATCTCCTTCTCTTTTCCACCCCCTCATCAAACTCTTATCTTGCATTTACATGTTGCCGAGTGTAGGAGTGCTCTGTGGTACAGGATGCCTGATATTATGACAGCACATATGCACGTTGTTATCTTGCTCAACAAAACCGGCCCAGTTTTTCTACTCTGCTCAGACCTCGGGTTTTTGTTTTGACTAAAGAACGCTTTGGATCCTCATCTCTTCATCACAGATCCCTAAAACACAAAGTGCATCCAGATCTAGATTTCCTGCTGGGCGTTCAGGCCTAAGTCTGCAACACCTGCCGAAGGAAAGAGGAAGGGACAGTCAAACTCGCAGGCCTCCAGATGTTATGGACTACAGTTCCCATCATCCCCTGCCAGCATCATGCTGGCGGGGGAAGGTGAGAACTGTAGTCCACAACATCTGGAGGTCCGCGAGTTTGACACCTATGCTTCTTGATTGTTTGTGTGAACTCAAGGGCCCAGTTTTGGAGAAGGGCTCGTTCACAGAGCACATGCACCTAATATGCACGCATACAGGGTCAGACAGCCCAATAACAGGGATCTTTATGCAGTTGGAAGTCACAGCTAAGTGAGGCCAAACAGTGGAACTGGAAAAACACTTTGCACTGAGAGGTGTCCTTTTTATTGGTAACATTCCCAGGGTTTTGCTTTGTCATCAGAAATTGGTTCTAGAATCAAGCTGAATTAATTACAGAAGGAGCTTGGACTAAAAGAGGGGAGTTTGCTCGCAAAATGCCACCTCAGGAAGAACCACGGGGTGGGGGGGAGAACAGTGGAAAGTATGAGGGGAAACTTGAGCCAGATGCAGAACATACAAGCCGCCACATTTTAGTTCTGTGGTGTGCCCCTCCCACATCTCCTCCGCCCATCAGCTTCCCTTTGGCTGGGCATGACCATCAGCCACCCACCTGCGGAAGATGTAAACGCATCCATTACGGCAAGCCACGGTCAGGCGGTATTCCACGTCAAACTGGCCCATGATATCCAAGAAAGCCGGCACACTTGGCAGCATCATCTGCCATGGAAAATAAAAGCGGCCCATGGTAAGGCTGGGCACGCCACCACAGTGCCAGGGCTGGGGATGGTCTGGGGCTCATCAGACTGTCTGAGGCTTCACATGTAAGGAACGGGAACCTCCTGCATCCTCTCAGGGCACAAAGAAAGGATTGTGCTCACCTTCCCCCACTCCCCACCACCTCAGGTGTTAGAAATTTCACAGACACCACCCAAAGGCTTCAAGGCACTTTTACAGCCATAAGGGAGCAGAAAATGTATTCATTTTCTAGATGCTGGATTGGTTTTCTAATAGCTAGTTCAGTGACTGAACAGCGCAACTGTGAAGGATGCTAGAATGGGTGACTAATGTTAGTCCTGAACAATGACTGAAATTTCTCTCTCTCACTGGATCAAGCTGGGAAGGATTGGCAGAGAAACATGCAAGCTTCTGAATTGCAAAGAATTCTTCTCCAAGCCTTACCCTTGTCAGGATGGTGAAGGCCTCAGGGTCCAAAACCAGGATTTCATTGCTCTCTGTCCCAATCACCAAGCAACTGATGGCATCCTCATCAGCCATGTTTTTCTTCAGAGTAGACATGCAAGTGATCACTGTCTGAAAGAGGCAAAGGGATATCCGGAGTACCAAAATGAATGAGGACACATATTGATAAACTAGCATAAAGTTTGCAGTACGTTCCCCTCTAACCAGCTGGAAAGGACTTTTTTTGTCATTTATAAGATACTAAATAAGAATAAGTTCAGTCAAGACTGCAGTGTTTTAAGCAGGTAGATATTTTTAACCACCCTCACTGAACAATAAAAACAAACAAACGCACACAACCCAACTGCCAAATTCAGTAGAGAAAATTCAGCCGCAGCCCTAAAACAGTGCCACTCAAATTCCATTTGAAAAAGAACAGTTTTACGGGCTCTTAAAGATGACCTCTCTGGAAAGTTGTTGGAGCCATGATGATGGAGGAGGAGGAGGAGTAGTTTGGATTTATTTCCCCCCTTTCTCTCCTGTAGGAGACTCAAAGGGGCTTACAATCTCCTTGCCTTTCCCCCCTCACAACAAACACCCTGTGAGGTAGGTGGGGCTGAGAGAGCTCCGAAAAGCTGTGACTAGCCCAAGGTCACCAAGCTGGCGTGTGTGGGAGTGTACAGGCTAATCTGAATTCCCCAGATAAGCCTCCACAACATAAGCGGCAGAGCTGGGAATCAAACCCGGTTCCTCCAGATCAGAATGCACCTGCTCTTAGCCACTACACCGCCAAGCCTTCCCTGAAAGAAACCCAATCTGGCAGACAGAAGGGGCCAGAAGAGATCTGTGGGTTGATGTGGGTTCCAGAAGGCTTTAGTCCCTTTCCAGGGGATGTTTAGGTGATGCCAGTGGAGCATTTTGGTCATGCTGCAAGTGCCTCAGAAAAGCTATTGCACTCCTTTTGGTTCCAAAGATGGTTTCTGGGCTCCCTTCACCTGACAGCATTTCAGAGAAACACCTGAAATTGAAACTTCTGGGAATCCCCACCAGACCAAGGAGTCCCTGGTTGTTGTGGGTTTTCCGGGCTGCGTGGCTGTGGTCTGGTAGATCTTGTTCCTAACATTTCGCCTGCATCTGTGGCTGGCATAACAGAGAGAAGTGTGTTACACACTGTGTCCAGTGTGTCCAGTCCATACCTGGCGCTTGATTGGCTGCATCTTGTACTGGTTTACAAAGGAGTCCATCTCAGGGGGGTCGAGAGCCAGAAAGCTGCCGAAACAGAGGGGAAAGAGGTGAGGCTGGACAGAGCAGGATCCCTGCTTCCAGAGACAACCACCCTCTCCAAAGGAAAGGGTGGAAAGCAAGCCCATTGCCCATTGTCTAAAGCAGGGGATTTAGGGTTCTGAGTCACAGAACTCACCTTAAGGACCGCACAGACAAGGGAATATCAGCTTTTTCTCTGCCAGAGAAAACATAATATATTAGGTAAGTCGGAAAAGAAACACAGAGGTGGGCCTGATGTCTCCCTCTCATTAAGTGTCACCATATTCTACCAGCAGTTATAGACTTGTTTCATTTGGAATTCCCTCGGTGACCCCCTCCTTCCTATCTTATGTTTTACTTGTTGTTTTTATTTGTTTTTTTAACCTGTGTTCTTATTATGTATGTTTTTAATTTGTTGGCAATCTTGGTGGCCAAGAAGAGGGAAGAATGGCAGGATATAAGTTTTGTAAATATATAATAAAATGCTTTTGCTTAAGCCATGGACTTATTGGCAGGCCTCAAGCAAACCAGTTCTCTCTTAGTTCCAGATTGTTCTACAGGAACTTTCAAGGTCCTGCCTCTTGGGAGGCATCCTTGAAGCTTACAGCCCTGAAGCTTACTGGCATGCCTGAAGCTTTTAGCCTAAGCTACATTGAAGGATTGTTGTGAAGATAAAATGTAGGAAGGAAGACTTAAGAAATTGGAGCGAAGCAGTATATATAAATATATATTATCAAAAATGAATTCAAACTATCTCTTACCTACATAAAATACCAAGATAAATCAGGAATGATAAACAAAATATCCCAATACGCACATAACATCAAGACAGAACAGTAACGTATGATCAAACAATATAACAATGTCTTCTTCTGTGATCATCAAATATAGCCAATATACCATAATAAAACATTATTAAGATATAAGAAATATGCATTGAGTAAAGAGCCAGGGGTGTTCTGCATAGCAATATGCAAACCTCATCCTGGAAGCAACGTCAAAATAACAAACTGTCTGCAAAGGAAAAAAAGTTCTTGTCACAACACCCAGCCACGGCTCCAACAACACGCAGTGGCATTCTTTTCTTGCCAGATAACAAGTGTGATAACAAGGGGAGATCCAAATCTACTAGGCAACCTGAGCTCCTTGGATGAAAGGTGAGATAGCGCTTCAAAAGATGGATAGAGCTCTATGCCAATTTTGAAGAGACAGAATGCAGATTGCCTTTGAGCATGTACGGACCATTTGTATTTCACCAAGGAGCAAACAGAGCAATTAGTGCTTCTGGGATTAAGGCCAGTCTTGACTACTAGACTTGCAGATATTGGCCACCCATTAGTCCCTCCATTTCTCACAGGCCCGTTATGAATGGAGCATTTTCCTTGAGGCTCCCTCTCTGCTGTGTGGTCACAGTGGGGTCTCCTTGCATTTCTCTGTTTACACATGAGGAAGTGCCCCACTCCCCGCTGCGTGGCTTGCCAGCCCCCACTTCCACCTCGTTCCTGGTCAGCCACAAGATTGCCAGCTTTTTAAAAAAATCCCTTAAATTTTTTATGTTATTCTTCATATCACTATTGTTATTGAAGGCTTGTTATTATTAATTTTTGTTTTTATTAAAGAGCCAGCTGCTGATCCCCCAGAAATGCCTGCGAGAGGTGGGGGGAGACCGGAAGGAGTGGAAATCTTGAAGCCAAGGAAAACATCCGTTTTGCCCGTTCTCAGGAACCACAGGGCTTCTGGAATCTGCCGCGTTGTAAGTCTGAGCACATCTGCAATCAAAACTCTGCCTCGAGGGAGACATACCCTCGTTGCAGGGCAGAGCACCAGTGTATAATAGGCCAGAGTCTGAAAGTGTACCTTTCCCACCCTTTCTATCCCATGCCTAAGATCATACTCTCACACTGGACATTACTCCTGTTCCGGTTTTAGGATCTCTTTGAACACTAGTAGGCATACTCCTGAAAATGCCATCTATGTTTATACATTATTTATTAATCTATTGTTTTAATAATGTTATAGGTGTTTTGTAATTTTAATGGTGATTTTTAAAAAATTTATGGTGTCTAATTGTTGTAACCCACCCTGAGTCTTTCTGGATAGGGAGGGATAAAAGTGTGAAAGAAAGAAAGAAAGAAAGAAAGAAAGAAAGAAAGAAAGAAAGAAAGAAAGAAAGAAAGAAAGAAAGAAAGAAAGAAAGAAAGAAAGAAAGAAAGAAAGAAAGAAAGAAAGAAAGAAAGAAAGAAAGAAAGAAAGAAAGAAAGAAAGAAAGAAAGAAAGAGTGTTAACCCTTTCACCACCTGGCCTGCAAGTATGAGAAGGGTGGATCAATTGTAACGTGTTCCAAATTTAACAAGCAAACAGGCTTGGGGGAGAAGAAAGCATTCAAAGTCCAAATATGGAAGCAGAGGGCAGTAGTCATTTCAGATTAACTCATAGGGATGATCCTGTATTAGTGGCATTAGTCTGGGTTTTCAGCCTTCACCCCACCTGACTGCTTCCTGAAAGACAGGCTCATGGGCCTCTTATACCGCAATCCTAAGCAGATTTACATCTTACATGGCCATTGAATCCAATGGGCTTAGAAGGAGGCAACTCTGCTTAGGACAACACTGCTAATCACTTCCATGCAAGGTTGATTCCCTGCCTGCTCTCCTTGCTATTGGGAAAACACTTACAACGGCAGTGGTGCTTCTGCACAAAGATTTAATACACCATCCTCGCCATTACCGCTTATTGCCATGGGCAGGCTTTTTGCTATTCCCTCTTAATTTATCATTAATTACAATATATCAACAGTAATTTCTTTCTTTAAACATTTCTACCCCACTGTATCTCCTTGAAATCTAGATGGCGTTTTTTTTTTAAATGACTAAAAGTGGGCTGGTGGGGGCAGGGAGGGAATAGCAGGCAGGATATATTGCCAGACGGGGTTAGGGAAGTGCAGAAAACCATATTATCCTTTCCACACTTGTCCAACCCACTTTGGGTTTGAACTTCTAGGAAAGGTAATACTAAAGTAGGTTGGAGAGCAGATGCAGGGAAAACTGGAAGGTTGGCAGAAGTATGACAGTGTTGTGCCAAAGCGAAAAGTTAAAACTATTTAAAAGGAATGAAAAGGATAGAAAAGGAAAAACAAACAAACAAATAAATAAGCAAGCAAGCAAGCAAGCTGCTATGGGGGTGGGGGGGGGAGGTGAAAGACAACTAGCAAGAGCTTCATGTGTAAGGAACCTTCATCAACATTTATCTGCATCTCTCATTGGCGTCTTTAGTTCCTGAAGATCTTATTATACAACTCCCTGGCTTCAGAAAGGACACTGGGATTCTGAGCTTCTCACCGGATCATCTCCAGCATCTCTTTCAGTGTCAGGGGGTCAATCTTGTCCTACAAAGAGAGAAGAAGAATACTCAGCTGCTGCCTACAGCAGGACCAGCACGTGCCAAAGAGAGCTTTGAAACCCCTGGGGTGTGTGGAATGGGAGGGTGGACCACCGGGAGTATCTGATTCAGCAATCTCCACAAGCTGCTAAAGGTCAAACACAGCATGTGAGCAAACCTACAGAGCAAAACTCAAGACTTTTACCATTGGGTCATAGCCCCATGACCAAGTGAGGGCTTCTTGCAGCCCAGGGTGGTGCAGAGAAGATATAGCTCTCTGCTCCCCAGGGCCAAATATAACACAGCACATGACATTCAAAAGCCTCATTAGAAAGTGGTTGGGGGAGAGCCTGTGCCTGAAGACCATGCTCCAAAGAACCCCCAGTCACTGGGCAACCTCCGTGTCAGAGCTCACCCGCCCTTCTCTCACCTCCTTAACCTGCTCCCAGACATCCTTCTCCAAGGGGTTGATTTCCATGGTGGGCAGTGTAAACTTGAAATAGGGACGAAGATTCTTGTACACATAGATGAAGGGCCCAGAGGCCACGGCCACAGCAGGCGTGCGCGGCTCATGTTGCTCCATCAGGAAGGCAGCTACACTAGCAGGCAGGTCCGGCAGGGCATTCTTGCTCAGCAGATCCGTGCCCTGGTACACCTTCAGCTTCATGTCATGCCAGGCAGTGCCTAGGTCACCCACCACAAGCTGTTGAAGGGGAAAAAAACCTATGCATCAATATGAAGATGATACCCTGCTTTTTCTGACAATGGAGGGCCAGCTGGCCACCACCCCAGATGTTTTGGCCTGGTGTTTGGAGGCCGTGGAGGATGACCATATAAATCCCACTATCACCCAATCTTATAGGTGTAGGAGAGGTCAACATTTTTCACATAGGTCTATACCACGGGTCTGCAACCTGCGGCTCTCCAGATGTTCATGAACTACAATTGGCCATGCTGGCAGGGGCTGATGGGAATTGCAGTTCATGAACAGCAGGTTGCTGACTCCTGATCTATCTATACTGACTCAGTTGTACACCCAGAAGAATATTTCAGTCTTTCATGCTCTAATATCTGGGGAGGAAGGAATTCAGAAGAGATTGCCTTCCATGGGCAATATGGGGAGATGCCACCTTTTTATTACTGGGGGCAATCACAGCAGCAGGAGGGTGGGATTTCTGTCCAGAAGGCAGTTCAGATAAATGGGCCAATTCCCTCTCTTCCCATACCACATCCCTAATTCAAGCTGGGCCTGGCTATGTAGGTTTTCTGGGCTTTGTGGCCGTGGTCTGGTAGTTTTTGCTCCTAACTGCCCCCTCTGAGGCTGCTTTTTAAGGATAGAATAGACCAAGGGACCTGATCATGGTTCTCCCACATAAAGCTCTGTTGAGTCTCAAGAAGGTGGTCAATCTAGAAACAATCACATAAAACAAAGAGAACAAGGGACATGCACTCAAAATCTACACGGGAAAATTGTATGCATGTATTAATAAGTGCATGGTATGAACAAACCTGGCCAGTAAAACCAATTAGAGAAGTGAAGGTGGGTCATAAAATACCAGCTTGGCCAGAGGTTTGGGGGTGCAATGGAAAGGAAACATAAGGGTAACCCAGATGAGAAAGGTTTGTGGGTCCATTCAGCCCTCTTACCTTGTTGTCTCCATCACCATGCAGGTCAGCCAAAGCTGGAAAAGAAAACTCTGTGTCAGCTCATTCAGTAAGAGACCCAAAAAAGCCAATAAGTCTCTCCTCATTTCTATGAGCCAATTACTTTAATGCATTGGCTAGCAAGCCAGCTCTGACTCCCAAAAAACGTGATGCTGTCACTTAGGAATTTGAAATCGTATTCTGAGCTCAAATCAGGAGATAGATTTTGGGGAGAGAACACGCCTAGGGTTTGTAACTCCAGAGTTGTCCTTCTAGGGAACACAGTCCCGTGCTGGAAACATTCACTTTTGCAATCTCCTGGCCAGCAAAGGTGAGGAGAGGCATTCTAAGGAATGTGGCATTAGGACCAGGAAAGCTGCTACATTCCAGCTTGAAGGGCCTGAATGGGGAAGGGTGGCCTATAAATAAAATAATAAACAAATAAACAAGCACATAAATAAAGGCAGTCAAGACAACAGGTCTTCCTCCTCAGATGGGATTAGAGACCTTGGGAAACCATTCCATTAGCTGCCATCATCTGCTGGTTCGGGCCACCCACCTTGCCAAGAGTAAGCACATAAACCTGTTATCAGTGGTTGGCCTAAGCCAGGGGTCTGCAACCTGCGGCTCTCCAGATGTTCATGGACTACAATTCCCATCAGCCCCTGCCAGCATGGGGCTGATGGGAATTGTAGTCCATGAACATCTGGAGAGCCACAGGTTGCAGACCCCTGGCCTAAGCTAAGCTTTGTGAAATGCATGGCAACAGCAAAGAGGAGGGAACCCCTGAACATGTGCAGAGAGCGCGTTTCCCTCACATCTAATCCCTATACATCTGAGATTGAAGGGCAAGTTAATAACTGCTCTTCACCATCCCAGTTCTAAAAAAGGCCAGGATCTATATATTTCACCATTTAATCCCAGGTAAATGTTCATGAGGATCACATTGGAGCTGCACTAAATCAGACATTGGTAACTAACGGCATCGATGAACATGGTGCTTTTAAGCAAGAGTAAAATTCCTGCCCCAAAGGAGTTTACAGGGGCTGGAAAAGATTTAGGCAGCAATCATGCATCCATCAGCTGTTAATTTTATCTGTCTATTCACATTTGTACCTTGCCTTTTCCCAGAACGTAAGGGCAATTTAAATTACCACAATTTATTCTCTGTAAACTGAGTCTGTCTGATGGCCCACTGTAACCAACAGATCTTTATAGAAGGAGGCTTCAAGTCCAGGTTTCCTCATCCCAGTCTAGAGTTCCATCCACAATGCCAGCTGCTTTCTAGTTGTGTTCTGGGAAACCCCGGAAGATAACCAGAGCTTTCTCAAAGAAAAGATGGTGACAATTTTCCTGAAAGAATGGCAATTTTTAATCACAGCTGACATTTCCCACCAAGATAAAGCAAGAGTAGTTTTCACCAGGTCTTAGGATGCACTTTAATTTCATGCACTGTGATGGCAAAGCTCATTTGAAACTGAGAACATCCTTAATATGTCCCGGGATTCTCTTTGAATCCATAAAGGCAGAAAATACAAAATCCCTTGAAGGCCCTCAAAATAGTGTTTCATCAATGGGATGTAGAAATGTAAACAAAGGTGCAGGAGATGTCCAGCTCTCTAAGCCAAATGCCACCAAATTTGCACTGTTCATACTTTGTTTATACTTTGTTTATACTTGTTTATACTTTGTTTATACCGTTTATACTTTGACAGAAAAGAAAGCACATCTTTGCCTCTTGCAAACCTGGTTATGAGCCCAAAGAGAACCGATATCTTTTCAAAATACCACAGGCATCCTGGCTACAACCACCAGAAATTCTGACCTCCCCTCTTCCCCCTCAACATAGGAGACACCACTTGTTAGGAAAGAGACTGAATAGAGGTTCGGACTTACTGACACAGGAGGAAAATGTGTACAGGTTGGCCACTGGGTCGTAGTGGGCATCCAGCCATTTGGAACTGGCTTGAGTACTGGAAGATGTGGTAGTGGGGTGGGGTGGGGATAAGGTTTGAGGGAAAAGTACACAAAAGAGTATCTTTAAGACCAAACAAGAACCTTCAGTCTAGAAGCAAATCCCCACAGGTCTTAAATCCCACCTCCCACATCACAACCAAACAGTCCTTCTCTGCTCTGCTAGAGAAGTAAATACAACATAAGAACATAAGAACTAGCCTGCTGGATCAGACCCGAGTTCATCTAGTCCAGCATTCTGCTACTCACAGTGGCCCACCAGGTGCCTTTGGGAGCTCACATGCAGGATGTGAAAGCAATGGCCTTCTGCTGCTGCTGCTCCTGAGCACCTGGTCTGCTAAGGCATTTGCAATCTCAGATCAAGGAGGATCAAGATTGGTAGCCATAGATTGACTTCTCCTCCATAAATCTGTCCAAGCCCTTTTTAAAGCTATCCAGGTTAGTGTCATCACCACCTCCGGTGGCAGCATATTCCAAACACCAATCACACATTGCGTGAAGAACTGTTTCCTTTTATTAGTCCTAATTCTTCCCCCCAGCATTTTCAATGAACGCCCCCTGGTTCTAGTATTGTGATAAAGAGAGAAAAATTTCTCTCTGTCAACATTTTCTACCCCATGCATAATTTTATAGACTTCAATCATATCCCCCCCAGACATCTCCTCTCCAAACTAAAGAGTCCCAAACACTGCAGCCTCTCCTCATAAGGAAGGTGCTCCAATCCTTCAATCATCCTCATTGCCCTTCTCTGCACTTTTTGCTTTGCTAGAGAAGTAAATGCAAGATCCTGACTCCTAGGATTTGATCATTGAAATGACACCATGCTTTCCAAGAACCCAGGCATCCTAATTCCAAGTGACCACACAGTATCCATTTTCATCCTCTTCCCTTTTTAAGGGAAGGAGTTCTAAAATGAAGTTGCTCTCCTCTCACTTTGGCAGTCTTACAAGTGAACCCAGTGGTCTTGGGCTCTATTGCCTTCTGTCATCTTGCTGTTGTACTTGGGGAAGATGCAACACGAAAAGAGGAGATGCAGGTTTCATAGGAACATAAGGTAGACACATTCCACCCACCTACTGTGTGTTTGGAATGGCATGGTTATCTTTTTTTTCCAAAAAACCTACAGTGATAGGCACTATATAACAATTAAAAACATTTGTTTTTTGTCTACAGGCTCACAATGCAAAGGTGAAAAATAAGATATTATGAAGGAAAAATAGATCAACAGGAGGCAAATCTTTCTGCAATGCTTTACATCTTTCCTGCAGAGAATACAGGCATAGATATGCCAGACTGGCACATTAGTAAAGTATTAATTTACTCCTGAGATGTAAAAGAGTTAAGAGTGTTGCTACTATGCAGATGAGTAACTTTATTACTCAGTAGCAGCAAAATAAAACAAAAGTTTCAAAGGTTTTGGGGTGCCTCTGGAACTGTTTTGTTTTACCCATGCTACTACTATGCTAGGGTGGCCAATTTGCAGGCTCTGTGCCATTCATAACGTTACTTTAGGCAGGGTTGCCAAGTACCTGGGAGGGGGGGGACTATTCTAACCTTTATTAAAAGGTTAATAGGATGTTTAACAACTTATGCTATTGACCTTCATAACATTAAAAAAATTCTGCCCTTTCTACACATTAAGCCTCTATTAAAATGCAGAACTCCCCCCCCCCCCGCCCAGTCTGCAGGCAACTTTAAACAGATAACACTCCCAAATATCAAACCCACCAAAGGGGAAAGCAGCATTTGTCCAATTTCTGTCTTGCACAATAAAAGAAGAGTTTGGATTTATATCCCTGCTTTTTCTCCTGTAAGGAGACTCAAAGGGGCTTACAATCTCCTTTCCCTTCTTCCCCCCACGCCACGACAAACACCCTGTGCGGTGGGTGGGGCTGAGAGAGCTCCGAAGAACTGTGACTCGCCCAAGGTCACCCAGCTGGCATGTGTTGAAGTGCACAAGCTAATCTGGTTCACCAGATAAACCTCCACAGCTCAAGCGGCAGAGTGGGGAATCAAACCCGGTTCCCCAGATTAGAGTGCCCCTGCTCTTAACCACTAAACCAAGCTGGTGTAAGCCTTGCAGGAGTAGGGGTGGGGATAAGGGGAGTACCGGTAGCAAAAAAAGAATCGACCTGCCGAGCTGAATCCCTTCAAAGGACTCGGGAGTTTTAGCTCCAAACCTCCTGTTCTAATCCCAAACCCTCTTTCCTTGAGAATCCCGACTCTAGATCGGAAAAAAACAAAAACCAGGAGACCAGAGTTCCAAGAGCAACGGGGAGGGAAACTTTTTATTTCCCCCAAATGCTACTGGGCATGACAGCCACCCAGTCCTTTACCTTTCGTTGGTGCTGCTCGAAGAGGAGGCGGTCGCCATGTCAAAGCCGCGGAGCTAAGCCGAAAACCCGTTGCTATGGCAACCCCGCGACCGCTAATGGGTGCGTGTAAAAAACGAGTCCCCCTAGATGATGGCGTGTTACACTCTCAAACGTCCCTTTTGCGATAGGAGCTAGCATTCACAAACCCGACCTCACCGTATTTCCTTTTCCTTCCGTAGATAACAAATTGGATTTGTAAGCCTGACATGGAAGCTTAATGTTCAGCTGTCTTTGCTGATGGTGTGCACAAAATCCTTCTACATTTGTAATTCCTTAAACCAAAACTACTTTATACAGTATCCTGTGGTAATGAGTTCCAGAGGTTTATTAATGAAAGAGTATTAATATAATTTGGTTTCCATCACAAACCTCCTGACTTTCCACCTCCCGGGGTGTTTGAAGGATGAAAGTTTGAAAGACAATAAACTATTCTTCTCAAGTCCTGTCCCTTTTCCCCAAACCCAGCCTGTATTTTATCATTTTGGCCAGTTGACAGAAAGCTGGAAACCAAAAATAGCTATTTTTGCTGACAGGGGTGCTGCTATTACACATTCTAGAAAAATTTCACGTGGGGGCAGAGGCTGCTTTTCTACAGGAGATCTTTGGTAATAACTGGCACCATCCATTTTGCTGTTGTCATGTTCTTAAAGTGCAAATGTGTTTGTTGTAATACATGCAAAATAGTCAGCTTGCTTAAAGTACACACAAATCTTCTTCCCCTCATTTAAATGACTGCTTTGCATCTTGCCATGACTCATGCTGCATAGCACCTGCTGGTCCTCTACCACCAGGGTGGCAAGGATAACAGCCACCAGGGACTAAGACAATGCACATAAAACACTGTAAAGCCCCCACTGGGTCAGGTGCTTCTGAGCTAGGATTGCTAACTCTTGTTTAGGAAGTACCTGGACATTTGGGGGTGATGCCTGCAGGGGATGGGGTTTGGAGAAGGAGGGATCTCAACAGGGAATAATGCCAACAATAATAATAGTTTGGATTTATATCCCCCCTTTTTATCCTGTAAAGAGACTCAAAGGGGCTTACAAACTCTTTTCCCTTCTCCCCCCCCCCCCCAAACACCCTGTGAGGTGGGTGGGGCTGAGAGAGCTCTGAAGAACTATGACTATGCCAAGATCACCCAGCTGGCATGTGTTGAAGTGCACAAGCTAATCTGGTGCACCAGATAAACCTCCACAATTCAAGTGGCTGAGCAGGGAATCAAACCCAGTTCTCCAGATTAGAGTGCACCTGCTCTTAACCACTACAGTGGTTTTAACACCATCTAAAGCAAACATTTTATCCAGGGGAACACATCCATATAGTCTGGAGATCAGATGTAATTCCAGACCCCAGCTGAAGGTTGGCAAATATAGTTGTCACCTCCTTCTGGGTCAAAATACTCCAGGAGGTAGCCAACAAATATATTCCACTTCGATCCAGTCCTCTACTCTACCAACCAATCTATAAATGGCAAAAAGGTATGGCAGCCGCCCTCCAAGCCACGTTTGCCACCTAATTCATGCCTCTAGGAATGCAAGCTCTAGTCTGGGAAATTCCCAGAGATCTGAGGGCGAAAACAGGAGAGCAAAGCAAAGGGAAGGAAGAGAGGTCAATGGGGATGTGATATCACTCTGGCACTTCCATTTCTCTAAGAGTGTATCATATATTATTATTTTTTACAAGTAAAAATATTTTTAAAACAAATCGTGTTACTCTTAAAGATGCCACTGGACTCCGGTTTAATTTGTAACGGACTGCGCTGGAAACAGTCTGCTAACCGAACGTTCCCGCCAAATTAGAAGAGAAAGTTCAGGAACTCATTTTCACAGGTTTGGGGTCACAGCTAGGGCGCCCTTGGGCATGTACAGAGTGTTGAGGAGCACTTGTTCTGAGGACGGAAGTGTCTTTCGAGGGCATGGAGATTGTCACCACTTTCCCCCTCCTTCTTGACGAAGAAAACAAAACCGAAGCCACCAAAAGGAATTAAGTCATGTCTATGGCTAGTCTAGTCCAACTCTATGGTTGAGGGCTATAGAGATCAAACCTGCTGGAAGCGGGGATTGCGTGAGGGACGGTCAGGGGAAGAGAGAAGGCGTGGCTAAGGACGGAAGCTGTGGCGGCGGGGAAAACATGGCTCTGAACGGGGCAGGTAAGTGCGGGAGGCGGCGTAACCATGGCAACCGCGGCTGTTGGGCCTGGTGAGAGGCGAGGCCTGGGCTTTGGCTCCTTCCCGCGGGCGAGCGGAGAAGAGAAGGATGAAGGGGACGGGGCATTTGCTTCTCTCCATGAGCGCCACCCACCCTTTCTCCATGTACCGACACAGGCAACGATGACTCGGACTGGCAGCCTCCATCCGAGGCGGAGCTGAAGGTGATCCAGGCCCGGCGAGAGAGACAGGACAAGATCAGCAAGCTTATGAGCGAGTACCTGCTCAAGGGCTACCGCATGCTGGGAGAATGCTGTGAGGACTGCGGGGTAAGGCAACTAGAGTGCCCCTGGGCATGTGCAGAGTGGTGTGCAACATTGTGTGCTCCGTGTCCATGTTTCTCCCAGGCGACCAGACTAGATTACGCAGATGGCAGATCCATTCAGGTGATCTAATCTAATTTGTGCAGCTACAGCATCTCTGACAAATGGCTCTCCAGCTTCTCCTTAAAGAATTCCAGTGAAGGAGAGTTGATGTTTTACATTGTTGGGACAGGTTGCAGCCAGGGGCCTCCTTTCTCCCATGTAGGGGTCAGAGTAGGAGTAGGAATAGGTTGGGCCCAGAGGTGTGACTGGACTAATGTCACTGATTCCACAGTCTGGGGACCGAATCCCATTTCCCTTGTCATCCTAACCACTAAACTATGCAGTATGTGCCTAATGCCTCCTGTACAGATAGTTCCATTCTGAAACTTAAAAGTTTCCCACCGATCTCAGGAGATCCTCTTATTCCCAGCACCAGTGCCTGCTGCCTCATTGAAGAGCATTCTTTGGCTTCAAAGGCACTGATACCTGGAAGTTAAGATCACCTTGTGAGGTCTGTGGAAACCTTGTGATGTGTATCACAGAGGCTGCGGGAACTGGAGGCTATGGGAAATCATTGGAATGTGGCTCAGTGGGAGAGCATCTGTCGGTATGCAGGAGATCCTAGATTCAACCCTGAGCATCTCCAGTTAAGGCGAGTGATGGGAAAGACCTTTTTAAAAAGATGATTTCTGCCTAAGGCTATAGCAAAGTCCTGTATCTAAGACCCTTGAGAGCTGCTGCCAGAATAGACAGTACTGAACTTGATGAATCAAAAGTCTTACCGTAATTCAGTATAAAGCAGCTTCACATATTCAACATGAGTGTTCAAAGGTGGATTCCGCACAGCACAAATATAATGTCTTTAGGACGTGATATATAGCATTTTGGGGAAGAACTTTGCACAGGTCTCTTCCCCAAAATAACCCAGGCTGGCATATTTTTCTCCACCCTGGTTGTACAAAAATCACTAAACCCAGTGATCTTTTTGCAAAATCTTGGGTGTAAGGTGCTCTTGCACGAGCACAACAGGCAGGAGACGCTTTATTTTCCTCCTTGCCACCCTTTCTCTTTAGCTTCTGCCTCCATTTGCCGTTTCAGGAAGAATCTGCCCGCCAGTTTGTGCAGTTTACGCAGCATGTCTTGAGCTGATTCTCTGAGCACCTGCCCCTTCACAAGCCCCCCAAACAGGTTTCCTCCATGTGGCAGCGAGTGTGACTTCCTTTTGACCTATAGCTACAACAGCACATTCATTATTGCCTGGCCATTGCAGGACAGTCCCTTTTCCTCTGTTTTTTAATTTTGGTGTGTTGAACATGTGAAACTATGCAGGTGCAGCCAGTCGTATTGCAGGACAATCAGCATGGTTGTGGGGGTTCATTTCTGCATGCTTTCGCAGTTATGCATGCATTGTAAATATTTTTTTTTAAAGAGAAGGGTTTCGTGCAAATGCACAAAAACCCAAATTGTTTTCATGGGCTCGAATCACTTCCTGAATGTGTATATGGCACATATGTGAACAGGAAAAAAGGAAATGACTGCAGCTCATTGCAAATATGCTGTGCGGAATCCACTGAAGTCTTGATCTGTGTTCTGGGACTTCACAGCGCTGGTAGGAAACAGCTGTAAAATTCATACACTATAAAGGCTGCAGCTGTTCCCCGCAAGCCCTGGGAAGAAAAGGTACCAGGACATACTCATGATGGTGAGGAGCAGAGTAGTACTGGAAGTCCCTCTGCTTGGCAAAACTGTGCTGAGCCATTGCCTTCACTGAGGTCCCTTCCACACATGCAGAATAATGCACTTTCAATCCACTTTCAATCCACTTTGCAGCTGGATTTTTCTGTGCGGAATAGCAAAATTCACTTGCAAACAATCGTGAAAGTGGATTGAAAGTGCATTCTTTTGCATGTGTAGAAGGGACCTAAGGCATGCTTCTTTGTGAGCATTGCCCTTATATTGCATGTGTAAAGCACCATCAAGTTGCAACTGACTTATGGCAAAGCCAGCAGGGGGCTTAAGGCAAGTGAAAAGCAGGGTTGGTTTGCTGCTGCTTTCTCCTCAGAGCCTTCCTTCCTGTTCTCCATTCCAAATCTGACCCTGCTTAGTTTCCCTTTCCTTAAAGAGGGCTGCTCTTGAAAGTAACAAGGAATGGAGTCCTTTTTCAAGAAGGGTAACTAGTTGGTATCAAGTAAGCATAAAATGCTGGTGTTTCCCTAGGAGCTGAAGGTTATCAACCTGATGTAGCCCGTGCCCTGGATGGGTGACATCAAAGGATTTCATGCACACATTTTGAAGTGGAGGGGTGTAATGATTTGTGTGTGTGTGTGAGAGAGTGTGTGTGTGTGACTTTAAACTGCGAGCTGAGTTGGAGGGAGAAAGGGAGGTAAAAGGGGGAGGAGAGAGCGATTTGATTGGTTGATTTCCAGAGTGTGCATGTGGGAGGGCTGTGCTGAACTAGCAGAAGGTGTCAAAATCAGAGAGGGCAGAAGGTGACAGGATTTCAGAGTGACTGGGAGTGTCAAAACTCTAGTCAGAGAGAGTTAAGGCTCTGTGTGAGCATGGCAGAATATGTTAGGGCTTCTGAGAGAGAAGCTGTCCAAAAGTGTCAGAGTGAATTTATGTTGAGCATTTGTTGCCTCAGTTTGATTTTATTTTGTAAATATTTTGCTTGAAACCTTGAAGTTACCTATCAGTTATATATAAAATCTTATTTTGTTTGAAGAAACATTGCAATTCCACCCTATTTTCTTTAGGACCTTGTAGGCTATCCACTTTGTCTTATGGGCTCACAAACACTACCAAAAAGAGATAAAGGGGTGGGTGGAGGGGTGTGTGTGGGTGTGTGTGTGTGTGGGTGTGTTTTCCTGGTGGCAGCTACCATGTGCGAAAGAATTAAGGGAACAAATATTAGTTGGCACTTATTATGTATTTCTTTATAAAGAAGAAAAGAGTGGACATCACTTTTGGTGGCCCCAGGCAGAAGGGTCACCACAATGGATCTCTCACCTTTTTTATTAGCTGTAGACATTCTTTGTCAACTTTCATTTATTCAGCATGTGTCCTGTTCACCTGGGTGTGCAATCAGAGGTTGTCTTGCAAGTTGTTAGCTACATATGACATGGTTGTCCAGGGTGCAGTTTCTGTTGTTGCTTGTTAAATTTGTTTCACAAATGTGTTGTGTTCCTTCAACAAACTGACAAATTGCTGTGTCTCTCCAGACCATTTTGCTGCAAGACAAGCAGAAGAAATTATACTGCGTTGCCTGCCAAGAACTTAATTCTGATGTTGACAAAGACAATCCAGGTATGTCCAGGGGAGCATATAGAGCTTGTTGCTGTTCCAGCTTAATGACTATTTTCACAGTCAATTTACTGGGAAGAACTGGAGTCCTAAGTCAGAAAATGAGATTTCTGCCCCTCACCTCCATTGGAGTAGAACAAGGACTAATGTATTGCAAATTTGTTTACTATTCTGACTCAACTTCAAGATCTTGAATGCATATTTGAAGGCCATTGTTCCTACAAAAAAGCAGCTATTGTTCCCATATTCATGCTCTGATGCGTTGTCAAGTGAAACTGAGCCTGTATTTATTGTTGCAATTTACCGCCTCCCTCTTTGGGAGGGTTTTATTGATAGTTTTAATACCGGACGCCAAGTGGTTTATGTGGAACGCTGTAATTTTATGTTTTAATGATGTTATTTATATTAATTATTTGCTGTTATTATTATTTATGTAATATTATTTTGCTGTTCACTACCCAGAGCCCTCAGGGGATGGGGCAGTATATAAATATAATACATACATACATACATACATACATACATACATACATACATACATACATACATACATACATACATACATACATACATACAATTCATGAGATGTGCCCTTGCAAGCAAATAGTTTTTAGGATGTTGTGGGTTTTTCGGGTTGCATGGCCATGTTCCAAAAGTATTTTCTCCTGACGTTTCACCTGCATCTGTGGCTGCCATCTTTAGAGGATCTGGTCCTCTGAAGATGCCAGCCACAGATGCAGGCAAAACATCAGGAGAAAATACTACTGGAACACAGCCATACAACCCGGAAAACCCACAACATCCTAGTGAGTCCGGCTGTGAAAGCCTTCGACAGTACTAGTTTTTACTTAACAAAAGGCAGAGGAATTGTGCCTGGATCCGCAAGAGTTCTGCCTTGCTCTTTTTCATTGGGTTGCATGCAAGAGACAGGCTTGTAACATGAGCACTGGCTGGGGCAGGGGTCTGCAACCTGTGGCTCTTCAGATGTTCATGAACTACAATTCCCATCAGCCCCTGCCAGCATGGCCAATTGTAGACCCCTGCAGGGGAACAAGACCCTCAGAATCACCCTTGTGCTCTTTCTCCCCCGCTCTAGCCCTGAATGCCCAAGCTGCCCTGTCACAGGTGCGCGAACGCCAGCTGGCCTCCAATCCTGAAGACATCGCTTCTCCGGAGTACTTCTCTTCCCTGTCGACTCCCCGCCACGTGCCACGCCCAGAACACTGTGAAGGAGCAGCTTCAGGACTCAGAGCATCTGCCGCCGCTCCGGCGCCCTCTGCGCCTGTCGCAGTGCCTCCTTTGCCATCCGCCGCCAGCACCCTGATTGCAGTAGAGGAAGCTATATTGCAGAAGATCAGCTGGGCAGGCCGGGAACTCCAGCAGAGCACCTCCATCGAGATGAGCATACAGCTTTGTTCGCTTATCCGCTCCTGTGCAGAATCCCTAAAGGGTATCAAGGAACTGCAGCAGTGAGACAGCTCTGTCTTCTCAGGGCACCAAGAGAAGAGAGGCTGTGCGTGCAACATCAGAGGGTGAGGGGAGCGGGAACTGTATTCCAGGCGGTTTAGATGAGATGGCACTTCTGATTCAGATTAAAACTCATGCTGTTTGCCTCAGTCTGATTGTATTGCAGCTTCCGGTAGTTCGTTGGGGATTTAGAATAATGGAATTAAAAAGTTGGAAGGGTCCTCAAGACAATCTGTCCAACTCCCTGCATAATTCACAGTAATTTAAAACATCCAGCCTGGTGTGGTGATTTAGAGCTGCGGACTCTAAATCTGGAGAACCAGGTTTGATTCCCCACTCCTCCACATGAGTAGCAGACCTTATCTGGTGAACTAGATTTTCCTGCTCCTCCACATGAAACCTGCTGGGTGACCTTGGGCCTGTCACAGTTCTTGCAGAACTTTCTCAGCCCCACTTACCTCACCAGATATCTGTTGGGGGGTGAGGAAGGGAAGGAGTTTGAAACTCCTTATTCAAGAGCGGGGGGTGTAAATCCAAACTCTTCTTCTCTATCCCTGACAAATGGACTTCCATCTTCTGCTTAAAAACCACCAAGGAAGGAGAACCCACCATATCCACCACTAAACTGCCATTACGGTTAAAAACATTTTCCTAATATCTTTGGGTGGCCTTTCTGCCACAGACTATACAATGCAGGCTTCCACAGTGTTTGATCTCCACCAAAGTCTAACATAGCCCCACCCGCCATGTTTGGTGTTGCCCTCTCAGGAGCTCAGAGAACTTCCTGCTAGAGATTGCAAGGGGGGGGGGGGGCTCCTGGTGGCCCAAATGCATGGCTGTTTAGCTATGTTTGGATTGGAGAATCACAAGGTGTACAGACATAAGCATGCAATACCCATGAGGCTTCTCTAAAGTTACTGTATGGTTTCTGTGCCATGTAAAGGCCAAATGACTACTCAGAATTGTGTTTAAAAAGCACCTAACTTTACATCCTTTTGGGCTCCATTTATGAGAAATTTAAGAATCCCAACTTAAATATTTATAACAACAAAACTATGTCGTGTTTATGGACGCAGAAATGTGAAGGCAGGGCGTTTACACTAAAGCTTGACCTGCAAGGAAACAGGCCCATTGAACACATGAAGCTGCTTTTTACTGACTCAGACCCTTGGTCCATCAAAGTAATTATTGTCTACTCTGGCAGCGGCATTCCAGGTTCTCATGCTGAGCTCTCTCACAACCAGCTGCAGCCCCTCGCTAATCCCATTCCTACAATATTTTCTTGGTCTTACTTTTCTGAGTCTACTTCAGGATTTACAGAGTAGTTTGATGTATTTTTTTTTCCATCTCATCTGTAAAAAGCCAAGACTGGACCCATCCCGTCAGTTAGTTGCGTAAGGTTTGCGGCAGCTCACCAGAGGACAAGCAGAGTGAGAGCACAAAGACAGATCACCTGGCGTCCTCCCAGATCTGCAGTCTGATTGTAAAACTGCACCAGGTTTCTCTCTACAGCAAAGCTTGTTTCAAGTATAGTGTCTGCATTGTGCTTAACAGAGGTGACCTGGGGAGAGAATGGAATATGTTGGAACAATTTGGAATATGTTGCCACAGGAGGTGGTGATGGCCGCTAATCTGGATAGCTTTAAAAGAGGCTTGGACAGATTTATGGAGAAGTCGATCTATGGCAGGGGTAGGGAACCTGCGGCTCTCCAGATGTTCAGGAACTACAATTCCCATCAGCCTCTGTCAGCATGGCCAATTGGCCATGCTGGTAGGGGCTGATGGGAATTGTAGTTCCTGAACATCTGGAGAGCCGCAGGTTCCCTACCCCTGATCTATGGCTACCAATCTTGATCCTTCTAGATCTGAGATTGCAAATGCCTTAGCAGACCAGGTGCTCGGGAGCAACAGCAGCAGAAGGCCATTGCTTTCACATCCTGCATGTGAGCTCCCAAAGGCACCTGGTGGGCCACTGTGAGTAGCAGAGTGCTGGACTAGATGGACTCTGGTCTGATCCAGCAGACTTGTTCTTATGTTCTAATGGTGTGCGTGTGTTAAGTGCTGTCAAGACACTTCTGGCTTATGGTGACCCTATGAATCAATGTCCTCCTTTCATCCTGTTGTTAACAGCCTTGCGAAGGTATGGCTGTGGCTTCCTTGACACCATCTTCCAGCATTATATCTTTTTTCACTTTGGATTGTCTCATCAATTAGTTTTTGTGGTAAGGGTTGGTTACCATTGCCACCGTCTGCAGTACTAACCAGGGTTAGCTGTAGTGGTGCTGCTGCTGTCTACAAAAGATCTTCAGTCTTTAGTTCAGTCTCTGGAACCAGCAGAAAGGAGCAGCAGTGGACAAGGCAACTGGCCAGGAAGAGCAGAGTGACCTGCTGGTGTTCATTTTGGAGGGCTTTTCTCAAAGCCACATCTTTTAAAACAGTGTATTTTTAACAGGGGTTTGCAGGGGTTTTCTCTTTTTCTCCTTGTAAGGTTGCTAAGAGCTGAGACTGCTGGAGGTGGGGCTTAACAGGGGTTAACAGAGGTTACTCTTTGTCCTGGGCTGCTAAAGGTGGGGCTCCTGTGGTGAGTCATTCAGTCTTTAGTTCAGTCTCTGGAACCAGCAGAAAGAGGAGCAGCAGTGGACAAGGCAACTGGCCAGGAAGAGCAGAGTGACCTGCTGGGTGTTCATTTTTGGAGGGCTTTCTCAAAGCCACATCTTTTTAAAACAGTGTATTATTTTTTAACAGGGGTTTGCAGGGGTTTTCTCTTTTCTCCTTGGAGTTGCTAAGAGCTGAGACTGCTGGAGGTGGGGCTTAACGAGGGGTTAACAGAGGTTACTCTTTGTCCTGGGCTGCTAAAGGTGGGAGCTCCTGAGGTGAGTCATTCAGTCTTTTAGTTCGATGGAACCAGCGGCCTAGCGGCAGCATAATTTCTTCTTTCTTTTTAAAAATAAAATAGAATTAATTAGTGTAAAGGACATTTTTTGAGGGATGTAGTAGGTACAGATAGCTCAAAGGGGCACTGACTAAAAAAGTTTAATATCTAAATATATAAACAAAAGCAGATATGAAGGCAGGAAGCCAGCAGGGGATGGGGGCTTCCCAGTGTTTTACTGAGTGTCACATGTATGACTATCTGCCACTAGGCCAGAAGTAGGTAGGTGTGCCCTAGCTGCAATGAGCTCCTGGCATACAAGGCGTGTCCGTTCTCTTGAAGCCAAGGTGGCAGACCTGGAGAAGCTGAGAGGCAGAGAGGGCAACAAACAAGGCTTTCAGGGACCCAGCAGCGGGTCCCCTCCCCAAGTGACATCTCTTCAGATGTCATGGAGAATGAGAGTCTGGGTGACAGAGGGTGCCAGTCTGCGGTGGGGGAAGATGTTCCCTTAGATGGGACCCCTTCCTTAGTTGGTGAAGGTCAGGCCTTATCCTCTCGCCTGAGGATACCCCTGGGGGAGAATTAGGGGGGGCTTCTTGTAGTGGGTGATTTGATCATCAGGAATATAGAGAGTTGGGTTTGTGACAGAGCGTGATGACATGGTGACTTGCCTGCCTGGTCGCGAAGGTTGCCGGATGTGCCTTCGTCTAGATAGGCTGTTAGACAGTGCTGGGTGGAGTCAGCAGTTGTGGTCCACATTGGTACCAATGACATTGGGAAGCCTGGCGGGAGGTTCTGGAAGCTAAGAGATTGGGCTGCTAGGAAAAGGTTAAAATCCAGGACCCCCCAAAGGTGGCATTCTCTGAAGCTGCTACCTGTTCCGCAGCGCAGAAGCAGCTAGGCAGCGGAGATACAGGGTCTCAATGCGTGGATGAAGGTGGTGCAAAGGCAGGAGGGTTTCAGATTTGTCAGGAACTGGGGAACCTTTTGGGATAAAGAGCAGGCCTGTACAAAGGTGAACTTCATCTTAACCAAAGAGGAACCAGGCTGCTGTCCAACATTAAAAGGTGGCAAGAACAGCTTTTAAACTGATCCTGGGGGGAGAAGCCGACAGGAGCTGAGGTGACTTCGGTTGAATACCACAGAGTCCATGGGGATGCAGACAGAGAAGGAGGTTTTTTAAATCAACCATACAAAGTGAAGAGCACAGCAATGTGATAAGTGATAGTGTCTACAAAAGGCTAGAGGGCAAAACACATAAATCCCCGGTTAGGGACAGAGACAGAGTATACAAGTGTCTCTATGCTAATGGTAGAAACGCATTCTAGAGCCTAAAATGGGGGGGGTGGGGTACAGAGTTTTGAAGGAGGACATTGATATAGTGGGCATCACAGAGACATGGTGGAATGAGGGAGGGAACCAGTGGGATGCTGTTATCCCAGGTTACAGGCTCTACAGAAGGATAGGACAGGGCGTGTGGGGGTGGGTGGCCTCTACATCCAAAGAGAGCATAGTGTCACATAAAATAGACAATGCAGGAGCTGATTCCCCTACAGAAGCACTGTGGATATCAATACCAGGGTGAAGCATAGTTTAACATTAGGAATATATTATAGTCCCCTGACCAAAGCGCACAAGAGGATTCTGAGATGGAAAAAAAAAGAAATTAGAGAGGCCAACAAAAGCAAAATGTGCATTGGTAATGAAGTTTTGCGCTATCCCCATATAGAGCTGGAAAAATGCATGTTGAGTCATAGTAAGGATAGAACATTCCTGGATATGCTAAATGACTGTGGCTTAGAGCAGATGGTTGTAGAGACAACCAGGGAGATGTGATCCTAGATCTAATTCTATGTGGGACCAGGACCTGGTCTTGAGGAGAGTCAGTGTTGTTGAGCGATAGGGAACAGCGACCCACAATGCTGTCAGATTCGAGTATCTCTGCATCGCGAACAAGTGACAACTACTAATGTAGTTGTTGCCTTCAGAAAGGAAATTCTCAAAGATGAGGGGGGGATAGTCTTGGGAAGCTGAAAGGGAGGAAAATCAAGAGAGTCAAAATGTCCAAGATGCTTGGAGGTTATTTAAAACACAGTCACAAAAGCTCAGCTGGAATGTGTTACTTGAGGTTAGGAGAAAGGCAGCCAGTCAAAAGAAAGCCACCATGGTTAACAAAGGCTAGGGAAATTGTGAGGAAAAAAAAAGATGTCTTTTAGAAAATGGAAGTCCAACTTAACTGATAAAGAATACCAGAGAGAGAACACAAATGGTGTGGGACAGAGAAGCAAGTTAGCTGTAAGGGGAGGCAAAAAAAAAGGATTATGAGGAACACATGGCTGTGAACATCAAAACCAGCAACAAACAGTTCTTCAAGTACATCAAAGCAGGAAGCCAGCAAAGGGAAGCGGTAGGCGTTAAGATGACAAAGGAACAAAGGGATTGTGCTAAAGATGGCAGGAGATTGCAGAAAAGCTGAATGAATCTTTGCATCTGTCTTCACCCAAGAGGAGGTGAGGAAAATTCCTGCACCTGAACCAAGCTTCTTAGGAGGCTTAGATCGAGGAACTAACAAAGATAGTGGTAGACAAGGAAGAAGTTCTGGCAGCCATTGATAAACTAAATGTTACCAAATCCTAGCCCCAGGTGCATTCACCAAGAGTTCTTAAAGAGCTCAAGCATGAAATTGCTGATCTTCTCACTTTAATATGCAACTTATCCTTGAAATCAGAGCTCCATCCCTGAAGACTGGAAGATGGCCAATGTCACACCAATCTTTAAGAAAGGATCTAGGGGGGACCGAGGAAATTACAGGCCAGTCAGTTTGACATCTGTTCCTGGAAATTAGTAGAATCTGTCATTAAAAGATAAAATTATAAAACATGTAGAAAAGCAAGACCTGCTGAGAAAGAGTCAGCATGGCTTTTGCAGAGCAAATCCTGTCTTACAAACTTACTAGAGTTCTTTGAGGATGTAAACAGGCATGTGGATAGGGAACCAGTGGACATTGTCTACTTGGATTTCCAAAGGCTTTGACAAAGTTCCTCACCAGAGACTATTGAGAAAACTCAGCAATGTGAAGGAATAAGAGGAAGTCACTCCTATGGATTAAAAACTGGTTGAAACAGGAAGCAAAGAGTGGGTGTAAATGGAAATTCTCACAATGGAGAGATGTAAGAAGTGAGTGTCCCCAAGGATCCGTATTAAGGACCAGTGCTCTTTAACCTATTCATAAATGACCTGGAAGTAGGGTGGTGGCGTGGTGGCAGTTGCAGATGATACCAAATTATGTAGGGTGGTGAGAACCACAAAGGATTAGAAGGAGCTCAGTGGACCTTTGGATAATTGGGTGAGTGGAGCTAAGAAATGGCAAATGCAGTTCAATGTAGCCAAATGCAAGAGTGATGATGCACATAGGGCAAAAAAAATCCAAACTTCACGCCCATGCTGAGGGTCAGTGCTATCAGTCACAGACCAGGAAGAGGAGATTTGAAAGATCTTAGTTGATAGTTCCATGGGAATGTCAACTCAATGTATGGCAGCTGTGAAAAAAGGCAAACTCTATGCTGGGGATAATTAGGAAAGGAATTGAGAATAAAACTGCAAAGATTGTCATGCCCATATATAAAGCTGTGGTCGACCTTGCTTGCCAGGTACTGTGTTCAGTTCTGGTAGCCACATCTCAAAAGGATATTGAAGAGAGATAGAAAAAGTGCAGAGAAGAGCTGACGAGGATGATTGAGGGACTGCAGCACCTTCCTTATGAGGAAAGGCTGCAGCGTTTGGGACTCTTTAGTTTGGAGAGGAGACGTCTGAGGGGGGATATGATTGAAGTCTATAAAATTATGCATGGGGTAGAAAATGTTGACAGAGAAATTTTTCTCTCTTTCTCTGTCTACTAGAACCAGGGGCATTCATTGAAAATGCTGGGGAAAAGAATTAGAACTAATAAAAGGAAACACTTCTTCACGCAACGTGTGATTGGTGTTTGGAATATGCTGCCACAGGAGGTGGTGATGGCCACTAACCTGGATAGCTTTAAAAGGGGCTTGGACAGATTTATGGAGGAGAAGTCGATTTATGGCTACCAATCTTGATCCTCTTTGATCTGAGATTGCAAATGCCTTAACAGTCCAGGTGCTCGGGAGCAACAGCCGCAGAAGGCCATTGCTTCACATCCTACATGTGAACTCCCAAAGGCACCTGGTGGGCCACTGCGAGTAGCAGAGAGCTGGACTAGATGGACTCTGGTCTGATCCAGCTGGCTTGTTCTTATGTTCTTATGTTCTTACCAATGTCACATTCCACTACTGCTGCCTCTCAGTGGCTACCTTTCGGGGATTCCTCTACCCCCATCACCATTAGAACTGCCTGTACTCTTTTGCTGATGTGGGCATTGATCCCTGAAGGGGATGGACGCATCTTAGTCTGGTATCTGAGCTGTGACCATTCCACCTTGGGTGACTGTGGCTCAGCGGTAGAGCATCTGTCAGTATGCAGGAGGTCCTAGGTTCAATTCCTAGCATCCCCTGTTAAGGTGATCAGGTGGCAGTGATGGGAAAGACTTTCCCTAAGATGATGTGACTTCTGCCTAAGGTGATGGCAAAGACTGGTACCTAAGACCTTTGAGAGCTGCTGCCCAGAGGCAAATCAAGATAAAATGGCACCCAGGGCAACACCTGCCCAAGTGGCCCCCCACCTCCATCACGCCTGCCTGGCTCCAGTGGCACCTGGACCGGTGGGCCTGTGGCTTGCCAAGCTGCCGCAGCCCAATATACCTGCCAGAGGGACATGTGGAGGCTCTCGGCTTGATCATGTTGGGGGGTGCGATTTTGCGCCCCCCCCCCCACATGATCTACTGGGTGGTGCCTACTTTCATGTTCCTCTGGTAGATACGCCCCTGTGCCGGTCTGAGTAAACAATACTGATTTTGATTAATCAAAGGTCTTGAGTCAGTATAAGGCAGCTTCATGTATTCAACACGAGTGTTCAAAGTCTTGATCTGGTGTTCTGGGGCTACACAGCACTGGTTGGAGTAGAAACAGCCTATGGGTGCTGTGGAGATTTTACACTGCTGCACTGTGGTATCTGAAGGGGGGAATGAGCAACGTGGCTACTGGTAGAGCAGTTCGTTATGCTGTGCCGGCACTTGAATACTTGTTAGTAAAATGGGCGTTGCAAAGAAGGCTACAGCATCATCCTGGTCTTTCTTGCATCAAAACAGTAAGAACATAAGAGCCTGCTGGATCAGACCAGAGTCCATCTAGTCCAGCACTCTGCTACTCACAGTGGCCCACCAGGTGCCTTAGGGAGCTCACATGCAGGATGTGAAAGCAATGACCTGCTGCTGCTGCTCCTGAGCACCTGGTCTGCTAAGGCATTTGCAATCTCAGATCAAGGAGGATCAAGATTGTAAACACTTTAGAAGCCACTGTGAGGTAGTGGTTAAAATGTTAAGACCAGGAGTGGAAAGACTCAGATTCAAATCCCTACTCAACCTCTAAATATCCTTTAACACATTTCTCTCTCAGCCTAAGTTTCCTCACATGGTTGTTCTATGGATAAAACTGCATAGTCTAAATAGTCTGTCCTGAGCTTCCTGAAGGGTAGCTAGGATTAAAACGTAATAAGTTGGTGAATAGGCTGAGTTACCCTCTGGTACTTCTATCTCAAGCCTCACAATGTCTAGAGCAGGGGTCCCCAAACTTTTTAAACGGGGGGCCAGTTCACTGTCCCTCAGACTGTTGGAGGGCCGGACTAAAAAAAACTATGAACAAATTCCTATGCACAAATGATTGTAAAATGTTTGATTTCACCTTTCAGCCTTTCTGTCATGGTCTATTTTTAGAACAGTGACCAAAGTATGTCAAGTACAGGGTGGGCTCCAAATATTGTTGGGGAGGCTGTGGAATACCTTCCCCTGTAAAAAAAAGCAGAATTTTCCCAATGAAGCATTCCATCTAACCCAGGATTAGGTATCTTCCTGGGTCCTTCCTCCCTAGCAGCCAGCGAGCAATTCACCAGCCTGGCTGATGCCAATGGGAGTGAGGCAGAACAGAAAGCCTGAGAGCAACACTTGGAGTAGCCGAGAGGGAAGGGCGGAGCAGGAGTTGCCACGTGTAAGGTTTCCAACTCTGAGTCAGAAAATTCATGGAGATTTGGGGGTGCCATCATGTAATTGCAATCAACAGCCATTGGGGCCGGTTCCTCCTCTCCCTCGAGCCCCCACTGCACATGAATGGAGCCATCGCCGCCATGCCTGGCGGGCCGGATAAATGCCTTCAGGGGGCCACATTTGGCCCCCGGGCCGTAGTTTGGGGACCCCTGGTCTAGAGTCATGCAGGGTAAGCACTACGGTTTTGCACCAAATGAAACCTACTGTGGGAGTACATTCTATTCTACACTCTCGTTCACATCAGGTGGCTATTTCTTCAATTGCAACTACTACACATTTACACACGCACATGCACAATCCTTGGCTTTTAGAATTGCTATGGGGGTAACTGGAAATTCCTGCCCTCCTTACACACACTGCAGGAATATTTGTCTAATTTCATCAGCCACTATTGTTGCAATGTGACCAAAAAGATCAAAGTGTGTCTACTTGAATGGAACTGAGTGCCCCAGCCCTGGCCTCTTCCTAATTCATGAGTGCATGTACCGTATGCTAATCTTTCATGTTGACCTCCTTGGCTTCCTTTAGCAGAAATGTGTTTGCTGAAGCCTGGAGGCACACTCTTTCCCCCTGACTTGTGTCAAGGCCAGGTGGCAGTGAGTTCCACCTGCTTATATATCCATCCAAGCAGACCACAAATTCTTCCCAAAGTGATCCCTCTGGGGACTGGCCATGTTTGGCCAAGGAGTCATTCTCGGGACCCCTTTGGGGGTGAGACCCTTTCGCAGGGGTCGCCTAAGAGTCTCTGCATCTGTGTTCTCCATCTGTAAAATGGATAAATGTTAGGGTTGGGGTCACCACAACAGGAGGAACTGTATTAAAGGGTAGCGGCATTAGGAAGGTTGAGAATTACTGCTCTAGACTCACATTTGAATGCAGTTGCACATGCTGGACTCAAATCTTAACGGTTTCTGCTACAGACAAACTAACACGGCTGCGCTCTGAAACTATCTCCAGACTCGGAGACGCCAGTCTGCACGAAGCGTGGCTCTGGATGAACAGTTGATGCTTCAAAGCACTCTGCACATGCCCCGGGGGCCGTTCCTCTCCTGGCCTGCCAGACTGGGGTCTGGGGAGGACAGCTCCTGCTCTGCCCAGGCCGGACCCTCCCGTCCCGTCGGCTGCGGCTGTCGCCCCTTTAAGTCGCTCAGGGGAGGCGAAGGCAGGCAGGGGCGCAGCGGGTGTGGCCGCCGCCGCCGCCGCGAGAACAAAGGCGAGGGGCGCCCGGGGGCCCGGAGCGGAGCGGAGCAGAGCGGCCGTGCTCGGCCTCAGCGCCTCTCCGCCTCCACGGGGCCGCTTTCCGGCCTGGCTCCCCTCCGTCCCCCGGACCAGGCGTCGATGGGAAGGCCGGCGGGAGCGCGGCGGAGGCGGAGGCCCAGCAGCAGCAGCACCAGCAGCAGCCCGGTGGCTTCCGAGGAGCCAGCGCCGGCCTGGGGAGGGTAGGCAGGGGCGAGCGGACCGGAGGTGGCTCCAGATCCGGCACGAGGGTGGGATCCGCGAGGGTTCGGCCCCGGACGGAAAAGCCCCGCGCATTGCTCCGCGGACGGCGCAGAGGGCGCGCTGCCTGAGCCGGGACCGACGGGGGTCTCCCAACGTGGCGCCGGGGCAGGCAGGCAGGCCAAGCCGCGGGACCTCTCCGATCCTGGGCCCGTTAGCTGCTGCTCCATATATGGCTGCTGCGAGCGACCGGCTCTGGAGGCCCCTCCGCTGTTGCCCGCTGCTGCCTTAAGCGCCTTCCCGGGCCGTCATGAACTGCCTGCCGCAGGCCTCGCAAGACAGCCTGGCAGGGAACGTCTGCGCCATCGAGGGGCTCCCGCCGCTGCCCAAAGGGCTCAGCGGGATCCTCAACTCGAGCGGGGGATCCTGGCGGGAGATCGAGAAAGTGTACAGCAAGAAGACGCGCATCCAGGACGACCTCAGCAAGTCCCAGGCCTCGTCGGAGAAGCGGCTGCTCCGGAGCAAACCGGCCAACCTCGACTCAGCCCTGGCCGTGCTGCGCAAGGAGATGGTGAGGAGGACACCCCGCTTCCCTTCCTTCTTTCTCTTCCTCTCCCCACCATCCAGGGGTGTCCAACTCTGGTGGACTACGTTCATGGACTACGATTCCCATCAGTCCCTGCCAGCATGGCAATTGGCCATGTTGGCAGGGGCTGATGGGAATCGCAGTCCATAATCATCTGGGGCACAACAGTTGGACTCCCCTGGATGGGCTTTAAATGCAAAGAGAATACCCACAGGCAGGCAAGTGTAGGAAAGCAGAAGGATCCACCTGCATGCCCATGTTGGACTTGAATGCCTTCCAGATGTGGTGCATTGCAGATGGTCTTCCCAAGGGCTGCCCTGGCTCCTTCTCGGTGAGGGATGCAAGAGTCAAGAATCATTTTCCAGCATGGTGTTGTGGTTGGAAGGTCAGGCTAGACTGGAGATTCAGGTTTAGACCCACCTCTGCCATGAAAACGCAGCCAGGTATCTCTTGCCCGAACCTACCTCACATGGTGGTTGTTTTGAGGATAAAATGGAGGAAGGGAGAATGATGTTGTAAGCTGGTTTGGGTCCTCTTCAGGGAGAAAAGCAGGATATAAATATCTAGATAATGTATGCAATTGCACTGCATAAACATAGATTCTTCTTGGGCACAGAATTCAGCATCCTCTTGAGTTTGCAAAAAACAAACACACACCTTGGTGCATAGATGGGGACTGACCAAAGCAGAGTACATTTAGGCAAATGA
Organism: Sphaerodactylus townsendi; assembly: GCF_021028975.2. NCBI lineage: Eukaryota > Metazoa > Chordata > Lepidosauria > Squamata > Sphaerodactylidae > Sphaerodactylus > Sphaerodactylus townsendi. Next base: position 25,949,901 of record NC_059425.1, on the reverse strand, counting down.
AGCCACATAGATATGCACACAGAATGTGCAGTAGTCACAATAAAGCTGTTCTCATGTCAAGAATATACTGTATACTTTAAAATATCCCAGTGATTGTGTGTACATCCCCTGGAGAATACACTTTTGACCCATATCAAATATTTTGGAACAAGAGATCCTAAAAGTGCTGTGAATTCAGAGATGCTTCATGGAGAATTGTGAAAGTGTACAAGATGTAGGAAACTTTGTGAAAGTTCTCCTTGGTAGTAGACAGTCCCAGGGGTATATGGAGTTGGGACCATCTGTAGTCGACCCACGCGGTCAGCGTAAGAACGAGACGAGACGCGGAGATAACATCTGGTGGAGATCGCCAGCAGCGGGAGACCGGAGGTCCGTGTTCCTAGCGAGTCTCCCGTCTGCCGGTTCCTGGCACCTTTTATTGTTATCCTATTGGGGGCGTGTAGGAGGGAGGACCGGGGGGAGTTCCGGGAGAGCGGGAGGTCGGGAGATCATCATGTGATGCATGATCTCATCTGGCTACGTGCGGAGAGGAGCGTACGCGTCTGAGCCTAATCCTCACCTGGGGGCAAGACCATTGTCCCTGCGCCCGGTGATTGAGTCAGACAGTTCATGACCCGTGACTCTTGGGGGGATGAGGAGTGGGGGTGCGATGCGACCGGCAAGGCCGCAGGTCCGTTGGCGTCCCAACGTTCTACTACGGCACTGCTGGGTCGGCAGTGCACTACTACAACCATCTAATTCTGTAGAATGGGAATATTCCAAACCAAGGATAATTCCCTGTGATCAAGAAGATGACAGGGTGGCTGGCAGTGTACTATACTGTACTATATATTTCCTTGCAAAAATCCTATTGTGGTAGCTAAGTAATGATAAGTTACATTGTGTCCACACAAATTCATGTAATATACATGCCTCTTTTTTTCTGTCACAGTTGTGAGCCAAGGGAACTCTGGGAGTTGTAGTTCAGTGAAGAGACAGGGCTGTTCTGTCCCATAACAACCATTTTTCTCAGAGATGAAACGCATTTCTCCACATTTGAGCATTCCTTATAGCTGGTACTGTGGATTCATGGTCAGCCCACATATGTATTACTAAGTATCCTGAGAGCATACTGAGTTGATGTAAATGATCATATTGATTTTTATAGGGGAACTCCTATAATTTATAGAACTTCTATAATTACTCCAGAGCAGCTAGAGTTCAGCATGATGCGCCCCATTTATGTTATTTTAAAAGAGGAAACTGAAGCATGTACTCTGTGAGCTTTTGTACAGTACATATGTCAGCGTTTTTAAACACTGTTTTGAAAACATTGTCATCTCTCAGAAAATGCATATTTTTAAAACCCATGTGTTCTGGGATTATAGGTTTTTTAAAAAAAATCTTACGAGTTGTTTCTGCAAGGATGCTTTGCTCTGCTTTCCATTCTGCAGCTCTGTTTTGGGGAGCATCTGTATGAAGTTGTCCTCTATTTGTCATGTTTCTGTGTTTTCGCCTCCTTTGCTATGACCTTCCCCAAAAGATAGTTTGGCACTAACTTTTGGGAAAGATCATAGTCAAAGTGGCTTTGGACACTTGGTGGCTAGGAATGGTCATTTTTAGGCCTCTCCCACATTCAGGATTACCAAGTTTAAAGTGGTCCCCCTATCTCTCCCTTTAATAGAGGCTTAATGTGATGTTGTTTACAGGTGATGTTATTTACTTCCATGCCATAAAAAGCTTCACAAGTTAAGCCTCTCTTAAAGGACAGGATGTTTTTCTCCAGGCTACTTGGCAAGGGAGCTTTGAATCTTGAAAGCTTGTTGAACTCTAAGGAGCTGCTGAACTTGTATCTAGATTAATTAATTAATTAAAATATTTAAATCCCACTTTTCTGTAATCTGTTTCCACGATGGCTTGCAAAAACCACAATAAAATTTCAAGAAACATATGAAACAAAACAAAAATTTAAAACAACCTATTAACAAGTAGCTATTAAGAATAATGCATTTTAACAGTAAAATAATTATTAGCAGCAAATACTAATAATGCTTGTGCACCATAAAACCTGTGGTAGGATATTAACAGTGGTGAGGGACATTGCTGGATTTTTCTGGGGTTTCAAGCATTGTATTAAGTGTGACGTGGAACACCAGTTTCAATTCTGCTTGTAGCTGACAGTGGAGAAACAGAATTTCTTCAGCAGCAGCGCAGCACAAAAGAGTCACAGTGTAGAAGTCTGAATTAGCATTCATGTTATAACTTTTTTTTACTCGCCCTCAAGACAGAAGGTTCTTCTTTCCAAAGAGCAAAGCACAGTTAATCTACAGGCAGAGCCTCCTTAAGCTTTGACTAGTTTCTATTAGGTATGACAAAAATACAGACAGCAGAATTTGTTGCAGGAGTCTTCTGTCACCAAAATGATTCCTCGACTGATTGTTTGATCAAGGGCTATAAGTCACCATCTGTTTGCGTGGGGTCTGTTGCTAGTCACCAGTGGTGAATTTCCTGGACTAATACAGCTGTGATGAATTTTTATTGGTATACTTATTTCAGGATGACATGTTGATTATAAGCAAGTAGGTGAAAACACTTCATGGAATATGGAGCAGTGGCAAGAGCTCCTGAGAACGCATCTTGGAGATTAAGGTCTTCATAGATGTGCTGTGTGACTTTGGGATACTCTCTGTTTTTCTTTTCTGTAGATTTGGACAGTCATCGCCACAGGATGATTGTAAGAGCAAAACCAACAGATATAATAAACCCTCATTGTAAATTGAAAGCATTATGGGATTGAATAGCTTCCTTATATTTGAATCTATCTGTGCTGGGGCACCTGAAGGACATTACCAGCCTCAAAGGATGTGTGAAGTGTTTCTCCAGCAGGGGGCAGGAGAGATGCACAGTATCGTTTCCCAAAAAGGCAGCGCTGCTTCTCCAGCAAGGGGCATTTGGCCAGCCCCATTTTAATCCTGCAACCACCAAACAGCTGCGCAGAGGGGAAACAACTCATGCAGTCTTGTGGTATCTTGAAAACAGGCCTATTTTTTCTGGTCTGAGCTGTGCAGAGCTATTTTATCAGCTGAAGAAATCCACACTGGGGCTTTCCGCACTTACTGTGTTGTACCGGTTTCTACTCAGGTTCAACTCAGTGTATCCGCACTACAACCGGAAGTTCGGGACGCTGTCTTGTTCCTCTGTTCCCCTGCTCGAACTCAGCGACATCCCTGTCGCGGTTATGGAATTCCCGGCGACTTCGCTGGTAGAACAAGGTCGAAATAATATCGGCTTCAAGCTTCAAATCTCGCGGACGCATCGAAACGACACCGACGGTCCACTCGCCTAACCAATCAGGAGGCCACTCTTCGCTTCCGGTATGCGCCCAGAACGGAGAATCGTGGACGGGCAGAGAGCGCGGCTTTTTGAATACAGTTTCCTTACCTCCGTTTCGAAGCCCCATACGATACGCTTGAGATCGTTTCAAAAGCGACCTTCATTAAATCTGGAAAAATTTTGGCGCCAAAAGCCCGTGAGCTTCGACTCTGCTACGGAAGGTAGTTCAGCAGCGTCCAATGCTACGTAGCTGTGACGCACGGAAATCCGTAAAAAAAAAACCTCAAAGAGAGCGCTTCCCGCTTCCCGCCGTAACAATTACTAAAGTTTTCGCCAATCACGATTGAGGAGCCGAAAACAGGTAACCAAAGATGATCCCACTTCCACTTAGCTCAGTTCCAGGGGCTGGCCAAGGGAAGTTAAGCAAAGTCGCGGACAGCCAGGGGAATAAACCCCCATTGAAGGGAACCAAAGCTTCGCAACTTCCACTCCCTTTTGAAAAGTGCGCGCGGAAAGCCCCACTCTGTCCTTTGGGGTTGTTTGTGCCCAAACCGGGCCCAAGAGCTACCCCTTGCAAAAAGCCGGGACCTTGTTCACGCACACAGGAGAATGAGGGTGGTAGGATGCTGAAATGGTAGAATAGATTGTGCAGACTGCAGAAGGAAGATCACATTTTGGAATGTTCCACTATGTTAATTTTTTTCCTGAGAATAAAAAATCAGCACAGCCCTCAAAGTGTGTGTACACACGCACGCACGCACGCACGCAAGCACGCACCCCCCCTCCCTTCAGCCTGGGATGTCCAGTTTGCTGACAGGTTTCTTGTTAAATAGTCTTAATTGTTCCTTGGTGAGTATGTGAACTCTGCCACTTTTCACACCATGGATGAAGGTGAGGGGGTCACCTTGCCTGCTCCTTTGCCCCTTTGCGTGGGTGTCTGTTGTTTTAACACACCTTTCGCATGAAGACCTGGGGTGGGAACACTGCGTTGTAGGAATTGAGCCAAACTGGAGCTTCTGGGGGGAATACCCTCAGAGAGCATCTTTTTATGTGCCCTGCCTGCCCTCAGCTTGGCACTGCAGATGTTTGCATAAATGGCCTCCTCGGTCAGTTGATCTGAAACGGTAGTTTCTGCTGCTTCACACGCCATAGCAATTGATTAGCTGGATCAAGTCAAAGGTTCACCCAGTCCTTTATTCTCCCAGATAACCCCTGCTGGGCAATCCACATGATCAAAAGTTGGCTGTTCCCAGCTTCCTGAGAGTTGACAGAATACTCAGGGCAATGGGCCTCCTGCTGTTCCACAAAAGCACAGAATTTGGCACTGGGTCTCCAAGTTCTTATTTAAAGCCAGGGAAACGTCCAGCCCTTGTCAGTCTGTCAGGTTGACTGTAATGGGGTGCCAGTAAGGTCCAGCACAATTGACTAGGGAGCGCCCAAAGATGTAGCCACCCTAGACAATCTCCCCAGAATACTCTGCAACACACAGGGGGTTTTGTAGCACCCAAGCCAAGAAAACCTTTGCTCTGATATCCCTGTGGGTCTTCATTCGCCAGTCGCTGAAGTTGGTTTGGGGCAGGGGTAGGGAACCCTGTACTCGACCGAGCTTCAGTGCGGCTCTTCTGCAGGTTCCTTGCATCAAGGGCTGACTCCACGAGCCGAACCACTGGCAACTCCATCTCTTGCTCCATAAATTCCTGCAGGCAGCAGGGCGGACGCATCCATGCGCTTCTCAGAATGAGCGGAGTAAAAGGTTAAAAAACCCAATATATACAGTGTTATCTTTATTTTAAATGTCAAAAATTATTTGCGGCTCCAAGTGTTTTCTTTTCCCATGGAAAATGGGTCCAAATGGCCCTTTGAGTGTTAAAGGTTCCCTACCCCTGGTTTGGGGGGAGCCATGGTGTCGGTGGTGCTTTACAGGGCAAAGCAGTTGAGGGGGGCTGGCTTGAGAAAGCCTTGGGGGAGGTGGTGGTTATTGATCCAGTCTTTGCTCTTGTGCTTTTGGCAGGTGGGACTCCGGCAACTGGACATGTCCCTTTTGTGTCAGCTGTGGTCCTTGTACGAGTCGATTCAGGAGTACAAAGGTCTCTTTCAGGATATGTCATCCTCGCTGCATTCGGAGGGCAGTCTGGCTGCTGAAAACGGCTTCTCAGATGAGGAGGAAGACTTCGAGGTGGATATGTCCAGCCCAGATGGGCATAAGGAGAATGCCTTGGGGCAGCGACTCCATCTTCTGCAGCCCCAGAACTCTCGGGACCAGTGGCTGCAGGACTCCTTCCATATCACCATCTGAACGGGCCTCTGCCACGAAATTGCCTTTCCCTGTGACGTGGGAGAAACTCTGACAACATATTAGGATTTTTTTTTTGGTAGGGTTGGGGAACAAGGCATGTAAACACAGGCAAATTGTGACAGGTTTGGAAACTGTCCCTGAACACAGCTGTAGGATTTGCACTTAACAAGCATTAGTTTAGTGTTTTATTACCACTGGATAGATCCCATGGGATTTCACTGGTAATTCTTTTGTGAAAGAAAGTGAGTCCAGTATGACCTGTCCCCCAGGGCATAGATAATTGCCTAGAGTGTCAATAGGCTAGCTAGGGGGCAAGGAAAACTGAACAGCTGTAGAAGGAGTCCTAACTTAGCATTCTGAAAACACTAGCAGACAGATTTCTTTGTCTTATCATTTTTTTAGGGTGGGGCGGAGTTGGCTGTCCCCTGCTTCCTTGAAAGTTGGAGGATGTGCCCTGGGTATGCATGAACCTCTCCTGGTAACTGGGAAGCTAATATATTTGAGGAAACAATTTTGGCCGATCTGGCCATGACTCTGGCTCCCTGCTTGTTTATGAGGAATGGATCTCACATTGCTATGCTCCATCTTCTCACAGGTTGTCCCGATTCCTTCAGGTCCTTTTATTGATGAGGCTGGGGCAGCTCAGAATCCCTCTCTACCAACCCTGATTAGCTTGCTCCCTGTTTGTTCCCCCAACCTATTCCCTCAGCTTTGGAGAGCCTGAGCTCATTTCCCCTTTCCTTCTCTCCTGTCCCTTCTGCTGGAAACATCCAGGGACAGTGTACCGGATAGGAATTGCTGTGCACGAAGCTTATTTGCTAGATTTTTCTAGGCAGAGTTGCATTGGCTGGATTAATTATTAGTGCCTCGGCCACATTTCCCAAAAGTGGCCTCTTTTAAAATATTTAACTATACGTGAACTTAAGCCTTCGACAATACATTATTATTATTATTATTTTCAAGCCTCAAAATATGAGGTTTGAGATTGGGAGAGGGGAAACCCTTCCTGTTCTCTCCCTCCTATTTGTAACTGGGTACAAACCTTAAATGCCTAACTTAATATATTGGTTGTGATGGGGCATTTTGCCAGTGGGAATCTCGGGAATAAAATGCCCCAGCCTCTTAACAAACCAAGGTCTGGTTATGTTTCATTCCTAGGAGCAGAGATAATGTTGTTCTGAAGGAGGATTAAGTGTGTCTAAAGGAAGATGTAAAGCAGGAGTGCTAGCTAAATTGGCAAAGGTTTGAGTTTCAGAAGAATGCTCCGCTAGGTATTAACCCTTCTCATCCCCAGACCAGACCACTTGATCTCTCTATCATCTCCCACATCTGAACACCTCTGGAGAGGAACAAAAGAGCTGTCTGCTTTCATCCACCACAAATTCATTCTCTCTTCTTCCTCTGGCAAAGAAATACTAATGAACCCCCCAATTTACAGCAGATGTAGGACCCTTTTCTCCATCTTTCATACTGTGCTAAAGCCTGCCCTACTGGCTCCCCCGTCCTCACTTTCTGCTCAAGATGACATGGAAATTAGCCACTCTGATATTCCTACCTGTCTCTCCCACTCTTTCTCTCTCCTTTCCAGTTTTCTTTCTTCCCATATTCCTTTCTGTCTATCTCCCTACACACACTTGGAGAACTGACTACATGATTTACCTCATCCAGCCTATCCCTCTCGTCTGGCTTCTTTCCTACTGCTCTCACTACCTTCACCCATTCTCAAAAAGCCCTCTGTAGATCCTCTCTAACACCCCCCCCCCCAAATTTAAAGGCTACCCTTCTCACTGACATTCAAAGTGGATTCCTGATTTAACAGTACATGGTCTTCAGTCTGGGTTCACCATAAGGATCGTTTTCAAGTTTCCTGCCCAGAACTCAAGCATAAGCATTTTATTGTCATTGTGCATGCACAACGAAATTTACAGCAGCATTCCTCAATGCACACAATTTCAGACTCATACCCCATCCTCACTTTCCCCTTCCTCCACCCATCCCTACACAGCCCCAAACACATCAACATGAAGCCACGGAGTTCAGCATAGCCACAGCTCTAGAGTAGAAGCTGTCTCTAAGCCTCTTTGTCCTAGTTTTGATAGACCTGTATCGTCTGCCAGATGGTAACAGTTCAAAAAGAGAGTGTGCTGGATGAGACGGGTCTCTCAGAATATTTTAGGCTTTTTTTAGGCTTCGGGAATTATAGAGTTCTTCCAAGGAGGGGAGAGGGTCAGTTTGGATCAGGCCAGAGCCATAGTGTTTGAGGACAAGCAATTTTACCTCACCCGCTACACACCATTTTTCCACCACAAATGGTGTTGGGGTGCGCTATATGACCTTCATGAACTACATCAGCACACATGGTCTCCCACAAGAAGGCAAATATCAGCCCTTCCCCTCATGAGCTGTTTGAGGTGGGGACAATGGTATGGCTGGGGGCTGGGGGCAGGTTGGGAGGGGACATAAGCCTTTTCTCCTCAGGCACTCAGGGCCTCATCTAGATGGGTCCCAGGTGCCTGAGTATTGAGTTCCCGGGGGGGGGGGGGGGTTCACTATTGCTTGTGGACTTCACAAGTGGAATTAGGCTCTTCGTTTCTCTTCCTACAGACAGACATATAGCAAATGTAGGTGCTTAAATTTCTTTTTTGAGGAGATATGGCATGAATTGGGGGGGGGGGGGCTTTAATCCTTCTTGTTTTCTCCCACTGGAATAAGCCACTCCAGAACTGCAGGTAGCCATATCTTTTCCCCAGGGAGGACAGAAACAGCCGGGGAGATCTTTGTAGCGAAAAAATAGCACAGACGGAAAGGATTAACGTTTCACCCCACCTCCCCATGCCCAATCTTGGAGACTGCGTTTGCAAAGAAAGCAGTGAAAAATAACCACAAAAGAAAACTTCTCAAACTGTTAAGCGTAAAGGAGGCCTGGCTGGATTCAAGCCCTGTCCCCCACCCCACAGTCCCCCATCATCTCCAAGCCAATTTAATGCCATTCTTCCACCACCCCCTGGGTGACCAGGATTCCTCCTTCTCAAGTTAGAGGCGGTGATTGTTTCGTTTCCTGTTTGCAAGGCTGCCAGATTCTGTCTGGTATTCAAATTCAACCAACAATACGGCTTCCCCGGGTTCCTGCTTCCTCCAATTCTTAATGCAGCCACAATACCAGCAACATCCTCTCGTCCACCAGTCCTTCATACTACACATACACAGCCACACACCTCCCTAGCCAAGACAGCTGAAATCGCATTCATCTGTCTATACATGAAAGCTGGTTGCAGAGGAAGGAAAGATCAGAGCCTAGACAAAACAACCCTTTTCAAATTAATATTCACAGGAATTTCATGAAACTTCGTTGTGTTGGAATGAGCACAGGACTCCCAAACCTACCCTGCGCAAGAGTTTCTGTGCATCTATGCCAGCTGTCTAGACATTGGCACCCTCCTAGAATGCAGAAATATTTTCCTAGCTCTCTGTCCACCTCTGCACCATGAGACAGCCTGTCGGTAAAAGCTTCCACCTGGTTCCATATTTCTCTGCGTCTGATTTGATTTGTTTACATTTGAAAACTGGAATATTCCTTTAGACTAGCAGTTGCAAAACAGCTGCCGGCGCTACCACTGATGTTAGAAGTGGCTGGGCTCCCATAGTAGTGCAGCGCAAGGCCCCACTTCAGGAAAATCTGAAGGGCGGTCTGATTTCAGGATCTTGTTTGATCTAATTTCTAAGCCAGCTAATCTTCCAAAGTTTATCACTTGAAAAGCAGTGGGGTAAATGATCAGCAGACATACCCATGGGGTAGGGGCATTATTAAATGTGAAGATAAAGAGCCACAAAATATTATCTATGCCTTTTCTATGTGAAACCATTCACAATGGCTGTCATCAGATGATAACACAGCCTACCTGGCTTTTTTAAGTCATTCAACACCCCAGTTTTGTCTGTTTTGACTGGCAGAGCCCTCTAACCAGAGAACAAGGCTTGGACCTGGGGCTATCCGCATGCAGAGCTTGTGATCTAACTACTGAATTATAGTACTTCAGGAGGGGGAAGGGGAAAAACAAGTCTTGAGGAAAGCACATGTGGCTATTGTTCACCACATGTCTTCTTACAATATTTGGCAGCCTGTAAGCAGGAAGGTTCCTTTGTGTACTCAAAAGGGAGAAGAGGCTATTCTGAATCGCAACTCTTCACAATAGGCTCATCTGAAGAGCTGGCAGGAACCCAGTAGGCTCATTCCAGACAACTTCTGTCAGATCAGGATAAGAACAACAGTGGTTTGCGCTTAAGCAGTTTAGCAATGCCATCCTAAGGTTGAATTGCCCTCTTTCTAATTACTTCAATAGATTCAGAGTGGTTTAGGATGGCACCGCAAGGCTCCCATGACAATTATGAGGCTTATCTTGGGCCCAGCACAATGATAAGCAAAAAAATATTTGGTTCCATTTTACCTTTTATTAACAGACCTATATCTAACTTAAACATATATTAAAATAATATTTGTGAATAATTTTAAATAGTTGAGTATATTGCTTACCCCAACAGTAGGTACACAAGGCAAGGATCGCTGTCAGTTAAGAGGCTGCCCTCAGAGTTCTCAAGTTTATATTCTTTTAAATGATTATTTTAAAGTCATAGGCCCCTTCCGCGCACGCAAAATAATGCATTTTTAAACCACTTTCACAACTGTTTGCAAGAGGATTTTGCCATTCTGCACAGCTTCAAAGAGCACTGAAAGCAGTTTCAAAGTACATTATTCTGCATGTGCGGAATGAGCCATAGAGTTGGAAGAGACCACAAAGACCATCATATCCAACCCCATCCTGACAGATGGCCATGGCCATCCAGCCTCTGTTTAAAAACCTCCAAAGAAGGAGACTCCACCACCCTCTGAGGCAGCACATTCCACTGTCGAACAGCCCTTACCGTCAGGAAGTTCTTCCTAATGTTTAGGTGGAATCTTTTCACTTGCAACAACGTTTAGCAGTCCTGCTTAAACAAGCTCACATTCCTGTCTCATAGGCTCCTTACACCCTGCAGGATTATCCATACTCAGATATTCTCAAACAAATCCACAAAAGATACAGGTATGCTTTAATACATTTTAGCTACTTTTAATCACAATGAATACTAAAAAAAACAATCATTACAAGTTCCAAAGATGTCTAATTATCTGTTGGCTACTAATCTATAAACCACTTCTTTGAACTATGCTTTTCCTTCTGTCCTTGACTGGGCTGTTCTCACTGTTTTCCAGATACTCTGGGCTGAACATGCCTGTGATTACTCCTTTGGATCTACCAATATAACCCCTGGTTATCTCTGATTTACTTCAAGGCTGTAATAGTATGCAGCCCTTTTTTCCCCCCCTCTGAGTATTTACTGAAACTAATTGTGCGCTGTTTCTGACCTACAGAGATACCCTCTATTATGGTGTCTGCCAGGATCGGCAAGTGTTCCCCAATAGTTTTTGCTAGCTCTGTGAGAGGCTCCCTAGTAGATTGGAATGTAATTTCTGGGGTAGTAGGTGTGCTAAGAACATGACATTACCACAAAATGGCTGCCACTGACTGCTGGTGCTAGTCACAAAATGTTGGAAGGTTGCAAGCCAAGCAAACTCTTATGATGGAAGTACCCAATTCTAAATATCCTCTGATGACACAAACGTGATACCTCTTGAGCTCTTTTTAAGTACCTTCTGTTCCAAAGAAGTAAAAGGAAACCAGGATCTGTTCTTGGCTTTGTGAAAGAAACAGATAAACAGCAGGATACCCACCAATGAGCACCACGTTGGGAATCACTGTGATGGGTCTTTGGCAGAAGTGAAACCCAAGGCCGCAGCAACCTCCCATGCACAGACTCACACTGTGCAGCCTCGTCCTGCAAACCGACAAGCAACTCCACACCCTTTCTCCTTGGCAACGGAACTGTTCTCTGCCCTTAGGAAGTTGCTCCATCGGCTCTACTCAGTTGCACTTTCTTCCACGAAAATCCTTTGTTTCGTTCTTGTCTAACTTCAGCAGAAAACACAGCGTCTGCAGCTCCCTTTCACCACTTGGGTTAAAGCTACCTGAAAGTGTGGCCCTGGGGGCAGCCGCGCTCTTCTGCTGAGTCAGTGTGAGCAGTTGGCTCTAGTCAGGCTGAGTCACAGGGAGGCCCTGTTTACCCTGGGTGGGGCACAGGAGAGGGCTGTTCTCCAAGTGGATCTCCTTTCAAAGCTCTTGTATATATTTTGTGACCTTGGTTTTCACACTAGTTCAAAACCGTCAGAAGCTGTCACCTTCACACAAGTTGAACACTGTGGTATCCCCCTTTTCCACTCCCCTCTGTGAGGGATCCAGTGTGTTTCTCAGAGCAAGCTAGTGTACACGTGTGTGCAAAGAAGAGGCATGTTAGGATAGCGTGCAACATATGCTATGCGCTTGGAAGATAAGAAAACAAACAAGATAGAAGACTGTTGGCTTGATGATAATGCAAACCTTGGAAGATTTACATGGCATTCTTGGGTGAATAGGGCTAAGCTTTTGCATTTTATGTATTATTATTACCTGTATTATAATTATCTATTTTATTTATTTGATTTTTAGGTTGCCCTCCCCCAAAGGGCTCAGGCTGGGTTAGAACTATCAATTTAAAACATTCAATAAAATCCTGAACCAAACCCAATAAAATCTGGCTGGTGCCCCTTAAAGAGGGATGAGTACTCTGCACCATCCGCAACACTAATATGCAACTCAATCATGCCGTGGATGGGAAAAGAAAGGGCGGAAGGGAAAAAGGAAAAGGGAGGCCGGCAAGATGGAACTGTTGTTGTCCTCAGCCATATGTCTGGTGGAACAGCTCTGTCTTACACGCCCTGTGAATTGTAATAAGTCTCACAGGACCCAGATCTCGCTTGGCAGAGGGTTCCACTAGGCTGGGGCAAGTGTCGAGAAGGCCCTGACCCTAGTTGATTACAGCCAGACAATTTTGGGGTTAGGGACCACCAGCAAGTTTAGTCTCTAAACATAAGGCTCTTTGGGGGACATATGGGGATGTATTTATTCTTTAAAAATATTTAGCCCCCAACTTCATACACATGCCACAGCTTGGAAAATATAGGTAACATTAAAAATAGCAAATGAAAGCAGCAGCAAAAACAGGATAAAAACTGGAAACAAGTTAATAGGATCTGATTATAATTGAGAAAATTTTCAAACCTCTTTAAAAAGACTTAATAAACATCAAGAGAAACTTAGTAAAACAGGGTTCCCCAAGTTTTTGAACAGGCGGTGGGCACCAGGAAAAAAATGACTTTTTCTGTTGCTTTTTCTGTTTTCTGCTGTTCCAGAGACTAGGATTAGGAGTAATGGATTCAAAGTACATGAGAAGAGATTCCACCAAAATATTAGGAAGAACTTCCTGACGGCAAGGGTTCTGAGGAAGGTTTCAGCCAGGTGTCCTGCTGTGATCGTGGCATTTGTATCCAAATAGCTACTCCCTGCAAAGATGATACCTGATAGACTCTTCAGAAGCATCAAAATCAGGACTGCGTGTTGGCTTTGAAGGAAAAGCAAATGGCTACCAGGAAACACATAAGCAGGTACCATGTTGTGTGTGTGTGTGTGTGGGGGGGGGGGGGGAATCACTATTCTAAAACAATAAGACAACTAAATAAGATTTCCCAAAAGACTTGAGAGATTAAAATATCTGTTTGATACCTAAAAGCTTTTACATTTGTACTTAAAAATTTGTAAATGTACAGACTTCTGTAAAATTGAACTGCCACCACCAAGATGGCCCCATCTCTGGTGCTCACTTACCTAATTTATGACATCAGAATGCCTGACAATGATCTTACTCAATGGACAAGCTTAAACCTATTGAGATGTTCCTTCAAGTAGTCTGATCCCAGACCATGTAGAGTTTTGTGGGTAACCACCCCCATTTTGAATTGTACCCAGAAAATATTGTAAAAGGATGAAGATATGGCCCCTGTAATTAGTAGCTGCTAGGAGCCTAACAGTTGCATTCTGAACAGTCTTCAAAAGCAGACCTACATAGGATGTACTGTAGTAGCCCAACCAGAATATAATCAGAGCAAGGATAATTGTGACCAAATGTGTCTTCCTTCATTCTGCATGGTGTCCTACCCTATTTTGTAGACTTGAAGTGGCAACTTACCATTTCCAATGTACACTAAGAATTATATCAGTTTCTAAACTCCCAAAGGCTCACACTGGGTCACAGTACAAAACAAACATACCCGCTTACAAATTATTTTGGTTCCACACAGTAGAGGAAAATCACTCCAGTGTGGTGGACCAAGTGGTAAAGGGACCACTTGTATTGGACTCAGTAGACTTGGGTTCAAAACTCTCTCCGTCATAAAACTCACTGTGTGGTCAACAGCAGTAACTTGGACCACCCTAACTCACAGGATTTTTTGTTAAAAACAGCAAGGTAAATCCTGAATTCCTTGAATGGAATGGAAATATGAGGATTGGGTAACATTTGACTACTTGTTAAAAACCAATCAAAAGAGAGGAGAATTTAACTTTAGTGAAGCTTATGAGAAAGTTCTTCTGAATGTTATGGAAAACAGTAACTTCTCTCAAATTTATGCAAATTCAGTAGCCAAAATGGAAGTTAGAGGCCACATTGTCATCTAATAAGTAAGCAGAGGCTACCCTCCAGCACTTTATACTGGCATACATATTTTTCACTCCTGCAATCATGGTGTAAGTCTGGATCCATAAATAATTCTTAATTTTTGGAGAAATGCTATATTCTTTCACATTGAATCATAGAATTGAAAGGGGCCATACAGGCCATATCGTCCAACCTGCTGCCCAGCCCAATCAACAAGCGTTTGTTCAGCTGCTGTTTAAAGACTGCCAGTGAGGGGAAGCTCACCACTTCCCTAGATACTTGATTCTTACTGTAAATTTCTCCCCCTGATATCCAGTCGGAACCTTTCTGCCCATAACTTACACCCATTAATACAACAGATATCATTTTGTTGGACCCACCTATCTGGCTTTCGGGAATCTCTAGGGAAGATCCAAATTGGTTGCTAAATTTGGGTGATAAATTTCCATGACGAACACATCCACCCTGGATGATGCTGGAACCTGTTTGGGATCAGTTTACGGGGTGCTTATTTATACCCTCTGAGCTGGAAGTCAAGTATGTGAGAGGGAAAGGGGAAAGGGTGAGGATTCAGAGACCTCAGAGCAGGCTCACAAGGACAAGAAGTCCTGCTAAGCCCAGTGCCGGATTTACCTATAGGCTTGGCAGGCCAGAGCCTAAGGTCTCAAAATCTAGGGGGCTTCCTAGCAAGGTATATAATATTTTTGATACTGTCATAGAACTTTCTTATGCATGCTGTCATCATGCACTGTAGTCAAAATAATACCGTAGTCAATAATAATACTGTAGTCAAAATAATACTGATAACTCGACACATTGGCCCCTTCCGCACACACAAAATAATGCGTTTTCAAACCACTTTCACAATTGTTTGCAAGTGGATTTTGCTATTCCGCACAGCTTCAAAGAGCACTGAAAGCAGTTTGAAAGTGCATTATTTTCCATGTGCAGAATGAGCCATTGATTTCTGTGCAGATTTTGTCTTTCTAGGACTTCCCTGAAGTGGACCCCATTTTGTGAACCCCAGCTTCCTGTTGTCATAAGAGTGGGGATTGGGAGGAGAGGGGCTTTACAAGTGGAATAGCCGAGGGTCTCTCTTCCTCTAACCTCTTCCTCTAAATCCGGCACTGCCTGAGACTGGGGAGGGGGGGGAGCAGTTTTTAAGGGTCTGAAAGGTGCTGAAGGAAAATACCCAGCAGACTCATTTCAAATAGAGCCACAGATCGTATGTTATGGCTATCCTGACACACAACGACTGTAAGCAGAAGATAAAGAACACAATACCCCTCCTCCATAAACAACTTTCAACAAACAGTATTGGGTAGCGGAGGTTCTTTTGAGAAGCTGCATACATTGGTAACTTTGAGGCAGGTCGTATTGGTGTGGTGGGGCAGAATGCTGCCTATTTATGGTTCCCAACAGATCTTTAGGCCCCTGGTATCAAGGGTCGCTTCCCCACTTACAAAATGGAGGTCATAAGCTGTGGTTTCCTTTGCTGGGGAACCTTTTGAGCACGGGTTCATGGTCTCCACCGCAGCCTCCGCCCTCTTGGTCCAATGAATGCGGCAGCCGCGCAGCAGCTACGCAGGACTTCCCATGATCCACTCAGGGGCTGTCCTGATTGGCTGCTGCGTTGTGCTGGGGCGGGAATTTTTTTATTGTGAAGAGGACGAATGAACGTCTCCACGCTTTGCCGAGGAATCCATGTAAAGTTGAACAGACACAATATGCCCATGTGCGCGCAAAACGACGTTCAGACGTAGATTTTAAGCGTTTAAAATAAAATAAAAAATAAAAACCCAGGCTGCACGCATCCTAATTGGACAGATGGCTCTACCTCACCAGCAGCAGCAGAAAAATCAAACCAGGAGTCACCACCCGGGCTTCCCCACTCCCCCGCACTCAATGTGGGGTTTTCAAAAAGGTGCTCGACCATCCAGGAGCAGGAATGCCACGCGCTAAGGAGGAAGGAGAGAGGCAGAATCGGGGTCGCTGTGTGGTCGCTGCTGAGGTAGTGCGGAATGCGGCAGGCCCTGCATTATTTGACACGAATAGCACGCAGCAAATGGTGAGTGGGGAAATGACCTAGAATAAAGTAGGGTGGAAAGTGCCATCTAGCCTTCAGGGGCTTTTGAATAAAACAAGAACATTGCAGTTGATCAGAGATGAGGAGAACTGGATTCAGATCCTCATTCACCTTGGCTCACTCTCTACTGTTCTGGCACACAAGTTGTTGAGTACAAATGTAGAATCCTGTATGCTTCCTTGGAGGACAAAAATGTGACATAATATTTATCCCCTGCTCTTAGATGGCAGGGGGGAGAGGAACACAGTGTGCAAATGTCTAAAGTACTCCTCATTTATTCCCTCACACACTGCTGGTCTCGATCCTCCAGGAAAGCTCCATGCGGCAGCATTGCTGGCTTGACTATTCAGTACACAGACATTGCTGAGGGCTGGCTGGCAGCAAAGCCAGGATGCCAACTGGCCAGGATCCCACCCGCCTGGCGACCTGCCCAAGAAAGAGAATGTACAGCCAGGAAACAGAAAATGAATTGAGTGTTTTCGTTATTTCTCCTCTTCCTAGAAGATGCAGTTTTAAAAACAAACGCACGGGGTGGGGATGGGGGTGGGAAGCAATGTAGATGCCATACAGTTGGTTCTCAGCCCAGTTGGTTCTCAACTTTGTATGTGCTCAAAGGCACTGCTGCCTTAACAGGGCTTATTGTTAAAAGCTGCTGCTTCATCAGAAGAATAGCCCTCTACACAGACAGAGAGCGGCTTCGTCTTTTCAAAAGTCTGCTTAGAGAAGGGACACTCTGTGCATGAACAGAAACACTTTGCTCATGCTAGATTTTATATTTTAAAAGGTAGTAAAGCCGAGGCCCCGCATTCTCCACTCCTGCCTCCAATGTTGACTGGGGTGGGGGGGTGGGGGGAGAGCCACTGTCAGCTGTCGCCTCCCTCCGGCTCCCTTCCTCCCGCGCTCCGCCTTCTCGGCTTGACGTTCACACCCACAGCCGTTCCGCCTTTACCATTAGCGGGCTGAGGTCGACCCCCCCCCTCCCGCTCGCCCGGGCTGGATTCTGCAACTTTCGTGCACCAACTTCCTCCTCTGCGAGAGCAGCCCAGACGGGCGGCGGCTGGGTCCCGGGTCCAGCCCTACGCTTGGGAGACAGCGATGGGGGCCAGGCGGGGCAGGGGCGGCCGGCTGTGAAGAAGGCGAACCGGCCTCCGGATCGCCGGGACAGGAGGCGGCTGGATCATCATGAGCTCGGTCTGGAAGCGGCTGCAGCGCGTCGGGAAGCGGGCGGCCAAGTTCCAGTTCGTGGCCTGTTACCAGGAGCTCGTGGTGGAATGCACCAAGAAATGGTGAGCGCGCCACGACCGCCGGCGAACGGGGAGCGGGGACTGGAGCACTTGTGAATGCACCAGGGGCACGAGGGGCGGGGCGAAGCAACCAGGCGGCAGGAAGCGGAGTGGGCACGAGGACTGGTGAATCGGGCGCCTAAAGGGCGATTGGGTGCAAATAATACGCTTGCTATGATTTCTGTCGTGTTCGAAAGTGTCCAAAGCTGCTCGTGTGCATCTGCACTTAAATCTGCACACCCACCCTATAAGGTTGGCCACCGCTTAGGGATGCCAGCCACCAGGTGGGACTTGGGAATTATAGCTCATCTCCGAGCTGAAACCAGTCCCTCTGGAGAAAATGTATGCTTTGGGGGGTGCACTCTATGGGCTTGTACCCAGTGAGGTCCCTATCCTCTGCATACTCCCATCTCCAAATCTTCAGGAGTTTCACAATCCAGATCTGACAACCCTCCCTCCGCCACAAGTCTAACAGTACGTCTTCCACTCAGGCATTTTATTCCATGCAGAGGGAGAGTCCAAGAAACAGGCCTCAAAGGCTAGGACCTCCCCTGCCGCCCCATGTTGGTTTCCATTGCTGGTATTCAGAGCTTTACTGCACCTAAACATGGAAAGTACTTCATTAGAGACATAAGGGGGGGGGGATAGTAATTTTAAATATAGGTCATTGACTTCTGAACTGACTAAGATCAGAAGCTGGAAAAAGTACAGAAGAGGGGGACAAAAATGAGAAGAGGCTGAAGCAATTTTCCTTTGACGAAAAGCCAAAGAGTCTGGCACTTTTTAGGTTATGAAAAGCACAGCTGAGGGAGAATATGATAGAGGTTTATAAAATTCTGCATGGTTTGGAGAAAGTGGATCCCTGATTTGGATGGCCCATGCTAGCCTGCACTCAGAAGCTAAGCAAGCAGGGTTGGTCCTGGTAACTACTTGGAGGGAAATCACCAAGGAATTCAAGGGCCGCTATGCAGCGGCAAGCAATAGCAAACCACCTTTGAATATCTCTTGCCTTGAAAAACCCTTCTAGGTTCCAGTAAGTCAGCTGTGACTTGACTGTACTTAACTAAACTTGATGGTACATAACACTTGACCGCGGGAGGCACTCAAAGCAAGCCATGGACAACAGGTATAGGACAAACTCAATGAGCAATTAAATTATGAAATGTGCTGCCCGTGGAGGTAGTGATGGCTGCAAGCATAGATGACTTTAAACAGGAATAAGGTTTATGGAGAAGAGGATCTGTCAGTGGGTTTGTTGATTGATGCTATAGGCCCTTAATCATCTTCCTACATCAATATAGTGAGGAGCGAGGCCTGGGATTTTCATGCATTTGCAGAATAGCGAGTTGGGGTGGGATTTCCACGCTGGGAAGTGGGGGAGGGTAAATGGGCAATGGAAATAGGCAGGTCGCTAGAGATGAGGAAATGGGAACTGAAGAAAGGGGGAGATCTTGGAGCTGTGGAGATCCTGCAAGTAGGATTTACTATTATTATTTATTAAATGTGATAGACCGCCCTACCCCCAAAAAGCTCAAGGCGGTGTACAATAAAACCAATAAGTTGGGAGTTGCCTTGACTTCCTGTAAGAGGGAGAGGCAGCTAATAAATGTTTTAAATAAATAAGTAAGTAAGTAAGTAAGTAAGTGTGCCAGGGCAAAGGGGCTAATTCTTTGTCTTCCAAATGCAAAGAGCAAATTAGAGAGGAAGATGTTTTGGAGAAGGGAGAAGGCCAGATTTGGGAAGGTTAGAAATGCAGCTGTTTGCATCCTTGGTCAATTTTTACAGGTTCGGGTCCAAAGGGAACTTTCAACTGGGCTGGTTTCCTCCAACATCTGCCTGTTCGGTGTGGGTGGATGGCTCCTATCTATAATTAATGTGTGTGTGTTCTGTAAGGATAAAGGATCACCTTTTCTTTATTTTTGGCGAGAGTCCAATTATAGCAGCTGAGTGCCATGCGAAAGAGCCACTCTGCTGGTAGCCCTACAAAACCAGGAAGCAAAACTAAGCAAGAAAATTAATTTGTAGCCATCCTCATTACAGACAAACTGCTTTATGCCATCTGACTTTTGGCCTGTTGCCTTGATGTTGTCTATGTGCTGGCTGACAGCAGCTCCCCAAGGTTTTGAGAGAGGTTTTCCCCTGCACTTTTTACCAAAGATGCTAGGAACTGAATCTGGGACCTTCTTTGAATGCAGAGCAGCGAGGCCTGCTCCCTCTTGCTGGTTTTAGAGAAATGAATATGTAGCTCAAAACCCAAATCTAGATGTCTGGTAGGAGCTGTAGCTCAATGGTAATGAACATGCTTTGAACTCCAAAGGTTCTGAGTTCAATCCTTGATATTTCCAGTTAGATGAACCTGGTAGTAGGTGATGTGAAAGATCTGTGCTCAAGACCCTGGAGAGCTGCTGTCAGTCTGATTGGACAATATTGACCTTGATGATCCAATGGTTTGACTCGATATAGGGTAGCTTCATGGGTTCATTCCTTCATTTGTCACTGGAAAACATGTCTGGGCCAGCCCACTGGTTTCCCTTCTGTTGCAGTAACTGTGTAGAAATGCTTTTTGGGAATTGTGTAAAATCTGCTGAATTGGTCTAGGAGTGGCCTGCTTTCTCCTTTCCATCATCCCTTTTTCCAGTGCTTTTGCATGCCACAGATCAATTTTGTCATCCCACCCAGGAAAGCCTAGCAGTCTTTCTTTTACTTCCTTCCAGTAAGATGTAGGTTCTTTTATTATTATTATTATTATTATTGTTGTTGTTGTTGTTGTTATTATTTAGATTTCACAGCTGCCAGATCTTTAGCTGGTTGTTGGCCTTCATTACAATTCGAGCCTCACCCAGAAGCCTAGGAAGTTGTAATGTATCGGTGTAGTATTCGTGCGGATCCCAGCAGGGCTGCCTTCTGAATTTGACAGATGTTAATTTTGTCAATTTGAAGAAGATGATGATGATGATTTATTAATTCAATTTAATTTAAAGGTGCAGTAGATAAGTAGGTGCAGTAGATAAGTAGAGCCTACCAATCAGGTGACACTAAAAAGTGACCATCTGGAACTTATTTTTATTAATTATTTTACTTCATTCTCCCCATTAGGGACCCAACGTGTCTTACATCATTCTGTTTTCCTCCACTTTATCCTCATAGCATCCTTGTGAGGTAGACTAGGTTGCAAGTGTATAACTGACCCAAGGACACCTGGTAGGCTTCCATGGGCAGACTAGGGATTCGAACCTGAATCTTTCAGATCTTAATATGCTACTCTAACCACTGCATGACATAAAAGCCTTCCTGTGCCAATCTTAGTTCTCTGCACATGCTTCAGGACACTTGCCATTTTTTGTGGTTCAAGAGTTTTGTCTGGGCATTGGAAGTTCTGGGCCTAAAGCCTGCATCCACATTTGAGGGACAAAAGGGGAACAGGGAGTCTGGCAATCTTTAGCATTGGAGTGGACTAACACTGGTTGCTTTGTTTATGTGAGTGAAAAGGGAGGTGGAGAAATGCCAAAGCTCTGCCCCTTCCAGAAGGCAAACCTCTATCCCTTAAGCTCAGATTGATAGGTAGGGTTGCCAGTCTTGGCTTCTGACATACCTAAACATTTGAGGGTGGAGCCTAAGACAGCTGGGTTCGGGGAGGGACCTCAGTAGGGTATAAAGCCATGCAGCCCACCTTCCAAAGCAGCCATTTTCTTTGGTAGAAGTGGAATGCATGTTTTAAACAAGTAATAAATAAATAAACAATTTATGCAGTTTGGAGAGCAGTTGTAATTCCAGAAGATCGCCAGCTCCCACCTGGTAGGAGGTTAGTTTCTCCGTTCTAAGCAAAATGCATACTGCACATGCACAAAAGCACTCAGCATCTTGTGGGCTGAACCCTGGCATTGGAAAATAGGATATAGGGCTGAGCATTGACAGACAGTCAGTCAGGCAGTCTGATGGACAACTTGAGTTAGAGAGAAGTCCCTGGGGGCTGGGGAATTAGGCTCCCCTTCACTTTAGTACTTAAGAAGAAGAGGAGGAGGAGGAGGAGGAGTTTGGATTTATATCCCCCCTTTCTCTCCTGTAGGAGACTCAAAGGGGTTTACAATCTCCTTGCCCTTCCCCCCTCACAACAACACCCTGTGAGGTAGGTGGGGCTGAGAGAACTCCGAGAAGCTGTGACTAGCCCAAGGTCACCCAGCTGGCGTGTGTAGGAGTGTACAGGCTAATCTGAATTCCCCAGATAAGCCTCCACAGCTCAGGCGGCAGAGCTGGGAATCAAACCCAGTTCCTCCAGATTAGATACACAAGCTCTTAACCTCCTACGCCACTGCTGCTCTTAAGCAAATTTTCCTGTCTTCCTGAGCTGCTGGTAAGAGTAATTCCAGATGGGGAGCAATAAAATAAGACAGGAGCACCATGGCACCTTTATGACTACCTGGGAAAAAATTAGTTTAGCTTTAGTGTGCTACTGGACTCCTGTTTTATTTCCCCTGGTAGAGGTTATTCCGAATGGGAAAAGGAGGCAATGGTAGTAGGGGACTGTAGAAGTGGGTCGGGGAATTGGAATAGCAGACCAGGTGCTCCGGAACAGCAGCAGCAGAAGGCCATTGCTTTCACCTCCTGCATGTGAGCTCCCAAAGGCACCGGGTGGGCCACTGCGAGTAGCAGAGTGCTGGACTAGATGGACTCTGGTCTGATCCAGTAGGCTCTTTCTTATGTTCTTATGTTCTTATGAATGGGGTATATCAGATCCAGTGGCATGTGTATGCCAATTGCTTTCTTGGGGTGCCAGTGAAATAGCACATAATATAAAAGTTACCCCTCAGCTCCTTTGCAGAGTCTTGGAAGACTTAAGACTACACTATCTTATATCTGCTGTTTGGATTGTGTCATCCAGTTTCTTTGACGGGAGAGGCAAAATGTCTTTAGGAGATGTATCCCCCGCTCCTTTTGCCAGTGCAAGAAGCAAGTGCTAGACTTTGGAAGATGCGGCTGGAATGCTTTCATGGCAGAGGCGAAGAAGGATGCAATGAGATCCCCCCCCCCCCCCCATTCTGACATGACCAAGACCTTATAAGGGCTGCGGGAAATGATAAATATTTAGTCATTGCAGAAGCTAAAAATGGAAAAGGGAGGGTAAACGCTAAGAAGAGTGAGTTAAGACTATCAGGAGGGCTGAACAGTTAAAAGAGGGTGTGTGGGTCTGTCAGATGGGGGACCCAGCTGAATGAGAGTAGAATCAAGGCCCCTCCAGTTTTGAGGATTCGGGAATCCCCAGCTCCTGGGCCCTCAGTCTTCCTGCAGTTCATGTTTGTGTTTCAAGACTCAGCCCCACCTGAGCTGGCGAGACTTGGCCCTTTCTTGGCGGTGCAAAGTGGGTGGTGGACATGGTGGGGGAAGGGGAGCAGGCAGCCAGGAAGTGTTCAGTTCTTTAAAAAATAAAAAGGTTTATGCCCGGCTTGGCAGCTTTTCCCCTTTAATTCCTTCCCCTAGGAACTTGCCTATATTTAGAAGTGAAGGATAGGCACTCTGCACCTGTTCAGAGGCACCTCTCTTTATTGCTACAAGGCCGAGTAGTTGTAGTAAAATAAGTTCTGAGGCTAAATTAAAGGCCTGAAAGGAATGTGCCAAAGTCACAGAGACATATTGCAGGCATGAGTCAACTAAGGATGGAAAATATCAGGCATGGTTCAAAATGCCTTTATCTCAAGCCCAATTTGTTGTTCTAAGCATGGGAGATTCTGGGGTTCAAGACTTCCTGAAACTTGTCTTATACACTTTGGAAACTCTGTTTTTATATGGGAAGAGAATGGGTGGGGGGTCATCTGCAGTAAGATAAGAGTTGTCTGCTCATGTTCAAAGAAACATTACAGTAAGTATCTTTGGGTTAAAAGTGATTCTCTAGTTCACCCTCAAACATTTTTATCACAGAGCAGAGGTTTCTGCTAGTTTAACTCTGAGTATGTCTCTAATAGGAGCACCATGGTGCACAGTGTTAAGCATTGTAGTTTTAAGTAGTGTTAAGTAAGTGTTAAGTATTGCAGTCTAAGTTCTGGGCATAACCTGTGTTAAGTCCTAATGGAAGTGTCACGGGCTGGCCACAAAAGAGGCATGAAGCAAAGTGTAGGGAATACTCACAGCTTTACTGATACGAAATAATCAAAGAAGCTCACCGCTCCTTTGGTGCAGCAAAGGTCACACAAGCTCAGTTACCAAAAACCAGTTCAGCAAAGTCCATAAGGTCAGATGTAACACAAGGTTCGGCAAAGTCCCAAAGTCAGGTTTAACACGAGGTTCAGCAAAGTCCATAAAGTCAAGTTTACTACAAGGCTCAGAGCAGGGCAGCCAGCAATGTGAGCTGCTGTTGTCTGCAAAAGCATGAAGCAGCAACCAGCCCTCTTTATCCATGAGGGACTAATTGCCAAGTCTCAGGGAGTCAAGTCTGCGAGCACTCACATCTTGCTTAGGGAGCCGAGTCTGTGAGCAGTCACAGGGCCTTTCCCCACTTACCTTAAGCCCCGCGCTACTCTCCTCAAGTAGCGCGGGGTCCCCCGGCACTCCCCACGACAGGGGCGGCAACAGCGCAGCCACCCTGACGCTGACGCTGTCACACCCCCTCAGCGCGGGCATCCCTGGTGCTCTTGTAAACGGTGCCTTTTGATGACCCCGCGCAGAGCGCAGGGTCGTGGGGAAGCTCGGGTGCGCACCAGGGATGCCGCTCGCTGAGAGCAGTGCGCGGCATAGGGGGGATCGTGGAGAGTGGGAAAATGCCCACATTTTGCGAGCAGCCAGTCTAGCTGATCGCTGGCGCTCTGTCAGGTCCCGTCACAGCCGTTGCCGGCGCTGCTCAAGCAGGGTAGGAGAACTAGGAGGACTGCAAGCTGGGCGGGGCGGGGGGGGGGGTCAGAGGTGAGCTCTGGGCCTGTTCTGGGCGTGCTGGCTGAGATGGCCCTGGAGGTGAGCCCTGGGCCTGTTCTGGGCGTGCTGGCTGAGCTGGCCCTAGGTCTGTAAGGCCATCAGAGGCCGGTGTGGCCGCAGCTGGGTCCTCATCCATCAATGAGGTACTGCGGCTAGGTGTTGCTAAGTCAAAAGACCGGCATCACAAGCTATCATCCTCACTGTCAGACCCAGCAGGGGAACAGACCCTGACAGGAAGTCAGTTTCAGGTAGCCAGCTCAAGGTTGACTCAGCCTTCCATCCTTCCGATGTCGGTAAAATGAGTACCCAGCTTGCTGGGGGTAAAGTGTAGACAACTGGGGAAGACAGTGGCAAACCACCCACGGCATAAACATAGTTCTGCCTAGTGAACGTTGTGATGTGGCATGAGCCCATGGGTCAGTAATGACCTGGTGCTTCACAGGGGACTACTTTTACCTTTTTACCCTGTCTCTAATACCCATATTGTGGTGAGTGGTGAGAGCAGTCATTCCCATGGAGCACATGGCACCTTTCATAGAGTTTCCTGGCATCTGTTCTCTTCTTTCCCAAAGCAAAGAGCCATTCCTGACTTTCCTGTACTTCACTGTAATAGGAGGTGATTCAGAAGAGCCCTGGAGGCATCATCTTTGTCTCTGCAGGGAGCACCTATTTGCAAACAGCTTCTTCCATTGCAGGAGGATACTTGGTTTGGAACCTCCTAACATTTTGTGGAACCTTCCAGTGTTCTGTGATTGGCTGTTGTAGCAACCATTTTGTTATGGTGTCCACGGCCTGATCTTGGGCTTGTAGATTGGACAAGGTCAGGGAACACTAAGTTAGGGCTTTACGCTAGGATGAGACAGGCCCAGCTTCAGATATCCCCTTGCCACAAGCTTGTTGGGTGACCAACTGAAATAAATTTGTGTTTGGCAGCCACTCTCTCTTAGCTTAATTAATTTTAAATACAGTGGAACTTCGGTTTTCATTGCCTTCGGTTTTCATTCTGCCTTTCGGGTTTTCAATGCATTTTTTTCAGTGAAAATTTTGTCTCGGTTTCTCACTCGATTTGCCTCGGTTTTCATCGATTTGGAGTAAGGTGCAGGGGTTTGTGGAGAAAAATCACCTGGACAAAGCTGTTGCAGGCCGTGTCTGCAACTTGTTTAATGACAATGTCTTGCCCCATTTCAGGCAAATCTTAAAGAGGCGTCAGAAACAGACCTCTTTGGACAGCTTTCTGGTGCGACTTTGGTCCATTGGCTCTGAAGCTGGTCCTAGTGTTAGTGTTTGTTACTGTTTTCAGCATTAAACACTATGTTTATTCACCAAAAATGTGTTTCTAGTATGTTTTTTTGGAGTGCCTAGAACGGATTAATTGGATTTACATTGATTCCTATGGAAAAGTTTGCCTCGGTTTTCATCGGTTTCGGTTTTCATCGATTCCTTTCGGACGGATTCCCAACGAAAATCGAGGTTCTACTGTAGTTGTTTTGAGGATTAAATGGCAGCAGGGAGAATCTTTTGAACTCCTCTTTTGATGAAAAGTGGAATACAAATATGGAAGACAGAACATTTGATAATCAAATTCATATTTAAATTACTCTTTAGGTGTATCTCCTGCATGGGAGGGCCTTGGGCTGTTGATTGTGTGTTTTTTTCCAGGTCTGCTGACAATCATGGTGATATTTTTCCAGCATTTAGTTACAAAACAAAAACTTATTTCACCTAGCAACTAGAGTGCCTTGGAGCACATACAAAAAGCTAGTCAGAAGATATGGCTCTGGGGGAGATATATACAAGGCAGTCCTAAACAGAATTACTTCACTGGACTTCACTGGACTTGGAAGGGTTGGGACTGCATTGTTAAGCCCCACCCCTTGCCTGAGAGTAACCTTTATTACCACTTGTGGCAGGCATTGGTCTGCCTTCCCGGTTCTGTGGTGAAAGTGATAGTGTCACTCACTATCAGGCCTTGCTCTGAGGAGAGGAGAAAGGTGCCCGGTGGCTGTATAGAGTTTCTTTGCTGAGCTCAATTTTAACCCAGCGCCTGTAGTGGATTTATGACTCCCAGCCCTGGGACTAAAATTAGCCTTTGGCTACTGGCCCGGGACGATAAAAGATGTTGATAGATGAAGCTGGACATCAGAGATATGTTCCCATCCACAGTCTTTATGGTGTGATCCCATGTTAGAAGACCAGCACTTCCAGATAAGTTGACTACACTTTATCAGCTTCCAGCATGGCCAATTGGCCATGCTGGAAGGGGCTGATGGGAATTGTAGTCCATAACATCTGGAGTGCCAAAGGTTCGCCACCACTGTGCTAGAGTAACGAATATTAAAACCCATCAAGAGGCTTGCAGGGGGAGGTAAGAATTTGGAGATGGGCTCCACGTAACATAACCAAGACCCGCATTATTGTCAGGTTCTAAGCTTACTATGAAGTGCCTGTTAGTATGTGTGGGGAGCTGACTGTAAGTAGTCTCTGGCCAGACAGTCAGCGGCCAATATTATTGCTCTCCACTTTCCCAAGATTCCCAGCATTAGCAAAGGATGTCTGCCACCACTGTTCATTTGGCAGTTGCAGGTGACCCATCGGAACCTGGATAGATGTTTCGGTGCGTGAAGAAGAACAGAAATGTGGCAGGTCCATGCATTAAGATGGGGCCCGATACCACCGGAAACTCCTGCACTAGTTGGAATGAAGGGGAGTTGTGGTGTTCTTATGCTGCCCCCCATTCATTGCGGTGAAGTCTGTTCAAGGGAACCTTTGGAAGAATTGAACACAGTAGGCCAGAACTGTTGACCTTAATGGCTCAAAAATGTCCTCAGATTGCCTCATAGCAGAGCATCTGTACCAGACTGACCTGAGATCAGGGGTCCCCAACGCAGTATTTATGGGTAACAGGGCAAGCACTGAGGCTTTTCCTAGCACCCCCCAAGTATTTTTAGAAACTGGATGGGGTTTTGCCCAACAAGTTTTCTGATTGGTAATGCACATTTGATTGGCTGTGCAGATTTTTAAAACGTTGCTTTGGTGACGGCTGCCACCACAGTACAAAAAACTTCACTGTGTAAGTGATGGCAGCCCTTTTGTGTCTGGCTGTGCCCCAGTGGTGGGATTCAGCTGGTTCGCACCACTTTGGCAGAACCGATTGTTAAAATGGTGCTTGTAAACAACCAGTTGTTAAATTATTTGAATCCCACCACCGGAACCGGTTGTTAAATTATTTGAATCCCACTACTGCTGTGCCCCCTTCAGCAGCCATTTTATGACTATGCTCACCACATTGCCAAAATTCCAAAGCTGCCTGCAGGCTCAAACTCAATCACTGCTGCCCCACCGATGCGCCCATGTTATTCAGTATTATCATTATTTACTTCATTAATAGTCTTACTGAGATACCAAGTGGATTACACAATTGAAACCGTGCAATAGGTCAGTAATATTATAATACCAATAATATCACAAAAGGAGATTACAACATTAGAGAAACAGCACAACAGTATAACATGTACAAAGAGCGAATCAACGAATGCTGTCTATAGGGTGTTGTGTGGTTTCCAGGCTGTATGGCCGTGTTCTAGTAGCATTTTCTGCTGATGTTTCGCCTGCATCTGTGGCTGGCATCTTCAGAGGAATGCTGTGTATAGTTTTATAGGTTCTTCCAGGTTCTGCTCTGGGCCACATCTTGTCTGTGGCCCTAGGAATGATTTAGACTGGATGTACACAGGCCACTTTAAGTTATTTTCTGTCCTTCTGCCGTTGTTGATGTGCACGTAGGAAAAGCCTGCAGTTTCAACGCCACTTTCACAGTGGTGGGATCCAAAAATTTTAGTAACAGGTTTCCATGGTGGTGGGATTCAAACAGTGGTGTAGTGCCAATGGGCGGAGTGGGGCACGATGGGGGCGTGGCCGGGCATTTCGGGGGCGGGGCATTAATAATTTCTCTGTTACTGTAAAAAACTCTTACTGTTAAAAAAAAGTTCCTAATTTCCAGCTGGTATCTTTCTATCCATAATTTAAACTCATTATAGCAAGTCCTATCGTCTACTGCCAGCAGGAACAACTACTTCTCCTCTAATTGACTGCCTGTCAAATACTTAATACTTTCAAATACTTAATTTTGTTTCTAGAAATCAAAAGAAGGATACTTTCCTTAAACAAGGAACTTTACCATATTTCTAAAACATGTTTTTAAAACAGCCCAACAGGGAGAATGGGTAACCCGTTTTCTACCTTCGCTAACCAGCCACATAGGAAACAACAGGACTTTATGATTTTTGGACCTAATGGAATTTCTAATGGAAAAGCAGACCCAATTAGTAACCCCCTCTCAGCACACACAAATAATTAGTAACCCACTCTCGGGAACTGGTGAGAACCTGCTGGATCCCACCTCTGCACTTTCATGGAAGTAAACCCCTTGGAATAAAATAGGGTTTACCTCTGAGCAGATCTGGTTGGGGTTCCTCCTTCAAGGTTCAAGGGCATAGGGGAAAAACAGAAATGTATTCACACAGGTCTTCTGGATTGAGGGAGCAAAAAAGGTTGATTTAACACAGTTTGATCTTCCCCTGCTTTGCAGTGCACATCTTGCCAATTTTTGTTGAGCTTCATTCTGATCATATTGTCAAAAGCTTTCATGGCCGAATCATCTGGCTGTTGTGGGTTTTCCGGGTGCATGTTCTAATAGTTTTTGCTTCTAGTGTCTCACCTGCATCAGTGCTTGGCATCCTCAGAATAATTCACTTTCAGTCCATTTTCACAATTGTTTGCAAGTGGATTTTGCTGTTCCACACAGTAAAATCCATTTGCAAAGTGCACGGAAAGTGGATTGAAAGTGCATTATTCTGCATGTGCAGAAGGGGCCTCTGTGACACAGTGTGGAGTGATTTGTCCCAATCCTTTTGATTTTTAGGATTGACTGCTTAGTTTTATCGCTGGTTGTAATGCTTTTATTTCATTATTGCATTGGTACTTTATTCTCCTTTTCTTTCGTGCCGTTTTGAGACTGATGCCTCCTAAGGCAGTCGTTCCTTGGCTTTTGCTGCATTAGAATTTGTTTGAGATTTTCTTACTGCATTTTATTGGTTTTCTCTTTTTTTGAAACCTCACCTTGTCAGCTGCTTTGAGTGATATATTTAGCAGAAGACAGGCAAGGATAGATTTTTCCTAAAACATGTTTATAGGTGCCATGCTTAGAAATAGAAATGGCTACTTTGAAATACTCCATTCTTGCCCTGGTGGTTTAGCTAGGGCTTAGACCCGGGATATGGAGGCAGCATGACTAATGGGCCCTTTCCCCACTCACCGTTTGCTGTGCGCTACTCTCGCCGAGTAGCGTGGGGTCCAACTGCACTCCCCACTACAGGGGCGGCAACGACGCAGCTGCCCCGACTCTGCTGCTCTTGCGCCCCCTCAGCGCGGGTCATTCTGGCGCTGCTCAAAACAGCGCCTTTCAGAGCGCGAGGCAGTGGGGAAGCCTGGGGAACACGACTCTCGTGCTAAAAAGGTCCTGGACCAGACAAAACCGATGTCATTTTAAAAGTGGGGAAACGGCCATGGTTGTTGTATTGGATTAGAATGTAGGAGACTTGGGTTCAAATCCCCATCCTGTTACATTATTTTCTGGGTGACCATGAAGCACTCACTCACTCTCAGCCCCACCTACCTCATGGAATTGTTATGAGAATAAAGTCAGAAATGGAGATCCATATAACAAAAATCACAATTTTCACCTGACTGGGGGAGGGCGCATCTGTCTCTTAAAGTCTGGCCACAGGTTGTCTCAGTGGGGTTAGGGAGTAAGGAGTAGTAACTCAGCTTTTTGGTTCTTTTGCTGGCTTGGGGGTCTAGCAACAGACCTAGCAACAAATATAAATTTCAGCCAGGGCCTCAGTTGTAGCTTGGGTGAAATGATAACAGTGCAGAGTACCTTGTGTATTCAGAGTGCAGAGTGATTTCATCCCACTCTGCAAGTCTGTGATTAGTGTACAAGACATTTGGGTCAACAGTCCTGTTTCTCAGCCAATGTGTAACTCCAGCATCTGACATTTTAGACCTTAAATATGCTGACAAGAGCGCCAGGCAGGAAGGAATAGAAATGGGATACACTCTTTCCCACTGTAGTCCTAAAATGTTCTACCTGGTGAAAAGGGAGCCAGGACACCTAGGTTCTATCCAGACATTGGAGAACATGGGATATTGGATTAAAAAAGGGTGGGTAGGGGCTGGGATCATGGTATCTGTGAGTTTGATCCTGAATTTCAGGCGGGGAAAGACGTTTCATTCACCCTGGTCAGCCAGCCAGGGTGCCTGGGTCCTGTCTTAAAGACCAGGATGAGGAAGAACTCTGGTGAACAGGTCCAGAGGAGGGCAGCCAAAATGGGAAAAGGTCTGGAATCCATGCCCTACAAGTAGAGAGAGATCTGGGTTATTTAGTTTGATGAAGAGAAGGTTAAGAGGTGACATGATAGCCATGTTTAGATATTTGAAGGGAAGTCATGTTGGTGGAGCAAACTTGTTTTCTGCTACTCCAGAGGCTAGAACAAGGAGTAATGGATGAAGGAAAATAGATTCCACCTAGACATCAGGAAAAACTTCCTGACAGTAAGGGCTGTTCGACAGTGAAATGCACTACCTTGGAGTGTAGTGGAGTCTCCTTCTTTGGAGATTTTTAAAGAGAGGCTAGATGGCCATCTGTCAGGAGTGCTTTGATTGTGTGTTCCTGCATTGCAGGGGGTTGGACTGGATGACCCTTGAGGTCTCTTCCTGTGGAAGGTGGAAGGAAAACATGATCAGGCCTGAAGGACAGTAGGGACTGTTCTCTTTCCATGTGCTTCTATTGCTGGCTGGGTGGGGCTTGGCCTGCTTGGAGGGGGTGAAGGGCTGGAGACACACCCAAGGAGTCTGGGAAACGGAAGATAAACATATTCACCAAAATAACCCCAGTGTTGAGCAAAAGTTCAAGTTATCACGCGGTCTGGAATGTCTCGGGTTAGAAGGCTGTTTCAGAATAGAAATCTGGAGCACTGGCTATTTGCCTAGGGACATGGGATACCCCTTGTCCCCGGGGGCATCGATTGAGGTCATGTGGGGGGGGGGCGCCAAAACATCCTCCTACACAGCCAGTGATTGAGCAAGCCCTAGCAAGCAGGCACTGAAGCAGCCGACTGCTCCCAGTGCCTGTCGTAGCCCCGCCCACTCTGTACGGTGGCCTGGAGTGTCCAGGGGGGAGCTCCGCCTCCCCTCCCTCTGACCCAGCGTGCCTTATTCGCCTTAAATTAAGTGTGGCATTACTCAGAAATCTTCTCCCCGGCCGGCAGGCACAGGAAAAGGCAAGCTGAGCAGGGAGCCCAGCAGCAGCAGAACTGAAGATGATGCTGACGTGTGTTTGGTAAACCTTCAGATGGGGAGTGACTTGTGAGAGATTTGCATGCTTAAAAGTTAATTCCCCTTGCACTGGTTTGGAGCTGTTTCTCAGGCTAGCAGCCTACCTCACCGGGTTGGTGTGAGGACACAATTAGGAAAGTAGTGGGAGAGAGCCATGTATGTTTTGTTGGGGTTGGGGGGTGTTTTGTGAGCTGGTGCAAAAAATCATTGTTTGGTCATCGTGAAGGAGGGTGGCCACCTATGCCGGGGCTGGGGCAGCCGGGGGGGGGGGGGGCTCAGGTTTTGTCCCCAGGCTCCAGTTTGCCTAGATACGCCTCTGATCTGGAGGCATGTATCCTCCCAACCTGTGCCACCCTGAAGACCAGCATAGACCCTGCTGTACGAAAAGAAGCCTATTCTGGGCTCAGAATGAACGGAGACTGTGAAAATAACAGCCACGCATTTTTGTTTCATTGAAGTGCTTAGTGAGTGCACACCTGGAATTGAATCTGACTTCTGGGCAAGCGCCCAGTTGGCCTGGCGCTTCCTTTTGCTCTTCTGCGGAAGTTTTTGAGACAGTTTCCTGGCTTGAGAAAAAAGGGAAAACTCTGACCTCTCCACCACAGCCAGCCAGCTAGCCACAAGCTGGTAATAAACTAAGGTAAGGGGAAGAAGTTTGCTGACTGTCCCCCTTTACCCCAATTTATGTACTTTATTCATACCCAGAACCCCAATTTATATAGTGTGGGACAGTACTGTTATTCCTCTGCTCCTCCACCCTGCATAAAAAGAGAGCAATGGAAAGCAATAGTGCCCTTATCTATAACACACTGACATAAACACCCCTGTTCCAGGGGTGGGATTCAGCAGGTTTGCACCACTGGCAGAACCGGTTGTTAAAATGGTGCTTGTAAACAACCAGTTGTTAAATTATTTGAATCTCACCACTGCCCTGTTCTCTTTTTGCGCAGTTTTTGAAGCTGGCTGGGGTTTTGGGGGGTGATGGAAAAGTATTATATCCAAGGACATAGAGCAGCCCCCTTGTTGTGGGTCCCCCCCCCTCCAATTCCTGAATGCACATTTCTTTTTAACATACAGATCTAACTCTTGGAGCACCTTAGGGAGGGGCAGTTTGGGGTTTTTGAGAGAGGTGTTCATATCTGGCCGTTGGTCCTGGTGGATAATTCAAAATACATAGAGCTGCAGGACTGATGTTAAGCAGGGATATGTCTGATCAGTATGTAGGTGGGAAAAGCAAGAAGACCCCCTTCCCATGTAGGCTGTATAAAATGTTGCGATGGAAATAGGCAGGGTATCAACCCTTATTTCTCACCAATATGTTGTTTCCTCTTCCTCTATTTTGTCCTCACAACAGCCCTGTGAATTAGATTAAGCTAGGAGCGTGTTACTGGCCCAAGATCACACAATGAGAATAGAGTCAAACGCAGGAATACACGCAGGAATACACAGAAGTGCTCCTGACAGATGGCCACCCAGCCTCTGCTTAAAACCCTCCAAAGAAGAAGATTCCACCACCCTCTGAGGCAGTATATTCTACAGTCAAATAGCCCTTACAGCCAGGAAGTTCTTCCTAACATTTAGGTGGAATCTCTTATCATGTACCTTGAATCCATTACTCCTTGTCTTGGTCTTTGGAGCAGCAGAAAACAAGCTTGCTCTCTCTTCAACATGACATCCCTTGAAATATGTGAGCATGCATGCTTTGTCACCCCTAACCTTCTCTTAGGAGAGCAACAGTGGCGTAGTGGTTAAGAGCAGGTGCATTCTAATCTGGAGGAACTGGGTTTGATTCCCAGCTCTGCCGCTTGAGTTGTGGAGGCTTATCTGGGGGATTCAGATTAGCCTGTGCACTCCCACACACACCAGCTGGGTGACCTTGGGCTAGTCACAACTTCTCGGAGCTCTCTCAGCCCTACCCACCTCACAGGGTGTTTGTTGTGAGGGGGGAGGGGTAAGGAGTGTGTAAGCCCCTTTGAGGCTCCTATAGGAGAGAAAGGGGGGATATAAATCCAAACTACTCCTCCTCCTTTTCCTCCTCTTCTTCTTCTTTCCCTCCTCCAGACTAAACTCACCTAGCTCCCTAAGCCTGTCCTCATAGGGCATGGAATCAGACTTTTTACCAGCTTGGCCACTTCCCTCAGGACCCATTCCAGCTTGTTAATATTCTTCTTGACATGTGGTGCCCAGAACTGGACACATTATTCTTTGGCAGAGCTTCTGTGCAGGATTAGGAAACAAACGGCAGTGGGATATAAAATAGTGCATGCTGTGGATAAAGTGGATAAGAGACATTTATTTCTCCTAGAACTCTTTGATTACCCAGTGAAGTAGATTGACTGTAGTTTCAGGAGTGGCAAAATGCTTCTTTGTACAGTATCACTTCCACAAGATGTGGTAGGTAGCTGCTGGTACAGATGGGGGAAGAGTAGCCCGTGTATTTGATTGTTTTATCCTTTCCTTCCTCTGTCTTCATAACAACTCTATGAGGTGTCTAGGCTGAGGAAGAGTAATTGGCCAGGGGTCAACCAGTGAAGTTCATGGTAGAATGTCGATTTCAGCCCAGTTCTTCTCAGAATGTAGCACATTAAGAAGTATTACATTTAACTAGACTACTGTGGGGTCTTATGGCTTTTCCCCAGTCCAGCATGCAATAGTTTTTTCCCCTTTTTGTTTACACATTTGGCAATTGGAGCCTCCATGTTTAGGTGCAACGTGTTGAGGGGAATGCAAGGAATTTGGGGGGCTTCCCAGAGGCATCTGATTGTCCATTGTTGGATGCGGAATGATCAACTGGATGGGTGTCTACTCCCCTATGGCAAATGAGGATTGTCTCCTGGCGAGTAGGCACAAATAGGAGTGTTGTGGGGTTTCCGGGCTGTATGGCCGTGTTCCAGTCGCATTTTCTGCTGACGTTTCACCTGCATCTGTGGCTGGCATCTTCCCCTGAAGCAGGTGAAACTGTCCGCAGAAAATGCTTCTGGAACACGGCCATGCAGCCCGGAAACCCCACAACACTCCAGTGATTCCAGCCGTGAAAACCTTCAACAATACATAGGCATAAACACATTGTAAATGGAAATCTTTTAGGTCTTCAAAGTGTCCAAAATGGTACAAAGTGGGCAACTAAGTGGGCTAGTAAATTTGCTTCTTTTTGTGTTCTCCTTCTGAATTGTTTCCTCTCTAACCCTAGGCAGCCAGACAAGCTGGTTGTGATCTGGACCCGAAGAAACCGACGAATTTGCTCCAAGGTGTGTACCTCTTTCACGTAGGTTGGGGGTTATCCTAAGTGGCTCATCCTAGGGGTGGGGGGGGGATGTCAGAGTGTTCGAGCCTGTCCCAAAGCTACCCTCTGAAGGATCTGGTTTCTGCTTTAGCTGTTCCTTTGACCCTTTTTCAGGCACACAGCTGGCAACCGGGGATCAAGAACCCCTATCGTGGCACAGTGGTATGGATGGTACCTGAAAATGTGGACATCATGGTGACACTCTATCGGGTATGGCATCCACATGCTGGGATCCAACCCAGCCTGGGCTGTCTTGTGAATTCTGACACACAGAAGTTGTTAAGATGAGGCCCTTTCAAGATCTGTCAGCAGGTCCTTAGCTAGAATGTGATTGTGAGGGGGCAGGGGGCTTGCTTTCAGAAATCAGTGTTTACGCTGTGTTCAGAGATAAACACACTCAAGCTTTCAGCTTCTCTGTGTAGTACATTCAGTCCTACTGAATAGTCCTCTTTGTTTTTTCCAGGATCCCCATGTAGAGGAATATGAAGACAAGGACTGGACCTTTGTGATTGAAAACGTAAGTTGAAACCAGTCTGGTTCTAGGGGTGACTTGATATTTGTGCACCCAAGCGAAGGGCTCAAGAGTCAGAGTTTTCTCCTTGCTTACAGGAGCAGCAGTGGCATAGTGGTTAAGAGCAGGTGTACTCTAATCTGGAGGAACCAGGTTTGATTCCCCGCTCTGCCGCTTGAGTTGTGGAGGCTTATCTGGGGGATTCAGATTAGCCTGTGCACTCCAACACACACCAGCTGGGTGACCTTGGGCTAGTCACAGCTTCTCGGAGTTCTCTCAGCCCCACCTACCTCACAGGGTGTTTGTTGTGAGGGGGGGAAGGGAAAGGAGTTTGTAAGCCCCTTTGAGTCTCCTTACAGGAGAGAAAGGGGGGATATAAATCCAACTCTTCTTCTTCTTATGGAAGCAAAGCAGGGTCTTAGCAATTTACTACTCTTTATGCTACTGCCAAGAGTCAGTCTTGGCCTCTGGCAAGTCATGTGGCAAAGTGCATCAAATAAAATGCAATAAAAGTTTTAGGCGTAAACAAATGAAATGTCTCCGTATGAACTGTCTCACACAATGGCGATAGAAGTAAATTGTGGGAGCCTTCTTGATAATAGAAGTCTGATGTGATCTCTTGGATTGGGGAAGAGAGAAGACTAGCTGGACCACCCTAGAGAGGGCTGTGCTGGTTTGCCCGTGGCGTCACCTGTGGTACTTATGATAGGCAATTGCCTACAGCATAGGTGTCAAACTT
The DNA here is from genome assembly GCF_021028975.2 of Sphaerodactylus townsendi. NCBI lineage: Eukaryota > Metazoa > Chordata > Lepidosauria > Squamata > Sphaerodactylidae > Sphaerodactylus > Sphaerodactylus townsendi. The sequence goes on along the minus strand of NC_059425.1, from coordinate 25,913,474 downwards.
GCAGCCCTCCATATGTTATGGACTACAGTTCCTATCATCCCCTGCCAGCATGATGCTGGCAGGGGATGATGAGAACTGTAGTCCATAACATCTGGAGGGCCGAGTGTTTGACACCTATGGCCCACAGCAAGTCTTCAGTGGCAAATCTAAGGCATGGGATAAAATACATGAGTGAACACTATCATTCAGACATCCAGGATCCAGATAAAAGCCTGTACTTTGCATTGAGCCCAGAAACCCCCTGATAATGAGGGCTAAGTCCCTGTCAAGAGATTAGAAGCTACCATATGTCTCAATGACCGATATATTTCTAATTAGTGATTTTGAAAAGAAAAACCCTCTTGCCTGTCTAATTGTAAGATTGAGCTGGCTGAAGTATTATAGACATAGCAACAATAATTAAAAGGAGCCAAACTACAGCCACATCTGGTGTGGTTAGAATGTGGTTACAGTGACAAACTAGGATTTGGGAGACCCACGTTCAAATCCCCAGTCTGCCATGGGAACTCAGTGGGTTACCCTGGGCCAGTCACACACTCTCTGCCTAGCCTACTAACAGGGAAACTATAAGGATATAAAGGAGAAGCTCGATATATGCTGCTTCTGGTCTCCACTGGAGCAAACAGGCTCCCTAAAGAGACCAGGGCCCTGCGGGATCTACAGAGGGCCTTTCCCCACTTACCTTTAGCCCTGCGCTACTCTCCTCAGGTGAAGCGCTGGTCCCCAGGCACTCCTTAATTCATAGGGCGGGCGGCAGCGCAGCCGCTTCTTGACGCTGCCGGGCTGTCAGTGTCCCTCAGCGTGCAGCATCCCTGGTGCTCTTGTAAACGGTGCCTTTTGATGACCCCACGCAGAGTGCGGGGTCGTGGGGACGCTGGGGCACGCACCAGGGATGCCGCGCGCTGAGAGCAGCGTGCGGCATAGGGGGGATCATGGTGAGTGGGGAAACGCCCAGAGTTTCCATGGGGCCTGTAAAACAGAAGCATATATATATATGCTTGATGTACACTGCCCTGAGCCCTTCAGGAGAGGGTGGTCTAAAAATGGAATGAATGAATGAATGAATGAATGAATGAATGAATGAATGAATGAATGAATGAATGAATGAATGAATGAATGAATGAATGAATGAATGAATGAATGAATGAATGAATGAAGTAGATAAATATTAGGGTGCTGTGTGGTTTCCGGGCTGTATGGCTGTGTTCTAGCAGCATTCTCTCCTGACGTTTCACCTGCATCTGTGGCTGGCATTTTCAGAGGATCTGATAGATGCAGGCAAAACGTCAGGAAAGAATGCTGCTAGAACACGGCCATACAGCCCGGAAACCACACAGCACCCTAGTGATTCTGGCCGTGAAAGCCTTCGACAATATATAGATAAATATTGTTTTGAAGTGTGGAAGGCTGGATTGCTGAGTATGGTGGGAGGTGGAGTCTGCTGAACTATAACAGAAGTGGAGGGATTCTGGATTTCTGACTTTTATGTGAAGATTTTGTAGCTTTTGAAAATCCAAAACAGATTTGTGCTGTTCCCACTTCCCCATAATACATCCCAATATGGCAGTTAAACAGTGAAGAGCAGCAGGGCAGCTATTTCAGTAGTAGAATCCAGTAAGGCTGGGAGTGGGGGTTGTGAGGCTTACAGAAAAGAGAAGTTTGAGAGCGGTGAATTGTGGGAACCGAGGGGAAGGCTGAGTTTGTGGGAAGTGGGGTCAGTTTCCCTGCTGAAACTGTGATTGTTGCCCCTGCACTAGGAGTCGAAAGGGCAGCGGAAGGTGCTGGCGTCGGTGGATGTCAACCTCAAACGCTTCGCCAGCCAAACCCCTACCCAGGTCGACCTCAATCTGAAGCTGAAGCCGCGGTCGGTGAAGGTGGTGGCAGCCACACTGCAGCTCACGCTTTGTTGCGCGTTCCTGTACGAGGGAAAAGCCACGTGAGTGCTACCTCAGGGGGAGAAAAGCTTGGTCACACATGGGCCCTTATTAAGTGGAGAGAGGCTTTGGCTCTTCCAGTCCCTTCTCCTCACCATATAATAGGATCTCCATAAAGTTAAATGGGTGTTTGTCTCCAAGAGAGCAGGGAAGTCGCTTCAGGCTAAACGTTCTGCCATGGCGGTGGGGGTAGTCCTTCACACACACACCTGCACCCACACACAATTGGTGCAGACCAAAAGGCAGCTGGCCACCCATGACTCCCCTTCTCCTCTCCTCTTGCCCTTCTGCAGAGATGAGGACATGCAAAGTTTAGCCAGTCTGATGAGTGTCAAACCCGCTGACATCGGCAACCTGGATGACTTCGCTGACAGTGAAGAAGAATCAGAGGAAGCCCCGAAGCACAGCCGACAGGTGGAATCAGAGGAAGCCCCAAAGCACAGCCGACATGCGGACAGTGCAGGCCATGGGGTGCCTTCTAAAGGTGGGAGGCTCTTTTCTATCTTCCTCTTCTGATCCCACAGACCAACAGCCCGCTGGTGAAAAACCAAATGGGGGCAGGACTGAGATTTGGGGTTCCCTTCCTACATCTTGACCCCACTGCCTTGATGGACAATAAAAGCAGAGTAGTGTTAAAGGCTTTCATAGCCAGAATCAACTGCCTCTTGTGGGTTTTTCAGGCTGTGTGGCCGTGGTCTGGTAGTTTTTGCTCCTAATGTTTCGCCCACATCTATGACTGTCATCTTCAGAGGGATGTCACAGTAAGGTAAGTTTCTCTTCATGAAAATAAAAAACTCATCTTATTGTGACATGCCTCTGAAGATGCCAGCCTGGCCCAAACAGTACCAAAATCCTAAATGGCTTGGTGCCAGAATATATAAGCTAGTTTGGATACTCAGACCATTATTGATGGCCCTGTCCAAGTTGCTCCTATCTTTAGAAGTGGGTACCTGCTCATGACAGGACCTTTTAGTTGACTATGGACCTTTTCCCTCACGGAGACCCAGGTGACGTCTTCCTTCACCTCCTTCTTTAGGCCTGCCTTGGTCTCCATCAGTCTCCTCCTGTCATATAGTAGGAATCTCCTTTTTAGACAAAGAGAGTTGTGTGTCCTGTGGGCTATACATTTTCTGACTGTTTACTAGTACCACAGATATCCATAGAAATCTGCCTTGAGTCCAGATTTGGAAGGAGGTGCATTAAAATAGTGTAAATAATTAATAAAACCTTTTGGGCAACAACCTCCATCTATTTTAATGCCTGATTTTATTTTGGTGGTTGCATTTGTTATGCCTTTGTTTTCTCATTTTGCCAGCATCCTTAAAGGCCTGTTGTCAGGCAGAAAGGCGGCATCGAAGTGTTCTTATCTAAACATGTCATGGGAGGGGACATTTCAAAGTGGGAGGGAGCATCATGGAAAAACAGGAAGCTTCTCCTTCCTGTCTTCATCCCCAAAGTTGCTGGTTGCTCTGAGGTTGCCCTGGGCCAGAGTTCTTTTTGTTTTGTTCAGATGCTCTGAAATTTCTACCCTCTCCTGCAACATCCATTTGATTCCCAGGCACACAGCTTCAGAACCCCTTAGACTTTCCCTGTGGTCCCAGTATTAATTTGGAATGGTGCACCCTCTGTGCTTTTGTTCTTTTTGTTGTTGTTGCATGGGCCAAATTCAGTAAAGTGTGCAGTATGCAGAAATTGCCAACATTTGCATCATTTGTTCTTCTGCTGTTTGTCAGGGAAGGGCCCAGCAGCTGTCCCAGCCACCCTCAGAAAAATCTCACTCAACCTTCTCTCCTAGGCCCCTTCTGCACATGCAGAATAATGCACTTTCAATCCACTCTCGGTGCACTTTGCAGTTGGATTTTACTGTGCCGAATAGCAAAATCCACTTGCAAACAATTGTGAAAGTGGATTAAAAGTGCATTATTCTGCCTGTGCAGAAGGGGCCTTACTGTTGAGGTTTCATCCATCCTTCGCCACCATGAGACTTAGAAACGTTGTTTTAAATTATTTATTTAAAGCGAACGTTCTCTGAAGGTTTGATGTTCTCTGCTGTGTACCAAACACTGTGTTGCTGCTACTGTGCTATCCTAACATTTCAGAACTTTTCAACCAGACCTGGTATTTAAAAAAAAACACCCTTTATACCTCCCAAACATCTCTGGGGGATGGGTGTCTAGGATTTCTTTATTCTAAGTCAGGAGGTCCTGCATCTTCTTACGCTGCTGGAAGTCTTATTACTTATGCATGGACTTTTAAAAATGTCTCTCTGCTTTCCCCCTCTTCTAGGATTAGTAGTCCCCAATTGGCTGTGCTGTTTGCATGTCCTATCTTCTGCTTGTAGTCATTCTCCTTCTTTCTCTCTCTTTCTTTTCTGACTGTATCATCCGTTCAGGATTCCTCCAAAATGTGCTGACGGACTATTTCCCAGGTAGGCTTCTCCAAACCACCTTTCTTGATTGCATAAGGATGCAAAATCAAAGAATACTCCACACCCTTCAACCAGATGGTTCTTTTCACAGTTGGGAACAAAAGAGTACAACTGCACTCCTCTGAGTTCCCATGCATGCTTTCCAGTCCAGTTCATAACCCTCATTTGCTTTAACAAGCTTAACTGCTTCTCTTGGGTGTCACCTGCTCAGTGTACAATGGGGGATTGTAGAATGCTAGAAATGAATAAGGACTGGTCTCTGCCCTGAGCTGCTTACAATCTAATCTTAGAGGAAAGCAAAAGAGCAAGGAGGAGGCTAGGGAAATAAGGGATGAGTGATCGAAAGACTGTGTTGGTATTTCAGTCGTGTCTGAAGGGTTAAACTTATACATGACACTGGAATTCCATAGATGGAACTCCTGACATGTTTGCTTGTAGAAAGCGGCAATAGCAGGGCTCAAAATGGATCGGGGCGATGGTGCTGGGAAAGGGTGGATCAATTATTTAATTCATTCCACATTCCACATGGCTTCCCTGATTGGAAACAGTCCCACCCTACCCGCTGCCCGCAGCAGTATTTTCAGGCCCAGCAGAGAAAAAAACCAAGTTCTTTGTACTGTACAACTAAGTTTTCTCCACTAGGAATTAAAATAATCTGGAGTCAGTTTCAATTTGGAAAGAATTAACCCTCTCCCGTTTCCCAAGACTATGGTTGGTATCTTCTCCTTGGGGATGTGGGGGAGGGAGAATAAATAAAATAACGTATCTGGTATTGCTGTGATGGAAATACCAGGGCTTGAACCAGAGACGTATTGAACAACATGTGTCATTTGGCCACTTAAAGGGATTAAACCGAAGGCTTTACAGATTAGATTGTTTTGATTTGAAGAGAGAGAGGGAAGTCAGAACCATGCACATATTTGGAAGGGTGTTCCAGGTCTGAGAGCTGCAAGGGAAAACGGACAGAGTCATTATATATCTTGGGCAGGCAGCAACCCTTTCTCTCTTTCTGTTCTCCCTCAACTTGATTCCCCTCTTCCCCACTGCACAGACACTTCACGGGATTTGAACACCCTGGCAGAGGAAGAGGAGGACACCTCGGTCCAGGCCACAAGTCAAGCAGCTTCAGCAACTTTGGCCTCTTCCAGGGCCCTTATGAAGGAAGGTACGTGTTTAGCTACCTGAAGCAAACAATCACAGAGTAACCTTTTCCAAAAGAGGTGCCCCAGTTTTGCTGTGTTGTAAATCCTGTCAGCCTTCTAATGAATTGCCTCCATTTTTTCCTGGTAGGCTCCTTGCTTTAAATTGCTGTATGGTTGGCTATATCTGTTCCTATCAGTCTACTCCCATGCATGGGAAGCTGCATCTGTTGAGTTTCTGACTATTGCTCTGCTGTAGAGGCATCGAAATCCAGCCAGAAAAAAAGGAGGCCGTGCTAGGCCCATATGACCAACAATTCATTTTCTGAAATGAATCAATTAGGACTATAAGGAGACTGGTACAGTGTTTGTTTTGTGGTCAAACAGGACTGAGAATCCCTGAGCATGTGCAGAGTGCCTTGCTGCAATCAGAATCTTTTCTCTGTATAATTTTTCCTCTTTATAATTCTTTCCCATCACAAAAATTATGTGCTATGATTTCTGAATTACTATGGGCGATTTCCCGCTGGCAACTAATCCTGGGATAGTCACCCGAAATATCCAGGTTTCCTCTCAATCTCCCCACTGCCGAACCGCAGAACACAGATCAGTCCCATTTCTGGCGCCCCCCCCCACCCCCATTACAGGATTTTCCTGGACCTGCTTGTATATGCACCTTTTTGAAAAAAACACTCCAATGGGAGCTAATAGGAGATGGGGGCTACACATTTGAGGGTCCATAACTTTGGCCCCCATGAACCAAGCGACACCAAACCTGGTTGGTATCATCAGGAGAGTCTCCTACTGATACCACCCAGGTTTTGTGACTTTTGGTCCGGGGGCCCCCAAAGCTATGGACTCCCAAAGGGAATGTCCCCATTGTTTCCAATGGGGGCTACACATTTGAGGGTCCATAACTTTGGCCCCCATGAACCAAACTTCACAAAACCTGGGTGGTATCATCAGGGGGGTCTCCTAAAGATACTCTGAAATTTTGGTGCTGCTAGCTTAACAATTGCACCCCTGACAGCAGACACCCCGCCAAGGGGCAGGCCTAGAAGTCTTTACTAGAAATAAGCTTCAATGAGGATGTTGGAACCTGGATGAAAAGGTGCTGATTCTTTTGAAACTTGGTTGTACCTAGATTAAATTTTCAGTGGGAATTCGGCCTATATTAATCAGAAGAAGAGTATTGACACCCATCCAGTGAAGCTAATGGGCATTAGATTCAGAAAGAAAAAAATATCAAACAGTGCCACACTGTGTAACTGTAACAGACAGGACATGTCAGCCAAGGAAGAAAATCCTTAGGATGGTAATTTAAAATACTCACTTGTTCTTCTTGAGACACTCTTTCTAAATATACACATTTACATGTCAGTTTAATTCTGTCCTGATAATCATTATTCTAATTTTACAATATTGTCCTAAGGATTTTCTTCATTGGCTGACATGTCCTGCTGCTGTTTAATATTTATCTCTCTCTGTTTTTTTCAGTTTGCTGCCTTTTGATGGTATTTATGGACAGTAGATTCAGGATGAACAAAAGGAAATTCTGCTTTACTGAATGAATGATTAAAATGTGGAATTTTCTGCCAGAGGATGCAGTGATAGCCTTAGGCATGGATGGCTTTAAAAAGGGGTTAGACAGATTCATGTGAGGCAAGTCTATCAGTGGCTGCTGGCCATGGTGACTAAAGGAAATCTTCACAGTTAGATGCAATAAATCTCTCAATACCAGTGCCAGGAGGCTGCATCAGGGGAAGGGCCAGCGTGGCACAGTGGTTAAGAGCAGTTGGATTCTAATCTGGAGAACTGGATTTGATACCCTACTCCTCCACCTGAGTGGTGGAGGCTTATCTGGTGAACCAGATGTGTTTCTGCACTCCTACATTCCTGCTGGGTGACCTTGGCCTTGTCGTTCTTAACCCATCTCACAGGATACATGGATTCAATCCTATAGTTACCCCTGGCTCATTCCGCACATGCAGAATAATGCACTTTCAAACTGCTTTCAGTGCTCTTTGAAGCTGTGCGGAATAGCAAAATCCACTTGCAAACAGTTGTGAAAGTGATTTGAAAATGCATTATTTTGTGTGTGCGGAAGGGGCCCTAAGGTCGTTGGAGGAAGAACAAGATGAAAACGTACTAGATAGCAGCATATGATGTAATGAGAGATGCCTGATTTGTGTCAAAGTTCAGCTCCCCATTTTTTTAACAGTAAGGCTGAACCTTGGAATACATAAATCCTTCTGGGCATGTGCAGAATGGCTTTTATCCTCTGCTTACATGCCTCAGCCTGTTCCCATACATTTAGGTTGCAACGTTAAGCACACTTTTTAGGAAATAAATCTCATGGCCCTTAGCAAAAAGCTTTAGATTGAATTTTTAAGCATTGACTGCTGGGGATCCAGGACTGATAGAGCCACTTCCTGGTAGTTGTGATAGAGCTGTTCATGCTCTCCCTGCCCAATTCTCTGGAACTAAAAAGATAGGAAACACTGTATTGTCGAAGGCTTTCACGGCCGGAATCACTTGGGTGCTGTGTGGTTTCCGGGCTGTATGGCCGTGTTCTAGCAGCATTCTCTCCTGACGTTTCGCCTGCATCTGTGGCTGGCATCTTCAGAGGATCTGATGTTGGGAAAGCAAGTGGAGTATATATCTGTTGGAGTGTCCAGGGTGGGTGGGGAAACCTTGCCTGTGAGTAACAAAGGCGGCAACCAGGTCAATAGTTGAGGGCATCTGAATAGAAGTATGAGTAACAATGAAGACTATAGCCTGGGAGTAACCCTGTAGATAGCAAGGTCACTGGTGGGAGCATCTGAATAGAAGTATCTTGGCCTTTGTTTCTTTGTCTATGGTCATCCTGTGTTTGTGTGGAGCTGGTTTGACTAGGGTCAAGACTGTGTCAAACCAGCTCCACACAAACACAGGATGACCATAGACAAAGAAACAAAGGCCAAGATACTTCTATTCAGATGCTCCCACCAGTGACCTTGCTATCTACAGGGTTACTCCCAGGCTATAGTCTTCATTGTTACTCATACTTCTATTCAGATGCCCTCAACTATTGACCTGGTTGCCGCCTTTGTTACTCACAGGCAAGGTTTCCCCACCCACCCTGGACACTCCAACAGATATATACTCCACTTGCTTTCCCAACATCAGATCCTCTGAAGATGCCAGCCACAGATGCAGGCGAAACGTCAGGAGAGAATGCTGCTAGAACACGGCCATACAGCCCGGAAACCACACAGCACCCATAGGAAGCACTGTTTGCATGTGTATCATTCCTGAATCAACTTCTTACAACCATACTTCGTAGTTTATTCTTTCTGTTTACACATAATAACCATTTCTTTGGGGGCTTCCCTGATGTCCTTGTCTTTTAACACCGTACTGGAAAAACTAATAGTTCTGCAAACCCACATCCCCTGTGCAGCTTCTTACAAAACCACAACTTTCTGTCTGATGGTTTTGGCGGACTTTTGATTCCTTCTTGCTGGTGCTATGCGCAAGGCCTGAGGAAACTCCCCGTTATGTGAAGCTCTGTCATTCTTTCGTTTGCCTTTGGCAGCTGGCAGACACTGTGATTTGAAGTGAAAAACCTGTGTGAGTGGAGGGGTTTCTTAACTCTCCCCCTGTACTCTTTCCCTCCATTGAAATCACCTTCTCCTCTGGGCCACCAAGTCCAACCCCCTGCAATGCAGGAACACACAGTCAAAGCATTCCTGTCAGATGGCCATTCAGCCTCTCTTTAAAAACCTCCAAAGAAGGAGACTCCACCACACTCTGAGGTAGCACATTCCACTGTCGAACAGCCCTTACTGTCAGGAAGTTTTTCCTGATGTTTAGATGGAATCTCTTTTCCTTCACCTCAAACCCATTACTCCTGGTCCTAGTCTCTGGAGCTGCAGAAAACAAGCTTGCTCCCTCACCAACATGACATCCCTTCAAATATCTAAACATGGCTATCCTGTCACCTCTTAACCTTTTCTTCACCAAACTAAACATACTCAGCTCCCTAAGTCTCTCCTCATAGGGCAGTGATGGCGAACCTTTTTGAGGCTGAGTGCCCAAATTGCAACCCAAAACCCACTTATTTATCACAAAGTGCCAACATGGCAATTTAACCTGAATACTGAGGTTTTAGTCCTGCGTGAACCCGCTGCTCTGCCCTGCGCTGCTCCAGTGCCTCCACCCCACCCACTCGAGAAGGGGCCAGCCTGCTCTAGCCTCCAGCAAGTCCTGCGCACACTTCTCTGCACCTCTCTAACATCTCCACCTCCTCCGCCTCTGCCCCCCCCCTTGGGCAGCAGCCATCCGGAGCACAGGCACCAGGCCTGCCAGCCAAGTCCTCCCTGCTCTCCGCAGGGCGTTGTGCCCAGCGGCCCAAGCCAGCCTAGGTGTGTGTGTGTGTGTGTGTGATTTTCTCCCCCACCCCCATGATGAATCCTGTGCGCGCATGCCCACAGAGTGAGCTCTGAGTGCCACCTCTGGCACTCGTGCCATAGGTTCGCCATCACTGTCATAGGGCATGGATTCCAGACCTTTTTCCATTTTGGTTGCCCTCCTCTGGACCCGTTCTAGCTTGTCAATATCGTTCTTGAATTGCGGTGCCTAGAACAGTACGCAATATTCCAGGTGAGGTCGAACCAGTGCAGAATAGAGAGGTACAATTACATCCCTCAATCCTATTGATACAGTCCAGAATCGTATTGGCTTTCTTGGCCACTGCATCACACTGCTGACTCATGTTCCGTTTGTGGTCTACTAAGACTCCCAGATCCCTTTTGCATGTAGTATTTATTGTCAAGCCAGGTGTCACCCATCTGTGCATTTCATTTTTTTTGTTAAAGTGTAGTATCTTACATTTATCTCTGTTGAAATTCATTTTGTTTGTTTTGGCTCAGCTCTCTAACCTGTCCAGGTCATTTTGAATTCTGACCCTGTCCTCTGGGGTGTTAGCTAACCCTCCTATTTTGGTGTCATCTGCAAATCTGATTAGCATACCCTCTATTCCATCATCCAAGTCGTTGATAAAAATACTGAATAGCACTGGACCTAGGGCCGAACCCAGTGGTGGGATCCAAAAATTTTAGTAACAGGTTCCCATGGTGGTGGGATTCAAACTGTGGCATAGCGTCAATGGGGCTGGGTGGGGCACGACGGGTGTGTGGCCAGGCATTCCGGGGGCGTGGCATTCCTGGGCAGGACTGTGGCAAGGACGCAGCTGCTGCCCCGGTCCTTGGGCAGGAAACGAATGCACGAGGGCGCAGGCTGCCATGCACGCCGGTGCACCTCCTGCTAGACTGCTTCAAGTTCTGCACGCTACTGCTGAGAGGAGGGGCGTAACTAAGGCAAAAAATGATGTGGCAAAATCATCAATTAGTAACCCCCTCTCGGCACACACAAATAATTAGTAACCTACTCTCGGGAACCTGTGAGAACCTGCTGGATCCCACCTCTGGCTGAACCCTGTGGCCCAGTGCTATTGAATATTTGTATCAATGACTTGATAAAAGTCTAACCTACCTCACAAGATTGCTGTTAGGATAAAATGGAGACGAGGAGAATAATGTGGGCAGCTTTGGGTCACCATTAGGGATAAAGGTGAGGTGCAAATGAATTAAATAATTTTTTTAAATGCCATTTTTCTGAAATGTGACTCAGTCCAGAGGGGCATGTAATTTTGGCCCTGTATGAACTGGGCCTCATTGGTCAGACAGACAAGAATTGAAATGATTTACCAAAGTAATCCAAAATCTGAACAAAAAAACCCCCTCGGAATCCAGACACCTGTCAGAATCTCAGTTCACAGAACAACGCACTTGATCATTTCAAGGACTTTATTCAGGACAGCAGAGCAGAGCAATGGAAAAGACAGTTCTGGACCCTTGGTGCAAAAACTGTTGGTAATATGTTCAGGCAATCCCCACCCCCATGTGAACCAGCAGATACAGAAAAGTCCAGCCCGTTCTCACCACACAGACTCAAGGGTACGGATATGATAAACACCTGCAAAGCAAAAGCAGAGCAAAGCACAAGTACAGTCCATTCCCTCCTCCCCCACCCCCTGTAGGAATGGCATCCCGACACACCTCCACCACCTCTCTGGCTAGCACGGCTGATCTTCGCAACCATTTCTTAAAATGAAGGTGGCAAATCATAACTGGCTGAATACTGCCCCTTGTGCCAATTTTGGTGTTTACGTTGCATGTTTATGTATGTTATTTGCAGTCTGCCTTTCTCACTGGGACTTAAGGCGGACGACACAGAGTGAATCAAGGCAGTCAACAGGACGGGATGTAAAGTAAACAGTGAAATACGATTTGGATTGTAGAACCAACCAGAAGTCTAAAAAGCAGAATCGAAACAAAGCAGAAGTGTTAACATGACGCATTAAACGATGCAAAATTGCACAGTAGGATCCAACCCACAGCAAACTATACACAGCAGTACAGACCACAGTTCCGAACAATTTATCCAGGGAGCTTTGTGACGCCTTTTGCACAGTGCTACCCTACTACCCGAGGAGGAAAGCCCTCTTGAATAATTCAGTTTTGCATACTTGGTGGAAAGCCAGGAGAGTGGGCGCCATAACAGTGCGGGCCATAACAGAAGACCCACGTAGATGGGCAGTTGTTGACTTTTGCGCATTTATAGGTTGGACCCAGGCCTGCTCTTGAATTGGGCAGTGCCAGTATGATTCCCATCCATTTCCTTGGTGGTCCTTTGGTCAGCCACCTAACCTGTGGGATTTTGGTCCAGGGCTTGTAAAATGTGTTTGGAAATACTGATAGCATTTTGTTATTTAAATTAGAAAACAGCCTCAGTTCCAGGGAGGGGGATCCACTCAGCAGCTTCTCATAACAGACCCCGCAGCTCATCACTGGCCTTATTGTTTAAATGTCTACAGACATGTATAAATGGTAAAAAAAATCCTTATCTCATAATCATTTGTTTAAATGTTCAATGGTTTCCATCCCTAATGTGGTCTCATTCTTGCAGCCATCAGCGAAGTACCCAAGAAAGCAGCAGATGCTCTTGCTGGCAGCACCTCCCACCCGGACCCCCCTCGCTCCACGACTGAGTCAGCCTCCACGGCGGTACCCCTACCTGTAAGTGGTGCAGAGTATGCTGGGAATTTGGGATACGGAAGGGCTAGTGGTGTATGCCCAAGAGGAGCAACTGGCAGCCAGAGGGGGCCAGGCACCCAGAACCAAGGGACGGTCACTGCTGCAGAGCTGGCACAAGCACAGGCTGAAGAGGAGAAGGAAGAGAAGGGGTCTGAACGGTCACCTGAACGTCCAGCGTTGCTGAGCACCACTGAAGTTAGGTGAGTCCCATTTTGGGGCGGGAAGCAGAGGCTAGACATCCAGGGCTTCTCTTCTGAATGACAGGGAAGGGGGATCTGGCTGGGTAATAGCAGGAAACCAGAAGACAGGCAAGCATAGGATCCTACTGGCTATCTGTCCTCTGCTTGTTGCCTCTATTTTGGGTGCCCTAAAATGTTACCCAGCCTCAAAGAGCAAGCGAGACCAACAACAGCTGTGACTTTTGTTTCTCCTTTTTTGGAGGGGGAAGGGTGCCAGATATAGTTTCTACCCCGCCCACCCTGAGACTGGGAAGAAGCAAGGCTGTTCCACCCACAGGGAGAAAAGGGAAGTTTGCTGTTCAGAGCAATGGGAAGTGAGAGGCCAGTGGGGCCAGTGGGTGGGGGAGAAGTCTGCTCTGGCAGAAGGAAGCCCTGGATATTAAAATAAGCCCCCATCAGTTTCCTTTGGGGAGGAGCAGCAGAAAGATTTCCCACTAAGGCCCCTTCCGCACATGCAGAATAATGCACTTTCAATGCACTTTCAATGCACTTTGCAGCTGGATTTTACTGTGCGGAATAGCAAAATCCACTTGCAAACAACTGTGAAAGTGGATTGATAATCCATTGCTAGTAGCTGCTCTTTGATGAGGGCAAATGTCTCAGTAAGGGTTAGCATGTTCAGAGAGTCACTATCATAGCCCAATTCCCCAATCTTTGTTATAACTGATGTGCACCATTTAGAGTGATGGAGTTCTCTCATGGTGAGTTGCGTCAGTGAGTTGTCGGAGCTTTGATAATGAATATGCAGCCAAAATTTTATGATGTTTAACCAGATAGTGGCCTCTATAGAGTATTGGCCAGATTCTAGGCATAGAACTGCATATGGGACGCAGTTTGGCACGCCAAATAATTTGGCGCAGAAATTTAGAGTGGAAATGACCTGATGGTACTGCTACAAGTGTTAAATCCAAAATGTAAGTGCTCCATAAAGCAGTTGTGCTCTCACCCTTGCTTTGAAAACTTGCAGAGCTGGGGGAATATATTGGTTGCCCCTAGAATGATAGAACCTCCTAGTGGCATTTGCGTTTGACTGGGCCCGAGCCAATATATATTTTTGATGAGTGGACCACGACAAGTTGTTGCTAAACCAGAGTCCTAGATATTTGAAATTTTTCACTTGCTCAGTGTAGTGGCCCTTTATCTTCCAGACTTGTTTTTACTGCTTTTTCCAAAAACCAGGATCTTATCTTATGACAAAACTAAGAAAGTGGATTGAAAGTGCATTATTCGGCATGTGCAGAAGGGGTCTAAGTGTCCAGAAGAGGTTAGGAAAGAATCTCCTTCCAGGGAGTCTATGGAGTTTCCCCTTCCCCTGGAGCCGTGCAACTTGACTTGCTTGTTGAAGCTCTGTAGGAGTTCTGCCAAGCATTCTATATTATGTGGGTGGAAGCTGATGAATGATGCTCCAGCTCTTTAGCAGGACTGGGGAGGGGGTCGTGGTGGATAGAATTATCTGCCCTTTTGACCCCCTTCCCATACCAGGAGCCACAGTGGACTGTAGGGGAGGGCCAATCTGTAAGAACAAAATCAAAGCAGTCATTGGGCAGAATTGTGGGCCATCATGTATGATGGGAAGAGGGCTGGCCCCGTTGCATGTGGCTGAATGGGTTGCCACTGATGTAGCAAGATGAATTGTGTCCACAAACAGTTCATAATGCAGGGAATGCCGGGGCACAAATCTTGGGGGAGCCTGGGACTAGTCCTGGATGGGGGTTCTCTTTGAAGACCTTTGGCTCCTTGGGGGTGTATCATGCTTTGGAATCGGTCTGTTCTACCCCACAGGTGTGTTCTGAATCAAAGTACAATCCAGTTTTTCTACCACACCTCCCAAACTGCCCCATCCGTCTCTATTTCTTGGGGCCAGTTCCTGGCTGTTAAGCCTTTTCTCTGCTCTTCCTGTTTAGGGAGCAGCCATGGCTCAGTGGTAGATCATCTGCTAGGCATCCAGACAACCCCAGGTTCAATCCCCGACATCTCCAGTTAAAAGGGACCAGGCAGTAGATGATGTGCAAGACTGAGACTTTGGAGAATCACCAGTGGCATATTTGTCTAGGGACAGGGGGTACCCTCTGTCCCCAGGTGCCACTGATCTGGTCATGTGGGAGGGCGCAAAATTGGTCTCAAGACATGACCAGGGAAGTCCTAATGGCCTTGGTGCTCACTTCTCCTCTCATGCCCTCGCCCCCAAATTTTCCATGTCATCATTGGCATGGGTGGGGCCAAGGAAGCCAGAGGAGCCCCTAAGCCTTGCCCCCTTCCCAGCTGCGGGCTCCCCCCGAGCCTCGCCCCCTCCCGGCTGCGGGCTCAGAGCCAGCAGCTGGAAGAGGGTGGGGCTGGGGGGGCCCGCCCCAGGCGTGGGGGGGGGGGGGGCTCCCGGAGAATGGATGTCTCTGGGCGCCATTTCCCCCCGGCATGCCTCTGAGAACCACTGCCAGTCTTAGGCAGAACTGACCTTGAGGGACCAAGAGTCTGATTCCGGATAAGGCATCTGCTTAGGTGGCCTTATTTGAAGCCCTTGGGGTCTTAAAGCTCATATAGATCGTCCTCTGTAAGCAACAAGAGATGTCTCACTGGGGGGGGGGGGTGTAATCCGGCTGCAAGGGAGCAGTGTAGTTGTGAACTGTTCTGAACTCTTGCCTTGGGAACGTTTATCTCAAGGGTGCTAAGTGGAACAGAGCAGAATAGGGGAAGCTTTAAAGGGGTCATGGTTTACAATGAGTGGAGAAAAGTGTTAAGGGCAATAGTCCAGATATTGACTCTTGTAGGCAGAGGAAGGTGGATCCTCCTTTTGGGACCACTCCTCAGAATTTATGAAACCCCCCAAATCTCTCTCTCTTTCTCGTCTCCAGGCCAACTGATGTTTGGAGACCCCGGGAGCAGAGCCCGATATCTGCCCCACCAAGGAAGAAGAGTCCTGCCCGACCCATGGATGTGTCCACATTGCATTCGGCGGCACCTGAGGCGCCCCCTGTGAGGAAACGCCGCCTAGAGAAGATGTTGGCACCTCCAGGGAATCCCCAGATGGTCCCACCCACAGAAAACCGCTCCGCAGTATCTGCTGCAGATGGGAGCCCAGTGTTGGAGCAGCCGCCCTGCGGGAGCCCTGTGGAAGTGCCCTTCTCTCCACCCCAGCCCCACAGTTCTGTGGTCATGTATTTTGTGGAGGAGCCAAGCCTGGCTGGACAGAGGCCTGTGATTGTCACTGGCAAAGCAGGATCAGCAGGGCCTTCAGACGCAGCGTTCCTGGCCGTGTCTCCTGTCGTGGGACTACTTCCCGTGGCACGAGATTTTAGAGAGTCTTCCAGCCATGAGGTCCAGAGTTCAGCGGAAGAGTGGTTAATGGCAGAAGCTGCGGTAGCATCAACAAGTTCTAGTGTTCCGGTGGAAATGATGGAAACGAAGGGCGGGGGAGAAGGTGTTGAGGTAGTGCAGCCGCTGGGGCTGACAGAGGTGTCCCCAGTTGAGCCAGCAGGGTGTAGGATGGAGGAGGAGCAACCTGTAGTCAAAGAGGAGCTTTCTGACAGTGAGAGAGAGCCTGTGACGGGAGAACCATCCCTCCAGTGGCTTCCAGCTGAAGCAGAGAGCGGCCAGATTGAGGCAGAAGTCAGCCTGGAGGACAGGGAGGCTGCTTCTGGGGAGGAAGCTGATTCAGTCCCTCCTTCGGAAGCCTCTCCTCAGATGGAGAAGTGTCAGGGAGGGGGAAGTTTAGAAGCTGAGAGTTGCCAAGTCCCTGAGATGTCCCAAAACCCAGCCCTGCCGAGTGGTTTTTCCTCAGAAGCTCTGGTGGAGGCGGAAGAGCAGGAGGTACAACTGGAGGTCAAGAAGGACTTTGCGAGCGACAAACTCCGGATCTCAGCAGATTCGCCGCCTCCTGCAGAGAGATGTTGGAAAGAGGCTGCAGAAATGGACTGGGCGGAGGCTCCACTGCCTCCCCCGGCTGTCCTACCTCACCTGGAGGCGTGCAGGGGAAAGGAAGAGGAAACACCAGCAGCTGAATATAGTCTCCGGAGCCTGTTTGAAGCCCTGAAGGCTCCTGCCAAAGGGGAGAAAGGAGAGTTGGGTGGTGAGAGCCACGGGGTCCAGGACGTGACTTCTAGTGATGCCGCACAGCAGGCGGCGGAAGAGGAACTTTCAACAGTGGAATGTGTTGCACCAGAGAAGGAAGAGGAGCAGAGCAAAGGGAAAGATGGCGGACGGAACTTTCCAGAAGATACTGTGGAGGACACACTGGCGAAGGCACCCAGACCAGGCCAAGAAGCTTTGTTTATTGAGTTCTCAGGGAGCAGCACCCCCAACCAGAAAGAGGCCGAGACTGGTCATGAGGGAGCAATAAGCCACGGAGAAAAGAGAGCCGGTGCTGAAGGGTCTTGTGCAGAACAGATTTTGCCACCCAGGAACAGTGAGGGAGCGGAGGCCTCGGCCCTGGCTTCCCCCAACCCAGGCCCCCTACCACCTCAGGATACTACCTTGCCCCTCTCAGCTCCCTGGGCCCACGAGGAGAAGCATGCCAAACCCAGCCATGAACCTGTAGTGCCCACCCCTGTGCCCTGTGGCCAAACACTGGAGTTCAGAGGTCAAGGGGAGGCCCAGGTACAGATGGCCGTGCACACTCCACACTCACCTTTGAAAGCCACTTTGACGGTTTCAGCTAATTGTGGTGGGATTTGGGGAGGGGGTACTCTTCATTTGTACGGAGAGCATAGGTTGCTGTGGCAGCATATGACATTTGGGGGCCAAGGGATATTTTTTCTTTAAACTGGTTGAATTCTGGAGGGGTCAGTTTTGAACTTCTTCAGCTGAGGTGGAAGTGAGGAGTGAATAGCTGAGGGTTCGCGGTGGGGGGATAGTGCTGTCTAGAATGGAGAAAAGGCAGACCCACACCCTATGGCTTGGCATATGGGGGGGGGGATCCTTGCAAAAGCGGTGGACTTTTCATCCTGGGAAGGCAACAGGCTAGCAGTTTGCCTTTGCTCTGTTCAGGTCAAGTTCAGGGATCTTAGAATACTTTCATGAAGAAACACACCCACACATCCACACACAGCTGTTCTTCAAGGCGTGTGTTTTCTGCAGAAGCTGCAGTGCTGTGCAAGCAAATGCGCTTTTCACTGTCTGGTATGGAATTTGGCAGCCTTTTGTTTTCTGAAGAAACGAGTGACGTGGCTCTGTGATACTGCCAGGAAGCAGAGTGCGTGGTCATCTCCTTCCTAGCCAGAAATGATTCTGAAATTATCTGGGGGGGAAATAACCAAAATGGTACTAAGCAGAATAAGTTTTGCTGCTGATGCAGAATGCAGTGCAAAGATGCAACATTGCCATAACGTTAACCCTCCCCCACAACTAGTTATTCTGGAATACTCCTGGCCACAGAATTTGCAGAGCAGTACAGACTCCCACTTTCATGTGCATGATATCTGGAGGGGTTCTGAGAGCCAGCGTGGTATAGTGGTTTAGAGCAGGTGCATTCTAGTCTGGGGAACCAGGTTTGATTGCCTGCTCTGCCACTTGGGCTGTGGAGGTTTATCTGGGGAACCAGATTAGCTTGTTCACTGCAACACGTGCCAGCTGGGTGACCTTGGACTAATCACAGCTCTTCAGAGCTCTCTCAGCCCCACCCATCTCACAGGGTGTTTGTTGTGGGGTGGGGGGAAGGGAAAGGAGATTGTAAGCCCCTTTGAGTCTCCTTACAGGAGAGAAAGGGGGGATATAAATCCAAACATTTCTTCTTCTTTTCCTACCTCCTGCTGTAAGGTCTGCGGTGTGGACATTTGGGATGGAGAGTAACTATGGTGGCTCAGCAGGGACAAGCCTATGTTTTCCCACTCCCGCTGCCTGTGACCATGACCATTTTTTCCCCCCTTCCATCCTTTAGGTTGACTCCCCATGCAGTCCAACACTGGTCAGTAGCAGCCAGTCTTTGCTGGAATGGTGTCAGGAGATGACAGCTGGCTACAGGGGCGTGCGTGTCACCAACTTCACCACATCTTGGCGCAACGGCCTGGCTTTCTGTGCTATTCTGCATCACTTCCACCCTGAGAAGATGTGAGTTGGGTAGCCAGTCCATGCTGGAATGGGATTAAGGCTTACTGTCTGGTGCCGAGCGGTTCCGGGATTTGATGGGACCTTGCGTTACTGTTGCTATGGATGAGAGATTGGCGGGCAAGACAGAAAGGGCGGGCTTGCTGAAACTCGGGCTCTTAATATGAATAATTTTAGTCGCACTGATCACTTCCCTTTGAATCAGTGGATCGCATGAAAACGAATCTGTATTTCCCCAGAAGCTTTCCCATCAGAAGAGGCCATGTTTAATTCTGCCTGTATAGTGACACACTGGAACCAAAGTAATCTCCAGTTCACTTGCAACTTTGCCAACATAAATTGTCCCTCACCAGTCCAGCAACAAAAGCTGTAACTGATTAGCTTCCTGTTAATCTGATAGTGAGACTTGGAGCCCTTGTCTGGTGCCTGAAGCAATAACAGAAGAAAAAGAAGGGACTTGAGAGTGGAAAACAGGTTTGGTGGTGTTAGCAGCAGAAAGTGCAGGCTGGGCCTTTCCGCACATGCAGAATAATCCACTTTCAATGCACTTTGCAGCTGGATTTTACTGGGTGAAATAGCAAAACCAACTTGCGAACAATTGTGAAAGTGGATAGAAAGTGCATTATTCTGCATGTGCAGAAGAGGCCCTAGTGAGCACAAGGTGATCCGTGAAAGGGTTAGCGGAGGAAGAGAGAGAAACCATGGCTGGTGGTTGCTGCAGGGTTACAAATGGCTGGGCGGGAAAACGGAGAGTGGAAGAAAGATACTTTGAGGAGGGGCTACAATGAATTTGAGCCAAGTGTGTGAGAGGGAGAGGGAAAGAGAGGAGAAGGAAGATTTCTAAAGGGGTGGAGTGTTAAGAGGGTCCAGGATTAAAACAGCCAAAGGCCACTAATTGAGTTTATGTTTCTTCCCCTTCCCTTTTCAGCCAGTACGAAGCACTGGACCCATTGGATATCAGACATAACAACAAACTGGTGAGTCAGTAGCTCCAGCCTCCATAGGGTGGAGGAAGAAGGATGGGCACCTAGAAACACCATGGATGTTAGGAGGGTGTGAAGAAGTGAGGCTTGTGTCCTTTGCTCTGCCAAGGACTCTCTGGGTGGTCTTGCGCAAGCCACCCTCAGCCTCACCCTGTTCCCGGGGCTGTTTGGAGGAAAAATAAAATAAGAACATAAGAACAAGTCAGCTGGATCAGACCAGAGTCCATCTAGTCCAGCTCTCCGCTACTTGCAGTGGCCCACCAGGTGCCATTGGGAGCTCGCATGCAGGAGGTGAAAGCAATGGCCTTCTGCGGCTGTTGCTCCCGAGCACCTGGTCTGTTAAGGCATTTGCAATCTCAGATCAAAGGGGATCAAGATTGGTAGTCATAAATCGACTTCTCCTCCATAAATCTGTCCAAGCCCCTTTTAAAGCTATCCAGCCATCACCACCTTCTGTGGCAGCATATTCCAAACACCAATCACACGTTGTGTGAAGAAGTGTTTCCTTTTATTAGTCCTAATTCTTCCCCCCAGCATTTTCAATGTATGCCCCCTGGTTCTAGTATTGTGAGAAAGAGAGAAAAATTTCTGTCAACATTTTCTATCCCATGCATAATTTTATAGACTTCAATCATATCCCCCCTCAGCTGTCTCCTCTCCAAACTAAAGAGTCCCAAACGCTGCAGCCTCTCCTCAAAAGGAAGGTGCTCCAGTCCCTCAATGATCCCCGTTGCCCTTCTCTGCACTTTTTCTATCTCTTCAATATCCTTTTTGAGGTGTGGCGACCAGAACTGGACACAGTACTCCCAAGTGCGGTCGCACCACTGCTTTATATAAGGGCATGACAATCTTTGCAGTTTTATTATCAATTCCTTTCCTAATTATCCCCAGCAAAAATAAAGAGGTTGGGTGGTTTGTGTAGCACTTTGCTTTTCTTTTTGTATTATTAACAGAAGTAAAAGATGCTATGGAGGTGGAAAGCTGAATGATTTAAAAAAATAGTTTCCTTATGTTGGGAGAAGTCTGGATAATTTACAAGCTCTGAATTTCTCTCCCCCTCTCTCTTTTTTGCCCTCAGGCCTTTGATGGCTTTGCCTCCTTGGGGATCTCCCGGGTGATGGACCCTGCCGACATGGTTTTCCTGACAGTGCCGGATCGGCTGATTGTTATGACCTACCTGTGCCAAATCCGGGCTTTTTTCACTGGGCAAGAACTGAACGTGGTACAGCTTGCTGACCATAGCAGCCAGACCACCTACAAGGTGGGTAAATTTGACACGGACTCCTCCGGCTCCATTGATCCGGCCATGTTTTATTCTCAGCCTCTTCAGGCTGCTGCCTCTCAGCCAGAGGCTCCCAGGAGTCCAGATGTCCAGGATTCTGGGATGGCTACGGCGTCTGGCACCATGACAGGGAAAGATGACAAACCAGCGGGGGAGAGCACTGCCCAAAAGCATGCCACGAGTGTCGAAAGCACAGATGTTTCAGAGGACTTTGGGAATGGAGCCATAATGGAGAACTTGAAGGCAGAAGCCAGCCATGCAGAACTTCTGCCAATTGCCCAGCTGGAGCAGGCATCTGAGCTTGTGAATGCTGCAAAGAATGACGGGAAGGCAGTTGTCAATGGCATCACTGCTGCCAAATCAGTTGAAGAGCTGAAATTGGAACTCCTGGAGTGTGAATCAGAGAGCGCCAAGGCTGATGGACAGGCTGAAACTATCCCAAGCTCACAGCCTTTCCCCAAGGAATCTGTGGCAGAGGCCTCAAGGCATGATGAAAAGGCGTTTACAAATGGTGGAGTGGCTGATCCAGGCAAGGAATGTGAGGCGCATTCTCTGGCCCAGGCAGATTTAGAGGCTGAATCCTCCAAGCTTGATTTGGACCCGGTGCCCAATGGTGCCATGATCCATCAGAGTACCAAACAAGAGGAAGAGCTCTCCGCCCCAAGGGATTCTGGGCCTGAAGCCTCAATGCCTGATGGGAAGGAGCTAGCTAGCATTGCCAGGCCCATCCAAGACTCGGAACCCGGGGCTCCAAGGGACTATGGGACGGAAGCTGAGAAGTCTGATGGGAAACCATTGGCCAACAACAGTGAGAAAGTGGTGCCCCCTCCCCGGCTGAAGCGAATTGCTTCCCGGAGTGGTGCTGAGCGCCCCTTGCAGCGCACCCTGTCCACAGGGAGCCAGCAGGGTCCAGTAGCCCCACCGCGACCCCATGCGGGCAAGTCCACCTTTGCTCACGTACGTGACGCAGACCTGGTGAAGAAGCGGCGTTCGCGGCTCAAGAGCGAGTCCTCCCTGTCCATGGAGGAAACGGATGCAGGCGGCCCTTCAGAGGACTCCACCAAAAAGCTGGCTGCAGTAAGTGGTGCTCACAGGAAGCATTGGATGCGTCTGCTAGTGTTTCCGACGGGGCGGATGTTGCATGACGGGTTGCCTCCAGCTGTGCTAAGCCTTTGCCAATTGTTTGTGCTGTCCTGATAAACCTTTTCCTCCCCGCCCCCCATCCCAGATTTGATCAAAGGGCTCAACCTCACAAACACAGGATGATGCATTCAGAATCACACCTTTCCACCATCAAAGCAAACCCTGCATGCTTTCATGTTTGGGGATGGGGCTTCCCAGCGTGCTTGCCTATGAGGAATGTCCACCCTCCTCGGGTCTGTGCAGGCAGGCTTCTGCCCTCCCCAGGTCCTGGGGAGAGCAGGAGCCGGCAGCAGGGATGCACAGGGGGCAAAGTTATGCAATGCATGGGGGCGGGGCTATGCGACCTGTGGGGAGGGCACCCGGAGGACGTTTTGACCTGGGGCACCACTCCCCCCCCCCCATATGCCTCTGGGGATTTGACAGTTGGAACTCTTCTATTTCCTGAAGTGTTTAGCTGCATGGTTTGAAGCAGGGAGGAGGAAATTCTGGGAAGTGGATGAGTTGTGGCTTTTGGTGAGATGGGGTCCTTTCTTTGTGACTTTCAGCTGCACAGCCCTTTATCTCTCCTGACTTCTTCGCCCCACCCTAACTTGGATAGAGCCCAGGCTAGCCTGATCTTATCAGATCTCAGAAGCTGAGCAGGGTTAGGCCTGGCTATTTTTTGGAAGGGAAGCCACCGAGGAATACCAGGGTTGACATGCGGAGGCAGGCACTGGCAAAAGAGCCAGCGTGGTGTAGTGGTTAAGTCCAGGTGGATTCTGATCTGGAGAACTGGGTTTGATTCCCCACTCCAGTGAACCAGATGTGTTTCCACACTCCTACATTCCTGATGGGTGTCCTTGGGCTTGTCACAGGCCTTCGGAACTCTCTGAGCTCCACCTGCCTCACAAGGTGTCTGTTGTGGGGAGAGGAAGGGAAAGGAGGCTGTAAGCCACCTTGAGCCCCCTTACAAGGAGCCCACCTTGAGCCCCCTTCTTCTTCTTCTTCTTCTTCTTCTTCTTCTTCTTCTTCTTCTTCTTCTCCTTCTCCTTCTCCTTCTCCTTCTCCTTCTCCTTCTCCTTCTCCTTCTCCTTCTCCTTCTCCTTCTCCTTCTCCTTCTCCTTCTCCTTCTCCTTTTTCTTTTTCTTTTTCTTCTTCCTCTTCCTCTTCCTCTTCCTCACCACCTCTGAATGTCTTGTACCTTGAAAGCCCTGCTGGGTCATCATAAGTCAGCTGTGATTTGAGAAGAAAAAGAATTCCCTCCCCCTCCCCCTGCCTTTTCAGTCTGACTCTGTGGCTCATTCCTTGATAGGGACTTGCTGGTTCTGTTGTCTTGGATCTCTCTCGCCTAACAACAGGAGTACTTTGTCATCCTTACTTTTTGATGGGTGTTAACTGAGATGCCTTTTGGGATTGTGACATAACGGGATCCAATGAAGTGATTCAGACTGTTGTTCTGGAACAAGGGCCTAGGAGCGTGATGCATTTTGTGTGGCTTCGTTTCATATCCTGGTGAATTAAGAACTAGCCACCTTTCATTCAAAAAAGATTACATCTTTTCTTCTCTCTGATGTTGTAAACACCTGCTTGGCTGGGTGACCTTGCATGTAACCAAGTGGTGGCTGGCCAATAAATGCTTCTTCCACAATAAAATTACTAACCTTTAAATAGTTGCATGGCTGTCTTTTTACCCTTGTGAAAGAATCTGCTCATTTATATCTATTGTGACCTGTCCGCATCTCAAGATTTCTCTCCCTTGGTATTCACTAATTCTGCCTTCATGCTGACCAGGGCTGAGGGGATTGGCTTTATGTCCTGCTCAGCGTGCACTTCGTGCTAGAAGCAAAACTTGGGAAGGGGATGGGTGACCCTCAAACAAATCCAACTGCTGTCCCTGCCTTACCTTTGCTACCTTTTTCTCCTCTGCCTTTGCATCCAATGCAGGAAGGGGCACCCAAACATTGTCTTTTGTTGGGTGCAGGTGGATGGTTTGGTGTAAACAGAACGATCCCTGTATCTTCTGTGTTTCCTTTATTCTAATAAATATGGCGTTATGTGGCAAAAGAAAGGTAACCCCATTGATTTCTCCCATTGTACTTGAGGCTTCTTGATACATTAAGGAATAGACTGGGTATGCGGTATGCAAATGTACACCAAGGTTCTCCCACTGGGTCTGGTAATGCCCGCCCCCAGGACAGTTTCAGGCTAGGAAAATGGTGCAGGGTAAAGAATGCTGGAGTCTCTTCTCTACATCCACCACAGTTGTGATCCAAATCAGGAAAAACCCTTCTGGGAATTGTGGCGAGCCCACAACACATCTGACTGCTAAACAGGATCCAGGTGGGGACCCCAAACCCAACCTACATACCATAATAAGTCACCAAAAGAGGCACATGGGAAACATTTCCCCCGATATATGGGTGTGTGTGTAAACAGCTGGGTTCCATTTACAAGTTTATTTTTCCTAACATGAAAATAATTCTGGCACTCCGCTATGAGTGTCCTGCTGAGGTGATTCCATTTCCTGTCTGGTCCCCCAGGATGAAGGCTCTGACGAGAGTTCAAGACTCAGGCACGGCACAGCAAAGGTGCAGCAACCTCCAGGTGAGTTTGTGGGCTGTTGGCCAGATTGGGAGGTGTGGCCGAAGCTTTCTGGGTGTCTGTGTGGAGTGGGGCTTTCCCCTCATTGTATCCCAGATCATGTTGTAAGGATCTGAAGGCAGGTGGAGGTCCGGCCAGCGCTGATTTTAGCAATTAGCCCATGCTCTCCTTCATGGACACTTGCTGTTAGCTCAGTATGGTCATGCTTCTGCTCTCTCCATTGTAGCTCCTTCCAGCACTACCTCCCAGAACACGATCCAGGACTCTGGTCTCAAGAACAGCACCAACGAAGAGGAGGTTCCGGTAAGGCGTGGGAAGGATGAGGGTAGCCATCTAATGGGCTTTGGTGCACTTTGCTGGGAGAATGGAGCCATCAAGTTCAAGAGCTTTGCTCAGAATGGAGCCCCTGTAAGGCTCTGTAACTCCAGTCAATAATTTAGACTCAAGAATGGTTGAAGAGCTTTACTGAACTGTGTCAGGATCCTTGCTGCAGGAAGCCAGAGCTACAGGGCCTGGCTTCTGCAGCTACATTTATCTCCAACTTTCCCGCTTCCTTGGATTCCCCCCTCCCACCTTTCCCCAATTCAAAATGAACAGCAGAAAAACAAGGTGAGCTCAGTATCGTCCCAAGTTTCAAGGACGAGTGATAGTCTCAATCCAGCCCCGGGCATCGGGGGGGGGGGGGGGGGGGGATGAGGGAGACCTACTTCACTATGTTGCAAAGCGTAGCAATTAAAACAGAAAGGTCTATTAACATACACAGATAACAGCCCCCAAGTTCAAGAACCTTGGATTATGAAATGATAGGCCTGTGGTGGTGGTGGAGAATTAGCTGCCATGTGTTGGAGAAGACGGGCAGAAGGTCAGAATAATTATGCTTTCCCCTCCCCTTCTACTCTGGGTGGATCCCTGAGCTAAAAGGACCTTTGCTCTGATACCCAACAATGACCATTTATTGTAGTAGTAGTAGTAGTAGTAGTTGTTGTTGTTATTAATTGAACTTTTATACCGCCCACCCCTGATGGGCTCACCTTCTGCTTCGCAGCGAGCTTATCTTTCCTTCACCATAGACTTTCATTTAAGCATTTTTCTTAGCCTCTCCCAAAGCCACTGTGCCGCAGATCAGAGAAGCCACGTGGGTTTTCAAATGCTGGCAAAATACAACCTTTCCTATAGCTCTCCTTTCTTTGCAAAGCTAATCAGCCAATTAGAAGCATAACTCTTCTCCCAGGTTTTGCAACCTCCCAGAGGAGGTGAGCAGGAAGCAACGGGTGGGCAAAATGCCAATAGGAAAGAGAAAGTCTTGCAGCAGGAGGCTTCTTTTTAAACGGAGAGCCGCAGGGGAAACCCCACATCAAAGCACCCATCAGCGCCACAGAAATAAGTTCACAAAAGGCCAATATTTGAGTCCTAAAAGGAGACAGGACCCCAGGCAGAGTTATCTTTCAGATCTCCTAGCTGGAGTTCATTTTTAGCTTGCAGTCGCACCAGCTGGCTTAACACCTTGTGTCTCATTCTTGTGAACCCTGAATGAAAACACTTTCCCACTTTGGTGGATCGTTTCGGGGGGGGGGGGGGGGTGTTAGTCTGCAGCAGTAGAACAGAATTCAATTTTGGTAACACCAACCAAAAAGACTAATAAAATTATGTTCCCTCTTTGTTCAAGATCCCAAAGGCACTCATGTAATTCTTAGGTTTGCTTTGCTGCTCAGGAGGTGGTTTGTTTTTTCTACCAGACTGAATCGAACTATGTTCGGGGTAAGCCACTTGCCCGACTCCTTAGTTGGAAGCGAGCCATCCCCCCGTGCCCTGTGCCACTGCAGAAATGCGTGTGCATGCATGTGCATTGCCACCATTCTTGCTGAGGACAACACAGTTGGACCAAATTCAGCTGACCCAATCCTCATGTGTGTTTCTGGATCTCCCAGAGCAGAAAATAAGTGGCTGATAATTGGACCTTTGCTTTAAGTCAATAAAGCTCTGGACTTTGTGACTGTGCCGGAAAACGTGACTAGTCCAGGAGAGAGCTGGCTGGTGAAAATAAGTGTATAGATTGATGGTGTGTTCCTGCATGGCAGGGGGTTGGACTTGATGGCCCTTGTGATCTCTCCCAGCTCTATGATTCTATGATTCCTAGTCTTTCCTTGATTGTGTATTTAGCTTTTCTCCTTGCCCTGTGCCAGGGAAGCAACATAGCTCAGTGTTGACAGCGTGCATGTTTTGCATGCACTGTATCCCTCACTTAATCCTTGACATTTCCAGTTGGAAGATCTCGGGCAGAAGACCAAATCAAGCTGCTGCCAATCAATCGCTGGTAATATTAGGCTGACCTGGATAGCCCAGGCTAACCTGATCTTGTCAGATCTCAGAAGCTAAGCAGGGTCAACCTTACAAAGCATTTGGATGGGAGGCCTCCAAGGAATGCCAGGGTTGTAATACAGAGGCAGGCAATGACAAACCACCTCTGAATGGCTCTTGCCTTGCAAATTCTACCAGGGAGTTGCCATTGCAGAGGCAAGCAGTGACAAACTACCTCTGAATGGCTCCTGCCTTGAACATTCCACCAGGGAGTTGCCATTGCAAAGGCAAGCAATGACAAACCACCTCTGAATGGCTCTTGCCTTGCAAATTCTACCAGGGGGTTGCCATTACAGAGGCAAGCAATGACAAACCACTCTGAATGGCTCTTGCCAGGGGGTTGCCATTAGTCAGATGTGACTTGATGGAAAAAGTTAAATAAATATTAGCTGAACCTCTTGTTTGATTCCACGTGGCAGCTTCATATGTCTGGTTTCTCCTTCCAATAACCATGTGAAGTAGGCTAATGTTGTTCCCATTTTAATGCTTGGGAAGGATGATGCTGAAAGGGAAAGAAAGTGCCCAAAGCTGGCTGGGTAGGGCAGGCAGAGACAACCCTGGTCATCCCATGTCCAAGTGTGACTCTCCTGCCCTTAGGCAACAAGGTCGTTGTGAGAATGAAGAAACATAAGATTTGTACTGGGAAATAGCTGGGATCATTTTCTGTCTGATTTCACTCTTTTGCTTTCCTGGAGCTCTTTTTGGGGACAACCTCTTGCAGTCTCGTGCAGCCTTTCAGGCCCTCTGACCCAGGAGGACACTACTTCTGATGTCTGTTTTGGCTTTGCCTTAGAAGTTCCAGGACACCAGCCAGTATGTGGTAGCTGAACTTCGGGCCTTGGAGACGGAGCAGAGGCAAATTGATGGACGGGCGGCCATCGTGGAGAAAGAACTACGAGGACTTATGGAATCAGGTAAGGAAAAGAGTCTGGCTGCAGAAGCAACACAGTGGGCCTTTCCCCACTCTCGTTGTTCCCCTCTATGCCGCGCACTGCTCTCAGCACGCAGCATCCCAGGCGCGCGCCTGGCCGTCCCCATGACCCTGCGCTCTGCGCGGGGCCATCAAAAGGCGCCATTAAGAAGAGCGCCTGGGATGCTGCGCGCTGAGGGGCGCGACAGCAGCAGCTTCGGGGCGGCTGCGCTGTCGCCGCCCCTCTCAGTGGGGAGTGCCGAGGGACCCCGTGCTACTCTCCTCGAGTAGCGCGGGGCTTAAGGTAAGTGGGGAAAGGCCAGTATCAGGAAGGAGCTGTGGAAGCAGACTCCATAATCCGAACCAGAGCAGTTCTAATTGGACAGTGACGGGGAACGGGTTTTCTTATAAGTGACCCTCTTTGGTCCTTGCTGGTTTTTTTCTGTCTCAAGCAACCTTTTGGTGCCACCTCCTGGATGCATGTGGAACTACTACCACGAGACTTCTCAGGGTATGTGGCTGGTTGTTGGATGGGAAAAGTTCTGACTTATTGAGCCACGGAACATCTGAAAACAAAATCCAGGTTAATGCCTTTATTTAGACCAACCAAATTAGCACAAAACTGTGTAGCGTAGCTCCCCGTCACTATGGCTGGATTCTGCCAGCTATCCTTCTGTCTCTTTAAATTTTGTAACATTGAAGCCCAGTGACAAGTTCTGGTGAGTTTGAAAGCTTGCGCAGTTTGAGATTAATTTGTTTGATGTAGTGATTAAGAGCAGGTGGATACTAATCTGGAGAACTGGGTTTGTTTGATTCCCCACTCTTCTACATGAGCAGCAAACTCGTTATCTGGTGAAATGCATTTGTTTCCCCATTCCTACACATGAAGCCCATTGGGTGGCCCTGGGCTAGTCACAGTTTTCTCAGCCCCACTTGACTCACAAGGTGTCTGTTGTGGGGAGAGGAAGGGAAGGAGTTTGTAAGCTGCTTTGAGCTTTCCTATGGTAGGGAAAAGCAGAGTATAAATTCAAACTTTTCTTCTTCTCTTCTAATAAAAGGGTTTTTTTCTTGGTTGGTTGAACTGGCCCAGCTTTAGAACCTCAAGTATTGTCCTTTTGGTAGGGATTAAGGAGTGTTTTTCAGTGCTCTGCAGGACTATGTGTTCCACATTTCCCTCATTTTGCAGCCGTGGACAGTTAAGAAGACCCCAAACTGCTTTACATGGGTAGTTGTGGATATTCCCCTAAGATTTTGCACGGAAGTGGAAATACATTTGCGGGGGGGTGGGGGGGGTATGCATTGTATAAAATGTCCATGACACTGTGGGGCAGACAGAAAGATGCTACTGCACATGTTGGGGATGCAGGGATATGTGTTCTGGGCCCATGCCAACTGCATTGCATCCATACTTCCTTTTCACCAGTTGCATTGCCCCGTCATCCTTTTAATAATTTCCTAAGAGAGAGTCTCTCTGCAGTTGGTTCCTCTATGATCATGCGAATGCCAAACCACATACCCATCCCATTTCTGCCCTGACTGGTGGAGCTGACTTGTGCTATCAAAGCTGGCCGCATGAACGGCCTGCTTGTGGGAGATGCAAACGCGTAAGGTTGCAGCTCCCCTCCCACAGAAAGAAAGCTCAAAAGTGGCGGCGGCGGGGGGGGGGGGGGCTCTCCTTTGGTGAGATTGTGGTTCTTGCCTAAACTGTACATGGAAACAACCTACTCATTGAGCAATGTTTCCTTAACTTGGCCAGCGGGCTCATAATATGAGGCAATTCCAAGAGTCTGATGAGAGGGTTAGAAGGTTAAAAAAAGGTGCCCTGCAAATATATGTTCTGTGAATTGCTGATTCACAACAGTGTTTACTACCTACTCGCTTGTAATCCTTTCACTCATCATTTTTAGCATTAAAAGGAACTCCCTTCCTGTTTACAGAAGATTCTTGCCCTGATCACTTGGACGTCCTACACACTCACCCCAGGGGATCAGGGGAGTGGCTGTAAACAGGACTGAGCTCATGGATATCCATTCCTCATCAACATGAGCCTGGATGAATGGCCACAGGCCACAGGTTCCCATTTTGCAGTTATGTACAACTGAGGCCAGGCAGGGCATGCTGAGATATGCCAGAATGAGACGATTCTCACTGTCTCTCCCTTTTGGCTGATACATTTCAGGCACTGACAAGCGGAAAGAAGAGGAGCTGATCCAGGAATGGTTCACGCTGGTAAATAAGAAGAATGCCTTGATCCGGCGGCAGGACCAACTGCAGCTTCTGTAAGTGTGGGTATGGAATGGGTGGCAGAGAGAGGAGGGGCTTCCTATTGGATCCTCA
This sequence comes from Sphaerodactylus townsendi, assembly GCF_021028975.2. Classification (NCBI taxonomy): domain Eukaryota; kingdom Metazoa; phylum Chordata; class Lepidosauria; order Squamata; family Sphaerodactylidae; genus Sphaerodactylus; species Sphaerodactylus townsendi. The sequence goes on along the minus strand of NC_059425.1, from coordinate 25,882,966 downwards.
GTCCAATCAAGAGTCAAGGGGTGTAGTGGTTAGGAGCGCCAGACTCTAATCTGGAGAAACGGGTTTGATTCTCCCACTCTTCCACATGAGTGGCAGACTCTAATCTGGTGAATTGGATTTGTTTCTCTGCTCCCCCACGTGAAGCCTGCTGGGTGACCTTGTGCCGGTCACAGTTCTCTCAGAACTCTCCCAGCCCCACCTACCTCACAAAATGTTCGTTGTGGGGAGAGGAAGGGGAAGAAGAAGAAGAAGAAGAAGAAGAAGAAGAAGAAGAAGAAGAAGAGTTGGATTTATATCCCCCCTTTCTCTCCTATAGGAGACTCAAAGGGGCTTACAATCTCCTTGCCCTTCCCCCCTCACAATAGACCCCCTATGAGATAGGTGGGGCTGAGAGAGCTCTGAGAAGCTGTGACTAGCTCAAGGTCACCCAGCTGGTGTTTGGGGGAGTGCACAGGCTAATCTGAATTCCCCAGATAAGCCTCCACAGCTCAGGCGGCAGAGCGGGGAATTGAACCCGCTTCCTCCAGATTAGAGTACACCTGCTCTTAACTGCTGCTCTTGTTTGTAAGACTCCTTAAACATAGAGAAAAAGCAAGGTATGAAAACCAACTCTTCTGAGCACCATTCATCAGATGGCCATCAAGACTTGGACCCTGGGGAAGAGAAAGGATGGGACATGGTAGCTGCAGCTGTGTCTGTACTTTGTCTGGAGAGAAGAGCCTCCCTTGCAAGGTCTGGCGAAGGGAGCTTTGACTCTTGAAAGCTCAGACCCCTCAACATCTTGTTGCTCTATTACAGTGGTGGCGAACCTATGGCACTCCAGATGTTCACGGACTACAATTCCCATCAGCCCCTGCCAGCATGGCCAATTGGCCATGCTGGTAGGGGCTGGTGGGAATTGTAGTCTGTGAACATCTGGAGTGCCATAGGTTCGCCACCACGGCTCTATTAGATGCCACCGCCCTCAAATCTAGCTGTTCTTACCTTGTGAATATATTGCCTCTAGTCAAGGCCGTGCTGCATCTCTTCTCAAAGGGCCCCTGTCCTCTGCCTTCTTTCTAAAGTGGCACAGTGGAAAAGTCTGGTCTTTCAGGAAGTCCATGAGCATAACTTGCCCCTGCAGGGAAACCACACCTATCTATACAGACTGGGAGTGTGCGCGCATGCGCGGGAGAGAGCAAGAGCGCAGAGTCCTAGGCAGATGCTCCTCACAGATTTTTGCCTAGGTGTGAACGCAGCCTCTCCTTCTTCCTTCAGGATGGAAGAGCAAGACCTGGAGAGGCGGTTCGAACTCCTCAGCCGCGAGCTGAGAGCCATGATGGCCATCGAAGGTGAGACCTTGACCCCCAGGGAGGGAGAGGAGTTGACGTGGCAACTACAGGGGAGAAGAACCTACCTTGCAGGGTTGTTGGGGGTATAAATCAGGAGAAGGGGAAAATGACACAAGCCACTCGGGGGTTCCCATTGCAGGGTGGAAGACAGGGCACAGATGAAATAAAGCCAGCAAGAAGTGTGCCTTTGTGGCCAGGCTGATGCCTGCTGAGGCAGTCCCAACCTTCCTTCTGTACTTGGATGTGCCTCCAACTCTGAGCTACCCTGAGAGTCTTCCCAGACCAGGGCAGGATCAGCACGGGGGCAACAGTGATGCACAAGAGATGGGAGGGATGAACTGTAATGCCTGTGACCAGTGAGGGTTTGCCTTCCCCCACCCCCAGATTGGCTCAAAACAGAAGCCCAAAAGCAGCGTGAGCAACTCCTCCTGGAAGAGCTGGTGTCCCTGGTGAACCAGAGGGATGAGCTGGTGAGAGACCTGGACATCAAGGAGAAAATGTAAGCGGTGCCTTTTCCTCGGCGTGGGTTTCCAAGGCAGAGGCTTAGAGCACCAGGGAGAGAAAGCAGAACACTTTCAGCTTTAAAAAGGGCTTGGACAGATTTATGGAGGAGAAGTCGATCTATGGCTCCCAATCTTGATCCTCCTTGATCTGAGACTGCAAATGCCTTAGCAGACCAGGTGCTCAGGAGCAGCAGCAGCAGCAGAAGACCTTTGCTTTCACATCCTGCATGTGAGCTCCCAAAGGCACCTGGTGGGCCACTGCGAGTAGCAGAGTGCTGGACTAGATGGACTCTGGTCTGATCCAGCAGGCTCTTTCTTACATTCTTCTTATGTTCATCAGACCAGGATTCAAACTGCAGGAGGCTGGAGACCAACTTGGGCGTCTTTGGCACTGGGATGCTCTGGCCCACTGATGAAGGGCAATGGCTCAGTGGCAGAGGTGTAGTGAGGGAAAATGGCACCCGGGGCAACACCTGCTCAGGGTGCCCTCCTTCATGCGCCCCGCACCCACCTTAGGTGGCTGTCCCAGGCAGCCTGGCAGGGCTGGGCCAAGGGGGAAAGGAGGACGGGTGTGGGCTGCGATTTTTTGCCCCCCACATGACTGAGTGGCGGCCAACCCGGGGCATATGTCCCCACGGAAGTTCCGCCTCTGCTCAGTGGCACATCATCTGCTTGGGAGGTGGAAGGTCCCTTGTTCAGTCGCTGACCTCTCTGGTTAAAAGGGTCAGATAGTAAGGTGACAGGGAAGGCCGCTGCTTGACATGGTGGAAAGCTGCTGCCAGTTAGAGTCGACAGCACTGATCCTGGCAGAACAGTAGCCCGACTCAGTATAAGGCCGCCACTCCACACATCCTGTTTCTGCTGGTAACCAGGATGTCCCACTTCTTCAGACTTCCTGCAGAGATGGATTCTGGGACGGGGCCCAGGGCCATAACAAAGGCAAACACAACCTCTACCTGGAACCGGTGGAGCAGGGCTTTCAGATCCGAGCAAGGCTTCAGCTCCGACCCCTTGTGTTTTAGATGTTAACCTTTGGGTGGAGAATGGAAGGACAAACGTTTCCTAGTGCTTGGGGAATGTAGAGAAAAGCTGGTGGTCCCTGGAAAACATGTCTAAACAGATCCAACTCTTGGAGAAGGATTAAATTCCTTTCTCCAAGCGTGTGCTTTTCCTTGTCTCCAAAAATTTAAGAAGTCTGTCCCCTCCCCAAGGCAATTGCCTCCCTCATGGAAGTGAGCACTATTTAGACGGATGGGAAGAAGTGGGTTGCTGGAAAGGGCCAATAATATTGAAAAGAATAACAGATTGATGACGAGAGTAATCTCACATCAAACTGGAGGAAAGTAGGAATATCCCAGTGGCTGCTTGCTGTGGCAGGATATAGCAAAAGCCCACAGAGAGCATGTTTGATTTCCTGAAAGTCATCCGTTCTGCTGAGGATTGGACCACCTTTTTTTTGTAAAATGATAGGAACAAAAAAGTGCAAGCATCACCATCAGCTCTGCAACTGGATTTTTGTTCTTACTGCTGAAAGGGTTGACATCTCTCTTTCTGTTGCCTCTCCCCTCCCCCCTCCCCTTCATTTCTCCCACCCTTCCCTGGACCTCTCAGAGCTCTGGAAGAGGATGCCAGACTGGAACGAGGATTGCAACAGAGAAGACGCAAGCTCAGCCGCAAGGAGAAATGCCGGGTCAGCTGAGAGGGGAAAACTGAGTGGCTGCTCTCCACGCTCCCCCCCCCCTCCCCATGCACATGTCAGCAAGGTGGAGTCAGCAAATGACAGCACTTCTCGCTCACTAAAGATTGTATCTCCCCAAACCCACCCATCAGCTTTCACACAGTATTACATCCTGCCTGTGCCAATCGTTACCCACGATCCTTTGGGGGCCTTAAGCTGCTTGTCACTTGACACAAGTTATGCCAAAGAGGGGTTTGGGGTCGGTGGGGGGCAGTCCTGAGCTGCTTTCTTTCTCTCCCCCCACTTCCAAGACCTAGAGGATATTTTGGATGACATTTTTTAGGGCAGTGCCCATGAATCTACCATCTGGAGAGAGTAGAAACCAGCCTTTAAATCTCTTTTTCTCTCTCCAAACTTAGAATCTATTTATTTGTGTGTGTGCGTGTGTGTGTGCGTTTGTCTGCGCGTGCTCCTCCTCTGGTTTAAATGTCTGCCTCCTCCCCTTTCCTTCCCAACTAACTGTTGGGTTTTTTTTTATTTTTTACAAAGCTTTCACAGGGCTCTGCGTTTTATTTTGTTTTTTAATTATCAATATTGTTGTTCTTGTCAATGGTACAGAAATCACGAAGTGCCTTGGACACTCCAACAGCCAGATTTGGTCATGGCAAAGTTTTAACTCCCAGTTTTGCAGCACCGTTTTCTCCTCTCCTCCCCCCCCCACCCCCCCGCACAGCCCTCAGTTCAGTCTCTTCCAGGTTATTTGCACTAAATTTGTACCAGGATTTGAAATAAACATATCAAAAGACATGAAGCTCGAGAAACTGGTTTGTGGTGAAGCATTTATCCCAAACTCATCTGTGTATATTCTGTGCAAACAGTTGCAAGTTGAAAACAGCCACTGCCGGGTAGACCTTCTCGGCTGCTGGCCTCCCGAGTGTTGCAGGGGGTCGGTCTGCAGCCTACAACTCCAGAGCCAAATGTAGCTCAGTGCGGAATCATATATGGCTCTTTAAAAAAAATATGGAAGTTAAGGAAGGTATGTTGGAGGGGGTAGGTGGGATGCTAGAATAACTAGCGTGTTAAGAAGGTGGTGGGCAGTGGTGGGATCCAAAAATGTTAATATCAGGTTCCGATGGTGGTGGGATTCAAACAGTGGCGCTGCCGCACACATGCAGTCCCTATTGGGCAGGGAGGTTGCTTTAGTAACCCCTTCTCGGCACTCAGAAAAAATTAGTAACGACTTCTAGGGAAGTGGTGAGAACTGGTTGGATCCCACCTCTGGTAGCGGGCAAAGATGTGTGCACAGTGTGACTATAAGACTTTGTAGAGATGCTTGATGGAAAGGGAAATGTCAGAAGTTAACATTGATGCAAAGTACAAACCACGCCCAGATTTATGCCAGCACACAAACACAATCGTGCAGGCTGTTCCTGTATATATTTACAACTTATTGTGAGACCTGGAGTATGCCACGTCCTAATAAAAGACTCACAACAACCGGATTTTGGGCTGCGGAAACTTTATTGGTCCTTCATCTACATGCCAATTGTCCCTAGCGTTTGCTTTCAGTTTTGCAAATTGGTTTTCTGGTTCTTTGTTGGCTTCCTTGCTCTGAATTTTGATGTGCTAAGACTCTTTAGTTATAAAAGGTTAATGATGACCCCTGCATTTTTAGGTCCCATTTCAAAATGTTGCAACCGCTCAAGGAGATGTCAGCAATAGGATGTGGACTAACATCCTGTGAAGGAAGTGAAAGCTTAGCTTGAATGGAGAAGGAAAAGGAAGGGCTGCCACATTTGGCGGCAAGCATCATGTAAAGTTGTGTGTGATGCATGCAATACGTAAATGTGTTGTCGAAATAATAGAAATAAGTAAGGATTTGGGGAACATATCGTTATGGCCACTATTGCCCCGGTGGAAAAGGAATCTCCCTGGCTGCTCCAAGAGAAGAAGAGTTTGGATTTACATCCTCACTTTCTCTTCTGTAAGGAGACTCAAAGGGGCTTACAATCTCCTTCCCCGCTCCACAACAACCACCCTTTGAGTTGGGTGGGGCTGAGAGAGCTCTGAAGAACTGGGACTAGCCCAAGGTCACCCAGTTGGCGGGTGTTGGAGGGCACAAACTAATCTGGTTCATCAGATAAGCCTCCACAGTTCAAGTGGCAGAGCGTGGAATCAAACCTGGTTCACCTGTTCTTAACCACTACACCACAACCAAAGTGGCTTACAGTTATCTAGACGCTATAATGTCATTCATTTTAAGAGTAGATTGACAGCTGTATGCCTATCTGCAGGACAGCAAAGGCATGCCATTCACAAAAACGTTTCATGCACATTTGTAATATTCCCCCCCCCCCCCGCAAATATGCAGAAATAAACTAGTTTGTAAATAACGACCCCTCCCCATCCCAAAAATGGCTGGAGGACCAAGTATGCCGACTGCCCTCTACAGGCACAAGATTTAGCAAAGAAATGTGAAGTATTCCATGGAGGTACCAAGAGTGGGTAAAGAGCATCTCACCGGAATAACAAGCCCCACACACATCTCAGAGTAACAGAGTTGGATTTTCCAATCAGAGCAGGGATTGCTAAGGCATGTTCCAGTCTCAGCAGTTCTTAGACATTATGCTCAGCCCGCCCCGCCCCACCCCGCCCCTTGCCTCCCCTGTCAATTTTCCCTGGTCAGGTGGCCTCTTCTGTCTCCTGGAGGGGAATCCAGGGACTGTCCCCAGCAGGGAGCAGAACTGCAAATTAGTATTGGGGAGGTTGCTTGCTTTTGCCAAGGAATGCATCAAGTGGCCCCTTTTTCCATAGGCCTGTCTGGGGAAGCTGGCCCGGACACTGTGGCCAAAGCAAACTGGTCCCTGTCCAGAATTTCCACACGGTCATCATCCTCCTGGGGGGAGTCATGAGCAGGGCCAAAGAAGTGAATGAAAGCACGGACTTCCTGCAGCTTGTATGCTGTCTCTAGAGCCACGAGCATAGCCAGAAGACCCACAAGGAGATAGCCTGGAAGAAGGGGAGGAAAGAAAAATCAGTAAGGGCGGGGAAACTTCACACCTTTTCCATGGTGAACAGATTTCCACAATGACATTCCTGTGTTAGTGTTACTGCGTACAATCATAGTGTTCCCTGACCATAACAGCTCCCCAGCTCTGGAAGCCAAGCTACCAGTCCTCATTGTTACAGATCTCTGTATTTTTCAGTCTTTTCTCAATTTTGATGCATAGAATCAGAGAGTTGGAAGAGACCCCAAGGATCATCAAGTCCAACACTTTGCAATGCAGGAACACACAATCAAAGCACTCCTGTCAGATGGCCATCCAGCCTCTCTTTAAAAACCTCCAAAGAAGGAGACTCTACCACACTCCCTGTTCGACAGTACATTACACTGTCGAACAGCCCTTACTGTCAGGAAGTTTTTCCTGATGTTTAGGTGAAATCTCTTTTCCTTCACCTTGAACCCATTACTCCTGATCCTAGTCTCTTGAGCCGCAGAAAACAAGCTTGCTCCCTCACCAACATGACATCCCTTTAAACATCATCTCGCTCCCTTTCTGTACAAGTCCATCTAAAATTTATTCCTTCTCTCCTTCTATGACGACTGAGGCCGAGATTAAGCTGGGGAGAGCCACTCTTATCTCACCTCAATCTCGGGTTCTTTTCCCTCCTATTAAACTCCAGACCAGCTGATTGTTCAAGGATTTATTGTAAAAGTTCAAAACAAAGAAATAAAACATAAATGGCCCAGAGATGCTTCCCTGACCACGTCTCAAGATGGAATTCCAAAACCCTTTGTTTTCCCCTTCCTGAGAAGGGGAAAACAAAGGGTTTTGGAATCCATATCATATAATTCGAGAATAAGGGACAAAGAACCAAAAGGAATGTAACCAGTTGAGAATCTCTCACTGCATTTATGTTTTATTTCTTTGTTTTGAACTTTTACAATAAATCGCAAACTAACAGATTGAAATGAGATAAGAGTGGCTAACTTCTCCTCAATCATACCTTCCTTTGTCTCTTCCCACCCACCAATTTTCAAAAGTTCTCTGTGCAGTTAGCACTGTCCAAGCCAGTCTTGCCGCTTGTCATCTTCACCCCCATCCCCACTGCCCGCTGTGCCTTTCTCTCACGCCTTAATGCTCATGCAGACTGATTGCGAAACTCCTGGAGGACAGACTGCTGGGCATCTCTGGTCTATACAGCACACAACACACACACATACATTGACTTCCAGAGGTGTTCCTGATCCTTATCTTCATTCCATGATCTCCATTTTATCAACTAGGAAAACAGAGGTGTGTGACTTAAGTAGTTTTGAAGTCAAGAGGTCGAGGTTCCAGTTTAATCCCTGACACAAGGGACTGCTCTGATGCTTACCTTTTAGCCTGATCCTATCAGGCTGAAGTTTTGCCTGCTACCCAAGCTGTAAGGCTTTAGTCATTTCAGATAAATGGAATGCACTCTACACATGCTCAGATGTGTGGCGCAATGGTTAGAATGCTGGGCTAGGAGAATCAGGTTCGAATCTCCACTGTGCTATGAAGCTTGGTGCAGCTCAACCTTAACTCCCAGGATTAACACAAAGGCAAAATGGAAGAGCAGAGATTGATCTCAGAGTTCCTTGGAAGGACAGTGTTTTTTTTTAATGAAATAAATATTCTGCTTCTTGGGTGCTGTATGGTTTCCGGGCTGTATGGCCGTGTTCTAGCAGCATTCTCTCCTGACGTTTCGCCTGCATCTGTGGCTGGCATCTTCAGAGGATGCCAGCCACAGATGCAGGCGAAACGTCAGGAGAGAATGCTGCTAGAACACGGCCATACAGCCCGGAAACCACACAGCACCCAAGTGATTCCGGCCGTGAAAGCCTTCGACAATACATTCTGCTTCTTATTTTGCCAAACATGTCAAAGTGGATCTCTGATGTTTAAAGCAGGTTCTATTGTTCAGCCCTGGTGGCAGAAAGTCCTGTCAGGTCTCAGCTGACTTATGGCAACCCCGTAGGGTTTTCAGTATAACAAGAGATGGTTTTGCCATTACCTGTGTGGTGTAGTGGTTAAGAGCAGGTGCACTCTCATCTGGAGAATCGCACAGTTCTTCAAATCTCTCTCAGCCCCACTCATCTCACAGGGTGTTTGTTGTGGAGTGGGGGGGAAGGGAAAGGAGATTGTAAGCCCCTTTGAGTCTCCTTACAGGAGAGAAAGGGGGGTATAAATCTAAACTTTTCTTCTTTTGTATAGCAACCCTGGACTTCCTTAGTGGTCTCCCACCCAAGCACTAACCGGGGCCAACCCTGCTTTGCTTCCCAGATATGAAATGATTGGCTACTCTGGGCCTTACAAGTTAGGGCTGCTGGGCCCTAGTTGTACCTTAAAAAGTTCTAAAGCTGAATCCTCTGCCCAGTTCATCTCTGCTCCTGCATCTACAGCTTTGGTTCCAAGTCAGCCTGTCTCTATTTTCCCCAAACAGTTGTACAGGTAAATCTCTCACAAACACCCAGCACCTCCATACTGAGAAAAGCTGTAGCTGCCAGTTTTCTCATGCAGCTGTTATAGATGTAGGAGCCCTGCCTGAAAAATAAGGTCACAACCCAAACCTAGCAGCAAGACACTCCCCCTCCCCCCTCAACATACACAATGACAGCATAATAATTTTGGTGGAACAGCTCCCCCTGGTGATGGCTTACAGGTGATGCTGAGTTCATACAGCTCATGCAGAGGGGCCTGGGAACTTCCCTTGGGTACGTAGTCCCCCAGACCGATGGTGCTGAGTGAGATGAAGCAGAAATAGATAGACTCCAGAAAGCTCCAGTTGTGTTCCAGTGCCCAGAAACAGACAGCTGGGATCAGGATGAAGAGTCCAACAGTGGCCAACCCCAGCCCCACGACATATACCAGGGAAATGTGAGCCAGCGAGAAATTCAAGCGTGTGTGCAAGTATTGTATGGGCCGGTCGCTCACAATGGGTAGTAAGTGCCGGAGGAGGCAGCCCACAAACAGCAATGTCATTGGAATTCCCAGAAGCGAGTACAAGACACAGAATATTTTGCCCCCATCTGAGAGAGGCACTGTATGGCCATAACCTGCAAGCAAGAGAAACAAAGTCATGAACCTCCACCTTAAGTGTATATAGCGGCTATAGCCACACGGGTTCCACAGAAAGGAAGAAGCCATTGGAGGAATCACTTTCTTTGGCTCAATTCATGCCTGAAACACAAGATGCTAGGTTTCAAGTTACACAGGGTTCTTCTTCAAACCAGATAATAGGTTGGTGTTTATATTAATGTGGTAGCTCTTGAAGACTCGGGAAGAACGTGAAGAATGTGTGCACTTTTGCCCACTTAATTTCCAAGTAAGCAACCAGACTGAAAAACCACACTCACTGTTTGCGCAGTTCCTTCACACCCAAACCAGGAAGAAATGCTCACTATTTAACTACTGCAATCTTTATGATGTCAGTTAGAAGTGTGTTCAGTGGAAACTGGCTCCTTTTACAGTATCTTAAAAGTGTAGCCTGAAGAATTATGTCTTCTTTGTCCTCTGAAGATGCCAGCCACAGATGCAGGTGAAACGTCAGGAGAAAATGCTACTGGGAAACAGCCATAAAACCTGGAAAACCCACAACACTCTGATGTCTTCTTTCATTTTTCTTTACTGACATGTCTTGCTATCTCTAGCTACCCCTTCTACGGGATTCCTCCATGCAAAATAGGAGCAGCGGTTTCCTCAAAGAGTGACAAAAATTAGCTGTGGGCATATATCGGAGAGCATCTCCCACCATGTGAAGATTAGGATATGTATGTATTTAATTTGGGAGAAAGGCCAGGAATCTGAATGGGGCTTTTTGAGTGGTAGTAGAGTTTGTTCATCCTTTCCCTTTATTTCCTTTATTTCCCGCCTTCCCTGCCCAGTGCCAGTTCCTTTTGTTGTTTTTGCAGTGTGTTTAGACATCTCCTCTAATTCCACTTAAATGCTATCTCTTAGAGTTGCCACCTGAAGAAGAATACCGTAGTTGGATTTATTACCCCCCCCCCCTTTCTCTCCTGTAAGGAGACTCAAAGGGGCTTACGAACTCCTTTCCCTTTTCCCCTCACAACAAACACCCTGTGAGGTGGATGGGGCTGGGAGAGCTCTGAAGAACTGTGAGTAGCCCAGGGTCACCCAGCTGGCATGTGTTGGAGTGCACAAGATGATCTAGTTCACCAGATAAGCCTCCACAGCTCAAGTGGCAGAGCGGGGAATCAAACCCGGTTCCCCAGATTAGAGTGCACCTGCTCTTAACCACTATACCACGCTGGCTCCTGGACATCCTTTTTATAGCGTGCATTTTGGGACTTCTGTCCCAAATGCCCAGAGAGTTTATTATTAAAGAGATTCTTATTAAAGAGTTTATTATTAAAGAGATTCGGGGAAGGCAGAATGACATGCCTGAACAAAGGAACTTTAATCACTGATGCCTGAAGTTTGAACAATGACTGTGGAAGAAAAGGGTTTGGCAGCTCAGAAAGAGAGAAGTTTTGCAGCAACATAACACAGGAGGTTTTTTTGGTGCATTTTCTCTCCCCTACAAATGAAAACTGCCATTCTAGGATAATGACAGCTTATCCTGACCATTCAATGTTAATAACCTGTTTTCCAACTCTGCGTTTCTTACTTCAAGCTGTACTTCTAAATGGGCTCTTCATCTTGCCTCACTGAAGCAATAAATGGCTGACCTGTTCCAGTTCTGCCTGATTAAAAAGTGGCCATTCTTTACCTAAAGCTAATTTCCTCTTATAAAGCCTGGTTCCATTAAAATTGACTTTCAGTTTTCAACTGTCTCTTTCTGTCACGGTTAGGTCAACGCTGCCAAGAAAATGCCCTGGCAAAAAGGATAGAAACCTGCCGGGGGGACTCTGTATAGAGGCAACATCGCCTGAGTTTCTTGGGGAGATGCAGTGCTGCAGGCTGCATCCCCAAAGTCCCCCCCCCCCCATGCACCTAAAGGGTCTGTGGCCCCCTTCAGCATCCTTGGCAGCAGACCTCCTTGCAATTCCATGCCTAGTAATTTGCAGGTACGGTTGCCAGGTCCTCCCTGGCCACCAGTAGGGGTTGGATTGTTAGGGTTGTCAGATCCAGATTGGAAAACTCCTGGATTTTGGGGGACAGAACCGGGGGGGGGGGGGGAGAGAGAGACACGGGACCTCAGTAGGGTGCGATGCTTTACAATCCGTCCTCCAAAGCATCCATTTTCTCCAGGGGAACTGATCTCTATTAATCTGGAGATGGTTCCCCATATCTGGTTCCCCAGATCCCACCTGGAGAAGGCTGACCTCCCTATTTGCAGGATGCTCAGAAATGACCACAACGGAGGGTTGCTTCTGCTGAGGCTGGGCAGTGGGCAGAGAGACGCCGTCTTGCTTCTGGCACTGGCGCCCCCCTCTCATGCTTCCAGCGTCCCCCCCTCCTTGCTGTGGCGCTGCCCCTGGGCCTTTGCCAGGCCAGCCCAACACAACAGAGAAGCAGCGTCCCTTTCCTTGGACGTGGCCCCGAAGCCCCGGCCGAGGTCGACCTTAAGAGGGCCCACGGGGTCCACAAGAGCCTGCCGTGGTGGTTTTGCCTCTCTAGGCCCCTCGCCCTGGGCGGCCCTCGCTGAATCTCGACGGCAGCCCGGCTCTGCTGCCCCGGCCAGGCTCCCAGAGGCAGGAGGCTCCAGCAGCAGCAGGCATGCCGAGGGGGGGCCAAGCCTCGAGCCCCGGCTCCAGCCCGACGAGGCCGGCTGGGGTGGCCCTTGCCTGCCTCGACGGCTTACCGGTGGTGGTGAGGACGCTGGCGGTGAAGAAGAGCGCCGAGGTGAACTCCCAGTTCTCGTCGTTGCCTGAGATGTTGCCCAGGCCGGACACGCCGTAGCTGCCGGCGGCCACGAGGCGCTCCAGCAGGTGGTCGAGCTGGGGCGCCGACAGGCAGGCGCGGTGCCGGTGCAGCAGGCGGGCGCGGGCGGCGCGCAGGTCCCGGCGCAGGGCTTCCTCCGGAGGGCCCTCCAGGGCCATCAGCACGGCGGCGCCCAGCAGCAGGAAGAGCAGGTAGGCGCCCGCCAGCAGCCCCCACCGCCACCTCCGCACCACGCCGGACAGCTCCATCGCCCGCCCGCCCGCCGCTCAGCCGCAGCCCCACCTGCGCCAGGTGCGCGCCAGGTGAGCTGGCCCCGCTGACTCAGAGTGGCGGGCGGGCGGGCGGCTTCCCGGGGCGGTGCTGGTCGCTGCACTCAGCCTCGGGCCCCGACTCCTCCCTGAAGGCAGCGGCAGGGGACAGATACCCTGGAAAGATACCCTCAGCCCCACCTACCTCACAGGGTGTTTGTTGTGAGGGAGATTGTCAGCCCCTTTGAGTCTCCTACAGGAGAGAAAAGGGGGATATAAATCCAAATTCTTCTTCTCAAAACTCTTCTTCTGGAAGGGTGGAAAGTGAGCCTGGGGCGAAGAAGGGAAGGTTGGTTCCTGGCAGGATGCTGCGAGAACGTACAGCAACAACAATAACAAGAGATTCAGGTTCTGGTGGGTTTTCTGGGCTGTGTGGCTGTGGTCTGGTGGATTTTGTTCCTAACGTTTCGCCTGCATCTGTGGCCGGCATCTTCAGACTTCCCTCTGTGATACACCTCTGAAGATGCCGGCCACAGATGCAGGCAAAACGTTAGGAACAAAATCCACCAGACCATGGCCACACAGCCCAGAAAACCCACCAGAACCAGTTGAATCCGGCCGTGAAAGCCTTCAACAATACAATAACAAGAGAGTTTGGATTTATACCGCCTCAAGGCGACTTCACAAACTCCTTCCCTTCCTCTGCCCACAACAGATCCCTGATGGTAGGTGGGGCTGAGAGAGTTTGGAGAGAACTGTGTCTAACCCAAGGTCACCCAGCAGGCTTCATGTGGAGGAGCGGAGAAACAAATCCGGATGGTCAGATTAGAGTTCACCACTCTTAACCACTACGCCAGACTAGCAAGTAGAGATCTGAAGCTACTTTGGGGTTGCTGCTTCAGGTGCATTCCTGAGTCTAGCTTGTGCCTCTGTAAGCAGCATCAGTAGTACAGTAGTTCAGTGCAAAACCCATTCGCCACAGTAGCAATGGTAGGCCAAAAGTAGGATGTATAGACGTCATAGGCGTTGACATCTCCACCCTCTCTTAAAGGACACTAGGATCTCTCTCCAAGCCTCTATGGCCATGCTGATGCACACACTCCCAGGTTAGGTTAAATTGTCAAAAAGTTGAAGAAAAGCTTCCAAGTTCTCACAAGGCTGGAAAAAGCTGGATGATCAGCCCCCCCTCCCCCGCCAAATACAAGAAAGGGAGAGCCTCACAGCTGTCATTGGTCCACAATCCCAAATCTCTTCTGCTATTAGTATTACGCTGCTCTCACTTTTTGGTATTCCCCCTCCCCCCAAGTCATCACATCGAATTTGTTCTTCATTGCTGGCTACGGAATTGACATTTTCAAGGAGCTCTCCGTTATGCCCCAATGCTGCGTTTCTTGCAGCCAGAGCAGATGCCATCAGAGGATATTCTGGTGCAAAGCCAACATAACCCGGTACTGGGGAGACAGCTGGCAAACGGCAGCAGGAAAAACAAACAGAGACAGAGAGAGAGAGAGACTGCAGCAATCGTTTCACCTGCTCTGTTTGCTCCCAGCCAAAATAAGCAGGAAGTTTTCAAGCCTGGCTGCCAGCAACATACAGCCACACTGGCAATTGCTTCAGGCAGCGATGCAGGGGGTGGGGGGGAGGAGGAGAGAGGAAGAACCCCTTCACTAATTTAATTGCTTGTTCCTGCATTCCAAGGTGCCAGCCACCCTGGCCATAATCAAGAGCTCCTGTGGACTGCCCCTCCTTCTTCCCCCATGCCAAGACAAACGATTATTCCAGAGGGTTTCCAAGACAAATGATCCTTTTGACAACAAGAGTGCTGTGTGTGTTCTGACCAGTGTGCATAGCAAAATATTTTGTCATGCAAGCCAACACTTACAAAGAGCCGCATTACAGACAGCATCATACGCTATCTCTGGTGTGGCCCCCCCTCCCTCCTCATAGGAGAGAAATTTCTCCAGCCTTGTTTTCTAAGGACAGGAGATGCCAAGTACTGCAGGCCTTCAACATACCAACAGAGAGCAATTTCCTCTCCCAAGTAACTGCAGCAGAGCAATCTAGCCAGAGAAAGTCACCGCAGCTTTCCAGGGTGTTTATCTTCCTAGCCAAGAGCATTGAAGCTCAATGTGGTGGGGAGTTGCAAATGCTCTAAGAGAGACTCAGGGACCTGCCAGGGAGCTAAGAGGGTCAACAGTGAGGATCTGCCCAAATGCCCTGGGAAGTCTTTGCTTTGTAACTTGAAAGAATTATCATTTCAAGGTATCAACCCTGGTGAAAACAATGGCACATAAACTCCTGCAAGTGTGTGCCTTTGATTATTATTACAAGCTCTGCATAATTACCAATTTACACTGTTTAGAACACACAAGAAAGCTGCTTTATATTGAATCAGATCATTATCTGCTTTGACCTGCAGCTGCTCTCCACGGTCTCAGAGCAAGGTTGTCTACGTCACCTCCTACCTGATCCTTTTACCTGGAGAAGCCAAACCTGGGATTTGCTGCCAGCAATATAGATGCCCGGCCACTCAGACACAGACCCCTGCAGCCAGCATGCAATGTCCAAGCAGCTGTTTCGAACCCCTGCAATCTCTAGTGCTCAGAGGATGTTCAAGCTCTCCCAGCAAGCCCTGGCAAGGAAGATTTCAGGTTCCTCTTAAGACAAGAACGGAGACAAGAAGTAGCAACCGGAGGTTTATTTGGTCTCGTTTCACAGACTTGGCCCTTTCTGGGCTGGGCTTAACACAGGTCGCTCCCTTATGCAACTGGAGTGGGAAGGGCACGAGGGAGCTTGGCACAGGCACAAATTAAAAGGGGGGGGAAGGAAGGGGGACACAGTAGAATTGCACATTCCAAGTGCCAATGATTTCCAGCTGGATGAGCTCCAGTTGCTGCAGAATCCCGGGCATGACAGTGTTTGCACATGTGCCATATACCTCCCCTACACATTCCCGTTTCCAACTCGCCTCCTCTCATGCTCGCACATCTGGGCATGTGCTTGCTCTTGTGCGTGAGTGGCACAAAGGCTGCCCTGCCACTCTTTTCTCCTCCAGTGCCTACAGGAGATTCTGCACTACTGGCTTTGCTGAGCTTGGAGAGGACGACTGATGAAAAGGAGGGGATTTTATAGTGTGTGGGGGGGAGCGGCCACACACACACTGGACATACCCATATGCACATTCCACCTCCACTGGGCACAGTCGCCGCT
Organism: Sphaerodactylus townsendi; assembly: GCF_021028975.2. Taxonomy (NCBI): domain Eukaryota; kingdom Metazoa; phylum Chordata; class Lepidosauria; order Squamata; family Sphaerodactylidae; genus Sphaerodactylus; species Sphaerodactylus townsendi. The sequence goes on along the minus strand of NC_059425.1, from coordinate 25,867,126 downwards.
GCTGCAGCAGAAGGGAGCCAACTGGTGCATGGCGAAGAGACGAGGAAGAAAGATAGCTGCCAGTTAGAAAGTCTGGCTGATTTCACTGGCCTAGGGAGGAAAGAGACCCTGGTAAGATCCAGAGTTGGCACGCACGGTTGGCATGCACATATCACTTCCCATAGATAGGACTGGTTAGTGTTCGTTATACAGAGGAGCGTGAAAAATGACTCTACATATTGCCTTTCCCTCCCATTGCTCACAGTATGTGCAAACACACTCGCCCTCCCTGCTTTCTCAGCTCTCACCCTCCCCACTTTCTTAGCTCTCTGATGAATAGGGCACTTGTGTCTGCTGTTAAGTGGCTTCCCATCCTTAAAATAATTGGCTGAAGGAGCTCAGTGTATGAAGGGGAAGGGGAGAGGAGGGTAGGAGGAAGCCCTCTCTGGAAGACTCCCCCGTCCCCCACAATCTAGGAATATCAACGTCCTCTGTTCTGAAGTAGTCTATGCTCTGGTCTCACACATGCAGCCTCATGTCCAATCACAGTTGAGCGTGTGGTTCCATCAAAGGCACCAACTTCCTGAACAAAAGGTGCGTCTGGAAGGCAGGACTTCCCTCGTTTGCTCCTGTTCATTTTGGGGCTGATCTTCCTTGAGGCTTTGCAGTTGCTGACCACCAGGGCGGGGCTGGGAGTTCTTCTTTGGGCAGAAAGGGGCTGGCAGTCCAGCCTGGCGACAGGGTGGGGTTATGCTGCCCTGGAGCAGGTAACCTGGATGCAACAGTAAAGGGGTCAGAGGGCGGAGGCACGGAAGGCTCCCTCGGGGTTGAGAAGTCCCCGCAGGCAAATGGATCGGGGTCACCCCCCGCAAACGGATTAGTGCCTTCGGAATTCAGTGGCTTGAACGGGCGTGCCCCTAGTTGTGGAGACTGAATAGGTGAAGCACGCGGTCCAGAAGACACGAAGCTCCAGGGATCGATACGACTGCGGACGGGAGAAGGCCGGGGTCGGGAGATAAGGCTGGAGTGAGAGGCAGGGCGGGGTGACCGGGGGCTGCGGGGAGACGGAAGAGCTCCATCTGCAGAGAACACAAGAGAGAAGCAAGCATCAGCAAACTTGTTGAAATAAACATGGGCAGGGGACAGCGACTCTCTCGAGCAGACTGTGCTAGCTGGAACTGACTTGCAAAATCCCTGTGCAAGTGGAAGCTTGGAAACCATTAGATTGAGCTGCTAAAACTGAAATGTCAAACATACAGCCCGGGGGCTGAATCTGGTCCCTTGAGAGGCTTACCAGGCTTGCAAACCAACTGAGGCACACACTCCCTTCTTGATTGGGCCCAGTGAGCCCACAGCCAGCTTGTCAGTCCAGGTAGCCACTTCCCTTGCACACCTGGCCTGACCTGGCAAGCCTGTGGTAGTGCCGCCAGTCCAGACAGCCACTCCATCCCACTGCAGGCTTGCCAGTCCAGGCACCCACATCACTCCAGTGCCAGTCTGGGCTGGCGAACCTGCTGGGGACTCACCAGCTGAGGCAGCTACCCCCTTCGCCAAGCCTGGCCTGACCAAGTCACATTTATGTCATATCCAGCCCTCGTAACAAATGAGTTTGACACACCTGTACTAGGGTTTCACCTGATCCAGCCACAAAGGCCCACTTTAATCAGTAGAGCCAAGAATTGCACGCACACAGTGCTCATTCTTTTTAAGCAACGTTGCTTCTGGCATTGTGTGGCAATAGGAAATTAAAAAGAAAGATCTGAACACAATGACGTTTCCTTGTAGAGGTAAAAGGTGGTCTTTGTTTTTTAAACTGCAAACTTGTCTGGCAACTCAGAAAATGATCCAGGTTGAGGTTTTGTAAACATGGAAATACATTTACATTTAATGGACAGATCTGATCATTAAACTAATTAAAAACCCTGTGATAATTGGATAATAGAGCCTATTTTCTAAATCAGAGTGTGCATGTCTATGTGTGTACACCCCTTCTCCCAGTAAAATTTATAGATCCTGATGGCTTTAAGGGCCCTGAACCAATACAAGAACCAATGGTCTGCTACAGTCACTGTTTTCCCTGTCAAGTTATTGCTGGTAGTACCATCCAGCTATTCAGGGAAAACCTAGTATGAGAGATCTGAAATTGAAGAAAAAGCGAAATTGAAAATAGTATGAGAGATCTAAATGCCTCTTCTGGATCCCTGCTTTTACCTATCAACCAGATGATAGATAAATGACAGATTGTTTATTTATTTAAACCATTTATTAGCTACCTTTCTACCTTACAGAACCCAAGGCGGTTTACAATGTAAATGTAAAACACAGAAATACAAAAAGTGCATAAAAAGCCATGAATTAAAATCACAACTTATAATTACCAATGGGTGCGTGAGTGAAGTGCTGTCAAGTCACAGCTGACATATGGTGACCCCGTAGGGTTTCCACGGTAAAAGACGTCCGGAGGTGTTTTGCCACCGCCTGCCTCTGTGTGGGCTGAGAGTTCTGAGAGAACTGTGACTTGCCCAAAGTCACCCAGCTGGCTTCAGGTGGAGAAGTGGGGAATCAAACCAGGTTTTCCAAATTAGAGTCCACTGCAATTAACCAATGCACCACGCTGGTTCTGTGCCAATAAGGGGGGGAGGCGGGGGAACTAATTTATTGCCATCCTGAATAAAATTATCTCCAGCTGCCTCCTAAAGTGAGGGAGCCAGGCACACTGCACATGTGCTGACCAGGATGACGTGCATGAAGTATGAACTAATAGATGGAGTCAAGAGCCATGCACATAGCAGCCAGTGGTACCTGTGATCCCTTCACGGTCCTAAGCCTCTCTGAAGTTCCACAGATACAGGTCACTTTCTGCACTTGGGGAGGTCTGGATGGGCAGGGAAGCTGTGCAATATACCATCCTGGCCTTGAGGCTGTGGTGCACATGGCAAAAGTGGGAGAAGGGGGAAACAGATCTCTCAGATCCCTCCACATGCAGGTAGGATCACAGGCTTCCATGTGTCTTTGTTAAGAGCAAAGTATGACATTTCAGCACTTTGGATTCAAATTTAATTTCTGCAGACCTTGGACTGTGTGTCAACACCGCTAACTGTAGTGCCAGCCAAATGACTCAGCCAATCACCTACCCCATTTTTGGGTTTTGTTGCTTCGACCTTCTGCTAGTCTTGGGATCTTGGGCGACGTCTGGTTCCAGAGAGGAGGCAGAGCATCCCTGTTACCCTCCGAGGCAAGGTCGACGAGGAGATCAGTGGGGGGGTCCTCTTTACACAACTCTACCATCAGGGCAGGGGGACGCTCTCTTCGAGGGGGCGTTGGTGAGAGTTCCTGAGGGGCGGATGGCAATTCTCGACCCAAGCCAAGGGAAGCCAGCAAGGCTGTGCCCCGGAGAAGGGCCCGCTGGATGAGCCTGGTTGGGCTGGGCCGTTCTGGTGCCAGGTCCTCTGCGTCGGCAGAATCGCCTGAGATGTTACCTACAAGGATAAGACAGGTGTATAAAACCCAGCCATTTCAGATAATTAGAAGCATCTACCCTGGAGGCTGTATTCCTAGGATCAAATGTATTTAGAACCCCTTAAGCACTGCATGTCCATCTGGCATCAAAGAACAGGAGCAAAACGATCTGGAATTAAGTTCCTGTCTGCAATCCTCCTTCCATGTGGATTGTTCAGGCGTAACGCACAAAGGCATCCTATAATGGCAATCCCAGATGTTTTTGCTGGCCTTTTCTAAAGGAGATGCAACCCTTTCCCGGAAGAAATTCAACTATCAGGTGAGAAACAGTAAGGGCTTAATAGGTAAGTGGTTTGAATGCTGGACTAGGAGTGAGAAGTCCCAGATTCAAACCCCTGCTCAGCCCTGAAACTGGGTACTGCTTTGAGCCAGTCACTCCACGTAACCTACTTTGCAATGTTGTTGTGAGGATGAAGTGGGGATGTGGAAGACTTGTGGACGTGGTTCTGAGCTCCATGGAGGAAAGTCGTTCATTCCGGTAAGGCTCATGCAGGAGAATTTGGCACTACACCGAGCCCCATGTAAATAAAACGGGAGCTTCAAACGAACCAAATGGAGTTTCACTCTGCAACTACATCTACTACTTTTCACATTTGATATGCTGAATAAATGATGCTTCCTGATGATTTGTCCATCAAGGTCAATATTAGAAAAGACTGATGGCAGCTTATGGACTGACTAAATTTATTCCAGCATAAGCTTGTCTGAATCAGAGCACCCTTGCTTCTAACTGGAGACGCTGGGGATTGAACCAGTTACCTTCTGCAGGCAATGCAGAGGCTCTCCTGCTGAGACCTGGTTCCCTGTTAGCATCGGATAGTGTTGACACTCCTCTCCAAATTGGGAAAAGCAACCCTGACCCTTTTCTGCACATTTGTGTGTTAAAAGTTACAAATGTGGGCCAGGTCAAGTTTCTTGCCTAACCAAGAGGCTTCAAAACACAGCAGCAGGAAAAGGAATCTAAGGGGCTGGTGTTCAGTTCCTATATTAAGATGGCCTCATAAAGTATTTTCTTTGCCTTCTGGGGAAATAAATGCATACAGGACAAGTGAGAACAGCCTTGCTGAATTGGGCATAAGATCCATTTTGTCCGGCATCCTGTTTCTACCAGCAACCAATCAGATGATGCAAAGAAGCTCACAAGCAGGAAATAAGGCCAAGTGGCTCTTCCAGCAATCAGATTATTTTTCATGCAAACCTAAATAGATCTAACCAGATCAGACATATGGTCCATTTAGTGAAGCATTCTGTTTTTCAGAGGCCAACCTGGTGTCCCAGGAAAGACTACAAACAGGAGCAGAGGCTGAAGCCTCTTATTTCTCTTGAGAGTCAGTATGATGTAGTGGTTAGGAGCAGGTGGATTCTAACCTGGAGAAACGGGTTTAATTCCTCACTCCTCCACCTGAGTGGCAGAGGCTTATCTGGTGAACCAGATGTGTTTCCGCACTCCTACATTCCTGCTGGGTGACCTTGGGCTAGTCACAGTTCTTCAGAACTCTCTCAGCCTCACCTGCCTCACAAGATGTTTGTTGTGGGGAGAGGAAAGGAGTTTGTAAGCCGCCTTGAGTCTCCTTACAGGAGAGAAAAGTGGGGCATAAATCCAAATTATTCTTCATCTCCTCATCAAGTGGTACTCACAGGCACACTGCCTCAGAATATGCAGGTTCTATTTTTCCACCACAGCAAATGGCTGTTGATGGATCTATCCTGCATGAGTTTGTCTAACCCTTGTTTAAAGCCATCTAAACTTGGGCCCATCAGAACTCCCTGTTCTATACGGTTCATTATGCATTATGTGAAGAACCCTGCTTTTTTTTAACCCATCTTGAGTCTACTGCCTGCCAAATTTCCCCAGCGGCTTCCAAGGTTCCTACTTTTCCCAAAGGAGGAAGGAAAAGTTCTTGCTGTCCACTTTCTCCACACCCTGCATCATTTCATAAGGATACCGTGAAATAGCTCTTTTTGCCACGACAATCCTGAAAAAGAGTTCAGTATAACCCCCGGGCTCCAAACCGCATTGTGGGCACCAGCTGGAGCTAATGAAGGAATTAGTTCATTGCTGGGAATTTAACTGGAGCAAATTGTGCATGAGGGAAAAGGGTGACTTCAGCCCCACAGCACTGTCAGAACTCAAGGCCTTCCTTGAGCTCTCCTCTTTTGCATGAGGGTCCACAGATATACTTGGTGGGGGTGGTGGAGGTGAGTGCTTTCAAGTCTCAGCTGACTTATGGTAACCCCAGAGGGTTTTCTAGGCAAGAAACCATCAGAGGTGGCTTGCCATTGCCTGCCTCTGCACAGTAACCCTGGATTTCCTTGGCAGCCCCACCTCCGAATATGAACCAGGGCTGGCCCTGCTTAGTTCCTGGGCCATCCAGGTCATGACACACACACAGTAGCTGCAGGAAGATCCTGAGTGATTCCTTTCTTCACTGGGAACTCCAACATACCGGATTCATCTCTGCAAACACTCCCAAAGCATGCAAACCACCTGAAAAAAAAAAGGAAGGGATAGCAGGAAGGGACTCACCATTCTGACTGAGCTGGGTCTGAATCTGTGTGGGAGGATTTGGTGCTTCAGGCTCCATATACCAGGTAGTTTCTTCCAGCCGTGACCTCCTCCTGGGGACAGATGGACAAGCAAGGCTTCACAATGCATTCAGGGACATTGCACATCCCTTGCCCACTTGCACAGATGACGCCTGACCATGCACAGATGGTCTATGGGCATCAGTGCCACAGTGGGCCTTTCTCTTCCCCCTTTAGTTACATCAGGAATTTTGGGAGCAGTTCTGGGGAAGATGCATTATGGGCATAACAGAGAATCCAGAAATGCTTCTGTCCAGCTCCCTCACCCATTCAGTGTTTCCTTTTGGAAGTGATGACCTGGGAAATGGGGAGGGGCCATATGGCTCAGGGACAGCCCTTCTGCTTTGCATGGGTTCAATCCCCAGCATCTCCAGTTAAAAGAATCATATAGTAGGGAATGTGGAAGACTTCAGCTTAAGACCTTGGAGAGCCACTGCCAGTCAGAGTAGGCAATGCTGTCCTTGATAGACCAATCCTCTCTCTCAGCAGAAGGCAGCTTCCTCTGTTCTTGTTCTAGGCTTCCTTCCCAGTCCAGAGAAGTGAATAAGGATCAGAACAGGGGTGCCCAACTCTGGTGTCCCAGATGTTCATGGACTACAATTCCCATCAGTCCTTGCCAATTGGCCATGCTGGCAAGGACTGATGGGAATCGTAGTCCATGAACATCTGGGACACCAGAGTTGGGCACCCCTGGATTAGAATGTCCAGGGGTTCTACCACCCAACCACTCTCAAGGCTAAGCAAGGAAGCCAGAAATTTGGTTCTCTACATCTTCTCTTTCTGACTTACAGCCCCATCTATGAGGCAGGCACCACAACTGCGCCGCACCATCGCTTCAACAGAGGCTTCCTGGAGGTGTGGCCCACTAGGTGAAAAAAGAAAAGGCCTCCTCCCCACCCACCAGCCTCTACAGGGCTTTTGGATTCAAGCCACTATTTTTGGTGGCTTAGGTATGAAGCGTTCAACGCTGACGTACGTCGGCAAACAGCCTGGAGGGAACTAACTACAGTTGGCCCCTCTCCTGGCCATGCCCCTGGACTGCCCTGCTGCATCAGCGGCACAGGAATGCTACTGCAGCATCCTGCACCGCATTTCTGTGCCGGGCGGCAGTGGCTACATGCCAGCAGGATTGCCCCTCCACCAGGGTAAGTGACCCGATGAGGGTGAATCTGCCTACATGGCCGCTGCACCACTCCCAGGGATGTATTCCCCCCCCCCCCCCACACACACACGGATAGGGCTGTTGGTTCCCAGAGTGGGGTAGGTTGGTGATAGCCTCCAAATCAGTCTGGAAGCCATGCCCTGGAAGACCTGACATCAAATGGGTGGATGGGGAATGAAGTAATGTTGGCTCAGAGGTGAAGGAAATGCACTCTGAACATCCTCAAAGGAACACCATCTCACCAATTTATGCTCTGAGTATCCTGTTCTGACATCATAGCACAAGCTGATGATGCAAAAAGGCAAGATGGAACCATCCTCCTGCCTCTCCTGCTACAACAAAATCCCTGCCACATCTCCCATTCAAAGTGAAGCCAAAATACAAAGTGGCTGCTGGCCTCTCCCCCGCCCCTGCCCCACCGCAAATATACAACCTGGTCTCCAAAGTGGGGACAGGAACACAGTTACCACTTCAGCACAAGACCATCTCACAGTGAAGGCCACCCTCTGCGACAGAACAGTGTACCTGACAATTTTCAGGACATAGAAAATATATCCCCTACCTTCCATTCTGTGTCGTGCTCTCCCACGGCTTGGGGGAATTGGGACTCTTAGTGCGGCCATTCCAGGCCTCCTCCACTCGACGGGGTGACTGACGCCCCCAATTCTGATCGTTTTCACTTGGGCCCACTAGGTGGAAAAGGAGTTAAGTGCGTTGAATGCCATGTCTATGCACCAAGATAAATTAGTCTAACACTGATTAGTGCATGAAAATGGGCAGCATGAAAATGTCATAAAGGAAAACCACATAACCTGGTAAATAAACAACACCCCATTGAGCCTCTGTTAAAGGGACAAGACATTTTTTTCTCTGGGCTTTTGGCAACCCCATTTATGACTTAAGGGGAGAAAGGGGGAGCCCTTTTACTCCTTGTTCTTTTCCCCACACTAAAAAGGTCACCACTCTCAAGTCATTTTTATGCGCCTCTGTGGAAAATGTACTCCTGCCTGCACTGGACGTTGTGGGTTTTCTGCGTGGCTGAGGTCTGGTAGCATTTGTTCCTAACATTTCACCCAAAGAGAAATGTTTCTTGGGAGGAAACATCTCTCCCCTCACACCCTCACCCAGGCATCATGTTTCCCTTGGAAACAGCAGTCCCAGCAGCTGATTTGGAAAACGAAAGAAAAGTATTTGCAGATGCTCATGGAAGAAAATGTAATATTTTGAGGCTTAGCTGCAACTAATTCCAAGTCACCCTGACTTCAGTGTAATTTGCTGGGGTGCAGGGCTGAGTGTGCTTCTATCACGGTGAAGAAGAAGTTCCGTTGTTTTAGTCCATTTTTGACCTGCTGATGAGAATCTGCAGTTGTCAGTCGCTCATGGTTTTACAAAAGGAAAGGAAACAATGCCAACAACACTGGCATTGCCAAGGAATATTCGGACAGGATGCCACTGTCATTCTGCTGTGGCTACGGAGCATTATGGTAAGCGAATATGTGACATCATAGGCATAGACCCATGACAACTGTTTATTTTTGCCTAACCAGAAAAGTGTACATTTAACTTGCACTTCCCATGAATGTAGGTTGCAACTTTCCTCAACGGTGGCATCTGTAAAACAGAAAGCTTCAAAATCTGATGTATTGTCAAAGGCTTTAATGGCTAGATTCAACTGGTTGTGGTGGGTTTGCTGGGCTGTGTGGCTGTGGTCTGGTGGATCTTGTTCCTAACGTTTCGCCTGCATCTGTGGCCGGCATCTTCAGAGGTGTATCACAGAGGGAAGCCTGTTACACACTGTGTCTCTCTGTGATACACCTCTGAAGATGCTGGCCATAGATGCAGGCGAAACGTTAGGAACAAGATCCACCAGGCCACAGCCACACAGCCCAGAAAACCCACCATAACCAGTTCAAAATCTGAATTTCCGTGGAAATCGCTTTTCCTGTATTAGGGGCAGTGAATCAAATTTCTGTGGCACAATAGCATTTCAGCTGACTTTATTAACATGGACATATCTTTGCACCTCACTGACTGGTGAAGAAGACACTGCTAATAAGCACTCAAACTGTCTCACTCGAGGTTCTTTTTGAGGTGAGCAGCTCTGCTGGTCCACATTCTATTGCTAATTCTCTTCCCCTCAGCTGTTGGGATATTTGCGCATATTTCTTGATACAACAGCGGTGAATACTTTAGACCTAAGCTAGTGTCCCCCTCACATCCCCAAGTTCATTCTGAGAAAACCTTACAAATTCTGATGGTCTTTTTCTCTCGTTGACGTGATCATTTCAAAACAGGCTTTCTTAACAGTAGGCAATTATTATGTCAGAGACTGGTTAATTCCTATAGAAAGTTTAGTACATCAAACTGAGAAAAAGAAGTGGGGCCATGTTGTCACGGGGATCATATCTATGTAACTGAGATGAATTCCTAACTCAATGTAACTGCTTAAAACAAATCAATGCTGCTAAAAGATATATGTAACCAGCCTGCTATATGTTATCACTGCCATCTGGAGCATTCCTTCCTTGAGTTTTACTTTATGGCTTCACATGCTTTGTAGATAACTAGGCTTCCCCTGATACCTGGGTCCCATGGGAAACAGAGCTGCATCCATGGGTCCCATGGGAAACAGAGCTGCATCCATTATCTCAGGGGGCAGAAAGCCACGTGGCTTTCTCTTTCTATCTGTTGCCGACCGTGAGGTGCCTCAGCTCCGGGGACAGTTTTTCACAACTTGGGAAAGCGGGGTGGTGGTGCTGGGCAGACTTGCAATGGGATAAAGGGGATGGCAAAAGCCAGGTTTGTGAGAACTGGCTTTGCCAAGCTTTGGGGCTTTGATGCCTCATCAATAAACGATACTGCTCAATACCTTAGAGTCATTTATTTATTTATTTATTCATTCATTCATTCATTCATTCATTCATTCATTCATTCATTCATTCATTCATTCATTCATTCATTCCACTTTTATACCGCCCCCAAACACATATGCAACTTCCTGTGATGTAACTACCTAACTCTCAGGATTTCAACTTCATAAAAACAGAAGAAGAGCCCTGCTGGATGAGACCAGTGGTCTATCTAATCCTGCATGCTGTCTCACACAGTGCCCATCTGATTAATCTGGAGGGCCAACGACAAGGCACGGAGTACTTCTCCATCCCCCCCTCCTCACCCCAGCCACCTCCCAGGTCCAAATAAAACATCACTCACATTGGATAGCTCGGAATCGAGGGAAAGTGGGGGAGCCACCAGCCCCCACCTCAAAGAAGTCCTTCCTCTTGTCCAAACCAGGAGAAGCTTGCACTGTGATGCAGTGCTTAAAATCTGAGAGGAGAGAAAGAGACGTCACAATCCAGTCACAGCCCCCTGCCCAAAAGAGCACGGAGCGAAAAGGGAGATGAATCCAGTCAAGACTCCTGTGGTGGGATATGTGGTCTATTGCTGACTTGTGGCAACCCCTCAGCTTTCAAGGCAAGAGGCAAAAGCGGACATTCCCCATTGCCAGTCTCTATGCGGCATCCCTGGAGTTCCTCAGTAGACCCCCATCTAAGTACTAACCGGGGCTGACCCTGCTTAGCTGCTGCAAAGTGTCAACTTTCATCTTCTCAACCCCATCACCAAACACAGCGCCACAATCTTTCCCCACAAGGGTCATACCGAGGGGCATGCTGATGCGCTCGCTATCCCTCCCTTTCAGCTTGTTCCTCTTGAAGGTCCCCTTCCGCTTCTTCACGTGAGGCCGTTCCCGGTTCATTTGCTGGATGAGGAGGCTCAGTTCGCGCTCAAAAACCTCCAGCTCCCACTGGGCTAGCTCGTGCTCTCGCTGGCGCAGAAATTCCTCCTGAGACTTCTGTTTCAGAGCGGCTTGCTTCAGCTCCTCCTCCCGGCTCAGAAGCTCCTGAGGAAAACAGAGGATGGGGGCACATAAGGACTGAGCAACAAGAAGAGAAGCTGGACTCTGAGAAGCTGGGGTTAGTGGTACTTTGTTTCTGCAATGAGATGTTTAAGACCTGGAGATCTCCCCTGCTGACCAGGATCCCTCGGTTTCCTAGAAGCATTTCTGAGAGCCAGCGTGGTGTAGTGGTTAAGAGCAGGTGAATTCTATTCTGGAGAACTGGGTTTGATTCCCCACTCCTCCACTTGAGTGGCAGAGGCTTATCTGGTGAACCAGATGTGTTTCTGCACTCCTACATCCCTGCTGGGCTAGTCACAGTTCTTCGGAACTCTCTCAGCCTCACCTGCCTCACAAGGTGTCTGTTGTGGGGAGAGGGAGGGAAAGGAGCTTGTCAGCCACCTTGAGTCTCCTTACAGGAGAGAAAGATGGGATTTAAACCCAAACTCTTCCTCTTCAGAGCTTCCTGTCTGTCCAGGCCTCCCACATAATTCCTTCTGTCTGCATGCCGCCATGCAAGATTTTGGACCCAATCAAAGTTATCATCACCTTTTATTACAGAAGCTGACTGCCTTTTAGCATTGTGTGGCTGGCACTGTTGGCTAGAACATGTTCAGTGTTTTTGAATATTCTGTAGCACTGCAATAGTTGTAAGGAGCAGTGGCAGGCAAGGGGTTCAGGGACTGATAGAGTGATATTCTTAAAAATATTATATCTATCCAAAATACACATCCATTGTCCAGCACAATGAAGAGGCAATAGGTCTGATGCTATTCTCTCTTCCTCACCTTTTCTCTGGCACGCAGTTCGTCAAACATGTTCTGGATCTCCACTTTCCAGTCATCCTGCATAGAGTGGAAGGACTCCTGAGGCAAATCGTGGAGAACTTGAGCCTCCAGAACCGTGAGCTGGGACAGGATGCATGAAAAGCTGGGGCGCCGATGAGGGTCCTGTTCCCAGCACTCTGGTGAAAAGTGGGAAATAGAACATAAAGCGTCAACACCAGGGGGTGACCCACTCGGAACATACTATAGCAACACCCCACCCCCCACCCCGGTCTGGCTTGCTATGATGCATTTGGTACCCAGAAGGTAACAGGCGCTGTAGAGGACACAGATATGATAGTCTTCTTGCTAGCTTAAAACCAGCATGAGACAGTAAAAAAGCGAGGCTAATTTTTCTGGGCTTACTCCCCCTGTGGTTTCTTTTCAATTTTACCATCTAATTCATAGTACAACGTTTGCATTGCCTGATGACATCCTCCACTGTACCCATCTCTACATTTTTATCCCATCCTTCCTCCAAGGAGCTCAAGGCAGTGCACAAGGTTTCCCCTCACTCATTTTGTCTTCACAACAACCCTGTGAGGTCGATCAAGAGTGAGTGACTGGGTCACCCAGGAAGCTTTACAGATTCGAACCTGGGCTTTCCAGGTCCTAATCTGACACTATAACTACTGTGCCACTCGAACTCTAACACCTGAAAGATTCACAACGGAGTTTATATGTTTTTTTTTTAACCTGCGGGCACCTCTGTAATCCTGACACAATTTATGTGGTGGGAAAGCCACAAAATAATTGCCAAAAACAACTGCCTCAGTAGGCGGAGCCACTCACAAAATGGCAGCTGCAGCTTACTTTCAGTCACACAGTGAAGATCCTTGTGCTGTGGCAGCAGCTACATTTTAAAAAATCTGCACAACCAATCAAATCTCCAGTGGCCAATCAGATGTCTTGTGGGAAAAAGCACCACCCACTTTCTAGAAACACTTGGCAAGCACCCAGAAAGGTGTTAGTGCCATGGTGCCTACAGGTGTAATCCTGGTGTAAAAAATACCGGTAGATCTTTAGCCACAGAATCCGCGTATCAGAGTTTGCCCAGGTCCTGGTATGTATGTACTGAAGCTGAAAATCCACCTGTTGTGCCTTTTAGACAAGATGGTGACACCCCCACCCCCCACCCCCACCCCGCTTAAAGGAACATGTGCAGTGTGTGTTTCCGAGATGCATGATTGGTGGCCTTGCAGTTTGGGTTCAAATCCCCACTTTGTCATTTGATTATGTGTTTCTGCATTGCAGGGATTAGACTTGATTCTTCCAACTCTATGATTCTATCCTGCTTGAAGACTGCCAGTGAGCAGGGAGCTCACCACCTCTCTAGACAGCCAATTCCTTTGCTGAGCTACTCTTACTGTAATTTTTTCCCATAACATCCAGCTAGTACAGTGATGGCGAACCTATGGCACGGGTGCCAGAGGTGGCACTCAGAGCCCTCTCTGTGGGAACGCGCAAACAGAGTGCCCCCTCCACACATCTAGGCTGGCCTGGGCCGCTGAGCTCAATTATTAGCATTAAAGCTAAGACATAGTTTTGTGGAAGTAGTGTAGGTAACCCTGTTAAGAGCTGTTAAACCTCACTGATTTTCATGCGAAGAACTAAAGCGTGATCCTTTACCTGGGAGTAAGCTCGGTTGCTGGCAATGGGGCTTGCTTCTGAGTAAACCCTCCTGGGGTCATGATTCACCCATTGGAAGAGTTGCACAGTTGCTTCAAAGCAAAGCCACCAACTACCACCAAGCTTACTCCTGAGTAACGCACACCTCGGAGCCAACCGTTTTTTCTAAACAAAAACCTCAGTATTCAAGTTAAATTACCGTGTCGGCACTTTGCAATAAATAAGTGGGTTTTGGGTTGCAATTTGGGCACTCGGTCTCGAAAAGGTTCGCCACCACTGAGCTAGCACCTTTTCGCCAGTAATCATGAGCCTGCCCTCCTTTAACTGACATTAAGTTTAAAATACTTAATGAGAACAATAATGTCCCCTCTCCCAATCTCCTCTTCTCCAGTCTAAACATTCCCAAGTCCTTCAGCCTTTTCTCGTAGGGCTTGGTCTGCAGGGCCCTGATCATCCTCGTCACTTTCCTCTGCCCATTCTGTTCACATCCTTCTTGAAGTGAGGCCTCCGGAACTGCACACAGTGTACAGTGGGACTGTGACATCTCATTGTTTTGCCTCTGTTGACACACCCCAAAACTGCATCAGTCAGCTTTGGGACACCCTCAGAAGATAAAGGTAGTGCTCAAAGAGGGTTGAATGGATGTAGATGGTCCTTAAATTATGCTGATCCCAAGCCACATAGGGCTTTAAAAGGTTGATACCAGCACCTGGTCCTGGAGGAGAAGGCACAAGCCCCCTTCAAATTAGTACCTGAAAAAGTTTCAGCATGGAACTCCCAGTGCATGTCTGGTCAACAGGACCCAGAATAAACCTGTCGTTAGGTTCACAGACAATGATATGGAAGGAATCAGTCATGGCTTTGCCCACAGGGCCTCTTGTAAAATGTGAATATTTAAAAACAAATTAAAAAGTAATGCCCCAATTAAAATGGAAATAATAAAAATGGGTGAAGACATTTATGATTTATTTATTAGGGTATGTGAATGTCACTCCTCCAGAGTTGTTGTGTTATAGTGCTACAGCAATCTAGCAGTTGGGATAAATGTAGTAAGGACAGCATTGATGTATTTAACAATATTTGCAATTATAATAAAGAATGCATAAGTACACATATATTTATAACATGAAATGACACTCCTTTTTAACCCAGCTTCCTAGGAAGTCATAATGCTGGTTTATGTCTGCTCCCTACAGGACTTGTAGGATCCTCTAAACCACAGGTGTCAAACTCACGGCTCTCCAGATGTTATGGACTACAGTTCCCATCATCCCCTGCCAGCATCATGCTGGCAGGGGGTGATGGGAACTGAAGTCCATAACATTTGCTCCGCCTCCCTCCCGTCGGAAAGCACAACTCGGCTCTCAGCACAGTCCCAAGTTTTGCCTCCCTCCATGGTCCTCTTACCTGCCATGAGGCGTGCGAAGGGTTCCGGGCAAGTGGATGGAATGGGTAGTGTCAGCTTGTTAACGGCAACACCATAGGCCACAGCAAGCCCATCTATGCCCCGATACGGGACTTCTCCTGTGAGAAGCTCCCAAAGAAGGACCCCGTAACTGGAAGGGAAGAGACATACAGAGAATTCGTGAAATTCCGGCATATCAGGGGGAGATGCATGGGACTCTGGCTCCCTGACCAATGAGACCCCACCCTCATTTAGGAAAAACCACAAGGCGCCAACATTTCTTATTGTGCGACGTACTCACTATCTTTTTGCAGATCTTTTTCGTCATTTAGGCTGGTCAAGATCCTTGGCCTATTAATTCTGTGAGTCACAGATTTTAGGGAACAAAACTGATTTCCTTTCTATGCACCAGAGACCAAGGGTTTCCAACTTTTTGAGTCTGTGGCCACCGTTAAAATTCTGCCACAGGGTGGCAGCTGTCACAGGAGACAGAACCAATCACACAGAAAACAGATATAATTTTAAAAATACACCAGGAAAGAGAAATGAGAGATAATAAAACCAACGCTATTGAAGCAACCACTGAAACAAAGTAATTGTAATTTACACAGTCAATCAGATCCCCCGTCGCCAATCAGAAACTCTGCTGGGCTCCAACCATTTCCTAAAAACACTTGGTTGGACCAGAATAGGTGTCAGTGAGTTCCATGTAGCCTACTGGTACCTCACTGTTGACAATGACTGAGATCAGGATTGATGGGTCAACTAGCTGTTGTGAGTTTTTTGGGCTGTGTGGCTATGGTCAGGTAGTTTCAGCTCCTAATGTTCATCCAAATCTATGGCTGGCATCTTCAGAGGAGTGTGGAGTATGGAGCTAAAACTGCCAGACTACGGCCACACAGCCCAGAAAACCCACAACAGCTAATCGATTGCAGCCATGAAAGCCTTCGACAATCCACTGATGGGTCACTTCAACGTTCCTTATTTTGTGTATCAGCAAAGCAAAACTTTTTGGACATTGGGTCCCAGCATGTTCTCTGGTGTGCATAGGCACACGCAATGCATATATCACACACACATACCCCTCTCCCACATGTATAAAAGTTTAGTTCTTCTTTTAATTTGCCCATTGAAGAGTTTTGTGAGTCCTAATAGGCATATTAGTTCTTGCCTTCCAGATACATTTGATAAACATCAGTTCGCATATCGGACTAATAGATCTACGGAGGACGCCATTGCCATTAGCCTCCACACTGCTTTGACGCATCTGGAACATCAGGGGAATTATGTGCGAATGCTCTTTGCGGACTTTAGTTCCGCATTTAATACAATCTCGCCACAAAGACTGGTGGCCAAGCTTCGTGGATCTTGGACTCTCACATTCAATCTGTTTGTGGATTAGGGACTTCTTGTCTGGACGTTCCCAGAGGGTTAGACTGGGAAATCGGGTTTCCTCAGTTCTTACTCTAAATATGGGCATACAGGGCTGTAATGTTGAGTCCTTTACTGTTCACCCTTTATACATATGACTGTACTCCTGTCTATCATAGTAACACCATTATCAAATTTGCTGATGACACAACGGTGGTGGGGCTCATCTCTGGAGGGGATGAGGTCTGCCTATCGAGAATAAGAAGTGGACCGACTGCTCTCTCATGGTGCAGGGAAAATAACCTAGTTCTTAACACTAACAAGACAAAGGAGCTCATAGTGGACTATAGAAGGAATAGCTCAGAAGTCCAGCCCTTGACTATAAATGGAGATCAAATTAGGCCGGGTAGCTAGTTTTAAATTTCTGAAGCGTTATGATTAAAGAGGACTTGACCTGGAAATTACAGACTGCGGTGGTTAAGAAAGCCCAACAAGGGACTGTACTTTCTGAGACTTTTAAGGAAACTAACAACTAGATGGAAAACTTCTGAGGTGTCCTTTTACCGTATTGCTATAGAGAGTGTCCTAACCTGCATCTGTGTATGGTTCTCCAGTTGCACAGTGAAGCGAATAGGAAGAAGCTCCAAAGGAGGGTGATCACTACTGCACAAAAGATTATCGGCTGCCCTCTTCCATCCTTGGAAGAAATCTATAATTCCCGAAGCCCTAAATAAAGCCCAAAATATTCTGGACCATTCTCATCCAGCACACTCTCTTTTTTTAAACTGTTACCATCTGGCGAATGACTACAGGGGCCCTCAGAACTAGGACAAAGAGGCTTAGAGACAGCTTCTACTCTAGAGCTGTGGCTAGGCTAAACTCCGCTGCTTCATATTGATGTATTTGGGGCTGTGTAGGGATGGGTGGAGGAAGGGGAAAGTGAGGATGATGTATGAGTCTGAAACTGTGTGCATCGAGGACTGCTGCTGTAAATTTCGTTGTGCGTGCACAATGACAATAAAATGCTTATGCTTATGCTTAAGAGGTTTACTTTATGAATGTCAGTGGGAAGGGGAAGCAGGCTCAGAGACTCAGTGGGAACTGGGGGATCTGCTTCCATGTATGTGTGCGTGTCCTGCCTTTTCTTGCCCCCTTAACATTATGGTCCCAAAACAGGAGGACGTGCCTGGAGCAGGGCCCCTCCCCCTCACCTCCAGATGTCGCTGCCTCGGGAGAAAGTGGAGCTTTTGATCACTTCAGGTGCCATCCAGGCATAGGTACCCGCCGTGCTCATCTTGGTGGTCTTGTGCCATTCACGGGCCAGCCCAAAATCGGTAATCTTCAACGTCTTCCCGCTCACATCTCCATCGTCCACACATTCAGCCAGCAAGACTGGAAGAGAGGAAGAGACAGAGACATTCAGTCATAGGATTTGAGCAGAGTCAGGGAAAGAAGCTGGGAAGTCCAAGAAAGAATAACAGGAGATTCCCTCTACAATTTATTGAGACTTTCTCCCTCTCCCTTGATAAGCCAGAACCCCAACCAAAGAATCTTGACTTGCAAGGGAAGCAGCAGGAGAGCTCCTGCTTAGTTACGGGGCTGCCTTCAAATATTTTGGCTGACTGGGGTTAGTGTTAAGCCATGGTTCCTTCATCATGCTGTCCCCACGGAGAACAGGAGAGAAATCGGGCATGCAAGCAAGACTGGCACATTCAGAGCTACTGCACATTTTTATTGAACCACAATTCAAGACAAGTCTGAATGCAATCTGTCACTAAGACTTTGTTACTGCAAATAGCAAGCAATGTGGAAAATGTCAAAGGCTTTCACGGCCGGAATCACTGGGGTGTTGTCAGGTTTCCGGGCTGTGTGGCTGTGTTCCAGTAGCATTTTCTCCTGACGTTTTGCCTGCATTTGTGGCTAGAGGATCCTCTGAAGATGCCAGCCACAGATGCAGGCGAAATGTCAGGAGAAAATGCTACTAGAACACAGCCATACAGCCCGGAAACCAAACAACTCCCCAATGTGGAAAATAATTTCCGTTTGCTCTAATTTCACATTCAAACTGGAGTGAGGAATTTGGGGGGGGGCTGGGAAGCATGACAATCTC
This sequence comes from Sphaerodactylus townsendi, assembly GCF_021028975.2. Taxonomy (NCBI): domain Eukaryota; kingdom Metazoa; phylum Chordata; class Lepidosauria; order Squamata; family Sphaerodactylidae; genus Sphaerodactylus; species Sphaerodactylus townsendi. The sequence goes on along the minus strand of NC_059425.1, from coordinate 25,848,646 downwards.
CCCATAAACACCCACTCCCTGTGTTTTCTTCTGCTTTACACTGACCTTTTTCAAACTTGGCAACTTTAACATAAAGACAATTCTCCAGGGAACTCTTGCTACTGATGCAAAGACAGAGGAAGTCACAGATGCAACGGAACACCCACATGAAAGTTTTCCTCATACTTTTTTTGCCCTAGCCCCTAGCCTGACTAGGGCTATAATTTTTTTCTCTCACTGCCAGTGAGATTTTTAAAAAATCACCAATTGCTAGATTGCTGTAGCACTATAACACAACAACCTGTTGCAACAAGGTACTCACTCCCACCATTTGTCATTTAAAAAATGTAAGTCTCTAGCCCTTTTCACTGTGAAGTCATAAGGAGAAATGAGTAGCCAGTGCCTTCCCCCTTAAAACTCCACAGAGAAAAACGCTAACTGTTTAAAAATTAAAATTGAGAACTAGTACACTGTTGAAACAGATCATTACAGTGCTGTAGTGATGATCTAATGATTACCAATTTGTTTTTAAGTCCTGCCAATCAGATGGGAAATGGCTTCCATAAGAACATAAGAAGAGTCCAGAGGTCCATCTAATCAAGAATCCTGTTTCACACGGTGGCCAACACGTTACCCTAGAAGGTCAACGGGCAAGCATAGAGGCCAAAGCCTTCCTGATCCTGCCTTCTAGCTCTGGCGTTCAGAGGTTAGATGCCTCTGTATATGAAAGTTTATTTTAATCAGAAAAGCTAGTAGCCACTGAGGACTGAGATAAGGAGACTGGTGCCAGTGTGGAAGGTACTTGTAAAAATTCACATCTTCCTGTTGTGACCATTTATGTAATTCACACCCAGTTTAGGGATCTGCACCAATCAGCCCTCTGAGAGCTTTCCTCATAAGTTTTAACACTTGCCACGTTTCTAACTGGCTCAAAGACAGACTCTCTAGGAGAGACATATTTCTTATAGCCCAAGAAAATACTGGGCTTTTGGTGCCCAATTTTTTACCCAGAATGTACAAAAGAAGAGAACTTATTGTCTGAGTTACTGATTTTCCTATTTGCACCAAAAGCAAGTCTAACTTGCTTTTATTATAATAAACCCTAATGACAAGTAAATATAGGTGTTATGATTAAAGAGAAAACACACACAATAAAATCAGATGTCACATTTATCAAACTTAAACAAACACACAAAGTTAGACAAATCAGGTTTGGCTGACTGGTAGAATGCTACGTAAAGTTTTCAAGCCCTGCATGCATGCAGGTATCTCAGCTAAGATCTTCTCTGATAGGAATCTACATGCAGAAAGGCTGATTAGCTCCTTATGGCTTTTTTGGCTGCAGCATCACACTGCTGACTCATGTTCAGTTTGTGGTCTACTAAGACTCCCAGAATTTTGACCCTGTCCTCTGGGCTAATAGCTACCCCTCCTAATTTGTTGTCGTCTGCAAATCTGATTAGCATGCCCTCTAGTTCATCATCCAAGTCATTGATAAAAATATTGAATAGCACTGGGGCCAGGACAGAACCCTGCGGAACCTCACTAGTTACTTCTCTCCAGGATGAAGATGAGCCATTGGTGAGCACCCTTTGAGTTTGGTCAGTCAACCAATTACAAATACATCTAACAGTAGAATTGTCCAGACCACATTTTACTAGCTATTTTACTAGCTTGCTTGCAACACTATCATGGGGAACTTGTGGCGTAGGAGGTTAAGAACTCGTGTATCTAATCTGGAGGAACCGGGTTTGATTCCCAGCTCTGCCGCCTGAGCTGTGGAGGCTTATCTGGGGAATTCAGATTAGCCTGGGCACTCCCACACACGCCAGCTGGGTGACCTTGGCCTAGTCACAGCTTCTCGGAGCTCTCTCAGCCCCACCTACCTCACAGGGTGTTTGTTGTGAGGGGGGAAGGGCAAGGAGATTGTCAGCCCCTTTGAGTCTCCTGCAGGAGAGAAAGGGGGGATATAAATCCAAACTCTTCTTCTTCTTCTACTAAAATGGTATGCTACATCCATGCATTCCTTTCATATACCAAGCTTGTCACTATCAAAAAAGAGATAAGATTAGTCTAGCATGACCTGTTTTTGAGAAAGTCATGCTGACTTTTAGTAATCACAGTATTCCCTTCAAAGTGCTTACAGACTGTCTGTTTAATTATCTGCTCTAGAATCTTTCCTGGTATTGATGTCAGGCTGACTGGGTGGCAATTGTTCGGGTCCTCTTTTTTCTTTTTGATGATGGGGAGAACATTAGCCCTCCTTCAGTCTGCTGGGACTTCTCCTGTTCTCCACGAGTTCTCAAAGATTACAGCAAGTAGTTCTAAGATTACTTCTGCCAGTTCTGTTAATGCCCTGGATGTAGTTCATCAGGCTGTGGAGATTTTAATTCATTTAAAATAGCGTAGTATTCCTGTACTATCTCTTTATTCATTCTGTGCTGAATTTGCCCTTCTATATCTTCTGTTCCATTTTCCCCTGGTTGAGCAATGTTTTCCTTTTGGGAGAGGACCAAGGTTGAGTAGTTCTGCCTTTTCTCCGACCCCTGTTAGCATTTTGTCATCTTCTCCATGCAGTTACCCTATCATTGTCTTCCTTTTGCTACAGGCATAACCAAAAAAGCCTTTTAACAATGTTTTTAACTTCTCTGGCAAGCCCGAGCTCATTGTGATCTTTAGCTTTTCTGACTTTCTCCCCACAAATCCCGGCTATTTAATTAAATTCCTCTTTTAATTTAATTGAATTCCTCTTTGGTGATTTCCCCTTTTCATTTTTTGTACATGTCCCTTTTAAATCTTAGTTCAGTTGAAAGTTTTTTAAATATCCACCCTGGGTTTCCTTAGATACCTCCCATTTTTCCTCTTAATTGGAACTGTTTTAAATTGGGCCTTCAAGATCTCACTTTTAAGAAACTCCCATCTATCATGCACTCTTTCAGTATTCCCAACCATGGGATTACATCCAGTAGTTTCTTAAGTTTACTGAAGTTAAACAACAGGTATACTCAGACATGTATCTGATTGCTCAAATAAAATTATCAAAGCAGAGCTATAAGCTAAAATTGGCATTAGTTCCCAATTAAAAAGCAATACATCTATTTCTTCAACTACCCTAGCCATACAGAGCTACATTAACACGAATACCTATGATTAAAATCACAAATACACAGCACCATTAACATGGTGTCAAAAGGCTGCAAGCTTTTCAAACAGATTGGAACAAACCAGGTTTGAGAAAGACTGCAGGAAAATGGGGGGGAAATGCAGGAACAGGATGAATACAGGGCAATGGGCTGCGGAAGATTTGGAAAACAGGATGACAGTAAAGAAGTCAAGGGAGAACAAAATATCTGTGAAGATACTGTTTCATGCAAATGTAAAGTCATCTTTTGTAGAAATTTAAGATAGTAACTTCTTAATTTACTGGCTGGTGAAGTTCTTTATCCTCATGGGGTAAAGGGAGGGACAGGGGGGAACAGATAGAGTGGGGTTAAAGGGAGGGGGAAGAAGAGATGTAGACAATGTTCTGATTAGACTACCTAATCAACTATATTTACGTAATTGTATTATTTTCTGGTCAATCAGTATTCATATTAATTTCGTGATTCTTCTTTTGTCTTGTCTTGTCTCATTTGTTCAGACTTGATTTGTTAAAATGCTGTTGTTTAAGTTCTTCAATAAAGTTTAAAACTTTAAAAAGAAATGTGAAGAATTATGGCTAGATTGTGGAAAGATCACACTGAAAGCATGTCTGTACACTCTGTGGATGAGAAGTGATTTTTTTTTAAAGATCCTGCCCACACTGGCACAATTTCCCTTTTTCTTTTAAGTGATTGCTATAGCATCATAATAGATTAATAGATTGGTATAGCATCATAATGATCTTGTGCCATGACTTGCTAGTTCCTCTGTTATGTCTAGCTTTCATTTTTTTACAAAGCACTTTTCTAGGTTTTTTTTTAACTGCAGAGATATATGCCCTTTACACTTCTGCAATGAAAATGGCTAGAGATTTCTTTTTAGTAAAATCTGGAATTCAGAGGAACTAGTACATTGTGAGAATAGAGCACTATAAAGGTAAAGTTCCCCCTTCAGTTGTGTTTGACCCTGGGGTACCACTGCAAGCAGTGATTTCATAGGCAAGCCGTTTTTGTGGGGTAGTTTGCCATTGCTTTCCCCGAGAGCACTATAATACTACAGAAATTCAGCAGTTACTTAAAAGAAGACCTAAAAAAACTTCTTCAATGGTTGAAGGGGGCTCAGAACTCAGCTTAAAGAAGGGGCATTAGGAGCATGGTGCGTGCTACAAAACGCGTCAACTTGCTTCTGCTAGCTATTGGGAAATCAACTGAAACTCTTGAGAGGCATTCCTCCTCAGTCACTCGGGAGTCTGGAATCTACAAAGCAGAGCGAAGGAATTGTGGCTGAGTGGTACAGCATCTGCTTTGTGTGCAAAGGGTCCCAAGTTCAGTCCCTGGCATCTCCAAATTTTGGGTGGGAGATGATGTAAAAGACCTCCACCACCTCAGACTCTGAAAAGCAGCTTCCAGTTAAAAAAACCCAAAACTGGTCTTCACAAATCAATGGTCTGGTCTGTCTTAGTAAAGGATAGATTCACATGGGCGGGCAGAAATGCTGATTTTTCTCCAAGCTCTGGTGTATGGCCAATCCTTTAACCACCTCTCTTCTCCTATCTGGCAAAAATTCCTCTCCTCACACCCTCTGCCCTTCTTTGCTTTAATCACTATTTCCTGGAACATGTATACTGGTGCAAACCACCACAAAGATTAATTAGAACTGCCCCAAGTTTGAAACCCAAGTTGTTTGAACAGAATAGATAACCCACACCTATTTCAAACTTTGGTTTCAGTGGCCTGACGTTATCACAAATGCGGATGAAATGAAAAGCGCAGTTTATGGGGAGAAAGGTGAAGGCAAAGAAGAGGGAGGGAGAGGGAGCAAACTCATAAGCCAGTGACCTGACCCTAATCCCCACTGTGCTTTGCAAGCTGGTTGGGTGTACCTAGGCCAGAAGTGGCGAACCTATGGCGCTCCAGATGTTCATGGACTACAATTCCCATCATGTACCTAGGCCAGTAGTGGCGAACCTATGGCACTCCAGATGTTCATGGACTACAATTCCCATCATGTACCTAGGCCAATAGTGGTGAACCTATGGCACTCCAGATGTTCATGGACTACAATTCCCAACATGTACCTAGGCCAGTAGTGGCGAACCTATGGCACTCCAGATGTTCATGGACTACAATTCCCATCATGGAATTGTAGTCCATGAACATCTGGAGAGCCATAGGTTCGCCACCACGGACCTAGGCAATCGCAACCCACTTTGCAGTTTGCTGTGAGGATAAAATGGGGGAGGGGGAAGAACCAGGTACACCACCCAGAGTTCCTTGGAGGAACAGCAGACAGAAACATACTGAGACAGGCCAAGAGATCTCTTAACCGGGGTAAGGAAACTGCAGCAACAAATTGGTACCTGCCCAATTCTACATGCAAAGGAGCTGGATTTATTTGTTTACTGAAGGTATTTATATCCCACCTTTCCCTTGTGGCTCAACATTCCAAAACTTTAAAATATACAAAGGACTGGAAAACTTCATTTGCACTCCTCCCAAGAAAATGCCTATAGCCAAAACCCTATTACAAGCCCTTGCAAAAGCATCCCCTAAAAATTGCTAAAGATGGTGCCATACCCTTCCAGAAGCCTGTTCCACAAGGTGACCACCACTGTAGAGAAGGAGCAGGCTCCAGCACAGGAGTGTCCAACTCTGGCCCTCCAAATGTTCATGGAGTACTATTCCCATCAGCCCCAACTATTCCCATCAGCCCCTGCCTTGGACTATAAATCACAGTCCACGAACATCTGGGGTGGGGGGAGAGTTGGACATCCCTGCTCTAGCAGATGACAGGTGAGCAAGCCAGAAATGTCAGCTAAAGGACTGTATTTGGGGAGAGATTGTCCTTCAACTAAGTGGCTGTGAAGGACTTTAAAAGTTTAATGTATTGTCGAAGGCTTTCACGGCCGGAATCACTGGGGTGCTGTGTGGTTTCCGGGCTGTATGGCCATGTTCTAGCAGCATTCTCTCCTGACGTTTCGCCTGCATCTGTGGCTGGCATCTTCAGAGGATCTGAAGATGCCAGCGAAACGTCAGGAGAGAATGCTGCTAGAACATGGCCATACAGCCCGGAAACCACACAGCACCCCACTTTAAAAGTTATAACCAGCAGCTGGAACTGGACTCAGAAACAACCTAGAAGCCAGTGCAGCTGTTTTAAAGATGTATTCCGGTTGGCTAGCCCCTGGCAATAATTGAGCTGAGGCATTCGGAACCATTTTAATTTGGGCTGGTCGCATTAAAGGAGTGGTTCACATACATTTGTTTAAAACATTTATTGCTTGTCTTTTTCCTCCTCCACAGGTACAAGAATGCCTATGAAAAATGTACACTTGGTAGGATTTGCTCCTTCAGCCCCTGGGCCGTGCTGTTCCGGCCAGTCATACTGGCAACTGCTGCCCTGTAAAACTTCATAGACTGCTTTGTTGTTATTTTCCTTCAATTGTCCGGGGAACATTGGATTTTGCCCTTGATCTGACACTTGTTTGTGCAGCCTGACTAGTTACATAGGCATGGAACGGCACAAAAAACCTCACATTTGAAAACTAGGAATGTTTTTTGGAGGAAGGTATACACAAATAAGACTCCTGCTTCTCAATGGGTTTCACTTGCAAAATCCAGGAGTTTCTGTTCCAGTGCAATGCCTATTGTGGATTCTTGTGCAAAGACAGCTCTGAAATGAGCTCCCACGGAAGGAAAAACATTTTACCAGAACAGCGAGGAGACAAGTTTGTGTACACAGTGAAGGCAAGACACACCCATACCTGGAAGTCAGCTCCACATGCAATAAATGTGGCCCAACCTTAACTGTCTGGATAGCCTTGAGCCTGACATCACATCCTGTTCGGAGGCTGTGGGGGAAGGGGGGGGGGGCAGGTAGCAACTCTGCCAGCAACTTTGCTAACAGACTATACCAGGGGTATCCAACTCTGGCACTTCAGATGTTTGTGGACTACAATTCCCATCAGCCCCTGCTGGGAATTGTAGTCCGTGAACATCTGAAGCGCCAGAGTTGGACACCCCTGGACTATACCCTGAGCAGAGGACTTATTCCTGAGCAGAGGAAATATTTAACTTTTTCTTCACAACCTTCTCGGAATTCTCCTCCTCTGAAGGAACAACAGTGAATTTCAAAGACAGGCACAAGAAAAGGCACTTTGAAAACACTCAGAGGGGCTCTCACAGATTCTAGGGCTGACATTGGCCCTTTTTTGGAATGGCTTATCTAGGAAACGAGCCCATCTACCTTTTTAGAGGTTGCCCAAGATTTCACAGAGTATTTTTGTTTTTAGAAGGTTTTTTTGTGCAGGTTTGAGGGAGGTTTCCTCCTCCAGCTTTGCGGGTTCTGTGCCAGGACTCAGCCCCACTGGCTGTTTTCATCACCGAGGTTTCAGGCTCCTGGCAAAGTGCCTCTGGGCATAGGCAACCTTTGCCACTGGCAATAGCCCAAAGCATCTGAGCTTGGGAGGAAAGGCCTGTGGGCCAGAGGGAATGATTTAAGGGAGGATTTCTCCCCAGATGAAACTTTGACTCTTCCCCTTTTTGACAGACATGGGAAGGACAGTGGCCATATAACAGTTTCTGGGGACACAGAAAGAAGGCTTAAGTGCATATTATGTTTTCCTTGAGTCTTCCCAGGTGTGCACCTGAAGTTCTGCTCTAGGGACTGAAATTCCAGATGCATGCAGGCCTGATTCAAATGGGGACTGTGGCATGGGGGCGGGGGGGAAGGCCTGCCCCCCATGTTATTTTCCTGGCCTGGAATAGCACTGGGGAAGCACTATTTTTCCCTATGAGGAAACCTTCATGTATAGCAGCAGCAGCAGCAGCAGCAGCAGCAGCAGGAGGAGAAGGAGGAGGAGGAGTTTGGATTTATACCCCACCTTTCTCTCCTGTAAGGAGACTCAAGGTAGCTTACAAGCTCCTTTCCATTCCTCTCCCCACAACAGACACCTTGTGAGGTAGGTGGGACTGAGAGAGTTTTGAAGAACTGGGACTAGCCCAAGGTCACCCAGAAGGAATGTAGGAATGTGGAAACACATCTGGTTCACCAGATAAGCCTCTGCCACTCAGGTGGAGGAGTGGGGAATCAAACCGGGTTTTCCAAATTAGAATTAGAATGTACACAAGTCCTACAAGTCAAATAGCTGCCGTCCCAGGATCATTTCAGGTGTGGAGAGTTATACTGGGAGGGGGTTGATGCCCCTTTTCCTTGAACATCGTGGTCCCAATCCAAACTTCACGCACCTGGGAATCGAGTGCCAATGAGGAACTTGCAAACACACATGGATTGAAGGGATCTGTGGGAGAACATTACATTCCAAGAGGGAATCCCAAACTGAACCATAGCGCCTAGCAACCATCCAAACACAGCCTCTGTCTGCATCTTGAGGATCAGTCCATTGAGCTATGACAGTCCCCTGAAAAGTTGCCTTCATCAGCACCTCCCTGGTGCTAGAAGGGTTTCCTGTACTGCAGTTCTTGGCTACTCTGTCAAGCTTCCGCCATACTCTTGGCACACAGATAATGGAAACTATGCCAGGGTGAGACAGAAGGAGACACACTCCCTTGCTCTAACTTACTCAGTTGCATTTAGAGAGAGAATCCAGGTCTGGCACTCCCAAGTTGACCCACTCCATCCCAAAAGAGGGAGATTTAGAGTACCGCTTGTAAAGCTGAATCTCCCAGAGTGCCTTTCCTAGCCTCATCTTTCTCTCTTTGCTGTTATAGTTCTGTCTCCCCTTCTCTTTGGAATCCATTGTCTTTGGATTCCTACAGGCTCCTGTGCTACCTTCAAGGCACTAGTCCTCAAATTTAAGGCCTTCAGACTAGGACAGTGGTGGCGAACCTTTGGCACTCCAATTGGCCATGCTGGCAGGGGCTGGTGGGAATTGTACTCCATAACATCTGGAGTGCCAAAGGTTCGCCACCACGGGACTAGGATCACCAAGGCCTGTATCTTAGAACTAAGGTTTCAATCTACACCCGTTTTTGGTGGCATAACTCAGTCCTGAATCATACAAAAATACCCCTAAAGGTAGTGCAGATGGATCGTGTGCAGATGGATCAGTTTCTCATCAGCGAGTAACTACAGTGGATCACCTAGGTAATGTTAGGCTTTGGACTTAATGGTATTAATTCTACATGAGTTCCCTTTAAGATGGCAATGAACACTGAACTGGGAGGCAGAGGCGGAGCTACAAGGGGACAGGGGTGCGCGCGTTGCACCGGGCACGCACCTGGGGAGACAGCAAAAATGTCAGTTTTTTTTTTATTTTTTAGTGTTTTTCAGTTTTTGGCCTGCAGAGGGCGCAGTTTTTATCAGCACCAAAATTTCAGGGAGTTTTCGGGGGACTCTCCTGATGATACCACCCAAGTTGGGTGAGGTTTGGTTCAGGAGGTCCAAAGTTATGGGCTTCCAAAGGGGTGCCCCCATCCCCTGTTGTTTCCAATGGAAGCTAATAGGAGATGGGGGCTACACCTTTGAGAGTCCATAACTTTGGACCCCCTGAACCAAACTTCACCAAACCTGGCTGGTATCACCAGGATAGTCTCCTAAAGATACCCTGACATTTTGATGCTGCTAACCTAAAAACTGCGCCCCCTGCATGCCTAAAACTGAAAAAACACTAAAAAATACAAAAAAACCACGAACAAACATGGAGGGGAGAGCCAGCAAAACTCAGATTTTGCACCGGGCTCCATTTTCCCTAGCTACGCCTCTGTTGGGAAGTTGAGCTTGTCAGCCTTAAATTTCTGTCCAAAATGCTGACCCTGAAGATACCACTGAGCAGCTACTACCAAACTTGTATTACTGGAATTTGGGGCAGGTCTTCCTTGCTGAAGACCATGTTCTCCAGCCCCCTTACCTTTCCTTTGAGCACAGCATAGTGGTTATAGTGTTGGACTACGATCAGAGAGACCCAGGTACAGATCCATACTCAATGGGTGACCTTGGACCAGCCACTCCCATTCAGTCTAACGTACCTTAGAAGGAGGCTATTGTGAGAATAAAAAGGAGGAAGGGGGAACAATATTGTAAGCCTAAATTAGGGGGAGAAGAGGGATAAAAATATCTAAATGAATAAATTCTTCCTGTGCTCTTGCTGCTTCAGTTTTGCCCTACCTCTTCTTAAACCTAGGGCTATTTCTCCATATCCATCCAGCAAGCTGTTTCCCTTTCTCTTTCACAGACGATCCTAGCCTCACCTTTCCTATTCCTGAAACTCCCTTCATCTCGAGTATCTGCCAGTCCCTCCACCCCAACTTGTCTTGCCTAGCATAAACTGTAACCTTTCCAGGGCAGAGATCTCGGTCGCTTCTCTCTAGTGTGCCTCTGGAGTCCAACGTATGCTAAAATTGTACTGCCAGACTGAGTGAACTCAGCAAAACAAAGACTTGTGAGACGGAAATTTCATGTCGGAAGGGAGAAAGGAAGTTGCAGGCTTTGTCTTCGGCAGTTACCTTCCAAGAAGACAGCCTCTCTGACCAAGAAACCCCAGTCTGTAATCTCAGGTACGGGAGAACAGGATATGATGACTCAGCAAAGGCACTTGGCACATACTCAAAGGCAATCTTTCCAACATTTGGAATCAGACACAGGATGAGCCCTGACTGAAGTTAAGTCCTACAGCCTCCTCTGAAAGACCGAAAAGACCCCACTACTGCCATTAACTTAGGTCCAAGAGAGACCATGGAGGGGAATTCCTCTTCCAACACCTCCCCCTAAGTCCTAACTAGCATCCCCCCCCCCTCCAAGACTTGACCACTTCCTCTGTTAGGCAACATGGCATGCTTAAGCCTGGCACCAAAGCAGAAATCTCTTTGCCATCCTAGCTGCCGCCTTCCTCCACCCCCCCCCCCCAACTGCATCTCAGCCCCGTGACCCGTAGGCGACTCAAACATTTCCCAGGGACTCTGCGTCACTGAGCACCCCATTGTGTTCGAAGCTGGCAGGAGAATCGGTCCATTGTTCTGACAGGCTGTGGGGAGGGTAGTCCACAGGGAAGGGGCTCCCCTGGCAGAACCGCGTGGCGGCCTCTTTCCTACCCCAATTTGTTGGGGTTCTGGGACCCAGACTTTTCTCTCCCTTGCCCTCCCCCCTCCCCCCTTCCCCCCCCCCCCCCCCCCGCCGGTCCAGGCAGGGAGGAAGCCTGAGTAACAGCTAACAGGAAGCTGCTTAGAGGAAGCCACTGGCCAGGCCCACCGGACCGGGTCATTGTTTAAGTGAGGCTGGTGAACAACACTCTCCCCTCCCCCGCATTCAACAGAAGGGAAGCCCTCTTTGGAATAATGCTATATTATCATGCTGACAGCCACAGCTTTCCAAGAGCCCCACGGATTTGCTGATCCAGTGCACACAAGTTATTCAATATCCCTGAGGGAGGTGTTTACACCAGTGTTTTCCAACCTTTTCAACGTCACGGTACCCTTGACCTCACTCTTCATATCTCACCTTCCCCTCCCAGTTCCCCAGCTTGCCACCCCCCACCTTCCCCTCTCAGGGTGAAGGGAAGCATGGGGCGGGGAGTGGCTGCTGACCTTGCAGCAGGCCCTGCCCCCTGGACCAGCTCCATATCCTTGCTGGTGCCGGTGGGAGACATTGCAAACGTGAGGGGGGCTGGTTGCATTGCCTCGGTATCCCTGGGACATGCTCACGGCACCCCAGGGTACCACGGAACCCTGGTTGGGAATCGCTGGTTTAAACTGAGGTAGTCTCCAGTGCCAGGGTCTATCTCCGTTGAGAGTGCCCCTCACTGAACACATGCAGAGTGCCTTCCACGCACCCAAGCAGCATAATCACAACTAGCTCCTTCACATCCAAAGGCATCTCGCTGGGTCAGAGACAGGCTCTTCCTAGCCCAGCTTTCTGCTTCCAGGGTGGTGTAGCGGTTAAGAGCGAGTGGATTCTAATCTGGAGAACAGAGTTTGATTCCCCACTCCTCCCCCTGAGTGGCGGGGGCTTCTCTGGTGAACCAGATGTGTTCCTGCACTCCAACATTGCTGCTGGGTGACCTTGGGCTAGTCCCAGTTCTCTGACAACTCTCTCAGCCCCACTTATCTCACAAGGTGTCTGTTGTGGGGAGAGGAAGGGAAAGGACTTTGTAGGCCACGTTGGGTCTCCTTACAGGAGAGAAAGGTGGGATATAAATCCAAAGTCTTCTTCCAAGAACTGGCCTACAAAGAGATTGGGATTAAAGGTTTCCATGAGAGATGGTCTGCAACATCCAGGCAAGGTTGGGTGCGCCCGGAACTTAACCTCCACCAAGGCTCACCATCTGGTGCACCTCTAGAGCCTATTTTCAATACCAGGGCCCCAGAATATGCAATGGCCAGCATCTCTGGGCACAGTGCAAAAGCATTTTCTCATAGCTAAGTCCATACTTACTGCCCACACTTTTTACTACTTCTGTAACATCTGGCCTGATTAAGAGTTCTGCCGAATTCAAAAGCTGGCATGCGATTTTAAATCATTTTGGTTGGTTCTAATACTACGTGGACTGGATGGGAAGTCTGAGAATGCAATTGCCCAGGCTGGTTTCAGCCCCACTACCTTAAAGAAACAACCAACCAACCATATCACTAGGGGACATCCTTGTCTGAGTGACGGGGCCCAACTAAAGATCAGGAAGGAGAGGTCTGGTACTGGATACTGGAGCTGCCAGTCAAGGCTAGTGACAAGGAAGGAACTGGTAGAACTGGAACCTGATCTTCATGGCAGGGGTGGGCGGAGTGAAAAAGCAAAAGACCAGGGAGGCAAGAAGGAAGGGAGGGGCACACGGGCCATGCTACCCTCCTGCCTTCACCATGGCTTTACTGATAAGCAGCAGCTTCCTGTGTTCGCTGGCCTGGTCCGGAAAACTGAACAGAAAGGGGAGAGTTAGGGGGCCTCCCGTTGCATTAAAACCAACATGGTGGCAGGGTAAGGGGACATATAAACACAGCACTGCCCCTTCCAAGAGACTGCAACTGTAGGATAAGTCTTGTTCCGCCAACAAAACAAATAAGCCAGTGTTTGTTGGACCGGCAACGAAAACGGGGAGGAAATCCAGCAGGGATGGGGAGGTAAGAAACCCCCAAAGCGATATCTAGCAAGCCAAGGTGTCAACTAGGAAGGGCCCCTTCTCTGCCGCGAAGTCACTGCGGGCGTTTAGACCAGTTGCTGCCACCCTCCCCCGGCTCGAATTTGCAAACGGCTGACGATATAGGGTTGCTCCGTAACTTGCTATCAGGGATGAAGCCTTATCATAGGGAACCAGATCTGAGGGGACTACAGCAGCAGGGACACTGACAGACAGCCGCTCATCACACAAAATCTCAAGTTCCACCACATGCATTTTGAAAGGAAGAAAATGTCCATCCCACCTCTCCAGAAAAATTGCTTGTGCTCCTTGTGCTCAGCTGGCATCCTGACACACTTTTAAACACTTTACACAGCAAGTAGGTCATCTTCAAAAATCCCCCCCCCCCCCACCAGACAAGATTCACAAGACTCTGAAAGCGATGGTGAATGCCACTCCAGAAACCAAATTCTCAGGGCAGACAAACAGCATACTCCCTCAACCACCCTGCACTCTTCTGGCTTAGCTGGGCAACACACGTGAACCTAGGGTCCCGATCCAAAATTTGGTGTTTACCCCATACCAATGCCCTGGAGCAGGGGTCTGCAACCTGTGGCTCTGGAGCCGCATGCGGCTCTTTCAGCCTTATACTGCAGCTCCGCGTGGCCTGGAGGTCAGAGGGTAGCGTGGGCGTGTCCCTCCAGAGCAGCGCTGGAAGGAAAGGTGAGTGGAGGGGGCGAACCAGAGGCAGCTCTGTGAGTGAGGGCACCACTTTTCGGGTCCCCTCTACTCACCTCTCCTTCCAGCACTGCTCTGGAGGGCTGGAGGGACACGCCCACGCTGCCCTTCGACCCCTGGAGGTTGGAGGGTAGCATGGGCGGGGCCCTCCAGAGCAGCTGCCATCCCTGCTCTGCCATCCCCGCAGCTGCTATTCCCCCTCTGCCCCACAGAGCAGGTGGCTGCCTGCTCCGCCGGGCAGAGTGGGTTTCCCTGCCCGGCGCCTCCGCCTCCCAGCGCTGGAAAGAAAGGTGAGCGGAGGGGCTGAACCGGAGGCAGGGCCGTGCGGAGCCGTCTCTCCGGCTCGGTCGATCTTCGGGCCCGTGGAAAATGGGTCCAAATTGCTCTTTGGGTGGTAAAGGTTGCCGACCCCTGCCCTGGAGCATGAGGGCTTCCACTGGGCTTTTCCTGGAGGCCAGCCGGGGTGATATTCATCTCTCTTAACCTCCCAGGGATTCACGGGGGTTTTAAGTCTCTACCTTGTTTAAGTGATTTTTGCGCTATTGTATTTAGTGTATTGGTTTTTTAAATGTTTGAGATTTTATTGTTATTTTAATGGGGGGTTTTATGCTACTGCGTTGCCGCCTTGAGCCCCTCGGGGATGGGCGGGGTAAAATTCAATAAACAGAGGGATTGTGAGCAGAATGCCTTTCCCTGCCTACTGAAAAAACAACACATGGCATTTGAGATCTGGGGAGGGGGAAACAGCTTCTAAATCAGAGTGTTTGACTTCCATGCTATTATGCAGCCCCCTTAGCTCTCCTTTTAGCAAGCATTCGTCCCACCAGCAAGAGACATGAACGTAACAACATATACAGCAGTGATGGCGAACCTCTTCGAGACCGAGTGCCCAAACTGCAACCCAAAACCCACTTATTTATTGCAAAGTGCCAACACGGCAATTTAACCTGAACATTGAGGTTTTAGTTTAGGGAAAACCGTTGGCTCCGAGGCACACGTTACCCGGGAGTAATCTTGGTGGTAGTCGGTGGCTTTGCTTTGAAGCAACCGTGCAACTCTTCGAACGGGTGAATCACGACCCTAGGAGGGTTTACTCAGAAGCAAGCCCCCCCCCCACAAAAAACTCTGCGCACGTGCCCACAGAGAGGGCTCTGAGTGCCACCTCTGGCACCCGTGCCATAGGTTCGCCACCAATGATATACAGGAATTATATTTGTGCATTCTCTCTCTTTCACACACACACAGTCTTTCGACTTCTGTTTCCACAATCAGATACTAAATCCACCATGTATCTGATGAAGAGAGCAAAAGTGAGAATTTGATTTCTGGAGCTGCACCCACCATCTCACGAAAGTTTATACCCTGGAAATGTTGGCTGGTCTTTCGGGGTGCTTTGGGTGTCAAACTTTGTTCTACTACTATAGACAAACAAGGCTAGAAACAACATATGCTTGAAACACACATATACTGAAGGTTTCCCACAGAGAAGATTTCATAATTAGCTTTGCTGGCGCTTCCTGCCTGGGATTGCTCAATTCTGTGGTGTCCCATCGTGCCTGCAAACTCTGGACTGTGATTGCTGAGCAGAAAAGATCAGGCACCAGAGAGATCCAGCGTGACACAGTACCAACAGTTCTAAACTAGGAACTGAGAGATCTGGGTTCAAATTCTCCCTCAGCTATTCCAAAAAGCTTACTGAACTATTTTGGCACTTATTAACAGCTGCAAGAGTAGTAGTCACGTCCCACTGGAAAACTGAAAAGAGATCTTAACACAGAACTTTGGGAAGATAAAGTTAGAGGATATGCTACAATGGCCAAATTAACAAATCTGGTAAACAGGCGGTCAAAAGAAGAGTTTGATGAGAAATGGGAACTGTATTTTTTTATTTGAGGCTGAATCAATTATGCAAGAAGAAGAATAACAGTAAGAATATTCATTTGTTATTAAGATATACGAAACTGCTTATTAGATACTTAGTGCCGTTTTGGAATTAAAGGTTAGAAGGCAACGAATTTTAAAACTATGTAATGTTCTCTCTGAATGATATTAGTGTTGTAATTTTAAGATCCAATGTGTTAGAGTTAATATATATATATATTATATATATATAGTTTGTGGATAACTGTTTTTTCTTTTTTCTCTTTCTATATTTTCTCTTCTGATTTTGAACTATATTTGAGAAAGCTAATAAAAATATTATTTTAAAAAATCCCCCTCAGCTATCAAGCTTGATGGGTGACCTTCAGTCAGTGTCTGAACTCTCTCAGCCTCACCTACCTCGCAGGGTTAACACGGAGAAAAGAGAACTAGGAGATATTTGGAAGATCATCAGAGCAAAAATGTGCCAGGCAGATTCTTGCCTAGGCATCAGGGCTGACCCTACTGTACTAACAACCTGAACGGACTGGCAACCTTTTTACAAGCACCACTGAAAATCAGCATGCAATCCAAGGCACGTCCGGCAATGCAAGAAGCCATGTTGGTGAGCAACTATACACAACATGACTCTGCAGGTTCCTAGGGTGGATCTATCTTACTTTGCCAGCCTTAATCACGTGCGCGCAAAGTGCTGTCAAACTGCAACCTATTTATGCTAACCCAGTAGGGTTTTCAAGGAAAGAGACTAACAGAAGTGGTTTGCCATTGCCTTTCTCTGCACACTGACCCTGATATTTTATTAGTGGTCTCCCATCCTAGGATTAACCAGGGGTGACCCTGAGATTTGATGAGGTCAGGTTAGCCTGGGACTTCCAGGTCCGGGGCAGCCTTAATTAGCAACTGCTGTATAAAAAGGAGACAGAACATCTGGTTTAGGAGGCAGTGTATTACTTGGGTATCCTTCCCCTTCAAAAAAACAACACCACCTTTCCTAAGAGATTCAGGTCTACCTCAATGTACCAGGATTTCTCTTGCATACTAAAATTCTGTTCATGGATCACTGGCAGAGGATGAATATGCAGCACAGTGCACAAACACATACAACAGGAACAAAATAATATGCATACAATAGGCATACATGCTCATTTGTGTTCAAATTGTATTACGTTTGTCTGAGATAATGCACTGATTTTACCCCTTGGGTGTTATTCTGAGAAGCAAACGCTGGATTCATCCTCCAGTTACCTGTATTTACTTGAAAGGAAGATGACCCTGAATTTAAGACAACCTACCCCAAAAATGTTACATCCAAAATTTTTTTCGTTATTAGATATATCCATAACTTGTATGCAAATTGAATAAAACAGGGGTTTTTAAATGATGTGTGTGTGTATGTGTATATATACACATGCCATCAAGTCACAGCTGACTCATGATGACCCCTTATCGGCTATATTTCTCTAAAGAGATACGGCTGGCTCTGCCGCCTGCTAAAAAGCTATACCCTGATCCATATACTTATCTACTAGATGTGCTTTTGCTGGGATTGGCTAAGCTACTTCATGGCAGTGCACTCTGCATATCCTCAGAGGTACTATTCATGATTATTATTTCATTCCTGTCGTAGCTGAGCGCTGGAATTGGAAAGGAATTCTATCTAGAGGTGGACACCTGTGTTTGCCTCTTGCCCTACGGGCTTCTGGTCTGAAGGCCTTCGAAAGGTGCAACTCTGCTTAGGAGAGCACTGCAAATACATACACATACACACACAGGGCCTATGAAGAACTGCAGGGAATAAGCAGGATAATTTGAAAATCCCATCCCCACTCCCAAAAAATCTCCACTTCAAGAACTGAAAATGTTCTCCAGGGCTTGGACAAGTTCCCTTCTTCCCTCTTTTTCTTTCAATGACACTCAGCAGCTCTCAACATTTGGGGCTGCTGGGGTCCCTCATCAGGCTAGAGTTTGGGGGCTAGATTCTTTTTCTTGCAAATGTACATATTTTGGCACACCTGGGGAGTCCTCTGAGTAGGTAAATCCCACCCTACCCCCACCCCGCCTTACCTAGCTGCTTTCACTGTCCACACAGAGGCCAGGCAGTTTACTATCAGACCTAATGACAAACTGAAGGCCTTCAAAGACTTGAGTGAGGGAACAATTTGGAAAATCTCCCTCTCCCAGATTCCTTCTCAGAGGCCTGCCTAGGCTACCTTCCTCTTTCCCTTCAAGTGACTCACAGCTGTTTTCAATATTCCAGCCCTTCAGAAGACTTTACAATCCCCATCAGACCATTTCCCAAACTCTCCTAAACATGTGCGTGTGTATGCGTTGATAGGTGTTCCTGGGTAAGTAAAGAGCCCTAAATTATATGCAGGTGGCCTGGCTTTGATACCACTCACCCTGCTCCCTTCATATTATTTTGCAAACCTAATGGTTGCTCTAGGTTGGCGAAAACAAACACCTTAGTCCTGAGTTGCCAACTTCTGCAGATGTTTTGATCCTCAAGGTAGACTCAAAGTGATACAGTGTTTACTCAAATGCAAGACTTGTGTTCTTTCCCCGGGGTATACCACCAAATAAAAAGAGGGGACATCTTACACCCGCATTCAAATTACTGTCAGATCCAGCAATAAAACTTTTATGTTTGCGTATAACACTCTTTGCCTTGAAAACCCTACAGGGTTGCCATAAATCAGCAGTGACTTGACAGCTCTTTCCACCACCATAACACTTATGTTCAGGGTCGCCTTTGTCTGGAGTAAATATAGGCAAACAATAAGGCAACTGTCCACTCTCCATCTACTAACCTAACATTCCGTCACATGCCAGTGTAACCAAGAAACAGGGTGTAGGATGGGGCTGCGCAAACAGAAACAGGCTGGATTTTCAAGGGCTGGGGTCAAGGCAAAACAGAATGCAAGGATTAGCCATTCTCCAGTAGTATCTCCTCATTAGTGAACACCCAAAGGGCTCCCCCTCCCCCAGCACTCTGAATGTCCCTACAAATATATCTCCGGCCCTCCACATGCAGCTTCCCACCCTAATGACAGGGCTTTTGCTAGTAACAGGACTACTATTTAGGAAAAATCAAGTTATCAGTCCTGTGCCCCCAAATTCTTCACATTCATCATTACAACTGTCCTGCAAGACAGAGCAGCATTATTGCAGTGTGGTTGTTATTATGTTTATTATTATTGGTTTATATGCCACCCCTCCCCCCACAGGTCTTGGGTATGCATGTGGCTGGGCGTGTGGGAATCTGCGGTGGACTCCGATCAACTCGTGACTTTATGGCTGAGATAAGATTTGAAACGGAGTGCTTCCGACTGGCTGTTAACTGATGTGCAATACCATTTCTCAGCTATGAAACTTGCGAAGGACAGAGTGCCTCTGAACACGTCTAGAGTACTTTCCAGTCATTCCCAAGGTAGCTAGCATGGTGTAGTGGTTAAGAGCGGTGAACTCTAATCTGGAGAACCGAGTTTGATTCCCCACTTCTCACACGAGCAGCACAGATTTGTTCATCCACTTGAAGCCTGCTGGGTGACCTTGGGCTAGTCACAGTTCTCTCCAATCTCCCTCAGCTCCACCTACCTCACAAGGTGTCTGTTGTGGGGAGGAGAAGGGAAGGTGATTGTAAGCCACTTTTAGGCTCCTTACAGTAAAGTGGGGCATAAAAATCAGCTATTCTTCTTCAGTGGCCACCCATCTGCCTGGGACTGGGGGAGAAGGGTTTCCACATTCAAGCCATGGAAAGCCAGATTCCTTCAGGCATCCACTCCTTAAGACATTCCTATGGGTTTGGTAGGAAAGGGAGGCTTCGTTTCGTAGGCTAGGCTGCCAGCAGCATCCCCCAGCTCAGGGCTGGAGAGGCCCAACCCTCACAAGAGGAAAAACTCCTGATCCCCAAGCTCTTGTTTGCATGGAAAGAAAAACATTTATCTCGCCCTTGCAAGAGGAAATGGTGCATGCAGAACCAGTTTCTGCAAGAGTCAGCGTCACTTCCTTCTGGCCTCGGGTCACAGAGGTCACAGTCTAGTGACAAACTCCTGGGGAAGAAGAGGGGGTGGCAAATTGAACTTCATTTTAAAAAGGAGACCTGTCAGGACATGTGCTTGCCTCTGCTGCAGACGCCCTCTCCACTAACATCAGAGATTTGGACACGGGGTGCTTACTCTGTGGTGAAAAGGCTCTCTCTCTTTCTCTCATCATAGATTTCAACAGAGGCACAAAAGCTAGCCACGGCTCAAATTCATCCTCCTTCCACTACTTGTAGAATATTTTTCTACCCAGTGGGTGCCCTGTCAATCAATTCAGAGCTCCTTTATCTTATGAGGTATTTTGAGAGCACAGCGTAATTTCTCCTGAATTATGATAGGGAAAGAGTAGGGGGAAGACACAGCTTCTAAAGCTGCCCCCCTCTATTCCACACGCCTTCTTTGTAATTCCACATAGACAAGGAATAACCTTGTGGGTGAAGGGAAAGTATGCAGTGGGTCAAAAGTGGCCACAAAGGATGAAGCCCTACAAGGAGAAAAGTTTGGAGAAGAGGAGACTCAACGGGGTTTACAAACTCCTGCCCTCCCTCTCCTCACAACAGACACTTTGTGAGATAGGTGGGGCTGAGAGAGTTCGGAAGAACTGTGACTAAGCCCAGGTTACCCAGCAGGAATGTGTAGGAGTGGGAAAACAAATTTGGTTCACCAGTTAATAGTTTGTTGCTATGTGGAGGAGTGGGAAATCAAACCCTATTCTCCAGACAGAGTCATCACTCTTAGTCGTTACACCGCATTGAAGTTGTCCATCTTTTTGGCTTGGCCTTCATTCATTTCAGAGGGATTTTTGAAGAGGTATTTCCCAGTGGATTGCTCCCCAAATTGAAACAGATTTGGAAGGAAATACTTTTGGGCAGAAAAATTAAGATTCAGCCTGGACTCTTTTGCTAACATACCTCAATTTTTGTAAACTAATCAGGTGACTGATTTTGACAAAGGTGCTCTAGACAGTATCACCGGTGTGGTGTAGTGGTTAGATGACTAGACTAAGAGCTGGGAACCCAGGTTTGAATCTCCATTCTGCAGTGGAAGCTTGTTGGGTGACCTCAAGAAGGCTAGCCATATACACTCAGCCTAACCTACCCCGCAGGGTTGGGGAGAAAGGCAGGGAGTATAAATGAAGCAAGTCAAATAAGTAGAATGTTGTCAATTGCTCTCCCTCCAGACTCAATTCTGAACACATGAAGCTGCCTTATACTGACTCAGACCCTTGGTCCTTCACGGCCAGTACTGTTGCCCACCCACAGGGCCAGTGGGTCTCAGGTAGCAGTCTTTTCGCATCACCTATTGCTAGATCCTTTCAACTGGAGATGCTGGGGGTTGAACCTGGGACCTTCTGCATGCAAAACAGAAGCTCCACCACTAAGCCACGGCATCCACCTCGTTTATATCTATTTTTACAACATTTCAGATCAGCTCCAGTACTCACTATTGTTGGACTTCAGGTCGCGGTGGATAACAGGCACAATGGCTTCACAGTGCAGATACTGCATCCCCTGGGCAATTTGCACAGCCCAGTTGATGAGGATGTGTGGCGGTATCCTCTGGCCGGCCAGCATCCTGCTGAGAGGACCTCCTGCAGCGTATTCCATGACCAGGCACAAGTTGGGCTCCTGCAGGCAGACGGCCTTGAGGGCGATGATGTTGGGGTGTCGCAACATAGCAAAGAGCCGGGCCTCCTGCTGCACCCGCTCGGCCGTGGTACTGATGTCCTCATCCGGGTCCTGCCGGGCAGCCTTGACTGCCACCAACTTTCCACGCCAGCTGCCACGGTAGACCTTGCCAAAACCGCCAACGCCAATCACTTCCTCCAGCCTCAGATCACGGAAATCGGCTTTGGGTGGGTCCTCAGGCCCAGAGTAGCCCCCCGTTTTGGGTGAGACATAATTGGAAGGAAAGATGCCCACTTGGTTGTTCACTCTGCCGGCCCACCAGCCTTCGTCACCAGAAATGGCGGCATCCCACGAAAGGACCTCCACCAAATCGCCTTTGCGCAGGGTCAGTTCGTCGCTGCTGGCGGCCTCGTAGTCGAACAACACCGTCCAGACGGGGTTGGCATAAGCAGTGGTTTCCCCACTGCGTGAGCCTCCCCCCCAGGCCACCAACGGGGCCTTCCGGAACATACTTTTTAGTGGCTCCATGGGGGTCGTCTGGGCCTTGCTGGTCCAGGACACCCGCATCTAGGTCATCAACATTGCCTTCCACACAACTGCCAAGCACTTCCAGCGGGGCAGAGAGCATGTAGGAGGGATGCTGGGGAGGGAGCAGGAAAGGAAGCTCGGGCTAGTGCTCCAGCTTGCAAATGGCCCCTCCCGTCGGGGAAGCAGGACACCCCCCACCCCCCGGTCTAAATAAAGAGCAGGGGGTTGGAGTTTCTGTATTGCTTCCACCCCAGATTGTAAACTTCCGCGTCTACCCTCTTCTAGACAGAAAGGGGGGGGTGCTCCCTACTGTTTATTTCCTCCCTAGGGTGGCCCCTTCCAGCCCACGGACCCGGCTGGATCGTGCCGGTAAAGCCCTGCCTCTTTCCCCAGGAGGAACTCCGCCGCATTCAGCTTGCCCGTCCCGTCCAGTGCCTCTTTCCGGAGTTCTCTCGGCCAAATCGAGCCGGCTCGGCGTCCAGCGCCGGCCCCGCTCAGCCCACAGTCGGGCGTCCGGAAAGAAACCGAATAGTGTGGGCGGCCGTCCCGTCGAGGGGGCGCACGGATAGCGCGGATCCCCGGCTCCGTCTCGACACCCAGGCTCAGGCAAAAGTGCCGGACGGAACGAGGCGGGGAAGGCAGGGGTGGGGTTTGGATTCCTCGGCCTGCCCCGAGAGAGGCGGGTCTCTCTCTCTCTCTCTCTCTCTCTCTCCCGTACTTGGGTGGATAACAAAAGCCAATGCTCAGCTACGGGTTTTGTTTGCCCTGTGGGGACTCCTGGCTTCAGATCCTGCAAGGACTGAGCAGCTGCAAAGGCCTCTTCCTCCCCGGGATTCCTTGCAGCTCAGTTCCTTGCGAGGACGGGACGGGGTGGTCTCCCAGCCGAGGGCTAATCCTGCTTAGTTGGAGAGATCTAGGCAAACAACCTCTACCTGCTGCGAAAAGGGCATCTGAGCACGTGCCGACCTCATTCTGTGCACTTCCATGAGACCGAGGGTTTTCTTTCAGTTGGCTTCCTAAAGTATATTAATTATTATTTTTGGACTTGAAACGGATCTTGTGACACCTTTGCGACTAACAGGCTGATTGTGGCATTATTTTTTTTTTGTGAACCTACAGCTCTGATTAGACTTTGAGGTGTCATGTGGCTTTTTTAAATTTTAGCTGCAGCAGACCCCCTGAGGGATATTTATGATGGTGATTAATAATTATATTTTAACGATTTTTTTCCCAAGCAAAGTGCTCTACAAGACGAGATGGGGCTGCAGATTTACAAGCTAATGCACTGAAATTAACTTCAGGATCCACACAATTAATTGAAATGAGGCACAACATTGGAAACCAATAGAAGTAATAATTAACAGACTGATAATAGAGCCATCAAACCTGAACTCTCCCTGAAAACAAGAATATCTAAACTGATGCTTCTCCCAGAGCTTGTAAAGGGCCTTGAATCCGAGACCATGGGTTCATTCAAACACTGGAAAAGATGGAGCAGGTCAAGTGACTGGCTTCCTATTTTTGGTGGGATAAAAATGTTTATCTCCTACTGTTGTTCTCCTTATCCTTCAGCTTTGGGTAGGTCATAAAGTCAAGCCACAAACCAAGTTACACAATCAAGTCATCATTGAATCCACTGGCTTGGTCTTGAATCAGCTGGCTTGGTGCCTGTCAGAACCCATTTCCCGGAGAAAATGGGATTTAACTGGCACCAGGCCTCACAAGCAGAGAAAGGTCTTTCACAACAATTAGATCCTCTGAAGATGCCAGCCACAGATGCAGGCGAAACGTCAGGAGAGAATGCTACTAGAACACGGCCATACAGCCCGGAAACCACACAGCACCCAAGTCTTTCACAACATTTACTATTTCAGAGCCTTGGATTGGAGATCTTCATCATGGAAAGTGTGTGCTGTACCACAGCCCCTCTCAAAAGTACACCCCCATTCTCCTCTTTAAGGCAGGAAGTTTACAGCAGAATTCAAACTAGCTTCCTCCTGCTGAGCGATCAGGAAGGAACTGCTCAAGGGCCACCATGTCCAGACCCAGTAATACATAAGGCTGCGTCTCCTTCACAAGAAGCAAATCTGATCAATTCTCTCAGCCCATCTTGTACCACGTTGTTTTTTGGGATGCTTTATGCGGCCTGGTTGATTTTTAAAAAACTGTAATCTGCCTCGAGTCTCAGTGAGAAATTAACTAACCAAATAAAAGAATCTCCCTCTCTGACTGTGTCCCCCGCCATTCTTAGAAAAACAGGGATGTACTTTTTGAACTTGTTGGCACATTGGGAATTCTGACATAGGATGTTGGGTGCAAACACAAAATGGCTGCTACAGGAGGCAGGGCCAACCACAAAATGGCTGCTGCAGGAGAGGGAGTAGGATGCCAGCCACCAGGTTTGACCTGGATATCCCCCAGTTCTGGAGAAAATGGATGCTTTGAAAGGTGGACTCGAGTGCATTGTACCCCACTGAGGTCCCTTTCCACCACAGCTCCATCCCCAAATCTCCAGGGGTTTCCCAACCTGGGTCTGGACACCCTATCCCCCCCTTCCCCCAACAGCGGCCAGGAGGGAGTGGCAAAACTGGGGTGGGGGGGGAGAGATAAATAGACAAACACAGGAAGCCCAAATGCGGGGGACAAGAGAAGTAATTTTGAAAAACGCCCTGGGAAACAGAATAAAATAAACATGGTGGCAGCTTGTCCTTTAAGAATTGATCAAATCTCTATTGCCCAATCAGAAGCCCTCCTGGGCAGTAGCCTCCCCCCCCAGACACACCCACTTTCAAAAAACACTTGGTGGGTGCTAGAAAAGATGTCAGTGAGAGCCATGGGGCTCTTAGGCACCAGGTTGGGGATCCCCCAATTGGTGCATGTTTGGTCCTGACTTATTCTGACTATATCCAAACGGGAGATCAAACAAGAAAGTTACTACACCGAGCACACACTCCAGCCTCTGGGCAACAGGAACCGCAGGGTGATGAAGGGTGGCATCTTGAAGAATTGATGTATAGGAATCTTCAGAGAACGGAGGTAGATTTTAGCCCAGGAGATCTAATTATAACTAAAAGGTGTCTCTTGTTTGTTAAATACTGGAACATGTGGCTCAGCAAACAGGTTGAAAATATTTGGTCCCTCAAATTCTCCACCTAGGAGTACTACAGAACAGCAGGTGGCCCCAACAGCTGTCCAGTGATGCTTCACTGGGGAAGCTGGCCAAGACTGGCACCAGCTTTCAACCAGTGAGGAAGGGAGGGGGAACTGTGCCCAGGGCATGCCTGCCCGCCCCGTCCCCCACATGATTGCAATGTTGGCACCTGGGGCGAACCGCCCCAGATGTCCCCACTGCAGTACGCCAAACCTCTTCCTTTCTCCAACACAGTTTGGTCTTTTAATGCTGAGTCAAGCACAAGTCAACATAAAAACATATAACACCTGCTCTGAAGTAATCATACTGGCCTCCACTTTATTTCTGGCTAAATTTAAGGGACTGCTTTCAAGCTGTACAGTCCAACTGGGGCTTAGTCAATGCAGCCAGAGCACCAGATTGGAGCCACATAAACACATGAAACTGCTTTATACTGAAGGAGACCCTTGGTCCATCAAAGTTACTCTTCTCTACTCAAACTGGCAGCAGCTCTCCAGGGCAACAGGCAGAGATCTTTCACATCACCTGCTGATTTTTTTCTGGAGATAATGGGGATTGAACCTGGAACCTTCTGCGTGCAAACAGAAGCTCTTCCACTGAGACATGGCCTTCTCCAGGATATTCACACATTCTAGTTCTGCCATGAACCATCTTGCACTCAGCCCTATCTACCTCACAGGGTCACTGTGAGGATGAAGCAGAGAGAACCACATACTCTGCTTTGAGATGCTTGGAGAAAGGGCGGTGTCCGTTTCCCCGTTCAGACAATAACACACTTGATGGGTTCAAGGTTTTTATTGAAGGCATGAGAGAAAGAGCAGAGTAAGACTGTTCTGGCGAAAAGGCACCAAAACTGTTGATAATATGTTGTAGCAGATCACCACCCCCAAATGTGAACCAAGGCAGCAGAAAGAGTCCAGCCTGAGAGCCCATCCCAGCTGCAGGGCGCCAAGGCCAGAGCAACAGATAAGCGGCACCTGCAAAAGACTAAGCGTTCCCCAACTCTTCCCCCCTCCCAGCTAATGGCAGTCCTGACAGGCGGGATCAAAATGTGATAATATTCAGTACAATTATATTAAGCCTGTGCTAAATATTGGCTTCCTGTTTCTATATTGCCAGGTTCAATGTAAGGTATTTCTTTCTGCCCTTAAAGCTCATTATATCCTGGGATCCTCATGTCTGAAGTACATTTATATCACCATCTCCTATCTAAATACTTGCCAGGGTCAAGGCTGAGAGTGTGTGACTGGTCAACGTTCACCCAGCAAGTTACCACAGCAGAGTGAGGATTTGAACCTGGGTTTGCCAGATCCTAGTCCAACACCTTAGCTCTACACCACCCTAGCTCTCTATAACATTCTCCTGTTGTTTCCATGCTTCTTGTTCTTGCCAGACAGTCAGAATTACTTCCATTATGAACAGTTCACTAGGATAACTGAGATGCATCAAGATTACTGAGCTAACATGGTGCAGTGGTTGAGGTTCAGATTTGGAATTGAGAGTTAGATGTTCCAATCTTTACTTTAACATGAAGAATGCCAGTGACCTCGGGTCGGTCATATTCTCTCAATTCAACCCTAGCCAGAGCTTCTGGGAAGAAAAAAAGATACTATTTTTTAAAG
Source organism: Sphaerodactylus townsendi (assembly GCF_021028975.2). Taxonomy (NCBI): domain Eukaryota; kingdom Metazoa; phylum Chordata; class Lepidosauria; order Squamata; family Sphaerodactylidae; genus Sphaerodactylus; species Sphaerodactylus townsendi. Next base: position 25,821,878 of record NC_059425.1, on the reverse strand, counting down.
TGTTGTATATGGTCTTTTGCTATAAAATACCCAACAAAGATCTAACATAATAATATCAAAACTTAAATCTAAGTTGTATGAATATGTAACACCAGAAACCAGCGATGATCCACAGCAATCCAAAATAATTAAAACCATCTATTCGCAGAGTTCATCAAAAACCTGCCATAAAGGTTTTAACTCCTCCCCCAAACCAAATGATTGATACCAGATGTGTCTTATAAATGAGGGAACTACACAGTTTTGGTACCATAATAAAAAAGCAGTCTGCTGGTCTTCCTAGAAGAGCTTAACAAGGTCTGCTCATGATGGAGAAGGTCCCAAATTTGACCCCAAACCATCTGAAACGAAAAAACAGGATTTTGAATTGGACATGAAAAAGAATGGGAAACCTATGAAACTAGTTCAAAATGTTCAAATCACTTGCCCCACAAAACAACCAGGGAGCTGGCTGTGTTGATCTATTGAAGTTTCAGAGAACTCTCATAGAACCTGTTACATTACAATCAGCCATTTGGATTGAACACTCCAAAATGGCTGCCACAAAGCAACTATATTATGACTAACCTAATAATTAAGGTGTTGAATAAATCCTCTGCTACATCCCGACCCTGATGCATATTCCCTGCAGCTTTGTGAGGGAATAGCATAAGTATCCAGGCCCCTTTGAGACTGCTCAGTGAGTGTCAGGATTCCATTGTTGGGAGGGGGGAATTGCTGAGGAGAGCTTAGCATTTGCAGGTACTATTTTATCTGTTTCCCTGGCCTTGGAACTCGGTGGCTGGGATGAGCCTTCAGGCTGGACTTTTTCTAACTGAGTTCACATATGAGGATCGGGATTTGCTGCAACATATTATCAACTGCTTTGGCACCTTTTTGCCAGAACTGTCAAATCCTTGAACCCATCAAGTGAGTTATTGTCTGAATGGGGAAATTGACAGTGAAACCTAGAGTTGCCAATCTCCAGGTGGTGACTGGAGATCTGCTATTGAGACTGATTTCCAGAGATCAGCAATCTCTGGAGAAAATGGCCACTTTGGAAGTTGGGGTCTAAGACAATGTACCCCACTAAAGTCCTTCCCCAAACCCCACTCTTCTCAGGCTGTACTCCCAAAATGTCCAGGTATTTCTCGACCCAGAGCTGGCAACCCTAGTGAGACTGGAGTTTTATGGTACGATATGATTTCCAAAGGCAAAACACATCAGGATCAGGAAGTCACAATAAAACACTTATTTTACACTTTCTCTGGCTTTCCACATGGGCCAAAAACAGCAGTGTGAAAACAGTGTGAAAATGGTGTAAAAGGGTTTAAACGGTGTAAAAGGGATTATACTGTTTTCACACCGCTTTTTTTGGCCCATGCGGAATCAGCCTTTCTTTTTTGCTTGCTACTGCTGGTGTGGCCATGACTTCTTACTAACCTAACAATTAAGCATCACAAACACCAATAGTGTTGCATTAAATAAAAAAAGTGAACAGGTATACAGTCACTTAAATATGCAACCAATTTCTAACAGCCCCCAGACAATTTCTTATGCTATCTCTTGCTTGCAGAACAACCATCTCCTAGGACTGCGAGCTGTGAGTTGGTGCATACCTGCAGATTTTGAGGCTGGAACCTGGGAAGGATCGGGTTTTGGGAGGGGAATGACCTAACTGACTTTGGTTGTCTGGAGATCAATTGTAATAGCGGGAGATCTCCAGGTGCCACCTGCAGGCTGGCAACCCTAAATACTTCCCATTTCCAAGCATTGCAGCATGAAACAGATGTGGAGAGTGGCTTATTTATTTATTTTTTCTAGCTTAAACACATCAAAAATTTAAAAATCATTCAACACTCTGCCTTAAAAATTTAAAAACCCGGAAACTGGCGCATGAGCATTTCTCTGAGCAACTCTTGTTGCATCCAACGTCCGCCCTTCTTCCGTCCCATCTTTCCAGACGCGCCTGCGCACCTACCAGTTTCTCCATGCAGTACAGTTTGAAGATTAGGCGCGCGTGCGGAATGAACCTTCCTTTAGGATGAAGGAAACGGGAAAAGGGCGCATGCGTATAAACACCCAACTTGGCCGTTCATAGCTGAGTGCGTTAATGACGCATGCGCAAAAGCGGTTGTTTATGCTCGCGCGACTACACCGCTGGTTTTGTGACCTTTCGTTTTTGCTTCCTGTCTAGAAGTAGGGGGAGGGGAATAATGGCGCATGCGCGGTGCTGTGGCTGTTCCTCGGGCTCTTCTTCCGGCCTCCTCAGTCCTTGATTAGGCTTAGGCGCAAAGATTGCCCCCCTCGTTCCAGCCAAGTCGGGTTGACCTTTGACCTCGGAAGTGAACAAGAGTTGTGTTCGCTCTACGCGGGGAGGGGGAGATCGGGGGTGGCCGTTATCCGGTTTGTTTCCGGTTTCAACTTCCCCAGGGACCACCCCAGTGCCTTGGAGTAGCCTTTACAGTTTACCCCTTCCTGCTCCGCCAAAAAGCCCTATCGACCACCTCCGATGGTCTCCCCTTAACCCTTATTGAGGTTTTCTTCCTTCTTGGCTAGCTTTTTTTTTTGGTAGGAGGGAGAGTCTCTACTACTTGGGCCTCTGCCTCGTTTTGCTCGCCCCCGTTTTGGGTGTCCTCATCGGTTCTGGGTGTTCTGGGTGCAGATCTTCCAGAGGGTGGCGGAACCTTTCTTGGAAGCAACGATGGCGTGAGGGGGGGGGGTCCAGTGGAGGAAGAGGAGGTCGGGGGAGGGGGTGGCTGCTCGGAGGGGAAGCACGGAGCGGGTCGCCACGCCTGCTTTGAATGGGAAATTCGGTCGTGCCGTGAATCACCCCCTCCCCCCGCTGTTAGGGAAAGGTTTTTGAGGGGGGTGCAGCTAATCCCAAAAAGCAGGGTGGTGGGGGGAAAAGGGTTCTGGATTTTCCAGCCCTGTGGATCATGGGCCGTAAACTGCCTTGATGAAGGACATTGGGAGTGCCAGCTGGGCAGTGGTTTCCTTGAGGAGGAGGAGGACGAGGAAGAGGTGGCCCCACCGTGGACATGGGGTCGCAGGTACTGCAGATCTTACGCCAAGGCGTCTGGGCCTCACTGACTGGGGGCTGGTTCTTTGACCCACACCAGAGCACGTTCTCCAATTGCTTCCACCTCTACACTTGGATATTCCTGCTCATCTTCCCCTTCCTACTGTACATGGTGAGTGTGGGGAGCAATCAGTAATGTCTGCTGCTGCTGTGAAGGTGGCTGGATAAAAGGAATAGGTGTGTGCTGATGTTATAAACCTCTCCAGCATTTCTTTGGGTTAGGAGGTACTGGGTAGTTCATCTTCTGTATAACTTTTTCTCTCCAGATCAGCTTCTTTCCTAATTAATTTATTTGACCTCCTTTACACAAAGAATTGCCCAAACTGTGAACCTAATAATATAAATGTAAGAAAACAACAGCCAGTTGAGGATTAATAGGGACGAAGTTCTTCCATCATTAATTCCAGTGATTGTTCACCTTTTGCATCTGAAACCTTTCATATCTTTGTAAGATATCTGTAGAAACTGGGTTTGTGGTGCGATAACTCCATTCAGAATCTCAAGGTAGGCAGGATTATCACTTCTAGTTGTGGCCTTGGAGTTTTGTGGCTGGGAAAAGACTCCAAGGCCACAGCTAGAAGTGATAATCCTGCACCTGTGAAAGTGCTCCCTCCCCCCACTGCACCATCATGACAGGTAGGAAGCTTGGAATGACTTGCTTTCCGGTTGCTAGCCAGGGGGGTCGAAAGCTTGACTAGACCTAACTTGCTGGATGCTTTCAGATATCTTTCCTCACCACCTTTTTCCTTTCTTGCAGAAATCTCATTCTCTAGTTTTTGTAGTTTCTGTGCAGTACCCTCTCCTGGTGCATGCTGAGAAAATCAGCCAGAAAAGCAGTTGTATTGTTACTTCTGAAATTTCAGGATGACACAAGAGAACCCAGAATTTACTGATGGTTGTTGACTGCATAGCAACACCATTGTAAAATTGCGTGCCATGGAAGCAAATGGATGTTCTGGGAAGAGGAAGTGAGGCTGTGCGTTAAAGGAGATATGATGCTGTGACATCTTCCTGTTAAACAAACTGTTCTTGAAAAGCCTTGGATGTTTAGTTTTCCTATCAAGCACAACCTTCTTTTGCTGTGAGCAGCTGCTTCCTGTGAAGGGATTCAGAAGCGTTGTGGAGAGTTGCTCTAAAACGGCAATCTGAGCATAGGGCCTGGAGAATGTCCCAGCTGTTCAGGTGTCCATAAATGCAACTCTGGCTGGTGCCCAGCAGTTTTGATCTCCCCCCCCCCTTCGATTTGCAGGAAGCTGAAAGTTTCTGGTACTTGAAGATTTGAAGTACATCTTTTCTGCTGTGTGTGGAGAGAGATCAGAAAGTGGATGCCACTGCTTAGCCATCATTTTCAGCAGCAGTCTGACAACAGCCCCTTTCTTCCCTTTTGGGCTATGGGATTTGTGTGCAGGTATTTGGGAAAATCTGCAACTAGGCAGGGTCTGCTGTACCTCACAGAGTTTTTTTGTATATATATTTGTTTCCTGATTCCAGTTCTTCTCACCATGAACTTACTAGGGAGGAGCAGTAGGACTGCTGAGACGTGTATGTTAGATGGCATCTGTTCCCACCTTGTTTTACAGTGGGAAAATGGAGAAAAGTCTTCTAGTGTGGGGACTTGGCTGTAAGGATATCTCTCTCAGGCACTGTGGCAAAATTGTGCTTGCAAGTGGGGTGTGACAAGGTATCTCAGATGAGGAGTGTAAGTACCCCAGTGACGAGCAGAGCAGACGATGTGTCTGTGTTAATGTTTTGCAGCTCTGGGACTGAAATAGGCTTGTTAGCAAAGTGTCACTGCGGAAAGCAAATTGCATGCTGATGTTCTGTCTGGGAGCCAGCACTGCAAGTCTGAAGGCTGCAACCCAAAGCTCTCAAGCTTGTTTAAGAAAAGCCTTTATGCGGGTGTTGAGGTTAAAGGCATAGACCTCTTTCTCTCTCCCACCCCTCTTCACCTAGTGCACCTCTCTGAGATTAGGTCCCTAGAGGGAGAATTCATCATCCTGATGCTCTCAGTTTTCATTAAGAGCTTTTTGCCCCTATTCTTCATGAAGGGTACTAGCGATGCTCAGGGATGGGAATTCCAAGCCCAAAATCTAAATGTTGCTTCATGATTCAGCTACCAGCTTACAAATGTGTTGCCAGTATCTGTGGGGTTTTTTTTGCTTTGAACATTTGTATATAAACAAGAGTTTTGCCTTACTCCAAAGCTCCTTTCCAGTATTCTTAGTATAAGCTGAGAGAAATGCTGCTTTGCTTGCAAAGGTGGAGCCCTTAAACCTAGCCTAATTTTGCTATGTTGTGCAGAGAGCTGATGTCTGTTCTGTGGGGCATTGCACACTCTAGACTAGATTTGCAGCCCCACTGTTCATACATGCCCTTTTTTGGCAACAGGTGATGCCTCCAAGTGTTGTGGTGGCAGGCGTGTATTGCACCGTGGTGGCCGTGTTTTTCACCACTGTCAAGACTATCAACTATCGCCTGCACACCATGTTTGACCAGGGTGAAATTGTGGAGAAGAAGAACTCGGTGCTAGCAGAGGGGACCAAGGTCGATGAAGGAACTGCTGTTGATGAGGGGAACCTGACCAGGTGAGGAGAAGGGTAGCTATTGATACTGCAAGACTAGGATTCTCTGTTTGCGTACCTGGAGCTGATATGTTCTCAGATTAGGAGTTTTCTCTGCCTCCCTCTGGGCTGGACTAACTGTTATTTTAGTATTCTAGGAGTATGTGGTAGAAATAACTGGAATTTTCCAAATTAAAAAGTAGCACTGGGTGGGGATAGGGGGAATGCAGATTATCAAGCCAGATCTGAATTTGGGGAGCCAGTTCTAGGTTTTAGGCTCAGGTCTGTGGAAGACCCAGAAAATCTTACAGAGTTCTGAAGTATTACTGTAACGTGTCTAGCTGTGCTTGGGACCTGGCTGTTGGGATTTTTCCAGCTGTCTGAACAATGAACCCATCTTCCCTGCCTTGAAGAAGACCTCTGAAATTCCTGCGGCAGCCTTCTCATGGAAAGCAAAGACAGCAGTCCCCGCTCCCCCACAACCACAGGCAAATCTAAAATATGAGGAACAGTCAGCGATCAATTTCTGAATTATTAGACGGTTTTCAGACAGGGCAGAGTTTTCAGATAAGGTTCATGGGAATAGGGGTCGGGATGCAGATGCATGCCTCTCTGCCCCTTCCCTGTTTGTTTGTTTGTTTGTTTGTTTGTTTGTTTGTTTGCATGCTGAAAACTCAGGCATTTTTCAGTGGTGTGGCTTGAAGGTATGCCATAACACTGGTATATACTCCCCTATAAGGGCGACGTGGCTTTTTAATATATTTATCTTTTTAGATTATTATTCCCAGTTTTCCTTCCCAGTGGGGTCCCAAAGTAACTTATAACATTCTTTCTTCCTCTGTTTTATCCTCATAGCAACCCTGTGAGGTAGGCTAAGCTGAGAGAGAAAGTGACTGGCCAAGATGAACTAGTGAGCTTGCACAACTTCGGCCCCTTCCGCACATGCAGAACAATGCACATTCAGTCCACTTTCACAATTGTTTGAAAGTGGATTTTGCTATTCCGCACAGTTAAATCCAGCTTCAAAGGGCATTGAAAATGGATTGAAAGTGCATTATTCTGCACGTGTGGAAAGGGCCCAGGTGGTGATTCAAACCTGGCTGCCCCAGGTTCTAGTGTGATGCTCTAACTGCTGTACCATGTTAACATCAGTGGATTTAATGAACACTTGTGAGTAACTTAGCATTGATATCATTTTGTCATTCAGAGACCCTGGTGGAGTGGAGATGACCGTGTTCCGGAAAGTCAGTTCCACGCCTCCTGTGAGGTGCAGTTCCCAGCATTCTGTGTTTGGCTTCAACCAGGTCATGGTACGAACAAGAAGGATATCTTGGGCTGCTTTTGTCTATAATTCTTTTCCTGGGACTTTGCAAATGGGAGAACACAGAGGCAGTTCTTATTTTAGGGCAATTCAGTACAGCCAAGGGAAATCTCCTTCCATTGAGGCTTGCAGAAGGAGGTGGGGGTTGCTTCTGGCCTAGATGAGCTGTTGGCCCCTTTTTCCACCTATAGTTCTATAAATTAAGTTGCATTTTATAAAAAGAATGGTTCTGGGACCTGTGTCTGCCTGGGCAAGCCACTCTATTTGTAGGATGTTGTGGGTTTCCCAGGTTGTATGGCCGTGCTCCAGTAATATTTTCTCCTGATGTTTCATCTGCATCTGTGGCTGGCATCTTCAGAGGATTTGGTGGCCAGATCCAAATCCTGGAACATGGCCATACAACCCAGAAAACCCACAACATCCTAGTGATTCCGGCCGGGAAAGCCTTCAATGATACACTCTATTTGTATTTAAGGACAGACCCATTAACGTCATGATGTTAACTTCATGAAGGGGTTCTGGGATTAAGTTCTTGGTTTGAATTAAGTGCCACAGAAGAGCAGTGAAATAGGTACTTTTCCCTTTGAGGTGTGTGGGTGGGGGGGCTGCATCTCTCCACACGCTTTAGAGAACTTTGCATAAGAGAGACCTTGGCTGTTCCTGTCTCACCCGGATGATTTTTGGGTTTTGATCAAGAGACTGTAAAAATATGTGGAGATTCTGCTGGCTTCCAGTTCCCCCTTTGTTACTTCCTCTTGTGTTTGAGTATCCATCCAGGGTCCCCTTGCCAAACAATAACTTGACTTTTGTGTGTGTGTGTTTTTCCCTTCCAGGATCTTCTGCCTCACTTGGAGGATGGGGGCCCTGTAAGAGGTAAGCTGTAAAAACTCTGCTGATCCTAAATATCTCAATGTGACAAGCCCCCCCCCCCCCCCCCGAGGTGACGCACACAGCCTTTTAAAGATTTTCGGGATCTAAATTCGCTTTGAGCTATAAGCTTCCTCACAGGTGTTCTACAGGTAGCGAGTGTATAGGCTTTGGGTTTGCTGCTGTGAGGTAAGTTTTGTGGCGCAAAAGGAGATTATTGAGATCAGTGAGGCTGGTTTAATATATAAACAACTAGGAAGATTTATTTATTTATTTAAGGGAGCAACCCAGCAGCACAGTTTTCCAGGTAGGCAAAGTAGAAGCTTGGCTGACACACACAAATTTAAACTGGTTATGACTTCAGAGGGTAGTTAAAGTTTTCTAAAGTGCTTCCAGGCACAAACAGACTTTTACTGACTAGCCGCTAGGTTGGATCGTCTCTCTCACATAGGATATTACCCACATCAGCCTGCCCTTTCTCCAGAGTCAGATTAAATTGTACAAGGTCTGCTAACCACCAGAGGCAGGCCTAACAAGCAAGCACCCCCTTCTGTCCTGGAGATAGAGCTACCCTCTCTGCCACACTACCTGGCAGAGCTACCCGTCACTCTTGTCTGTTCTTTTTCCTGAGCCAGACCTGAGCTGTCACCGCTCTCTCCCTGAGGTAGAACTCAACTCCTCCTGCGTTCCCTAAACATCTTGTCCCCCTTCTCAAAGGTGGTTGGATGCTGGAGCTGCACTCCTATGGGCTCATCTGAGTGGCTGATTTTTCCCTCAGGGACAGGACATTCTCCAGTCCGTCACAGTGTATAGTTGCTCAGTTGTTTTGGGGAGTGGTTAATTGAATGCATCTCTGTAAACCCCTTTGCAATTAATGAACTTCTGTCCATTCTTTCCCAGAGTACCATGATTCATATAATCTACTGGCTGCTCCCTTATTTATCCAGTAAATGTATACCCCACTTTTCTCCCAGTGGGGTCCCTAACTAGCTTACATTATTGTTTTCTCCATTTTAACCACTTCTGTGTGCATCTTCAAATGTGGGCAGGGGATGGTAATGCCAGTGGCCCCAATCATGCTTTTGAGCCAGATGGGGGACCTCTGGATTGTCTCCCTGCAGAGAGGATGAATAGGGGGCAAACGTCTTGTAACTAATGGGAAGAGCATAGGTTAATGCCAAAGTATGTGAGTTTTGTATGTGGCACAATAGTGACTACAGTCTCTCAAGCATCTGGTTCTTCACCCCACAGATATCAAGGAACTTGTCCGTGAGCAAGGCAGCAACAATGTCATTGTCACAGCAGCTGATCGGGACATGCTCCAGCGCCATTCCCCTGAGAACTGTGGTAGGTCTTTGGCCCTGGTTTGGGGGCAAGAGGGCATTGAACAAGCTGACCTTTTGTCCCTGTGTTCATCTGTTTTGTCAAGACCTTAAGAAGGGACAGGGCTTCCAGAGCCCTTCCACGCAAGGCTCCATTAGCTGGATCTTCATGGAACTGAGCCTCCAGCCTCCTTAAAACACTCAGCCTCCCAGGGGCTTGCTGCTGATTCCCATGACAGGCCTTGACAAACTTTCTTCAGCTTGATGAGCCAGACTCAATTGTCAGCCTTCAAGGGATTTGTATTTTAATCATCAGAGTTTCTAATTTTTTGCTATTTGAAACCTCGTCCTAACCTCTCCACAGTTTCTTGACATTTTATCAGAGTTGTGACCTAAGTGTTGTGGCATGTAGATAAATAACAGGAAGAACACTGGTTATCATCAGTACAACAAAAAGCCAGCCTTCTTCCAGTTTCTCATAGTTTGTAGCTGCTTTCAAAAGCTACATTTTAATTGAATGTAGGAGCCAGCATAGGAAGCTACTGGTTAAGAACTGAATTCCTACATCACCACTGAGTGGTATGAAGTTGACTTGTAAACAAGCAATCACAAGAACTTCACGCACATGCATTATGTGTCACACTGCAAAATTCTGATGTGAAATGTTCAATAGGATACCCAACAACTAAGTCAATGCTGAAAATACTAGGCACCCTAAAGAAATGTCTAGGTGCCCACGATAACCTGGTACCCAGGATTTATCAAGCCTTGACTTATGGTCTTGATAAATACCTGTTAATGTGCTCAAGGGTGTTTTTTTTAGCTCTGCGAAGGGTGGAGAGAGAGAGGCAGAGAGGGACACAGAAGAGGAGGAGAAGAGGAGGAGAAAGAATTGTGGACATGGGCGAAACATGGTCACATGCACCTCTTGAAATCTGGGATGGGTGTTGAGGAGGGCAGAAAGAGCAGCTAAATAACTGATGACAAGCCCCAGCTCATAGATGCAAAGTTTGACTGGTTTACTACATAGGTGGGTGCAAACAGCAACAGATTGTGTATTTGGTGATCTAAAGGCAATCAACTCCATACATAGAGGTGCCTTTAAAGTGGCTCTGCCGTGACATGTTGCAAAATGCTCTTTCAGTGCTCATGAACGGAAGCAGTTGCTTGTGATACAAAGGTGTGAGACAGGTTGCAGCAGTTTGAGAATAACATCTCATGATACCCTCCAGTGCCCCAGCTGTGTTTTTCAGACAGCCCATTTCCTTGCCATGCACCCTGCTGAAACTGTACGGCAATAACTTGGTCACTGTTTTTCCCTTTGGCAGATCCAGTCCTCTGGGATGGCCCACCAGGGTGGGTGCAGAAGAAGCCTTTACTAGCTGCATTTAAGAATGCATGCAGCCTGTTCTGTTTTGGAGGCATTTGGTGGAGACTAAAGTATTTGACAGATTTGGCTGCGTTTTTAACTGGTGCCCCATTTTGAACTGTTAGCAAGACAGCTCATGATTAGGAAGAGCAGCCATGAAGGAGTTTAGAAAAGATTCTTAAGCGTGAGGATGTGTCTCTAGCAACCAAGGTCAAGTTAATTCATGACATAGTATTCCCTGTTACTGTGAAAGCTGGACAATGAAGAAAGATGGTCATTTAAAATCATTTTTAAGTATTCACAGCTCACTTGATCTCCTTTAATTCCAGGAGGTTAACGATGCAAGGACAAGTTGCCAGGGCTCAAAAGCTACAGTGTGTGGCTTGCAGTCTGAAAAAAAAAGACCATGGAAATAGTGTCTGTGTAGCAAATCTATCCTTTTGAAAGCTCTGTTGCTTGGACATGGCTGATGTTGCTCTCTAAATCAAGGGTATTGGCCTACATGGGCAGCTATTTGCACAGGCCTGTGTATGCAAAGTTAATAAATACCTGGTTACAGCCCCCAGCAGCCAATATTCCTTTGTTGTTTTGCACGGCTGTTTCGATAACCCTGTCCTCTCTGCCTTCCTCCTTCTGTAGCTGCTGAGGTTCCTAGGGTGCCCTCTGACCTAGAAGGTGCTAATAGCGGCCTGTTGCTTGTGCCCAAGATGGAGCCATCATCCAGCGGGAGGAAGCTGCCCCCTTCTCTCCCAGTCCAGACATCCATTCAGAGCACAGACTCGTCCGAGCAGTCCCCCCTAGCTGAAACAAGCTCACGGCTGCCACGCTGGACCGGCAGCGAGTCGGAGAGCGTGGGGGACACGCCACTCAGCCCCCTCATCAAGAGCAGCTTGAGCGAGGAACTCAGCCAGAGCTTTCTGAGCCTGGCGCTCCCCGAGGCGAGCAGCCACGGCCGCCGTGAGAAACGCCACTCAGGGACTGACTACCAGCCCCTGGAACCCCGACCGGAGCGGCCTGTCAAGGCTGGCTCTTCAGACAGCTGTTTCAGTGGCACGGACAAAGAGACACCCAGTACCCTGAGCAGTTACCGCAGCGAGAAAACCAATTCCACCCACCTGGACAGCCCCTCCCTTGGGCCAGCCCCTGGAGAGACAGCCCCGGGGGAGGAGGCAGTGACTGGCATGTCTCCGCCCCCAGACGGCGGCAGTGACACAGATGCCCTTTCGGACAGCGAGCTGCTGCGTTCCCCCGAGTTGGGCCTCCTTGGGGAGCTGAGCTTCGACACGCAAAACACACTAAACTCCTTGGACACAGTCAAGGGCGACATTGAACTGTGGGGTGGCCCTGAGCCAGAGCAAGTGGTACGGCCGAAGGAGCTGGGCCTCAAGGGTCGCAGGCGTCTCTCTGGCAAACACAGCAGCTCCTATTTGCCCATGCGCACCCTTCTGGACAGCAAAGCTTACACAGAGGGCTTTTTTGCCGATGAGGACTCTAGTGACTGCAGCGACTTGAGCCGTGCCTCCAGCTTGCACTCGCAACACAATTACAGCACCGATAGTTCTTCCAGCACCTCTTGCTACTCTCCTGAGTGTCATGCCCCTGCCCAGCATGGGAAACACCACCTCGCTGAAGCCAAACCCCCTCCGCCCCCACCCCCCGAAGGCACTGCCCTCTCGACCAAACGTTCCCATTATGCCCAGCGCACCGGCAGTACGGCCAGTGCTAAGACCCATGCCCATGTGCTCAGCATGGATGGAAACAACTTGGAGGTGAAACCGCTGGGGCCCCTGACCGTCTCCAAGTCAGATTTGGAGTCTCATGCTGGGAAGCTGACAGCGGAGCAGGAATTGGGCAGCACCGTGCGCAGCCAGTCCGCCAACCAGCCTGGCTGGAGGGGGGAGCTGCAAGCCGAAGGGGCCGTCGGAGGCGGTGAGTGCCTGAAATTACAGGACCTTTATCCAGGGAACAGCTAGATTGTGGGAATTCTGTCAAAGGGTGCAGCGATGGCTGCAGAGATGATCAGACAAATTCATAGTGGAGGGGTCCGTCAGTGGCTTCTGGGCATGGTGATTGAAGGGAGCCTCCATGTTCAGAGAAAGCGAACCAGGGCTGGGAGGCATCTTCAGGAGAAGATATCCATCTCTGTGCCCAGTTTGTTGGTCCTCCTGGGCATGTATGAAATCCAGCAGGTAGGGTACAGTGTAGACAGAACATAATTATACCCTTATGGCTCTAATCCACAAACTACTTAAGGCCAAATGCAAGGTGCCAATTTAATAAAGTGCTAAGTGATAAGTTCATTGCATGTAAATAACGTAGGCTACTTACAAATAGAAACACACATATGAATACCCAATGATATTCACAAAACAAACAGTTCCTGTTTGTTCTGAGATCTCAAATAATTCCTATGTCAATACACTGATAAGGGAGAGAAATAGTCCATTTGCATATCCATTTAGACCCCATGGGAAATCTCCCTTTGAGTATGTAGCTGGTGAAATCTCCCATTCAAGTATATAGTAGGACTTCTAGTTGAAGTACAACACTTGTGTAAAGGTCTTGAGGACTCTTCTATTCAGAGAGGACTCCAGGAAGTAATTCCCAGCCAATTGTTGTATGCAACAAAGTCTCTGTCAATTGACTACTTGGGATTCTCGTTCCAAATATCAATATAGAACGCAATATAGAACGCAATTGGGTATTCTCTTGTGTGTTTCTATATGTATGTAGTCTATGTTGTTTACATGCAGTGCACTTCTCACTTAACATTTTGTTAAACTGGCACCTTGCACTTAGCTTTGGGTAGTTTGTGGATTAGAGCCATAAGGGTATAGTGGTCCTCTTAGGCATCTGGTTGGTCACTGTGTGAGAAAGGATGCTGGACTAGATGGATCATGGGTCTGATTCTGCAGGGCTGTTCTTATGCTACATGTTCTTAAGCTGTGGGTGGAGAGCTCCTGGAATCTACATCTTCAATGGTCTGCCTGCTGTGGGAGCAATTCTGGAAGCAAGGCTTGGTGGAGTGAATAGGGTGGTGTCGTAGTTAAGAGCAGGTGGATACTAATCTGGAGAACCGAGTTTGATTCCCCACTCCTCCACCTGAGTGGCAGAGGCTTATCTGGTGAACCAGATGTGTTTCCGCCTTCCTACATTCCTGCTGGGTGACCTTGGGCTAGTCACAGTTCTTCAGAACTCTCTCAGCCCCATCCACCTCACCAGGTGCCAGTTGTGGGGAGAGGAAGGAGCTTGTGAGCCCTTTTGAGACTCCTTACAGGAGAGAAAGGTGGGGTATAAATCCAAATTCTTCTTCTACTCTGTGGAAGTGGCTTTGCTTTGGGACAGGCTGCCTAGAGAAGGTTGGGGGATTTCTCTTAGAAGTTCTCAGGAGAAGGCTGGGCAGGAGAAGGCTATTGGACTCTTTATAACTTGGGGTGAAGAGAACATGAATGGTGGCTGAAAGGCCGTAAGTGGGAGTCCTGACGGAGCACACAAAACACCTCCAGAGTTGTGTTTTACAACTGCTTTGAGTCTTAGCCTCCGATTTTGATTTGCAAAACAAGCTGCTATCCCCCCCACCCCCCACCCCTCTCAAATTCATCCCAGAAGGTGTCCCTCCTCCTGGTTGTTCCTTAACCGCTTGAAGAAGTGCAGGGACATGAACTGAACCAAGTCTCGGGCTGTGCCCATCAACTTTAGAAAGGTGTGGAGCAAGGTCATTTGGTAATAGATTAAACGAAGAGGCAGCCAGAAGGTATCCTTGCTTCTCCCTTGTTAGTAATTATTTTTGAGCCGGGCTTCCTTTCTTTGAGCGTTTAATTTGGCAGCTTGTCAAGGAGTAGAGTTTTTTAAAATAAGAAATAAAAGTCTCTTATCCGTGCTAATTTCTTCCATAGAAGGTCCCTTGGTATAGAACAGGGGTAGGGAACCTGCGGCTCTCCAGATGTTCAGGAACTACAATTCCCATCAGCCTCTACCAGCATGGCCAATTGGCCATGCTGGTAGAAGCTTGGCTCGTCTGAACATCTGGCCTCGGCATTCCTGGCTATTAAATCCAAAAGGCTCTCCTTTCAAGTCAAAGGAATAGCAACGAGTATTTAGACCTACTTCTTATGGTACCTACCTGTTTACCTGGTGGGGAAAGCACTAGGGTGGTGGCGAACCTATGGCACTCCAGATGTTCATGAACTGCAATTCCCATCAGCCCCTGCCAGTATGGCCAATTGGAGTGCCATAGGAGTGCCATAGGTTCGCCACCATGGCGTGACTAGGCAATGGTCCAGGGTGGATTTGCCCTGGAAACAGTTCAGGACTCATAATTTCTGCTTGACTAGCCCAGGCAGCTAATATGGATAACAGGTATTTTGCATATAGCTTTCCTACTATAGAAAGGAGACTAATTGGACGAAAACTGGCTGGATTCACATGGTCACCCTTTTTATGTTGTTCCTTAGCAGTGAGCCAAGCATCCTCTAGATCTGACTCTTTCCCACCTCTTCCGATTCCATCTTGACGATGCAGAACTTGCAGAGCTGGTTCCATGTGGCATGCAGGTGCTCCATTGGCATCTTTAAGCTTGGACACCTTGTCGAGAAGCCACAGAATTTCCTGTAAGCTTTCTCTTACAGCCCCTTACTCCGCACTAGCGAGGGCCCACAGCAAGACTGCGGTTCATTACACTATCAAGCGCCATGCAAGCCATGAAGCTGACGGCAAGCGCCTTTTTTGGCAGGCAACAACTCACCCCCCTCCCGCCCTCTCTGGCCGGTGGATCCTCACCCAGGTGTAAGCCCCTGCCTGCACTTCGAAGCTTAATCTTGGACTTTTCTCCCCTTGTGCTCCTGCTCATTAGTCCCTCCCCCCCCTCTTTGTGCAGTTTACAGGAGATCTGCAGCCGGGGCTTCGAGACCTCGTCGCGCAGATTCCCTCAAGCTCTCACTCTCCCCTCAGCTCCTGCAGTTAAGCCAGCTCCCTCCCCTTAACGCCCGCGGCGGTGCCATCCCACGAAGCTCGGGCCACAGCGACGACACTTCGCAGAGGCGCCCGTGCACTACTTCTATGATGAGAGCGGTGAGTGAGAGCAGGCCAAGCTGTGCATTGGCCAAGGCAGAGATGTGTTAGATGCTCCTGTCAGGATCATGCAGATGGGTTGCCACATCCCTCGTATATGCTTTGGCTGCGGGAAGAGATTTCCTGCAACAGAAGGACAACCTTCTGTTCACGTTCAGTTTAGGGGAGGCTCTCCCAGAACGCTCCATTTTTCTGAACAAGAAAGAAGTAGTAGCGAGGTAGCCATGTTTGCAAATGACCCCAGATTATTAAGGGTGGTTAAAACAAAAATGGATTGGGAAGAGCTCTGGAAGGATCTCTCCAAACTGGAGGAGTGGTCATTAAAATGGCAAATGAAATTCAAGGTGAGCAAGTGTAAAGTGATGCATGTTGGGGCAAAAAAAAAAACACTGATGGAATTTGTGCTGCTGGTGGCACACCAAGAAAGAGATCGTGGTGTGATAACGGATAACTTGATGACGATATCTTGGGGCTGTGAAAAAGGTGCATTCCATGCTGACCATAGTTAGACAGTAGAGAATAGAAGTGCTGCTATCATCGTGGTATCGTTATGCAAATCTGTGATGAGACTACAGCTGGAATGTTATGTGCAGGTCTGGTCACTACAGAGCTTGAGAAGGTGCGGAAAAGAGCAACCAAAATGATCAGTGGGCTGGAGCAACTGCCCTATGAGGAGCAGTTAAAACGCTTAGGGATGTTTAGCTCAGAAAGAAGGCAGGTAAGGGGAGACGTGATAGAGGTCTACAAAATTATTGTTAGGTCTTGAACTTTGAATCAATAAACAAAATCTGTGTTGTTGATCAGCAGCGTTTATTGGAAGGCAATGAAGCACCCAGCTTGTAAAAAGCCAGTTCTAGTGAACCTGGCTTTTGCTATCCCCTTTATTCAGAAATAATCCCCCCTCATGTTTTCCCCTCACAAAGGATGTGAGAAAGAGTTACTTTGGAGTTCAGGTTTTAAGGCTCTGGGAGATAGGAGATAAAGCCACCTGGCCTCCACTTGTCTCTCCATACAGAGCAACAGCGGAAAGCATCCGGCTTACCGTAGGAGCAAGAGGTTGGCCGGGGGCGAAGCCTAGTTATCTACAAAGCTTGTGAAACCATAAAGGAGTGATCAGGGAAAGAATGTCCCATTAAAGCAGTGGTAACATATAAGCATAAACATTTTATTGTCATTGTGCACGCACAACGAAATTTACAGCAGCAGCATTCCTCGATGCACACAATTTCAGACTCATACATCATACTCATACAATTTCGCCTGACCGCATCAGTACTCATACAATTTCAGACTCATACCCCATCCTCACTTTCCCCTTCCTCCACCCATCCCTACACAGCCCCAAACACATCAACACGAAGCGGAGTTTAGCATAGCCACAGCTCTAGAGTAGAAGCTGTCTCTAAGCCTCTTTGTCCTAGATTTGATAGTCCTGATAGTCCTGATATTTGATATAGCAGGCTGATTACATATATCTTGTAGTGATTACATTGAAACAGGAACTTTTTCTCTTCTTTCTCCTTCAGGGGTCCGGCGCTCCTACACTTTTGGTATGGCAGGGGGTGGCTACGAAAACCCAGTCAGCCAGCAGGTTGGAGTGGACCATGGAACCAACAGTGGCTGGTGAGGCATCCTTCTTCTGAGCTCTGGGCAGCCATTATCATGCATGCCGTTCTCTGGCCAGAGGGCTCTAGGCAAGGGAGTGAAGGGACCCCCAGTCCAAGTTAGAAGGGCCTTGCTCAGAACTTTTGGTAATGCCTGGTTCTGGGATGATGAGGCCGAGAGAGGAAGCCCTATACCAAAGCAAAAATTGGACCAATTTTTTTTAGGAACTTAGATGTGGAACAGGCTCTTGTTCTCTTGGCATTCTTTTCTACATTGCTAAAGAATCCTGCATTTACATAGTAAAATGCGATGTTCCCAGTGTCTGTGCCATTCATCCCTTTCTTGTCTCACAAGCAGGACCACATATAGTGAAATTCCAGGACGTCACCCCAGAGCTCTTATCTGTTACTGTTTCTAAGCAGAGCCTTTGAGAGTGGCTGGGCTGGATACTGGAAATAGTGAACAGTCAGCAAACAAGTCCTCTCCTGTGTGGCAGACTGAAATGTCCTGGGAATCTGTGCATAGCCCTTTCTTCAGTCTCAGCTATTTCCTTTCTCAGTATAAATGATGCTTGTGTGTTGGGGATGTGTATAAACAGAAGCAACATAACCCCATGTCTCATCTGGGCCTGTCCCTCTTGCTCAGTTCACGTCAGCCTTTCCTTAGTGGAACACATAAATAAATCTGTGGCCAAAGTGGCATCAGAAGTTTGTAATCAAAGCCCAGAATCCCAAAAAACTGTTGGATACCCGCGATGGGACCTCTTTGTCCGGGGCCCTGTCTCTGTTGCATCATTGGAAGGGATTGCGGTGCTTTCCATTGACATTCTGTTTGAATTGATTACTGCCCACTTTTCACCCATTGTTTGCCTTGGCGAGGGCACAGACATCTTCCACATTCATTCTAGCTTCCAACTCCTGCGAGAGGTGCTCTGAAGGAACTCCAGCCCTCCGCCTGCTACAGCCACGCATTAATGGTTCTTCAGGGGATGCCGGAGATGCCGCGCAGGGTGCCTCTGGAGATTCCTGAGGTGAGACTCCCGCTGCGTTCGGAGTAGTGGGTCATGTCTAAAGAGTATCTCAATGGAACTTCCAACTTGGAATCTGTCGTCATCAGCTTCTGGGAGCAGGAGGCTGTATTGTTTTCCTAGAGCCACAGTTTTTACTGCGTGCGGAACCTTTAAAAATGTCTGCCAGTCTAAAACCCCAGCACTTCCCTACTGATAACCTGAACTCTGCTATAGGGGAAGTGTCTGACAGGTAGTTTTTCTCACCTGTGTTCACTCTCGTGTTTGCTAAACTCATACCTGCTGATGAGGGGATATTGTCATCTGTTTAAGGGACTTTGCTGTGATGCAGGCCTACCTTTGAGAATCCAACAATAACATGAGGAGTAACAAAATTGTAAATTTATCCTCTGTTTTTTGTCCTCACCTTTACAAAATGTGGCAAAGTTCTTTTGTTTTCCAAGTACTTGCTAAGGCACCTATTAGTATTTTTGACCCTTTTCTTTACCCACAGGATGTTAGAGAGTGAGAGAATATTATACTCCAAACATTTTAAAATAAAAAATTGTAAAAACAGTGAGGTTGCAGCGTAATTATATTTTGGGAGGGGGACAAAGATGGGCAGCGATAGGGAGTAATTTATACAAGTAACAGCTAGAACAGTAAAATTGTGATATCCTTTGAGGACAGGTGGACTGGACATCAGGGACCAGGTTTTCTGCAAACATAACATCAGACCTATTTAGGAACAATAAAAATTCAGTTTGCTCTCTGACCCCTTGAGAAGATGAAATTGTGAATTAAATCTGTTCTATGTAGACCGCCATTTGAATTAATAAAAATATGCATGTTTGTAAGGCTAATCACTGTGCACATACTGCCTCTGCACCCTGACTTCCTTCTTTGCAACACCCCTCCTATCTCTGATTGGGATATATTGGACTCTGAAGTCTCCATTCCAGTTCATATCTGACGAAGGGAGCTTTGACTCTCGAAAGCTTATAACTAGAAAATCTTCTTAGTCTCCAAGGTGCTACTTGAGTCCAATTTTAGCTGTTCTGCAGTCCAGCACAGCAACCCTCTGAAACTTTTTCAGGATGACGAATTAAATGAGAAACATTGTCGAGAGCTTTTCGCGGAATGTGGATTCCAATCTGGTTCACGAATTGGGTTTTCGGACTGAGTGGCATACGGGCTCTGCAAGTGGATCCGCCCACTTCAGCCTGGAAAAACCCAGCCTAGAACCAGTGTGCGTAACAGGAATATTTTGCAGGTGTTGTAGGAGTTTTCAGGGCTGTTTGGCCGTGTTCTAGCAGCGATTCTCTCCTGACGTTTAAGCCTGCATCTGTGGCTGCGCATCTTCAGAGGATCTGAAGATGCCGGCGGCTCAGATCCTCTCCTGAAGATGCCAGCCACAGATGCAGGAGGCTGAAAGCGTCAGCGAAAGAGAATCGTTGCTATTCTGACGCCGTACAGCCCGGAAACGACACAGCACCCAAGTGATTCCGGCCGTGAAAGCCTTCGACAATACAAATAAGGAATAGTTTGATTCTTTTCTTCCAGTGCCCCAGGAAGGCTGACAAGCAGGGAACCTTGGATCCAAAGGCTTCCCCTTGTTGATATCTCTGAGCAGCTGGTATTCAGACAGCAACTTCCTCTAAACCTGGAAGTTCCATTTACTCATTTGTGATTAATAGATCTGCCCCTTGTGAGTGTCTGATTTGCTTTTAAAGGCAACAAGGTGCAGATTTTGCTACGTACTGTGGTGGTGCATTCTATCAGTTAATTGCCATTTGAGTGCAGAGGTGCTTACTTTTGTCTCTTATCAGCCCAGCATCTTAGTTGAGTGCCTGCAAGTCCTAGTATTATGCCTGAAGGAGAAACACCTTCCCCTCTCCCATCCCTTTCTCAATCTTCTGTCTTGCCCTCCCTGCCTACCCTCACACCTTTGTGTTTTCAAGCATTTAGTTTTTTCTACTATCAGTTGCTTGTACTTCTTTTTTTTTTAAAGCAAAACCAAAAAAAACCTGAGCTTGCTGTAGTATGCAACCTGTGCCTGGGTATGTGGGAAGGAAATGATTGCTACGGAGGACAGGGAATGAGTTCCTTCTACACGTCTTGTTGATTTTTTTCCCCTCCTCAGTTTGACCTTTTGGACCAAGAATCGCTGCACGAATCCCAGGAGAACACGCTGATGATTGAGGACAAGTGCCACCCGCGCCAGTACTACAAATTCTGGGTGCTCCCTGGGCACTGGATGCGTGTCCGTTACGACCGCTTGGCTTTGCTGGCTTTGCTGGATCGGTGAGTCCCTGGCCCAGCTGCTGCTGTGCCTGAGCCCAGGCAGGGTTGTGTTCCCAAAGCATCGTGCCGTACGCAGAAGCACAAGCAGAAGCCTGCAGGATCTTGCCGACTCTAAAGGGCTGCAGTGGTGGTGGGGGGCGACTCGTGCCTGTATGGATATTGATGCTCCCTTGCTTTGGGTTTTCTCAGCCTCTTTGCAGCCGAAAACGTTGGAGAACTGGAACTCCCAACTGATGTGCCCTGTCAAATGGGCTGTGAATTCTCACTGTGCGCACTTGGCTGAATCTGCCGGTCATTTGGGGGGGGAGTGACCGAGCCATTTTACTTACCACCTGCTCTAAAGTCAGCCTTTCATTGTATCCCTTCAACCCTTAACTGGAGACCCATCTACGTTTGAATCACTTAAGAATTAATGCAGAACTATTTTAGAGTGGTATTTGCAGGGCAGTATGTTAACTGAGATTGTATTCAATGTTGCGTTGGTTTTAACCTCTGATTGTAAGCCGCCTAGAGTCTGACTTTGGCTGGGGATCGGGTGGGGTACAAATGTAGTAATAAATAAACAAATAAACCCCAGTAGAAGCATTAATAGATGCAGCCTTACATGAACCAGAGCTTCCTTATTGTTGTCCTCCAGTCCACTGTTTCTGAAAGATTTGGTGCTGGGTCTCAGACGGGACCGGAGGTTTTGTGCCCTGTGCCCAAATGGTGTCAGCTTTTCTGCCTGGACTTCCAGAGCACAGCCCTGCCTTTAATTTATAGAACAGATGAAGGAGTGGATTGCAGGCATCCCAGAACTGGGATCTTTCTACTAATTGGGTGTAACAATAACCTGTTGCTGTTTTTTTCTCCTGCCTCTCTAGGAACCGGCGAGTTGCAGAAAATGTCTTTGTGGTGTCACTGGTGAGCTTGGTAGCCTTTCTTGGCTACCTGCTCCTCCTTCAGGGCTTCTTCCGGGACATTTGGGTGTTCCAGTTCTGCGTGGTCATTGCCAGCTGCCAGTACTCCCTGCTGAAGGTGAGACCTTTTCTTGTTGGACACACGAAGCTGCCTTAACACTGAATCAAACGGTTAGTCTGTCAAGGTCAGTATTGTCTACCCAGGCAGGCTGCAGCTCTCCAAGGTCTCAGGTGCAGGAATATCACCTATTACTTGGTCCTGGTACCGAACTGGAAATGCCAGGGATTGAACCTGGGACATTCTGCAATCCAAGCACATGGTTCTACCTCTGACCTAAACCCCTGGCCCTTAAAAAGAAGAGGAAAGGTAAGAGGGTATCCCAGACTCCGTGTCTGAGCCAGATCTATGATCCTCTGCCCATACAAACTGCCACCAGCTCCATCCTTTGCCACTTGTGGAGCTTGAGACCCAGGCTGCCCACCAGCAGTGGAGGCTTCCTAGCCGGAGTTAACATTCGGCTGTGTCCCTTGGCCTTGATCCCTTTGGATTGTGACCTATGGCTACCTTCTGGCCCCAGATTGGGTGTGTGTGTGATATTTCTGTCCCTTTCACGTGCCATTTATGTATAGAGGTGCATCCCCATGTGGTGAGGTTGGTGTTTGGCCAAGGCCCATTCTGCACGGGCCAATTAAAACGTGTTGAGGCCCTTTTTAAAAGCATTTGTTGCGGGGGGGAGGGGTCCCACGGAACTCCTGCCCCAAACACTGCTAACCCATTTTAGTACGAATCAGTGCGCAACGACAGTATGTCAAGAGGAAGAAGATCACGTTGCACACCTTAAGAGGAAGAAGACCACGTTGCACATGCCTGAAAGACCTCCTGACACTTGGGAGACCACAGGAGTGGGGCCACAGGCTTCGCTGCTGCTGCCCCCTTATCCTTGGTGTGCAACATGGTCTTCTTCCTCTTGACATCCCATTTTAGAGGCCAGAACCCGGGTTTAATGAAAATTGCTAATTTTGCATCTTTTTTCCCTTCAACCCAGATTGCAAATGCTTCGTTCTTGCCTGTGTGAACTACGGCAAGCAGGAGGGTTCACTCCCCACCCCTCCTTCCTTCCACCATTATAGTGGATTCCCCAGGAAGCTGCCATTATAGGGGATACTCTAATAGGCGGCTGCCATGCCATGTAGGTAGGTGGGGGTGGATTCTTGGAGGGAAATCTCAGCTGCATTGTTCACACAGAAACACAGCTTTTCTGTGGAAACCATGCTGCCTTTTGTTTCTGGAATCCCAGTGATCCCGTGCAAATGGCAGCAGAAATGGGTTCCATGAACCCATTGGTGCCTGTGCGGAAGGTGGCTAAGTTTTTGGAGCCTCTCCTCATACATACTTCGCCCTTACTTTTGAGAGCGGAGGTAGACGAAGGCATGTTGCTTTAGTCGTGTACTCCTGGTGAACCTCAGTTCTTACACTGCAGCAGCTGGTCACAAAGAGCACCAAAGCTCTACTTGCTATTTGAGCAACTTCCCTGATGTAAAGATGGAAGGCGTTGTCAGTGTAGCTACAATTGCCAAGCCAAAGATACTTTATACAGGTTCCTTCCCTGAGTGCATTAACAATGAACTGAGCTAAAGTAACTCTTTTTGGGGGAGGTTGGTGATCTTGCCCTTAGAACATTATGGTGGTGGTTGGGTTCAGATTGACATGAAATGATACATTGGTGCTTGAGTACTTTTTGAGAAGCGTTTTGCTTATGCAATGCAAACTTGGTTATGTGTTGGTATTATTAGAACTTTTAAAATTGTCCTTCCGCCTACTCAGGTGTTGTTAGGGCGACACGTATTTCCAAATGCCTCCTGTGTCTGTTAAGCAAAGTCTCTGATTAAGAGCATTTCACATTTAGGCTGATCTGTAGCTTCTGCATTGTTTACGTGAAGCAGAACCGCCTAATTAGTTCTGCGGCAAAGGGACATGTGTTGCAGAGGCTGGGTTGTTGGGAGCGGACTCATCATTGGCAGCGGTTTCCACACAATCTGAGAAATGTCAAAAACAGCAAAAACAACAACTACAAAGCCCCTGGATGGATGCAGGCTTATTGCCTCCAACCCTGGCATCTCTAGTTGAAAAAGTCAGGCACCAAGTGATGTAGAAGACTTCTGCCACAGACTGTGAAGAGTCATGTTAGTCAGGCAAAACTGTCTTTCATAGACTTCAATCGGTATAAGGCAGCTTCAGGTGTTCACTTGAGATAAAGACTTGCATTGTTTAAACTTGGGATTGCTGACTTATGGCATTTCTTAATCTACTTTTGCACCCAATGTGCAGGAGAGCGGAGGAGAAGTAGGCCAGAGAGAAGGGCTTTAGATTTCCTCTTCAGTCCTAGCCTGCTGACTCCCTCCCCCCCCCCCCCCCCCGCCCCAGCTGGGGAATTTCTTCATGCGTTGTGTCCAGAAGGCTGAGAAAGGCAGTTGCATGGAGTAGTTGCAGGGGAAGACCCACAGTCAAAATTAGGGCTCTTCTCCTCTTCAAATGACGCCCCGGGCCGTCACCCCCTTCCCCAACTACTTTGTCCCTTACCTGCTGGAGTTTTCTCTTGGTTGCCAAACTTGTAGCGTTCTATCCTGGGGAATTTTCAATGCTGCTTTCCTCTAGCAGTGCCAAAAATGTTTTCTGGCAGGAAACAAATGCTTTTCTGCTGCCTCCTGGCTACTTTTAAGAATTTATTCTCATCATTATCCTTTTGCAGAGTGTCCAACCAGATGCTGCTTCTCCGATGCACGTGAGTACCCACTTGCTGTGGCTTGGGTGGCCTTGATACTGTGCGGGAACAGTGGAGGGGAAGGGCTTCACTTTTCCTGAGAGCTCTTTCACCCAATGCATTTGTGGCACAGCTGTGTTCAATAAGCAGCCACTCTGCATTCAAGCACCACAGAGGGGGGCGGGGGGGGGGGGCTGTGCAGGCAACTGCTCACCAGCACAGACAATTCCTAAGCAAAGGCCGTTCCTCTGCCTTTTCTGTTTGATGCCTCCAAAGGCCGTTCCTCTGCCATTCCTGTTTGACGCCTCGAGAGACGATCTAAGAATCAGGAATGCAAAAATCCCTTCCCAGCAGGCCCTCACCTGCATCTTGTGTTTAAATGGTGTGCCCTACACAACACGGGCCTGGCCCCTGCTCTGTAGCTTCACGTTCTCTTGACAGGGGCACAACTGGATCATTGCCTACAGCCGGCCTGTTTACTTCTGCGTGGCGTGTCTGTTGATTTGGCTGCTGGATCTGTGTGCCCGGGCGGTGCCCTTCCCTCCTGTTGCCTTCTATGGCCTTGCGCTCTTCTCTGCCGACTTCTTCTACTGTGCCCGTGACGTGGTTATTGGTGAGTGGTTGAACGCGGAAGGGGCAGATACACCTAGACGGGCATTCTGTAAGGGGATTGTGGGACCTTTGGACCGGGTGGTGGTGATGGTCTCTGACTCAATTTCTCTCCTTTTTCCCCACTCAGTTTTCACCCTCTGCTTCCCAGTCATCTTTCTCTTTGGACTCCTCCCACAAGTCAACACATGTTTCATGTATCTTCTGGAGCAGGTGGACATGCACATCTTCGGTGGAACAGGTGCAGAAAGAGGGGCAAAGGGAAGGGCAGGAGGGGATTGAGGACTCCTGGGTACCACTTGAGCTGTGGGGATTCTTCTTGATATGCAGAAGGGATCACTGACATAAACCTCCATTATTAGAACATAAGAAAGAGCTTGCTGATCAGACCAGAGTCCATCTAGTCCAGCACTCTGCTACTCGCAGTGGCCCACCAGGTGCCTTTGGGAGCTCACATGCAGGATGCGAAAGCAATGGCCTTCTGTGGCTGCTGCTCCTGAGCACCTGGTCTGCTAAGATCTCAGATCAAGGAGGATCAAGATTGGTAGCCATAGATTGACTTCTCCTCCATAAATTCGTTCTAGAACTGGAAAATGACCCCAAAGGTCACCCTGGGCAAAGCTGGGGACATCTGGGTTTGAATCTGCATTCTGCCAATGACCTTGGGGCTAGTTGTACTTGCATCATTTATCCTAATCTGCTTTGCAGGGTTGTTGTAAATGCCTTTGTCCCACCTGGTTGTTCCTCAGAGGGCTGCTGTAGTCAGCTTCTGTGCTAGGTCTCTGAAGCCAACCTGTGGCACAGACCTCCTTAGAACATAAGAACATAAGAACAAGCCAGCTGGATCAGACCAGAGTCCATCTAGTCCAGCTCTCTGCTACTCGCAGTGGCCCACCAGGTGCCTTTGGGAGCTCGCATGCAGGAGGTGAAAGCAATGGCCTTCTGTGGCTGTTGCTCCCGAGCACCTGGTCTGTTAAGGCATTTGCAATCTCAGATCAAAGAGGATCAAGATTGGTGGCCATAAATCGACTTCTCCTCCTTAAATCCGTCCAAGCCCCTTTTAAAGCTATCCAGGTTAGTGGCCATCACCACCTCCTGTGGCAGCATATTCCAAACACCAATCACACATTGTCAAGTGAAGAAGTGTTTCCTTTTATTAGTCCCATTCTTTCCCCCAGCATTTTCAATGAATGCCCCCTGGTTCTAGTATTGTGAGAAAGAGAGAAAAATGTTTCTCTGTCAACATTTTCTACCCCATTGCATAATTGTATAGGAACTTCAATCATATCCCCTCAGCCCGTCTCCTCTCCAAACTAAAGAGTCTCTGCAAACGCTGCAGCCTCTTCCTCCATAGGGAAGGTGCTCCAGTCCCTCTAATCATCCTTGTTAAGCCCTTCTCTGCACTTTTTTCATATCCTCAATATCCTTTTTGAGATGCTGCTAACCAGAACTGGACACAGTACTCCCAAGTGCTTGATGGCACTCACTGCTTTTATATAAGGGGTAGCAGTGAATTAATCTTTGCAGTTTTATTATCAATTCCTTTCCTAATTATCCCCAGCATAGAGTTTGCCTTTTTCACAGCTGCCATGCATTGAGTTGACATTCCCATGGAACTATCAACTAAGACGCCCAAATCCCTTTCCTGGTCTGGGGAAGTGGGCGGTAATGCCTTGGTAGGAGATACTGGGATTCCTTGGTCTGTCCTAGAGTTGTTCTGTTGGGATCCACTGATGCACTGATACAAGAAGCAGAGTGAAAACTTAGAGTCACTGGATCACCAGAGTGGACATCATGAGGAGTTGTTCACAATTTCCCCAGCCCAGGGTGAGTTGTTGGGAAAGTCAAGGTGTTTATGGGTCTGCCGTCTTCTTTCTCTTCTCAGCTGCCACCAGCCCTCTCACCGCTCTCTTCAGCCTCCTTCGTAGCATCCTTGTGGCCGCCCTTCTGTATGGTTTCTGCCTTGGAGCCATCAAGGTACCTGTTCTTTTGTCAAGCGGCAGGGGCAAATTGGTCTCACCTGGCCTTCGGGGACTGAGATGGGTTAAAGACTAAGCCCGAGGTGACATCCAGGCTGGGAGGAGATTGTTTACTGTCACTGGGCGAGGGAATACTGAAGTAAACCCACTTAGGATTCTCTCCTCCCCCCCCCCCCATTTTATTTTTCTCCTGGCATCTGTCCTTGTTCTCCTTCCTCTCCTCCACCATTCATTGAGAAATTTTGCCTTCAATTAGACCCTGGGGGATGGAGGAGATACCAGATATCTCTCTGGCCAGTTAAGTTGCTGAGCAGAAGGGAGACTGATGGGGATTGTGCAGACCCACAATTAGAAACTTTGTAGAGGAGAGTTTCTCATAATATTAGAACTTGGGGTCTCCTGTGCCCTTGATGGTCACCAGTTTCAGGACAGATAGATGGAAATATACAATACACAATTAACTTGTGAAACTCTGTTGCAAGATGCAGTGTTGGAGAAGCTACCCTAAAGGGTTTTTTAAAGGGTTTAAGAGGGATACGTGAAGGCCAAGTCTGCATCATTTCTTAACTACTATAGAATGAAACCCCCATATTCAGAGGAAGTCTACCCCTTGAGTACTAGCTGTTGAGGTTGGACAGCAGGATGGCTGTCACTTCCAGGTGGTCCTTGTGATCTGCTGGGCTAGGACTAGATAACATAGAGCCAGGTCACTACAATTAGGGGGGAACTCTTTGGGGATCTTTGTAGGGCTGCCTGTTGCTGAATTCGTTGGGGTCAGAGGTCTAAGCACTGTGCAGCCTGGGCTCAGCTGACTCTCTGTTCACTTGTTGCCCTCCTTCCAGGTGCCATGGGGTGACCAGCATGTGCCCGTCTTCTTCTCAGTCTTCTGCGGCCTCCTAGTAGCTCTCTCGTATCACCTGAGCCGTCAGAGCAGTGACCCCACTGTTCTCTGGTCTGTATCTGACCCCTGGTGGAAGGTGCTACCGTTGCTGGGCCTGGGGGGTGGGGGGTGTGGTTGTGGGGAGTTTAGTTCAGGGAATTTTCGCTGGAAGTAACACTGGGAGGAAGGTGCAGTTGTGTTGCTGGATGTTCTCTTATCTGGGAAGTGAGAGGGATTCTCCAAACGTGAGAGGGATTTCTCCCAAGGGAGAAAAGCAAATACTTGTGGGGTCTCACCAAGCTTCTGTGCGTCTCTCTCCCTCTCACCACCAACAGGGCTTTGATCCGAACCAAGCTGTTCCCTGAGTTCGAAAACCGCAATATGGAAAGCCCCTCTGTTGGCGTTAAGGATCCTCTGCCTGAGAAACTGTGCAGCTCTCTGGTAAGAGGCTTTGGGGAAGCGGTGTGGAATTGCTGCAGGCAGGATTTGGACCCTGCACCCAATTACTTATTTGTGGTCTTAATGGTGGGAATAGAGCCAAAATAGGGCAGGACACAAAAAACGCAGGTATAATAGTCATCATTGTGAAGATAGGCTAGGCTTTGAAAAAGAGAAGTTGCCTGGAGAAACTCAAGGGACACTGGGGGAGGCGAGTGGGGGGGGGCTGATTATCCTTGGGATGAGGGAGGGCCATACGCTTTGGAAGTCCCAGCCTCTCACACCTTCCTCTCATTTTGTCTCCTCCTTGCTGCACCCCAGAGGGAGATCCTTCACTCGGACCTGGTTATGTGTTTGGTCATTGCTGTCCTGACTTTTGCTATCAGTGCCAGCACGGTCTTCATTGCTCTTGAGGTACTCTTGAAAAGAGAGGCATGGTAGAAATGGGCGTGGATGGGTGGGGGGGGGTGGCGGTATTTGGGAGCACAAGCAGTGGCTCTACAGCACCTCGTATTGGCCCTTTGAGTATTCCTGAACATGTCTCAAGTGGAAGTGGCCAAGGCTGGCGCTAGTTGTGCTGTCCATGTGCACCGACGCTTCTGCCACTTGCATCAGAGCCAGAGTTGCCTCGTTTGTTTTTTTGTGCCTGCTGCATTTCAAGTCCCGTCTCTGCACTGTGTTCAGTCTGTTCTAGGCTATGTGCTTTATGCCTTGGCTGGCCTGGTGGGCTTCCTCACTCACTACCTTCTGCCCCAGCTACGGAAACAGCTGCCCTGGTTCTGCCTCTCGCAACCCGTGCTGAAGCCGCGGGAGTACAGCCAGTTTGAAGTGCGCAGTAAGTACTGGCCTGGGGGCTCTGCGCATGCCTCAGTGGGAGCCCCTTTCTGTGCTCTCAGGAATGGCTGTTAGGGTTCCTCTAAACTTAACCCTGGGATGTATGCAAAAGAGTGTGTTCCATTATGACAGCAGAGCTTCCAGGCAGATCTGAATCCTGGAAGGGTCCATCTTCTTCATCCATCAGTGGACATTGTGGAACCCCGTTCTCCAGTCAGTGGGGCCTAGATCACATCAAGCCTGAGGCTAAAATGGCTAAACCAAAGCTAAACGTACTTTGGCTGTCTTGTGAGAAGACGAGAATCACTGGAAAAGACAATAATGCTAGGAAAAGTTGAGGGCAGCTGGAAAAGAGGATAACCCAACATAAGATGGAGTGACTCGGTCAAGGAAACCACAGCCTTCAGCTTCCAAAACTTGAGCAAGGCTGTCAACAATTGGACTATTTAGAGTTCATTAATTCGTACGGCTGACAGAAGTGACTTGACAGCGCATAACACGCCCATCATTTTTTAATTATTTTGGGTTCCTTGCCAATTAATTCACTTGATACATTCACTTCATTCACTTGCCAATGAATTCACTTGATACATTTGTGTTTCACAGGTAGCACTGTGTCCCCTTCTTAGGTGGAGAAGCTGCCACCAGAGGACTCTGTGGCAGAATAAATTCCCACGGTTTAGTCCCTGACCTCTCCAGTTGTAGGTACTGGAACATGGCTTCTCTCTGGCTCACTCTCGGCCAGTCAGAATAGGCAACAGGGTACTAGGTGGTCCACTTTACTACATGGCAACTTTGGAAGGTGACAGATGATGGGACTCATGCACCCATCCTCTCCTGATTTCTTCAGGTGCTGCCCAGCTGATGTGGTTTGAGAAGCTCTATGCCTGGCTCCAGTGTGTGGAGAAGTACTTCATCTACCCAGCCGTGGTGCTCAACGCCCTCACCATCGACGCCCACCTGGTCAGCG
The DNA here is from genome assembly GCF_021028975.2 of Sphaerodactylus townsendi. Classification (NCBI taxonomy): domain Eukaryota; kingdom Metazoa; phylum Chordata; class Lepidosauria; order Squamata; family Sphaerodactylidae; genus Sphaerodactylus; species Sphaerodactylus townsendi. The sequence continues at coordinate 25,792,021 of NC_059425.1, read as the reverse complement.
CCCCACGGCAGGACAAGTTTTGCATATAGTAGGTGCTGCACTTGGGATTTCCGTCCCGCTTTATGTGGAGGGGGGGAGGCTGGTTTGTAGTTGGCTGGTACTCTGAAAGTAACCGCCAGCCCCGCAGCCTGGAAAGGGATTGAAGGTTGCATAGGGGGTGCTGCAAATCCTCTGCTAGAAATCTTGCAGCAGGAACAGCTGAACTCTGCAGCTACTACCCATCACAGCTGTTAAGGGGGGGGGGGTTCAGGATGGGGTTCGTTTTGTTCTGGTTCTGCGAAGGAGCGAGAAGTTGCAGGCTCATGAAGTCCTCTATGCTCAGCTCCCTCCTGGGCTTCTGAGGCTCTCAAATTCATCACTTACTACCACAAGAGCCACACACTTGTTGCGATTCTCAGTGGGTTGGACAGTGGGTTGGACTGTGTGCCCCGAATAGCTGAATGCGGGCGTGTCGTGCGTCTGGGCCTGCTTTGCGCCAGCATAGAACTTGGTCTGGAACTGGACATCTGAAAATGTCGGTTCTCTTCCAAAAAGATATCCGTAGCTCCTCTGGTTGAGTGTCTGTATGCAAGGCCTCCAGAGGGAAGGGGCTGAGCAGAAGCAGCAGTGGCGTAGTGGTTAAGAGCAGGTGCACGCTAATCTGGAGAACTGGGTTTGATTCCTTGCTCTGCCTCTTAAGCTGTGGAGGCTTATCTGCTGAATCGGATTAGTTTGTGCACTCCAACACATGCCAGCTGGGTGACCTTGGGCTAGTCACAGTTCTTTGGAGCTCTCTCAACCCCACCCACCTCACAGGGTGTTAATTGTAGGGCAGGGGGAAGGGAAAGGAGCTTGTAAGCCCCTTTGAGTCTTCTTACAGGAGAGAAAGGGGGGATATAAATCCAAACTCTCCTTCTTCTTCTGGAGACCGGAGAGGTGAGATGAGCAGGTATCTAAACAGCAGTGCAGTGGATTGGGCTTCCAGGATTCCTCTTTGAAAACAAAACTGTGTGCCACCATCTTTCTCCTTTTTGCCTCCCTCCCAGCTGCCGTGCGCTTCTCATCACCGTAGCAGGCATGAAGCTTCTGCGCTGCTCTTTCTGCTGCCCTCCGCAGCAGTACGTCACGCTGGGCTTCACCGTCCTCTTCTTCCAGTGCGACTACAAGCACTACTCAGAGGGCTTCCTCACCGACTACTTTGTCATGTCCATTCTCTTTAGCAAGGTGCGTGCTGGTCCGTGGGGCTCACGGCGTTGTGTGCGAAACAGGATTTAGGCTTGACAGCATCCGCTGATTTCAGTGCCCATATTGGGATAGCGCCGTGGTGGCGAACCTATGGCACTCCAGATGTTCATGGACTACAACTCCCATCAGCCCCTGCTGGCCATGCTGGCAGGGGTTGATGGGAGTTGTAGTCCATGAACATCTGGAGTGCCATAGGTTTGCCACTACTGGGATAGCAGATCAGTGGGAATAAGGTCCACAGGGATTTGGACAACTGACTTATGCCCATGAAGGCCATCGTTGTTTGTCTCCTGACCGCCCCTTTAAAACATGTGCTTTATGCAAGCAGAATTGTGCAAAATCCCGGAAGCTTCCCCCTCCTCTGTCTGGCTTCCTCTTCTGGTCCGTTGAACCAGGAGGCCAGTGCATCAGCTTCCTGTATCCACACATTCTGTCCACTTGCTGTTCCACCTGGGGAGTCTGTAGTTCAGGGGTCTGCAACCTGCCAAAGACCTGGTCAAATCAGGTCTTGCCAAATGATGGAGCTTTTTCACTTATATCTTTAAAATGTGACAGACTGGGGTGAACCAGCCAAACCATTGTGGGAAACTAAAGTGTTATCACTGAATAGTCCCTGTCTCTGATTACCCCCCCGAACTTATTTGGGGGTGGGGGGGAGGTGGAAAGGTCAGTGATGCTTATTTTTGACTGACAAGCATCATCGTGTGAGAGCAGTCAGCCCTTTAAATAGCCAGGTCCCAAACCATTTAGGCTTTAAATGGAAACCAATGGAAAGCGATCAAAGGTCTCTTACAAGTGCTACAGAGTGTTCCCTGCACTATGTAACAGGTGGACCGCTGCATTCCGTGCCAGGGAACTGCAGTTCCCTAGAATTCTTCCCTAAATGGTTTGGCAGTGTTCCCTCCTAGACACAAGTTTTTCCAGCACCTCTGGACAGAATCCCTCCTGGGGCAGTAATGGCTCCTCTCGTACTTCCTGTCAAATTGATTTGGTCCTTGCTTGACTTCCTGTGTGAACTTTCTTCCTCTCCTATTCTAATCCCCACACACACACGCCCACACACTCTCTCTCTCTCTCTTTTCCAGCTGTGGGATCTCTTGTACAAGCTCCGCTTCGTGCTCACCTACATCGCCCCTTGGCAGATCACGTGGGGCTCGGCTTTCCACGCCTTTGCTCAGCCTTTTGCTGTGCCTCGTATCCTTTCGTTGTCCTGACGGTGGAGGAAACGGGCGGGGCGACGTTTTCCTAGACAGAGGATGAATAGAAAGAGAGAGGGTGGGTTTTTTTTTTAATGCAGGACCCTTAGGATCATCCGAAGGAAACTGGGAGGGGGGCCTTGGGTGGATTTCTAACTAATCTGTGGAATGTATCGCCGCAGGAAGTTTCAGTGACAACATAAGCAGCTTTAAAGAGGATTAGACTTGTGTCGCATTGGTCTCTTGATGACTGTTGGCCACAGTAACTGGAAAATATACCTCCATTTTCAGCAACAACGCTCAGTCTCATCAGATCTTGGGAGCTAAATAGGGTCAGCCTTGGATGGGAGACCACCAAGGAAATCCATGAAGGATGCACAGAGGCAGGCAATGCACAGAGGCAGGCACAGAGGAAGGCCATTGCTTTCACATCCTGCATGTGAGCTCCCAAAGGCACATGGTGGGCCACTCTGAGTAGCAGAGAGCTGGACTAGATGGACTCTGGTCTGATCCAGCTGGCTTGTTCTTATGTTCTTATAAGGAAATCTGCCTGCGTTTGGCCCTTGCTTTGAAAAAACGGGGGGGTGGGGGATCTGTTCTAAGTTGAAAGCACTTTCCAGGCCCTTTCAGCGACTGGAAACCTCTGGGATGTTTAACTGCTGCCAGGGTTGTTTGCAGGGTTGTGGATCTTCTGTCCAAGCCCAAAGAGATGAAAGAATATAATATTATTTCCCCATGAGTTTCAGGTTTCATTTAGAAGAAGCAAGTTTCTAGCCTTGGGGGATGTGTGATCAATGCCTTGTGAAGTCACAAGGCACCAGTTTGGCAATACTTACAATGGGAAGCCAGTGTGGTATAGTGGTTAAGAGTGTCAAGATGAGTATCTGGGGGACCCTGGCTGAATCCCCACTCGCGCCATGGACGTTCACTGGGTGACCTTGGGTCTGTCAAACTATCTCAGCCTAATCTACCTCTCAGGATCGTTGTGAGCACAAAATGGGAGAAGAACAACCTAAACCACTTTGTGTGTCCATCGGAGAGAATGGTTGGGATGCAAGTGAATGAAATACCTGTAGGGAGGCTGTACATGGGAGGGCTCCTCCTGCAGACCAGCTGGAGTAGAGCAGGTTTTGCATAACAGACAAAAGTTGCATGCTGGCTAACTCTGTTGGCAAAATGTGACACAGGTGGTAGAATTCAGCTTTGGTCTTGTTCAGTAACATTTTTCATTTGAAGTCTAGAATAGTCCAGTCCCTCTTAAACTGTGCTTTCTATTCTCGAGAACCTCCTTGGTTTGGTTGACAAATGGTAGCGAGGGAGTAAGATGTCTGAGCAGACAGTGAGGCCATTGTTTCATGCAGAACGTGAATTCTTTGAGTTCTGCTGCTTTTCCCCTCTGCTTTTTTCCTTGACCAGCATCTTCCCAGACTCAGCCATGCTGTTTGTCCAGGCTGTCCTTTCCGCCCTCTTCTCCACTCCCCTCAACCCGCTGCTGGGCAGCGCAGTCTTCATCATGTCTTATGCCCGCCCTGTCAAGTTTTGGGAGCGTGACTACAAGTGAGTACGGCAGAGAGGAAGACGTCCTCGGCCTCCTCTGAGGATGGAGCAGGGATGCTGTGCCAACGTCCTTCCCTGGAGCGTGCAGCTCCTTGGACCGTAGGGTGGGCTTTCTGTGGCTCGGGTTTGTGTAGGCCTTAAACCTTGTCCTCTTTCCTGCTTCTCAGTACCAAGAGAGTCGATCATTCCAACACCAGACTGGCCACGCAACTTGACCGTAACCCAGGTGTGTTTCAGGCGGTATGACAGTGCCCGCAGTTGGGGAGAGGAGGCCGCAGCCCATGATGTCCAGCTCCCTGGGGAAGGCAGCATCTCCCACATCTCTTTCTTGTGGGCAGAGGGTGCTGCGGACATGGTGCGCTGCATCTCAGGAGCCCTTGTGAACTTATAATTTAGGATAGTTGGAAGCAAGCCAAACTTCATTTTTTTAAAAAATGGGGGGGGGTGTTTGTGTCTTTTTCACAGGTGCTGATGACAACAATCTGAACTCCATCTTCTACGAGCACTTGACCCGCTCACTACAGCACGCACTCTGTGGGGACCTTCTGCTAGGGCGGTGGGGCAGCTATGCCACAGGGGACTGTTTCATCCTCGCCTCGGACTACCTGAACGCCCTGGTGCACCTCATTGAGATTGGCAACGGCCTTGTCACTTTCCAGCTGCGAGGCCTGGAGTTCCGCGGTGAGGGGGGAAAGGTGTCATGGCAGGGTAGTGATGGGGAAGTTGAAGTCCTGCAGGGGGACGCCCCAGATACTGGTGGGTGGGGCTGCATGACTGAAACTCCCTTGCAAGTTCTCGTTGGCTGTTGTCAGAGAGGGCTTTCCTTGGATTTGCAGGGACTTTCAGATCTCTTCATTTGCATGGTGTGCCTTTAGCCGTGACGGTTGTCTGGAAGGGAGGGGTATACATGGGTCTTAAATCCACTTTGCAGCAAAAGTGTGGATTATTGCCTTCATGGAGCAGCAGGGGTGTAGTGGTTAACAGCAGGTGCACTCTAATCTGGAGAACTGGGTTTGATTCCCCGCTCTGCCACTTGAGCTGTGGAGGCTTATCTGGGGAACTAGATTAGCTTGTGCACTCCAGCACAAGCCAGCTAGGTGACCTTGCCGCCCCCGTGACGTCCCCCCCCTGATTTCATCAGTACCATCTTTGGCCTTCTGCCAGATCCCCTCCTGAATGTGGGGTTGGGCGCCGCAAACTAATTCTGGGTTTTGCTGCTACTGTGTTTTAAGTTTATATTTTATTATTGTATATTGTATGATGCCTTTTTGGCCTATTGTTCTCCACTCAGAGCCCTTTTGGGTGTTGGGTGGTATAGGAAAATTAATAAATAATAATAATAAATAATAATAATAATAGTCACAGCTTTTTGTAGCTCCCTCAGCCCCACCCACCTCACAGGGTGTTTGTTGTGGGGGGGGAGGGAAAGGAGTTTGTAAACCCCCTTGAGTCTCCTTACAGGAGAGAAAGGGGGGGATATAAATCCAAACTTTTCTTCTTCTTGTCCAGGTACCTACTGCCAGCAGAGAGAGGTGGAGGCCATCACAGAGGGTGTGGAAGAGGATGAGGGCTGCTGCTGCTGCGAGCCGGGCCACCTGCCCCGCATGCTGAGCTTCAACGCGGCCTTCGGGCAGCGCTGGCTGGCCTGGGAAGTGGCAGCCACCAAGTACGTCCTGGAGGGCTACAGCATCAGCGACAACAACGCGGCCTCTATGCTCCAGGTCTTCGACCTGCGGAAAATCCTCATCACGTACTATGTCAAGGTGAGGAGGGGGCGGAGTGTTTTATTTATTTTTAAATTTTTTATTTATGTTAATTTATTTATTGGGTTTAATATGCCGCCCACCCCCGAAGGGCTCTGGCGGTGTACAAAATAAATTACCATAGAATACTATAAAACCCCAATACATACCAACAGGGAAGTTAAAAACATACAATCAACATAACCAATACAAAGAACAACAGATGGCGACCCGTGACTAATACAGCCTCTTCCATTCATTCCTGGGAGGGGATTGGGCCATGATGGCAATAGTCAGATGGTGAACATACAGCATTCCTGTGGAATATACAGGTGTCGGATCACACAAGGAACGGCACCTCAACGGCCAGCCTCCCCAAAAGCCCAGTGGAACAACTCTGTTTTGCAGGCCCTGCGGAATTGCTCCAAGCCCCGCAGGGGTTGAATAGCTGGAGGCAGAGCGTTCCACCAGGCAGGGGCCAAGGTGGTAAAAGCTCTGGCCCGGTTTGAGGCCAGTCAAATCATAGAGGGGCCGGGGACCACCAGAAGATTCACCTCTGCAGAACGCAGAGGCCGAACGGGGATATAAGGAGCTTGGGGCACTGTGCATTCTGCCATTTTTAACCTCATTGCAAGCTTATGTGGGCTGGGCTGAGAACGACCAACCCAGTGCAAGCAGCGATTTGAGCCTGTGCTCCCAGTCTGGCGCTCTTGTCATTGGTGGACCTGCTGAATTCTCTAAGAGGTTACGGAGACAATGAAGTGATATTTTGATGGTAGAGTATATGTGCATTCAGGCATTTCAGTTACCAAAGGTGGGAGTCCATGTACTGGGTCAGACTTTTGCTCAGGGTCTGTATTGCCTGCTCTGATTGGTAGCAACTTTTCAGGATCTTGGGCAGAGGTCTTTTCCCATCATCTATTTCCTGAACCTTTTTTTTGGAAAGAGTTCCAGGGATTAAACCCAACACCTACCTGCACTGAACCATGGCCCTTCCCCAGCCACCACAGAAAAAACTTTCTTCTTCTTTCCAAAAGCCGGGCTGTTGGTAAATGTTCTATTGGTGAGCGTTATTGTCTGGAGAAGTACAGATGATTTGAGAAACTCTTCACAGGCATCCTGTGCCTGAGGCTAGCATGTAAAATCGCTGTGGTAAGGCACACACAGGACTCACAGAGGTGGCGTAGTGGTTTAAGAGCAGGTGTACTCCAAAGTGGAGGAACTGGGTTGATTCCCCGCTCTGCCACTTGAGTTGTGGAGGCTTATCTGGGGAATTCAGATTAGCCTGTGCACTCCAATGCACGCCAGCTAGGTGACCTTGGGCTAGTCACAGTTCTTCTGAGCTCTCTCAGCCCCACCCACCTCACAGGGTCTTTGTTGTGAGGGGGGGAAGGGAAAAGAGTTTGTAAGCCCCTTTGAGTCTCCTATAGGAGAGGAAGGGGGAATATGAACCCAATTCTTCTTCTTCTCTTTCATCCGTTGACCACTTTCCTCTTGGCAGAGCATCATCTATTACGTGACTTGTTCCCCGAAGCTGGAGGACTGGCTGGCCAACGAGGGGATCCAGGAAGCCCTGCGGCCCTGCACCTCCCTCAACTACGCGGACAGCGACCCCACTTTCAACCTCAACATAGATGAGGACTATGACCACCGCATGGCAGGGATCACCCTGGCTTCCTTTTGCAACATCTACCTCGACTGGATCCAGTACTGTGCTGGCCGCAGGGAGAAGGTGGGCCACGGCCCCAGGCTGGGGAGGGGGTCCTGTCTCTTAAAGCAAAAAGTGCAGGGGCTTAGCCTGGCTGCACTGGTGAAAACCTTTCCTGATCCCAAACTCTTGGGGCACCTTCTGGTCTCCCTTCCACCTCCTGTCCAATATTTGGACCTGTGTGTAACAGATCCTGAGTGTGTGTTGTGGGTTTTCTAGGTTGTATGGCTGTGTTCCAGTAGCATTTTCTCCTGATGTTCCACCTGCATCTGTGGCTGGATCTGATGATAGTAAAGCAAGTGGAGTATATACACCTGTGGAAAGAACCATTTGCATTGGTTGGAAGTGTGAAGGGTTCAGTTTGCAAGTGTAATTTGCATGTGTTAAGTGGAGTCCACCCATTTTAGCATATGTATGTAACAATGAAGTTACATAATCAAATTAGTGAGGGTGTCTGCATAATAGTTGCCTGGCATTTCAATCCATTTAATTCCTTCCTGCAGAGAGACATCCTGTGTCTGGGTGGTGTTCACTAACCATTGTCTTGATTCTAGTGTTTTTCAGTACTGGCAGCCAAATTTTGTTCATTTTCATAGCTTCTTCCTTTCTGTTGAAATTGTCCACGTGCTTGTGGATTTCAATGGCTTCTCTGTGTAGTCTGATGTAGTGGTTGCCAGAGTGGTCGAGAATTTCTGTTTTCAAATAACATTCTGTGCCCAGCTTGGTTTATCACCTGTTCTGCTGTTGCTGATCCTGAGTGTCATTCTTTCTCTTGTGACACTACTTTTTGCCTGCTTCATTAGCTTTCAAGGTATTACAGGGTTCTTTGTGAGCAAAGGGTTTCTCCTGTATGGTGGTCTTTGCTAGTGGGCATGATACAGGGCTGAGTCCTGGCTCTTAATATTGGGGTGGGGAGGCTGACGCCCGGTGCAAATTCAGCTCAGAGGAGGCCAGATGCCTGACTTCCATTCCTCTTGTGTTGCTGATGATGCTGTGGTCGTCTGCAATTATTTTTAAAAGGTCTAAGAAAGAAGAGCGGCAACAGGGTGGCGCCTCTGAGCAGGGACATGTAGGAGAGATTGGGCAGAGCCGTTGGAAGAGACGCAAAGGGTTTGCTAGTGCAAGAAGGGGTCCTGAAATCCTTGAGAGTCTTCTCCCTTGGAGATCTCCGAGCATCACTTGGTGTAGACTTGAGGGCTAAGTTTCAGAGGGCAGCTGTGTTGGTCTGCAGTAAAACAGTTAGTGTGGTATAGTGGTTAAGGAAAATGGACTTTAATTTGGTGAACCAGGTTTGTTTCCCCACTCCTACATATGTAGCCTGCTAGGTGACCTTGGGCCAGTCACAGTTACTGCAGAATTCTCTCAGCTCCACCCACCTCACAAGGCCCCTGTTGTGGGAGAGGAAGGGAAAGAGTCTATCAGCCATTTTGAAACTTCTTACGGTTGAGAAAAGTGGGGTATAAATCCATACTCTCTCTCTGTCCATTTGAGTCCAGTAGCACCTTAGAGACCAACAAGATCGATATAAGTGTAAGCTTTTGAGAGCTGATCCTCTCTGACAAAGGGAGGGGGGGCTTTGACTCTCAGAAGCTCGTACCCTGAAATTCTTGTTGGTCTGTGAGGTACTATCAGACTCGAATCTAGCTGCCCTAGGCTGGAAGCATCCCTCTTCAGTTGCAGGACAGAATTGACAGATTAAATCATGCCTCTTGTTATTGTCCGGCTTTTTGCAGGCAGTGGAACGGGAATGGAACTCTCCCCTGGTCACCCTGTGCTTTGGGCTCTGCATCCTGGGGCGCCGGGCACTGGGCACTGCCTCCCACAGCATGTCAGCCAGGTGAGTTCTCCCCCCTCCTCCACCTTCAGATACTCTGCTTCCTCCTTCCTGTCCATTCTCATTTACATTGTCCCTCTCTCTGCAGCCTGGAGCCCTTCCTGTACGGCTTGCACGCACTTTTCAAGGGAGATTTTCGAATCACCTCGCCTCGGGACGAGTGGGTCTTTGCCGACATGGATCTGCTGCATCAAGTGGTGGCACCAGGAGTGCGCATGTCCCTCAAACTACATCAGGTATGCCCTGCCCTCCCTGCTTTAGGTGAGGCCTGGAGAGTTTGGCCAGGGGAGGGGGAGGGACTTTAGGCACTCTGTTTGAAAGGTAGAAAATATTGCATTGTCCAGAATGGAAATGGTTAGGTAACACAGGAACAAGGAAAGGTGCTGCTGTTTGGTGACATCCGCCCCAAGAGTAGAGAATGGTTGGTTTTATCTCCCTCTCCCCCCCGCCCACCGCCACCTACATGATGCTTCCCACTCCCCTCTCAAGGATCATTTTACCTCCCCGGATGAGTATGATGACCCGGCTGTGCTGTATGACGCCATCACGTCTAATGAGGAGAAGATGGTGATTTCACACGAAGGGGACCCAGCCTGGCGCAGCGCCATCCTCACCAACACACCTGCCCTGCTGGCCCTGCGTCACGTGATGGATGATGCCAGTGACGAGTACAAGATCATCATGCTCAACAAGCGCTACCTCGGATTTCGGGTCATCAAGGTGGGCCAAAACCTCCGGGTCTCATTTTGCATGGATTGGGTTGGCCACAGGTCTCAACTGGGCGGAAACAGCTGAGCTCCGCTGGAAGCCCAACCCTGACAGGCTAAAATGGGGCCCGGTTTGTTCAGGGATATAAGAGCAGAACTGACAGCCCATGTTGGAACTGTTGGGGAACAGGAGCAGCAGAGTGGCACAGATAGAGCATGCTGTGTTGCATGGAGGAAAGAGTTCCACCCCCGCATCTCCAGTTAAAAGAATCATAGAAACTTTTATGGGGCCGCAAAGGGAGGGCATCTAGTCTATCTCCCTGCACAATGCTGGACATTCACAACTCCCTCCCTCCACCACTCCCTCAGTTGCTGGAAATTTACAACTCCCTCCCTCCCCCACAACTCCCTCCCTCCCCAACTCCCTGCTGAAAGAAAGGCAAAATAACGCCAGGTTTTCTGGCCAAATCTGGTCTGGAGGAAAACCAGATAGTAAGAAGAAGAGTTTGGATTTATATCCCACCTTTCTCTCCTGTAAGGAGACTCAAGGTGGCCTACAAGCTCCTTTCCCTTCCTCTTTCCACAACAGACACCTTTTGCGAGGTAGGTGGGACTGAGAGAGTTCTCTTAACCACTACACCACACTAGTGGTGATAGAGCATGGGGGGCAGGATGTGTGTACCCCACCAAACATAGAGAGCAGGGGAGAGGTAAAGCTCCCCTTGGACTGTACCATTCAGACTTGTAATGGCCTCTTCCTGAACTTTTCCTGAACGTTAGCAGTTCACCTTGTAGGGCAGTCCCACAACTATAGCTCTAATGGTCAAGGCTGAGCAGACAGAAAGCGTCTGTCTCTGGAGCATGACAAGCTTACCCTCTTTTGTTGGTAGTACATTGTTTATTTCCCCCACAAACAGGTTCCACACTAAAGTTGTGGTGGCTCGTGCCAACCATTGAGGCAACGGAACAGGACTGCTAGTAAAGTGGAAGGAGGCTTCTACATTACTGTGGGGGGAGGACCTGAGTGTGATTTATGGAGATGCTTTTCCCTGGATGCCAGAAGAGTGTGTCCAGGGGAGTCCCCTCCAAAACTGCAAGACAAATTGCATGTGTGTTCTACTGCCAGATGTCCTGGGACCCCAGCAGAAGGGCATCAGAGGGCAGCAATGGAAGCCCTAACTCCACCTGTTACCAGGCCCCTTCCCCTCCAGCATTGCTTTTGACTCAAAGCTTCAACTGCAAGGCAGTGATTTGCTATCACACCTATGCTTGTCCTTTAATTTAATCAGAAGGCTTGGTTGCACTGGAAGTGGCTTCCCCAAATGCTTTTGGGCTGCAAAGAGGCTCGGTACTCCCCCCACCCCCACTCCAGCCGCTGGAGTTTGGTAAGATTTTGGCAGGCTTCAGCTTGCACTTTCACGCCCAGCGGGCCCAGAGATGCCTTTGTGAAGGATGGCTTAGGGCAGGGGTCTGCAACCCATGGCTCTCCAGATGTTCATGGGCTACAAATCCCCATCAGCCCCTGCCAGCATGGCCAATTCCCCAATTGGCCATGCTGGCAGGGGCTGATGGGGATTGTAGTCCATGAACATCTGGAGAGCTGCAGGTTGCAGACCCCTGGCTTAGGGGAATTGTATTGGAGAGGACACAGTTGGGGTCAGGGACTGTCCTATCCAGCCAAGCCAGTGCTACTGCACACATTACCAGTACTGCAGGGGTATAGCTATGGAAAGCTCTTACATTGTACACCCTCCCCCCACCTGCAAAAAAAAATCAGACTCCCATCTTTTGGAGAAATGTACAACAGAGGAAGGGCTCCATGCTGGTGTAGCAGATTGGGGGCAGGGGCCGGCACCAATCAACCCCCATCATTAACTGAAAGGAGTCAGCTTGGTCCTTGAGTCCTTTTAGTTAATAACTAGGATTGTTTGATGCCCCCACCCAAGACTTTGCTGACTCAACTGCAGCCTCGCTGAGGAACGGCTGTGGAGGCCAACCTGGGGTGCCAGATTCCAGGCAGGGGAATCCTCAGGGTTCCAGGAGGGCTTCCAGACAATGTGGGGGGCTGTGCTGGATTCCAAGCGGGGTGGCTGTTCCTGAACCCCACTCAAGAACCCCCACTCGAGCCCAAGGTTCAAGCCCTCCTGCCCCTCTTTACACCCATGCCGGGGAGTACCCAGAACCTGTCAATGGTTCTTCTCCGTGACCAGCATGTTCTCCTGTGGCTTGTCCAGCAATTCATACCCCTGAAGGTTGACCTTAGGTAAAAGCAATAAAAGAAAAACAGGGAACATTTTACTTCCTTTCTGGCGCTTAAGCATGTCAGTGTTTGGGAGGGAGACCTCTTGGGAAATCTGTGCAGCGCCTTGTCATGAGCTCTGTGGTGGCAGAAGCGTTGGATGTAAAGCGCTCAGTGCTTCTTTGAATGGGAGCCTTCCGGCGTAACGCTGCTTCTCCCGTCTGCCTCAGGTGAACCGGGAATGCGTGCGGGGCCTCTGGGCTGGGCAGCAGCAGGAGCTCGTCTTCCTCCGGAACCGGAACCCGGAGCGCGGCAGCATCCAGAACGCCAAGCAGGCCCTGCGCAACATGATCAACTCCTCCTGCGACCAGCCCATTGGCTACCCCATCTACGTCTCGCCCCTCACCACTTCCTACGCTGGCAGCCACCCGCAGCTGCGCTCTCTGTGGGGGGGCCCCGTCAGCCTGCACAATATCTCTGCTTGGTTCATACGGAGCTGGGAGAGGTAAGCAGAAGCACAGAGACTGGGAAGAGGGCTGGAAGGGGAGAACCTTTCAGTCTCCACGTGTCCTTGGGATGCTGGGTGTGGAAGTTAGAGCGGGGCTTCTGACACCTGGCTAGAGCCGCAAGTGTGGAGAAGGACGTAGCAGTTTAGGATCTTTTTCACACTTGCCCGCCCCCCATTTACCCCTCTGCTGTGCAGGTTGCAGAAGGGCTGTGGGGCCGGCTGCAACAGTGGAGGGAATATCGAGGACTCGGATTGTGGCGGTGGCTCTTCCTCCCTCAGCAATAACCCCACAGTCCATGGGAGCACTGCCCACAGCGCTGGACCGGTAGCTACACACACCCCTGAACCGGCAGTTGCCACTGCCCAGCCTCAGGCAGGTATGGAGGCCGCCCACAGTTTGATAGTATGTGATTTGGAGGAGAGGAGACCACCCTCCAGAGATTGAATTGGGAGGGTTAAGTGATGACTGGGAGAGTAGGGTGAAAGGTCATCAAGATGCCCCCCACCCTTTTCCATCTGTGAGGTGGAACCCCACTGCACAATCAATCCCACAGTGTGCCACGAAGAGAAACACATCTTACTGTTGACAGACCTCTGAAGTTGCCAGCCACAGATCCAGGCAGATGTGAAGAGCAAAAATACCACGCCGAATGTGGCAAATGGAGCCCGCCAGCAAGGAGCAGAGTGGGGAGGGCTGAACGCCAGCTTGTCATCTGGTTCTCCTTGTTTTAGGGAAGTTTTAGTAGGATTTGCCAGCCATGCAAAATTATTGGGAAGCAGGTGCCTCGTTCACGATTAGTCCCTATACAGAAACCTGCCAGGGCTCAGGCCTTCTGGGGTGTCTCCTGGCTGGCTGAGTCTCCCAGTTTTGTCGACCACAGTTACACCAGGGGTGTCCAACTCTGGTGCTTCAGATGTTCATGGACTACAATTCCCATCAGCCCCTGACCATGCCAGCAGGGGCTGATGGGAATTGTAGTCAATGAGCATCTGAAGCACCAGAGTTGGACCCCTGAGTTACACAGTTGGCCATGCCAGCAGGGACTGATGGGAATTGTAGTCCATGAACTTCTGAAGCGCCAGAGTTGGACACCCCTGAGTTACGCAGTACTGAGGGGAAGCTACACTGCACATGCTCCATGCATTTGGGACTTGTACTTTCATGCAGCCCGACACGTGTATTTCTTTTCTCTCCCACCACCCCTTAGGACTCGAGTCCAACCATCCTCCTCAGAGCCAAAGCTGGCTGGTCCAGCCCCAGCCAGCCCCCTTGTTGAGCCAGGGCGAAGGACGGCCTCTGCCTACGCCAGCTGCATCTTGGCCCCCTGGCCCACACTTCTTGGGAAGCCAACTTTCGTGCGCCGGCTCCTTGGCTTCTGTGGCCGAGGGGACTGGACGTGCCCCTCTGCCTCTCCGCCCAGGACTCGGAGCCTCCTCTGCCTTCGCTTATGAGGGCCTCTGTGGCAAATGGAGCCTGCCCAGCTGCAAGGGACTGAACGGGCTGGCAGGGGGTGAGGTTGACATCCCACCTGGAACACCCCCAGCATGCGCTAAAGAGAGTTCATCACCTTCTGCTGTCGCTGCAGTGGGAACAGTGGGTGCTGGCAGCAGTCCTAAACCTCAGGTGTGTATTCCTGCCAAGTATAACATGCTTGCTTGCTTTTTATCCCTTCCAAACTAGCCTGGTAGTTTGCCTTCCACCTTAAATAGTCCTTGGTTCATCTGGCCAGGAAAATCCCCTGTGTTTAGCCTGTGTTTAGCTCAGCAGTCCTTTCCAGGGTTGCCAAATTCCAAATGGGGCCTGGAGATCTCCCAGAATTACAGCTTTTGCTTTGCATGATTCTGTTTTATAGAATCATATAGAATTGGAAGAGACTCTCCCAGGGCCATCCAGTCCAGCCCCCTGCCATGCAGGAACACACAATCACAGCACTCCTGTCAGATGGCCAGCCAGCCTCTCTTTAAAAACCTCCACAGAAGGAGACTCCACCACACTCTGAGGTCGTGCATTCCACTGTCGTACAGCCCTTACTGTCAGGAAGTTTTTCCTGATGTTTAGGTGGAATCGCTTTTCCTTCACCTCGAACCCATCACTCCTGGTCCTAGTCTCTGGAGCCGCAGAAAACAAGCTTGCTCCCTCACCAACATGACATCCATTCAAATATCTAAACAAGGCTATCATGTCACCTCTTAGCCTTCTCTTCACCGAACAAAACATACCTAAGTCTCTCCTCGTAGCTGATCGCCAACACAGATCCGTTCCCTTGATGGAAATGGCTGCTTTGGAGGGTGGACCCCATGGCTTTGTACTTCGCTAAATTTCCTCCACAGGCTCCACCCCCCCGCCCCCCAATCTCTAGGAATTTCTGAACCCAGAGCAGCTAACCCCAGGCCTCACCCAACGAGGCGACCTTGAACGTAGATCAGCACTCCCCATCCATGCACTCCCCATCCATCCTACATTGTGATCGACCCTGACCGAGAGGTGGGGGGGGGGGGGGCAGCATATTAAATCTAATAAATAAATGAGTGCAAGAATGCCAGGTGGGGGAGAACAGCAGGTCCAGCCCAGCCTGCTCGTCCACATTTCTCTTAACACGAGGAGCTGTAGTTCCAATGAATGGAGGAGAGAGCTGGTCACGGACTGTCTGCACATTTTCAAGGACGCTCTCGTCATTATTTATTTAAGGGGTCGTGTCCCCGGAGGGGGGCCCTCGCACACATCCAGCACTGGCTGAAGCATGCATCTTTGTGTGTAAACAACTCTGCGCCTTCTCTGCGCAAGTGTGCTCACACCTCCTGTCTTTGCCAGGTGGCCAGACCCAGTGCGGCAATGTCCTTAGCGCTGCAATCCGATTAGCGCTAACGGAAAGCTATTATGTTGATTCCCTTCTCCCTCCCCCCCTGCCCGACAGCAGGCAGGGGTGTCTGAAGGGCAGGCGCAGGATTCGCTAGCTGGTTGGGTTAATGTCTTTAAAAGGAAACAAATCGGGCTAAATCCCTTCTGCTGTAAGGCAACCCATCTCCTCCCCCCCACCCTTTCCCGCTTTGTCCTTTATTAGATCCCCCCTTTTCTGCTGTCGTTCCAGTATCTTCCTAAGTCCCTCTGGTTTCTTTTCTGTCAAGGTATTTTTTTGGGAGGTGCAGAAGGTGACTATACAGTAGTTATAGTGTCCTAGGAATTCAAACAGTATAATTTTAATATGAAATGCAGTACGAAGCCTTTTTTTTTCTTTAAAAGAGAGACTTAATTTAATAACCCCAAAAGTCCCACATTCCCATCTCCAGCTTTTAGGATTTTTTAAAAATCTAGATGCTTAAAAATGAACAGCAGTGCTCTGAAAAAATCACATCTGGGCATCTGAGAGACTAACACCAAGACTTTCCCCACTTCTGCAGCCCCCCACCCCGGGACCCATCCCTGAAGGCAGCAGTGACTCGACCCCATTACCTCCAGAACTGTTGGCAACACCCTGTGGGAGCTGTCCCAGGCCAGAGTCCGCCCCCACTTTAGCAGAGTGGGGGCGGCAACGAGAAGAAGAAGATAGCCCGGCAGCTGTTCAGCCGCTTCTGGAACATCAGTACTAAGGGGGAAAGGAGCCTTTGATGTCCTACAGAAACACGGGCTGGCCCCGTCTGACTTTCTTTCTCCCCCCCTTTCAAAAACCCTTTGTTTCCTCGTTCCTTCAGGACCATGGACAGCAATAAGGGGAGTGGGGGCTTTCCTCCTCAATCGCTGCAGCCTTCTGTGCCCCCATTCCCCCTTCCCTCCCCCTTTGCCTGCAGGAGCGGGCTCCGTCTTCTGGGACATGAAAGAGTGGAGGACCCTGTGCATTGCCCCCTCTTCCTGCCCCATATGGGACCCACCTTGGACACCAAGTCCCTTTTGGTGACACTCAAGGAAGATTTCTGTTCTCGTCGTTGTTCCTTGGGATTATTATATATATTTTTTTGTTTCTCCCTACCCCTGGATTTTTGGTTGGTATAAAAATTAAAAACGCTGGGGGGAAAAGCTTTGCACAATGTTTTGAGGACTCAAGGATGTTTGTATCAATT
Source organism: Sphaerodactylus townsendi (assembly GCF_021028975.2). Classification (NCBI taxonomy): domain Eukaryota; kingdom Metazoa; phylum Chordata; class Lepidosauria; order Squamata; family Sphaerodactylidae; genus Sphaerodactylus; species Sphaerodactylus townsendi. Next base: position 25,775,250 of record NC_059425.1, on the reverse strand, counting down.
TTATGGGTTTGTAACTGAAAGGTGGGAGCAGAGGTGGGATTCAGCTAGTTCACACCGGTTCTTCTGAACCGGTAGCTAACCCGTTGGAATTCCCCTCCCACCAAGGCCGTGTTGCGCAGCCCAATCTGCAGCTGGCCAGGCCCCCACGCTGCTGGCCCCCCAAAACCACCGCCGTCCCTCGCCTCCCCCTGCCCAACATCGGAAGGGGGGAGCTGGGGGCGCAGCAGCTAGGTAAGTGGGGGGGAGCGGGGTGTGTGTGAACCGGTGGTTGATCTTTTAGAATCCCACCACTGGGTGGGAGCTTGGGTTCAAAGATTCACCTCCACACCCTTTGGGCAAGAGCAAAGCCTTTGAGTACCGAGCTTATGGTAGAGTGGTGCTCCTGTCTTAAATAAAATCTCCTAGTTGGGGAGGGGGTCTAGACCTTGGGTTTTCCTTGCACTGGAAGATGAACAGGACAAGTGTGGTTGAATCAGTTTTGATTATTGGTGTACAACAACATGAACATCTGTCAACTCCAGCCTAACCAAAGTATCCTGAGCCTCCTTGGTTTGGGATGGAGGCTATGCCATCTTGCCGGGCTCAAAGGCAGAAGAGTGGTGAATGCTCTGCAGGGCCCAGGGCCTTGACTGGGTCCTATGGGTGCAATTTAAGAAGGACTGGGTGTGAAATAAAAATCTGAAGGCCTGATCTTCTTTAGGCCACCTGATTTTGTCGTGGAAGATGAACACGTGCAAAAACACACACATATATTTGGTACTCAGGCGGAGCAAAGGGGAACTGTGCCTGTGCCCCACGCCCTTGCCACAGTGCTACCCGCTCTGGAACACCTGCCATGCCCCCGTTATGCCACGCTGTCCAGGGTGTTATTCCCCCCCTCCCCTGTTGGTATTACACCACTGTTGGTAATCGAATGTCAATGCTGGCTTCCAGATGGGCCATGAAGTGGGTGAAGGGCTTCCTTGCCTGGGGGGCAGGAGTGCTTAGGGGAGCCCGACAAACTTTGCAAGGGACCCAGCTCTGTAGAAGGAAGGATGCACTGTCCGCGTGGCAGCTGAGTGTGCCTTTTTGTGTACGCTTAGAGACCTGGGACGGCAGCACTGCTGGACCCCTTCTGTCCATGTGCAGAGACCGCGCGCTTCTGGGGCGGGGCGCAGCGGGCTGAGCCCGGGGCCAGCTGTCGCTCGGCTTCTCCCCTCTTGCGCGCCCTCCCCGGCCGGCCGGCCGTGCCCCCCGTCGCGTGACGCCGCCGAGCGCTCCCTGCCCCCACCTCCATCTGGGTCTCTCCGCCCCCGATCGAGAGGAGGCAGGAGAGGGCGGAGCCCGGGCGGCGAGGCGTGGGGGCGGGCGCCCGCCCGGGAGGGAACACGGTGTGGCGGCGTCCGGTTGCGCGGGCTGGAGCGGCGGCGGCCGTGGAGAGAGGTAGGAAAGGAGCGGGGCTCGCCTGTTTCCGTGCGCCCCGGCCGCGCGTTAGGCGCTCAGGCACGTGGATCGGGGGCTCTGGGGAAAACAAGCCAGGACTGGGAGGGGTGCAACCGTTAGGAAGCGTGCAGAAACGCCGCCTTTCCAGATAGCGGGGGGGGGGGGGGGGATCTTGCATTGATTTCAAAAGCGGCGCACGGACATCCTTGGACCCATCGCACGACGACAGGCGACGCAGGGCCCGGCGAGGTGAGGCACACAATTGCGCATCTTGACACAGTACGATGCGCGTTGCAACGCCACAGCAATTTCTCTTCTCCACCCCCACCCCTTAAAAAAATGACCGGCAAGAGGGTGCACTGCAGCGCGCTCACCGCATAAGACCTGCTGTGGAAGCTGAGCTCAGCAGCACGAGAGCAGGCAGGGAAGGGCGGCGGGCGCGCACCCGAGAAGGTGCCCACGGGTGCCCACCACGGCTATTGTGTGCCAAAAGACCCCGGAATCTGCGCCCGAGCTTAATTGCCGGCCCGGCTGGGCTGCCAGTCTGTCCAGCTTTGTTACCAGAACGCTTGCAAGAAATCAGTAGCCGAATGCTCTTGAGCATGTGCAGAAGGCTCTTCCTTTTGCGACCCAGAATTGTTCTTGCGCCTGCAAGCATCTGGTTTTCAGAGCAGAGGCGGGGCTTCTCGACCAAGCTTGTGCCCCTATCATCCATTGCCTAAACCAGGGGTGTCCAATTCTGGCGCCCCAGATGTTCATGGACTGCGATTCCCATCAGCCCCTGCCAGCATGACCATTTGGGATGGCTGATGGGAATCGTAGTTCATGAACATCTGGGGCACCAGAGTTGGACACCCTGGCCTAAGTCATCATACTGATGTCAGTCCATAAATCTCATCTGGGGTGAAAACTAGAAACTGAACAGCTAACCAGAGCAAGGTAGCCAGAGATTGTTTCCTTAGGGGACGGAGGCTTTCCTTGAACGGGGGTGGGGGGGGGGGGGGGGGGGGCTGCTAATTTAGGTCAGCAGTCAATCCAGTTGAGCACTGTCCTTTCCAGCTTGCTGCTGTGTTGATGTTGGCAGGTTCACATAATGTCAATTCCCTCCTCCTTCATGCCCCTCAGTCTGCGATAGTTCCTTCTCCCTGTGTATGAGCCTTGAGAACTTCCACTTGGCGATGCCAGAGGACCAAGGACTATCAAGGGCATGCAGACAGAGTTGTATTCCAGAGTGGGCTCTGGAATTCATGGATCTCCTTTTCCTCCTGGAGGTTCACCAGAGTCTTAGCACAAGCAGAGTTGAGAGTCAGGATAACGTAATTCTGTTTCGGCCGGCTCGCAGTTGCCGCTCTAAACAGTCCTCTTGTTCACAACCAAAGCCTATCCACCTGGAAAGGTGCCCAGTGTCCTCCAACACCTCAGTGGATGTTGCTAGTTTTCATAGTGATGGATTTGCCATTTAGGTGATCTTTGGGTGGGTGGGGTTGGTAGTTAGAGGTTCTAATCTGAGAAAGACTTGAGGTCAGTCCAAGATTAATTAATTTGCTGAAATGTGCAGGTGGACGTGCAATACTGAACTTGTGATTCATTGCCCGGGAAAAAGAAGCTCGTGTTGGTGACTGTTGTGAATGAACGAATCTCTGAGGTTTCAAAGAGCTGGCCAAAATTCACCAAGGGGGCTCTGGAATGCACTTTAGAGGTAATCAGAGCGGAGATTCTGATCTCGGTTAAGTGACTCCAGTTATGGGAGTGAAGCTTTTTTGTTTGTTTTTGGGGAGGGGGCGGAGAGATTAAATTCGAGAGTAATTAGTCTTGCACAGAAGGATATGATTTTAAGGAAATGCTTCCTGATCGAGAAGGACGCTAATTGAGAATATATAGAGTGAATCCACCCACTGCTACAAAGTAGGCTATTTTGGGAAAACCAGGTTTCTGCTCTGTAAATTCAGGTGCGTGTGGTTGCTTCTTTCCAGTGACACTGAACACGTTCAAGAATGTTTTAGCGCTACTTGAAGTTCACACATGCTGCTGTGGGCCCTTAGGTTTTAAAGCAAGCTCCACAGCTGGGGCCTGGCTTGAATACTAATTCAGGGTCAGCAACTTTTTTTTTAATTAAAGGGACAAACTATGGAAAAGTTCAGAGCGAGAGATAAACAGAGGGTTAGTATAAGAAAGCCTGTTTGCATCACTGAAATGATACAATTTAGCATTGCTGATAATTGACCTTCCCATTAATAACCTACAATGTTTCTTGTAGCCCGACCCCTAATTGTTGTGAGCCCTTTATAGCTAAAAGCACACTCTGGGTCTCACCAAAAGAAATACATGTACACAAAAGCACCCTGCTCTAGAGGCTTTAGTGTCACACCATAAATCTGTGCATGGTTTGCATGTGGATTCCTGGCCATTTCCCTTTCCCGGAAAAGTCCTTTTTTGCCTACCATTCCCTTGATAAACTAGTTATTCTAACATCTCACCTATCCCTCCAGTGTTCCTTAAGTAAAGGTTTAATTTTCACTTTTTTAAAGAGCCAGATTTGGTTTTCTGGCTCTGGACTCACAAGATCGCTTGCTGTTCTCAGCCTTGACTCATTTAAGAGGTAACCGTGGATCACCTAGTCACTAAGACATTCATTGATGGTTTTGCTGTCCATAGATAAGTCTACCCAGGCAGCTTATGGTAATTAGTTCCATAGGGGAACAGAACATTTTTAAAATCCATATAAGAGCAGGTTTTGATTGGAGTTAAATCACTGTTCCTGTAGCCTCTGTCAAGGAATCAGGGGATGTAATTGTACCTCTCTATTCTGCATGGGTTAAACCTCACCTGGAATATTGTGTACAGTTCTGGGCACTGCAATTCAATCCCTGCCCTACGAGGAGAGACTTAGGGACCTGGGTTTGTTTAGTCTGGTGAAGAGAAGGTGAAGAGGTAACATAATAGCCATGTTTAGATATTTGAAGGGATGCCGTGTTGGTGAGGGAGCATGCTTGTTTTCTGCTGCTCCAGAGACTAGGACCAGGAGTAATGGTTCAAGGTGAAGGAAAATAGATTCCACCTAAACCTCAGGAAAAACATCCTGACAGTAAGGACTGTTCAACAGTGGAATGCACTACCTCGGAGTGTGGTGGAGTCTCTTTCTTTGAAGGTTTTTGAAGGTTTTTAAAGAGTGCTTTGATTATGTGTTCTTGCATTGCAGGGGGTTAGCCTTGATGGCCCTTGGGGTCTCTTCCAACTCTATGATTCTAAGGATAGACCAACTTAGTTTGAAATGGTGCAATGGGAAGGAGTCAGGAGGAGATCCTCCGCAAAATGGCCTTAATCCGGCACATGATTAGCTGCAAAGATAAGAGGAAGGAAAGGCAACTGAGTGGTATTCTGCACACCAGTGATGTTTATCAGATTTTTCCTGGTCTAATCCAGATGAATTACAAGCATGTAAAAAAGCTACCACTCTTGGCTAGCTCTACCGCTAACCTTGATTGGAACCCCCACTGTTGGGCACCTTCTGAAGTTAACACATCTGCATGACTTAAGGCTGGTTCACACATGCATGTCTGTCACTGGAAGAACGTGGCATCCACTGACAGTTTGCTTGTGTGAATAAGCCATCACAGATAAAGCATCCTGAGAACTGTGGCTTCCCTCAGTGAAGTCTGTCTAACTTCTGGTCAAGCGTTGAGCAATCAGGTCATGAGCAACAGATGCACAAATGTGCATGTGTGAAACCTGCCCTCTGGGCCAAACTGGATGTGTGTTGGAAACTGGGAGCCATTATTTCCATTTAACATCTACATATATGGTGGTGAGTGGGTGCAGCTGGGAGGGGAGAAACAGCGGATGATGGAAGGATACTCCAGGTAGGAAACGGGAGAAACCATAAAGAGCTAAGGAGGGCTCCCCTGCTCTTTTTTATTATTATTATTATTATTATTATTATTATTATTATTATTATTATTATTATTATTATTATTATTATTATTATTATTATTATTATTATTATTATTATTATTAAACTTGATAAACCCCCGAAGGGCTCTGGGCGGTGTACAACAAAACAACAACTAAAACAATAGTATACAATAATAATTAAAAAATAGCAGCAATCTAATCTAATAAAACAAAACTGATAAGACTAATGATGATGGCACCTGATCTCTAGGCCGGGAGGGGACAGACAATACCAGAAAGATGGTACATATAATTCTTCCTGCCTCATAATTTCCTCCTGCCCACGGGTATTTTTTAAGGGGGTGGGGTTGGATTGCGGAGCCCAGAGTAACGTTCTTGGGATTCAGAATGCCCAGCATAGTGTATTGTTCATGGACTACAATTCCCATCAGCCCCTCCCAGCATGGCCAATTGGCATGCTGGCAGGGGCTGATGGAAATTGTAATCCATGAACATCTGGAGTACCATAGGTTCGCCACCACAGGGTTAGAGTGTTTTATTAGCATCTGCGAGACCTGGATTTGAATCCCCACTCATCCATGAAAGCTCACTGGATGACCTTGGGCCAATCACTTTTTCTCTGCCTAGTGTACCTCACTAGGTTGTTGTATGTCGCAAGAGGAGAATGAAGTTGTAAGCTGCTTTGGGGTCCCCATTGGGGAGGAAATCAGGATGTCTGTCTGTCTGTCTGTCTATAAAACTAACTTCTTCTGAACTCCGGGCAGCTGCTCTGTTGGTTCCAAAGCTGCAAAGCAGGTAGCAGCCAATGTTTCTCCTAAGTGAACTTGGTATATAAAACTATGCAGCCGATCTCAGCATCACAGTGCTCCATCAGGCAGGGGGGTAAAGTGGCAGAACTGTTGGGCGTATCAGGATCCTGGCACGTGCCTGTGGAACTGGGCTATACAGAAGGCTTGGTGGGGGTGGGGTGGGGGGCTGATCTTAAGACAGGCTCAGAGTGGCTTATGAAATTAGGACAGTGTGGAGGAAGCCTAGATTCTTTTCCTGGGCTGCTACACGATTGCCAGGCTCCTCCCAGAGCGTTGCCAGCGATTTCTCAATGCTTCCCTGTCCACCCTGCAAAGCCACCGGGGGCTGACGCATCCCCAATGGCACTCGGTGGCCTTTCCCTCCCCTCCACCCTGGCAGGAGGAGAAAGCCCCCCATTCATTGCTGATGGAAATTCAGCTGCAAAAGAACCCTTTTGCACGTCCATCGATCTGCATGGGGGAAGAAGCTAGAGTGGGGGTGGGTAGGACACGTCTACCGTACAGACCCGGGCCACAGCTGGAAGACCCTGGCAGCTGCTTCCCTCCTCCCCAGATTTCATCATTTCTCTATGGACACTTCATGGGATGAAAGGGAAAAAAGCAGCCCATTTGGGGGGCACCCACCAACGTTAGATACGAGGAAGCAGGAGATGGGCATTTCTAGGGACGTGGCGGTGTGGTCTTAGTGAGGCCCAGCTGGAGTGGACATAAAGCTGAGCACAGTACAATGCAGCAGCGGGGAGGGGGGGCATTTTCGGCAAGGCCCAGCTCTTTCCTGAGGATGTTGTGTGAGAGTTGGGGGGGGGGGAGAAGAGGAAGAAACACAAATGTAGCTGAGTTTGGGGGGGAGGGCTGGTCTTGTTTGCGCCACACTTCCTGCGCTACAGGAAGCGTGTCACCACGGCAGCGCTGTCAGGCCAGGTCGGACTTCCACTCGTCAAAAGATACCGATCCTCTGGGCAGGGTGAGCAGGATCACTGTTGGGGAGGAGGAATCCTGAATCGGGAGGGAGGCGCTTTAGAGGGGTGGGCACAGTGCCCTGCAGAGGGAATTGCCAAGGCCTAAAAAGATTCTCCCATCTTGGAAGAGAATCCAGCTTGGGGAGGTCATCCGTGGATCCTTCTCTGCCCCCCATGTCCTTCAGGCACTCCCCCCTCCCCATCTATTTTCTGTCAGCAAGGTCTTTGTCTCTTCCTTCCTTTGCTCTCCAGTGCTCTATGCTCCCCACCCCACCAGCCACTGAATGAATTTTGTGCCGTGTCTAAAGGCTGTTTCCTTCCTCAAAGAACCAAGCCTTCCTTTCCCTTCCCTGCGTGCATAAGGCAGCCCTGAGAGACTGTGTCGACAGCTTCTCTTTCTTTTGCTTGTGGGGCGACCTTTAAGAACTCAACGCACAGCGGAGAGAAAGAAAATCTCTGGGTGGTTTACACACCTGGAGAAACTGTATTTGGGGATATTTCTGTGGGTCAATCAGCGTAGAGAGTCGTGGCATGCAGTTTGGCTTACTTTCCTGACTCACCTAGAGCTATTCTGGAAGAGGCACTCGCATTGCTGTGCTTGGGGCCTGGGGTTGGTGGAAACTCTTGCGGGTGGGTGACAGATTGTACGGGGGAGGGTGTCTTTTGTTTCCTCCCAACACCACAGGCCTTGTTTGCACAGCCTTGTGAATGCCTTTGCGGCTGGGACTGCATTGCTTGTTATGGTGGGAGAAGAAACAGGCCGGTCTTAAAAAGCGGATGTGTTCTTGAGCCGAAGGAGTCTTTGCATGCAGTTTGCAGGTGTGGGGGAGATGCAAAACATTGACGTCATTTGTGAGAACAGCTTGCCGAGCTACCGCTTTCTCCTTTGCACCCACAGCGAGGTGCAATACCAGACTTGCGTGCGCCTGTCTCCTTCAATGCGGTCAGATTTTCTTCATGCCGTTTCTGCAAGCATGAGAAATGTCCCCTTAGGAGGAACGATGGTTTGGCCGGGGCTTGGACATGACCAAGAAAAAAAAAGAGAGAAGTTTTACGCACTGCAAATGCGCAGAGGTCACTGAGGCATGACAAGTGTACTAGGGCCAGCAGCTGAGTCCACCTGCTCCCCCTTTTAGTAGCGTTTCCTCCTTTCTGCATCTGGGCATGGGGCACGTGTAGGTTGTGCATGAGAAAGAGGGAAAGGGGAGGTTGCCGGAGCAAGAACCTGGGTAGATGTGTCCAGGGTGTGTTGGAGAGCTGGCCCAGAGACACAGCAAGTCCCACTTTCTTGAAACAATCAGACTTGGTTGCCAACATTGTGGGAGATTATGGCAGGGTGTGTGTGGAATGTTATCTGCCACTCCTCCAGAGACCTTCCCCTGCCAGGAGAAATCCCTGCCTCTCTTTAAAAAGAGAAGCAAATCCTGTCTTCCTTTCTTAATCAGAGGCCCCCCCTATGCTGCTGGAAATTTCCTTCCAACTGTGTCAGCTGCTCACTTACTCCCCTCTCTTTAGGCAGGCCAAGTTTCCTCCTGTTCTTTTTACTTCCTTGCCAGGAAATCGTCTTTTTGATCTTTGATCGTTTGCAGCGGTTCGATCTTGCGCGGCACCGTATGTGCGACACAGGAGCAAAGGGAGCATTCAGCACACTCCGTGATCCTTTGATAGCACCATCACATGCTTCTGAACTTGCAGGCAGCATCAGAACAGGGTCAGTTTCTCTCCCCCCGCCCCTCCACCTCCACAGTGTGCACTGAATGGAAAGATGTTATGCGATGAAGAGGACAGTGTAAGCGATGCTGTGAAAGAGAACTCAGGCTCAGAGGTGAAAACATCATATGTCTAATTCTGAACCGGGCCACAGAGTGTGGATTATTAGGTCAGCAAATTTAAGCTAGGAACAGATGGGGGGGATTTCTCCACAGAACTGAAGAAAGTGCCAAGTTGGCAGAAAAATCTGAAGTCTTAAAAAAAGAAAAGAAAAGCCGGGGGATTAAAATGTTGCCAAATAATAGAAGCAACTTCTGTAGCAATGCCCACTGAGATCTCGGATGCCATTTTGGGGGTTGCTTGACAACCAAGACAATATTTCTGAGCCTTCCAACCCTTGCTTTCTGTGAACCAAAACCATGGAGCTAGGAGTAGGAGTGGACCTTGAGGCCAGAAACAGCTCTGGAAAACATTTCCATGCTCTTCCTTTGTCATGTCTCCTGATGTAGGACGACTCTCCTGGAATAGGCCCCATTCTGGCCCCCATTCCACAACATCTACGCTGCTCCTGTCACTGGCCACCATACAAGCGGGCCAGACTTTTCCTAGGGAGAAACTAGGGGGAGGGAAAGTAGAGGCAAGGGGATCAGGTAAAAGTCAAGATACGCAGAGGCCGGAAAAGGAGAGAGGCTGAGCAGGGCTACTAGGGCTGGGAAAAGGGAAATGGTTAGGGAAAGGGAGGGTTATAAAGGAAAATGAGATGCCCCCCTGTAAGTCCTTGCAAGTCCCTTGCTTGTTGGCAACAAGTTTCTAACCACCAGGTGCCAACTACCCTGAGGGAAAAATTCACATTTGTATATGCCTATGTAACCTCATCTTATGGGTTCTGTGGGGCAGAACTTGGAAGGAGTTTGCAACAACTTTCTTTAACATATGACACTTATCAAACATTAACATTTAACTTAACACTCCAAGGTCCTCTTCAAGTTTCATTCCAAGACCTTCCAATTACAGTCTGATAATGCCAAGTCCGTTCTTCCTGCTGGTGGTTGGCTCATGGAGCTCCAGAGGCTTGGTGAACTGGATTCAAGATGATGACGGTCCCCAAAAGAACTCCCACCAATTGCATACACAATAATCCTTAAACAAGGTGTTAAGGGCTTATAAAAAATCAATCCAGGTCCCAGCCTGGTAGCCTTGTTTCCTCCAACCTCATGAGTTCTGCAGCCTTCTGCTTCTTTTCAGACTCCACCCCTTTGTGGGTCATCCCATTCTTACATAGGGGTTACACCTACATCAGATTTTTTTTTAAGCCTGGAAAATAATGCACGGGAATATCTTCAGCAGAATCTAAGAGCTGGTTGTTAGTCCTGATTCCCAAGTGAAAAGGCCTGGTCTCGTTGGGTTGTCTCTCTTTGATGGGAAGCCACCATCACTGCAGTGCATTATGGGTCGGGCGGGCGGGCGTTGGTTTAACCTCTTTCCAGCTTTAGTCAACTGGTTCCTAATTAATCGCTCGTCAAATTACACGCCCCTTCCAGAGCCAGCGTTATTCCATTACTAGGCCTGACCCGTGCCCGCCTGGACCATCTGAACTGTGTGGGCTTGGCTGACCTCCAATACCTTGGATGATGACTGGAAGTGACAGATGTGTCAGGAGGATGGGGTCATGTTCTGTCAAATAACTAGGCTAATGAGCTCACAACCTCGCCAGAGATTTTAACCTAAATGGGTGGCGTGTGCTCAGGGGCTCCTTTCGACTCGAGGGCTGGCCCGCAGATGTGGCGGAAAGGAAGGTGGCAGCTACGCATGCTGGGTGCAGAGTTGTTGTTTCAGCCTAGGATCCGTACCGCCTGGAAAGTTTTATCCTGAACCGAGCTCCTTTCGCTGTTTTTTGAGAAGCCGTCTTATTGGTGGGAATTGGAGGGGGAGCTTGGCTGGGAAGCCCCTCCCTTCCTTGTGAATCCCAGGTGGAGGTGTCCTCAGTGCCGAGGCAAATGCGCACTGAACGCACACAGAGGGACTACCTTTGGTTCTTACACTGTGGACTAAGCATTGAAAGTAGATTCCATGGCTCCAAAAATTTAGAATAACTTGTAGTTGGAACCCATGCTCTTGTGGCCAGGGGGCGGCAGGGGGGCTTTTAAACTAGTCTCTTTAATATCCATTTCAGCTGCGGCAATTATCAGGTGCTGTTATTTAACACCATGCTATGAAAAGCTAGAGTTGCTAGTTTTGGCATATTAAACCTTTCTCTAAAAGCCAATCCTTACCCAATCAGGAACCTTAACATGTTTGTTTTTCCACACACATCCAAACTCTGAGATCTCCCAGCACCCTTTGCAAATCACCCCAAACAGAATCTGGAAATCAAATTTCATGTTGGTTCTCTGTTTTGCTTCTCCGCACGCCCCCAAGTTAAAGAAATACTTATTTGGGCCCCACGTCTTCGCCGAATGAAGGACAACACTCTGTTTTGAAACATTTTGTAACCCAGTGGTGGTAGTGGGGGGTCTCCCCCAACAGCCTTAGTGCATTTTGGCAGAACATAATGTACATTTCGAGTAATGTGAACAGAAAAGCCTCTTTTCGTCTCTCTGAGGTAACAGGCCATACTCACACGGAGGCAAAAAACGGCCTTCTGCTGAGTCAGACCCTTTGACTGTCAAGGTTATTACTGTCTACTCTGACTAGTGGTGGCTTTCCAGTGTCTCAGACATAAATTTTCCCATCATCTGATAACTGATCCTTACATGCCAGAGACTGAACCAAGAATCTTCTGCATGCCCCACAGAGGTTCTGCCACTGAGCCACAGCCAGAGGTGGGATCCAGCAGGTTCTCACCAGTTCCCGAGAGTGGGTTACTAGTTATTTGTGTGTGCCGAGAGGGGGTTACTAATCTGCTTTTCCGTTAGAAATTCCATTAGGTCCAAAAATCATAAAGTCCTGTTGTTTCCTATGTGGCTGGTTAGCGAAGGTAGAAAGTGGGATAATTCTCCCTGTTGGGCTGTTTTAAAAACATGTTTTAGAAATATGGTAAAGTTCCTTGTTTAAGGAAAGTATCCTTTTTTGATTTCCTAGAAACAAAATTAAGTATTTGAAAGTATTAAGTATTTGACAGGCAGTCAATTAGAGGAGAAGTAGTTGTTTCTGTTGGCAGTAGACGATAGGACTTGCTATAATGAGTTTAAATTATGGACAGAAAGATACCAGCTGGAAATTAGGAACTTTTTTTTTACAGTAAGAGTTTTTTTACAGTAACAGAGAAATTATTAATGCCCTGCCCCCGGAATGCTCACCCCTGCCCCCATCGTGCCCCGCCCAGCCCCATTGGCGCCACGCCGCTGTTTGAATCCCACCACCATGGGAACCTGTTACTAAAATTTTTGGATCCCACCACTGGCCACAGCCCTTCCCCAAAAGCTTGGACCACACCTGGAATTGGTGGTCAGTGCTTCCAAAGCACGTTTGTGTGGATTTCTACAAGTCTGATTCTCTTTCTTTGGATTACCCCGCCATTTTGTCCCTATTCCTTTTGACTCTTCCCTCCACACCTCTTTCTCTTTCTTTTGCAGGAAGCTGTGCTTCAAATGGCTGGATTTATTCATCCCTTCCTGGTTGGGATGACCCCAAACCTGGCTGCTACGTACTGACGCATGTCTTTTCAGGGAGTGGGCTTGTCATGGTGCCAAAGACCACCTACCACAACTATACTTAGACAGATTTGGAATCCTTTCTCCATGGGTGGGACATCTCACCACTTTCTCCGGCACCACAGTTGCTGCCTGCTTAATTAAGGGAAAGCACAGAAATCTGTGGGAATTGTTGTCCCCAGAAGGAAGCAACCAGAGACCCGTGTGGGATTCTGGACGGCACGTGCCCTTTGGGTTGCTGGGGCAGTGTCAGGGAAAAGGGGTCCATGCCCGGAGGCGATGCAGTCAGACGACCTTTTTGTCCGCAAGATCCGACGCCACTCAAACCGCCCGCATCTCACTTCCCTCTCTTTTGACGCTTTCCGGGCCCCCAAGACTTCGGTGGGTGAGGGCCCCCGTGCAGGGTACTGTGGCCCTCCCCTGAGGTCCCCACGCCGCAGCTATCTGATGCATCGAAGCAATAGTGACGTGACTTTGAGTGAGGGGGAGCAGGTGGCCAACCCATCCTCCGGCCCTCCCTTGCCATCGGACCCGACTGGGATTCCTCATAACAGCAGTGGCCCAAACTCATTCACAAAGACTGCAGTGCCCCCTCGGGCCCGGGCACACAGCCACGAAGAGCCACGGGCTGGCAGTCCCACTGCACGGCGCTTCCGTGACCCCCTGCTCCTTTTAGGACTGGCAACCAACGAAGTGTGGGAGACAGAGGGGGATGGACTCCCTTCTGGTTCTGAGGATGGGGGCAGCTTGCATCCTGTGCCCTCTGAGGTGCCCACACCAGTGTGGGGGCGCCACTTGGCCCATTACGACGTGCAGAGCATCTTATTTGAGCCTGGCGAGGTGGCCAGAGAAGTTGAGAAGCAGGGTAACGTCACCACAGGAGCGTCGGCTGCCTCACAGCCTCGCCTGGCAGGCGCTGTGCCCCCCCTGGATGGTGAGGTGGGTGAGGACAAGGATGGACCGCTGGTGCTTAGCTGCCCCTACTTCCGCGTGGAAGCTGGCGGTGAGACTGAGTGGGGAATCGGCCAGCACCGGGGATCCCTGGCTGGCTTCCATTGCCCCAATATGGCTGTTTCTGGGCTGGAGGAACCCCGCGAAAGCTATGGACAGAGAACCAGCCGGGCAGGCCACGCTATCGAATACGCAGATCTAGGAGCCTGCTACTATCGGAAGCATTTCTTCGGCAAGGGTGAGTGACTGCTGGCAGGAAGATGGCATAGTGTGGTCTAGAGGAAAAGGGTATGTTAAACTGTGCAGAGAGATCCATCTTGAGGTATCCAGGAAAAAGTGGAAGAGAGAACCACCGATGGGCAGTGGTCACTGATTCTAAACCTACACAAGATTTTACCATTTCTGTTGTGCAGCACAGAGATCCCCAGTGAAGTGCTAATTCCAGTTGAAGGGCCTATTACTTTGTATAATAGGAATGCCATTCGAAGAAGCCATTGGGTGCTAAATGTCTTCAGATCCCGTTACTCCAGCAGCTGGGCTTTAGAGTTGATTAAACAACCCTGGATGTGCATTGAAGTGCACTGGGTAATTGTTTCTTTAAATGCAGCAGGTACTGCAGTTCTGTTCCACTCTGCAGTTCAAGAAGGAAATTCCAACTTTGGTGGAAGCCACTAAATGAAAGAGAGTTTTAGGATTGGGGGAGGGTCTCTTCAGAGCTAGAGATTGACAACTAGATTCTGCATGCATAGAGCTAAATATCTTCCATGATGTTTGTAAAGGGGTAGCTGTATTAGTCTGTCATGGCAAAATAAATCAAATGCCTTACAGGCTTACAACTTTTATTTCCTTATGAGTTTGAACACATGAAGCTCCCACGTACTTAATGAGACCCTCGGTCCATCGAAATCAGGGTGGTTTATTCAGATGGCAGTGACTCACAGGTGGAGGTCCTTTTAACTGGAGATGCTGGGAATGGAACTTGGGACCTTCCGCAAACCCAGCAAAGGCTGTAAGTCACAGCTCACTTCTTCTGAGATGTGATGGGGAACCTCTCTGCCACAACTCCTCCCCTCATCCAGCAATCTTCCCCATAAGAAGAATTCTAAGCTGGGTGGAAGGGCAGCTAGGTCATGTTTTAAATAAAAATAAAGAAGCGAGCTGTGATGCACAAACACTCATAAGTGTTTTTAGTCTTTAAAGTGCTGTTGGGCGTTTGTTATGTTTTTGGGGGGCAAATTGCCCACTCTGAACCAGTGGCTGGTGCTTCGGTCCTCCCTCCACTTGGCATGTTCAGAATCTCTGAGGGGAACAACCAGTTTCTCTTCTCCATTTCCTTCTTGCCGCAGCCAAGGTAGCAAACCTTGATGGTGGTGAGGCCTAGTCATTATCATTGTATCCTTTCTCATCCCCACCCCCAGGCAACAGCTGGCTTTTGCAGCAAAGACCATAAACCAGACGCAGCCTGCGAGTGCCAGCTGATGTCTGTGGATAAAAGGTTCTGCTTTTTGTGGGAGCGACTGGCTTGATGGCAGCTAGGCCCGGCTTCAGGCCCTTCTCATTTCTCCTTACAGAGCACCAGAATTTCTTTGGGATAGATGACCAGCTGGGAGCTGTGGCGGTATCCTTGCGGCGTGAGGAGAAAGAGGGCTGCACGGGCCCTCAATACAATTACCGCCTTATCATCCGCACAAGCCAGGTGGGCTCTGCTGGCTTGCCGCTGTGGTAATGTTCGTTGGGCATCCCTGCCCTAAGAGGCACGCAGTGACCTCATTCTGTGGGGACTCCCGCTGTGCAGGCAAAGGGCGGGGGAGGGAAGCTGGGATTGATGCAGAGAAGTGGGGATGTAGAGTGCTTGCTGAAGGGGAGGCGGGGGGGGGGGATGAAATTAAGGGCAGGGGGATTTGCATGAGTCCAGAGATCAGCTGTGCTGTGGGAAGACGGACTGAAAATGGAGAAAGGGGAAACTGAGTGTAGAGGGGAAGCTGTCAGAAAAGGAAGTTTACATTTCTGATGGGTTCAACTGTGACTGTGGCCTGTAAGTGCGTACAACCTGTGTTGCTGTTTGACCTCAAGGAGTTTGACCTCACACTTGTTCCCTCCATGAGGCACGGCGACTTTCCCAACGCCACGTGACGCATCTGTGGTGGAGATGGGGCCTAAATCAGGAATCTCAGTATCCGCTGTACCCATGGCACCATGCCAACTTTTTCAGCCTCCTAGGATTGTTCTTTGACATCTGTCTCATCCCCCCCCCCCCCCCCGCCTATCCTACCAGCTCCGGACCTTGCGAGGATCTATTCTCGAGGAAGTGCTGCCCCTTTCTATCCGCCACAGCTCCCCGCGAGGAGTTGCCCCCAAGAAGCTGCTGGAGCACTTGATCCCGGAACTGAACTTGCAGTGTCTCCGCTTGGCCTCCAGTTCCCCCAAAGTGCCAGAGACCTTAATCAAGTTGGATGAACAAGGGGTAAGTTTGCAAATAGGAAGATACAGCTGAGCATGGATGTGAGATGAGGTGGAGACTCCCTTTTTCCAGAACAGGATCAGAGTGGAAAGAACACTGAGGGCCAGTAAAGGTGGAGTCCTTTCCCTTCTAGGGCCAACTGACCTGGCTTTGCATTTGTGCATGTGGAAATATGAAACTGCCTTATTCTGAATCAGGCCACATCATAGAATCATAGAGTTGGAAGAGACCACAAGGGCAATCAAGTCCAACCCCGTGCCATGCAGGAGCACACAGTCAAAGCACTCCCAACCAGAGGTGGGATCCAGCAGGTTCTCACCAGTTCCTGAGAGTGGGTTACTAATTATTTGTGTGTGCCGAGAGGGGGTTACTAATTGGGTCCGCTTTTCCATCTCTATGCCCTCGTCTCCCTGAGAGGCATACTGCCTTTGAACATGAAGGTTCCATATAGCAATTGCGACTAATAATGTAACTCCCTGACTGGGTTAATCCCTTTCAGGTACTGCAATTCATTGATTCTCAGCCTTTTTTACCTTTTATCTCACCAGTTTCTATCAAAGAACCTGTGTTTCACCATTTCTCTGCTCAGATTTGTGAGTTGGGGCATTTTCTATAATGTGATGATGATTTAGAAATGACCGGGTGCAAAAAATATTTTTGGGGTTGTGGTGGGGTGGCTGCCCATGGGGGGGCATCCAACTCAGGTTTTGCCCAGGGCTCAGGTTTGTCTAGGTACGCCTCTGCCCCCTTTGCTGAGGGGGGGGGGGGGGCTAGCAAGGGAACCTGTTACTAAAATTTTTGGATCCCACCACTGCTCCCAACCTATGTTCATCCATCCTCTGTTTAAAAACCTCCAAAGAAGGAAACTTCACCACTCTCCAAGGCAGTTAATTCCATTGTTGAACAGCTCTGACAGTCAGAAAGTTCTTCCTAATGTTTAAATGGAATCTCTTCCTGCACCTTGAATCCATTACTCTGAGTCCTAGTCTCTGAGGCAATGGAGCCAATATTATCAGAGCCATTATTATCTACTGACAGGCAGCAGTTTTTCCAGGGTCTCACTTAAATATCTTTCATGTCATCTGCTACATAATTCCTTTAACTGGAATCACCAAAGGTTGAATCTTGGATCTTCTGCATGCAAACCAGATACTCTGCCACTCAGCCATGACCCTTTCCCAAAGACTCATTTATAATTGGCAGACCTAAAACAGGAAACCCCACTCAAGCTGTATCATTTGCAATAATAGCATCCTCTTTTCTTGCTGAATTTGCAAGTTGAATGAGAAGTTATGCATTTTTCAACTGTCCATGAATTCTGTTACTTAGATCTATCTTCGTCTTGGACAGTTAGTTAAACCAGTTATAGAAAAAAAGCTAGATTAATTGCTTTTTAAAGGTAGAGGCTGACCTCCTCAACTTGCTGTTTCAGATTATCTCATATATCATCTGCTGACTGGCTTACTTGCTCTGATTTTGCTTATCTCATATTTTAGTTATAACCAATCAGATATCTAGGTATAGCCACATGATTGTAATTGCTCAAATCTAGAGAAGACTGATATTGTTCTATAAATAAGCAAACTTGTGATGAGCAAATCAGATTTTTCTGACTGGAATTCTGAGATGAAGAATAGGTAAGATCGCTGGGTGAGATTTTTTTTGGTTTTTTAAAAAAATAATCTTTAAAAGCAGTGAGACAAAAGGCTAAAATCTGATTTAGTTTTTAAAAAATCTGTTACTTGCTATAATATGGTTAAGCAATGCTAGGAGCTTTAACAATTTTAGCATTTATCTCCACAGTAATTTACAGTTCACTTTTTCATGCCTCTATTTTCTCTGTCGTACTCAATTTTTTTAAAAAAAAATTCAATAAAAGATAAACGTTTATGCAGGGAGTCTGTCTGGTTTGCTGATTATCTACTCCCCAGGGCTGGCTTTAGGAGCAGTGGGGCCCAATTGGGAACATTTTTGGTGGGGCCCCATGTTCATAGCCAAGGTCTGTAGAATCATGGAGATATAAATAAAGTCTATCATAGGCTTTATATCTCTATGGTAGAATGAAAAGCAATCAAAATGTGCGCTTGAAAGTGCATGTGAGTTAATGGACCAAACAAATCTAAGCTACATTTTAATATAAAATTCCTTATATGTAAACCTACAAGTGAACAAACAAAATGTTTAGATCACATTTGAAAAGTATGATACCATGGCCGAATTCCCACTAAAATTTTAATCTAGATACAACCAAGTTTCAAAAGAATCGGCACCTTTTCATCCAGGTTCCAACATCCTCACTGCAGCATGTTTCTAGTGAAGACACCTAGGCCTGCCCCTTGTTAAGCTAGGAGCACCAACATTTCTGAGTATCTTTAGGAAACCCTCCTGATGATACCACCCAGGTTTGGTGAAGTTTGGTTCATGGGGGCCAAAGTTATGGACCCTCAAATGTGTAGCCCCCCTCTCCTATTAGCTCCAATTGGAAACAATGGGGGATGGGGCACCCCCTTTGGGAGTCCATAGCTTTGGACCCCCTGAACCAAACTTCACAAAACCTGGGTGGTATCCGTAGGAGACTCTCCTTATGATGCCACCCAGGTTTGATGAAGTTTGGCTCATGGGGGCCAAAGTTATGGACCCTCAAATGTGTAGCCCCCCTCTCCTATTAGCTCCCATTGGAAAAAACGGGGGATGGGGGCACCCCCTTTGGGAGTCCATAGCTTTGGACCCCCTAGACCAAACTTCACAAAACCTGGGTGGTATCCGTAGGAGTGTTTTTTCAAAAAGGTGCATAAACAAGCAGATCCAGGAAAATCCCATGATGGGTGTGTGTGTGTGTGTGTGTGTGTGTGTGTGTGTGTGTGTGTGTGTGTGTGTGTGTGTCCATCTCACGTATGTTGCACAGTGTTGTTGTGTGTGCATGAGAAGACTAGAGTAGATTACCCTAAAACAGGGTCCCCTTAGGCACGGGGCCCAATTGAGAGCAATTGGTCCAATTGGCTTAAAGCCAGCCCTGTTACTCCCTACTGTTATATTATCAGAATTAAAGGTTGTAAATCTCCTTTAATATGATAACTGCTGCAGAATTCAGCTGCTAATCAGTTCTGTGCAGGCAAAACTTAGAAAAGCATTTGGTACAGATCTTCTCATAGGATATGGGAGGGAATCTTTCACTAAAAAAACAAAACAGTAGCTAATCTTCGGTGCTGTGCTTATTCTCTTTGCACACAACAAAGTCAGAGGGGGAGAATGATGTATCTTGAAAATTTGTCTTTCTTTTCGAGTATGTGTGGGTTTCGGGGGAGCAAATTTCTACTTCTTAAGGTTTCAAAGAACTGCTTGAAAATGCTTTGGGGCAATGCCTGGGAATCCTGAAAAGCCAGAAAGGGATGAGTAGAGAAAGGAGAAGAAATTTTCCCAGAAGATAGGTTTCAGTGCAACGCACAGCCTTTTTACCATTCTCCACATACTATGTAAAATAAGCACGAATGAATGTTAGCCTAATTTTTGCACTTCATAGAAGTTTTTGTTTCCTTGAACCCCTGTGGCTTCTAATTTCCCTGCATAATTGTAGGATGCCCTGATCTGGGTGGCCCAGGCTAGCCTGATCTTGTCAGATTTCAGAAGCTAAGCAGGGTCAGCCCTGGTGAGTACTTGGATGGGAGACCACCAAGGAATGTCTGTGTTGCTATCCAGAGACAGGCAATGGCAAATCACCACAGGTAGTCTCTTGCCTTGATGACCCTACTGGGTTGACATAAGTCAGCCATGACTTGAAGGCACTTCACACACAGTTGTAGAATGAAACTCAATGGTCACTGAATGGCTCTCATTTCCTGTGGCTGTGCTGTCTTTCCTTCTTCTCCCCATAGCTCAGTTTCCACCGGAAAGTGGGGGTCCTGTACTGCCTGGCAGACCAGGGCTCAGAAGAGGAGATGTACAACAACGAGGAGGCGGGGCCAGCTTTCCAGGAGTTTCTGCAGCTGCTTGGAGACCGTGTGCGCTTGCGCGGCTTTGACAAATATCGCGCTCAGCTAGACACCAAGAGTGAGTCTAGAGCATGTCCAATATATTTGGTGGAGAATTTTTAAAAAGAGCCTTCTATAAGAGACTAGGATGAGTTAACAGTGTTAAATTGTTGTTCAGGAAAGTACAAACCTCCATGATGGGCCTCTGAATTCCAGTCCACGGGCCTTTCCACACATGTAGAATAATGCACTTTCAATCCATTTTTACAATTGTTTGAAAGTGGATTTTACTATTCCACACAGTAAAATCCAGCTGCAAAGTGGATTGAAAGTGTATTATTCTGCAGTGCAGAAGGGACCCATGTGGTAACGTTGGCCTCTGCTTCCCTGCGCTGATCTTTTAGCAGCATCTGGTTGCCCAATCTGAGGAATGGGATACTGGATCGGTTGAATCTGTGGTCTGATCCATCAAAGCTCTACTTACTTTCTACCAATGGGGATTTTGGTGGAAGTGGAGGCAGAGATCCACTGGAGTGAGCAGGCAGGTTTCCAGCTCTCTGTCCTTTTGCAATTAGATTGTAGACTGACATATTAGTAGCATAAGGAATGATCAGAAAGCCAACCACCCACTCCCTGGTATTGACAGAACAGACAAGAGCAGAAATATTGGCTCCTTCCACACACGCAAAATAATGCGTTTTCAAACCACTTTCACAACTGTTTGCAAGTGAATTTTGCTATTCCTCCCAGCTTCAAAGAGCACTGAAAGCAGTTTGAAAGTGCATTATTTTGCATGTGCGGAATGAGCCAATTGAGAATAGTCTCTAAAGCAAGGGTCCCCAACGTGGCACCCATGGGCATTATTCCCACTAACACCTCTCCTGGCATCTGTTGAATGTTTTTAGAAAATAGGCTGGGCTGTGTGGGGCTTTTGCCTAGCAGAGCTTATTATTGGCAGTTGAACGATTGGCAGGTTTGTAAAGAGTAGCATCAACATCAGCTTCCACCACAGCACGAGGATGTTCACATCATAACTCAACATAAGCTGTGTGTATACAAGAAAATACTGTCAAACATCATGCTCACGTTAAGAGGCTAAACAAAGCTTCTGCCTGAAACTTTGAAGCGTTCCTATTAGAGTCAAGTATGACTTCACTTTTGGACATTTTGTGGTTGGTTCCAGCTCCCTTGGCTGCCATTTTGTGGTCGGCTCCATCGTCTGAACCACCATTTTGTGGTTGGCTCCACCATATTTAGGAAATTGCAGAGGTGCCTGCAGGCTCTAAAGGGAGTGTTCTCTTGCTTTCTCTTTGCAGCTGATTCCACAGGGACACATTCCCTTTACACCGTGTACCAGGACTACGAGATTATGTTCCATGTCTCTACCATGCTTCCTTATACCCCCAACAACCGCCAGCAGGTGAGTGCAGTAGACAGTGATGGGAGATGGTAGCACGTGTACACTCACACACATGCATACAGAAGCGTCAGAGAAAACAGGGCAGTCTTCATGGCACACTCTTTCCAATTAATAATATGTGGTGTGCTGTGGTAGTTAGAGCATTGGACTAGCATTTGAGAAACCCAGATTTGAATCCCCAATCTGCCAGGGAAACATGCTGTGTGTCCTTAGGCCAGTTCATCGCTCTCAGTCTAACCTACCTCCTAGGGTTATTGTGAAGACAGAGGAGAGGAAAATAGTGTATGCCTCGTGCGCTCCTTGAGGGAAAGGCAGTGCCCTAAATGAATCCACAAGCACATGGACAATTTCAACAGAAAGGAAGAAACCATGAAAATGAACAGAAATTGGCTGCCAGTGTTGAAAAACACTAGAGTCAAGACAGTGACTAATCAGCTCCACACAAACACAGGATGACTATAGTCCGGGGGAGGGCGGTATAAAAATCTAATAATAAAATAAAAATAAATAAACAATCAAAGGGAACAAAGGCCAGGCTACTTCTATTCAGATGCACTCACCTATTGACCTTGCTATCTTCATTGTTACTCACATGCTACATACTTCATTGTTACTCACATGCCAGGCTACTTCTATTCAGATGCCCTCTCCTATTGACTTCACAGTATATATACTCCACTTGCTTTCCTTTCCTACATCAGATCCTCTGAAGATGCCAGCCACAGATGCAGGCGAAACGTCAGGAGAGAATGCTGCTAGAACACGGCTATACAGCCCGGAAACCACACAGCACGCCAGTGATTCCAGCTGTGAAAGCCTTCGACAATAAATTCTCCTTTTCTTTGTTACAGCTGTTGCGAAAACGCCACATTGGGAATGACATTGTGACAATCGTCTTCCAGGAGCCAGGGGCTCTCCCCTTCACCCCCCGCGTGATCCGCTCTCACTTCCAGCATGTATTCATTGTGGTGCGGGTGCATGAGCCTTCCACAGAGCACACTACCTACAGGTAAGAGTAAGGTGGGGTGGGCTTTACCATCAGTAGAAGGCAAAGTTGGGACAGGAAGCCCTCTTGGATTGTGGGGAGAACTTGAGAGAAAGCATTGGTACCCTTGTTGTCCTGGATTCAAGACTTTTTTTGTGTGTGTGCCTGCTAATGAGAGTTGTTCAGAAGTATGGTTCTTTTCCCTATCTATGGCTTTATATCAGGCCCCTTCCACACATGCAGAATAATGCACTTTCAATCCACTTTCAATGCACTTTGGAGCTGGATTTTGCTGTGCGGAGTAGCAAAATCCATTTTCAAACGATTGTGAAAGTGGATTGAATGTGCATTATTCTGCATGTGCAAAAAGGGCCCTATGCTGGGTTCATAAGTAATTCCATGCAACTCCCCTGTTGGAATGCACCCTCAGTATTGCAGGCTGCCATCCCTGCCCCATCTCAAATAGGGTCCTTCCCACCTCCCGTCTTTAACTGGTTCAGCCCGACTGGTTTGTGCTGCCACAAGCCGCAATTAATGCAAAGCAGCTCCCCCATTAATAGCCCTAGTCTTGAACTGGGGTTCCGCACCCTACTTCAAGGGTGTTGATCGCGTTCACCGTGGTTAGAGCCAGTGTCATGCTAAACTGTGGTTAAGGCAGCGAGGAAAGAGAGGAGGGGAATCATACAGGACAGGGAAGCAGAGAGTGCGTTCCTGAGAATGGCTTCGAGTTTGTAGAACTCCACAGGTAGGAAACGAGGATTATATCAGCACCGGATAACGAAACAGAAATAAAATAGCAACAGGTGAACAATTGACACAGAACAGAAACCTTGCTTGGTAAGACTGTCTATGATTGTTATTCTTAGTGGTTACATTCATAAACTGAGGGAAACCACAGGAGCCATGTATTATTTACTTACTTCATTTATCCCTCACCTTTCTCCTCAACGAGGACTCAAAAGTGTCTCATGTCATTTCCCCGTCCTTCATTTGATCCTCTCCACAACCCTATGAGGTAGGTTAGGCTGACAGAGAGTGATTGGGTCCAGGTCACCCAGCAAGCTTCCATAACAGACTGGGGGTTTCAACCTGTGTCTCCTAGATCCTAATCAGACAGTCTAACCACTACACAGCACTAGCTGTCTCAGGATGAGTGGGTGCTGTGCTGTGTTAGGTGATGGTGGGGGGATTTCCAAGCCCTTTCACACAGGCCACTGAAGAAAGAATACATTGGATTTAGCTAGACTTTTGGATAACCTGTGGCTAATCTCATCTCAAATTCATAGATCCCAAATGAAAGTACGAGGCCCCTTCTGAGTTCCATACTCTCTCTTCTTTATGTTTGATTCAGATATGAGGCTGGGCTAAGATTCTGCTGCTTTTGAACTGTCTGTGGGTAGAGAGACAATTGGAGGTTTGCAGGAATGATCTACAAAATCATTTAGCAGGGCAAGGTCCAGCAATGTAAGTCATCCTGTCAGTCTGCAGACAGATTCCAAAATCAGATTGCTTAATACCTTTTACTTAAAACCAGAGCAAATACCACAAAACTGTGTGCATCAAAAAACTATGTGAGCTTTAGGGTTCTTTAGAACTCTTCAACAGGCTTGCTGTTTGATGTACAAACAGACGGGGGGCAGCAGAGAGAAAATAAACTGTTTCAGACCCCAAATCTGGAAAACAGGATGTGCTATAGACTAAATTTGATTATGTTGGGTGGAAAACATTGTACCCAGTTGCTGGGGCAAAGGAGAGAAAAACAGCTACGTGGTAGCTCTTGAAATA
Organism: Sphaerodactylus townsendi; assembly: GCF_021028975.2. Classification (NCBI taxonomy): domain Eukaryota; kingdom Metazoa; phylum Chordata; class Lepidosauria; order Squamata; family Sphaerodactylidae; genus Sphaerodactylus; species Sphaerodactylus townsendi. The sequence continues at coordinate 25,751,215 of NC_059425.1, read as the reverse complement.
CTTTCTCCCAGAAACTGCCTCATTTGTCCGCATCACAAAAAAAATAACATTCATTTATGCAAAGGGATTTTTCACGTGTGTGTGTGTGTGTGTGTGTGTGTGTGTGTGTGTTTTCCTACACAACAGAGGTTCTTCAACTTTTTTTGCCATGGACCACTTTGGCACTCTACACAGGATAGCTTAGCTAAAGAATTATGAAATTCATCTTCCTTTTTCTTAAATGTGCGCCCCCTTGTGGTGAAAAGAAGGTACTACCTCTTTTTCTTGCCATCAAGTCACAGTTGACTTATTATGATAACCCTATAGTTTTCAAGACAAGAGACGTTCGGAGGTGGTTTGCCATTGCCTGCCTCTGCGTCGTGACCCTGGTTGTCCTTAGAGGTCTCCAATCTAAATAGTAGCCGGGGTTGGGGCTGAGAGTGTGTGACTGGCCCAAGGTATTGCAGCAAGTTTACATGGTCCAAGTGCAGATTTGAACCTAGGTTTCCCAGACCCTAGTCAGCACCTTAACCACTATACCACAGTTGCTCTCTTAGGCCCTTTCCGCACATGCAGAATAATGCACATTCAGTCCACTTTCACAATTGTTTGAAAATGGATTTTGCTATTCCGCACAGTAAAATCCAGCTGCAAATGTGGATTGAAAGTGGATTGAAAGTGCATTATTCTGCACGTGTGAAAGGGGCCTTAAGAGGTGTGATATTTGAAATCCCCTCTCTGCTTGTGCTTGCATGTCTGCTCCAGACCATGAAGTCGAGAGTAGCCAGCTCTGTTGGAAGCTGGGGGAGGCATCCATCTCAGAAAGCAGTCTTCGGGGCTGAGTGGAACACAAACAACACTCGACCAACAGCCCCAGTCTCTCAAAATATTTTGTTTTATTTTTTGCTCAAGTGAACTAGGCAGGAGGCTTCATTTCAATGAGGCTCGGGCAGAAAAACTTCCTGATGAATTCGGGGCCATGTAAGTTGGTGGCCTGATTTGATTTTCTGCCTCAGAGCAGATTAACATGTGATGTTGTTCCAAGAGTGGAGTTCCCAGCATTTTTTCCTTTAAAAAAATCTCATCTGTGGAGGAGGGTTGATTTTTGTTTGGGGGATTAGAGTGAGAGGGGAAGGGGGTGTGAATCCCCCACCTGCACTTTTTTCCTGATAGGAAATGGTCCTGGAGAAGGTGTAACTTCTGTCACTGGGGAAACTACAGGTACCTGTATTGTATTAGTGGCAAGCACAAAGCATGTTGAGCAGCAGCTGACTTCCCTGAGACCATTTCAGATGGGCAAAATGATAAAGGTGTGGTTTAAATCTCCTTCTCACCATGGTCTGGTACTGAATCACACCCACCCACCCACCCACACCCACCCAGCCCTGAACATGGTTTTTAAAAAAGAAAGAAAAATCACCGAGGGTACTGTTCACTAAATCCCTCAAATATCAAACTATTCGGGCCGTCTCCATGTAGGTCTTTGGTGAATGACGACCTCTTTCTGCCACAGAGTCTTTAAGAACAGTGTCTAATGCCTTTGGAGCCAAACAAAGAGACTTTTCATCTGGGAAAACCACAAATTGACATAATAGGGATCCGTTAAAAGTCATACTTTTCCAAAAGCACCAGAATCCAGTTAAAAGCTCCTCTCAGAAGGAGTTTGAAAGGAAAAACCCTGATTCGTTCCTGGAAATTCTCTTTTTGGAGCGCACATGTCTCGAGAGATCTGAATGACAGCTAAAGCTGCGTTATTCCGAGCTGTTGCCTCTCTGCATATCACTTTCAAGCGTTCCTGTTTAAAATCAGAGTTCCTCAAAGCACATTGAAGCGAGGACTTCAGTCCCTGTCTCACCATATGTTTCTGAAAGCCCCTGAGCTGCTTCCCTGTGGCGTAACCGAGTATGTGAATTCAGCCACTGTCTACTGACTGTTCGCACGGGCCTGTTGCTACTGCCTTCCAAGACAATGAATGGGTTTTTTAATGTGGCTTCTTCTGAAACATTTCCAGTCTTTAGAATAAGCTTTGCTTCCGGCCCCCCAAATCCCCATGGAGCACACATCTTTATTACAAGTATGCCCACCCAGTTGATGCTCAGCATTATAAGCTGGCAGTGGTTTTTCCTAGGCACAAAGAAGCCAGCAGGAAACTAGTAGCAAACCTTAATGAATGCAAGCACTCCACAGGCTTAAAGGTGTAGTGGTTAAGAATGGTGGACCCTAATCTGGAGAACCGGGTTTGACGTCCCAATCGTCCGTGTGAGCTGTGCACTCTAATCTGGAGAACCGGATTCAATTCCCCACTCCTCTATGTAAAGCTCACTGGGTAACAGTAGGCTGGTCACTGTTCTCTCAGAATTCTCTCAGCCCCTCCTGCCTCACAAGATGTCTGTTGTGGGGAGAAGAAGGGAAAATGCTTGTAAGCCGCTTTGAGACTCCTTAAAAGATAGAGAAAAGTGGGGTATAAATCCAAACTTCTCTTTTTTAGGGGACGGAGGCTTATCGTGAACATGGGGCTGCTAATTTGGTTCAGCAGTTCAGCACTATCCTTTCCAACTGGCTCCTGTGTTGATATTTACAGGTTCAGATAATGTGAATTCCCTACTGCTTCATACCCTCAGTTCTGTGATCATTCCTGCTCTGGTGATGCCAGAGGACCAAGGATTATCAAGCGCACGCAGGGAGAGTTGTATTCCAGAGTGGGTTTTTCATTCATGGATCTTCTTTTCCTCCTGGAGGTTTTCCTCCATATGAAGCCTGCAGGGTGACCTTGGGCTAGTCACAGTTCTCTCAGAACTCTCTCAGCCCCACCTAACTCACTAAGTGTCTGCAGTGGGAAGAGAAAGGGAAGGAGTTTGTAAGCTACTTTTAGACTCCATGCTATTGAGAAAAGCAGGGTATAAATCTAGAGCCATTGTTGTCTTCTGCCCCTTGATTATGGTAAAAAGCTCTTGTATAAAAAGAGGGAAAATTAAATACTGGCCATCCAACCACTTTGAGTCCCAGGGAGAAAAATGGGATATAAACAAAGAATAAACAAATAAGTAAAAGATAAAGGGATGCGAAGAAAGTTCTAGACCTGGTGCCTACAAAGATCATGTTGGTGAGGGGACAAGCTTGTTTTCTCCTGCTCCATAGGCTAGGACTAGGAGTAATGGGTTCAAGGTGAAGGAAAAGAGATTCCACATAAACATCAGGAAAAACTTCCTGAACATAAGGGCTGTTCAACAGTGGAATGCACTACCTCAGAGTGTGGTGGAGTCTCCTTCTTTGGAGGTTTTTAAAGAGAGGCTGGATGGCCATCCGTCAGGAGTGCTTTGATTGTGTGTTCCTGCATTGCAGGGGGTTGGACTGGATGGCCCTTGTGGGCCATCCAACTCTATGATTCTATCACACTGATCCAGGCTTGCACAGGAGTCCAGTGGCATAGGGTCAGCTTCCTGTACCTGTAACTTCCTGTTGTATCTGCCTATCTCATTCATTCTACACATTCTAACATCAGAACAGTCGCATCTTAGAGATGAATGAAAGTTTCCAGAGTATGAGCTTTCATGAGTCAAAGCTCACTTTTGAGATCTGACAAAGCAAGCTTTGATCACAACATTTTTTATACCGTGGAAATTTTTGTGGTCTTTATGGTGCTACAGGGCTCAAATTTTGTTCTGCTACGGCAGGCCAACGTGGCTACCCACCTGAAACTATCTAACAACAGTGTCTGCCACCCACTCTGAATGAAATGATGAGTCATTGTTTTGGATCTTGTTTTGATCCAACCTCTTTTTGAATCTTTGTTCTGCTGCATTCATAAATTGGCCAGATGGATGTATCCCTCAGAGAACTGACGAAGTAATACTCTGACTCACAAAAACTTATGCTGGAATAAAAGTTATGTAACGTGCTGCTGGGCTCCCATTTTATTCTGCTGCCGCCAAATAATATGGTAACCCTCTGGAAAGTTGATCCAGGCTGAGATAGGTTAGGCCAATTCACATTCCTCTTGGGATTGTTTGGTCCCCCCAAACATTTGCAAAATTCATTGTTATCCAAAAATAACAGAATAGAGGTATTTCACTTCTGAATGCTGAATATTTATTTATTTGCTTCATTTATATCCTCCTTTTTTCCCAGTGGAGGCCCAAAGCAGCTTACATTCTTACCTTACCTTGTTTGCTCCTCCATTTTATCCTCACAACAACCCTGTGATGTAGCTTAGATGTAGAGTGTGTGTCTTGACCCAAAGTCTCCTAGCAAGCTCCAGTGACAGAGTAGGGATTTTAATCTGGGTCTTTCTGATCCTAGACAAACACTTTAACTGCTGTGCTTCACTGCTATATTCTCTATTTAAGACAAAATTCTGTTGTTGTCCAGAAACATGGCATGTATTTGCCGTGAGTCTCAAAGTCTTGGTTCAAGTCAGGCCCCACCTCTGCCATTTGACTCGTTGTGCATCCTTGACCCTCTTTAAAATGGGCAGGAATAATCACCTCCTGTCAGTCATTCCAGGGTGATTTAAGGGCAACCACAATAAGGATTCCAAAGTAGAATTTTGTAAAATCTGACATAAATGACATATCCCTTTCCTTCCCTGAACACGACCCAGCGTGGCTGTCAGCTGCACCAAGGACATCCCGCCGTTCGGTCCCTTCATCCCGGCCGAGAATTGCTTCTTGAAGGGCCCAGCTTTCCGGGACTTCCTGCTTGCCAAGGCTATCAATGCAGAAAATGCTGCTGAACGCTCAGGGAAGTTTCACGCGATGGCGACCCGTACCCGCCAGGAGTACCTGCGTGACCTGGCCCTGAACCACGCCACCACCAGCACCTTGGAGGCCTCTTCGTCCCGTCTCGCACTCATCGCTTTGGCTTCTAAGAAGCGGGAGAAGGCCAAGAATACAAAGGGGGCAGAAGCACACAGCGCAGGGTCTTTGGTGTGGGGCGTCTGGGCGAGGGATGGCAGTCGGGGACCTGATTGCAAAACCCCTGAGCTGCGGTGCCTGCTGGGCATCTCAGCTGAGTTTCTAGTCCTCATTGATGCCCGTGAAAAAAGGGTGGTCTTTAACTGCTCCTGCCGGGACATCCTGGCTTGGACCTTCTCTGAAAGCTGCACTTTGGACCTTTATTATGAGACGGGGGACTACATTTGCATGCGTGTGGACGAGGGACAAGCGGCAGACATCAAGGACATTGTGCACCGGCTGCAGGTAGGGTTCGAATTTCAAATGCTGCTGTGCTGAATCTGGGCCTTATGGCTCTCTGCTTTCTAAATTCCAGTGTGTTGCACAAAGCTTGCTGTTTGTGTATGTATGGGGGGGGTGGGTACATTCTTCATGTGCTCAGAGGTATATTTGTGCAGGATAATGCTTCTGTAGTCATCTTGTTTGTGGGCTTCCTAGAGGCACCTGGTTGGCCACTGTGTGGACAGACTACTGATGGACCAGGGTCTAATCTGGCGTGACTTTTCTATGTTCTCAAGTGTTTTTTACTGCATATCCTAGGGTTGGAATGCCAGTTATGAAAAGCATCTCTGGGTCCAATTACCTTTTTCAGTTGCAAAGAGGCAGCACAAACGTGGTCACTTCTGTACGACTATGGAGGCCCAGAGCAGTTTATAACATCATTCTTGCCCTCTCCATTTTATTCTCACAAAAACCACCCTTTCCAGTATGTAAGGCTGACTGGCCCAAGGTAATTCAACAAGCTTTTGTGCTAGTGTGGGGAATCAAACCTGGATCTTGCAAGCCACAGACTGAGATGCTCACCGCTACACCACGCTGACCAGTATAAACTGGACTGCCCCAGATGCATAAAAAGGCACCCTGGAAGCTGTGTAGCATAATATGGAATCTCTTACATCCTCTCTGACACTGCTAAGGTTTCTGGGGTGTTTTGCCTTGTACTACCCTTAATACAAAGCCCCTTTCAGAGCTCAATCTGTGAATTTTATTTATATTTATTTATATTTATATTTTTAAAAATCATTCTTCCTTTGCTGTGTTCAGCTGGTTTGCAATAATATTAATCAAACCCCAACAACAACCTGTTGAAACGACAAACTTTCCATTATTTAAAACGTTTCTGTCCCTCGCTGCCACTGGCAAAGCAATGATATCAAACCCTGTAACAAAATGGAGGTACCGTCAATGAAATTAACAGTGCCAGTAATAGGTCTGTGCAGCCACATATCTTCTAGAGCAGAGGGGTCCAACTCTGGCACTTCAGATGCTCATGGACTACAATTCCCATCAGCCCCTGCTAGCATGGCCTGGGGCTTCAGATGTTCATGGACTACAATTCCCATAATGGGAATTGTAGTCCATGAACATCTGAAGCGCCAGAGTTGGATACCCCTGACCTAGAGTATATATGGTTTACAATCCTCTCTGGAGAGAGAATCCACATTCCTTAGCTCCTGTCATCTCCAAGAGGGCATCCTGTGCTGCTTGTCACAGCTAGTTTTCCATTGTACTGCAGCAGAGACATTCAAAGGGGATCCTAGTCCACTGTCTGCAACAGCCACAGGGGCTTCTATAGGAAGAGGCCATATCTAAGGTGTGTGGTCCCAGGCTTTAAAGGTAAGCATTTGTACCTTGAATTTGGCCCCAGAACAAATGGGTCCTCAAAGAAGTCACTTACGAAATAGCCAGATGCCCTTCAGGACAGTGAGCAACAATACTTGGAACTAGTTGTCACTTCTGGATACTTTAACAACAGCTGCAATGCTGTCCCCCAACCCCAGATCCGACTTTTCCATTCCGTTGACCATGCTTAAAGGAAAAGGGAATATCCTAGGACAGACACCCTGATCAAATGGGATGCCAAGGGCATCTAGCACACCGTCATTGTTGTGTTGTGATGACCGTAGGTGCCGATCGTGTGAATGTTGGAGAATCTGCCATCCTGTATCTTCCTGGACTTTAATGCCTTCCTGTTGTGGTTCTCGTCCTACCCCCGGTCCCCCTAACAGTTAGTGACCCGAGGATGTGAGACGCGGGAGCTAACCCTGCTGCGGAACGGAGTCGGGCAGCTGGGATTCCAGATGGACCCGGAGGGTTTTGTGACTGAAGTGGAGCGCTTCACCTTTGCCGAGAAGGCCGGCCTTCAGCCCGGAGCCCGCCTAGTCCGCGTCTGCGAGAGAGCCCTGCCCAGCCTCAGCCACGGCCAAACTGCAGAGCTTCTGCGCACTGCCAAGAAGGTCACCATCACTGTTGTTCCCCCGGATGAGAATGGGAAGCCCAGGAGGTGAGGCTGCTGCGGGCTAGGGGGAGCGCACACCTGCGTGTTCCTTGTGCTTTGGTTTCTTGACAGCTTGCCATTCCGTAACCTGGTGTTGCCTCCCATTCTGAGGGTGGGGAGCCAGTGGTCTCCGAGCAAAGGTCTTGCTGTGGGAGCTGGTGTGGGTTTTTTTGCTCTGTGCATTACCACAGCAGCTGTTCAGAGGAGGAAGCAGCTGCTGAACTGTAGATGGCCAAAGTTAATGAGTTAATGAGACTGACATGGTAAGGGAAAGTGCTGTCAAGTCATAGCCAGCTTATGGCAACCCCACAGGGTTGCAAATGCCTTAGCAGACCAGGTGCTCAGGAGCAGCAGCAGCAGCAGAAGGCCATTGCTTTCACATCCTGCACGTGAGCTCCCAAAGGCACCTGGTGGGCCACTGCGAGTAGCAGAGTGCTGGACTAGATGGACTCTGGTCTGATCCAGCAGGCTAGTTCTTACGTTCTAATGTTAGGGTTTCAGGGCAAGAGAAGGACAGAGGTGGTTTGCCACTGTCTGCTTCTCTAGAGCAATCTTAGACATTGATGGCAATTTCTCTGATAAATGGACTCAAGGCCAGAAACAATGAGATTGAAAACAACTGTTAAAATGTATTTATTTGAATTGGTTCTGGTGGGTTTTCCAGGCTGTGTGGCCGTGGTCTTGTTCACGGCCACACAGCCCGGAAAACCCACCAGAACCAGTTGAATCCGGCCGCAAAAGCCTTCGACAATATTTATTTGGACGTTTATCTATTCATTTCTTTGGATACATTTGCCTAGCTTTTCTCCACTGAGTATGGACACAAAGTCGCTTGCAATATGAGGAAGGAACAAGCCCTAAATACGTAGCAAAATGCAACAAATGAAGCCACAAGGCACTTTGCTTGGTCCAGGAATCAGCTCCCTCTAATCTTGCAGTGCTGAACTGGAGCGACCCAATGAGAGATTAGTTATCCACTGTAAAAGCCCTCACAAACCATCGCATTGGATATCTTTTTTGCAGAAACTAATTTGAGCCCACCCTCTTGGAGTGTGCCCCGCCCTGATGCCATTTGGTTTGCTCTTTTTGGACAGGAGTTTCTCGGAGCTGTACCAGAAATCCTTGCAAGAGAAGAGGAGGAGTGAGCCACCTGCCGGGGAGGCAGAGCTGTCCAGGCCGGGGAGCGAAGCCGGGTTCAAGCCAGCCACACTTCAACTCCTCCATTCGCTGTCCCTGCAGGACGGGGCCCCTCACAACCTGGCCGAGGAGAGGACAGAGTTTCTTCGGAGTCACAGTGGTGGAGCACCCTTGCCTTCAAACCCGTGAGTAGCCTTCTGGTCTCTGACTCAGGGCCAGGATCTGCCAGCCGCCTCCATTCAGTGTTGTAACGTTTCTCCAACCCAGACAACTCAAGCCTTTTAGCTTCCAAGAAATATGTCTTAGCCAGGGGGGTACCGCTCGGGGACGTATGGAGTCAAATGTCCCCGGGCTGAGACCATTTAGTCACATGGGGGCAGAAAATCGCTCCCACATCCCTCCCCTGGGTCCATACACCGACTTAAAAAAAAACATTGTTTGGTCATGGTGGGGGAGGGCGGCCGCCTATATGGGGTGGGGCAGAAAACTCAGATTTTGTACCAGGCTACATCTTCCCTAGATGCGCCTCTGTTTAGCCTAACATAAACTGTCACATCTATGAATTCATCATAATTCCCAGCATAGCCTATGAGAGTGACTTCAGAATATACAGGCAAGATTAAAGTCTATTACTGAGGAAGTGGAGTAATTTTACCATGAAACAGACCACAGAGGGAAGCTCGTCCCCACGTTTGGATTCCTTGCACAATTGAGGACTATATTATCATCCTAGATATTCTGGCTGATCTTGTAGTCTGTTCCAAGATATTCGCACTTATCTTATTGCATTACATTTTTCACTTTTTGCATTATATGTAGCCTGGGTATTGTATTTTGTCTATGTTTAATTGCCTGTGGTGACATTCACAACACACATGCACACACATGCACATTCTATCTGCCGCTTTGGACATGTAGACCTGGTTAACAGGTTTGGTCACCAGGTGCCAAAGCCACTGTTCAGCAGGACTGTTACAGATTCCCCATTGCCCTCTCTCTGTTCTATTTGAATGAATTAATGAATTAATTAATGAATTTGACTGACTGACTGACTAGAACCAGGGGGCATACATGGAAAATGCTGGGGGGAAGAATTAGGACTAATAAAAGGAAACAACGTGTGATTGGTGTTTGGAATATGCTGCCACAGGAGGTGGCGATGGCCACTAACCTGGATAGCTTTAAAAGGGGCTTGGACAGATTTATGGAGGAGAAGTCGATTTATGGCTACCAATCTTGATCCTCTGATCTGAGATTGCAAATGCCTTAACAGTCCAGGTGCTCAGGAGCAGCAGCAGCAGAAGGCCATTGCTTTCACATCCTGCATGTGAGCTCCCAAAGGCACCTGGTGGGCCACTGCGAGTAGCAGAGAGCTGGACTAGATGGACTCTGGTCTGATCCAGCTGGCTTGTTCTTATGTTCTTATGTTCTTATGACTGACTGAATTAATAATTAATTAATTAATTAATTAATTAGAATGACTGACTTAATTAATGTTCTTAGGTTCTTAAGGGTGTGAAGGAGGCCAAGGGAGAGCAAGAAAGCAGATTGTGCTGATAGAGTTGCACAGAGTATAGTATGGTGTAGTAGTTATGAGCAGGTGGATCCTAATCTGGAGTACAGGGTTTGATTCCCCACTCCTCCACCTGAGTGGCAGAGGCTTATCTGGTGAACCAGATGTGTTTCCGCACACCTACATTCCTGCTGGGTGACCCTGGGCTAGTCGCAGCTCTTTCTGAACTCTCTCAGCCCCACCTACCTCACAAAAGGTGTCAGTTGTGGGGAGAGGAAGGGAAAGGAGCTTGTAAGCCACCTTGAGTCTCCTTACAGGGGAGAAAGGTGGGGTATAAATCCAAACTCTTCTTCTTCTTTGTATTCCCCCTCCAACCCGTTTCCTTACAAGGGTCCCAGAGTAACGAGGGTTCCAGGTGGTTGGAGGAATGAAGAGGTTTTAAATCCAAAAGGACACTCAAGGTCCCTCAGCAGGCCAGGTCCGGGTTGGCAGCCGCTAGTTGCTCTCCTTCATTATTAGTGTGCACATTCTTTTAGCAGCAGACTGGGCAGTCCCAGCCCAGACTGCGTGGGCGATGTGCCATGCAGTTTCTCCAGTGTTCGTCAGCTTTTTCAAATATGTGAAACTGTGAAGCCGAGGCTGTGAAAAAGATTTTTTTTTGTTCGGCTCCAGGATGTGGCTAAATTTGACCTTCTTGGCTAAATTTGATCTAAATTTGACCTTCCTGACTGTTCAGAAGGGGAAAAGAAGGAACTGGGGCTAAGTGGGGAGAAAATGTGATTCAGGCCTGATGTTTCAGCTGTGGCTCACTGAAGAAAAGAGGTTTTCTTTTTTTTTTGTGCTTAAAGGCTTGGGAGATCCCATTTCAAGTCACTGCCAGAGACAGGAGGGTGGGCGGAGGGGAGAACCACTTCGTAAAATTTCGTTTGAGGATGACTTAAGCATAGGTGTCAAACTCGTGGCCCTCCAGATGTTATGGACTACAGTTCCCATCATCCCCCGCCAGCATCGTGCTGGCAGGGGATGATGGGAACTGTAGTCCATAACATCTGGAGGGCCGCGAGTTTGACATCTGTGACTTAATGCAAGGTTAGGCACCTGAGAGGCTGAAAGTAGCTTTCTCTGGCTGCTGGTAGCCCATTTTAGACCCAGTTTAGTGGGAAACTGGCTGATCATTTTTTTCTCCTACAAATAAAATAAAATGGTTTTCAAACACTGTAAAAGTGGAGCAGGGGTGAGAGGAGAGAAGGAGAGAGCAGGTTTATACTTAACGGTTATGTGTGTCTCCTGATTTTCATACTCCCTAATTGTGAGGTCCATGGCCAGTGATGGGTTTGTTTAGGGTGGGGCAAGCCAGAGTTTGAGAAGGTAGATCAGCCCTCTGGAGAGCTGGTCTACCCACAGTTGAAAGCAATGGGTAGACCTGGCCACCAAAGAGGGGGATAACAAGATGGGGATTTGGTGGCGGGGGGGGGCACAATTTCAGTGATTGCCCTGGGCGCCATTTTCTGTAGATATGCTTCTGGCAGAAAATTCAACTTGAGGGCCACATCTAGGGCCCCTTTAGCACATGTATGCACTTTCAATCCATTTTCACAATTGTTCCACACATCAAAATCCAGCTGTAAAGTGCGTTGAAAGTGGATTATTCTGCATGTGCGGAAGGGGCCTCAGTCTCTGCATTCTTTTCCTGACTCCAAGTTGAGTTTTTGATGTCAGGAACTGGCAGTGGCCACCAAACGAACAGAAGTCTGCCTTGGAATCATTGAAACGTTTGGCAGAGGCTCAGGTGTGGCTGCCTCTGCTGATATTAATGGCTCACTGTTGAACAATTTCTTGGCAAATAAACCTCATCAATCAATTCTGCTGCCTGTTAGGCTGATGCTCCTCAGAAACTGTTAAGCGGTTTCAGGGCCAGAAAAAAAGTTCTCACAAATTGGATGTGGTCCTCTAGGCCCTAATTTGCCATCCCTATCTCACTGTGGCTAGAACATAAGAACAAGCCTGCTGGATCAGACCAGAGTCCAACTAGTCCAGCACTCTGCTATTTGCAGTGGCCCACTAGGTGCCTTTGGGAGCTCACGTGCAGGATGTGAAAGCAATGGCCTTCTGCTGCTCCTGCTCCTGAGCACCTGGTCTGCTAAGGCATTTTCAATCTGAGATCAAGGAGGATCAAGATTGGTAGCCATAGATCGACTTCTCCTCAGTAGGTTTCACTGGCTTTATACAACGGGCCATTTAAATGGTTTCCTAGATCATTTTCTGGCATACAGACCCTCTGAGAATACAAGGTGACTACCCCGAACATTGTAATCCCTGTAAAAAGGAGTATTTTCGTCAAGGGAAATTGCCTTGGAGTCCTTGGGAAGGGGTTAGGTAAGATATGCAAGGCCATTTTCCCCCTTCTGTAGCAGTGACTCATCTCTCATTCAATATCTGCATATTTTCAATGGTGTCCTCCTCACTATCTGACTCGCTATGTTCTGTATTACATGAGGACAGGGCTGGGGCTTAGCAATGAAGCATCTACTTTGGGAGCAGAAGTGTGCAGGTTCAATCCCTGATACCTCAATTTAAAAGCATCAAGCGGTAGGGTAATGGGAAAGACCTCTGCTAAGGTCTGTTTCAGTACAAGGAGGCTTCATGTGTTTATATGTTCATGATTTTGGAAAGACAGAGTAAATCCACGGCCCTAAGACTCTTCCAACTTTGGAAATTTAATTGAGAGAGAATGATGGGGAAGAGCCCCCACCAAGTGACAGATGTTTACAAATGATTGATATGTTTATACTTGTCAAAACAGTGAAGGCTTTGCAGTAAGGGGGCTGGACATTATTATCAGGTTTCTCATCCCACTTTTATGTCTTCTTTTCCTCAGGGTACCACCTCAAGACACCCCTGTCCTCCCCAGTCCCCCTCCAGATCTCATTTTGGCCGCCACACCTAAAGTCCCTCTGGACCAGGGGACCGTAAGTGACGGGGTAATTGTACTAATGTGTGTATATATACCTTTGTCTGAGTTCTGGGTACCTCAAGCTCCATCTCCTCCCATATGAGCAGCCCTGGATTTAAATGGCATTTTCAGTGATCCTGCTGTGTGTTGCCGGAATTGTTTTAGTCTGTTCCTTTAATGGTTGGGGGAATTAGCTGGGAACAGACCTGCAATGAGAGAGGGAGGCAAGAGAATTTCCACCAATTTATACAGAGGTCCGTGCCCCAAATAAATCCACTCTGAACCAGAATTAAAAGGAGAAGCGTTAATTTTTTTTGAGCAATTTAAAAAATAAAAACACACTTGCAAATTGTAAACACAGAGGGAGGGAGAGTTTTGAGAAGCCTAGGGAATTAGACAGATGACCAATAGTGAGGATAGAAGAGGGTGATGAGCAGGGGCGTATCTGCCAGGGGACATGAGGTAACCCATGTCCACAGGTGCAACTAATCTGGTCATGTGGGGGGCGCAAAGAGAGGGGCACAAAGAGACTTCCCCCACGAAGTCTTCTGCCTCCTCGGCCCGGCCCACGTCATCCTGCTGCCTTGTCTGACTTCAGTCTCCCTCAGCCCCACCCACGTCATTGAAGAGGATGACATGGGTGGGACCAAGGGAGGCCGAAGTCAAACAAGGCTCCCTTCAGGCAGGCAGACCTCCCTGGGTTCCACAGTGGGGGGGGGAGCGGGGCTCCACAGCGAGCACTGGTGGCACTCCACCCACCTGGGCTCCCTGCAGGCCTCTTTCTGCCCTCCCAAGGCCCTGGGGTGAGCAGGAGCCGGCATCAGGGATGTGGGGAGTGGGACTACGCAATGCACGGGGGAGGGCACCCAGAGGAGGTTTTGTCCCTGGTCGCCATTCCCCCCCACATATGCCTCTGGCATTGAGGGGAGGGTAATATTTATCATTCCAGAAGAGGTCTTAGGAGAATGAGAGACAGCGACTAGCACGTCTCATGGGCACAAGGAGGACATCCAAGTGCAATTTGTCATGGATTTGGAGGGTCCAGTTATAGGAAAAATTGATCCTCTGGCTATGAAAAGCAGGACAGTCTTCCTGGAACAAAGCAAAGTTCTGTTCCCTGGCACAGACGAAGGCTTGATTGGATTAAGACCTGGGAAAGCCTAACTCTTGATGGGTTTTGGACTGTTGAAACAAGGAAACTCTGAAAGTTTGATGACCCTTAATACCTGCCCAGGAGATTTAAGAGTGAGTTAACGTTTGGGGGGAAAGGGTGCAGGGTGAGCTAGCTGATGAAACAGGTGCACAATCTCAAGGTTGGGCTGTTGTGTACCAGATTCGAGCGGCTGAGCCCTCACAAAAGGCATTGTCTGATGCTTTGCATACTTAATTTGGGAGGGGGGAAAGACAGATGTCATATGTCAGGCAAACTCCTTTGATTTCAAAGCCCTTGAATCTTATTCTTGTTCTGCTCCATGAGTTTGGACTGTTTAGGATATCAAGATTATGACTGGTAAGGCATTCAGAAATGGTCCCCCTTTCCAACTATGGCTTGTCTGGCAACGTGTGCCTTTACTGTCTGAAACTGAATTGGTCCTGAGCTGGGGTCAGAACCGGGTATGAGTTCCCAATTGGGTGTGAGTTTCCTGTGGAAAGTTGCCCCTGAAGTCCAAAACAGTCACTTTTGATTTCAAACGAGGAAACTTTGTGGAAAAATGAGAGGACTAGTCAGAAGGCAGTTAAAAGGGAGAATTATACGAGTCAAACCCCTCCAGGATACCTGGAAACTGTTTAAAAGTACACTAACTGAGGCTTAAATTAAATCAGTCTCTCAAGTCACAAAAGTTGCGACCAAGTCTTAAAAGGATGCCTATGTGGTCAACGCTCCAAGTCAAGGAAACCATGAAAGCCAAAAAGCCTTCCTTTTTTAAAAAAATGGACATTTAAAAAAAATGAACAGAAAGTATCACAAGTTCTGGCAAAAAAAAAAAATTAAGCCGTCAAGAAGTGAGCCGACACAGAATTTGAAAATGCGGATGGCTGAGAACATATTTTTATGGGAACAAGGATACCATTCCTATTGGCATTCTGATCTACCATCAGCCAGTGTGACATAGTGGTTAGAGTGTCAGACTGATTATGCATAAGGTGTCTGCAGGGGCGAATGTTGGTTGGGGCAAGGTTTTTGTATTGACGTTTCTCCGAGCCCTGTTTTCACTTTCCGTTCTCTCTGCGGCAAGCGACACCACTTCTAGTGCAGTTTTAATTTCCTTCGCCGCCAGAGTGGGACAAATTTGCCAGGGAGCATAGCTTTGCCCCAGACATCCTCCCTCCACCCACGACCAGCCTACCCTTCCCACTCCTTTCCACAACTGTCCACACCTTCCCCTTTGCCCCCTCCCTTCCATGTTGCCGGCTCCTTCCTGCTTCCTCCTCATCCTGCTGGATCTCTTTTCAGCTGGCTGTTTACTGCCCCTGACCCCCCCCCCTTGTGGTCACTGGGTGGGCAGCCATATCTGTGCCACGAGAGAAGGCCTCTTTCAGCAGCCAGCAAGTGGAAGTAAATAAAAAGAAGCTCAGCCACATGGGCTTAGCCAAAACATACCTTTTAAATTCTCATACCAATATATCAATATTGTGATATAATAATAACCAAGAGCACATGCGCAGCCAACATGCCCATGCACCACAGAAGGGCATCTTAAAACTTCAAGCATTTTTACCATACTAGATTTATCGAAATAATGTCAGCTCTAATACAGGAATATCAAAATATTGAAAAGGAATATTGAAAAACAAGCCTCTGTCCCCTCCCACAGCAGCAGAAGCAGGAAGTTTGTGTGTGTGTGTGGGTGGGTGGAGCGGGACAGAGAGAGAATATCAGTTCTAGGACATAGTCCCCTTCTTCAGCAGAATGTCACCCAGGGAATTGCTTTGCCTCTTTAATGGGGGGGGGGGTATTTTTGGAAAGGGGCTATAATATCGCTATAACTGCAATAACAGCAGTATCGATATAAGAGCAATTTAAAGGGCATTGACAAAGCCAGCAATCTTGCAACTGTGTGTCTTTAAGAGTGAAGTTGGTGGGAGGAGTTAAGACAGCCCGGAACAGCACAGAGGGAAAGAGCTGAGCTAGCAAACTAAATAGTAGGCTGTGGAGTGCCTCCTCATGTGTAAACAGAGAAGCACGAGGAGACCCCCACTACAACCCCACTGTGTAGCAAAGAGCCCCGAGGTAAGAATTTCATGCATAACGGACCTCGGACTAGGATTTAGGAGAGCCAAGTTCAAATCCCCACTCTGCCGTGGAAGTTTGTTGGGTAACCTTTGGCCAGTTGCACATCCTCATCCTAACCTACTTCACAGAGTTGTTGTGAGAAAAAAATGCAGAAGCAGGGAATGTTGTAAGTGAGCCACTTTGGGTCTCCCATTGCGGATGAAAGTGAGATATAAACAAAGTAAATAAATAAATCTGCACAGTGCCTCTCACTCCAATATATCGGTAGACTTAAAAAAAAACAAAAAAAGCCCTTTACTTTTGCCTTCCTATGTTTAGCAAGAAAGACTAGAAAATTGCTCTATTCAACAGAAAAGACAGCTGAGATTCTCTGGATGCTGAATTCAGTATCAGAAAATTTTGCACAGAATTATAGAATGTGCAGAATCCTTTTCTATCTTTCAGGACCATCCTGGAGATCCTGCTGTGAACAAGAAAGTTTCCATTGTGGGTCAAGAGGTCAAAGGTTCCCGGTCTCTGTCCCCTGGGGACAGAGCATCTTCCCCTTCTGAGCCCAGTGAAACTGAGAAGTTCCTGCCACGGACACTGTCTCTCAGGAACTCCATCACCAAAAGTAAGAGCCTCTCCTGCCTGCCACCCCATACACACGCACAAATGCTGACTTTTGGCCTCCCAAAGCAGAGGCACCAATTCAGCTGCCCTTCGCTGGGCTCACTGTTTTCTGGAGGACTGAGGAACTTGTATTCTCCTCTACCTGCAGTCCTTTCTGAAGCTGGTGATTCCCTGGAGGATGAGTGGGAGTCCATTGCTAATTTGGCATCTGCTTGCAACAGCATCTTGGAAGCCCTCTCCAGGGAAGGTGAGTGTGAGGGGCAGAGGCTGACCGGCCCCCTCCCTGCTGAGATTTTGGGATCTGGAGTGAGGCTTCCGTATGGCAGGGGGTGATGGTCTGATCAAGGAGCGAGCAAGAGAGAGTGCAGACGAAATTGAGGACTATGGAAAATGGCAAGCAGGAGACTCCTGAGAATTTCTGAAGGATCCAGAAGAGCAGTGGTGTAGCGCTAATGGGAACATGGGGTTATCCCATGTCCCCGGGCGCATGCCACCGAACCCCAAACCCCTCCCAGCCTCTCTGCAGGCCATCTCTTGCCTTCCCCTGGCCCTGGGGAGGGCAAAAGCCGGCCTGCAGGGGGGCAGGGCTCGGCAGCGGGCACCGCAGCGCAGGCAAGCTCAGGAGCCAGCCTGTCGCTGTGGCGCCCATCTGAGCAGCCCCCCCAAGCCCTGCCCTCTCTGCTGGCTCCCATAAGTGGGGCACGGGGGGAGGGCACGGGGAGGCAGTCATGCCCCCGGGCGCCGTTTAGTCCTAGTACGCCACTGCAGAAGAGGTGTTTTTAGCCACAAGCATCTCAGAAGACCTTTTTGGGGAGCAAGTTGGGACCTGGAAGGGCTATTTTGGCTGGGCAGGGATAGTCTCCTGCTGTTAGACCTGAAGGATCCTGGTTCTAGTCCCAAAGAGCCAACCTCTGACAGTGAAGGAATGATAGATCCCGATAGATGCTGTGGTGTGAGCCAGCCCAGATGCCATGCCTTTTGCTGGAGGAGCTGAAGAGGGAAGGGAACGTGCTTTGGCGTTCCTGACCCAAAGCACAACATGATCCAATCAATGCCCCCCAAGTCCCATTATCAAGACATGAAGCGAGGGTCCCTCTGCTCTGGAGGATTTGCTGTATCCAGTATTTTGAGAGTTCTGCTCCCAGCTGGAACGTATCCATCTAGCAGTGCTGGGCTGATAGGTCTGCCTTTCTCTGCATGTTTGTCTAATGCTTCATTGAAACTATCCGTCATGGTGCTGGTCCCCACTGGCGTTCTATGGCAGTGAGTTCCATAAGACAAGAATGCGGAACCCGAGAGAGTGCATGTTGGGAGGAGCTCTTCCTTTTTTTTGCTGGCCTGGGTCTCTGATCTTGTGACTCTTTTCCTGCCTCCCAGGACAACACGTACTGGAGAGCAGGGAATCTTTGTGCACGGCCGTCCAGAGGGGCACCGCTCAGCAGCAACCCACTGAGGAGTAAGAAGGGGCTGCATGTGTGTCTGTCTATTCGAGCATGCTTAGAAGAAGCAAGTGGCTTGGGGAGATCTCCTCCACCCTTCGCCCCTCCCCCCCGCCCCATCTGTCACTTCCTTCCCGTCCCCAGGGCCATACCTTTTATAATGCCTGTTCTCCCTTTGACCTCTCTGCAAGGAATTCTGTATGGAGACATCTAGTGGCCAAATAGTGCACTGTTATATTTTCTGTACTGAATGTTTTTGGTTTGACCCTCCGTGCCTTCTTTCCCAGCTGCTGTTGCTAGTTGCTCCTTTTCCCAGTTTTCTATACCTATAGAGAGGCATCCTCCTCTTAATTTTTGTGGGTGGTTATTTGAGGGGCAGGTTGATGTAATTGTGCCCACAGGCAGCTTCTATGCACTCAGCCAACGGTAATTTTACTAGACACAAAATGGGGTTTTTTTTGGGGGGGTAGGGGTGGAAAGTTCCTTGCAGCATCTCTGTTAGACTGCAAAGGTGGTCCAGAAATGAATTTTAAAATTATTTGTCTAGCTGTTGTAGGTTTTCCAGGCTGTATTGCCTAGTTTTTGCTCCTAACATTTTGCCCACATCTATGACTGGCATCTTCAGAGGTATGTAACGGTAAGATGAATTTCTCTCTGTGACACAGTGTGGAGTGATTGTGTGGTGGGGCATATGTTGATGTGCCTCTGAAGATGCCTGTCATAGATGCCATGATATACCTCTGAAGATGGCAGCCATAGATTCAGGCAAAACTTTGAGAGCAAAACTACTAGACCACAGCCCAGAAATTCCTCAACAATCAGTTGATTCTGGCTGTGAAAGTTTTCAACAATGCAGATTAACGTATTGTCGAAGGTTTTCACGGCTGGAATCACCAGGGTGTTGTGGGTTTTCTGGATTGTATGGCCGTGTTCCAGTAGCATTTTCTTCTGACATTTCGCCTGCATCTGTGGATGGCATCTTCAGAGGATCCTCTGAAGATGCCAGCCACAGATGCAGGCAAAACATCAGGAGAAAATGCTACTGGAACATGGCCATACAACCTGGAAAACTCACTACACCCCAGTTATATGTTTGTTTGTGGGGCTTGCTGTATACATAGACATGTACACTAATTAAATGCAATCGAGGAATGTTGAGAGAGGTCTGAAATTTTAGAAAAAGCAGGAACAGGATAGTGGCCAGAAAAAGGGGGACTGTGATGTGAAGACTACAAACTAAAAGGGGCCAAGATAAGCCTTCTTGCTGCGTAAGGAAGCGTGCAGAGAGGAAGGAGAAGAGAAATTTCCCAGAGCAGTTCTGTCTACCATGTGTGTTTACTGACAACACATTAACTGGCTGCCGATGTCTTCATTCCCTCTCCTTCCCAAATTCCCTTCCACCCTGCCCAGTACGCAGCAGGCTATCAGCCTCGCTGACAAGGTCCTGCATTTGGAATCCACGCTCAAGAAACTGCAGGAAGATCTTCAGAGGGTAAGATGGAAAAACAGAGGCAGGAAACTGGGGGCGGAAAGGGGAATGCATGGCCTGCCAGATCAAAGATCCATTTCCTTGAAGGAAGGAATCCCCAATGGATGCTGTGTTTGAAACAAGGATGGTCAGAGCGTGCTTTTGTGGGGAGGGGACGGTGCTTATTCTCAAGCGAGGGAACTTTTTTCAAAGTAAATTTTGGAACCAGCCATGTTCGAGTGGAGCAGAAGCACTGGACCATCTCAAAAATGAAAGACTTGCTAACCCTATACACTCCAGCTAGGAATTCATGTATGCCCTTAGCAGAACCCTTCTCTGCCAGCCTCAGAGTTGATTCAAATGCCACTGCATGTTGCAAAGGGTGCTGAAGATGATTCTGTGCAAACTTGGGATGCTGCTTCATATTCTGTCAAGTTCATAGAACTCAGTGGTCTGCAGCTCATGGGCTGGGACCCTTAGATGGGCGATGATGTGCCACCTGATGGATCCCAAGCCCTTATAGAGCCACCATCTTCTTTGCGGCTGTTTGTGGCTGGTTGAAAGGACCTGTTCTCTAGTGCCCATGCCCAGAGGAACTATGGTGGATTCTGCACAGACCAAATATAATGTCTATAGGACTTTATAAAAACCGGTTTTTTGGTGGGCGGGACTTCACACAGGTCCTGTTCCCATTTTATTCCCCTCAACCTGGGATTTTTGAAAATCACTAAATCAGCAATCCTTTTGCACAATCCCGGGTTGGAGGCACTCCCATGCGAACACAACAGGCAGGAGACCCTGTATTTCCCTTCCTTCCACCGGCTCACTTTAGGTTCCATCCCATCCACTTGTCAGTGAGAATCCACCTGCCCACGATTCTGCTTAAGTGGCCCAGCACATTTTGGAAAGATTCTCTGAATGCCTGACAGTGTACAAAGCCCCCCAAGTACTGGTTGTTGTGGGCTTTCCGGGCTGGGTGGCTGTGGTCTGGTAGATCTTGTTCCTAACGTTTTGCCTGCATCTGTGGCTGGCGTCTTCAGAGGTGTATCACAGAGAGAGGTCTCCTATGACTTCCCTCCATGATACACCTCTGAAGATGCCTGCCACAGATGCAGGCGAAACGTTAGGAACAAGATCTACCAGACCACGGCCACACAGCCCGGAAAGCCCACAACAACCAGTTGAGTCCGGCCGTGAAAGCCTTCGACAATACCCCCCAAGTGTGTCTTCCCCCGTGGCAGCAAGTATGAGCGCCATATCAATCTACAGCAACACATTAATTATTGCCCAGCCATTGCAAAGAGGTCCCTTTTTCCTTTAAAAAAAAATGTTGTGTTAAACATGCGCAGCTACGCAGGTGCAGCTGATCGGATTGTGGGACAATTGGCATGGCTGCAGGGGTTCCCTTCTGTATGCCTTTGCAGTTATGCATGTGTTAAAGAATTTTTTTTTAAAGAGAAGTGTTTTCATGCGAATTGTTACCATGCCTAAATGGGTAAAGGGCACACATACAAATGGAAAAAAATGAAAGCGGGTTCCTTTGCATAGGTGTCAAACTCGCGGCCCTCCAGATGTTATGGACTACAGTTCCCATCATCCCCTGCCATCGTCATGCTGGCAGGGGGTGATGGGAACTGTAGTCCATAACATCTGGAGGGGCACGAGTTTGACACCTGTGCTTTTTAAACAACCCATTATACATAAGTTGTATGGAATTTGCCACTGTTTCCCGAATCTCTTGGGACACAAATGGGGAGAGGAACCACAGGATGGTGAGGCAAGGTCATTCAGAAGTGAAGAGGATTTCTCTTCAGACTGTGGCCTTTGGCTTGTTCCTAAGGAGGGTATGTTTTCTTCCCTTGGCTCTCTTGGTTTGCTGCCCACAGTACTGGTGAGGTCCTAACTCTAGCTCCCGTCTTCCTGCCTTGTGACTTGTGATGTCATACGCTCATAGTTAACATGAGTTCTGTTCTGGGGCCTGCGGGTTAAAAGTGGATTCCAGCTCTGGAAAAGTCAAAGACCACACATCTATTTATTTATTTAGCTGTGTTTCTAATCTGCTTTTCTTCCCCATGAAACCCAAAGCTGCTAACAAGATTATTCTGCATTTTATGCTCACAGCAATAAACTTGTAAGGTACTTTAAGCTGGGAGTGTGTGAATGGCCCAAGGTTATCCAAGCAAGCTTCTGCGACAGAACAGGGATTTGATTCTGGCTGTCCATGATCCTAGTTTGATACTTTAACCGCTATGCTACACTGACTCTCATTCTCAATATAATCTCTTCTGAGTGGCAGCAATTCTCTCATCTAAAATCTTTTAATTAGAGAGGCCAAGGATCACACCTTGTTTCAAATCAAAGAAACTTTTAATTGGCATTAAAAATACAGGGTCGAAAACAAACAAACAGTGCAAAAATCTGAAATACAGGATCACACCCAGTGGTGGGATTCAGCCGGTTCGCACCACTTCGGCAGAAACGGCTGTTAAAATGGTGCCTGTAAACAACCGGTTGTTACATTATTTGAATCCCACCACTGATCACACCTGCATGCAAAGCTTGTGTTCTGCTCTTGAGCCTTGATCTTCCCTCCAGTACATGGCCTTTGTGATGCTGTGTAGCATCTGGAATTTACTTCCCCCATGGGTTGAGTTAGGGCAGTCTCCTCTCTGGCAGCCATTAATTTGCATGAAAATGTTGTGCAGACTCTCCATAAAATGGCTGTGTCCATGTGACAGGCAGCTCATGTATATTATGGGTTCCACCTATGTAATGTTGCTGTATCAAAGTGTTTTCCAGTCTCGGGGGCTTAATGTTGATCATTCTGGGCCAGCATGTTATAGTGGTTAAGAGCAGTGGAGTCTAATCTGGAGAACCTGGTTTGATTCCCTCCCCACTCCTCCATATGAGTGGTGAATTCTCTGGTGAACTGGATTTATTTGCCCGCTCCTTCACGTGAAGCCTGTTGGGTGACCTTGGGCTAGTCACAGTTCTCTCAGAACTCCCCCAGCCCCACCTACCTCCCAAGATATCTGTTGTGGAGAGAGGAAGGGAAGGAATTGGTAAGCCTCTTTGAGACTCCTTGCGGTAGAGAAAAGCAGGGTATAAATCTGCTGCTACTCTTCTTCTCTTCCTCCTCAGTGTATCCTGTTTGTAAAAAGGGTATGTTAGGCCACCTCAGAAGACCATTAGGACCATATGAGAGAATGGTATTCCAGTTTTCCATCTCTTAGAAGCTTCTAAAATTATAAAAATGCAGTAACGGCCGACAAGAAAATTATTGAACAATAAAACAAACTAAGCAGTTCACAATGCTGTATAAAACACTTAGCAGTTGGAACTCCAACTGTATTTTTCATGAGAGGTGTGCAGAGGCACAGGGAGGCAAAATGGCGCCCGGGACAACACCTGCCCTGTAGGTCCCCCCGCACGCCACTTACCTCAGCCAGGCCAGGAGCCTTCTGCCCCTGGAGGCTGGGACAGGAAGGCCAGGGCCGCCAGACTCTTGCAGCTCGCCAACTTTGGGCCTGCTGAGCGCCATGTTGCAGGAGAGGCTGGGCGCAAGGACCTGATTGGTGCCCGGCGCACCCCCCCCCCCCACGTGACTGGATGGTGTGCGCCAGGGGACATGTGACACCACATGTCCCCGTGAGCGCTTCACCCCTGGCAAATGTGTGTTAGGGATGGTTGTTTTGTGAGCAACTCTTCAGAAAGCAGCCACAGGTATGTGAGAAAAGAGTGTAATGACTGAGGTGGTGTGGTAATAGTATATTTTGGAATCTTGTTTTATATCTGCAGTGATGAAGCCTTGGTTACTGGCTGGCTGAGCTGCTGTGGTGGCTCAGAGTGTTCAGTTGCCCACGGAACACAAGTCATTTCCAGTCCATTTTCTGTGAAGGAAGTTGTCATTTTGGCTGGGGTTATGTCCTTGCACAGAAGGGAGGACTGGGAAATGGCCCCAGGAGGTAGGAAATCTATGGGGAAAAAAGAGCTCAAGGACCAGGGAACTGAAGGACGGGTGCAGAACAGTCATTGGACTGAGGATAAAAGTCATCTAAGACCTGTTCTGCATATGCCACTTATGACATTTTCAGGCTCGAAATAAAACGCTTCCTCTGTGGAGTTCCACATTGTTTTCCTCCAATTGGTTTTGGAAGCATTTCCAAAAACATTTTCGCAACTGGGGGTTGACAATCTTAGATTGAAGCAAAGGAGAAAGCAGGACTGAGGCAAATTTACATGGGGCCCCAAAGGGCGGGTGGGCCAGTCTGTGAGAGGAAGCTGAGAGTTGCTGAGTCCAGGCCTTGAATAAGGACTTTGCCCATTTTGACTTCTTCCATCATTGCCAAGAGGATCTGCCAACCCCGTCAGGAGAAATTTCAAAAAGTTACGGGGCAGGGACAGGAGGGGTGAATGTCCCTCTTGTTTCCATTGGCCAACTGTCCTTAGGCTGCAAATCTTCTGGCTCTGTTCACATTGTTAGCCAGACGTGGGTTTGCTTTTGTATAACAGGAAAAGAATGGTAGCTTCTTCCAGAGGCAGAATAAGAAAAAAAAAGATATAATTTGAAAGCATTTTAAATATGGAAGGGGCCCTCTGCCCTATTAAAGGGTAGGTTTAGTAACCTAGAAAAATCTGCAAGGTTATGCAGCTGCAAATCCAATGGGGTTGAAACCCTGGCCCACCAACTTCTGCACTGCGCCAGATTTGTTCAGATCCAAATATATCAATTTATATCCTCTTTTCCAATCTGGGCTACCAGATCTGATTAGGTTATCCTTATTGCTGAATAACTCTGACCCTGGTTTTTGTGAAGAGGTCGCCAATTTTATTATGGATAGCTGAGAGTATCTAATAGTATGTATCTGTTATGGTCCTTTTGGGGCTTTTTTGCTTTTATTACCGATGTATTAATTTTGCTTTCTGATTATGCCAATAAAGGCTAATGCGTGTATGTAATATGGAAGGGGAAGCAGGGAGGAAACTACAAACCCGCTCTTTCCAACCCCACAATCACGTCTCTGTCTTTGCTCTCCTTCCCCACTCCAGGAGAAGGCCGAAAAGGCGGCATTGCAGGCAGAAGTGCAGAGCCTACAAGAGAACACGCAGCGCCTGAAACAGGCGTCGGAGACTGCGGCGGCTCAGCTCAGCCAAGTTACGCAGATGCTGGGGGGGCCTCCGACACCCCCACACTGTCCCTGAGGCATCAAGACCACCCTCACACCTTTTGTCCCTAGAAGGGGGGCATGTACCTGCCACTCTCTCTCCCTGTATGTACTTGAGGCACAACAGAGACGGCCGGTTTGTGTGATAACTGGCTCCCAAATCTCCCTCCTCCCCAATCTTCAAGACCCTCGTTGCATTGGCTCGCGATCTGTGTCCAGGAGATGGGCTGCCAAGCTGTACTCACCACTGATTTGGAGGCACTGCACATTTTAGGAAGCGGGCCCCCCCAGAAAAACTGGCTCCGCCCAGTAAGACTGCCCCCACTGCCAGCACTGCATAGTGATTAAGAGCAGTGGGCTGTAATCTGGAGAACAGGGCTTGACTCCCCACTCCTCCACGTGACTGGCAGACTCTAATCTGGTGAACCAGGTTTGTTTCCGCACTCCTCCACATGAAGCCTGCTGGGTGACCTTGGGCCAGTCACAGTTCTCAGAGAACTCTCTCAGCCTCACACGGGGTCTGCTGTGGAGAGAGGGAGGGGAGGCGATTGGTAGCCACATGGAGATTCCTTACGGTAGAGAAAAGGGGGATATAAAAACCGACCCTTCTACTTAAGGAGCAGCCACTCGCCTCCCCGTTGATTTGAGCACCAGCCGGTCATCTTAATATTAAGCTGTGCGTCCTGCTGACCAGTGACGGGTTCTGTCTTCAGACCCAGGACCGCTCACTGACCATAACCACTAACCCCTATGGAAAAGCCACACCTGTGGGTCCATTGGAGGATAATTCATCAGGCAATAACTGCAGACCACCCCTGGGGGGTAGGGGAGAGCGTACCAGACATGTGTTGATTTACCTTCTGTCCAGAGGGTTGAACAAGCCTTGAGATTCTCTTGCTGCTTCCTCTCCCGCCTCCATCCTACTCCCAAATCCCAGCACTGATTCAGGCTGCTTAGGGTCCCACCTCTAGGATGATTTGGGGATGGGGCACCAGCCAGCACTTAACTAACTGTGAAATTACTGAAAGCTGTAACACATCCCCCTCCTCGGCCCTTATTTCTGCCTCTTCTCAGCTCCCTGCATACCCACAGACTCTTCCTGGGATCGGGGCAGACAACCCAACCGGCAGTTTGTCTCCCCCCAGTGGTGCTATCCATTACTAATTTTCCATGTCTGCTCCCCACCCTCCATCCTCTGAGCCGGGCCTTGCCCCGCGTGTGGATGCAGGAAGGCTTTGGGGAGCAACCCCCTCTTCACCCTCGTTCAGTCACGGTCTTTGTGTGTTGTGTAAATTCTTGCCTTCCAGAGAGGATGTCTGTCTTGTCTGTCTCTCTGTTTGTCGTTCTTCTAGAGAGACCAGGACGAAGGGTGGGGTGGGGAATGAGAATCAGTTGTCCGTCCATCTCCCTCTCCCCAGCCTCCCGTCTGTATTAGAACTGAATGTACAGATTGCGGCACCCCTACTTGTGCAATAAAGACATGGTCTGCATCTATGCCGTGGGCCCTTCTGTCGTCTTTGGGGAAACTGAGGCCTGGGAAAGGGAGGGGAAACACGAAACCCAACTCTGGCAGCACCTGAAAGGCTAAAAACATGGGTTCCATTATGCAGTTTAGTTTAGGGCAGCCTTGAGTGGAACAGAAGGGCAACCCTCCACCAGCAAAAGAAATCATCCCTCCCACCACTTTTCTTTTTCCTAGTGCGATTCTGGTTCTTCTGAAAATTCCCGGTGGGATTCCAAGGGCCTCGTTTCCGGACAATGGGCGGAAGCAGTTTCCAGGCTCGCCCGGACTTGTTCTTGCGAGAGTTGTATTTAGTGGTTTGTTCCTTCCACGCGGGCTATATAATTAAGAGGGCTAAATCTCAGGTCTTGTGGAGGAGATTTTGTAATCAGTATAATGGAACCCATGTGAATCTCTTTCTCATTGGCCCTTCCCATCTTTCCCTCCCAGCTTCGGCCTTTCTTTCAGCCTCCACCCATATCCTCTACAGCTCCCTGCTTCTCAGCGTGCTCTGTCCCTTTTCTTTCAACTACCCACCCTGCTTTCACTCACATACTTCCTGGGGCTATTCTCTGCTTGGCTTTGGCCACCTGGTCTACCCAGCAGTGCTCTCTCTGCATGCCAAAAGCACACCAGTGTTTCTATTCTTCCAAGTTCCATGAAGTCTGCCCACCCACCCCCACCCCCACCCCCCCTGCCGCCGGGTTCAAAATGCCCCTTTCCCCTTAGAGGCTGTGCTGTTTGTCAGCATTCTGCTGTTGACAGTTTCCTATGAGAAATCAAATGAAAAAAGGAGTCCCAGGGCATCCTACGGACTAATAACACTTATTGCAACATCAGCTTGTGTGAGCCAGAGCTCCCTTCGTCAGATGCGTTGAGGCCAGTGTATTTATATTAATTGGAATATTTATGAACATTCTATGTCATCCCAGCAGCTCACTTGTAGGAGGGGTTGGGGGCTGCATATGGCAAACCTATGGGCTGCCGCTGCTGCATTCAAACAAGTTTAGCGCATCAAGATGCTGCTGTTTTCAGCCGGGTGGGAGCTGTTTAGTTCTTCTTTAATACAGCACCGCTCATCCTGCAGCACAAACTCTTTTTTGCACATGTGTATAGAAAAGACACAAGACTGTTTTTTTTAAATACTCAGTTTACTATCAAACAAATACAAGCCCCAGTCCCATCTGTCAACATCTTGCATTAATAACCCCCTTTCTGCTCCCCACCTGCCACAAAAGAAACCTTAGCAACTGCAAAGTCCACAGCTTTTGACACTCACAAGTTTCTCGCATCCAAGGGTTTGGACTTCTCTCCAGTCCAGGTATGGGATGGAAGGGGATGTACATGCCCGGAACCTCCTTTTTTACCCCATGAGCACAGCACAGTTTCATTTGTGAGCCTTCGGAGTCAAGATTGTGTCTGACCACAGCTTGATCTCCAACCAAGATTGTGTCTGACCCCAACCTCGCAGGATCTGCACAAAGCTCTGTTGCGGAAATGCACAAGGAGTGAATTGCTGTCAGCCTCATTGCAAAATGGGCCCAGCTGTTGGACAGTTAAAGGGCTTTGCCACAAGTCACACAAATCATTTCCAGCCTTTGGTGATGGAGAGGAAAGGCCGGTGGGGGAATTGGGGTGTGTGGCTCAACCCGCCTCCCCTGTGAGGGGCAGAAAAGAAGCTGTGGCAGAGAAACCTTTCTTGGTGTGGCAAACGCCTTCTCTGCATCCACCGGAGCACCCTTCCTTTTACCTGCGTCTGTGTGTGGTGGGGTGACCTGGTCCAGATGCTGGGAGGAGCGGGATTTCTAAAATGGCTTCTTTGGACAGGAAGCACACGGCGGAGTGAGATTGCCGTGGAGCCGCTGGCTCTCAGACAGCACCGGCCCGGTGGTGACCGTGTGCAGAGCCAGATGCTTGCAGAGGTAAGCCCGGCGCCGAAACCGCTTGGGGCAATGAGAGCATCGGTAGCTGCCCTCCACGGTGCCTGGGTGTGGCGCGCCGGCACTGTTGGTTGCCTCAGGGCTCTCGTTCTCCTTGGTCCCCCCGACATGCCCGCCACCTCGGGGTTTGTGCCAGCGACGATGGGAAGCCAGGTTGGCGGGACAGCTGAAGGTCTTGCTACATTCGTGGCAGCGGTACTCGACCCGGGCGATGCGGGAGCAGCAGTGTTGGGCCAGGGCGAGCGGGCCCGGGTAGGACTCTTGGCACAGCTGGCAGACAAAGGCCCCCAGCAAGACCACCGCATCTGGGGAGCCCTCCTTCGGCCCCAGACCAGCTCTCTTCGGCGGGGGGTTGGCTTGCTTTGCCACGGCACAGGCTGAACCTGAACCAGGAGACTGGGAAGCGCACACTGGAGCAGATTCACCTGGTGCCGGCGATACAGAGTTCAGGCCCCGGTCAAGGCAACTGGCCAGCAGAGCTGTGCTTACCAAGCGCAGGGGGCTCTGGGATGGGGGGTGGGATTCCGGCAGCCCCCCCACTCTGGGCAGTTTCCTTTGGGGCAAAGGTAGGACCACTCCACTGGAGAGGGGCACGGTCAGCGGGTCATCCTGCACTGTTCTGATCCGGTAAGAGACAGGAGGCTCTCGGCGTGTCCTCTTCACCAGGAACCCACGGGGCATTTTGCAGGGGCCTTGGCGTTCCCGAGATCAGGACTTGCTGGACCGGCTGGAGTTAGCGATGAACCTTGATATCCCAGTCAGGGCTTTGAGCTTCGCAGGTTCTTGCTGCCAAGTTAGCACTCAGCCCCGGCACGCTTCTTTCTGTTTCCAAACTCTGCTGGATGCTCGGGGGTTCTTTCCTCCCTGGTTTTTGGCCTCAGAAATGCTTCCAAAGGCAGTGCAGGGCCTCTGTCTCGGTTTGCCCAGCGCGCTCAAGCCTGGGTCTGATCAGACTTTCCACAGCTGCCGCTGGTGCGTCTCTGCCTGCCCTGGCTTCAATGGGGAGCCAGCTGGCCTCTTTGGGCCGGCTGCCCCCTATATAAAGGCCCCGGCTCCTATTGTGCGGGCTGGAGGCTGCAGATGGCTGGTGTAGGGCAGCCAATGGGCGTTGGGCTGATTGCGTGGCTGAGGGTCCCGTGGGGGAGAGGCGGCAGATGGGAGCTCCGGCCCTGGCGCGTGGGCCCTGCCATTATGCAGATTGGGGGCAAGGGGTGGCACACGACCGCCGCCACAAAAGTGGGGGTGGGCTGTGCGCTGATACCCCAGGGAGACTCTCAGCATCAATGGACCAGGCAGGGGGGGAAGGGGAGGGGAGAGCTGGTGGGAGCTTAACCCTTTGCACGCCGAGGAGCGAGCAAAGAGAAGCACAGTGCAGACTGGTCCTGGCGAAGCTGGCATTTCCCAGTTTAAGGAGGAAAATTAGGTTTAGGCACAATATTTCTTTTCCAGTAAGTGTTGATTCCTTTTGCCGAAGGTCTCGCCTGCTTCATCACACCAGCTTGGGAACTGTAAGCCATTCCAACAATCAAACCAAGAGGTGAAATACCAATTACAAACGCCACCCTGATCACTGAGAGGTATTTTATCTGACTGTCTAGTTTTATTAAAAAGTGTGTGTGTGTGTGAATATATTTATATATTTATTAATTAGCCCCCTCCAAAGAACTGAAGAGGTGGTTTCCAACATCAATTAACCCTTGGGCAGTGTCCAGTCTGTCTGGCCTACCAAGGAATGATCTTGGTTTCAATTGTTCAGTGAGAAAAGGCCATTCATCCCATGCACAACGGAACCTTTATTGTTCGGCAGGCTGAGAGCTGAACCTTGCCACTGAAAATGGGCCAGGCCTTGCAGGAGGAACTTCTGGATGGATTGTGTGTATGTGTGCTTTGTGGTAAAGATTGCAAAGATTGTCATGCCCTTATATAAAGCAGTGGTGCGACCGCACTTGGAGTACTGTGTCCAGTTCTGGTCGCCGCATCTCAAAAAAGATATTGAGGAGATAGAAAAAGTGCAGAGAAGGGCAACAAGGATGATTGAGGGACTGGAGCACCTTCCCTATGAGGAGAGGCTGCAGCGTTTGGGACTCTTTAGTTTTGAGAGGAGGCGGCTGAGGGGGGATATGATTGAAGTCTACAAAATTATGCATGGGGTAGAAAATGTTGACAGAGAGAAATTTTTCTCTCTTTCTCACAATACTAGAACCAGGGGGCATTCATTGAAAATGCTGGGGGGAAGAATTAGGACTAATAAAAGGAAACACTTCTTCACGCAACGTGTGATTGGTGTTTGGAATATGCTGCCACAGGAGGTGGTGATGGCCACTAACCTGGATAGCTTTAAAAGGGGCTTGGACAGATTTATGGAGGAGAAGTCGATGTATGGCTACCAATCTTGATCCTCCTTGATCTGAGATTGCAAATTCCTTAACAGACCAGGTACTCAGGAGCAGCAGCAGCAGAAGGCCATTGCTTTCACCTCCTGCAGGTGAGCTCCCAAAGGTACCTGGTGGGCCACTGCGAGTAGCAGAGAGCTGGACTAGATGGACTTTGGTCTGATCCAGCTGGCTTGTTCTTATGTTCTTATGTTCTTATGGTACTGTGTGCTTGGAATTTCTCTAGCAACTGACATACCTCTCTATACCTCTTGGCTGCTGAATTTGGAATTCCCCCATAAAGCAGAGAAGAGAAGGGATTCTTCAGCTGTACTCGACATTGCCAAGGCAGGTAGTTTGTCCTCCAGTTGCTAGGTGAGAGCCAGTGTGGTGTGGTTAACAGCAGCAGACTCTGTCACGAACCAGGTTTGTTTCTCCACTCCTCCACGTGAAGCCTGTTGGGTGACCTTGGGCCAGTCACAGTTCTCTCCCAACTCTCTCAGCCCCACCTACCTCACAAGGTGTCTGTTGTGGGGAGAGGAAGGGGAAGGAGCTTGTAAGCTCCTTTGAGACTCCTTTTGGCATCTCAAACTCCTCTTCTAATTTGGCTCCCACTGATTTTGTTAGGGCATTGTCTAAAATTCCTTTCCAGTTTTGTCATTGTGAGGACAGCCATGTTTTCTTTCTGCTCTCTCCTTTACAAGCCATCGGGGTGCTCTGTTGAGTGTAGGAGAGGCATCTGATTAACTGCCAGCTCTTACATTCTCAACGGGAGAATTACTTTTTTTGCTTCTTTGTCCCAACAGCCTGTGGTGTAACTCAAGACCCGTGTTACACCCAGCAGCACCCAATCCAAGTCTGCAACACATCTGGTAAGACTCCAGAAGCTGCATGCTTTCGGTCATGCCCTGAAACATCTTTTTCTCTTTCATGTTGAATATGCTACCTGAGGAAGAGTCCTGTAGAACCTGAAAGCTTGCACATCACTTGGTATTATTTTAGTTGGATCTAATAGAAGGGATTACATTACTTTAGTTTTTGGAATGGTTTCTTAGAGGTAATTTTTAAAGGTTTATTGGGCTAATAGTTGAAGACAGTCTAATTTCTATCCTGCCCTTCTATAGACCTCAGGGTCGTTTTAGCCTTCCAACTCCATTGTGGAGAAAGTTAGGCTGAGAGCAAGTGACCAGCCCAAGATCACTCAGGGAGCTTAGCTAGGCTGCTGACTGGGGAACTGAACTAATGGTACCACCACTACTCTTTATTGACTCCACTTCATCAAACTGTCACCCCCACCCACCTCACGCTACCTCCTGCCAAGCCAGAACCACCACCCCTCCAGTTTTGCAAACCTGAAATTCACAGAAATTTGAGGTGGTTGTTTTTACCCGCTACAGGCTAGGAGGCTGCAAACAAGAGAGACTCCTGGGAGTAGATCTACCGCTCCGTAAGATTTTAAAAGGATGCACCATATGGCAAACATTTGTGCAAATCCACCCTCTTCCTTCTCATGGAAGCCCCTCTAAAGTTCTCTTTTCATCCTAATTTGTCCCTGGTCTTTGCCTTGGCCTGTGATTTCAGACTCAAGATTATGCTGCATTAAGGAGGGCACAGCAGGACTTCCAGACAAGATGGTTTGAGATTAGCTCTGCACCAAGGTGCAACCAAGCCCATGCACTTTGCCTTGGTCCCACTGGTCACGTAACCTAATTTAACAACGCCCAGGGGAGAATCACGCTATTTAAACACACATTCTGAGATGATGTAGGCCTGAGAATTGTTACACAGATTGGTTTTAAAAACAAAACCCTGCCATGCCAGGAACACCATTGGTTTACATATCTAGCAGTCCAAGGGACATATTATTTCTCATTGCTGCCTACACAATACGAAAAGGATGGTTTCTTCCAGCTATGTCTCTGTCTGGAACGCTGACATTCATGACTTTTTCAAGACAGCTTTTGGGACATCCCAGGTTTTTTTTTCTTAAGCTGCCTTGGATGATAATCACCCCCAGGTATCTTTTGCCTGAGGTAAACCAAAACAACACACACAAGCAGGCTGGCCAGCCTAAGGGCTTTTTCAATTGTCTTTTCAGGGGGGTTTCAGCTGCACAGTTGCTCATTGTGTGCAAGAGGCGCAGTTGGTCTCAGATCTCTGCACACAGGGGGGACACCCCCCCCTCCCGACCCTCCACCCCCTGCACCCTTGCCCCCTGTTCCCTAGGGGTGGGGGCAGGCCTGGCTAGGCCTCCTGGCCCATTGAAAATTTGCTGCCTCTCCCTCCCCCCAGGAAAGTGTGTCTGAAAAGCACAGACACGCGCCTGGCCTGACCCCCCCTGACCCCCATCTCCATAAAGCTGCGAGGCCCCCTTGCAGATGCCAGACAATAGACCCCTCCCCATCCATGCACACTTCTGGAGCTGTCTGCGATTAACCCCTTGATTCCTTCAGCCTGAAAAATCCAAGCTGAGAAAGGCAGGAGAGAGAACGAAAACTAAGAAGGTTTTGCCGCACACTTTTAGGGCTGGTGTTCTAATCATAATTGTGTGCCATCAAGTTGTAACCAGCTTATGATGACCCCAAAGTCCCGGTGTTTATAAGGGCTTCAGTTATAGGGATCACCAAGACGTCATCTCGTTCCTTCCTTCAGGGTAGAAGATTCCACAGTTTCTCTGGATAGTTCATCTTTTTGCATCTTTTCCTCTTTGGATGTCCCCCCTGTCCTGACATGTAGCAGCTCTTCCTGTTGCTCACCCCAAATCTACTCCCACCCCATCTGAACCGTTATTTTCCAGAAGGATCTTGGCAAGTCATAACTAGAACCAACAGGGCTGTTCACCAATTAGAGAGTGTTAATTGCTTAATCATCTGCCTTTTAACTGACTGCTTGATGTAAACAAATCTGCATATTACCAATTACCTCCTTCCAGGTGCCTTTTTTGAGAAACTGAAGGCAGGGTGAGATCATTTAATAAACAAAGACAGTCACTTATGCATCGTCAAAGGCTTTCATGGCCAGAATCAACTGGCTATTGTGGGTTTTCCAGGCTGTGTGGTTGTAGCGCCTAACATTTCGCCCACATCTGTGGCTGGCGTCTTCAGAGGCATGTCATGGTAATATGTGTTTCTTACCAGTGTGTCACAGAGAGAAACACATTTTCCTGTTATGTGCCTCCAAAGATTCCATCCATAGATATGGGCAAACTATTAAGAGCTAAAGCATGGCATAGTGGTAAGAGCCAGTGTGGTGGAGTAGTTAAGAGCTGTGGACTCTAATCTGGATGACTGGGTTTGATTCCCCACTCGTCCTCATGACCAATCTGGTGAGCCAGGTTTGTTTCCCCACTCCTACACATGAAGCCTGCTGGGTGACTTTGGCCCAGTCACAGTTCTCTCAGAACTCTCTCAGCCCCACCTGCCTCACAAGACGCCTGTTATGGGGAATGGAAGGGAGATTCCTTACAGGAGAGAAAAGCAGGGTATAAGAACCAACTATTCTTCTAAAACCACAGCCATACAGGCTGGAAAACCAACTACAGCCACTATCACTTATGATTAGAAGAAAAGGCACACTTTAATTGTTCACTTATTTTCTCTTTACCTCCTCCCCCGAAAAGCTTCAAGCAAAAATGAAAAAAGCACATACACACAAACATACACACTGTGCTTTAAACTTGTAGTTTCATTCATTTGCTTCCCCCAGTAAAGTCCTAAAAATTACTACAGAAAAGTGAACCTGCCTTCCATGGAATAAGACCACTACTCTACCTAGCTTGGTATTGTCTAATGTGGAAAACAGCACTCCCATAGAGAGAGACCTTTCTCAGCGCCTGCTCCTTGAGATAATTTACCATGATCACACATGAAAACACTTTTTCTTAATCACACCCTTTATTTAATTTGTAACCCACCCTTCTTCCCAATGGGGCCCCAAAACGGCTTACATCATTCTCCTCTTCCTAATTTTATCCTCACAACAATCCTGAGGCAGGTTTGGCTGAGAGAGTGTGACTAATCCACAGTCACACAATAAGCGTCCATGGCAGTGGGGGGGATTTGAACTTGGGTCTCACTGATCCTACTCTACCGCTCTAATTACTACACCACACTGCCTTGAAGGCTGCCAAGGTCAGTACTGTCTCCTCTGACGGGCAGTGGTTCTCCAGGGTCTCAGGCAGTGGCCCTTCCGCATCCCCTACCATGCAGTCCTTGGAGATGCCAGCGATTGAATGTGGGACCATCTCCATGTTCCAGCACTGGGACACAACCTCTCCCCACAGATTGAACATGGGAACCTCTTCCTGTGTGTGCTGCGTTGTAGCCAGAGGTGGGATCCAGCAGGTTCTCACAGGTTCCCGAGAGGGGGTTACTAATTGTTTGTGTGTGCCGAGAGGGGGTTACTAATGGGTGATTTTGCCACGTGATTTTTGCCTTAGTTATGCGCCTCTTCTCAGCAGTAGCGCGCAGAACTTGAAGCAGTCTAGCAGGAGGTGCACCGGTGTGCGTGGCAGCCTGCGCCTGCGTGCATTCGTTTCCCGCCCAAGGACCGGCGCAGCAGCTGCGTCCTTGCCACAGCCCCGCCCAGGAATGCCCCGTCCCCAGAATGCCCGGCCATGCCCCCACCCAGCCCCATTCGCGCTACGCCACAGTTTGAATCCCACCACCATGGGAACCTGTTACTAAAATTTTTGGATCCCACCACTGGTTGTAGCCTTTCCAAATGGCAAACCAAATGATCATGAAGGAAAGACCTGACGGCTGATTACAGGGGCTCTGGGTTAACCCATGAGCAGCCAAACACTTTTCTCCGTTCTTTTGCATGCATTTTAAAAACTATTTCTGCCTCTGTGCCCTAGCCATTCCAACCCATCATTTAAAACAAACAAATGCAAAACCAAATAAAAGTGCAAATGAACAGTTTTCACCAGCCATTGGAGACATCGCATTGTTGCAGTGGCTGGAGGCAAAACCGAGAGAGAGTATTAATGAGTGGTGGTTTGGATGCGTTCCAAACAAGAATTCAGGATGCAAAAGGCTGTTTGTTTGTTTAATTGTCATTCTCACTGGGATTCAAGGCAGACTACTGTTGGAAGCAGCAAGGTCTCCTGTATAAAGGAACTGAGAAGAAGACTCAGCAGGTGGTGGGCAAATTGTCAGCTAGATTGGGCTGTAAAGCTAGAGACCCTTCCATCCTTTCATGTCCATACACTGATAATCTGAGGCTAATTTCCTCCTTCCCAGAAGTTCTCCTCGCCTTCTTTCTCTAGCTAGTGAAGTAGTCAAAGGCTATCCTGGTCTCTCAGCTTTCCTATCTGAAATGTAGTTTCCTAATAAACATTTAACTTTATCTTTAATCAGTAGGTCTGCTGCTTCTCCTCATAACTGGCTCTCTGCTAGAAATTACACAGAGAAAGTCAATACAATCAACAGAATGGGACATCCAACTAATGCAATAGCATTGGGATCACAGAAATCTGGAAGCAACTGGAAATCTGAAACAGAGCTGAAGGTGTAACACTTAGGTTAACACTGTGCATTGACATGATCCTAGAAATTACACTGTAGGGTCCTAACTACAGCAACAGACAAGGCAAACTATATAAAGTAGCATAGCATGGGGGAGTGGTTAAGAGTGGTGGACTCTAATATGGAGAGCCAGGTTTGATTCCCCACTCTTTCACGTGAACAGCGGACTCTAATCTGGTGAACCAGGTTTGTTTCCTCACTCCTACACATGAAGCCTGCTGGATGACCTTGGGCTACTCACAGTTCTTAGAACTCTCTCAGCCCCATGTGGGACCCTTTCCTGTAAGGAGACTCAAAGGGGCTTGCAATCTCCTTTCCCTCCCCCCCACAACAAACACCCTCTGAGGTGAGTGGGACTGAGAGAGCTCTGAAGGTCACCCAGCTGGCATGTGTTGGAGTGCACAAGCTAATCTGATTCACCAGATAAGCCTCCACAGCTCAAGTGGCAAAGCAGGGAATCAAACCTGGTTCTCGAGATTAGAGTGCACCTGCTCTTAACCACTACACCACGCTGGCTGCACAACCCCCATTCATTCCAGTGAGGCAAGCACGTGAGACTGCTCCGGTTGGAGAAGGAGAGGTGTGTCACGGATTTGGGCTCCAGCACCAAAATGTCTTGGGCCAGCTCTGCCTGAATCACCTCTCTGCCAATTTGTTCCCACTAGTTCTTCATCATTTCAAGGCTGTTTTTTGTCTTTGGGGCCGGTTCATACATGTATGTGTACATCACTCATCACCAAATGGCTCTCAGCCAAACCGACTTCCTTGTAAAAGAACTGTGAGTTCAGACATGAAAGTTCATGATGACAAATCTGTGCCAGAGTCATTCCTGCATGTACCCCTCGTTGCCTCCAGAGGTCATCTTTCAGCTTCATTTTCCTGCCAACAGAAAGGGCATGATGAGAGTGACCAAAGGGACAAAGTAAACTGTGCAAAACACGCTTGTCACAACCACAGTGCTTTATGAATTGACCCATAACAATGTTCTCCAGCCCCCATTGTGACATGCAGGGGGCAGATAGTATCACTTTACAAAAAAACACAATCCCCTTTTGCGATTGCTCACTGGCTCTCACTTTCTCTAGATTGGACAGTTCAAAAAAAATAATTCTCACACCCCCAAGGGAGTCAGAGGGAAAGTGCTGAAAGGCTCAAAAGCCAGTGTACTCCCTGATGATTTTATATCTTGAAAACGTTTAAAGCGTTGACCACAAGGTTCTAGTTAGATGGACCGGCCCTTAAAAGCCTGCCCGCACAGCTGTCAATCTGCAGCTCATGGGAAGAGAGGTCTCCTCAGCCGGACAGCGAAATGGAACCTCTAGTAAAGAGGCACAACACCTCTGAAATTAGCACTAGCTGTGAGGGGACAGAGGAGCACTACTATGACTTTGCCTTGTTTTTTTGGCTTCCTAGAGGCCACTGTTGGGAGTAGGGAGTCCTGCTCTAGCCATCAGAGCTAGCCCAGAACCTCTGCATCTCTTCCAGCCACAGGAGATGAAGAAGAGTTTGGATTTATACCCCTGCAAGGAGTCTCTAAGTGGCTCACAAACTCCTTCCCCTCCTCTCCCCACAACAGGCACCTTGTGACGCTGAGAAAGTTCAGAGAGTACTGTGACTAACCCAAAGTTACCTAGCGGGCTTCATGTGTAGGAGTGGGAAAACAAATCCAGTTCATTGGATAAGAGTCCCCCGCTCACGTGCAGGGGGGGACTCAAGGTCAGTTCTAGAGATTAGAGTTCACCACTCGGAACTATTATAGCACGCAGGCTCTCAAAAAGGAGCCAACAGAGGGCCGCAGCCTTCATGCAGTCCTCTTCCTTCTGCGATCTTCGCCTTGTTTCTGTCCTTCCAACAAATGCTTCTTTCTTTTCTTTTCTTTTCTTTTCTTCGCTTTCTTTTCTTTCTTTCTGTGTGTCTCGGGCGCGCCCCCTAGCGGCTCGTCCGGTGGCGGCTCCCCTCCTCGGCCAGGAGCCGCCTCGCTTCGCCTCTCTCCTCTCCCGCCGCCGGCGCGGCGTCTCTTGGCGGCGCTCCCAAATTCCTGCCCCCGGCCGGAGATTGGCTGCGAGGAGAGCGAGCGGGCCCGGCAGAGCGAGCCTTCTCCCGCCCGGCCGAGGCGCCCGTCCGCCGGCCTGGCCCTCCACCGCGCCTCCCGCCCTCGTTCGCCTTGAGCGCCGCCGCCGCCGCCGCCGCTCCTCCGGTGGTGCGCCCCGTCGGGGCCAGGCGCGCTCGGCGGCGCTCCCGGGCGCCCGAGTCGGCCCGGCCTTGGCCGAGCGGGATGCCAAGATGCCCCGGCGGGGACTGGCCGTGCTGTGGCTGCTGGTGCTGGGCTGGCCGGTCGCCGCCTCCGCCGTCTCCAGCGCCTCGGCCGCGGCGGGCCCGTCGGAGCGGACGGCGCTGGCGCGCGAGCGCTTCAAAGTGGTCTTCGCGCCGCTCATCTGCAAGCGGACGTGCCTGAAGGGCCAGTGCCGCGACAGCTGCAAGCCCGGCTCCAACATGACCCTCATCGGCGAGAACGGACACTCCATGGACACCCTCACCGGGTCCGGCTTCCGCGTGGGTGAGCAGCAGCACCGCGCCGAGCGGGTGGGC
Source organism: Sphaerodactylus townsendi (assembly GCF_021028975.2). Taxonomy (NCBI): domain Eukaryota; kingdom Metazoa; phylum Chordata; class Lepidosauria; order Squamata; family Sphaerodactylidae; genus Sphaerodactylus; species Sphaerodactylus townsendi. Next base: position 25,712,554 of record NC_059425.1, on the reverse strand, counting down.
CGCACGGCGGCCTGGGACGGGGCTCGAATGCCCGTCGACCTGCCCTGGCACCGTCGGGGTGCGGGCCGGAGCGTCGTGCCCCTGCCGTCGGGGCTCCCCGCGCGGAGGGCTTCCCGGGGTGAGGGTCACTACCTCCCTCCTGGCCCTCCGCCAAGGGTTAACCCCCTCCGTCTAGCCCAGGGGTGTCCCACTCTGGTGCTTCAGATGTTGATGGACTACAATTCCTATCAGCCCCTGCTGGCATGGCTGAGGGGAATTGTAGTCCATGAACATCTGAAGCACCAGAGTTGGACACCTCTGGTCTAGCCGGGCCCTTCAGTGCTGGCAGACAGACGCTCATCTCCTCTCCCTTCCGCCTTCACTCTCTCTGCCTGGGCACTGCTGCCTGCACCCTACCTGCGTATGGGACTCCCCTGTACTCCAGGTGTCAGCCCTACAAGTGTTGTGGCCAAGCCAGCTCTCGGAGGGCCAAGCAAGAGCACTTGCCCTTTTCACCACAGGCTGCACGCTGTTCGGATTTGGCCACTGTGGTGCCACAGGCCTTTTCCCATTGCAGGGCGCTGAACTTGGCCCGCTTGTGAGATCAGGCGCACACAATGCTCCAGTGAGCCTCCCTCCCCTCCCTCGCCTTTCCCTCGCTCCCCCCTCGCCTGTTCTTCCCTCAGCTGCTTTTGGCTGGCGGAAAACCTTACCTCATGTCCCGGCCCGTCTCCTGGGGCCCGACGGCCTCAGTGTGCGGCGGCTGAGCTCAGAACCGTTAGCCAAGTGAGCACACAGGCAGATCCGTACTGGCTGGCTTGCTGAGACAAACACACACACACACACATGCACAACACACTCACACACACAGGGCTCTGAAAGTGTTGACTGAGGAAAAGCAAGAGTCGAGATGATTTGCACAGGGGCGAAATTTCAGCCAGAGCTCGCTCACGGTTCAGCCCCAGGATGGCCCAGTTTTCAATCCGAACCGCACAGCATTTATGCCTCGGCTCCATAGGATCCCTTTTACTGCTAGCTGCAGGTGGGAGGACCATCTTCTGACCTACACAGGACTCTGCTTCTTCAGGCAGGAGTTATGAAACGGGCCGGGATCTTCTATGTTTAAACGCAAACATAAAAACAAGAAAAGAGACTGGCTAGGTGTTCCTGTGTTGTAGGGGGTTGGACTTGACGCCTCTTGTGGTCTCTTCCAACTCTATGATTCTAGGGTGGGGAGGCTCAGTGGCAGGGCGACGGCCTTGCATACAGGAAGTCCCAGGTTAAATACCTGGCATCTCCCGTTATAAAAAGATCAGCGGGGAGGTATTGAGAGCCAGTGCTTGTCGGAAGTAAACAAGACTGGCTTTTTTGTCTGACTTGGTATGAGGCAGCTACATTTGTTCCTGCGTTCACCGGGCATAACGAGCCTTTAATGTAGGCACAACGGTGGTCTTCAGCAGATATCTTACTCCTTTTCTGATGTCTAACAACCAACAATGAGCCTCCAAGTACCTTTCCAAGCCTTTTCCATTGTGTAGTTTTCAGCAGGCACGAGCTCCCATACCTCTTCCCTCATCAACTCATTTACTGCCTGTTGCATGCAATAAATCCTATTGTCTGATGGCTTTGCTACACAATCAAATCTGTTGCACTCAGCACACACAAGAAGGTCACTGTGGAGTATCGGTTAAGGCAGAGATCTGCAACCTGCGGCTCTCCAGATGTCCATGGACTACAAATCCCATCAGCCCCTGCCAGCATGGCCAATTGGTCATGGTGGCAGGGGCTGATGGGACTTGTAGTCCATGAATATCTGGAGAGCCGCAGGTTGCAGACCTCTGGGTTAAGGTATCAGACTAGCATATACCTATTGGCCATGCTGGCAGGGGCTGATGGGAATTGTAGTCCATAACATCTGGAGTGCCAAAGGTTCACCACCACGGTGTTTCCCAACCTTTTCGACATCACGGTACCCTTGACCTCACTCTTCATATCTCACGGTACCCTTGCCATCCCCCACCTTACCCTCCCAGGGTGAAGGGAAGCACTTGGGGTGGGGGTGGGAATTGGCTGCTGACCTTGCGGCAGGCCCTGCCTCCTGGGCCAGCTCCATGTCCTTGCTGGCGCTGGCGGGAGACACCACGAAAATGAGGGGGGCTGGTAGTGTTGCCGCGGTACCCCTGGGACATGCTCACTGCACCCCAGGGTACCACAGAACCCTGGTTGGGAATCACTGATCTAGGAGTTCACTGGTTTGAACTTGCCCGTCCTACCCTACAGGACTGTTGTAAGGATTATGTGTAAATATGTTCTTGTCAAGTTGTTACCAATTTATGATGACCCACAAGGGGCTTTCAAGGCAAAGCCGTTGTCTTCCCCTGCAGACTCTCTTCTTTGGTGGTCTCCCTTCCAAAAACCAGCCCTATTTAGCTTCTGAGATTTGACTCGATTGGGCTATAGTACCATACAATTCCACATCTTGGTGTAATGATTACTGGGGAAAATGTGTGCCATGTAGTTTAAGCAGCATAAAGTGCAAAGTATTACCACATATAGGGTGAAAAATGAAAAGTGAAAGTTGAACCTTATTGGGTAAGATGTTGGTTGCAGATTTCTAAACGGGGCTCTCGAGATGGAGTTGGAAGCCTTTTAAATGCTTTGTTCAGATTTACCAAATTCGGTGTCAGCTGCCATGTGACTGAAGGTGTGTCAATGTGCTTGAACACACACACACACACACACACACACACACACACACACACACAAATTGGCAGGCAGCAGGTCATATTATGCTTTGAGCTGTCTCCTGGTTTTCCCACTTGCTCTCTGCCTGGATTTCTTTCCCAGCTGGGCTGCAGAATAGCTGCCAGTTTCCTACTTGGAATCGATGGGGTGGGGGTTCTGCAGGGGAAAGCAGAAACTTTCATGGAAGACCTTTCCTAGCTGGTGCAGTGAGGGTCTGGCAAGGGTGGGGGGCTCATATCCCTTCAGCTTACGGAATACAAACAAGGAACTTTGGCCTAGAAGCCCATCTTGCTAGCCAGGAACTGGAGAGGTGGGGCATCTGGGAATGTGCAGAGAGCCAAGTCTCTGAATCAGCCTGGTCTTATCCTGCTTCCCTGCCAGGAAGGTCATTCTCTCTCCTCTCCTACACATTCTGTACTTTGGATCTGAGCTTCCGGCCCCTCCTTGCACTGCCTCCCCCTCTGTTACTTGGTGTTTGTTTTCCTCACGCAAAAGTTAGAGATGCCCAGAGGGCCAGAAACCGCAGCATTTGTTGACTTTGCTGTTCGGGAGGGAATTATAGAGAGAGGCTGGTGGTGGAAAGGATGGGGCCGGAGTGGGAAGGAACCTGGCCTGGCTGGTGACTCTCTGCCTTGTGCGGCAGGGCCTCCCCCCAGTACACACTGGTCTCTCATCTCGTGTTTGGTCTAGCCCAGCTTTGCTGATACCTAAATTCCTAGCTGGAGTTGCCTTTTGCACAAGCTGTTCATTATGGAACAAGGTAAATATTAGGACGTTGTGGGTTTTCCGGGTTGTATGGCCTGCATCTGTGGCTGGCATCTTCAGAGGATCAGGTAAATATTCTCTGGGCTCTCTTAATATCACCAGACCAACCTTGCTGGCACATAACCAAAAAATGCTGGTGAGGCTCATTTTTGGGTGATTCTGCCCTTCTTTCTCACAAGGTCTGGTTCTCACATGCCTGATGAAGCTGTGCTTGAAGACACTATGGCAAGAGTATGAATGGTTTCCAGTGAGAAGTACTGGTCTGTATCTTCTCACTCCCTGAATGGAACCTTGTGCTTTCCTGCATTCCTCCCTGTTCCTGTATCCCCTTCCACCCCCTGGAAAGAACATTCCCCAGGTCACTGGACCAGCACACAAGAATAGCCAGGCAGGTGGGGGTGGGGGCTTAAGTGAGGAAGGACAGAAGGGTGAAACCTCTCCCTCCCTCCATTTCTGTAACCGTAATTCACTGAGCAAAGGGGTCAGTTTCCTTCCCCTGTCCTCTTTCATTACCGTCCACCAGCCTGCATGGTTATTCCTCATCACAGATCCTGCGACCCCACGAATGATCTTTCTGGGGATTGGAGGGACCTGCAAGGATGAATGCGGAAGGACTCTGTGCCTTCTGCAGGTGGATGATGGACACTTACCATTGTGTTCATACCGGATGACAAAGGTGCTTCATCTGTGGCATTTGATCTGTGAGTCTCGAAAGGCTTTCCCCCTTGCCGACCTCCTCCTCCCCCAAATGTGAGATAAAGCACAGAATGAAGTTGGGTGATCTGAAAAGGGGTGGGATATGTCAAGAACGGCACTGGCAGAGAACTCTTACTGATCTTTCTACAGAGTTTATTTTAAGATCTATGAAATGGGGGTGACGGCAACATAGAAAGGTTACTTCTCTACTATTATAACATTAGTTAGTTCACATTCATCCCAGTAGTTCAAGGAAGCTGAGGCTGAGCCTCTAATGTCCCCAGGAACAGACAATTAGTTGTGATATTTTTGCCAATTTTTTTCATGACAAAATATTGAGAAAACTCTCTGATCTTGATATCAGCTTGTATTATAAATTGGTCACCAACTCAGGACACTGCCCTTTGGCCACTCAGAGTTATTCGTCTGCTACGTAGAATACCATTCTCACACAAAAATGATCACCCAGGCCCCTTCCGCACACACAAAATAATGCGTTTTCAAACCACTTTCACAACTGTTTGCAAGTGGATTTTGCCATTCTGCACAGCTTCAAAGAGCACTGAAAGCAGTTTGAAAGTTCATTATTCTACATGTGTGGAATGAGCCGGAGTCTCTAATATAGCCTTTCCAGCCAAACTGATTGAGACAGTGGTAGCAAACCAAATCCAAGTCTTTTTGGATAACTCATCTGGCCTAGACTTTTCAGTCTGACCAGACTATGGCATAGAGATAGCTCTGCTAGCTTTAATGGACAAGCCCTGTTTGACTGTAGACAAAGGCCAAGATTCTCTGTTGCTCTTCTCCCAGTATGTCCTTTGACAGATACTGCAATCAGCAAATAATAATCCCTGGCCCAAAGGATATCTGACTGGCCTCGATCACGGCCAGGGCATTTTCAGTCCTGGCCCCTACCTGGTGGAGTGCTCTGACCTGGGCCCTGCGGGACCTAATGAAATTCCGCAGTGTGGTGTTGTGGTTAAGAGCAGGTGGATTCTAATCTCGAGAACCGGGTTTGACTCCACCTGAGTGGCAGAGGCTTATCTGGTGAACCAGATGTGTTTCCGCAATCCTACCAGTACATTCCTGCTGGGTGATCTTGGGCTAGTCCCAGTTCTTTGGAACTCTCTCAGCCCCACCTACCTCACAAGGTGTCTGTTGTGGGGAAAGGAAGGGAAAGGAGCTTGTAAACCACCTTGAGTCTTCTTACAGGAGAGAAAGGTGGGGTATAAATCCAAACTACTCCTGCTCTTCCTCCTCCTCCTCCTCCTCCTCCTCCTCCTCCTCCTCCTCCTCCTCCTCCTCCTCCTCCTCCTCCTCCTCTTCTTCTTCTTCTTCTTCTTCTTCTTCTTCTTCTTCTTCTTCTTCTTCTTCTTCTTCTTCTTCTTCTTCTTCTTCTTCTTCTTCTTCTTCTTCTTCCTTCTTCTTCTTCTTTACACCAGAGCTGTTCCCCCAGGCTTCTCGTAGAGGCAGCTATAGTAGTATCTCCCTCTTAATGCATTTTTGTAATGGGATTTGATTTTATTCACCATTTGGGATTTTAATTTGCTGTTTAATTATGGTTTTATGTTTTTGATTGTACTTTGATCTGTTGGAATCTGCCCTGAGTCCATAAAGGGAAGGCGATATATGAACACAATTTAAAAAAAAATTAAGATGATTGGATTTCTCTTCAGCCTTAGACACAGTAGATCAACCCATCTTATTGAGATGCCTGGAGGCAGAAGTAAGTATCAATGGATGTGCATTGAACTGGTTCAAATCATTCTTCCTGGATTGGACTAAAAGGGTTGCTATTGGGAACCGGTTGTCACTGGTGTGGGATATTATCTTATGGGGTTCCACAAGCTGCAGTTCTATTCCCCCATGCTTTTAAAACTCCATGTAAAAGCCCTGAGGATAAATCATTTGCAGCTTTGGTGTTGCTGATGATAATCACGGATCCAAATCTCCTGGTGATGCAGCCAAAGTCGTAAATTGCTATAAAAGTGAACAAATGGAAACTAAACCCTGATAAGGGTGAGGTAATGCTGGCTGGGAAAGAGGGTGTCTTGAAGGCCATTGCTCTCTTTACATTTGGTGGAGTTCAACTTGCTGACTCAGTTAAAGCCTTGGGGTCATACTGGATCCATCTTTATTACTGGAGAAGCAAGTTTATATAGCTGCAGAAAGGGCTTTCTACCAACTTAGCCTCGTGAGATGACGCTTGCATTGTTACGGCTGAGCTGGCCACCTGGGTCCATGCCACAGTAACATCGAGACTAGACTACTGTTCCAGGTGATATCATACACCTCCTGAAGGATCAACTTTGTAGTGCTGGAGGGGAGTCTTTGATCCATATCTGCAAGTTGAGGAGACTGATCGCACCTCGCTTTAGCTGGCGGTTCAGTGGTGGACAACTTTGAGTGATGTGATTTGACCACAGGGTTGCATGCATAGAAGACATCCCGACTAGATTTCTGTACTGTGGTTAGTGTAGAGCTGCCCTTGATGACAGTTCAGAAGCTGCTGTTGATGCAAAATGATCTCCCATAGAGATCATATTATGCCTATCTTGAGATAAGTGCCAGTTTGCCTCCAGGCTTAGTTCTTGGTGATGATTTTGACCTTTAAAGCCCTCAGCAGTTTGGGGTCAGAACGTCTGAAGGATTACCAGTTTATGTATATTTCTGTCTGTTAGTGAAGATCTCTATTGTCAGCCCTGCTTTATCTTACATCTATAGCAGAAGCTAGGTGGACTGCTGCAGAATGCAGGGCCTTTTTGGTAGTGACACTACACTTGCGGGATGCTCCCAACCCAGCTGTTCACCTGCCACTGAACTTGATGAGCTTCTGGCATCAATTAAAGATGTTTCTGTTTCCTTCGGTTTTTTCATTCTTCTTGACTTTTTAATTAAACAGTCAGTGGGTTTATGGTTTATTCTTTGGCTGTACTTGTGTTTTTTCTCTTTGTATTAGGTTGGTAAGTTTAGTTTATATTTTTGGCTTTTCATTTGGGTCTTCCGTTGCTAGCTTTAAAAAGGACTTAGATAGCTTTAAAAAGGGCTTGGACAGATTTATGGAGGAGAAGTCAATCTATGGCTACCAATCTTGATCCTCCTTGATCTCAGATTGCAAATGCCTTAGCAGACCAGGTGCTTGGGATCAGCAGCAGCAGCAGAAGGCCATTGCTTTCACATCCTTCACGTGAGCTCCCAAAGGCACCTGGTGGGCCACTGCGAGAGCAGAGTGCTGGACTAGATGGACCCCAGTCTGATCCAGCAGACTAGTTCTTATGTTCTTATATTCTTATGTTCTTGCCTTGTGTTACAGTTTCATGAAGCTGAACTACCACAGGCTGTGAATGTGCTGCGGAAGGCTTCCAACACGGTACTATTTCTTCCTTGCACACTAACAGCCCCATCCAGGAGGAGGGCCCCAAAGGGCTGAGGGAGCAGTGCAGCCTTGTGACGATGCATTTGTCCACCTTGGGGCACTTCCCTGGTGGAGGAAGCAGATGCATAGGTGGCTGCCCACCCTTCAGCCCTGCCACCGCAAAGCTCAGAAATCTGGACCATGGCAGGGTTGTGCTGGCATCCCTATGGGTTTTTTTTTTTGCGGGGGGTTGCATGTTTTGCTCCTTGTGCTGCCAGAAAGTTCTCTCGGAGGGGGCGGAGTGGTGCCAAAGTGGCCCCGCTTCTGAGGGCTTTGAATGGGGAACCTTGGATGGAGAACCCATCTGGGCTTTGAATGGAGAACCCATCTCACAGGGTGTTTGTTGTGAGGGGGGAAGGGCAAGGAGATTGTAAGCCCCTTTGAGTCTCCTGCAGGAGAGAAAAGGGGGATATAAATCCAAACTCCTCTTCTTCCTGGTGATTCATAGAGGCGATAGGTCTGAATGGGATAGCAGAGGGATATCTTCCTCAAAGCACCAGCAGTTTGATCAGGAAAGATTAAGAACATAAGAACATAAGAACAAGCCAGCTGGATCAGACCAAAGTCCATCTAGTCCAGCTCTCTGCTACTCTCTGTTACTTCATGAGTGGGCTCCACCGGAAACAGTGCCTTTGGGAGCCTGGCATGCAGGCGCAATCTAATGGCCTTCCCAAGTACAGCTGTTGCTCCCGATCACCCTGGTCTGTTAAGGCATTTCTAATCTGAGATCAAGGAAGGACTCAAGATTGGTAACAGCCATACTATCGACTTCTCCTCCATAAAATCCGTCTAAGCTTCCCTTTTATAAGTTTCATCATCCAGGTTAGTCAGCCATCACCAATTCTCCTGTGGCAGCATATTCCAAACACCAAATCACACGTTAGCTATGAAGAAGTGTTTTCCTTTTATTGAGTCCTAATTCTTCCCCAGCATTTTCAATGAATGCCCCCCTGGTTCCTAGTAGTATTGTGGAGAAAGAGGAGAAAAATGTCTCTCTGTCAACATTTTCTACGTAGCCATGCATAATTTTTTTGTAGACTTGCAATCATATCCCCTCTCAGCCTCACTCTCCAAACTAAAGAGTCCCAAAACGCTGCAGCCTCTCCTCATAGGAAGGTGCTCCAGTCCCTCAATCATCCTTTGTTGCCCTTCTCTGCACTTTTTTTCTATCTCATGCACTTTTTTTTCTATCTCCTCAATATCCTTTTTGAGATGCTTACGACCAGAACTGGACACACAGTACTCCAAGTGCTTGATCGCACCACTGCTTTATATAAGGGCATGACAATCTTTGCAGTTTTATTCTCAATTCCTTTTCTAATGATCCCCAGCATAGAGTTTGCCTTTTTTACAGCTGCCATACATTGAGTTGACATTCCCATGGAACTATCAACTAAGACGCTTCTTCAAATCCCTTTCCCTCCTGGTCTGTGACTGGATAGCTAATTGACGGCCCTGTAGTGTATTATGTGAAGTTTGGATTTTTGCCCCTATTATGTGCGCATCACTACTTCTACATTTTGCTACATTGAACTGCATTTGCCATTTCTGAGCCCACTCACCTAATTTATCAAGGTCCGCTTGGAGCTCTTCACAATCCTTTGTGGTTCTCACCACCCTACATAATTTGGTATCATCTGCAAACTTGGCCACCACGCTACCCACCCCTACTTCCAGGTCATTTATGATTGCACCGTGTCATTAAGATTGCACCGTGAGGTAGAGCAGTGTAATCTTCTCAAGGTTTAAGTGGATTGTGGATCTTGACCTCTGAAAGGATCCAGTCAGACATTAGTGTATTTTTAAGTACCTGTAAGTGTCCATATGGAAATTGTTATGTTGGGTCTGCCTGTCCACTGAGCTGGGGTCTGAACTGTAGATAACTGACTATGAAAAAAAATTGGACTCATGGTAGAAAGTTCATTGAAGATCTTGGCTTGGTATGTGGTGGTGGTGAAAAAGGCACAGTCTATGCCAGCGGCCTCCACTTGGAGACTTCTGTTTGCTGCACAACCCGGAGTCTTCTGTTTCCTACACAAATGGGTGATCTGTTGCCACTCTAATGGCAGGGGGTATACGTGCCTGCGTGAACTCTATTCTTTAATCTTATTACAAGCATTCCTGGAGATTAGCAGGACTTCTTAGGAGAATTGCCGTCCACTGGCAATTGGCCTGCAAGCCCCATGCTCACCGTCTTGAATGTGGAACCTCTGTATATCAACATTCCATTAAAAAGGTGGGCTGCAAATCTGCAGAAATGCTGTCCCTGGTGGGGCCATGCCACACCTGGCTGCTAAGCATTGTGACTTGGCCCCCACCTGCACCTTGTATCTTCAAGTCTGTGGAACTCATGTGGCCTCCAAGCATCCAAGCATATTATCCAAGCATAATTATGAATTTACATTATCTTTATTCAGTACCTGTCCTCATGTGACTCTTCTCCACTTACCTCAATTGCATTTTCATCGTTTGGACCATGGGAAGGAAGCCTTTTAGAAATTTAATTGGGCTTGAACTTCTAATCTATGCAGTCATGGCAGCTGGTGACTTCTGCACATTCCTGTAGAGCTGCTGGGTCTATACTGGGGGGAGGTGGAAGGAGAGATCCTAATCTACATGGACCATTGAAATCACTGTAATGTTTTGACACAAAAAGTACAAGATAACCTTAACCGGACATCTGCCGCTCTCTGAAGGACAGTGTTTCATGTCAGATGAGAAGGATTTAATTGCAGCTGGGCATTCAGGATGTGCAAAGTGCCTATATGAAAACATGGAGCTGCCTTATGTCAAGTCAGACCGTTGTCTCTTCTTCTAACCAGTAGTGTTTCTCCAGGGTCTCAAGGCAGAGATAGCAGGCTCGGATGCAATCTAATGCAATCAATGTGTTTTGTGACTTTGGTTAACCTTAAAAGCTTGGATTTTCTTTTTGGATTTTGCTATGGTCCCAATATGGCTACCAACATTTTTTTTTACAGAGAAAACTAATTTCTGGGACCTGCTATCTAAAATCTTTTAACTAGGAATGCCTTCAAACACCAATTTATAGCAGAAACAACCAACGACTACGCTTACCTTCATGTATGTAGTTTCTTTGTTCCCTGCTTTTCTCCTCCATAAAGACTCAAAGCGGCTTACCATATTTCCCCCTCCTGTTTTATCCTTATAACACTAAGCCTGTGAGATGAGATGAGGAGAGTGATTGACTGAACCAAGATCACCCAGACAATTTCCATGGCAGGTTGGATTTGAACCTGTGTCTCCCAGATCCCAGTCTGACACTCTAACCACAGTGTTACTCTGGCTTTCAGCTGATATCATGTGTTTAGCTACCATACATGAAACACCACACAGTTTGTTGACTCTTGCCAAGTGCTAGCATAGAGATGCATCAGCACCAGTTCTTAAGACAGGGATGAATATCTGTAAAATTTATCCACCACCCCCCCCCCCCAAAAAAAAAAGTGAACTGACAAATGGATGGTACAATCTTGATTGGTTTGTCTATCCCTCAGAGGAGATTAATGGTGCTGGGATATTGATAATTAAATATTATTAATTTTATTGTTATAATTTAATGTTGTAGGCTGCCCTGAGCCCGTATGGGGAAGGGTGGCCTATATGAACTGAATAAAATCAGCAAGCAAACAAAGCTTTCAAAGTGCATAGTTGAGGATTTACAGCCTCTCCTGGAAGACGACTCTTTACAGGCTTTTGGGAGGGGTTTTTATTCTTCCTCCCACCCCCAACTTGAAGCATCTACCCTCCAGTAAGAATGGACAACCCAACAAAGACACAAATTGAGGGACCACATTTTTTGCAGCAAATCCCAGTGCCTGCTCTGTTGCGGTACCTACTTGAGTGTTGTAATCACACACTCCATTTCCTCAAAGGCAAATTGACCTCTGCACCCCCTAATGAGGCATTTGCTGTCCTGAGCCAACGATGCCCATCATATTGAACAAGCAGACTTTTATCAGTGTAGATAAAGAAATGAAAACCAATACAGCTAAAAAAATGGAGATGTTCAGAGACCAGTGGGAGAAGCATTTCAACTTTGCTGGATATATAATTTGAATTAATATGTGACCGAGAAGAAGAAATGGATGCTGAATGCACATAAAAAGCCCTAAACTGTCTGGGACCAGTGTACTTACGGGACCACCTCCCCTGGTACGTCCCCCAAAGAGCACTTTGTTCATCAAATTTCAACTGACTGGTGATCCCTGGCACCAAGGAAGTCTGGCTTGCCTCAACCAGGGCCTGGTAGGACATTCTGTCCGAGGAGACCAGGGCCCTGTGCAGCTTAAGAGCAGTTTTGCAAAGCCTGTAAGACAGCTATTCTGCCAGGGATATGGTTGAGGTAGCTATGGTTACCATCTGTATTTTATGGTTTTAATGATTTAATGGTTCATGGAGCCATACTATTTATTTATGATTCATAATTTTGCTCCATTTATTGCTGTTTATTCTGATGTTCACCGCCCAGAGCTCTTCGGGGAGGAGGCGGTGTATAAATTTGAAGATAAAATAAAATATAAAATAAATCTAGGCTTCCCCCATTTACTATCAACCATTACTATTAATTATCAATTATTAATGTTCACCTATCCCCTACCATGTGGTAGGCTTTTTTTTACTGTTTTGTAGAAATTGACAAGGAATTTGCCATCTGGGTTGTTGATGTATTCTTGGATATTTTAATGATGTAACTAGGTTGGGTGTGATATTACTGCTGTTAGTGAAATGTTTGTATGTTTGCTGTACACTGCCCAGAGCCTGAAAAGGGAGTGACAGCCTATTTAATTCATCATCATCATCATCATCATCATCATCATCATCATCATCATCATCAATTAACATGGCTCAATTATAACCTCTCAAGATACCAACGAGGTGTTACAGAAACAATACTGTAATTTGTGGAAAGTTCGTGTAAATCTGTGGTTCCAGCAACTGGATCTGGCAACCTGGAATCCCACCTGACTTCCCAGAAACAGGCACCACAGCTAAAGCAATTAAGTTTCTTACGGCATTTTAAACACCAACTATCTGTTGTGTGTGCTGCTAGAATGCTGCTAGAACACGGCCATACAGCCTGGAAACCACACAGCACCCCAGTGATTCCGGCCGTAAAAGCCTTCGACAATATATCTGTTGTGGCTTAAGCTTTTGTGAGCCATGCTGTAGCAGAAGGTCCCAGGTTCGATCCCCAACTTCTTCAGTTTAAAGGATCAAGTACTGGGTGATGTGGAGGACACGGACATGTTTGGTAACATTACAGAACACAAACAAGAAGAAGAGTTGGTCAAAAGAGTGGCTAGGCTTGCCAGTCTCCTGATGGTGGCTCAAGATCTTCTGGAATTACAACTGGTATCCAGCTAACCGAGATCAGTTGAGTTCCTCTGGAGTAAATGCAAGCAAGCCTTTATTGGCATAGACAACAGTACAACAATAGTAAAAAAACTGATTAAAAAAACATATACAGTACAGGAAATAAATGTTAAGTGGAGGGAAATCTACTGGAGTAAATGGCTCTCTGTGACATTGTGCCCTGCTTAAGTTTCTTCCTCTGGCTCCATGCCTTAAATCTCCAGGAATTTCTCAAGCCAGAGTTGGCAACCCTACACTGAGCAAGGAGTGTGCCTAATGGTTGATGGATTAGCAAAGCAGGAAGTATATGAATGATTACATACAACTATCAGGAGAAACAGTTTTTGTAGAGAACTAACCATCCCAAGTTTCTATTGAGTTCAACACTGACAGTGAACCTGAGGACGAATTCTAAGTCATTCTAATTCTAAAGTCTAAAGAATTCTAATTCTAAAGTCTTCCGTTAAGTGCTGCAAACTTTGTTATAAAACTGCTGTGTCATCGCTGGTGGGGAGAGAGCTGAATGCTGAAAGAGCATTTGAACACTCCCTGAAATAGGCTTTGATTGTTAACACACTGGGAAGTTTCATATCAGCTGTCAAAACTCTCCCACAAGTGGGAATGGGAGCATCTGAGGCTACCATCCAATGAATGCAACCCAGCTGGCGTTTGAACTTCAAGAGTCTCCCACTTCAAAGTGGAGTAAAGTCATATAATGGAACCAATCTCCACAGAATTTTTTTTACTGAGAGGTTGAATTTACCCCTAGCAAATAAAACAAGCTGTGCATTGCCAGGTATTCAGATGACCATCGGAGTGCCTCTGAAGGAGATCTGAAAGGGCATTTGTAAAAAAAATCAAGACCTGCCAAAGTTTTGGAATTTTAAATCCAAAAGTTACAGCTCGGTGAAGGATACTTTAAAAACCAACAACGGAGTCTTGTGTTGGTTGTGTTCAGAGTGGGAATATTAAGCAGCAATTTACTGACTTCGGTAAAGAACCCTGCGGCACATTCAAGACTAACAGATTTATTTTGTGGAGTATGCCACAACTCATCTGTTTAATTGGATTCTTTTTCTACTGGCAAAAGAAGGAAGAAGAGTTTTTTTTACCAAAGCAAACAAACAGCCATGCCAAGGGTCCTAAAACTAGGGTGGCTGAAATTCATTCCAGATAGCTGCTACTGTGGGTAGGAAACTCAGACAAGGTGAAGTGGAACTTCTGGTAAGATCCATTAAGGTGCCACAAGACTCAGTTTTGTTGCAACAAACTGATGTGTGTACTTCTCAGGAACCCAATTTCTCCCACCCTGATTTTCAGTACGCCTCTTAAATCCAAATGCTCGCATCATAGGAAATACTGTAAAATGCCTAGTTAGAATGAGAATAGGAAATTTTCTGGGGATAAGATTTATTTATTTTATTAAATTTGATACCCTGGCCAAGGCTGGGCGCAGGGTGGCTTACAAGCACACTTCAAAGTGGAGTTATCAATTAAACAGTATAATTAAAATTAGACTTTAAAAACACTGTAAAACCATATTGATGGTAAATATATGTTGCCATAAACCCCAACTGGCCTAACTATATGTCAAATCAAAACATCCCTGTCCCGTTTGTATAATAGTTCTCAGCTACATGGACGCAGTGGCGTATCTCGTGGGGGCTGGGGGTCTTGTGACCCAAGTGCCACTCACCTCGGTCATATGGAGGGCACATTTGACCACTTCTTCCCCCCTGCGCCCCCACCCACCAGCCTCTGCTTGCCCACCATCTTGCCCGGCCCTCACTCACCTCAGCCCACCACCTCCCTCTCTCCCCGCTGCTGCACTTGTGCTGCCCTGACTCACCACCTCACCCTCCTGCTGCCTTGCACCACCCACTGCCTTGTATGGCCCGCCCCTCCCTTGCTTCCCCTTGCACCCAGCCCCAGGCCAAATTCCTCCCCCCACCCCCACAAACTCTCCCTGCCTCCAGGCAATGGGGAACCGGCAGTGGTGGGGGATGCAGCGCCCAGGGCAGGTTTTGTAGTGGTACACCACTGCTTGGTCTAGAATGAAGGTAGCGGGAGGGTCAGGAGGCCATTAAGTTGGAACGGACTCATGGTTGCCTCAACCAAAGGCCTGGTGGAACTGGGTAAGGTCCCGCAGGGCCCTGCTGTTAGCTGGGAGGGAGTTCAACCAGGCCGAGGCCAAGGCTGAAAAAACCCTGGCCCTGGTTGAGGCTGACCGAATGTCCTTGGGACTAGGGACCATCAGAAGGTTGCATCCAGATGAGCGAAGAGCTCTCCATGGGCAGTATGGGGAGAGGTGGTCCCGAAGGTGTGGCGCTCCAAAACTGCTCAAGGCCTTAAAACATAAGTGTCAAACTCGCGGCCCTCCAGGTGTTATGGACTACAGTTCCCATCATCCCCTGCCAGCATCATGCTGGCAGGGGATGATGGGAACTGTAGTCCATAACATCTGGAGGGCCACGAGTTTGACACCTGTGCCTTAAAAGTTAATATTAAAACCTTGAATGTGATCCAGAGCTCAACTTGCAACCAATGCAGCTGACCAGAGTGCAGGTTTGATATGTTCTCTAACCGGCATACTGCCATGTTCTGGATCAACCTCAAGGGCAGGCCAGTGTAGAGTGAGTTAACAGTAATCCAATCTGGAGGGGACTGTTGCATGGATTACTGCGGCGCAAGAAAAGATAAACATTAATTGGTGGTTTGTGGATCAGGCCCAACCAAGATTTCTGCTGTCACAGAGTAGATTTTTCTGTATGATATGTAAGTGACTCTCAGAAAAGAAAAACCCTTCTCTAGCTACCATGACTGAGCCTGGTAGGGAGCTTAGAGGAAATGTGGGCAAATTTTAACAAGTTATTTAAGGAACGTGTGTGCTAAAAATAAGCAAAGGTTTCTAAACTTAAAAAAAAAATAAAGCCAAGTTTTGATCGTACGTATCTGACACTAATGATTCACAGATGTCAGAATACTCAGAAAACCTTGCACTTGGCGAGACAGTTCTAGAAGCTTCTGGTGGTTCTGAGGAAATGGCTGAGGTTTCTGTGCCTTTCTTTGCAGCCCCACCTTGAAATGTGGCAGCTCTACTTTGGGAGGAAGTCAGCCTTTGGGCCTGGCCCTGCTCGGATACTGAGGAAGCCAAGTCTTTCATACACACACACACACACTGATTTGCCTGCCAACCCTGGCCTTCTTTGGGCCTAAGGTGTGAAATGGATTGCCTTGCTTTGCCTATGAGGTGAAGGGATTTACTGGCAAACACAAGCATATGCCTGGGGAAGGCCTCAAACCTTTCCCTGCTGGCTCAGGCCCTGCTTTGTTGCTGGGTTTTGCTCTTATTTGTTTTATGAATGGAGGTGTTTGGGCAGGGCGACCAGGCAGAAGCTGACGAATGCGCAAGGAGGGGCCGTGTGTGTTGGAGGGGCTTATTTGCCAGCTTCCGGGCTGCTGACTCAGAGGCAGGGCTCAGACTCTTCAGACAGGCTGAAATGTTGTCATAACCGAAGCTTCTTCCTTGGCAAAGTTTCTAAAGTGCCAGCAGCTTAATCAGAGCAGTGCAGCTTCCGCTACCCCCCGCTGCTGTCTGGGGGTTGTTTGCCCAATTATTTGGCCTCTGGGGAAGGGATACCGCAGGGTCATTTGTCATTGACGGCTGTCTGGCGCAGAGGGAGAAGAAGTAGGTATTTTTAAATCCAAATAAATTCCCTCTTCTACACCTGTCCTTGTGTTTGTGTCTGTGTGTGCCAACGTGTACCTCTTCAAAGGGCTGCTTGTTCTATGCTAGAGTCAGGCCTGGTTGTCCCATGCAGAAAAATTCGGTGGTAAAAATCTGGATGCCTGACCAGGATAGACCAGGATAGCCCGATCTCATCAGATCTCAGAAGCTAAGGCTCCTTCCGCACATGCAGAATAATGCACTTTCAAACTACTTTCAATGCTCTTTGAAGCTGTGCAGAACAGCAAAATCCACTTGCAAACAGTTGTGAAAGTGGTTTGAAAATGCATTATTCTGCCTGTGCAGAAGGGGCCTAATAAGTGGGGTTAGTACTTGGACGGGAGACCACCAAGGACGATGAGGATGGCTATGAAAAGGCAGGCTATGTCAAAATATCTCTGACCATATCTTGCCTTGGAAACCTCGCAGGGTCACTGTAAATCATCTGTGACTTGACAGTTTAAAAAAACACCCTGGATGGCCCAGGCGCATCTGACCAGGGTCAAACCTGTTTAGTACTTGGATGGGAGAATGTCAAGAAAATCTGCGGTGGCTACAGACAGGCAGGGAGTGGTGAACCAAACTACCTTTGTAGACTCTTACCTTGAAAGACTTACAGGATCTCTGCAACTTGACTGCACTTTTCCCAGAGGAGGTTGAACAGACAGGACTCTGCCATGTTAAACTGTAGGTGGTGAAATTCAGTTTTGGGCGTTTCCTTGGGTTTAAGAAAGAAAATACTTTTAAAGAAGAAAGCTAGCCTAGCTTGCTTGAGTTTTTAATATTCCCTCTTATTCCCTGTGAGTTTTTAATTGTACACTTGTCCTTGTGTGCCTGATTCTCTGATCTTCTGCCTGCTGTCTGAAGTGGTATAGTTCATTTTACCACCCATTCCTGCCTCACTATTCTGTATGTGTGAACTGGGCCTTAGATTGGTCTATACTGGGGGGAGGTGGAAGGAGAGATCCTAATCTACATGGACCATTGAAATCACTGTAATGTTTTGACACAAAAAGTACAAGATAACCTTAACCGGACATCTTCCGCTCCCTGAGGGACAGTGTTTCATGTCAGACGAGAAGGATTTAATTGCAGCTGGGCATTCAAGATGTGCAAAGTGCCTATATGAAAACATGGAGCTGCCTTATGTCAAGTCAGACCGTTGTCTCTTCTTCTAACCAGTAGTGTTTCTCCAGGGTCTCAAGGCAGAGATAGCAGGCTCGGATGCAATCTAATGCAATCAATGTGTTTTGTGACTTTGGTTAACCTTAAAAGTTTGGATTTTGAAATACAATCAAGGGGAACAACTAAAAACTCCAACATTCAAGATGGCGCCCGCGACGGAGCTTGTCAGCGGGGCTCCGCTACATTAGCTTAAATGGTTACTTTTAAACCTTCTTTTAGCCTTCTATCCACCGTTATTCATCTTCTTGGTGGCTATTTAGACGTTGTACCAGCAGGACAAGACAGAATTAGACGAGGCGACGGTATGTGCTGCCTGGCTTTCTCTGCTCCTCCCGCTGCTTGCCTGTCTCATCTCCTTCGTTGGGGAAGTTTAAGCACACTACGGCTCTCGCGGCCTTGTACTGGCTCACTCTCAGGACCCGGCCCGAGGCCAGCATGGCGCGAAGCCCTAGAGAGGAAGCGTGACCCGGTGGCGACAACAGCCACCACCAGCGCCCGTGCAGGTCAGAGGTGGGAGAGACTCCAGCCTGCTTTTTAGCTAGTTTGGACCGGGACCCCTCCCGAGTGAAGGCCTGCGGGAAGCGGCCACGCGACTTGTCTGGGAGCTCCGTGGCTGGGAGCTCCGTGGCTGGAACGAGCCGGGCGCGGCGGCAGCAAGACGCCCCGTTGTGAGGAGCTGCAGCCTCGCAGACTCAAAAACTTCCATCTCTCGTGGCACCTGCAGCGTGCCGTGTCTGTAGGTGGCGTTACCCAATCAATGTATGTAAATGAGATTACAGAAGAGGCGTTGGAAGGCGGGACGAAGAACTCCCAATATCTACAAGGGAGTGGGCAGCAGGAATTGCCCTATTGGACTAATTATACAGTGGGGAGCTGATAGACCCCAGGTGCCTGTTGACTTTTTGACTGTTGGCACTTTTATTCTCCTTGATTATCATCTCCCCGGCTGGTAGTGAGAGGACCGGGCGGGATTTATGTACGCGAGCAACTTCCGGCAATTGGGCATTGTATTCAAGATCTGGCCAGGGTGACTGAGTTGACAGAAGTCCCGGGCTGCTGCCCTGTTTGCCTGTTGGTGTGCCATCAGATCTACAGGATTATTCTTAGTTCCAGCTGTCTGCGCAGGTGTGGCCGCCTTAGTAGGTGGTGTGAATTGCACGCCCGGCCCTTATGGATGCCCCACTTTAGCTGTATGTCCACTGGGGGCCTGTGTAGACTGTGCAGCCTTACTATTGAAGATTACATCCCTGCTTCTGTTAAGAGGGTGAGGATCTGGTACCAGCAGCTCCTCTCATTAAGAACTGACACCCTCTTTCTTTGGTTTCCTTGGGAAAAATACTAAGGACTGCCGTTGAAACATCGGCCTTGGATTTAATGACTTCATCTATCTGTTCTGTGGATTGTTATAATTTTTTTAGGTATTGTTAGTGTAGTTAGTGTAGTTGTGCTATAGGAGATGAGACCAAGGCTAACAGGCAATTAGCTTAGCCCTGCACTGGTTACCAGATGCGACTAGATTTTTGCCCAGCCTGCCTGTAGTCTGTAATTTTTGTTAAAAGGGTGTTGTTTCATGTTAGTGGCAGGTTTGGTTTTAGGATTAAGTTTTGGGGTTGCATATTGTGAATTTAGTGAGGCTATTGGGTTTGGGAAGACTGTTGTAAAATGGGGGCACCGAATTTGGGGCTAGGGATCCCCGAGTAAATTACGATGGAGACCCGGGGCAAATATAGCGGTAGGCGGCGACCGAATGATAGAAGGCAGTTGAGATATGGACAAGCTCGTATGCCTTCTGACCTCCGACCTATCCCGAGGAACAAAGGTGGTAGGAGGGCTCCAGGAATACTGCTGCTTAAAATGCGGCTGGTGTTGAAGTTAATGCCAGGTCCATCAATAATAAGACCGCTGTTCTCCGAGATTTTCTCGGGGTCCAGCAGATGGACCTGGCCTGTATCACCGAAACCTGGGTCCGTGAAGGTGAGACTGCTTGTAGCCCCCCTAGACAGTCGCACCACCAGGTTTAGATGTGTCTCCACGATCTCGAACACAAGGCGGTGGCGATGTTCATCCGTAGAAGTCTGTTATTCACTTTCCAGGGCTGTCCCGTTCCGGAGATCATTGGTATGGAGTGTGTTAATGCGGCCTGGAGTGGTTGGCTTTGGAGAGAGGTTGGCCGTTCTCCTGGTGTACCCGATTAAGCCTGGCGCACCGGGAGACGGACTGCTACAGCTCCTGGAAGGTGTGAGCGGTGGCAGACTGGAAACGTTGCGGTTCCCTAGAGCTTATTGTCTTGGGTGAACGGCTTCCAAACGTCCGTAATGTCGACGCTCGCCTCATGTACAGCAGGCGCTTCTAACGGACCTGAGTGTCTCATCAACTATGCGCGGCAGCTGGGCCTCTCCCTCGTAAACTCTGGCCCAGCCCCACCCATGAAGGGCCGGTCTGCAGCTGGACCTGATCTTTTGGGTGAAGTTGGAGATTGATGTGGTCGATATCCTCTGTTGATAAGAGTGCCATGAGTCCGACCATTTATGCCCTGAAAGTCGGGGTGGACTTGCCGCACCAACCCTGTTTAGGCGATGGGTCTATTTTTGCCCGCCAGCAGAGACTTATGGATCCACTTGGTTTCCTGAATGCCCAGCCGGATCCTGAACCCGGCGGCGCGCCCGATGAGCAGGTAGAGGACTGGAACTCCACGGCTCTCTGATGCCATCGAGGGCTTGTTGCCCCCCAGCGTCCTCTAACTTCCCCGTTCACTGGCGAGCCCCTGGTATATGGAGGAACTCGTTCGCCAGATGGAAGCGGGCGCCAAACGTCTAGAGCAGGTGTGGAGAGGAAATCACCATTACAGTGACGGAGCTCGCGCGAGGCATCTTATAGGGCGTTTATGAAGGCCTATGAGATGGCGTGACGAAAAAGAAGCCAGCGTTCTTCTCCTCATCTCTCTACGCATCTGCTAGCTCCGCCCGGCACAATTGTTTATTATAATTGGATCTTTGACCTCCCTATCGGCAGGCCCTATCGATTCTCAATTGGCCGATCAACTGTAGAGGCATTTATGAGCTTTTCCGGATAAAATCCCGTCGCTATGTCAGTACCTTCCTGCCACATTTTCTACAATTAGCGAACTGGAGGCTCCCTTGCCCTCTTCCGGACCTTGTTTGGCCCAGTTTTCCCTGCTCTCTGGAAACAGCTGTCGACAGGGCCTTGGCTGCTGTTAGACCTACTACCTGTCCTCTGGATCCGTGCCCCTCCTGGCTTATTAAGTCTTGCGAAGGGTGGAGCCTCACGACCCCCCATCTGTCGAATATCATCAATGGCTCCCTCCCGGAGAGCAAGGAGTCTTTCGGATGGGTTGAAGGAGGCGGTGGTCCGCCCACTCTTAAAAGACCATCTTTAGATCCGAGTGATCTGGCCAATTACCGCCCGTTTGAATCTTTTCGGATTTCTGGGGAAGGTAATTGAGAGAGTAGTGTTAAGGACGCAGCTTCAGGGTTTCCTGGATGGCGCCGGCTTTTCGACCCCTTCCAGTCCGGCTTCCGTGCTGGGCATGGGGCGGAAGACTGTTCTCACCGCCCGTCAACATGATACACCTCCGTTATGCAACTGACCGAGGCCCGGATGCGAGCTGCTGGTATTGTTAGATCTTACGCAGCGTTTGATGTGGTGCGAGCCACAATCATTTGGCCCACCGCCTGGCCGTTTCCGGAGTGCGGGGCACTATGTCCTTCAATGGATTGTCTGCCGTTTCTCGGGGCGAGGAGTCAGCAACAGAGGTGTAGGTGCGGGGACCAAGCCTCTCGGCGGTCCCTACTTCGATTCAATGAAGTGCCTCAGGGGCGCTACTGTCCCCGCTGTTATTTAACATCTATATATCGACCCCTTGCTCAGCTGAGTACCGCGGAGTTTTGGCTGACTGACCTGTCACCGAATGCGCTGATGACACTCAGCGCTCATTTATTCTGTCGATGGAGGGGGGAGCTGTCGCAGCCCTCGCGGCTCCTACAGCATTGTTTGGAGGCGGTTGCTGGTTGGTTCGCGACAAGAGCAGGTTAAAACTGAATCCATCGAGAAAGGCGAGGAGATTCTCTGGCAGCCCTGCGAGGGGAATCTGGTTGGGAATTTTCAGCCTTGCCCGGTGTGGGAGGGGTCTCATTGGCGCCCGACCTCCTCTGTCGCAGCCTGGGGGGTCCACCTGGATTAGTCTCTTTCAATGGAGACCCAGGTGGAAAGCCTTACACACCCGGAGCTGCTTTTTTCCATCTTCGTCAGGCCCAGCGGCTGGCTCCTTCACTCTCTCAAAGCGGACCTAGCCACTGTTATCCATAGCAACGGTCACCTCACGAAGGTTAGATACGACGCTGGAAAGCTTCGAAAATCTCGCGGGCCTTCCCCTGCGGTTGATCCGGAAGTTACAACTGGTCCAGAATCTGCATTTCCTGACTTCGATTGCTCTCACAGGGGAAGCCTTTGGAGGATCACATCAACCTGTGTTCGCGCCGCTTACGCACTGGCTTCCAGTCGAGGATTCGAGGAATCATCTTCAAAGGTATATGGGTTCTGACCTTTAAGGCCTTCACAGCGGCCTGGGACCTCCTGTACCTTGCCGGGACCGCATTACCCCATATGTCCCGTTAGGCCTCTGGCGTTCAGCAGAGGCCTGAAATTACTATTAGTCCCCGGCCCTCAATGATATGGCTGGCCTCCACGCGGACCAGGGAGGCTTTTGCGGCCCTGGCCTGAGGTGGAGGTAACCTCCCACCCCTCCAGCTGTCCGGGCCCTGCGGGACCTTGAGTGAGTTCACGCGGGGCCTGTAAAGACAGAGTTGCATTCCACCGGGCGCTTTGGAATGTAACCAGCACGTTCGGTATGGTCACCCTCACTCCCATCCTTGTTTGTTCACATCTTTACTGATGGAGTCAGCAGTCTTCCCATTTAGGGAGGGTTTAAAAATGGGTTTGCTGGGCGCCCGATTCGATTTTAATCTTGTATCAACCGCTGTTTTAAATGGGGAGCTAATAAGTTAGTAATTTATTATATTGGATTTTAATTGTTTGGTTTTGACTGTATTTAGTCGATCTGTGATTTTACCTTTGTTGTACGCCGCCCAGAGCCCTTCGGGGATAGGGCGGGTTATAAAACCAAATAATAAATAAATAAATAAATAAATAAATAAATAAATAAATAAATAAATAAATAAAATTTTCTTTTTGGATTTTGCTATGGTCCCAATACGGCTACCAACATTTTTTTTTACAGAGGAAACTAATTTCTGGGATCTGCTATCTAAAATCTTTTAACTAGGAATGCCTGCAAATTGTACCGGGGACTTGCTGCAGGCAAAGCAGATGCTCTTAACAAGAGTCTCTTGCTGGTGGGTGATCATAGCTTACCTGGACAGATCTCAGACTGGAGAAGAGTTTCTTGACAGCAGGGGTCACCTTAGAAATAATACCCTGCTTGGCTGGGTGCCGACTAGGCTTGGTTTGGGAAGATCTTCTGTGCACCTGACGTTAACTCTTTCTCTCCCTCCTCTCCACAGTGGTTTGCCCTCTGCCCTGCATGAACGGTGGCCAGTGTACATCTGGGAATCACTGCCTTTGCCCACCGGAATTTACAGGTCGTTTTTGTCAAGTGCCAGTAGGTCGACAGGGCCAAGGGCAGCAGGCCCGGATCTCCAACGAAGGTCTCCCCATGGATACGGGATCCAGCAAGCATGCCATCTATGCAGTCCAGCTCATCTCTGACAGCCACGGCGACTCGCCTTCAGGGCCTGGCTCAAAGGGCACTGTGAGCCACTCCACCTTCATGGTGCCTTTGGGGCCCAGCCAACACTCCTCAGAAGGTACACCGATAGTGTTTTGCAGAAGTGGGCCGAAAGCAATGTGCATTAATTAGAAACTGAGACTCTGTTTTCGGAACTTGTGGAGAAATGTGGATCTCTGCGCACACAAAAAGTGCATTTAATTTCTCAGCAGCAGGGCTCAGTTTTCTCAGCAGAGGGGCTCAAGCCTACCTGTGAATCTGATTTCTAGATTCATTGGGCTGGTCATAGTGCTCTTAGCTGCTTCTAGCTAAATAGTCTCTAGAACTGAGCCTTGCCACAGAAAACAGGTTACAGGGGCTGATTCCTCATCACTCCTGTTCTGCGGGAATAAACGTCTAATAAAAAAAGACAAACTTTTGAGAATATACACAATGGTACTTCTCACTAGTACCTCCAACTCCCACCAATTCAGCTAATGGAAGGGATCTTCCAGTTCAGTCAGCATGATTAGTTATATAAGCAGGCTTAAGCCCTGTGTGATGCCCCCTCTTATTTCTTTACAAATAAATATAATGGACTCAAAATAATGTTTATTTATTCCTTTCTCTCTCTAATTTTCACTGCCACCAGGAAATTAAATTCCAAACCCTTTACACTTTTCCTTGAAATAGTGTGTCTGAGTTTTAAAGCAGTTTGGATGGGCTACACAGTCCTGAAGAAATTATTAGTGTGGAAGTCCAGGTTACATTTAACAAAATAAAATGTTATGTATATACGTTCTTTGACTTAAATGTTTCAAGAAACTGAGGCAACAATTTCTGCTGAGGTGACTTTCACTTTACGTCAATCCACTCTCTCTAAGTACAACAAAGTACAACAAAGACTGACTCTCTCTCTCTCTCTCTCAGGGGCTTTCCGCACTACAGAAGGGAGCTAAGGTCGACTCGGTTCCCTTCAGTGGGGGGCGATTCCAGGCTGTCCGCACAGCAACTTACTTGGCCCCCTAGAACCGAGCTAAGTGGGCGGGATCATCTTGCTGCCTGTTTCGCTCCTTGATCGTGATTGGAGCTTGTGTTACCATGGGAAACAGGAGCGTTCTTTTTTTTTACAGTTTACAGTTACATGCCCGTTATGACTCTCCTGTTCTGCGCATGCCACAAAAGCGGCGCCTGATTGGTTGAACGGATGAGGTGTCGTTTCGATGCATCCGCACTTCAAAGCTTTGAAGCGGTATCGACCTTGTTCCAGCAGAAAGGTGCAGTTCATAACTGCGACAGGGATGTCGCAGTTCTGAGGGGGGAGGGAACTGAGATAAAACAACATTGAGCTCAGTTGCAGTGTGGATACACTGAGGTGAACCTAGATAGAAACCAGTACAACTCTGTCAGTGCGGAAAGTCTCCAGTACAGTATACTGTCTCTGTGTCCATTTATTACTGCATGATGTAGTGGTTAAGAACAGGTGGATCCTAATCTGGAGAACCAGGTTTGATTCTTCACTCCTCCACCTGAGTGGCAGAGGCTTGTCTGGTGAACCAGATGTGTTTCCGCACTCCTACATTCTTTCTGGGTGACTTTGGGCTAGTCCCAGTTATTCGGAGCTCTCTCAGCCCCACCTACCTCACAAGGTGTCTGTTGTGGGGAGAAGAAGGGAAAGGAGCTTGTATGCCACCTTGAGTCTTCTTATAGGAGAGAAAGGTGGGGTATAAATCCAAACTACTACTACCACTACCACTACTACCACTACTCTTCTTCTCCTCCTCCTCTCAAGTTCTGTACACACTCTGATTCAGCTTAGCTCAGACTGACTCCCTGTCAGTCTACAGCACAGACATCTGTCTTTCTCCCAAGTTTTACACACACTCTCTGACTCTCATTCAGTTCAGCACAGACTCTACTCAACCAATCACCTCGCTCTCTCATCCCCTTTTCACCCCACTTTCTTCTACAATTTATTTCTCAATTTAAAGAAACATGTAACATTTCAAACAGTTATACCCTGCTACATGTTATTTCAGAAAATAACTAGATCCAGAGGGGCATTTGGAGTTTCCACATTAATACTGTTTTTTGCCCAAATGCCAGCATCCTCTCATGATTAGGATTTCCAACGCCCAGGAGGTTCCACCAGAGTTAGAAAAGTATGGGGTAGGGTCACCGGAAGTATACAACACAAACCACACTGCACCAACAGCTATAAGTACTCATGTACTAATGAAATAACCACGACTGTATAAATGAACTGTTCCTGTTTATGTCTATTTCACAAAGGAAAATATCTCAAATATGTCTCACATAATCCATTCTCATCAATTGCAAACATAATTACAACTTCAAGCATCCATCTTTTGTTCCATAAACATGTGTTCAAAGCCCCCAAAACATATCAGTATTTCCACAAATGAATAAAAACGCTTATTTATGGAACAAAAGTTGGTTGCTTGAAGCTGTAATTATGTTTGTAATTGATGAGGATGGATTGTATGAGACAATATCTCAATATATTTTCTTTTGTGAATTAGATATAAACAAGAACAGTTCGTTTACCCATAGGTGTCAAACTCGCGGCCCTCCAGATGTTATGGACTACAGTTCCCATCATCGGCAGGGGATGATGGGAACTGTAGTCCATAACATCTGGAGGGCCGCGAGTTTAACACTTGTGCTTTAGGCAGTTGTGGTTATTTTATTAGTACATGAGTACTTATAGCCATTGATGCAGGGTTATAAACTCCAGATGGTGGCTGAAGATTACAACTGATCCCACTATTACATCTGATCTGCAGGTGACAGTAATCAGTTCACCTGGAGATCAGATGTAATAGTGGGATCAGTTGTAGAAAATGGAGAAAATGGCCACTTGGGAAAATGGCCACTTCGAAAAAATGGCCACTTGGGAAGGTAGACTTTATGACATTATAACCCACTGAAGTCCCTCCTATCTTTCCTCAGATTCTACCCCCCCCCCCAAAAAAAATATTCAGGTGTTTCACAACTCAGAGCTGCCAACCCTACTTATGATCAGACACGTTACGAGGGTGGGGCAAGCCAGGGCACGTGCCCTGTGTACCATATCACTGGGTTTCTGGTCACCTCCTTGCAAGGAAGGAGGAAGGCTGTCACAGGTGATGACAAGTGTTTTTTCATCAGGTTGGCAGGCATCCTTGTCTGCGGTTGGGGGAGAGGCAACTGCAGGGCCACTTGGCATCTGGCTGCAGCTTCTGCTTTGTGCTGGCCATGTACACCTGGCTAGGGCTTGCTTGCATGTCTGGACCTGGGACGCAGAGGCCACTGTGTCAGTCAAGTGGACTGGAATGCAAGGAAGCAGGCTGCCAAGCTACATTGCCCCAGAATGGACTTAGAGGGCGCACGTTCCCTGAAGATGAGACAGTTGGGCTGGGCTGAGGCAGCACCTCCTTTCTTCATGAGTAAAAGCGCTGCCTGGCAGGCGAGCTGGAGCACATGCAGGCAAAAGGGCAGTGGGTAAAGAGGTTTTACAAGTTTTCGGGTTTTAACCACACCCACATTGATACGATGTAATCGAAGCTTCACCTGCCTGGATTTTGTGGTTTTTTGTATTTTTAGAGTGGTTTTTTTAGTTTTTGGCCTGCAGGGGGCACAGTTTTTTGGCTAGCTAGCAGTACCACAATTTCAGGGATTTTTTGGGAGACTCTCCTGATGATACCACCCAGGTTTGGTGAGGTTTGGTTCAGGGGATCCAAAGTTATGGACTCCCAAAGGGGGTGCCCCATCCCCCAATGTTTCCAATGGGAGCTAATAGGAGATGTGGACCCCGTGAACCAAACTTCACCAAACCTGGGTGATCTCATCAGGAGAGTCTCCTAAAGATACCCTGAAAGTTTGGTGCTGCTAGCTTAACAATTGCACCCCTGACAGCAAGCACCCCCCCCCCCAAGTTCCCCAGATTCTCCTTTTAAATCCACCCCCTTTTGCATGGATTTAAAGGGAGAATCTGAGGTCCCCAGTTTAAACATTGGAAGTGATGCTGTTTAAGGGTGGGGGATAATCCACGCCCAAGCAGTATCACTTTCAATGTTGTTTTAATTGGGGGCCCCAGATTCTCCCTTTAAGGTGGATTTAAAAGGAGAATCTGGGCTCCCTAGTTTAAACACCATTGAAAATGATGCTGTTTGGGGGTGGATTCCAGCATCACAGTGGCTGCCCATGGGGGGGTGCACACAAAACTCAGATTTTGCACCGGGCTCCATTTCCCCTAGCTACGCCTCTGCCCGGGGAGGGTAGAAGGGACTGCCAGCTGCCAGCCGGCCATGTGGGGGGCGGGGGGGCAGGGGGGGAGTCTGCCGTCCCTGGCCTCGGAGAGCTGCTTTTATAAGGACTGAGGCTGGGGGGGTAGGACTTGGGGAGGCGTGGCCATGCCCCCAGGGGCGGGTGGAGGCATGGCCCCACACCCGAACCCACCCCGTAAAAATCTATACCTATATCCCTGCATGCAGGGGAGTGAGAATGATGAGGCTGCACCCCCAGCAGAGGCAGGCAGGCAGTGAGACTGACTAGCCTGATCTCACAGAGGGCCCTCAAGTAGTGATTGTGACCAAGGCAGGAGCTGCACGTCTCCAGGGCTCGCTCGTTTTAAAAAAGTTCTCATCTTTCCAGCATTTTAGCCATTCTTAGTGGTGCCTGATATGGGGTGCATGAGGACTCAAAGCACACAGCTTAGCCGGCCTCTGGGCATTGGAACCCCAGTGCAGGAACCGCTCTAACTTCCCAGTGCAATCAGGCTAAAAGTCTTTGAAAGATCTGTGTGGTCTTTGGTTCTTCCTTCTGCAAGTGTGTCACATTTTGTCATTTGTTCCCAGGGCTTCTCAATTCTGTCTCTATACCTTCGTAATATGCTCCTGGGTAGATCTGTTAGATCACTACATTATACTCTTCCAGACATGCCATTAGAACAATTCTGTTCCAATGGGTATTTTTATGAGACCAATTGCCTTATCTTAATATTCTGGCTATACTGTTTTATTTATCTTGTCTAGAGTGCAAAAAATTTACTTTAACATATATTTGACCATGTTTGTGTCTTGTTAACTGCCTTCGACTTCTAAGGGGGGAAAAACAGGCTGCAAATGCTTTAAGGAAAATAAAATAGATAACCCACCAGCCCATCTAGCAGAGGAAATAATCGTGCTTATCCACTTCTTGAATACCACTCCTCTTTATATTGTGAACCCAGTTATCTGAACCAAAGTGTCATCAGAGCGACTCAAGTTCAGATTCAGACTTTGCCACAAGTTTTGCTCAGTGATCTTAGACTAGTAATCATCCCCTTTCAGCCTAGATTCAAGATACTACATAAAATATCAAAGATAAACTGAGGATGATGCCTTGAAGGGTTGAGTAGCAAGCAAGCTCATGCTATTATATCGTTACTATATCCTTATGCAGAGGTGTAAGATAAAGTAAGATGAAGTTACAAAAAAAAGCCTTGAGGAAAGATAGAATTGAAACTCCCATGCTCCTCCTCAAAGAAACCTAGATGACTTTTAAACTATCTAATTGTTTAGGAGTATTTGCTTGTGAACGTATTCAGTGAATTAGTGGATTAATCTTACAAATATCATTTTGGTTTTGTTACATTTCTTGTATATTTGCAAACAAAAGATAGGAACTGGGGTGTTGTGGGGTTTCCAGGCTGTATGGCCATGTTCCAGTAGCTTTTTCTCCCGACATTTTGCCTGCATCTGTGGCTGGCATCTTCAGAGGATCTGATGGTAGTAAAGCAAGTGGAGTATATATATCTGTGGAATGTCCAGGGTGGGAGAAAGAACCATTTGCATAGGTTAACAAGTGGTTCTTTCTCCCACTCTGGTCAGGAGAAAAAGCTACTGGAACACGGCCATACAGCCTGGAAACCCCACAACACTCCAGTGATTCCGGCAGTAAAAGTCTTCAACAATAGATAGGAAGTTTGAATTAATAATTATAATTAAGAACAACTGTACTCTTGAGTTGAAAACTGTGCTGGCAAAATAGTCTTGGGGGGTTTTTTTGGTTAATTGTTTCAGCATAACAGTGGCTTTCTCTGAAAGGACTAGTAACTAGTTGGTGGACTGTGGGATATACAACTTCACCTTATTTGACTGACACAGGATGCTGTTTTGCTTATTGTGCTGGAAAACATGTGGCTCAATCAGGCGGCCCTTTTTAGAATGATAGAAATACGATGGTTCCGGTTTGTTTCCATATGTATCTGTACTAATTGCTAAGCCAGTAATCAAATTTAGTTATTCAGGGGCTATTTAAATATGAAGTGGCAGTATAATATTTGAAATCATGTATGAAACGAAGAACTGAGTATGAAAAAGCACATTAAGAAATCAGCTGCCGACTCGCTTTTTATGACTTAAGTGTGGATGTGATCCTTGATTGTACGCAGTCAAGTGTCTGGTGTAATTAAAATGCAGGTGCATTATTAAAAATCAAATGTAGTCTTAACAAAGTTGTTTTAAGAAATTCTTAGCACCCAAGCTTCAGAGTACGTTCTATAGGAAATATAAAGCAGATTGGGTGATTAATCTTGTATTTTTGAGCTGATATTATTGTGCAGTTATCTAAAAGATGGGTGTCAGATTTGACCTGGGGGAGGGGGGGCAATTTCAGTGTTTGCCCTGGGCCCCATTTTCTGACAATATGCCCTTGCTTTTGATGCTGCCCTAACGTGTCACTTGGGCTTGATTTAAAACAGAACTGGACCCCAAGCTATGAAAAATGAGAAAAATAGCCCACCCAAGCCTGAAACCAGGACCCCGTTTCTCATTTGCTAATCCTGCCACCAATATTGAAGATGCTTTAAAAGCTCTTCACCCCAAAGTAAGTGTCTGACCACTACAAATTATGCATCCTCGTACTCAAGGGGCCTGCTGTGCCAGGGGATGCCTGCTGTTCTCCTCCCAAAGCCGGATTTAGTACTAGTTTCTCCAAAGTGGGAGTGGCTACAGGAGAAATAAAGCCTAGGAAAGTAAAAGCAGCTGCACTCCAACAAATTGTTGGGCCACCCAGAATTATAAGCCTCCCAGACTCTGGACACTGTGCCTTCCATAGAGTACACCCTGGTCCAGATCCTGGTTTCGAACCCTTCCACACATGCAGAATAACGCATTTTCAATCCACTTTCAATGCACTTTGAAGCTGGATTTAACTGTGTGGAATAGCAAAATCCACCTTCAAACAATTGTTTTTTTAAAAAATTTTCATTGTATAGAATGTTTATATAACCGTTACATACAATATATTTATTCAAACTATACATTTCCCCCCTTTTCCCCCTCCCTCCCCCCCTTCTTTTTCCCGGTTGTTCAAGCAAGCAGCAGAAGGTTCATTCTCCGTGTTCTCTTCTCCCAGATTTCTTCGTTAAATCCGGCTTCTCTCATCCAGGTCTCAAACATTGTCTATAACTTCATAATGTCTCTTAATTTCTCTTGCCATAGCATATTTTTTGCCATCATCTCAAAAATTTCTAACTGTATTTGTTCCCATACATATTCCAACCATTTTGAGATTGTCCGTTTCTTATTATCTTTCAAACAATTGTGAAAGTGGATTGAATGTGCATTATTCTGCATGTGCAGAAGGGGCCTAAGAGTTTCCAAAGGTTTTCTTCCTCCTCCCTCATCATTTGGGATCAGGGGCAACTGCTTGCAGATCAGAAGAGGAGTTCTCTGTTGGTTCATATTTTTTTGCCCTCCAGTTCAGATGCACCAGCCCCTGGTCAATGTTCGTGTGCACCACCCACCAGAAGCCTCTGTGCAAGTCCACCGGATCGACAGCCTCAGCTTGGAGAACAGTGGGCCAGGCAGCCAACAGCACCTGATCCAGCACCCGGCGGCCCCCAAGCCTGCGTATACCAGGCCTCCCACCCAGAAGCCTTTGGGGCGCTGCTTTCAGGAGACATTGCCCAAACAAATGGTGAGTGGGATCGGGGCATCAGAGATAGTTTAGAGCATAGGTGTCAAACTCGTGGCCCTCCAGATGTTATGGACTACAGTTCCCATCATCCCCTGCCAGCATGATTATGGGAGGGGGTGATGGGAACTGTAATCCATAACATCTGGAGGGCCGCGAGTTTGACACCTGTGGTTTAGAGTGTCAGAAGGAACCCTAGCTGGTATGAGGGATGAAGGCTATGAAACTTCTTCTCCCTGCATGTGTGTAGAGACACTACAGGGCTTGGAAACGTTTTGTTTTGGAGCAGTGTGGAAGTTTCAGTTTCTTGCAGTTCTGAACTTTAGTGGGAATTAAGAAAAAATCACCCCAGGAGAGGTTCACGGTTGGGACATTTGGCCAACGTTGTTTGGGGAGGAAAACACTAGTCTAAGACAGTTTTTTTACTCCAACACAGCAAGTTAGCACATAGATTATAGGAGAAATTATTGTAAGTACATGACTGCGGCTTCTCCACTTGTATTTTTAAATGCTGAACACCATCTCCTGAGAGCTAGGAACATTTAAAGGACAAAGAACAAATCATTTGTCATCCTCCCCACTCCAGTTTTAAGAGTGGTTTTTGTACATGCTAGACATGAACATTCTTGTGGGTGGAACAGGAGAAATCTCTTTCTCTAATCTTTGCCTTTGCCCTTCTTGTTGGGAATGCAGTGTGGAAGCAACCCTCTTCCAGGACTGACCAAGCAAGAAGACTGCTGTGGAAGCATCGGCACTTCCTGGGGACAGAACAAGTGCCACAAATGCCCCCACCTGCAGTGTAAGTCACGTGGCATGCCTTTTCTCCTGTAGACTGTGGCACCTGCTTGTTCCAGTTCAGAAATATCTTGTGGTGGTGAAGTCTGTTAGCTGCCTGGCTCCTTCCATTTGTTTCATCCTCTGTCACCCTTCCTCCTTACTATCACCCTGTATTGCTTTTCTCCCCTGATAGTTGAATTTTTGGGTCCTCATAGTCAAGCAGGAAGTACAATATAGTGGGGAAGGGGTATTCTCAGAGGTGGGGTTCAGGGGGTTCCAAAGGTTCTGTAGAACCTGTTGTTAAAATTTAAAATATTACTTTTTTAATACTTAAAATATTTTATTAAGTATTAATATTTTTAATACTTAAAATAAAAAAGTGATATTAAAATATATTTTTAAGACTTTTTAACAGTCATTATTTGAATCCCACCACCATCGGAACCTGTTGTTAAAATGTTTGAATCCCACCACTGGACCGTATTCTACTTATGTTGGGGAGAGCTAAATTCAAATAATAATCTGCCGACCTACACTTTTATTGCACCGTTTCTCTCTGAGCAGCTGAAGTGGTTTGTGTGTGGTTCCCCCTATTATCATGAGAACTGTGTAAGGTAGATTATGCTGAGAGACATTGGTCCTTTCCGCAAAATCAACTGAAATGTTTTGAAAATGTTTTCAATGAATCCCCCCTCCTTTACCACGACGTATGTCCACACTCACCCCTTTGAAATGATTCCTGCCTATGGTTAAGTGCTTTTTCCCGTTTGTTTTGAGTTCTGTGTTGAATGGATGCCTCAGTGCCTCAAAGCTACTTGCCACAATTCTCTGTTCCTCCTGTAATCAATGCCCTGAAGATTACTCCCCCCAAATTAAAAAATTGCAAACCTGAGCAAATAATGAGCAAATAAAATGGCAAGGGGGAATGGAGAGCGAGCTGGAAGAATGGTGCTGAGGAAGAAGTCCAGGAAAAGCAGAGAAGTGTAGGAAACGTAGTCAATAGATCGCACAGCAACTGAAGACATTTTCAAAACGTTTTAAGTGGATAGTCATTTTAAAAGGGGACTTATTTAAAATGTTTTGAAATGGCAAATAAAACTTTTGTAGGTAAAAATCATGGGAACTCCATGGAGGAAACGTTTTATTTCCTGCCTCAAAATTTTTTAACAGGCTTGTGCGGAAAAGACCACTGACAAGCACAAGGTCTCCCAGTAAGTTTTAGGACAAGCAAACACTTGAACTTGGGAATCCCCCATCCTAGACCTTTGGTTCTGTTCCTTCCGAACAGGGGGAACCCATAACAACCCTTTGATGTAAATTAGACTGAGAGAGAAAGACTGGCCCAAGATCTCCCAATGAGTTGCAGAGCAAGTGGGCATTTCCTCTCATTCAACAGCACAGGTTTTTTGTCAGTGGCTGCTGCTGCTACTGCATGGCAAAATTCTCCCTCCTCATATGTTTTTACCCCAAACATTGCCTTTTTATGATCTTTCGAGGAAGGTCATATTAAAAGTGGATTTGGTCACTGTGTAGCTGGGAAGGTGCACATTTTCAGGCCCATGTACAGTCTTATTCACCTCATGCCGTTCCCACCCCTCCCCACCCTCTGATGGGCCGTTCCGCACGGCCCATTTATGACGGCCTGGGGGCGCCAAAA
This sequence comes from Sphaerodactylus townsendi, assembly GCF_021028975.2. NCBI lineage: Eukaryota > Metazoa > Chordata > Lepidosauria > Squamata > Sphaerodactylidae > Sphaerodactylus > Sphaerodactylus townsendi. Next base: position 25,678,530 of record NC_059425.1, on the reverse strand, counting down.
AAGGCGCCCCCAGGCCGCCGTTGCAGCAGCGGCGACCTGACTCTTCTTCCCTCCCCCCAGGGCGGCGTCAAGCTGCCTGGCTGCTCTTTAAAGGGTTGTTGTTGAAGGCGTCTTCTTGTGCCCAGTCGCGAACAGCGCCGCCGGGGAAGACACTGTTTCTCGTCTCCGCCCACTCCGCGGTGTCCTCCCGTGATGGCCTGCGGGCGTCGCCCATACGTCCTCCGACCTCAGGGGTCGGAGGGCAGCGAGGAGGACACTGTGAGTGGGGCGGGGGAGGGCGCAGAGGCGGCTCCGTGCGGAGCCGTCTGCCGTCTGCTGGCCTCCGCTTCTCCCGTTCGCATGCAAGCATGCGAACGGGCTTGCGCCCCCACGCCGCCCGCACTCTTGGCGGCGTGGGGGCGCAAGGAGGCCGTGCGGAAACGGCCATGGCTTTTTGGACAGTTTTTTTTTTTAAAGAAAGTATGGTAGTAGGTACAGTGGAACCTTGGTTTTCATTGGTAATCTGTCCGAAAAGAATCGATGAAAACAGAAACCGATGAAAACTGAGGCAAACTTTTTCATAGAAATCAACGTAAATCCAATTAATCCATTCTTGGCACTCCAAAAAACATACCAAAAACACATTTTTTGGTGAATAAACTTAGTGTTTAATGCTGAAAACAGTAACAAACAATAACACTAGGACCAGCTTCAGAGCCAGCGGACCAATGTCATACCAGAAAGCTGTCCAAAGAGGTCTGTTTCTGACGCCTCTTTAAGATTTGTCTGAAATGGGGCAAGACATTGTCATTAAACAAGTTGCAGACACGGCCTGCAACAGCTTTGTCTGGGTGATTTTTCTCCACAAACCCCTGCACCTTACTGCAAATTGATGAAAATGGAGGCAAATTGATGAAAACCGAGACAAATTTTTCACTGAAAAAATTGATGAAAACCGAAACCGATGAAAACCGAAGGCAGTGAAAACCGAGGTTCTACTGTATATTGCTGTAGCATTGTAACTCTGTAGCATACCTACTACTGGTTTTTTTTGAGCAGGCAAAAAGTACTCTCGGAGGGAAGGGGGATGCCGGAAGGCATGAGGTAAAATGGAGGGAAAGCATAGGGCCATAGATGTTCATGGACTACTATTCCCATCAGCCCCTGTCAGCATGGCCAATTGGAATTGTAGTCCATAAACATCTGGAGTGCCATAGGTTCGCCACCACTGGCATAGGGAATGCCCTTTGTGGAGTGTAAACTGTGTTGCCACTGCAAATGCAGAGCAGAACGGAACAGAGCAGGCCTAGTCCAACCCTCTCACTACCACAGCACACCAGGTGTCTCCTTCCTAAACAGAGTTGCTACTTCCTCTAAGCTGTGGAAAACCAAAGCTGACTCCTTGGGAGTCCTACCATTGGTCCCTCCCTCCCCTTGGCTGGCAGAGGCTCCCTGGGCCCTCCAGCAGTGAGACACCATTCCCAGCTACCTGAAATGAGACTCCTCTCCCAGCCAAAGGGAACAACACTTGAAAATTCCCTCAGCCCTGCATTTCCCATGCCAGAGGAAAACAGCACCGGCTGAATTTCTGCCTGTTGCAAGGCTGTTGAATGCAGAGATACTTCCTCCCCTCCCCCGCTATCCTGCCAGTCTTGCCAGGAAACACAAGGAGCATTCCTACTTAGGAGAGTGAAACTCTTCAACTTCTATGTTGTTCATCGCATTCAAGAAGAGAATTGGAGGTTGCGGGTGAGGGAGAAATCCATTTGCTCTTGGTGTTGCGTCTGCCAGCAGAGTCCCTGCGAGACCAGTGCTGGCGGAATGGGGCCAGAATGTCAGTCTGATTTCTCATCGCCCACCTGAGCCTTGGCTTAATGGATTTTCCAGTTCATGCAATCACCATGCGAGAGGCCGGGCTGTTTGTGTTGGCTATCACCTGGAATGTGCTTAGCCAGCCCTTCCCTCCCTCCCTAATCCCCCCTCCCAGGCAGTGGGCAGGCCTCCCCCTTGCTTTGGTACTTCAGTTGCCCCAAGGCAGCTTGTGGGTTAACGCCCTTCCCCACAAAGAATGTAATGTTTAGAGATGATGTGAAAAACGGCAGTGACGCAGAGGCATGCAGTATGTTGCCAGGCCTCTTCGATCGACACATGTTGTGCCCATCGTGGGCACCCTTGAAGCGGTTGCTGTCTCTGGGGGAACATTCTGGTACAGTGCCCTTGGAAATGCACAAGTACATGCTTGTCAAACCCTCCCACCCCATTCATTTCAGTGGGGCATGCACCTGCGATGTTGCCGCAGCCGTCGCACGGCTGAGTCTTTTCAGCAGCCAGATTTGTGTGTGTGTGTCTTTGTGTGGGATCACTGGAGCATGGTGGAGAAGGGGTAGAGCCTGGCCGTCCTAGGCTTATTCCTCCCACCACAAAGCTTTTTATGGGGCCTACCCACTGCCAAGTTATCTCAGCTGATACCCTCCCCCTTCTAGCTCTGTAGTTCTCTAGCTTTCTGTTTCATTTTCTTCTCTTCCTTTTCCTACCCACTAGTGTTTCTCATCAAACTGTTGGTTTATCTTCTTGGAAAACTGCCAGCACAACACTCTCTCCCTCTTCTGGAAAACAGCTGGTCTGTCACCTCACCCACAGCGAAGGCCCTCCCTCTTTCTTCCAAAAGAGAGAGAGCTCAGAAGAACTGTGACTAGCCCAAGGTCACCCAGATGGCTTGTGTTGGAGTGCACAGGCTAATCTGAATTCCCCAGATAAGCCTCCACAGCTCAGGCGGCAGAGCTGGGAATCAAACCCGGTTCCTCCAGATTAGAGTACACCTGCTCTTACTTAAGTACTACACCACTGCTGCTCCCTCCCATACTGGGGCTCATATTTCTGCCTCCATCCAAGGAGAAAAAAAATATTCTGGGCTTTGCAAAGCCTCATTTATCTTCCAGAACAGAGGACAAAATAAAGCAGCATGTGTAGGTAGGGTTGGGTGGAATAAGGTCAATAATCCTATGTGTGGATGGTAACATTTCTGGACAGGGACTCTGATGGTACCCTAACACACCATGTCCGCATCTAGTTTGCCAAAGGCCCGACTCTTAAAGTGGCAGCCAAGTCACATTAGAAAGCTCTTTGTAATTGTCCAATGTACGTTTTCTGTCTTTCAGATTTAGGAGTGCAGAAGACAGGTCCTATTCGTGGGGAGATGGGGAGCGACTGCCCACAGGGGTACAAGCGGCTGAACAGCAGCCACTGCCAAGGTACCGAAAGGAGCAGGTCTGTGAATGTTTTAGGGTGGACTGGGGGATAGACCCTGCTCTTTCTTGTGAGAGTACTTTGCTTCCGATTATGGAGTGACAAGCCAATTTAGTCTGGATCGTGCGATGAAAGGGAAAGGCTTAGACCTGGATCCAAATCCAGCTTCCCGCCACAGACTCTCTAGTTGGCCTTGGGTACATTGGACTCAGTTTGCTATCTGTAAATTGGACCTAACAGCAGGTCTGTCCAGAGAGATTTTGGTGCCTGAGACAGAACATCCAACCTTCCACATGGTAATTAACCTGGGGCCAAGTTTACTAGGAAATGCTCCTGTGCTCCAGTGAAGTCAATGGAAAAAGAGCGTGAGTGGCAGCTGAACTTTGGCTGCTGCCTCTTTTTTAACTCCTCCTGCTCCACTGCAAGTTCTCTGCTTTTCTTCCTGCAGACATCAACGAGTGCGCCATGCAAGGAGTGTGCCAAGGGGGCGAATGTTTGAATACCCAAGGAAGCTTCCGCTGTGCATGCAAGCCGGGACAGGTGCTGGGGCCCTCCCGCACTCATTGTGTGCGTATGTATCTTGGCTGAGGAGGATCTCTCCTTGATTTCCCCCCCTGTATCTGATTAGAAAACTCATGTGCTATCTCTTCAGAGGCCTGCTTGAGGCGGCTCACCGTGTGATCTCGTAAAATAATACAAAAACAAACATCAAGCAGCTTTAAAAGTGAGTTCCCTAAATCAGGTTTGACTCAGGCTGCAAAAACGGCTTTAGAAAAGGTGGAATCCCCTTAGAAAAGCCTGGGCAAACCACGTTTTGCCCTGACGTCTGAAAGGAATGATAAGATAGTGCCAGGTGAACCTCAACGAGAGAGGGCATTCCAAAGGTATGCCATTGGTGAAAAAGCAGTCTCTGGTGGGCGGCAGTCCTCTGGGACGTGCAGAACATAACTCCTCTGTTCTGCACAGTGCCTTGCCAGCTGTTGGCACTGAATGAGTGTTAATTTTGGCAGCAGCTGTGGAGGGTAGTAGCATCAGATATGGGGAGGGACGTAGGGCTAAGCCTGAGCCAGTTCAAATACCTGTCGGACTTTTCTTGCTGTGACTCCAGCCCTTGTCTGACTGCTGTGCCCTGATTACTCAGCAGTGCGTGGTCAGAGTCGCTTCTGCCTCTTTTGTTTCTTATACTGCAAGACCTGCTAAATCCTGCGCCCCGGGGCATGGACACTGAGCAGTCAGAAGCCCCAACGCTTTCTTTCCAAATAAATCCCTTGCCTGGTGTTTTAAGGATGGAATTAGAGGCCACGGGGTGGAGGATTTTGAATGGGAGTCCTGCAATGCTTTGACCTCCCTCTCTTTCTCTGGGGGAGGGACAGCAGAGAAAGCCGGGGAGAAGAGCTCGTGTTTCCGGCTGGTGAGCTCCGATCACCAGTGTCAGCACCCACTGCCTACCAGGCTCACCCGCATGACCTGCTGCTGCAGCGTGGGCAAGGCCTGGGGCCCCCGCTGTGAGCGCTGCCCAGCTGATGGGACTGGTAAGTGGGAGCAATGTCCCCAGTCGTGGTGAACTGCGGGAGTGGGCAATGCCAGGACCTCAACAGAGATGATGAAGAAGAAGAATTTGGATTTATTCCCTACCTCTCTCTCCTGTAAGGAGATTCAAGGTGGCTAACAAGCTCCTTTCCCTTCCTCTCCCCACAACAGACACCTTGTGAGATAGTTGAGGCTGAGAGAGGTCTGAGAGAACGGTGCCTAGCCTAAGGTAATCTAGCAGGCTTCATGTGGAGGAGTGGGAAATCAAAGTTGGTTCTCCAGATCAGAGTCTGCTGCTTGTGGAGGAATGGGGAATCAAACCCCGTTCTCCAGATTAGAGTACGCCGCTCTTAACCACTACGCCACACTGACTGATTGCCCGTAATGTTATAAGAACATAAGAAGAGCCATGTGGGATGAGAACAAAATCCCATCAAGTCTAGCAGTCAGTGGCCAACCAGCTGCCTCTTGAAAGCCCACAAGCAGGATGGCTGCAACAGCATCATTCCCCCTGTGCTCCCCATTAACTGATACAGAAAGACATTTTGGGAAGAGTTGACATCTATCATGATTAGTCACCACTGCATAAGCAAAGCTACAAGGGGCGGGGGTGTATGCCTCACACCGGGCGCACGCCTGGGAGTGGAAGATCGACCCTCTTCCCCCAACCCCCTGCAACCACCCTTTCGCGGGGGCCCCCCCTTAGTTTTTACTTTTAGGTTTAGTTTCAGGCTGAAAAGTGACCTGCTCTGTTCAAACTGAAATGTGCCCTTGTGGGAACTACACTTCCCAGGAGACCTTGTGAGCCCCAAGGGCTCCTGGGTAGTGTAGTTCCCACCCGGCCTTTTTTTCAGCCTGAACTGAACAGGCCGCTTTTCAGCCTGAAACTTAAGAACTAAGGTTAGTGGAGGGGGGTGAGTGGGGCCCATGGTGTGGGGGGGGGGGCGGGCGCAGAGTCCACCCCGGGCACAGTTTGGCCCAGCTACGCCTCTACACCACTGATAGGCCCGTTCTCCATGAATTTGTCCCCTTTCAAAACCTTCCAATTTGGTGGCCATCACAGTTTAACTACTCATAGAGCGAAGATGTAATTCCTTTTGTCTGTCCTGAACCTTTCACCCTTTGCTGTGCTTTGTACAGCACCTAACATGCTGCTGGCACTGAGAAAGTTGGCGAATACTTGGAATAGTCTGCAACTGGGTTTTTCTTTTTACGAATAAGTCCATGCCTCTCTCCATCCCGGCAGCTGCTTTCAGAGAGATCTGCCCTGCGGGAAAAGGCTACCACATCCTGACTTCACACCAGATTCTGACCATCCAAGGAGAGAGCGAATTCACACTCCAGATTCATCCAGAGGGCACCACTGACTTGCAGCCGCAGTCCCGCGTAGAGATTCCCACCTATCCTCCTGTTGGGAGTGACTCACAGGAGCCAGGTCAGTGGAAAGGGAGGGATTAACAGAGGAAGAGGAAAAGCCTAAAACGGGCATCCAACTCTGGCGCTTCAGATGTTCATGGACTACAATTCCCATCAGCCCCAATTGGCCATGCCAGCAAGGGCTGATGGGAATTGTAGTCCATGAACATCTGAAGCGCCAGAGTTGGACACCCCGGCCTAAAACATGAAGGGGCCTGGGCTCTGTGATAGATTCTCAGTTTCCCTTATTGGCAGGGGATGGTGGAATAAAGCTGCCAGATCCCAGTTGGGAAACTCCTGGGGATTTGGAGGTAGAGCCTGGGTAAGACAGGGACCTGAGTGGGGTACAATGCCACAGAGTCCCCCCTCCAAAGCATCCATTTCCTAGGGCATCTTCCCCCTTCCCCGGTTCTGTGCATAATGTGATATTAAAAAACTACACACAAACAAGGGATACCAATTCTTCCCTTTAAAACTTGCCTCTTTGTTCTGTAAGGGGGACTTTGCCCCAACCAGAGGGGGGCTCCAGACTAGTGTCCAGGCAGGGGGAGGAAGCAGACAAGTGGCTGGATAGACCTTGAGGTTAAAACCTGGCATTGCAACCCTGTACAGTAGAAAATGCAGTCTTAAGTAGTAGCCTGCTCTGAATATAGATGAATCTGCCTTATGCTGATCTTTGGTCAGGGTTAATATTTTCTATCTCTGATTAGCAGTGGCTTTCCAAGGACACAGGTGGAAATCTTTCACATCACTCACTCCCTGATCCTTTAAACAGGAGATGCCAGGGCTTGAACCTTAGACCATACTTACGCATGACAGTTGCTCTACCACTGAGGCATTGATCTTTGGGTGGGTATAGAGGGGGAATAGTCATCAATGGCCGATTCAGGACAGGGGAGCTTACTTCCTCTCTGCCCCTCCCTGGCATCAGGTACGCACCTGAAGTGCTCTTGCTTTCTGCAGGGAAAGCCAAGAGCAAGAGAAGTAGGCTCGCGGCAATTTCCTTGTACATCGGTACACGGACGTTTGTTGGCTTGGTTTCAATTGCGAGTGTGCTGTGGGGCCCTCCTGCCTAACTGGCCAGCAAAACCGTACCCAATTCCATGCACCATAATTTTGAAAAGAGTTTATCGCCATGTCCTGAAGAACTAACCTCTTCCTTTCCTTCTTGCTTTGTGTCTTGTAGCGGCAACTCTCGCTGTGGTAAGTGCCAGGCAAGAGGAGGACATAATAACATGAGGTGGAAATGAAATTAATGGCTTATGAAAGAAAAATCACTATTGCTTTTCCAGCTGTGAACCCTTCAGAGATAGAGGTCTATCCCGAGGTGGTTTCAGCACCTCGGAGATAGAAAGAAATTTGAGGAGGTGTGGTTTGGGTGCCATTAAGGATGGCAGAATGAGAAAAGAGATGCCAATCTACCTTGTGGAACCCAGAAGAGGGGAACCAAGGGGAAACTGAGGCAGAGGCCTCACGGTTGGAAAGGAAGCTGGGGAATCCTGATCTTCCTCAGTGGGCAATCCTCAAATAATCAGGTGGTGGCAGTGGTTTACCCAGAGAGAAAGCTCGCACTAAGCAGTAGTGGCAAACCTTTGGCACTCCAGATGTTATGGACTACAATTCCCATCAGCCCCTACAATTGGCCATGCTGGCAGGGGCTGATGGGAATTGTAGTCCATAACATCTAAGTGCCAAAGGTTCGCCACCACGGCACTAGGGTAACAGAGGAACCCGTGTCAGGATATCCCAGAACCAACTGGTCCCTCGGCTGCACTGGCTCCACATAATCACCCTGACCTCTGCAGACTCCATGATGGTAAAGAGACACTCGTGGTTCACTACCGCACCTGCTGAATGCAGGCCCGATTTACCAAAAATGATATGACATGAAATGGGAGTTAAACCAAAAAGCCCTTCCCCATTGGAGAGGCTGGCACAGGAGAACCCACTTCCTCGATTGGGCCCCGTGCCGATTAGCAGAGAAGTGAAGGTGCCATATGATTTTTTTTTCTGCTGGCACCAAAATCTCTTGGGTGGGTCTTGGCAGGGCTTGCAGCTGGGGAAGGGTTCCCCCTGTCACTGGGAGGGAACTGGCGAGATGATGCTTCAGACTAGCAGTGTACAAATCCACCCCATTTCCAGTTGCCAGCTTACGTGACAACCTTGGAGGAGCAGCGCGTGGATCACATCCCTGTCAACATTCCCACCCTCACCCCTCGTTACCCTGGTGAGTGATCAAAAGTTGGGGGCGGGGTGAGGTCCTTGGTGGTTGGAAATACTCTCTGGAGTTACCCACATCCTGAGCTGGGGTTGTGGGGAGGTGTTTGGGAGCATACAGGACTGTATTTTCAGGCAGTGTCTCCATTTTGACACACAGAGGTGATTGCTAAGCCCACAATGGCAATGGTGGTGTATGAGGAGGAAGAAAAGAACAGAAGCACCATGGACGTTGCTCCGACTCAAGTGACAGGTAAGGGTGTCACCCCACAGCCTCATTCGAGGCGCAGCAACGGTCAGCTCTTATCTGCTTCTCTAAAGTCTTCAAAAAGGGGCTCTCAAATAGCAAAGACAACCACCCCACGCCCTGAGGGCACATCTAGACCATTAACTGGACAAGTGGGAAAAGGTGGGAGGCCTTCCAGTTGAGGCTCTCCATTGTGTTTTGCATGTGTTTGTTTTCCCATCTCTGCCTTTCTCCTTAGAGACAGACATCTGCAAACTGAACCGCAACATCTGTGGACACGGAGAGTGCATCCCTGGAACCCCTGGTTACATGTGCCATTGTTACCCAGGGTACCGCTGGCACCCCCAGCTCAGACACTGCGTGGGTAAGGGGAGTCTTCCCTTGAAAGCACACTCCTTCCTTCTCACACCCATACTATGTTTCTCATTGTATCATCCTTATGTGCTAACCTTGTCTTGTGATTTTTAGCACTTCAAAGGTGCAGTAAGGATCAGTTTGGCCTTATGATTAGTTTTGATCCAGAGTTCAGCTGTGGGATCTGAGTTCAAAACAAGCACGTGATGTTTCCTATTCTGTGCAGCAGAGGAGAACATTTTGCTCTGTAGCTGCTTACTGGATGAAGAGGAAGAGTTTTGATTTATAACCCCCCTTTCTCTCCTGTAAGGAGACTCAAAGGGGTTTAGACTTACAATCTCCTTTCCCTCCCTCCCCCCCAACAAACACCCTATAGGTAGGTGGGGCTGAGAGACCTCCAAAGAACTGTGACTAGCCCAAGGTCACCCAGCTGGCAAGTGTTGGAGTACACAAGCTAATCTGGTTCACCAGACAAGCCTCCACAGCTCAAGTGGCAGAGTGGGGAATCAAACCTGGTTCTCCAGATTAGAGTGCACCTGCTCTTAACCACTACATCACGCTGGCTCTGAACATATGTCAAGTCCATTTCCTGTACTCCAGAGGAACAGTAGTCAGGTCCAATAAAGAACAAGGGCTAACCACAAAACCTGTCACTGTGTGCATTATGTAGTCATGCTTTACCTTCAAATATAGCTAGGATTGTTCTAGAACAGGGGTAGGGAACCTGCGGCTCTCCAGATGTTCAGGAACTACAATTCCCATCAGCCCCTACCAGCATGGCCAATTGACCATGCTGACAGAGGCTGATGGGAATTGTAGTTCCTGAACATCTGGAGAGCCGCAGGTTCCCTACCCCTGTTCTAGAATAAAGGGATCTGGGGACAAATGCTCTTGTTACTTGAACTGGTTGGCTCTGCCTCTTGGAATAGTGGGGGAATTTACTAAAGCCAGACAGGCCTTGCAAGAGGCAGGTAAGAGATCTGTGTATACAGAGATCAGTTCCCCAAGAAAATCACTTAAAATCAAGATTGCTGCAAATAAACTTCAAATGTACTAAGAAATCAAAATATACACTCACACAGATTTAAGAGGCCTAAGAAATAAAGGGATGAGCGATAGCAGGGATAGGGGAAGGTATTGGGAGGATGACAGTTAGCATTCCAGAAATGAAGTAGATGGAGAGAGAGTGAGAGAAACAATCAGTGTTTCTTGCAGAGAGCGGCGTCAGGCACAAGGAGGTAGATCAAGAGCAAAGGACTAAGGCTTTGGGGTCTGTAGTTATAGGAAAAGTGGATCCTCTGGCAATGATAAGAGGTCAGTTTCTTGGGACAATTCAAAATTCTGTTCCCAGGCACTGACAATGGCATTGGAAATTATGTGATGATATTAAATCTGGGAGAGCCCAAGACTTGATGAGTTTTGGGCAGTTCTGATGAGATTAAAACAAAGGAAATAAGGTTAAGGTTAATGTTCCTTATTCTGATGGAAAGCGGGTACAGGGTGGCGTAGAAGGTTTCCTGATGAGTTTAGGGCGTGGATCTTTGCAACGTTCATTGTCGGACTGGCGCCAGGTGTACTTTCTCAAGGCTAAGCTGTTGCTACCCAGCTGTGAGTGCCCACACCTGCTCTGCCTGGGGAAAGCAGCTGTGCTCCTGCTCAAGTTTCCTCTTCCTCCCCCCCAGATGTGAACGAGTGTGAGACGGAGCCGTGTGGCAGCGGGAAGGGGGTGTGCATGAACACAGGGGGTTCCTACAACTGCCATTGTAACCGGGGATACCAGCTGAAGATTCACAAGGGTGTGCGGTCCTGTATGGGTAAGTTATCCATAGGTCTGGGCAGGGGGGAGAAGGGGCAACGTTCCAAGAGATGAGGGCAAACACTGGCCGGGCCTGCCTACTCTGCATTCCCTTCTCTCCTCTGCCCAGATATTGATGAATGTGCCAAGCCCAGCTTCTGTGGGGACCGTGGCTCCTGCATCAATTTCCCGGGACACTATAAGTGCGATTGCCATCCAGGATACCGCCAGAAGTCCCCCCGCCAGCCTCTCTGTGAAGGTATTGGGTTGGCAATGAAGGTATTGGGTTGGCAATGGGGGTCAGAAGCAGGGCTGAGTTCTGGAATAATGTCGAGAATCTGTGAGCAGGAACACTGTAACCCTGTTGAGCTGAACCCTGCTTCCAGCGCAGGATGGGTTTTCTGGCTGTCAAACTGTTCTGTGCCTGTTTGTGGTGGGTTTTCCGGGCTGTGTGGCCGTGGTCTGGTGGATCTTGTTCCTGACGTTTCGCCTGCATCCGTGACTGGCATCTTCAGAGGTGTATCCCAGAGAGAAGTCTGTTACACACTGTGACCAGTGTTCTGTGCCTAGTTCCAAACCCCACTTTTGCTTTAAGGAAGTACCGATTTAGGAGTTAAACAGGCAGAATGCAAAGCTTTTGGGTTACACAGAATTTCTCTTCATGCAGGAGATTCTGGACAAGAAGGGGGAAATGTATGTGCAGCAGGGCAGGATATATACTTAGTTATTGCATGCCTGCAGATTTCCCACTCTCCAGGTGGAAGTGTGGCTTCATTTGGGCTACAAAAAGGCCATAAAGGTCCAGCCTGAGAAAATGGTCCTGTCAGTCTTGACCGCTTGTACACTAGTTGACCCAAGCTCAGGAGCTCTGTGGAGCCAGTTCAGCTCACCAGATATTCCCCAGCGCATTGCTAATTTTCCCTTCCTTGTGTTTGGTTTCCTTTTTTAAGTCATCCTCATTTGCTTTTCAGATATCGATGAGTGCCTGGACCCTGGGATATGCCCTGATGGGAGATGCGAAAACAGGCCAGGCAGTTACAAATGCATTCCCTGCCAGCCAGGTTTCCGTAGCCAAAATGGAGTGTGCTATGGTAAGAGATCCGGGGTGGGCTCCATCTAGGCTGGCCTCCAGGTGGTGGCTTGGGGTCTGAGATTGCTTTGGAAGGCAGACTGTGTGTGTGGCATTGTTCCTCTTGGAAGTCCCTCCCCTCCCCAGGTTCCGTCTCCAAAATCTCCAGGGATTTCCCAACCCAGAGCTGGCAACCCCTGCTCCGTCCCAGGGCTTGCTTTTGTCCAAATTCGCCATGGCTCACTCCTGGAGCCAGCCCATTTTCAGTGGCAGGATCCTGCCCAGATCCTGTGAGATGGAGCAAGCACCAGAGTGACTCTGGGCAAAGGGACTTTCCTTAACCACGGAGAGACTGCAACCAACCTCCGTCCGCAGGGCCTGGACGTGGTAGCTTCCCGATCAAAATCAAACAAGCCCTCCTCCCCAGCATCTCTCCATTAAGAACTTGATCCCTGCTGTGACCTCTGCACACTGCTACTCTTTCCAGTGCTGGTTGCAGAATCCTGGCTGGCTGTAAGACCTTCTGCCTACCTGCAGGCAGCGAGGGGGGAGTGGGGGGTGTCTACAGAAAACAATGCCTGGGGCAAGCTGTCAAATTGTGTCCCCCCCCATCTCCTGAATCTGCTTCCCCCCACTTTGGATCTTCCTATCATCCCCCCACCTTATCGATCAATCTCTCCCCGCCCCAACTTTTGGATCTTCTTATCACACCCCCTCCAGCTCTCTCACCTGCCCACCTACTCTTGAGTCACCCACTCGCTCATTGTCTCCCCTGCCTGCGTACTCTCGAGTTGCCCTCCCACCCAGTCTCTCACCTTCCAGCTCTCTCGCCCACCTGCCTGCCTACTCTCCTGTCGTCCCCCGGTTGCCCACTCTCTCGCCCTCCCACCTGCTCACCTGTCCAACATGGGGGCTGCCTTCCAGGCCTGCGGGGGGAGGGAAGGGCCTGAGCAGCCAAACATGCCTCCCATGTGACCCAGGCGAGTGGCTCCTGGAGAGCCCACCTCCCCCTGCCCCCTCCCAGGTTGCACATCTGCCTGCAGTCTCGTCATTAATATACATCTCTTCATCATGAAACTGAGGGTCATGGGAAAACCAGTTTTCACTTTAAAAATAAAAACAAGGTTCTAGTTCTCATGGCAAAACATGTGGAAATAGTTCCATGGATCATATCTTTCAGCCTGGAGCTTGAAGTGGTGCTGCCCAGGCAGTCTTCCTGTCAGACACTGAGCAGATCCAGAGCTTCTTAGCTTCAGCAAAGTTTTGCAACTCTTCGCTTGACAATGTGTGCAAACTTGAATAAGATTGACAGATGCAAAAGTGTGCCCACCCCACTCCCCATGAAAGCAGCAGTGGACAAAGTAGAAATGGCCAGGGACAATGTTCCTTGGTCCTGTGCCCTGCCATCCCACCCCCACCAGTGCTGCCAGCTACTCACCGTACTCCCCACCTGTCCTTTTACTTCTTCCCATGGGCACAGAAATGCCAAGGCATGCGGTCCTCTTCTTGGCTCAGCAGTGAAATGGAGAAAGAGCCCATTAAAGGGCTGAAGGGGAGGAGGGGGGAGGAAAAATGGACCTTAAGCTTAGTTGTGCCCCGCACTGGACTGGCTGCAAGAGGCGCTTCCATATCAAAGTTCTACCCTCAGCCTTTGCCTCAAAGAAGGTTTTCATTGAGAAAAGTCTTGGGAGCCCCATGAGCTCAGAGTGACCATGGCATTGTACGGAAGCTACTGTGTGGTGCATACTATTTTCCGTGTGTGGGTGGGTGGGTGGGGGCCTGCATGGAGGCAGCCTGACAAAACTGCATTAGACGGTTCATATGGACAAATATATGTAGTCTGCACTGTTTATTCTACAATCAATGCTCTGGGGTCAATCCAGCAGGCTCTTATAATCTGGTCCCGATCCACCCCTAGCTCTGCATGTGCTCTTGGGTTTGTGGCTCACAGTGGTCTGGAAGGTGGGGTGGGGGACCCCCATATTTCAGTAGGAATTACACTGAAGGACCTCGGGAATCTCCTCTTGTCTTTGGGATTCCATGAATTCGGCTTGTTGGGCGGCGGCTTTCAGTTCTGCTTGACTTCAGCCCTCTTTCTCCACAGATGTGGACGAGTGCTCCGAGGAGGCCATCTGCAAGCATGGTTGGTGTGAGAACGTGGCCGGTTCCTTCCGCTGTACCTGTGCAGACGGATTTGTTCCTGCACCAGATTCCCGCAGCTGTCTTGGTAACTGTTTTCTCTTGGTTTGGGGCTGAGGATGAGGAGCCTTCATGGCCTGGTGCATGTGACTTCCCAGCAGTCCAGCCAATGGCAAAGAAGAACCCACAAATGGGCAGTGAATGATAACAAGAGTAAGAACTTTGACTCCTGTCTACACATTTTCTCCAGAGAGAATGACCCAGGAGTTGTATGTGTTGACCAGAAATGTGTCCTAGATTCTGTGATAGAGTAACAAGACTCAAAGCAGAGGCGTAGCTAGGCCAAACTACACATGGTGCACAGTGTGTTTTTTCCTCCCCCCCATAGCGCGCCCCGCGGCACCCCCCCTTGTCCCCACCCCCACCCCCCTTCCCACACTTACCTTAGTTCCTTTTCTTTTTCTTGTACTTTTTCAGGCTGAAAAAAGCGGCCTCTTCACAGTTCAGGCTAAAAACTGCCTGAGAAACTATACTTCCCAGGAGACCTTGTGAGCCCCAAGGTCTTCTGGGAACTGTAGTTCCTCAGACCGTTTTTGAGCCTGAACTGTAAATAGGCCGCTTTTTTCAGCCTGAAAAAGTACTAGGGAAAAAAAGGAACTAAGGTAAATGGGGGGGGGGGCTGCATGGAGGTTGCAAGAAAAACGGGGAGGGGCCAGGGGCGATTTTCTGCCCCCCAGGCATGCGCCCGGTGCGCAATGCACACACCCCTCCCCCCGGTCTCCTTGCTGCTCCACCACTGACTCAAAGCCAGAATATATTAAGATGCAACTGCTGGGTCTCCTGCCAACTGCTTTCTCCTTCAGAATTTAGGTGCTGGGTTTTTTTAACTGTCCACAAAGAGCACAAAACTCTGTTTAGTACCCCCACACGCTAGCTGGGTGTTTTGAGGAAGAGAACACGGACACCATATTTGCCCAGAAAGGGTCTCCTTACTCACTTGTTGAACAAACTTGCTGGCTTTCTCCTCTGCAGATGTCAATGAGTGTGAAAATGGGTCTCTGTGTGCCAACGGGGTGTGCGTGAACACGCTGGGATCTTTTAAATGCCAGTGCCCAGTGGGCTTCCAGGCTGTGAAGGAAGGCCCACGCTGTGAAGGTGAGAACAGGGTGTGCGCCAGGTGCAAGGTCATATTGGTTTGAGTCTGGGGAAGAGGAATGGCATTTGAATTCCAGGAGGGGAAGGAATTCTGCATGAGGGCCTCTGAGCATGTGCAGAGGTGCTGCTCTGTTTCCTCGCCTCCGTGAGGAACTGCATGTGACAGGCGCTTGAGGCCCACAACACCTCTTGAAAAATTAACTGGAGGGCTGTTTTAGCATGGGGGAAGTGACCCTTTAAAAACGAACCTTTCGTTTCTCTCCCTCTTCGGTCAGTGCAGATGTGAACGAGTGCGACTTCCCAGCTGCCTGCGTGGGAGGAGAGTGTGTCAACACCGTGGGCTCCTACCAGTGCCTGTGCCGGCCAGGCTATCAGTTGGAAAGCGGCAGGAAGTGCCAAGGTCTGTAACCCTTTTCCCCAGCTCCATATCCCTGCAGAAATGACAGAGGAGGAGAGCCAAGAGGCTGCCTGCTGGCCCAGATGACCTGGAAGGAAGCATGTGAAAACTGCACCCCGGGAATGGGAATCCATGTTCCCTGCAAGTGGAAGCTCCGCTCTGGACAGGAGGGAATCCTGCCCACAACAGAGCCCCCTTACCCAGGCATACACACTCAGGGCCTGTTCCCTCTCCAGATTGCCCAGGCAGCTGCTTAACGTGGCCCAGGGCTTAGCTCCCTCCCTGGCAACATCGCCTCCTAGAACTGCATTGCCTCTGGCTGGGTCCAATCTGAACCCATGCTGCTGGCAGTGGCAAGACGGCTCTCCCAGCATAGCCTCTGCCTAATGGTAGCATTTAGACCTGCACCGTTGACTCTCAGAGAAGGTCTCTGCTTCCACCTGCCAGTGGTGTGGAAAGTGGGCCAGGTGTATCTTTCTAGGGTTGCAAAATACCTTGAACTGCCCATGCACATACCATATAATCTGCCCTGCAGACATGCTGAGACTGCCTCCAAGAGATGAGATGTTTTCAAATGTGGAGGAGAGCCTTTGCATATGGTACAGCCCAATATTCTAAAATAAGTCAATGCCTCCTTCAGATATTGATGAATGCACCAAAGACCCTGACCTCTGCCAGCCCCATGGAGCCTGTGAGAACATCGATGGCTCCTTTGTGTGTGTGTGTGATGAGGGATACACCCCCTTGGAAGACCGGCAGAGCTGCGAGGGTGAGTGCGGCTGTACAGAGGGAAAGCTGACACTGCTTCTCATCTTACTTTCCTGGAGACCCAGTGTGTTGTGGTGGTTAAGAGCAGGGACACTCTAATCTAGAGAACCGGGTTTGATTCCTCGCTCCTCCACTTGAGCTGTGGAGGCTTATCTGGTGAACCAGATTAGCTTGTGCACTCCAGCACATGCCAGCTGGGTGACCTTGGGCTAGTCACAGTTCTTTGGAGCTCTCTCAGTCCCACTCACCTCACAGGGTGTTCATTGGGGGTGGGGGGAAGGGAAGGGAAGGGAAAGGAGATTGTAAGCCCCTTTGAGTCTCCTTACAGGAGAGAAAGGGGGAATATGAATCCAACTCTTCTTCTTCCTGCGAGAACATAATTCCTGGGATTTTTGGCATGGGAGAGTGACCCATCTCGTTTCTCTCCCTAGAGCTGCCCCACAATAAGAAAGAGTGCTATCTGAACTTTGACGACACCATCTTCTGTGACAGCGTCCTCGCCACTAACATCACCCGCCAAGAATGCTGTTGTTCGCTGGGGGCTGGATGGGGGGACCACTGTGAAATCTACCCCTGCCCTGTTCTCAATTCTGGTAGGGGGGTCAGATGGAATTGGGGGTTAGGGTTGGGAGAAGGAGGGGAGGAATAGTTGGGGATGAGGGCCTGTAATTCATTAATAACTCTACTGTCTTCATCACCCCTCCCCCCCCTCCAGTGGAGTTCCACATCCTCTGCCCAGATGGCAAAGGCTTCATTCTGGATGACACCCCCCTCAACTATGGCATCCCAGCACACCGTGGTGAGTCTCCTCAGACCTAGTGTCTTCTGACTGTTAGTGCCTTCCTAGCCCCCCCTCCATCTTTTCTGTAAGCATCTCCCACTCTAAAGTAGGTACCCAGGATAGACTTACATTACACTCCACTCTCAGCCCCACCAGACTGGAACTGCACCACAGACGTGGTAAAAATGGGAGTTCTTCTGAGCACATACAAAATGCCTTACCTTCTCCCCTACATTTCTTGGATTTGGGGAAAGACTTCCATGGCAAACCATATGGCTTAACCTTGGAGTCCTTGCGACCATTAAAACTGAAGCTGCAAGCATTTCTAATCCAGGCATAGTGGCCACCCTTGGTTTTTTGTCTCTTAACGTGGAGTATTGGGAGGTGGAGGCTTATTTGGTGAACCAGAGGTGTTTCTGCACTCCTGTATTCGTTGGGCTAGTCACAGTTCTCGCAGAACTCTCTCAGCCCCACCTACCTCACAAGGTGTCTGTTGTGGGAGAGGAATGGAAAGGAGCTTGTAAACCACCTTGAGTCTCCTTACAGGAGAGAAAGGTGGGGTATGAATCCAAAACTCTTCTCTCTCTTCTTCTCTTCTAATTGGTAACCAATAATTGCTTTGTCCTTTCTTCAAAGCTCAGTCTTTGTGTTAATTGTGAAGAACTGCTTCAAGAAAGGATTCATTGATCAGTGTACTGCTGAGCGGGGAGGGGTGTGGAGTGGACTGATCTCCTCCTTCCTTTGTTGCAGACATCGACGAGTGTGCCCTGTTTGGGCAGGAAATCTGCAAGGAAGGGAAGTGTGTCAACACGCAGCCTGGTTATGAATGCTACTGCAAACAAGGCTTCTACTATGACGGCAACCTCTTGGAGTGTGTTGGTAGGAAGGGGGGAAAGGCAGCGTGCACATATGGGCAGGGCAGGGCAGCTCCCAGGGCAAGTTACTGCAGGCAGAGATCTTTCGTTCCTATGTGGGAAGACCCTTGCATGTGCCAGGGGCGTACCGCCCAGGGGGACATATGGGGTCAAATGTCCCCGGGCAGCTGCCATTTAGTCACGTGGCTGCTGCCATTTAGCCCCCATGCCCCTCCCCCCCCCCCCCGGGTCCATACACTGACTTCAAGACCTGGTGCAAAAAACGTTGTTTGGTCATGGTGGGGGAGGGCGGCCATTCATACAGGGGCGCGGGGGGTGGGATGGGCAGGGGCAGAAAACTCAGATTTTGCACTGGGCTACATTTCCCCTAGATACGCCGCTGGCGTGGGCCCTCCTTGTGGTTGAGGAGGCTCCTGATTGTGTATGCACATGAAAGTCACAGGATTTGAATTGCACGCTAATCTCTTTCTCAGATGTGGACGAGTGTTTGGATGAGTCCAACTGCATGAATGGGCGCTGTGAGAATACCCGAGGGGGCTTCCGCTGTCTCTGCCCCGTTTCTACCATCTACGATGCCACCCAGAAGAAGTGCATTAGCACCAGTGAAATTGGTGAGTGGGCTGCCCCCTGGGAAAGCAATTCTGGGCCAGCGCCCACTTCCTCCTTAAGCCCTGGGCCAAAAAACAAGCTGTGGTTCTTAGCCATTTTGTTTACCCAAACAAGGCCCAGGTAGCTGGGGACTTTCAGAGGTCTTCCGGTGTCGTGGCCACATTGCCATAAACCAGCTATTGCTACTTAGGTACACAGAATATTTAGCAGGGCCTCAAATCCTAAACTGAGGGACAGATCTCATTACCAAATGGGGAAGGGAGAATAGAAGAGGGAAATAATCCTGTGAGCTCTCAGACAGCATGGTCTCAGTGATGAAAAGCAAGCCAGGTTCAGCATAGTCTGCCATGAAACAATGTCTTTGCAAAATAAGTAATAAACTATTTTTTTTATTTTCCTGCAATCCATTCCAATGTTGGGACTTGTTATCCTCGGGAGCATGACAGCTCCCATGACACACATGACAGTGTGATGCAGTGGTCAAAATGTTGAACCAGGATCTGGGAGACCCAGGTTCAAAATGCTACTCTGACATCAAAGCTTCCTGGGTGACTTTGGCCAGTCACACCCTTTCAGCCTAATCTATCTCACAGGGCTGTTGTGAAGATAAAATTGAGTAGAGGCAGTGGCGTACTGCCCATAGAGACATGGGGTAACCATGTCCCTGGGTGCTTGCCTTTTGCTCAAGTGGTGGTGGGGGGCGCCAGGTGCCGGCTGGGTCCCTGCGCCTGGCCTCTCCCATGACACGGTGACCCAGTGACATCTGGTGGCTCCCCCCATGCTGAGGCATCCAAGGCCAGGCCCAGCCACGCAGCTAGGAGACACACACACACACCCCGCAAAGGGGGTGCTCTGAGTTCCTGCCCTCCTCAGTCTCCAGGCTAACGGGGAGGGCAGGAGCCAGCCTGTCACCACAGCGCCCACCAGAGCCACCACCCTAAGTGGGGCACCGGGAGGGGGGGCTTGATTAGGTGTTGCCCCCAGGCACCGTTTCCTACCGATACACCTCTGAGTAGAGAAGATCTATGTCAGCTGCTTTGATTCCCCATTGGGGAGGAAGATGGAGTGTTAATATGGTGTAGTGGTTAAGAGCAGATGGACTCTGATCTGGAGAACCGGGATTGATTCCCCACCCCTCCACATGAGCAGCGAAGTCTTATCTGGTGAACTGGGTTTGTTTCCCCGCTCCTCCACACAAAGCCTGCTAGGTGACCATGGGCCACAGTTCTCTCAGAACTCTCTCAACCCCACCTACCTCACAAGGTGTCTGTGGTGGGGAGAGGAAGGGAAGGCGTTTGTAAGCCCCTTTGAGTCTCCTTACAGGAGAGAAAGGGGGTATTAAAGTAGTGTAATACATACCATAAACAATGCAAAAACTGGGTGACAAGAATTAGAAGAGAATGACAAAAAGCAATGTGAAAACTGATTGTACAAAATAAAGCACTGCACTGATTGTTTGGCAAAATATAGATTTATTTACTTATCAGTCTTTTCACCAATCACCCAACAAATCATTCTTTAACACATATATTCGCACCAAAGCTTAAATTGTCACACATACTATTGTCTGGTTTTCCAGACACCTTCTGTATTGAACAGTTTTGTACGGAACGCTACCCGTCTACTGTCCTCATTGAAACTGAGAAATGCTATGAAATGAACTGTGACTGGAATGGTCTTTAAATTGCCTTGATACATCAGCTTCTACACATCAGCTTCAAAGTTACGCCATCAAGACAGGGAGATCCCTTCTAATTGGGGACGGTGTGTATATGTCTGCCTTGTGAAGGGGGCATAAGTGAAAGGCCTGCTCTCTTGTTCATGCTTATAGATGTGGATGAATGCCAAGATCCTGGGGTTTGCAAACTGGGCCGCTGCACCAACACGGTGGGGTCTTTCTCCTGTGACTGCTACCCTCCCTGGACTTTGGACCCCAGTGGCAAGGAATGTCAGCTTCCTGAAACACAGGCAGGTAAGCTCTAGAACTCTGCAAGGTTTGGCCTGGTGGACTCTGGGCATAAGTGCTGAGGGAGGCTGGTATAACTGACTGAGAGCTGGTATAACATAATAGCTAAGCATGGTGTAGTGGTTAAGAGCAGATGGATTCTAATCTGGAGAACCGGGTTTGATTCCCCACTCCTCCACCTGAGTGGTGGAGACTTATCTGGTGAACCAGATGTGTTTCCACACTCCTACACTCCTGCTGGGTAACCTTGGGCTAGTCACAGTTCTCTCTGAACTCTCTCAGCCTCACCTATCTCTCAAGGTGTCTGTTGTGGGAAGAGGAAGGGAAAGAAGTTTGTAAGCCACCTTGAGTCTCCTTACAGGGGAGAAAGGCTGGTATAAAATCCAAACTCCTCCTCCTCCTCCTCCTCCTCCTCCTCCTTCGTCTTCTTCTTCTTCTTCTTCTTCTTCTTCTTCTTCTTCTTCTTCTTCTTCTTCTTCTTCTTCTTCTTCTTCTTCTTCTTCTTCTTCTTCTTCTTCTTCTTCTTCTTCTTCTTCTTCTTCTTCTTCTTCTTCTTCTTCTACTTCTTCTTCTTCTTCTTCTTCTTCTTCTTCTTCTTGCCATTCTAGGCATTCACATTTTTAAAGAGACGGGTCCAGGTTCCTTGAAGTCATGTAACAGCTGCAAGGAATGGTAGTTACAAAAATAAAGCAGAGCCCTTTCGGCCTCAGAACAGAGGCAGCGCTACCGGGGGCGGGGGGAGGGCATTGCATTGGGCGCACACTTGGGGTGTGAAAAATCCCCCCTGTGGCACCCTTCCCCCGCCCCCCACTCTTACTTTAGTTCAGCCTGAAAATTGGAAAATGGCCTATTCAGTTGAGGCTGAAAACAGCCTGGTGGGAACTACACTTCCCAGGACACCTTTGTATGCCCCAAGGTCTCCTGGGAAGTGTAGTTCCCACCGGGCCGTTTTCAGCCTCAAGTGAACAGGCCACTTTTTCCAGCCATCATTTTAAGGCTGAACTAAGGTTAGTGTGGGGTGGGGGTGGGGCGCTGCGGGGAGGGGGTGGAAAACGCAGAGTGCGCACTGGGCACAGCGTGGCCCAGCTACGCTTCTGCCTCAGAATGCCACTATTCTGGGGAACCCAGACTCAACTCTTAAATGAGCAACTGTGTAGTTTGGCCCTGAGAGATTAAGATTCAAATTAGAAAGGCCCTGGCTCTAGCTTACTTCTGCCATGAATCTGCAGAATGACTTCAGGCATGCTGTGAAGTCCATCCCTTTGCAATATGGGGATCATATTTATATCCTGACTAACAGAGTTGTGGTAGGGATATATGTGAAAGACTTTTGAATGCAGTCACTAAGTACTATTATGCTGGTTGCTTTCTTTGTTTTCCACCTGCCCCTACCCTACAGACAGGGTGACGGACCGTCGTGACGTCTGCTGGCAGCTTCGTGGTGAGGACGGGATGTGCTCATCTCCGTTCAACGGTCACCAACTCAGCTATGAGGAATGCTGCTGCCAATATGGAAAAGGCTGGGGGGACCAGTGCCACCCCTGCCCCCCACGTGGCCCAGGTATCCATGGATGCTGTATAAGTGGGATGGAGGAGGCGTAAAGTATGGTTGACTAGATGGCAAAGAGGGAGTGCTGCTTAATGTGTGCTCAGTGCCTCTGCCCACACACTTCTGCCCTCTACCCACACAACCGGGTTTCCAAGGGAGAACTTTGAAAAGAAAGTGTCATGATTCATATTACAAATATTGGACAACACTGAGATGCTGAATCCGTTTCCAAGGCCAGGCTGACTGAGGGCTCTGTTTCCAAGGAATCTGTTTCTAAGGCCTGAGCCAGCCGTGACACCTGGAACCACTCCTTTGAGTGCTTCTGAGCATGTGTAGAGTGAAGAGGTGAATATAAGGTCAGGCTGACAGAAGGCTCTGCCCTGGAAAGTATAATGTGATTGATGAAACATTGGCACAGAGCCTTTTCTCTCTCCACTGAGGAGAAACCTCTCAAGCATGTAGGATCAGGGAGAGAGGCTTCAAAGCACAACTGAACCTTTGGACCAAATCTGCAAAGAGAGGAAACACCAGGATCTGAGAGGGTGAAAAGACCTGTGGCTCTTATGTCTTGTCCTAGGCCTGAACTGCCAGTCTACTCCGAGTGAGAGCAACTCTTTCTGGGACTTCAGTGCTTTGACCAGCAAGGTGCATAAAGGTGAGAGTGGGGTGGGGGTGGGCAGTTGAAGTCTGTCTAAATGGGTAACCTCCTATGATTGCAGGGGCTGAGATTATAATCCCATTGGGTGGAAATGGTCCGTTCATTCGTAAAGGGGGCGTTTTCATTGGAATTTAAAGACTGATTACCCGCTGCAGGCTGCTCCCTGCTCCTGCCCTCCTCTGGCACAAAAAGTTGCCCCAGAAGTCCTTTTGCTTGCCCTGTGGAAAGCAAGAAGAACACACGGGGCAAGAGTCAGCGCATCAGGGACAAGAAATCTTGCGCTGACGCACCTCTTTCAGCATGCCACAAAGAGGAAGCTTGTCGGGACAAGCTTTCTTGCCCCGATGCGCTTCCAGCCCCGATTCCAGCCCCGATGCCTGCTTCCAGCCCCGATTACCAGTGGGTAATCAGCCACAGACTCTATCCCTAAATCTCCACAAGTTTCCCAACCTGTATCTAGCAACCCCACCCCCTTCCCCATCCCCTTCCAGTGGCCAGCAGGGATGGAGTTAGGTACATAGGTGTCAAACTCGCGCCCCTCCAGATGTTATGGACTACAGTTCCCATCATCCCCTGCCAGCATAATGCTGGCAGGGGGTGATGGGAACTGTAGTCCATAACATCTGGAGGGCCGCAAGTTTGACACCTGTGAGTTAGGATATGAAGGTGGTTGGTAACAAAATCCAGCTTTCCTCTGCCACCTCCTGCTCTTCGTAGCCTGTGAATCTGGAAGCGAACAAATTACTCTTTAGGTTGCTTGGATAGATTTATGGAGGAGAAGTCAATCTATGGCTACCAATCTTGATCCTCTTTGATCTGAGATTGCAAAGTGCCTTAACAGACCAGGTGCTCAGGAGCAACAGCCGCAGAAGGCCATTGCTTTCACCTCCTGCATGTGAGCTCCCAAAGGCACCTGGTGGGCCACTGCGAGTAGCAGAGAGCTGGACTAGATGGACTCTGGTCTGATCCAGCTGGCTTGTTCTTATGTTCTTCTGTTCTTATGCTTCTGCGCAGAGTTATTGCTCTGTCCCCAGCCCCCAATTTAATTTTGGCTGCTGCCTGATGTCGGTCATGCTTTCGTGTTTTCCACCATGACTTTTCCTGAACCGCCTTTGGTGGGTCATTGCTGAAAGAGCTTGGGGGAAGCATAGAAGGAAAAGTGGGGATTTCTGCACTTCCCTATCTTTACTCAACACCTTTTCTCCTTCTGCCTGCTACTCTGTCCGTCACTAACAGGCTTTTTGCTGTTTTTAAAAAATAGCATTGGGTAAAAAAAAGATAGCCATATCTTGACTAGCAGTAATTTACCAAAAAATGACACAAAACGCTCAGTGGTGGGAGGGGGTGGCGGACAGTACAGGGAGCATGGAGTAAATCTCTGTTCAGAGGCTCTGTTGCCACTGCAGATGCAGAGGAAAATGGGGAGGGGGGGGTGTTGAATGCAGCAGTGTCTAATGTGCAAAGGAACTGAGAAGAAGTCCCAGCAGGGGGCAGGCAAGAGGACAGCTAGAGAGAGTTGTAAGGTTAGTGACTCCTCCATCCTTCTGTGTCACCTCTAATATCCTGTGTCTAATATCCTGCTTCTTCTCTGAGGTTAGTATGGGAGGCTCTTCCTAGATAGCATGTTGCTATCTTTTCCCCTCTTTCCTAACCCAGATGTAGTTCCCCAGTAAACATTTACTTTTTATCCTTTTATCAGTGTGTTTTTCAGCTTCTCTGTGCAGCAAAACCCAACAGGGTGGACCTCTGTATGGTAGTAACCTGGCTCCTCCTGCTCTGCCATTTCCTATCATTCAGAGCAGGGGCAGCAAATCAATACCAAGGAAGCTGTAATAAGAAGGTTGCCCAGCTTTCTCTCTTGCCTGCCCCCACTTTGAGGATTTCTTCCACTTGAGATGTGAGCATTTTAAAGGTGGCTGCTAGCAGTCCAGACACTGAATTGTTTCTATCCTGTCTTCTCATAGATGCCGACAGCTCAGAGGAGGACTCTGATGAATGCCGCTGTATTAACGGCCGCTGTGTCCGCACCCAGCAGGGCTTGGTCTGTGAGTGCCTGTTGGGATTCCAGCTGGACAGCACTCACACCCGCTGCCAGGGTAAGGGTTGCGGGGGGTGCTTAACTGGGAATCTGAGTAGACCACAAACTGAACATGAGTCAGCAGTGTGATACAGCAGCCAAGAAAGCCAATGCAATTCTGGGCTACATCAATAGGAGTATAGCGTCTAGATCAAGGGACATAATAGTATATCTCTATTCTACATTGGTCAGACCTCACTTGGAATATTGTGTCCAGTTCTGGGCACCACAGTTCAAGAAGGATATTGGCAAGGAACAGGTCCAGAGGAGGGTGACCAAAATGGTAAAGGGTCCAGACTTCATGCCCTATGATGAGTAGCTTAGGGAGCGAAGTATGTTTGGTTTGGAGAAGAGAAGAGAAGAGAAGAGAAGAGAAGAGAAGAGAAGGTTAAAGGGTGACATAATAGCCATGTTTAAATATTTGAAGGGACTGCATGTTGAAGAAGGAGCAAGCTTGTCTTCTGCTGCTCTAGAGACTAGGCAAGGAGCAATGGATTCAAACTCGACCTAAACATTAGGAAGAACTTTCTGACAGTAAGGGCTGTTTGACAGTGGAATACACTTCTTCAGAGTGTAGTGGAGTCTCCTTCTTTGGAAGTTTTTAAACAGAGGCTAGATAGCCATCTCTCAGGGGTGCTTTGATTATGTATTCCTGCAGGGCAGGGGGTTGGACTTGATGGCCCTTGTAGTCTTTTCAACTCAATGATTCTATGGTTCCAACTCTCCCAGCATGCAGTGAGACAGCTCTCTTGGTCAGACCAAGCTTTGATCAGATTTTGATTGTCTCCAGTGCTTTTACCCACAAATGTGCTGTAGTATATAGGGAGGATGGGAGGGAAGAAGACGTGGTATAATCCAATCTTGTCAGACCTCAGACACTAAGAATGGTCAGTACTTAGAAGGGAGACCACCAATGAAGACTCTGCAAAGGAAGGCAATAGCAAACCACCTCTGCTTCTCACTTACCTTGAAAGCCCCTTGTTGGGGTTGCCATAAGTTGTCTGTGACTCGATGGCACTTTATACATGCACATACAAGGAGAACAGGTCTGTAATGATGGCAGCGTTTGCCACAGTGAGAAATGTTGGAAGCTTCCCTTCCCTTCCCCCCTCTTTCTCTTTTCCTGACGTTTTATCATTCTCCTTAGTGCAGAAGAATGCTTAAAAACATTTCCAGTTTGTTCCCTTCCTTCTCTCTCACTCCATCTGCTTGAACATTGAAAACTGCCTCCAAAGTTTCCAAGATCCTTATTGTATTTATTTATTTACATCTCACCTTTCAAGGGCCACCAAGCCAACTGATAATGTAAAATATACATGATAAAAATCACATTTTTAAAACCATGAAAATAATACTCCCCCTCCCAAAAAACACACATTGTTAAATTCAAAACTGATTTAAAATATGTACAAATAAAAATAGCCATTAAAACATTGGTCAGGAAGGATGGATCATTTGAAGGAACGCCAAAGAAAACAAAAAAGAAAGTCTTCACCTGCTAGGGGAAGATAGCAAGAGAAGAGGGCAGACAGATCTCAAAACACTAAATAAATCAGTTAAGAAAATGCATGCGGGCATGTGTCATTTGCTTACTCTTTATTAGTGCCAACCTCCAGTTGGCATCTGGAGAAAACAGCAGCTTTGGAGGGTGAACTCTATGGCATTATACCAGAGGCGTAGCTCCAAGGGGGTGGCGGGTTGGCGAGGGCGTTGTGAGGGTGTTTCGGGGCGGGGGTGGAGAGCACACTAGTGCACCAGGTGCTTTCCCCCCTTGCTACGCCTCTGCATTATACCCTACTAAAGTCCTTCCTCTCTCCAAACCCTGCCCTCCCCAAGCTCCACCCTCAAAATCTTTAGGTATTTCCCAACCCAGAGCTGGCAACCCTATACACTTTTCCACTGAATGATAAAAGTAGAATTGTATATTAATCTGTCACATGTTGGACTTTCTTTGTTCTAGAATGCTCTACTTGGGTGCTAGTGCCTTGGGGACAGAACTAGGTAAGCAATAGGACCCAAGTGGAGCACTCTAGAACAAACAACGTGGCAGATTAATATACAACTCTACTTTTATCTTTTGGTGGAAAAGAGTACGGAACTCCTGATTTTCCTTTTTTCCCCTCTGCTTTCAGACATTGATGAGTGCCGGGAGCTGAACCAGCGAGGTCTTCTGTGCAAGACAGAACGGTGTGTGAACACCAGTGGCTCCTATCGCTGTACCTGCAAGTCTGGCTACGTGCGCTCCAGATCTCTTGGAATCTGTATCCCCCAGCGTCAGCAGTAATCCGGGGCACCAGCCTCAGACAACTTCCTTGCACTAGGCTAGCCATGGTGGCTTCCTCTGACTGACTACAGCTGGACACAGAACACTGGCCTAGTTTAACCTTTTGGTCTGATCCAGCAAGGCAATTCTGAAGTTCTTAAGGACTAATCTTTTTTGTACCAGCTATAATGAAGGGGCATTTTGATGATGTTGTTATAGACTCCCCCACCTTTCCCCATTTCAACACCCTTACCTGCTGGATATTTATCATTAGGGTTAAAAACTGCATTTGGTTTGCACTTGTTTTTGTAGGATCCAGAAATAAAGCTCCTTTTTGTACATAAGAGATGTGGGAAAAGAACACCCAGATTGAACCAGTTCAGTCAAAAGGGGGGGGGGGTGGGCGGTGGGGAAACATCCCAATAAAATATTTGAAGTCTTCTGAGGAGAGAGGGTGGTTGGCTTGCCAATCAGTGGGATATCCTTGAAGGATCTCCCTGTTGTGGGGTGGACAGGTATTCTTGTGAAGGGCATTTTTCATTTAAAATGTTTATATGCTGCTGATTGGAGTAACCCCAGGTATGCTCTCATGGGATAAATTTGAGATAAATTTCAATAATATTGCTTTCGTCCCTCTCGGAGTTTTTTTTCCTGGACAGTTGGGGTAAATATCCCAAATTTTGAAGAAAATCCAAAATTGCCACCCAGAGTTGTTTTCACAGCAGTCAACTCATCCCTTGCTGTGAAATGGGGTGAAAATCTACTGATGAACGTTCAGATACTGAGTGGAGAGAGACAGGGGAAGGTGATCATTTCAGCCCACCCCAGAGGCGGAGCTACCAGAGGACTGGGGTGCGTGTGTGCATGTTGCACCGGGTGCATGCCTGTGGGGTGTGTGGAAAATCACACACACACACCCCGCTCTCCACTCCCCTGCCCACCCGCAGCCCCCCCCCTCGCCCCCACACTTACTTTTTTGAAACAATGCAGGCTGGAGAAGCGGCCTGTTCCCTTCAAGATGAAAACAGCCTGGTGGGAACCACACTTCCCAGGAGACCTTGTGAGCCCCAAGGTCTCATGGGAATTATAGTTCCCACCAGGCCGTTTTCAGCTTGAAGGGAACAGGCCGCTTTCCTAGGCTGAACTAAAGTAAGTAAGTGTGGGAGGGGGGGCAGTGGCACTCTGGCCCAGCTATGCCTCTGGCCCATCCCTACGTGTAGATTCACTGTGAATGTGGAAACTTTGTACCTGGTGAATGTTCTGGGCACATCAGATGCTGTGGCATTAGTGAAGCCAAGCAAGGATGCATCTGTTCAGGATTCCAAATAGGAAACCACAGGGAAGTCCCATCTAACAGCAGGGTAGACGTAGTATTTTAAAGTAATAAATAGGGAAATAAACTTCTTGGTTAGACTACACTAATGTCTTTCCACAAGGTAGATTTGCTCTTGTTTTGAGCATTCATAAGATGTTGTTCCCTAATAATTCACTATTGAAGGTTTTTTCCTCCTTTGCTCGGATCTTTCCCAAACCTGACTTGATAGGATCTTTCAGGAAAGATCCCAGTCAGACTGTGTCAGTGTGCCATTTTGACAGGAAGGTGCATGTTTTCACATCAGCACCATTTTCTTTACTTCAAACCCTAGAGGTAACTGTTCTCGAGCCCCCCGCCCCCCCCAGCAATATACTTATCCATAGAGGGATTTTTGAAAAAATCAGTAATTAACATATCACTCTAGACTTAGGGTTCAGTAATATGTCAATTACCAAGTAGTTAGCAAATGTAATTGACATATTGCGATAGAGTAATAATATAATGGTATCAATTTTTCAAAATCAATGTTTTAAAATTTAAATCATGCAAAAGTTTTAGGGTGGCATAAGTAGGGGTGACTGAAAACAAAGGGCATTTTGTGGATGTTCCATTTTGCAGATGATCCGTTGCCACCACCGATGCCTCTATATTCTCAGTGCCAGTGAGAATACTTAGAATTATTATCACCCTGTGGAAGCAATAGAATGTCAGTATCATATATATGCGCTTCTGGCTGAGGATTGTAACCCCCTAGTTTAGACTTTGGCTGCTTTCCACAGCAATGGTACAAAGACTGAAGAGGGGACTGGTCAGGTTGACTTGCAAATGTCTTTCTATGCAGACGTTTTTAATCATGCAACTTAGATGAATTTGTATATAACATTTCCCTCAATGCTTACTTGGTCCCGTTCTTAACTTTAATGACTGCCTTTGTACATTATAGCTATTGTTTGTTACAGTTTTATTTATAATGTTTATTGCTTGCCCTTGCTCTACTTTTTTTTCTTTGACGAGGGTGTGATTGCTTTAATCCTCACAACTGTCCCAGATTGACACCAAAGACCACGCACTGAGCTTCATGACTGAGCAGCAATTTAAACAAGAGATGTGCAACTATTCCCCCTTTTTATTTTAATTTTTTTTATTTGTCCACATTTTTCAATTCCCTTTGTAGAGTCGGTTGTGTCACGTACATATACTGTACAGTTTTTATAAGCCGTTTATACATACTACAATAGATTTTGTTTATAAATTTAATATACATATAATTCTGGTTTACTAACACACAAAATAACATTGAAAAATGCGTGCTTTTATGGGAGAGGGGTGATTGGCATGAAGGAGAAATGAAATTTAAATGGTCAAAAACAGCAAATATGCTTGAACCTGTATTTCTCCCAGAAGGTGAGACATTACTTCAGGCTGCAGATGTATAATAAGAGTATTAAGGGCAGCTCTGCTGGAGAGAGACAGATCTGAACCGGGAGACATTTTCCAGGCCAAAAGGTCCATTGAAATGAGCAGCACCCGTTGTCCATTTCAATTAGGCCTTGCTGAAGAGAACTTCTGGCTACATTGAGGCCCATGTAAATTTTTTAAAATGTATTTGGACAATTATACCCTGCTTTACTGCCCAATGGGAACCCAAAATTGCTTACATTAGCGTTCTCTCCTCCTCCATTTTATCCTTATCGCAATAACCATGTAGGGTAGATTTGACCACGAATCCAAGGTCACCAAATAGCACACATCCTCCCACATCCAAGTTCATTACACCAAAACAGCTGTTGGGTTGCTGGAAAGAAAGAGGCCTGAGACACCAAAATGTCTGAGGCTGGCTTTCAGTCCCACACACCTGCTGCATCACATTCCCTGTATATGTCCTGAGATTTGGAAAGAGGAGGTTTCTCCCACATAATAGGTGAAATCCTAATTAATGACCAGAATAATTGAGTGATATGTCTCCTACTCCCAGACACCCGCAAAATCTTAATTTGGCTTAATTTCATTTATAGCCCACCTTTCTCACTCTCAAAGTTCCCTTCTTCCTTGTATCTGATAAAGGGAGCTTGGACTGTTGAAAGCTTCTATCCTAGAAATATTGTTGGTCTTTAATGTACAACTGGACTCAAATCTTGCTCTCTTACTGCAGGCCAACATGGCTAGCCATGCAAAAACTACATATTTGGGGAGGATCGTGGGTAGCTGTGGTTACCATTCCATAAAGAAATGCCTTACACTATAGAAATCACACCAGTGTTTCAGAAGTTGGGACTGCACTCTGTTTTTGAACTGAAGCCTGACTGCAAATTCATAACTAGCAAACAAAGAGGAGAGGGGGAACGGGTCATCAAACTCCAAGCAAAGAATTATTCAGTGTGGACAGATGCAAATAGCTCTGGCCAGAGTGAAATAAATGTTTAAAATCATTTATCACATCTGCAAAATAATAATACCTAAAAATCAAAGACCGCAAAAGCAATAGGACTGGACTGTCTTTCTTCCTCTTTGGGTCGTGGAGATCAGGATTGACCCCAGAGCAAAAGGGTGATAGCTTTTCCCAGCCCTAGCTAGTGCGAGCAAAGTGGGAGATGCTACAACTAGGTAGAGCTGTTTAACAGCCACAGAGTGCTAGATGTACAAATCCTGCTAGTAGGATATGCTCTTTCAGATTAGTTGGTGTCAAGGGTTATTACCCAGAGAGAAGCTGGTACCTCCTAGGAATAAGGGCAGTGGCATCAGATGAAGACCTGGGAGGCTTAATAGAATATTATTTACCAGAGTATAGTATTTACCAGAGTGTTGTGGAACACTTCAAATGCCTTTTTCACACATACAGCCTCCATTAAAGAGACAAAACATTTTTCTCCAGGCCTGTTGGCATCCCTAGAGAGCTAACCGCTACCTGTTCAAATGGAAAAGAGAGGAAGAACTAAAGGTTCCTGGCTTCCCTTCCCCCTCCCTCCTCTCCCTTGCATGCCACCCCTCCCTCCCTTCCCTCCCTTCTCCCTCCGCTAGGGTGGGTGGGCCATGTCCAGACGCTGGACACCCTCCCTCCCCTCCCCTTGCATGCCACCCCTCACTCCCTTCTCTTCCCTTGCATGCCACCCTTCCCCCTCCTCCCTTTCTTCTCCCTCTGCTAGGGGAGAGAAAGGGAATGAGCTTGTAAGCCACTTTGAGACTCCTTATCATTGAAAAAAAGTGGGGCATAAATCTACTCTCTTCTCCCTCATCTTTGTTATCCTCTTCATCCTCCTCTTCACAGGGCTGCCATTTTTTCCTCCAGTGCTGGGACTTCTCCATCTCCTGTTTCTCACTGCTGTTCCCACATTCCTCACTTAGTAACCTCCATAGCTACAGTAAAACTGTTTGTGGAGTTACTTTGAAGGTGGGTCAGTAAGAATAGCTGGTTCAGAACCCAGCAAGAACATCAACTACTGTTGCCACGATGAGAAGAGCTCTTGCTCAGTGTATGATTTTGGCACATCAGCTTCACAAAAGGAGCATAGCTATTGCAGACCTCGTGATGCCTGTAGTCCCTATTTATGCATGTATTTTGTAGCTTTGGGATGCGTGAAGATGTATCTTCAAATCTGACCTTCCAATCACATGTAGAGAAAATCTGCACGTTGCTCTCTTCAGACAGAATGGTGACCATGTTGGGAGAGGATTGTCCACAATCTCTCCCTTTGTGCATAATCTGATTGCCAAAATCGTAATGGTTGAACAGGCCTCATGTAACGCCAATTCTGCTACAGCCGTACCAGTGCCAGCTTTGTTCCCAGGAATTGTACAAAGTACTGTTCTTTCACCCTTAAAGCAGTAAGCAGCCCGATACCAAAAGGACTCCTTCCGCTGAGCGCCTTTTTAAAATTTGGATCACACAAATAAATGAAGAAATCCTGCTTTAAAAAAGGTTCTGGTATTACCCCTTGGTTCTTTCAGATATTTTTTTAAGTGGATCAATATGGCTACTTGCAATAAATGCAGAGTGAAGATTCTCGCGCTTGTGGCTACTCGTCCTGAGCATTAAGATCATACCTCTTACTCCCAGCTCTAGGCACAGGATTATGGATAACCACTATCATATACTGCTCATCAGTTATTCCCCCCTTCAGATTGCAGGCTGGCACGGAGACAAATTTCCTGACCCTTTAATAGAGGCTTAATGGAATGTTATTACCAAGTGATGTTACTCACCGCAGTGCCATTGAAAACTCCAGCTGCCCATTTCTACACATTAAGGCTCTAATCAATGGAGAGAACATTTTTCTCAAGGCATGCTGGCAACCCTACAACCTCCATTACCTTCAAAGGTAATTGACCTTCACAGAAGACAAAGCCACGAAATTAACTCTTTGGATTAAGCCCATTGAGAAATCTCCCCACCCCAGTTCTCTTTCAGTCAAAGGAAGGGAAGTATTTACTTCCCATGTCTGTTTTGAGAAAATGCACAACATAACACATGAGTCAGACAGCACCTTAAGACCAACAGGATTTTCAAGTACAAGTTTCCGTGAGTCAAAACTCCCTTTGTCAGCGCCTGATGAAGGGAGTGTTGCCTCTTAAAATCTTGTTGGTGTTTAAGATGCTGCTAGACATGAGTCTTGCTCTTCTACTGCAGACTAATAGGGCTGCTAACTTGAAACTCACAGGGTAAAACATGTAAATAGTGGAACCTACTGATTTATTTTATTAAAATTATACCCCACACATTCCCAATCAGAGTTGGGCTCTGGGCAGTGTGCAAGGATTAAAATCTAATAATGCAATAACATTCAATAAATAATATGATTAAAACCTAATGATATCTAAAAATACTACCTCTTGATAGCAAATAGCAAAATCCTATGTAGCCTGTACTATGTATCTTTCTACTTCAACAGTCCATCCACTCTATCCGAGGTTGGGGAAAGAGAAAAGGGATGGTGGGTTGGTAGTTGGGAGGCCAGCAAGATAGAATGTGGGTGGTCTCAGTCAAAAGCCCCGTGAAGCATCTCTGTCTTGCAGACCCTGCAGAATTGCTTAAGGTCCCACAGGACCCCAGTGTTAGCAGACAGCGAGTTCCACCAGCCCAGAACCAAGGTTGAAAAAGCCTGGCTCTGGTTGAGGCTGAGGGTTGCTACCCACAATTCCAGAATTAGCAACACAGAATGAGACCATACTAAAATGTATATCAGAACTTTAAAAGCCCTCGACAATACTTTAAAAGTACCTTATCAGAATCTTCTGTACTTGAATTAAAGCGACTTTTTGCAGTTACGCTGCATGTAAGCTTTTCCATGAAATAAATAAAAAGGAACTTTTGCAAGTGTAAATATTCTGTGAAAAAGTAACTTTTGCAAGTGTAAACATATTGCTCCCATGTACAGCTGCAAGCTTAATGCTAAAGAACTGCTAATTAATAATAAATAAAATGTTTTAAAATTCGTTGACCGAAAAACAAAAATGAAGTTCACGCAGCACTTTTCATTGGAACCAAATGAAATGACACAAAATGTTGTGCAAACTTTCCAGTTCATCAGATATTGTGGCCCAGCACATTCTCTTGCAAAGCTGAATGTCTTCCATTCTTCTTCTGTCACAGAAACCACCCCAAATCTGTCAAAATAATCCTAAATGCCAGAGCAGAAACACACTTCCTTGGGAGGTTAAGAGCCATGGAAAGTGCTTCATAATCTCTGTATTAACGTTAATGATAGTTGAATAGATTTTGCACAAGGACCAATTATACCAAATTTGGTGATATTGCCATGTTCTCCATTTACAAAATTTTCAGAGGTCTGTCTGCTTTTATTCTGTTGACAGATTCCTTCCTTTTTTGGCTGAAAAAAATAAGCTATCCTTGAAGTTGATAATATTCTACAGCTCTAGCAGTCCATGCAAATCCTAAACCAAGAATGAAAACCACGCAGAACCTTTTATTAAGCCCAACCACATGGTGCAAGATTTTGAGTTCCCCAGAACTCTTTACCAGGCTGGAAGTCGCATTTTAAAAAATGTAGAAAGCAGATTCTGCAAGCCATGGCGTGAAGGTCTCATCTTGCATGCATCCTCGTAGAAACGCTAAGCAGGGAGCCTCCCATCCCCCCTCTATTCTGAGACGGGAAGCAGGTAACTGTAGCAGAACGATTGATTTTTACAGAAATTTTACAGATTTTTACAGAAAAAAAGGCAAATGCAATTCCTTCCTTGACCAATCTTTCCTTCCAACTTGTTTCAGGTTACTAATACTTGACGTTTAAACACAGAAAAGCTGCAGAGGAGACTAAAAGACTACAATTCCCAGAATGTACAAGGGAATTGTAATGGCTCTTGGACAGAGCAGAGATTGTATGACATGCGCCTGTCTGCTGGCTCCTTGCCGGAAAAGGGGTGGGATCTACGGCAAAACCCCGAGCAGCTTTTCCCAGCATGCCTCCGTGGTGCAAGACTCCAATTCCCGTGTTCCTGTGCGCGTTGAGCATGGCTGCAAATTTTGTAGCAGCGCATTCAAATTAGAGAGCTGGAGAGGTGAGACTGAGAAGGGGGTGTGGCGGGTGGAGTGTGGGTTTGCTTACAACCCCCCCCCCTTTTACCTTCCTCAAATGAAGCATGGAAGGGGGGGGTTCATTGCAAGCTAGGGGGAGTGGTGCTGGAGGAATGCATGCTCCTTCTACCTCCTTGTTTTGGCGGCAATGCGGGGCGGGGATGGCATATGTTGTCAAGCATCTTTTCGGAAGTTCTGGTTGAGGGTTATTGATGACCCTCTTCTCTGTATTTTTTTTTTTTGGTGCATCTAACACAAAAAACCCACGGGATGGCTGCGTTGACTCGGTTGTAACAGAAACAAAGAGGAGCTTTGTGGTACCTGGAAGATGTATTTATTTCATTTGTAGCCCACCTTTCTTTCCAGTGGAGGTCCAAAATGGCTTACAGCGTTCTCCGCTCCTGCATTTTGTCTTCACAACAGCCCTGTGAGGTTGGTTAGGCTGACAGAGTGTGACTGGCCCAAGTAGGGTTGCCAGTCTCAAGGTGGTGTCTGGAGATCGCCTGCTATTACAACTAATCTCCAGGTGACAGAGATCAGTTCACCTGGAGAAAATGGCTGCTTTGGAAGTTGGGGTGTAGGGCATTAGACACCATTGAAGTCCCTCCCCGTCTTAAACCCTGCCCTCCTCAGGCTACACCTGCAAAAATGTTCTGGTATTTCCCAACTTGTAGCTGGCAAACCTAGGCCTGAAGTCTCCCAGTGCGCTTCCATGGCACAAGTGGGTATTCAAACCCTGGTCTCCTAGATACTAATCCAACACTTTTAACCACTACTCTGTGATATCATCTTTTGTAGGATTGGTACATACACACCATTGTACATTCACAGCAGTAAAAGGTGATACTGACTTGCTAAACGAATTAAAACCGATTCTGCTGTTTTGAAAGGAGCATAAATATAAAATGGAACCTTACATAATGTTATAGAATTCCTTGGAATTCCTGGCCTTGTGGTTTGCTACCTCCCCCCCCCCCCATTCCTATTTTATCTGTTTACAGAGGATACAGTTAAAATATCTGAAATGACTTGCCCCTGAAAGGTCATGGTGGGCACTAGAGTTTTCCTGGAATTACAGTTGATCTCCAGACCATAGAGGTCAGTTCCCCTGAAGGAACTTGCTGCCTGACATTTTGTGGTTCGCTCTGCTTCCTGTGGCAGCCATTTTGTCTGAATTCCGAAGATATCCACAGGCTCAAAAAGGAACTGACAGCTTTGAGGGCGGACTTCACAGTATATAGCTAAATTTGAGTCCAGTAGCACATTAGAGACCAACAGGATCGGACAAAGGGAGTTTTGACTCTTGAAAGCTTATACCCCCAAAAGTTGTTGGTCTCCAGTGTTGCTGGACTTGAATCTAACTGTTCTATTTCAGACCAACATAGAGTATGGGGGAAGTGGAAGGCCTAGAGCAACTGCAGTGGGTGGATGCTCTAGGCCTTCCACTTCTTCCATCGAATACTTTTGACCCTCTAGAGCAGGGGTCCCAAACCTTTTTGAACTTGTGATTTGGAATTCTGACACAGCATGGTGGGTGCAGCAACAAAATGGCTGCCACAAAATGGCTGCTGCAGGAGGCAGAGCCAGCCATAAAGTAGTTGCCATAATGTAACTTCAGTAACACAGGATAGATACTTACATTGTGGTGGTAGCGACTACCAAAGCAACATTTAACAAAATCTGCACAGCCAATCAAATCTCCAGTAGTCATTAGAAGGCCTGCTGGGCCAAATTTATACTTGGCCCCACTTGCTTCCTAATAACACTTAGTAGGTTTCATGGTGCCCAACAGCACCAGGTTGGGGGCCTCTCTCTAGAGACTAATATATACTGATCAGCTTTTAGTATCTTTACACACGACAGTCAGAGACCACTGTGAGAGGTATGGGACTGCAGCTGACTGTTATTCTCCTATGGTTCTTCGGAGCGGATTGTTCTCTTTATCACTGAAAGAAACCTGGAGAAGATTTGGGGAGGGTTTTTAAAAGGTTGAGTGGAACATAGCTATAGCCGGTTACACCAAACATTTAGGATCAACTATTTTAAGATTAAATGGTCAGTATGGCATACAGAACACATAAAGTGATGTAAGGTGGAAGAAAAAAATGGGGGAGTGATAAATTTAAAATTTCAGTTTTGGTGAGAGGAAGTGACCTTACAGGAAGGGGAGGAATTGGACGAGCTGAATTTTGACCAGGGTGTCACATGGTATGATATCTCATCCCCATTGAGTTCCCACTCCAAAATCCATCCCTTAAATGCTGCTTGAAAACCCCCAGGGATTTCCCCAGCTAGAGTTGCCAAGTGAGCAGGCCTGGGTGGAGCTTTTGCCTGCCAGGGCTTTGGACTAACTGTGCAGATCCTGTTTGGCCTGAAATGTTGAAGAGGTGCTACCTTGCTCCCTGACATTTTGTGGCTTGCTCTCCTTCCTGTGGTAGCCATTTTATCTGAATTCCAAAGATCCCTGCAGGCTCAACAAGCTTGGGACCCCTGCCCTAGAGAATTTCTAACCTTGCCAAAATTTTGAATTTGTGGGGCTGTAAGATCCTGCTAAATTAAGCATCTGTTTCATGATGTGAGTTTTCAAGCTGCTAAGGTTCAGCAACGTTTCTTTCCTGGCTCTTCAGAATGTTCCTAGACAGAAACCAGTTGTGGTAGAGTTTCTAAATTGTGGCTGCAACCACTTCTTTTTCCTCATTAAGATTGCCTGTCTGTTTTTACTGTTTCGTTGATAGAATGAGGGTGGTGAAGTCTTCTACTATATGTGACCCTTTTCTTCTTCTGTCTTCCCCACTCCCAACCCCTCCTGCAGTGGTGTCTTTTACCATGGGGCTGAAAGGTGCCCAAAAGGCACTGTTCCCCCTGAGCTCGGTGTCGGACGTGGTGCGCCTTTTTGAGCTGGAGCTCCGCCGGGAGCAGCCGGATCTGGTGCTCCTCTCCTTAGTCCTGGGCTTTGTGGAACACTTCCTGGCTGTCAACCGCGTCTTACCCACCAACGTACCAGGCATCAGTTTTGAGCCGGCCCAGGGACCTGACAGCTTGACTTACTTCCCAGTGGCTGACCTGAGTATTGTGGGCGCTCTGCATGCCCGCTTCACAGCCCAAATCCGCGGAGCTGTTGATCTCTCACTCTATCCACGTCCGGATGGCTACTCCTCTCGGGAGCTGGTCAAGAAAGTCTCCGACGTCATTTGGAACAGCCTGAGCCGCTCCTATTTCAAGGACCGGGCGCACATCCAGTCCCTGTTCAGCTTCATTACAGGTGAGACCTTGTGCTCTCGGGAAAGATTCCTGTGCTGCCATTTTGTGGCCTCCTCTTGTGGAGACGGAAAGGAACGGTGGTGTAAGAGCAGGTGAACTCTAATCTGGAGAACTGGGTTTGATTCCCTGCTCTTCTACATGAGCGGCGCAGTCTTGTCTGGTGAACCAGATTTGTGTCCCCACTCCTACATTCCTGCTGGGTGACCTTGGGCTAGTCACAGTTCCCTCAGAACTCTCTCAGGCTGAGAGCCGGTGTGGTGATTAAGAGCAGATGGATTCAAATCTAGAGAACCAGGTTTGATTCCCCACTCCCCCACCTGGCAGAGGCTTATCTGGTGAACCAGATGTGTTTCCGCATTCCTACATTCCTGCTGGGTGACCTTGGGCTAGTCACAGTTCTTCGGAACTCTCTCAGCCCCACCTATCTCACAAGGTGACTGATGTGGGAAGAGAAAGGGAGTTTGTAAGCCCCTTTGAGTCTCCTTACAGGAGAGAAAGGGGATGTAAATCCAAACTCTTCTTTAGTGGGACAGCCTCTGCTTGGCATACGAAGGGTTAAAGTTAAAGTGATCATGTAGTAGGTGATGTTAAAGACGTCAGCCTGAGGCCTGCAATTGCCGCTGCCAGTCTCAGTAGACAATACTGACTTTGATGGACCAGTATAAGGCAGCTCCACGTGTATCATTGAGATATGGAAATATAGGGATATTTGGGGAAAGTCCAGTGTTTGACATAACAGTGTTTGACAGGCAGTTGTTTCCTATCAGTGGCTCTCCTTATCTCCGCCTGTCATGCCTGCTTCAGTCTGACACCGGTTTCTCCTTTTCAGGCACCAAACTAGACAGTTCAGGCGTGGCATTTGCTGTCGTGGGTGCCTGCCAGGCACTTGGACTGCTGGACGTGCACCTGGCGCTCTCTGAGGACCACGCTTGGGTAGTGTTTGGCAAGGATGGTGAGCAAACGGCAGAAGTAACGTGGCACGGCAAAGGCAATGAGGACCGACGTGGGCAGACAGTCAACTCTGGCGTGGCAGAGCGGGTAACTAAGTTTACTTGGGGAGGGATATGTACCTTTTTGAAGGTTTTGTGCAAAACCGAAGGCAAATGGGTCCTGGCTCTAAGCTTGCCTGTGCTGTGACCTTACTAGGTGGCAATAGGCAAGCCACATTTGTTTTGGCCTCTCTTCCTTGCCTGTAATATGAAAGTAGGTGCAGCTGGGGCAGGGGGGAGCAGAGCCATGACTGTGGGTGGGGAGAGAAAAGAGGTGTGATGGAGGATCCCATAGGTATCCTGTACCAAAGGACTTGTAAACACTTCCACATGACTGCGGGCCCACCTGAAAAGGCTATTCGTACTGGTTTCTAAAATAATGTACAATACATGAACTACCTTGGACATGTGTAATGTGTTCTCTCAAATGTTTTTATCTCCATCTTTCATTATGTCTGAAATTTCTACAGTTCAGCGCTTGAGAGAGGCATGCAGACGCTCACTGAATTCCCAGATATCTCACCTGCAAATGTCTTTTTCCTTTTTTGCAGAGCTGGCTGTATCTGAAGGGCTCCTACCTGCGCTGCACTCGCCAGATGGAGGTGGCGTTCATGGTGTGCGCCATCAACCCCTCCATCGATGTGCACACGGACAGCCTAGAACTGCTACAGCTGCAACAGGTGGGCTGATGACTCTGGTGGCCCTCCTCAATCTCTGCTCTGAAGGGTGCCCTTCTGTAGGGACTCCAGCCTCCTGCCCTGTCACTGGAACATTAGAGGCCGCTTTTGGCACAGAGCATTTCATTTGCCCCATGCCCATGTCCCTTGCCTTGGTCTGCAGACGTTTCCTACCAAATCTCCTGCATCATCCTTCTTCCCATTTGCCTTTTTTTGGGGTGGGGGAAGAAATACATATCAGCAGAGTTTAAAGCGGAGTCACTCTGGTGAGATGAGAAGGTCTTTAGTCTTCTTGCACTCACTGCAGCCTCCTACCACACTTGGAAAAGAATACTCTTCACGCAAGATGTTCTTTCCATAGGAAGGTTTTACTTTAGCAGTTGCAAGGTTACACAAGTCTACTCTATACAAGACTATAATACTATACAGAACTCTTCATCAAGAACAAAGTTGAACACATACTGAACTCAACAATCACACTCTGAACTTAGCATATACAATCCCTGCAACAATCTCTCACTGGTCTAGAGTCACAGTTGAACTCAGCAATCATGTTAAAGGTTAACTGCTGCTTTCCCCCTAGACTGACTGTCTCCAGCCTTTGAGTTGAGCAAACTTCTGCTGACTTAGAAGATGACCCTTTTGTGAACCTTTACTCTCTTTTTTAAAATATATCATAACAATACAAGTGTATGCAAAATTATTCAAGAGATCCACAGTGTCAGTGACTAAATAGAACCTCCTTGTCCAATGAGTGAAACCCTCAGAATGCTATTTGGTGGCAGTCAGGAGAAGGGCATCAGATTGGCTGCTTTGTGGAACAGAATGTTTTAATGGGATTAATTTTATAGACATGGAGCTTGGATATTAATTATAGGCTTATTTATTGACTAATTATTTATTCGCTCCTCCAGTGATAATTGTGTTTTATGATGATTTTATGTATGATTTATGTTGTACACCGCCCAGAGCCCTTCGGGGATAGGGCTGTATACCGAATGAATGAATGAATGAATGAATGAATGAATGAATGAATGAATGAATGAATGAATGAATGAATGAATGAATGAATGAATGAATGAATGAATGAATGAATGAATGAATGAATGCTGGCTGAGAGTTGAGCCTCTTTGTCTGACTGAGCATGGCTATTCTTACGTTCTCTGTCTCCCATCTTTTACAGAAGTTGCTTTGGGTTCTCTTTGATCTGGGCCATCTGGAGAGGTCAGTATCCTGGAGCAGGCCTCTCTCTCCCTGCCCTGCTTGCGGTCACCTTCGTGCCAGCCATTATTTCAGCAACAGCCCCTAACTCATGCCAAGTCTTGTTGTATTCTCATGGAGGGGCTGATCTGTATGTTTGTGTTTGAGTCCTGTGCTGTCTCATTGTCAGATGATGGAGGGGGTGGACGTGGCTCAAAACAGCTGCTGCTTCCAAATGTCACCTCCCAAGAAAAGGGGGGGGGGCACAGTCATTCTATAGTTAAGCAGCATGCTAGCAAGCATGCTAATTTTAAAATTGTTCATCTTTAGACAGCAGCATTCGTACTACCCGTGAGACTTTGTGCAAGAAGGTTGTCACCTGGGAGTGGGGCTGTGGCTCAGAAAAACCCTGAGACCCCAGAGACCTGCTGCTGCCAGTCAGAGCAGACAATACTGCCCTTCATTGGCCAATAGCCTGACTCACCATAAGCCATCTCCCTGTGCATTCACCTGTGATGTTCCATCTGTGAAGCGGCTCTTCCCTTATGATTGAATGTATTTATGTGCTTCATTCATACCCTACATTCAGAGGTGGGATCCAACCAGTTCTCACCACTTCTCTAGAAGTGGTTACTAAT
This sequence comes from Sphaerodactylus townsendi, assembly GCF_021028975.2. Classification (NCBI taxonomy): domain Eukaryota; kingdom Metazoa; phylum Chordata; class Lepidosauria; order Squamata; family Sphaerodactylidae; genus Sphaerodactylus; species Sphaerodactylus townsendi. The sequence continues at coordinate 25,636,831 of NC_059425.1, read as the reverse complement.
TTTTTCTGAGTGCCGAGAAGGGGTTACTAAAGCAACCTCCCTGCCCAGTAGGGACTGGAGGTGCGTGTGTGCGGCGGCGCCACTGTTTGAATCCCACCACCATCGGGACCTGTTATTAAAATTTTTGGATCCCACCACTGCCTACATTTCTCCCCAAATGGGGAACCACTGCAGCTTACAGGAGCCTCTTCTCCTCCACTTTATCTTCACAACAAACCTGTGAGGTAGATTATGCTGATGGTGTGTGACTGGGCCAGGGTCATCTATAGCTTCTATGACAGAGTGGGAATTCCAACCTGGATTTCTCAGATCCCAATCCCAACATTTTAACCACTACACCACACTGGCTCCGGACACTATAAAAGGTGACATTTTTCCTAGCTGGAAACTGGGACGCCCCCAACAAGTTCCATAAAATGATATACTTCGTGAATAAAATGTGCATGATCCATAGCAGGCTATTGATAACTGTTCCAGGACTATCCTAGTCCTCAGGTTTGAAGTTGGCTGTAGCTATGTCTGAGAGAATACAAATTGAAAATCAGCAATTCCTTTTCACCAGCTGCCTCAAACTTCATCTTGCATCACAGGTACCCGATGGCTCTGGGAAATCTGGCTGACCTGGAGGAGCTGGAACCTACTCATGGCCGACCCGAACCCCTCTTTCTCTACCACAAGGTAAGGACTACACGAGTAGATATTGCAGTGGCCTCATTAGCTTTTTGTAGATGTGACTCAGGCTCCACCTGTATCTCTGAGCTTCATCCTTTTACAGTTGAGTTTGCAGCCACAGATGCAGGCGAAACGTCAGGAGAAAATGCCACTGCAACACGGCCATACAACCCGGAAAACCCACAACACCCTAGTGATCCTGAAAACTTCTGGATGTGATCTCACTCTGTCTTGAGCACCTCCCATCTCTTATCTTCTCTCTGCAGGGGATCAATTCTGCCAAGCAGTACTTCAACAATGAACACATCTACCCGTACATGTACCTTGCAGGCTACCACTGTCGGAACAAAAATGTCAAGGAGGCGCTGGAGGCCTGGGCTGACTCAGCCACTGTGATCCAGGAGTGAGTTCTTTTTCCATAGACAGAAATTTCACTTCCCTTTTTTCCATCTGCTTTCATCTGTGTTTTCCACACTGGCCAACAGATAAAGGGAGAGAGAAGAAGAGTTTGGTCTTATACCTCGTCTTTCTGTCCTGTAAGGAGACTCAAGGTGGCTTGCAAGCTCCTTTCCCTTCCTCTCCCCACAACAGACACCTTGTGAGGTAGGCGGGGCTGAGAGAGTTCTGAAGAACTGTGACTAGCCTAAGGACAGCAAGCTTCATGTGGAGGAGTGGGGAAATAAATCCAGTTCATCAGATAAGACTCTGCTGCTAATGTGGAAGAGCAAACCCAGTTCTCCAGATTTGAGTCCACTGTTCTTAATCACTACACCACCACTCTTAAATGCCCTCAATCTGTCTTAACCACTACACCACACTGCTAAACACTAGAATTCCGAGGCTCAGTCTGCATGGAGGTTTTACTTTTGTTTCATGTCTAAATAGGAGTAGTTGTGGGTGGGTGGGGGCAGGTGGTGTTTTGTGTTTTGAGAATGCATACAACCCTCTCGTCTAATCATCCAGTTTCTGGAGGGTGGCAGATCTTTTGCAAACCTAATTTGACATCCTACATTTGGAAAGATCACAGTCCAAGTTTATTCCCATGCTGTGTGGTGGGAAGTTGTACATTTTCTGAAGATCCTGCCCATACTGGTAGCACTGTCAGTATGGTGCAATGGTTAAGAGCAGTGGGCTCTAATCTGGAGAATGTTTCCCCATTCTTCCACATGAGCAACAAACTCTAATCTGGTTCTGGTGGGTTTTCTGGGCTTTGTGGCCATGGTCTGGTGGATCTTGACCCTAACGTTTCGCCTGCATCTGTGGCTGGCATCTTCAGAGGTGCATCACAGAGGGAAGTCTGTTACACCCTGTGTCCAGAGAGAAGGGAATGTTTGGAGTATATATTGTCCATGTCCCAGGGTGGGGAACCAATCAGTAAGTGTTTGGGTGGAACTTGTTGTGCAAAGATGTGGTTGATGTCCATTGTTCATGAACTCCACCGAAACACAGGATTTTCATTCACCAATACTACTTCTGCTGCAGGGCATGGAAATGTGAATCACACCCTGGACTGATAAACCCCACCCGCAATCCAGTACTATCAACCACATCTTTGCATGACAAGTTCCACCCAAACACTTACTGATTGGTTCCCCACCCTGGGACATGGACAATATATACCCCAAACATTCCCTTCCCACTAGACACAGTGTGTAACAGACTTCCCTCTGTGATACACCTCTGAAGATGCCAGCCACAAGATCCACCAGACCACAGCCACACAGCCCGGAAAGCCCACCAGAACCAGTTGAATCCGGCCGTGAAAGCCTTTGACAAACTAACCTGGTGGTGACTGTTGGGTGGGGAGCGATTGTAAGCCACTTTGAGACTCCTTTCAGTAGAGAAAAGCGGGGTACAAAACCAGCTTTTCTTCCTTTGCTCAGCCCTTTGCAGCCACCATTTCCCTCCTTCACTACTGGAAGGCTTTTTTGGTACTTTGAAAGAAATTGGTGATCGACATACTGCTGTAGCGAAAAATTGGCAATTGACATATCACTGTAGTCTAATAATTCAACTACCTTTTCCAAAAGCTTGACAAGAGTCCTCCAGTGGCACTCAGTTGTGGAAACTGTGCTGTGGAACACAAAATTAAAGACTACTGGGGATGATGGGTGAAAAATAACTGGTCAACTTTCCATGGGATTACAGGATTTGCCCTTATAGGTTTGGCATTGCAGAAGAGCTCAGTCAAAATATACTTATCTGTATAGTTTGCATTGATTTCTGCTCATTGAGTCAGAGCCATTGTCTGTAAATCAGCACCCACTCCTGCAGGTGGGAGCTCTCCCACATTCATGTGCCCTCATTCATGAGAGCCAGCGTGGTGTAGTGGTTAAGAGCAGGTGCACTCTAATCTGGAGAACCGGGTTTGATTCCCCGCTCTGCCACTTGAGCTGTGGAGGCTTATCTGGGGAACTAGATTAGCCTGTGCACTCCAACACATGCCAGCTGGGTGACCTTGGGCTAGTCACAGCTTTTCGGAGCTCTCTCAGCCCCACCCACCTCACAGGGTGTTTGTTGTGGGAGGGGGGGAAGGGCAAGGAGATTGTAAGCCCCTTTGAGTCTCCTACAGGAGAGAAAGGGGGGATATAAATCCAACTCTTTTTCTTCTTGCTCCCTTCTCCAGTTATAACTATTGTCGGGAGGATGAGGAAATCTACAAGGAATTCTTCGATGTGGCCAATGACGTCGTTCCGAACTTGCTCAAAGAGGTGGCCAGCCTTGCTGACTTGGCAGAAGAGAAGGGAAGTGGAGAGAGAGGAGAGGTAAGGAGGAGGGAGGTGGATCAGGGGACCAGAACGGATGTCGCTGGGCCTGCTGGTCCCTCAAAATGGGGGAGGAGAAGCAGCCACGCGTGATGGTTTTTGATCAGCACTTTGTACAAGGTTTTGGAAAGAGCATGGAAGAAACATGGGCCACAGAAGATAGCAACTAATAGTGGGGGGGCGATTCTGAGTAATAAGCCGGGGCAGAGGAATTCTAGAAGCGGCAAGCAAGACTTCACAAAAAGGTCGCTTGTGGGACTGGGGGGGGCGGGGGAGGGCAGGCCTGTCCTGGCACAGGAAACCGTGAGGGAGGAAGCGTGGTTTACACGTGCAGCAGCGACAAAGCGGCAAAATGCGGAGGTGATAAATTGGGGCTGTATTGCTTCAGGTTGCGGGTGGCAGATTCCAGTTCTGAATATTCCTTTGCTGTGGGAAAGAACTGTGCGTAAGAAGGAAAGGAACACAGCAGGAGAAAGCTTCCGCTCTTCTCTTGGCTCACAGTGCTGGTTCTCTATTTGTCAGGGTTGTTGTTTTTTTGTGTCTAAAACAGGGGGGTGTTCTAAAATCTGATCCTCCACCTGCAGTCCAAATCAGTGCAGTCCATTTTACCACCTCATTCCTCTGCGTATGTGGCCCAAGCATGGAAGGCTGGACATATGAATCTGCCTTCTACTGAGTCTGACCATTAGCCTAACAAGGCCAGTATTGCCTACTCTGACAGGCAGCTGCTCTCTAGGGACTCAGGTAAAGGTCTTCCACATCCTCTGATCCTTTGAGCCACGGATGCCTGGGATCTCCTGCATGCAATGCAGATGCTCTACCACTGAGCCGCAGCTCCTTTTCTTAAGGAAAGAAGAAGAGTTTGGATTTATATCCCCCCTTTCTCTCCTGTAAGGAGACTCAAAGGGGCTTACTAACTGCTTACCCTTCCCACCTCACAACAAACACCCTGTGAGGTAGGTGGGGCTGAAAGAGCTCTGAAGAACTGTGACTTGCCCAAGGTCACCCAACTGGTGTGTGTGGGAGTGTACAGGCTAATCTAGTTCCCCAGATAAGCCTCCACAGCTCAAGTGGCAGAGCGGGGAATCAAACCTAGTTCTCCAGATTAGACTGCACCTGCTCTTAACCACTATGCCACTGCTGCTCTTGTGCAAAATAGAATACAAGAGAAGAGGGTGGAATACCAGTAGAAGAGCTGTGTGAGGCCTAGAAGCTTGACCCAAAGGTGAATGACGAGGGTGGAAGATGTCGTGTCATGAGTAGAAACATATTCTGAATCCATGAGTGAAGAGGAAGTTCCAGGAGGCAAATGGGGTTATTTGGAACACTCTGAAGAGCCATGCAGCTGGATTCAGAGAGGGAAAAGCTGAAGAGGAAGAATCAACAGAGTTTGGTAGTTACATGGAGAGGAGAGGAGCCCATGAAATAGATCAGAGCGAGAAAGGTCTTTGGCTCTGCTGGCTGTGGTGGGCTTTCCGGGCTTTGTGGCCGTGGTCTGGAACATCTTGTTCCTAGCGTTTCGCCTGCATCTGTAGCTGGCATCTTCAGAGGTGTATCACAGAGAGAAGTGTTCTCATTTCTCTCTGTGATACACCTCTGAGGATGCCAGCCACAGATACAGGCAAAATGCTAGGAACAAGATGTTCCAGACCACGGCCACAAAGCCCGGAAAGCCCACTACAACCAGTTGAGTCCAGCCGTGAAAGCCTTCGACAATACATTGTCTTGGGCTCTGGTGCAAGGGAATATGAGAGCTACAGGGGATGGTACCTACTCCAAATTTTCTTTTTTCTACCCCTAGGCCAGTTCTTTAAGTCAGATGGATTTATTATTTTCTAAATTTTTAAATTGCAATTTTTGTCTGCCATTGTCTTCTTGTATTACTGGTTTTGTTCTTGTTTTCTGGTTTTGTTGTGAATGCATATTGTATATCAGAAGCCTTTGTGCGGGGTGTGGATTTCTTAACATCCAAGTTTGGGAGTCACAGCCAGTGTGAGCAATGTGTATGGAGCAAACCGACCTCACCTTCGTCTTCTTTCTTAGTCTTCTCCATTCCAGGCAGGCGGCTCAGCTCTGCAGGACCCTGAGTGTTTTGCTCATCTCCTGCGTTTCTACGACGGGATCTGCAAATGGGAAGAGGGCAGCCCCACTCCTGTCCTCCACGTGGGATGGGCCACGTTCTTGGTGCAGTCCCTGAGCCGGTTTGAAGGGACGGTGAGCAATGATCACCTTTGTATTGCGAGGGGATCGAATGGGGCTTTGAAGGTCAGAGAGGTGCGTGCGTGCGTGTGAGTGAGAGAGAGAGAGTTGAGGAGGGCTAGTATTGAATCACTTCTAGGAGTGCTACAGGCCAACAGTGGCTTGTGGGTTTATTTATTTGGGCGTCTTAGTTGATAGTTCCATGGGAATGTCAACTCAATGCATGGCAGCTGTGAAAAAGGCAAACTCTATGCTGGGGATAATTAGGAAAGGAGTTGATAATAAAACTGCAAGGATTGTCATGCCCTTATATAAAGCAGTGGTGCGACCGCACTTGGAGTACTGTGTTCAGTTCTGGTCGCCACATCTCAAAAAGGATATCGAAGAGATAGAAAAAGTGCAGAGAAGGGCAACGAGGATGATTGAAGGATTGGAGCACCTTCCTTAGGAGGAGAGGCTGCAGCGTTTGGGACTCTTTAGTTTGGAGAGGAGACCTCTGAGGGGGGATATGATTGAAATCTATAAAATTATGCATGGGGTAGAAAATGTTGACAGAGAGAAATGTTTCTCTCTTTCTCACAATACTAGAACCAGGGGGCATTCATTGAAAATGCTGGGGGGAAGAATTAGGACTAATAAAAGGAAACACTTCTTCACACGTGTGATTGGTGTTTGGAATATGCTGCCACAGGAGGTGGTGATGGCCACTAACCTGGATAGCTTTAAAAAGGGCTTGGACAGATTTATGGAGGAGAAGTCAATCTATGGCTACCAATCTTGATCCTCCTTGATCTCAGATTGCAAATGCCTTAGCAGACCAGGTGCTCAGGAGCAGCAGCAGCAGAAGGCCATTGCTTTCATGTGAGCTCCCAAAGGCACCTGGTGGGCCACTGCGAGTAGCAGAATGCTGGACTAGATGGACTCTGGTCTGATCCAGCAGGCTAGTTCTTATGTTCTTATTTATTATTTATTATTTAGATTTATTAACCACCCCACCCCCGCAGGTTTGAGATGTATTCCAGTATAGCACGAAATAATCAAAATCTGATTAAATTTGGTAAGGAGTACAGTTAATAGTTGGAAATAAGGATCCATCATCGTTGGATTTAAGCAGGCTTGGGATCTCAGATTGGAATTGTTAGGATAATCTGAATAGTTGAAAGGAGACGTCAGTTTTGGAGTCAATTTTAGGAGGCAAGTAAGCTTGGCTTGGTTGTGGGAAGCCCTGGATGAAATCCTTGAAGGTTTGTGAAACTCTCTGCCAGAGGAAATATAAAGCTTTTAAGATGCATTTAAAAGGAGAGACTAGCAGGCCAGATTTTGCAGTGGTTTCTAATAATTGTGCAAAATCCAGCTTCTTTCCTGTTCGTCCCTTCAGCTTCTCTAACTCTTGGCCCTTTCCACTTTTAGCTGTCTGTCCTCTTGGCATCCCCGTTTCCACCCACTTCCCATAGCACACAATTCCTCCTGTGCCTATACCAAGGCCCCTTCCGCACATGCAGAATAATGCACTTTCAATTCATTTTCACAATTTACTCCGCTATTCCGCGCAGTGGGTAATAATACTGAACATGCCCTGAAACAAAGACTCTGTGGCAGATTACCTTGGGGTCGCGGGAAGCTTGTTGTGCATAATTGGCCAGGGTTGATTGCCTGTGTAAGCATCATGTCCTTTCTCCCTGACCTCAGGTGCGGCAGAAGGTGACCCTGGCGAGCCGAGATGTGGACACCAATGATGATGATGACCAAGGCAGCGAGGATCTGCGGGAGGGGCGACGTCGCGGTCCCCGCCGCGAATCCAAACCAGAGGAGCCGCCCCTGCCCAAGAAGGTGATGGAACGCCGACGCCCAAGCTCGGGCCAACGCGCGGACAAGCCTGCTCTGGAGAAGGAGGAAGGGCCTAGTAGTGGCCCGAGCCCACCTCCTGAAGGTCCCATCCTCACCTTCCAGAGCGAGAAGATGAAAGGCATGAAAGAGCTGCTGGTGGCTGCCAAGATTAACTCCAGCGCTATCAAGCTGCAGCTCACAGCTCAGTCCCAGGTGCAGCTGAAGAAGCAGAAGGCCTCTGCCCCCCGTGACTACACCCTCTCCTTCCTCAAGCGGCCCCGGAAGTCTCTCTGAACCAACCAGGGGGCTGTTCTTGGAGCCGTGACTTTGTCCGTTCTCCAGGCACCGCTGCGTAGCCTGCTGTGCCTAATGCGGAGCATGGAAAGCAATACAAGTCCTTTGTCCTTTACATAGGGGTTAAATTTCCTTCTGAAGACCCCGAGGACAGGTAGACTCTCCTCTTGCCACAGTAGAGTCCCTGAGAGGCAGCAGAGGTTAAGATTCTGGCATGGATCTCTAGATGGACAGAATTCCTGATGTGCCCAATATTATCCACTGTTGGAAACCTTGCTAGCTACTGGTTCTCCCTGCCGGCTAGAAATGCTGACGTGTTACCAAATCCTAGCAGAGCCTTGAGACACTTGTTTACAAAAAAGCTGGGGTGGGGGTAAGGGATGTTTGTTGCAGAGATAAATACTACTAAGCACACTGGGGGGTGGGGGGCATAGCACTTGCTGCCTCTGGGGTCATATTTGCAATAAGGAGGGAGAGAGGGTCACGATTTGTACTGCCAATGTTTGGATTTTGTAAAAGGATAATAAATTAGGGTGACTTTTTGTAAAGAAGTGGTCTCCGTATTATTTTTTTAAAATCACTACAGATTCTGGTGTTCGATCCTTTTTTGGGAAAGTCCGGCAACCATGCCAAGGTAGTCTTGAGAAGAGCGGTTTAGAGGCAGGCAGATTCCGCCATGTAGCCAAAAAATGTATTGTCTCTCGCCATCTTGGGTCTCTGGCAGCATCCAGCTCTCTCCTCTGCGGGCTTGCTGCCTCCTTAGCTGATGCATCAAGATTTACAATATTCTTTCAGACTTCACAGTATTTCAGCTGTCCCAAATTCCACTCTTTTTTTTTCCTGACATCTGCAATAAACGAAATTCCTGCCTTCTTCATTAGCTGATTTTTGGTGTTGTTTTTGCATCCAGGGGTTTCCATCTTGCAAGATGCCACACAGCTGAGATCAAACTCTGCTGACAAATCCTCCTTATTCCAAGAATTTACCTTTAGGCATCACAGCAGTTAGACCCTTCTGAGCTGATGGGTGCAGACAGCCTGGTGTTTTTTTCCCCCCATCAGCCGACTACTCTGTTGCGCCTCGTTGCCCCCGATCAACATCAAAGGCTGGACAGAAAAACAGGTCAGCCCCCCCCCCCCCCAGCTTTTAGATCCTGAAATATCCCTCCAGTGAGGCCTCCTTTTTGGATTTCTCCCAAATGCCATGTTAAAATTGTTTGAGGAAACCAAGCCTTCAGCCTTCACCTCTGAAATATATGCTGGGGAAGTCCTTTTCCTCCCAAGTGGGGTGTGTTTGGAGCAGTATCAACCATCCTCTGAGGAAGATGCTTTGGTGGCCCAGAAATAGTGCCTAGCCTATAAGAAGAGAACCCTGGGATGGGAGGGGGCTAAACCCTGAGGGAGGGGGCTAAACCAGGGGTCTGCAACCTGCGGCTCTCCAGATGTTCATGGACTACAAATCCCATCAGCCCCTGCCAGCATGGCCAATTGGCTGATGGGTTAGACAATTGGCCATGCTGGCAGAGATTGATGGGATTTGTAGTCCATGAACATCTGGAGAGCCGCAGGTTGCAGACCCCTAAACCATATCAACTCCCATGTCTTATTTGTTATCTATCCTTTCTGGCATGGAAATGAAAGCAGCATATCTGGGTGGTTCCCAGGTGCTCTTCCTGCCAGACAGTGATGGTCCCTTTGTGTGGAGGTGGGGATGTGGTCTGCACACCCTTGCATTGTACAGTCATTCACACAGGATGACCCATGTGCTGGAGGCAAAACCTAATTGCCATGTTAGAGATCTTGCCATGTTAGGACAGTGGTGGGTAAATCAGTGCTAGAAACAGGACAAGCCCACCAGCCAAGCAGAGGTCCTGCAAAAGGAGGAAAAACCCCAGCGTGGTGTAGTGGTTAAGAGCAGGTGCCCTCTAATCTGGAGAACCGGATCTGAGTCCCTGCTCTGCCACTTGAGCTGTGGAGGCTTATCTGGGGAACTAGATTAGCCTGTACACTCCAACACACGCCAGCTGGGGGACCTTGGGCGAGTCACAGTTCTTCTAAGTTCTCTCAGCCCCACCTATTTCACAGGGTGTTTGTTGTGAGGGGGGAAGGGAAAGGAATTTGTAAGCCCCTTTGAGTCTCCTTACAGGAGAGAAAGGGGGGATATAAATCCAAACTCTTCTTCTTTCCTTAAGAAAAGGAGCGGCTCAGTGGTAGAGCGTCTGCATTGCATGCAGGAGATCCCAGGCATCTGTGGCTCAAAGGATCAGAGGATGTGGAAGACCTTTACCTGAGTCCCTAGAGAGCAGCTGCCTGTCAGAGTAGGCAATACTGGCCTTGTTAGACTAATGGTCTGACTCAGCAGAAGGCAGATTCATATGACCAGCTGAGTGACCTTGGGCGAGTCACAGTTCTTTGGAGCTCTCTCAGCCCCAACTGCCTCACAGGGTATTTGTTGTGTGGGAGGGAGGGAAAGGAGATTGTAAGCCTTTTTGAGACTCCTTACAGGAGAGAAAAGGGGGGGGGGGGATATTAATCCAAACTCTTCTTCTTCTTAGTAGCCCTTGAAGCACCTGGCAGTCTCTGGGGGATCATCAGCCCGCTGACTGTGCTCTATAAAACTGTTAAGCTGTATGAGGGGTGGCCAGCAAGTGCCCTGGGGCCATTTGTGCAAGAGTGGTGTGGGGGTTCAAGTTTTAGACAATGAACAGGGAGACCCAGGTTCCAGCCCCCACTTTGCTATGGACGCTTGCCGGTGACCTTGGGCCAGTCATACTCTCTCAGCCTAATGTGGGAAATTTTTCAGAATTTTTTCTGGGGAGAAAAGAGTAGTATAAATAATGAAAAGTAAGAAATATGCCTACCATCATGGTACAAGTAGAATTCTGTGAAAACTGGGTGAGGGGAGGCAATTTATTTTGGCAAATTTGCATTCTGCCTTTTTTAGCTCCTTAATGAAATTAATGTCCTAATTTAGCTCCTTAATGAAATTAATGTCCTAATGTTTTATAGGGACAGGGGCCTCCAACTGTTCGAAAATTGAAAATATTCTTACATCCAGTCCCTCTGAATCTTCTATACCTGCATGTCGATTTGGATCCCAACGGATGAAAAATGTGTTGTCTGAACTTGGGATCTGTAGAGTATGTCCAGGTATGTTTTTTGAAAATTAACTCTGGATTTCAGAGGGGATTGCAATGTTCTATAATGTTAGAATCATAGAGTTGGAGGAGAACACAAGGGCCATCAAGTCCAACCCCCTGCCATGCAGGAATACAAAATCAAAGAACTCCTGACAGTTGGCTGTCCAGCCTCTGTTTATAAACCTCCAAAAATAAGATTCCACCACCTTCCGAGTTGTTCCACTGACAAACAGCCCTTATTGCCAGGAAGTTCTTCCTAATGTTTAGGTTAGGAGTGGCCAACTTATGGTGCTCCAGATGTTCATGGACTACAATTCCCATCAGCCTCTGCCAGTATGGCCAGTTGGCTGGCAAGCTGATGGAAATTGTAGTCCATGAACATCTGGAGCACCATAGGTTGGCTACCCCAGGTTCAGGTGGAATCTCTTTCCATAGTTTGAATTCATTGTTGGGGAGCAGGAACTTTCATCTTCTGTGTTGTCTATGCATATATTCTATCCAACTCCCAGAAGAAGAGAGGTATACATAGCTTTCCTTCCCTTACATTATCCCCAGAACAGCCTTGTGAGGTAGATCTGCCCAAAGTCAGCCGGTATGCTTCCGGAGCAGGGATTTGAACCTGGATCTCTCAGGTCTTGGGCCCCTTCCACACATGCAGAATAATGCACTTCCAGTGCCCTTTGCAGCTGGATTTCAGTTTGCGAAACAGCAAAATCCACTTTCAAACAGTTGTGAAGAAGTGGATTGAAAGTGCACTATTCTGCATGTGCGGAAGGGGCCTCAGTCTAGCTCTCTGTCTTCTATAGAGTGTTCTGCTCTAAGCTGTGCTCATTCACAAGAGCTGTCACACGAGGCCTGATGAATGGTGCTTCATGTCAGTCGGTGATGGCTCTGGGAGGTGCTGCAGGGCTCATTCTGCCCCTGGTCTAAAAACATCGTGGGCCAGTTTCGGCCCCAAGTTAAGAAGCTGCTATTTATAGTTGGCTTCAGGGGTTTGGCCCTGGATTAAAGGCTGCGGAGGCTCTGAGTGTCTTCCCACAGAAACCACATCTTATCCTTTGCCAGATTTTATGTTCCTATGCAGAAAATGGCAACAGGCCTGCAAACCCAGCCTCCCTCCCTTGCTCCTGGCAACCTCTCCCAGTCTTTCCTCCCAGAGGGCTGTAGCAGAACAGCTGGTATTTCTACAGATTGCCCTGGCCAGGCTCACCATTTTCTACATTTTTGTGTAGTTGGAAATGAGGTGGCCATCTGTTCTCCTGACTTCATCGTCTGACTTGAATTTCGGGATAAGCCATGGCTTGCTGCAAGCAGCCAGGGTCATACAAGTGCATCTGAGCATGCATGGGCCTGCCAAAGTTCTCTGTGGCAACATTTTCTCAATGTATTGTCGAAGGCTTTCCCGGCCAGAATCACTGGGGTGTTGTGGGTTTTCTGGGTTGTATGGCTGTGTTCCAGTAGCATTTCCCCCTGACGTTTCACCTGCATCTGTGGCTGGCATCTTCAGAGGATCTGATGATAGCAAAGCAATCAAGACAGTAGTTAGTGAACACCACCCAGACACAGGATGTCTCTCTGCAGGAAACAATTAAATGGATTAAAATGCCAGGCAACTGCTATGCAGATGCCCTCACTAATGGATTATGCAACTTCAGTCTTACATACATATGCTAAAATGGGCGGATTCCACTTAACACATGCAAATTACACTTGCAAATTGCATCCTTAACACTTTCAACCAATGCAAATGGTTCCTTCTCCCACTCCAGACATTCCACAGGTATATATAAGCCACTTGCTTTACTACCATCAGATCCTCTGAAGATGCCAGTCACAGATGCAGGCGAAATGTTAGGAGAAAATGCTACTGGAATACAGCCCAGAAAACCCACAACACCCCCATATTTTCTCAGTTATGATTTTAGAGCATAGGCAGAGTGCCCTAGTCTTACCCACTGATCCCCAACTCAGACCAGAAGATGAAGAAGAGTTGGTTTTTATACCCTACTTTTTCTACACGTTTAAGGAGTCTTAAAACAGCCTACAAATTCCTTCCCCTCCTCTTCCACAATAAATACCTAGTGAAGAAGGTGGAACTGAGAGAGTTCTGAGAGTTCTGTGGCTGGTCCAAGGTCACCCAGCAAGCTTCATATGGAGGAATGGAGAAACAAACTTGGTTCAGCAGATTAGAGTCCACTGCTCATATGGAGGAGTGGGGCATCAAACCCGGTTCTCCAGATGAGAGTCTGCTGCTCCTAACCACTACACTATACTGGCTCTCTTAACGAGCATCACTTAAATTACCCAGTACTGAGTGGTAATGTTTCGTGTTGACAGAGCAGGTTTCCAATGTCCAGAAAGCTCCCTATTATATCTGATCTCCATAATCCAGTAAGATCAACCAGATAAGCTGCATGTTGCAGATGGTGGGGCTGAAGCACAGAGATTAGGGGGGGGGGTTGCTGTTCTTTTAACGCCTGCTCTCTTTGGACTCTGTCAAAAAGCTGGATGTGGGAGGCAGTTTCCTCCAGTGCAATCTGTTGTGGTCCATCTGCAACAACTCATTCAAACCATGCCTGGAAGCAGAGGCATAGCAAGGGGGGAAAGAGCCCAGTACACGGGTGCGTCCTCCGTCCCCGCCCTGGAAAGCCCACGCCATGCCACGCAGCCACAGGGGGGCGCGCCCGGTGCATCACGCGCACACTCCCCCACCCCCTTGGAGCTATGCCTCTGCTTGGAAGGGGCAACAAAAAAGACCGAGGTACCTGTACTTCTAACACTTGTATGGAACTCTAGATGGAGTTTGTCATAAGAAGTGTGAGAAGCTGCACCTGCTTAAATTCTCTCCTCTAGAAAGTACAGGAACTCCTTTGTTTCTCCCCTCCTCTGCCACCATTCAGCACAAAGTGGTGACTTGCATGTATGAACTTGTTCTTGGTCCGTGCAGATCTACAATTTATAAAAAATATCTTGCATGTAAAAGAAGCTTTTGGATAGGCTTATGGTTAATCTTACTAACTTGGGTCTACACTGTAATTGCTATTGACTGTTCAGTGTATTCGCCAGGTGTGGTCGTCTTTTACTGAACTTCTATCATAATTGCGGTCCCCATTTTATTGCATGGCCTCTCCGTGGAGGTCTGCAGAGCGAGGCAACTTTTCTTATAGCTATGAAGAATGTAAGGGCAACCATCTTGGTTCAGACCTATGGTGGATGCAGTTTGCCAGCCAGTTTTACAGTGACCACCTGATGCCCCCAGAAGGCCTACAGGCAGAACAAGGAAGCTAAGACCTCAGCAATTACTGCCTCCAAGCATGGAAGTTCTATTTAGTCATCATGGCCACTGTTAGATGAATCCCTCAAAAATACTAACAATAAAGTGCCACTGAGTCACATCCAATTCATGGCCAACCCTTCATGCAGTTTTCAAGGCAAGGGTTGAGCAGAGATGGTTACCTTCCTCTACAGAGCAACCTGGGCCTTCTTTGGTGGTCTCCTAGCAACGACAAGAGCAGGCTTAGCTTCCAAGCTCCGACAAGCTCTGGGCTATTCAGACTGCCCATCCATCAAAAACAATTAAATATTTGATAAGTACATTTGCATGATTAACAGCACTCGTGACACCCTTCAACATTTAATAAACTTTAATTTTGTATTGATGACGTATTTTAATCTGCTACCAGAGAAGCGGCTTCGAATTTTATGGAGAGGTGGGGTATCAGTGTTTAATAACAAAATGATGATGCTACCTTGCAGAAGCAACACAGTGTGGGATCTGGGCAGTGCCTGATAGAAGAAGAAGAGTTTGTAAGGAGACTCAAGGTGGCTTACAAGCTCTTTTCCCTTTCTCTCCCCACAACAGACACCTTGTGAGGTAAAAGGGGCTGAGAGAGTTCTGAAGAACTGTGACTAGCCCAAGGTCACCCAGCAGGAATGTAGGAGTGCAGAAACACCTCTGGTTCACCAGCCTCTGTCATTCAGGTGGAGGAGTGGGGAATCAAACCTGGTTCTCCAGATTAGAATCCACCTGCTCTTAACCACTACACCATGTTGGCTCTTGGTGGTGTCCTGGGGATACCCCTGCTCCAGTGCACAGTCTTGTATTCAATGATGGAAGAAAGGTGGTTCATAAATACAGCTCTCCAGCCTTGTCACAAAGGAGCGGCAACTCTGCGCATGAAAGCTGGGGATTTTTAGAAACAGCACTTTTTCTGTCGCAAGCACTTAGATAATTATACCATACTGGCAGGGCTCTCCTTGTGCAGTAATTAGTGGGATTACTTTTCTGGCCCTGCTGGCTTTAAAGGCAATCTTTTCCTCCCCTTTCTCTCTCCCCCTTGCTTTCTATCAGAGATGGCATAAGCCTCGGGTTTGGCAGGAGGGGTCCTCCTTGGCAAACAAGGACAACTTGGCCATTTGCCTGCATGCAAGTCAGTGTGTGCATGCAAACATTGCAGGTTCCAATGTCTTCAAGAAGGGAAAGAAAACCAGGAAACCCTTCTTTGCTGTGGCTGCTGCCTCATTGGGGCTTAAGTCCAGGAGCAGAAGGGAACAGCCACAGGTCTTGCTAAGTCTTGCTGGAGGGCCTTCCCACATCACCTACCTCACTGGAACAGTTCAGGGATTGGTGGAAAGGATGGTGTTGGGGGTGGAGGGAAGCCGGGGGAGGTTGAAACAGCCTTGAAGTAAGTCCTCTCTCCATCTTAATGAAGGCAAGCAAAATTGCACCACTGTAGTTGAAATGCCTCTCTACTGTCACAGTTACGACGTGGCTAGCTGGCCCAAATAATGCTTGCCAACCTCTGGGTCAGCTGCTATTTTTTGAATTGGGTTTGTGGTTTGAATTGAGCAGGGCCCTCAATGGGGCAGCCATACACAGTTTGCTCCCCTGATTCACTCCTTCAGGACCCAAAGGGTATGTGATAGCCTTTTGGTACCCTCTGTCCCCTGTGCACCCATAAGTAACAGTGGCGAATCTGCTACATCAGATCGTGAAAGTGGAAAGTACTGTCAAGTTGCACCCAACCCCATGGGGTTTTCACGGCAATGAACATTCAAAAGTGGTTTGCCATTGATGGTCTCTGTGTTTTGACCCTGGAATTCCTTGGCAATCTCCCAACCAAGTTCTAACCAGGCCAAATCTGCTTAGATTCTGAGGTCTGATAAGGTCAGTCTATACCCTTTTCAACAAAAAGAACTAAGTAGAATTGCTGGGGTGCTGTGTGGTTTCCGGGCTGTATGGACATGTTCTAGCAGCATTCTCTCCCGGTGTTTTGCCTGTATCTGTGGCTGGCATCTTCAGAGGATCTGATAGTAGGAAAGGAAAGCAAGTGGAGTATATATACCTGTGAGTAACAATGAAGATCGCAAGGCTCCACTTCTATCAGATCCTCTTCCCACAGGCTCAACACTCGAGAATGCTCTTAAATTCAGCACCCCAGTGGTCTGACGATGAAAGCAATCGACAATAAGTAGAATTACTTTGTCTACGTGCTGGACTGTCTTTGTTTTAGAATGTTCCACTTGGATCCTAGTGCCTACTTAACAGAACCAGGTAGGCACTGTGACCCAAGCAGAGCATTCTAAAACAAAGACAGTCCAGCACGTGGTGGATGAAGTTACTTAGTGCTTTTTGTTGAAAAGGGTAGAGCCTGGGCTATACAGATTAGGGCAGATCCGATCATAAACTCCATCTAATCCAGCATCCTGTTGCCCACAGCGGCCAACTGGAGCCCCTAAGAAGCATAGCACAGAAGCTGAAACGTCTCACCAGCAACTGCTCTTCAGAGGTATCACAGTCTCTGAATAAGGAGCTTCTATGTAGTCCGCATGGCCCACAGCCATTTGTCACCCTAACTTCCATCAATACATCTGATTCCTTTAGAAGGCCATAAACGATAAGCTGTTGCCATATCCTGTAGCCGTGAGCCCTGCAAGTTAATCCTGTGGTGGTGAAGAACTGTTCTCCCCTTAGCCTGTGTCTTGATACAGGTGGGATGAAAACAGCTGAGGTGTATAGAAAGTAGGGGGGCAAATAAAGAGAACATTGTGTTGTTATTCAACACTCAGGAAAATATTGTTAAAAGCCTCTTTGCCTGCCAAAGTGTGAAGGAGCAAAAAAAAGTATCTGACAATTAGCTATTACAATTCTCAACTGACCACAAAGCGCCTCCAATAAAACTGAGCAAAATACATACAAAACCATATTACAAGAATAAAGCACTAATCAAAACTGACTAATAGAAGCTGTTTTAGAAAAAAAAATCCTCCCACCGTCTCCCTCACAAGGGTGGGAAGATCATCTAACAAAAGAATCCTTTTTCTCTTCCAAGTCATTGTATCCACATGCACGTGAATTTGGATTTGATGGAAGAATTGTGCAGTGGATTATAATTCTCATGATTTAAAACTTAGTGAATGAGATGGACCTCAGTCTGGACCTCAGGGGGTGTCTGTTTAAATCCAAGAGGTGTTGGGGCGGTGGCAAGGTAGATGGGACCCCCCGGGGCGAATAAAACGCCGGAAGCACCAGTTGCCTTGTCGGACTAGTTTGCAAAAGCCCGAGGGCTGAATCACAAGATAGCCTTTCCTCTCTGGATCTCGGTGATTTCAAGAAACAAATTCAGGCATGTGCTCAGAAGCACTCTCGTTCACTTGCTAGCACTGGTGTAATGCCCATTGGGCAAGGTGGGCAGCTGCCCAGGGCATCACCTTGTGGGGGGCATCAAAATGCTGGGTTCGTTTTTGGGTATTTTTAGTGGTTTTCCATTTTTGGCCTGCAGGGGTGCAGTTTTAGGCTAGCAGCACCAAAATTTCAGTGTATCATCAGGAGACTGTCCTTATGCTACCCCCCAAGTTTGGTGAGGTTTGGTTCAGGGAGTCCAAAGTTATGGACTCCCAAAGAGGGTGCCCCTATCCCCCATTGTTTCCAATGGGATCTAATAGGAGATGAGGGCTACAGTTTTGAGGGTCTATAACTTTGGCCCCCCTGAACCAAACTGCACCAAACCTGGGGGGTATCATTAGGGCAATCTCCTGATGAGACCCTGAAAGTTTTGATACTGTGCATTCAGAAATGTGCCCCCCCAGCCTGCAACCCCTATTGACAGCAATGCAGAAAACTCAATGCAGAACAAAGATTCTTGGGCAAATTTCAGGATGTTCTCTCAGGGAGGGCATTCTTGGATGTATCATCACCAAAATGTCAGAGTATCATCTGGAGACTGTCATGATGGCACCCCCAAGGTTTGGTGCAGTTTGGTTCAGGGGGTCCAAAGTTATGGACCCTCAAAAGGGTATCCCCCTTCTCCTTAGCAAAGAATGTGGGATGGGGTACTCCCTTTGAGGGTCCATAACTTTGGACCCCCCTAAACCAAACTGCACCAAACATGGGGAGGGGGGGGGTCCCATCAGGACAGTTTCCAGATGATACCCTGAAATTTTGGTGCCAATACATCCAAAAATGCGCCCCCTTCAGGAACATCCCAGAAATTTGCCCAAGAATCTTTGTTCTGCGTTGAGTTTTCTGTATTACTGTCAATGGAGGTTGCAGATTGAGGGGGGGGGGGCACATTTCTGAATGCACAGTCTCAAAACTTTCAGGGTCTCATCAGGAGTCTGCCCTGATGATACCCCCCCAGGTTTGGTGAAGTTTGGTTCGGGGGGGGGGGTAAAGTTATGGACCCTCAAAACTGTAGCCCCCATCTCCTATTAGGGGGATGGGGCACCCCCTTTGGAAGTCCATAACTTTGGACTCCTTGAACCAAACCTCACCAAACTTGGGTAGTAGCATAAGGACAGTATTCTGATGATACGCTGAAATTTTGGGGCTGATATGTCTAAAAATGCACCCCCTGCAGGCACCAATGTCCTGGTGCAAAAAAAAAATTTGGTCGTGGTAGAGTGGCCGCCCATGGGGGGGCATCCAACTCAGGTTTTGCCCAGGGCTACAGTTTGCCCTGGGCTGCCTCGTTACGCCCCTGCTTGCTAGGTCTTCCAAAGTTAAGCGGCTGAGTCCTTATGACCGGAGGCAGTGCGCGCTACATTCCCGCAGAATGCGGCGCGAAGGAACTCTGTTCATGTTTACAGGCACCGGCGTCCTGTCTGACTGAAGCAAATAACCCTGAACAAGAACGTTTCGAGACCTTTCCACTCTTGGCTGTTCCTAGATTGAGTCGGCCGCGCTGTAAGTTACCAAGTGGGGGGTACTCTGCACGTGCCCAGAGGGTAGGGTCCGGCCTTAGCCGTGATCGCCACCCCAGTTCATCGCTGGCACTGCAACACCGAAGGAGGAAGCCGGGCGGCGCCTAAGCCTCCCTTCCTTCCCCTTCCCAGCGGCCGCTTCTGCACTCCGCCCCGGAGGCGGTGCCTTCCCCTGCTCCGGCCGCTGGCCCGGGTCCCGCCACCCGACCCTCCCTGGCTCCACGGCTGTGGAGGGATCATGAGCGCCTTGCGGGACGTCTCCCTGCAGGACCCGCGGCTCCGCTACGAGCTGGTCCAGCGGATCGGGTCCGGCACCTACGGCGACGTTTACAAGGTGCGCGCAACCAGCCGTGCGCCCAGGGCGCACGATCCGCGCAGGAGGGGCGCACGGGGGCTCCCGGGGCGGGGGGAGGAGCCCGGGAGGGAATGAGTGGGAAACAGCCGGGGCTCCCGAGTGCCGAGATCCGGGCGAGTCCCCCCCGTGGATTGCCAGCTTGTGGGTCCCTTTGGGGGAAAGGTTCTGATGGGCACGAAGGAGCCCTCCGGAGTTCTGTGCCAGATGGAGAGAGTTCCTGCGGTTTTGGTGGGGTGTTGGGGTGGGGCCCGTGAGCATTGGGTGGGCTCCTTGGACTGTAGACCAAAACAAGGACAGAGAGGACACCTGGCTTGTTGGGTATCTTTCTTCCTCTCCCTGTCTTGGATTGAGAGGTGCCTGCGAAATATGCAAGGGAACACTTCCCTTTGAAGAAGACTTGGGAGAAGGCTGACTCTGGAAAGGATCCGGCTCTGTTGCGAAAGGTGTCCAGGACCCTTGCTCTGTCTCTGCCATCAGCACTCTTAGATTTTCCTTAGTGCCCTTTTTAGCTGCCAGTGGCTACAAGGCCCCCTTCCTTCACATCTATGCTTGCTTTTGGTACAGAGTGGCCTGGTGGGTCCCTGCTGACTGCCCGCCACACCACAAATCCTTTGGCAGTTTTGCAATCTTGGCAGTCACAGGAAGTGCCTGGTTTTTGCAGGCACTTCAGAAATATTCAATGGTGCTATTGGTTTGTCCAAGCAGCCTCTCAGTTGAGGTTGAGATAGGAAGCCAGAACTATCCCCTGTCCCAGAGATCCCTTGGAGATTCCTTGGAGCAGAACCGTGTATTATGGTTTGGGGAGGAGCCAACTTTCCTGGTAAATGAGAGACAGTAGGCTTCATAGTTAGTGCCAGGACCCTTAGAATCCTAGCACTGTGCAGCCTCTCTGGTATATTGTCCCCTTACTGCACTAGATCTGGCACCATAGAGTTCACCTTTGACCTCTGAGTGGTGCATCTCACATGCTGATGTTTCACAGGAAATGGAAAATTTGAAGGCTAATCTGCTGGAAAATTTGCTTTCTCCAAGGGTGCCTCGGGCCTGGAGGCTAGGTTTCTCTGTGGAACAGTTCTCCAACTGTGATGCTTGGGTGGTGTGATAAAATCAAGGATTTCCTAAATTCTGGATCTGCCCTGACTCTCACACCTATTCTAATAATGTGAAGCTTTCCTAGCAGGCGACTTGTGTCTCTTTTTGTCTGATATGCTTAAAACTGCCATTTCTTATCTATACAGGCCCTTAGCCAGACATTTTGTTGTGAAAGAGTCAAAATTTTATGTTCATGTTTATGTTAAAAAATCCCATCAAGGATCTCTGTCAATCTGGTCTAGAGGAAAATTCTTTTCTGCCACTTTGGGACGTGGAGGAATTTTCCTCCAGTCCAGGTGGGCCAGAGATCCTGGAGTTTTTTGCCTTCCTCTGGACATAAAGCTGGGGTCACTGGAGGAGTAGGGGGGAAGGTAGTTGTCAATTTCCTGTGTTGTACAGGGTATTGGTCATCAGGGGGTTGGAGTAGATGACCCTAGAGTTCCACGTTGCCTAATATGCGTAGCTTACAGTTATCTATATTGAATTAAATGTTAATATATGTTTTAAAAAATGTGTCCAGATCTTGTCAGTCATCTCTGTGCTCCATGCTCATTGGTTGGAAAATGGGGAGAGATTTACAAATCCATACTCATCTGTTGGATAGAATTCCACCTGTCTGTCTTTCCTTAGGTTCCTACAGGTAAAAAGACTAGGGACTTGCTTTTGAAATAATGAAAGTTGCACGTTCATGGAGCAGGCCAAGAGCATTTCTGAACGTGCCAGGACCCCAGACTGTAATCCGGCCCCCATCCATTCATGTACTTGACCTAATTCTGGCTGTGCATATTACGGGGGAGGGGGAGAAACCCAAATATAGCATAGGGAAGCATTTTCTCCTTCAACCTGATGTCCCTGTCACGTCTGCCATGTACATTCAACTTTAAATTGCTGCATATAGAAGTTGTAGTCTCTGTTTGTACGTGACAATTCGACGGAGAGATTGGGCCCTTTTCACTAAAGGGTGCTGAAAAGAGGTTTTGTGGAGGCACGAAAATCACCCTGAGACAATCACTGCCCAGGGGAATGAATTAAAATGGCATGTAGGTCAGCTTTGTGGATAAGTGAGCATCCCTCAAGCATTCTGGCTAGCCTGCCTGCTTCCCCTTCTTCCTTCTGTTGTGGCCTGAAAGAAGGGCAGGGGAAGTGTCCTTGCCTGCTCTCGT
The DNA here is from genome assembly GCF_021028975.2 of Sphaerodactylus townsendi. NCBI lineage: Eukaryota > Metazoa > Chordata > Lepidosauria > Squamata > Sphaerodactylidae > Sphaerodactylus > Sphaerodactylus townsendi. The sequence continues at coordinate 25,615,123 of NC_059425.1, read as the reverse complement.
GGGGGCAATTGTTACTGCTCTGTGTGGTGGGTATCATGTGCGGAAGTGGTCCCTAGAGCAAGCAGGGAGGCTATAGAGTCAAAGGTTTTTAGGAAGAAGATGGGGCAATCTGCTAGGGAGGATATAATGCACCACTTTCCCAGGATTGAGCTAGAAGGTCCTCTGAGGTTCCTTCCATCTTGATTTTAGCTACCACAGGTCATTATTGTCTCAGGCTCAAATGAGAGCAAAAATAATCTTAGGGCGTTGTGGGTTTTCTAGGTTGTATGGCTGTGTTCCAGTAGCATTTTCTCCTGATGTTTTGCCTGCATCTGTGGCTGGCATCTTCAGAGGATCCTCTGAAGATGCCAGCCACAGATGCAGGCAAAACGTCAGGAGAAAATGCTACTGGAACAAGGCCATATGATCCAGAAAACCCACCACACCCTAGTGCCGTGGTGGCGAACCTTTGGCACTCCAGATGTTGTGAACTACAATTCCCATCAGCCCCTGCCAGCATGGCCAATTGGTCATGCTAGCAGGGGCTGATGGGAATTGTAGTCCATACCATCTGGAGTGCCAAAGGTTCGTCACCACTGCCCTAGTGATTCCTGCCGTGAAACCTTTGACAATACAAAAATGATCTTGTCTGACAATATTTTCCAAAATGGTCGAAGAATATGCAACGTCCTGTTCAGACACCTTTTAGCACACTTTTGCTTTTTAAAACTATGGGAAGACTTTGACGCTTCTAAAGACTATGTAGTCAGGTTTTTTGCTGCAAAGTAGAGCCATCCCTTAATCCACTTTCCCAGAAAAACCAAAGCTATGCAGGCTGCTCTGCTACAAGTGACTTACAAATGTGTCATATGCCCATATTTGCAGACCCAAAAGCTGATGATGACTTAGACAAGCAGCCCGAGCAATTGCAGATGGGGAAAATGCTCATGGATGCAGGCAATCACACACAGTGGCTAACTCAGCATGGGTTAATGTGAGCAGACTCTGTGTGAGACACTTGTTCTGTCCTCGAAAGTGGTTCTGTTGAGAGCCAAATGCTCTGGATAATGTCATGCCTCTAGAACAGTGTTTTCCAACCTTTTTGACGTCACGGTACCCTTGACCTCACTCTTCATATCTCACGGTACCCCTGCCATCCTCCCCCCACCTTCCCCTCCCAGTGCCCCTGCTTGCCACCCCCCACCTTCCCCTCCCAGGGTGAAGGGAAGCACTGGGAGCGGGAAGTGGCTGCTGACCTTGCGGCAGGCCCTGCCCCCTGGGCCAGCTCCATATCCTTGCTGGTGCCGGTGGGAGACATTGCAAAAGTGAGGGGGGCCGGTAGCGTTGCCGCGGTACCCCTGGGACATGCTCACGGCACCCCAAGGTACCACGGAACCCTGGTTGGGAATCGCTGCTCTAGAACTTAGCTGCTCTTCTTGGCAACTCTTCTTTGGAGCTGTCTGAATATCACCAAGGCAGCGTCTCACTTTCTCCAGCGCACCTGAGTGTTGGAGAGAAGAGATCCCCTTTGTTGTATTTCTCTCCCATGCCTCATGTTTAAGCCCTGGTTTGAGTTACCAGCCTGCCTCCTTTTGGAGAGCAAGGATGCACCCCACTGCAATGAGCATTGTTCTGACTCCATGTGGTATTTCCGGACATTTTTAAGACAAGAAGACTAAGAGAGAGTCTGGACTCCTGACTTATGTTTACAGCTCAGAGGCAGATTAACGGAATGGGATGGGAAGCCATCCTAGAGTTCAGTCTTCAGCTGTGTTGTGAGGAGAATCTGAGGTCCTGTGTGATTTTTCTGTGTCTTACAGGGGTCTTTGCAAATAAAACTCATCTTACTGACCCTGTGCTCTTAGTCCCAGCTGAACACGGGCCCAGTTTGAGTCAGGACCATGTCATATGACAGCGGTGGTGAACCTATGGCACGGGTGCCAGAGGTGGCACTCAGAGCCCTTTCTGTGGGCACACGTGCACAGAGTTCGTCATTTGCGGGGAGTGGAAAATCACCCCCCCACACACACACACACATCTAGGCTGGCCTGGGTACGATCCTTTACCTGGGAGTAAGCTCGGTTGCTGGCAATGGGGCTTGCTTCTGAGTAAACCCTCCTAGGATCGTGGTTCACCCATTTGAAGCATTGCACGGTTGCTTTACCAAGCTTACTCCCGAGTAACGCGCGCCTCGGAGCCAACTGTTTTTTCTAAACAAAAAACAGTATTCAAGTTAAATTGCCATATTGGCACTTTGTGATAAATAAATGTGGCCTCTCCAAGGATCTGCCTGAGGTGGCTTACAAAGTAAAACTAATAAAAACAAAACTTTAAAAGATATAAATTAAAATCTAACATTAAAAGCTTAGCCCAGCATAAAAATGTATACCATAAAGCCAGACCTCTGACAGCATAAAATAACAGTTTCCAGACTAAAGTAGTGTCAAAGATCAATACCTTAATTAAACCTGGACAAACAAACATTTTAGCCTGGCTGCTGAAAGAAAGAAGAGGAAGAGTTTGGATTTATACCCCACCTTTCTCTCCTGTAAGGAGACTCAAGGTGGCTTACAAGCTCTTTTCCCTGCCTCTCCCCACAACAGACACCTTGTGAGGTAGGTGGGGCTGAGAGAGTTCAGAGAGAACTCAGACTAGGCCAAGGTCACCCAGCAGGAATGTAGGAGTGCAGAAACACATCTGGTTCACCAGATAAGCCTCTGGCACTCAGGTGGAGGAGTGGGAAATCAAACCCAGTTCTCCGGATTAGAATCCACCTGCTCTTAACCACTGACTACACCATGCTGCCTCAATGTAGGTGCAGTATAGGTGCCAGGCAAGCCTGAAGGGAAAGGTGCCACTTCTGAAAAAAAAACCCGTCTCTGGTTGCTGCCACCTTCCTCACTCCTGAAGGCAGAGTCACCGAGAACAGGGCTTGTGAGACACATCTTAACTGGTGGGCTGGACAATACTGGAGGAGACGGTTCTTCAGTTACACTGGCCCTGTGCCATTAAGGGCTTTAAGAGTAAGTGCCAGAATTTTGCCTGGAAAGAAATGGGCAGCTAGTGTGATCTTTCAATACTAGGGTGATACAATCCCTCTATCCCACCCCTGATGGTAACTGGACTGCTATTTGGGAAAATGGAATAGAAGGAAGGCTGAAGCATCCTCTCCCTGTGTGCCTTGCTGCTAAGCCAAATTGTCCTGGGAATAGGTTCACCCTGCACAGAACTTGCAGGACACATTGGATTGCGTGGATCTTGGGAAAAACTGGCCCTGAGAGCCAGGACTCCCAAGTTGTGTGCTGAATTGGAAGAGAGTTGTAGAAGGGGCTCCAGTACTTGAAAACAGTGGGCTGTGAACAGGGCTGGGATGTCTGCTTATATGAACCCTTTACCTTGTGGGGCCAGTTGTGGTTTCATAACAGTAGAGCATTCAGCCACGCACGGAGGAAATTGTTTCTGTTGTTGCTGCTGATTCATGCATTTCAGGGCTACATGCTGGAGAACCACAGCTCCGGTTTGGCTTCTAGGGTAGAGTGAGAGGAACAATCCTGTCCCATGGATGGGCTCTGAGCAAGCCCAATCTGTCAAGGGGGTAGTAATATTTGCAAGGGATGCTAGTGAAACACCGGGTGATCTGAGAAGGGCAAGATCTGTCACAGTGCCGCAGCCACACAAGAATGTTGTGTCGCCACTGTGATAGCATCACAAGGGATCCTGATGTGTGAGCTGCGTTTGAGGCTCTCCTGGTGGAACAGCTGCATGCAACCCCGAAATGTCCCCAGCCAGCCCCGAGGGAGTCCTTTTGAGCATCTTTTTCCTGTTTTGTTTCAAAACAAAAGCCCGGAAGAGGGTGACACTGTGGCGCCTTCCCCCTCCCCCAAATATTCTGAGAGCACGGTTTTATTTTTGCTCTCCTTGTGAGTTTTGGCCCTTTCTAGGGCATCTGTTTGGGAGAAGCATTATTTATGTCAAAGGATGTTCAGGTAAGGGAGAGGTTGCTCATCTCCTTCCTCTCTGCTGGCTTCAGGAGGACGGTTTGGGGGAGGCATGCATACATAACACTCCCCACGCCCTTTCCTCTAGCGGTAGCACAGCCGGCTCGGCAGGGAGGACAGGAAGTTGTCTCATTGCCTGCCAAGAGAGGGAGCAGAGCAATGCGGGGTTTGTTTGCCTGCTCCCCAAACTTAGGCATGTGTCTGGCTGTGATCATAAGGCCTGGATTGAGATTCTTTGCTGAACACCTCAGTTGGTCAGTTCTAGAAGGAATTGTTGGGGCCAAAACCTTTGGAGATTACGTGCTGTGACCTGCAAGTGTTTAAATCTCAGTTATGTAAAGGCTGGATAGCATTGGTCAGTGGCAAGGCAGGTATACTCTGCTCTTCCTCTAGGGCAGTGGTGGAGAACCTATGGCACGGGTGCCAGAGATGGCACTCAGAGCCCTCTCTGTGGGCATGCACAAACAGAGTTCGTCATGTGGCGGGGGGGGGGGGGAATTGCCCCCCCCCGCCCACACATCTAGGCTGGCCTGGGCTGCTGGGCTCGATTATTAGCATTAAACCTAAGACCTAGTTTTGGGGAAGCAGTGTGGGTAACCCTGTGAAGCGCTGTTAAACCCCACTGATTTTCATGCGAAGAACTAAAGCGTGATTCTTTACCAGGGAGTAAGCTCGGTTGCTGGCAATAGGGCTTGCTTCTGAAAAAACCCTTCTAGGGTCATGATTCACTCGTCAAAGAGTTGCATGGTTGCTTCAAAGCAAAGCCACTGACTACCACCAAGCTTACTCCCGAGTAACACACGCCTTGGAGCCAACTGTTTTTTCTAAACTAAAACCTCAGTATTCAGGTTAAATTGTTGTGTTGGCACTTTGCGATAAATAAGTGGGTTTTGGGTTGCAGTTTGGGCACTCAGTCTTGAAAAGGTTTGCCATCACTGCTCTAGGGCATCCTTTTAATCTTGTGCGTTCCAGCGCTTACTGCTGACACTCAAAACAAAATCAGGTCTTGGGTCTATCTTAAGGCCTGAGAACGCTCACATTTTGCCACATCTCTTTTCATTACTACTGATAGGGGGGAAGAAACTGGGTAGGTATGTTATTTTTGAACAAATAAATTGACGTCTCTGACATGAAAATGAACATGGGAGTTTGCGTGGGTGAGAAATTTGGGCAAAGGTTATGCTTTGTTGACGTTTTCTTCCCCACCTTCTCTTTCAAGGCAAAATTACCATTTGTCTGTGAAAATGTCGTACATGCTCCTCCAGCTTATAGTTTGGCCTTGTGACCGTAGCAAGGAAGATGGTTCCTTGGAAAACGGGGTGGGGAATCTCATCTAGGTTTTGCGTGGGAAATGAGGCAAGCTCAGGAGGGGTCTATAATATAATCTGGATGTGTACATATACGAGTGACATGCTTATAAGCAGTTTGCACCTGCCTCAGTGGGTGTTTGTGTCAGAAATTGGAACAACCTCCAAGGAGTGGCCTCAAATCCATTGCTTCCAACAGATGGGAATAAGGGACTCTGAAATCTCTGTGCTGCATTAGTTTACTCCTTAGCATCATGTTTGATTTAAAAGCCAAGACTGTATTTGTGGGTTTGCTTGTAGGTTACATAATGGACTGATAATGTTTTTGTGTGTGAAGTCCAGTCAAGTTGCTTCTGACTTAAGGCTGCCTTACGAATTAACGACCTCTAAAATGTGCTTTTGTTAACAGCGTTGCTCAGTTCTTGCAAACTGAGGGTTGTGGCTTCCTCGATTGAGTCAGTCCATCTCATGTGAGGTCTTCAACTTTTCCTAGCATGATGGACTTTTCCAGTGACTCCTGCCTTCTCATGTTGTGACCAAAGTAGAACAGACTTGAGTTTTTAGGGAGAGTTTAAGCTAATATACCTCTGCGTCCATTGAGTGTAAAATGTCCACCTTAGCAAAGGTGTGCATGCATTTATACACATGTTTGCTACAGACAAGATGGACCCACCACTTAGAAATGTAGCTCCTGCAGTTCCTAAGGAAAGAAGCTGAACTCTGAGGAACGGCAAAATGAGCAAACAGATGAAAATAAACATGATAGCTTTCTAGGAGGAAAATAGGGGTAATCTGTCTAGTACAGTTTCCCAACCTTTTTGACGTCGCGGTACCCTTGACCTCGCTCTTCATATCTCAGGGTACCTTTGAGGTTCATTTAATTTTTTTTTGCATTTTTTAGGGTTTTTTCCTTTTTTGGCCTGTAGGTAGGGGGAGTGGCAAGCAGGGGGAGGGGAGGGAAAGCAGCATTGACAGCCGCGTTGTTTGTTTGCCTAAATTCGGCATGGATTTGGGGGGATTTAAAGGGAAAGCTCCCTTTAAATCTACCCCCCAATCCACACCGCATTTAGGCAAATAAAACAATACTGTTTAAAATGTTGTTTAAAGGAAGCCCATGAGGTTTCTAAACCCCCCTCCCCCCGCCCCTTCAAAATCCATTTGATTCCCGTGGGGGGGGGGGCAGGCGGTAGCATTGTCAGGGTACCCCTGGGATGTGCTCGTGGTACCCCAGGGTACCATGGAACCCTGGTTGAGAATCACTGGTCTAGTATGAGACCGAGAGACTTTATATGCAATTGGTATAGAGAGGGATAATTAAACCATGACAGTAAATATGATAGCTGGTTAGAGCTAGATGCGGGAAGACAGACTCTCCAAATCTTCCAAAGCAAATTTACTTTCAAAGTAAATCTTCCAAAGTAATTCCCTACCTTGCGTCCCCGACTTTAACTTTATGGTTTGTCTCCACAGGCGCGTGACACTGAGACAGGTGAATTAGCAGCTATCAAGATAGTGAAACTTGATCCAGGTAAAAGAGAGAAACAGCCCCTCAACCACAGTTTCTATATTGATAAAGGTTCAACCCTGCTTGTTTAGATTGCGTATGAAGAGGAAATACTGTGGTGTGTCAGGGTTGTTACACAAAAGCATCGCTTTCCATTTTTATCCTGCCTACCCTCTGAGGAGTAAGTTCAGAGGCGTGTATGTACCTTTTTCCTCCGCTTTTCTACTCCAGAATTTTGTCTGCTTGTAGGAAAAAGAGGGCCAGTTGTGAAATCAATTTCTGTTTAGTCCAAGGCTTTCACAGCTGGATTCAGCTGGTTCTGGTGGGTTTTCCGGACTGTGTGGCCGTGGTCTGGTGGATCTTGTTCCTAATGTTTTGCCTGCAACTGTGGCTGGCATCTTCAGAGGTGTATCACAGAGAAAAGTCTGTTTCACAGACAAGATCCACCAGACCATGGCCACACAGCCCGGAAAACCCACCAGAACCAATTTCTGTTTGTCTTTCCATTCAAATGCAAGGACATTAAGCAAATCCCTTATTTCAAGTCACCCGTGGATTTGGTTGTCAAAACCCACTTCTGAATGGGAGAGCCAGTGCGGTATACTAGTTACGGGTCTAGGCCTGGATAGGTCCCGATTCAAACCCATGTTCAGCCATAAGGCTCTCTAGATGTTCATGGGACTGTACCAGATCTCTTAGCCTAACCAGGCTACCTCACAGGATTATTGTGAGGATAAAACAAGGAGGGGGGTAATGTTCATTATGTTGGCTTGAGTTTTTGACAGGAAACTGGGTAAACATGAAATAGATTATGAGCAGTAGGACTGGAGCAGAGACACCGTGTTGTGTACATTAATTCAACTGAATGTTTTCTCCAGCAGTGGCGTAGTAGGTAAGAGCAGGTGCACTCTAATCTGGAGAACCAGGTTTGATTCCCCACTCTGCCACTTGAGCTGTGGAGGCTTATCTGGGGAACTAGATTAGCCTGTGCATTCCAACACATGCCAGTTGGGTGACCTTGGGCTAGTCACAGCTTTTCAGAGCTCTCTCAGCCCCACCTACCTCACAGGGTGTTTGTTGTGAGGGGAAAAGGGAAAGGAGATTGTCAGCCCCTTTGAGTCTTCATACAGGTATAAATCCAAACTCTTCTTCTGTTTTTCCACGGGAGAAAAACAGGAATTTTGGAAGGGCAATTTAGATTAGTAAAATGGAGGCTGGATGGGTTAAGCATTCCTTTGCTCCCTCTTGTTACGGTTGCCAAATGACGGGCCAAAAAGAGCACTTTATTTTCATACCGTCAGAGGTCTACCCATGAGGACCCCCAGAACTGCTTCTTGCAGCTTGATAGGGGAGGAGGGGATTCTTAAAAAAGCAAAGACTGAACGTTGCTTCCGCGGACGGACTAGGAAAGGAAGGGGAGAAAAGGGGAGGTCTGAAAGCACCAAAAGCACATCCCTCTCCCCAATCATATTGCAAATATTAGGTTGGAGCAGAGGTATAACTGGGGGGAAATGGTGCCAGGGGACAACACCTTATCTGGGCGCCCTCCATGCCCCAACCCACCTCCCTGCAGGCTGTCTCCTCCTGTCCCCAGGCCCTGGGGAGGGAAAAGCTGGCCTGCACGGAGGCCAGGGGCACAGGGCTCAGCAGTGGCGGGTGGGCCAGATGGGCGCCATGGCTGCCTGCCATTTAGCCCCGCCTCCCCATCCCTGCTGGCTGGCTCCTGCTGTCCCCAGCCCCTGGGAATGGCAGGAGACAGCCTGCAGGGAGGTGGGAGGGCGAGGCTTGGCACCATGCAGCTGGGACGCATGCCATTTTGTCACATGGGGGCGCTCAGGGACATAGGGGTGATTCCATGTCCCTATAGGCCGTATGCCTCTGGGTTGGAGTATTTTCAGGGATTGCCAGCAAACTTGTTATGCTAGCTAGAAGTCCAAGGGTTACAGTGCTCAGCAGACCTTGCTGAGAGTACGAGCTCCATGCTGAGCAAAGTTACGCTCTTCGAAGCCCAATGACTTCAGTGGACTTCGAAGGGGGGTAACTGTTTTGGATCGCACTTCCAATACAAATCAATGGGACTTACCTCCTGGTTAGGAAAGAAGTGGAAATCCTACAGTCTTTCCTTTAAAAAAAATCACAAAGGTTAAATGCAGAAGAGGGAGTTCCTCTCCCAAAGCCCCCTTTATTCCAGTAAGATCAAAGGAGCTACTCTACAGTAAAAGCTTTGAAAGTATTAACAAAGAAAAATATTCTGGAAAAGACTTGAGAGAGGGAGAATGTCTGCCAGTCGAGTCAATTTTTAGCTTTCCCTTCTGCCAAAGAGCTCAGGCTATCTATCTGACGCTCTCTTCCCCTTTGCATCCCCACAATAACCCTGTGAGGTAGGTTAGGATGAAAGAGAGTGACTGATCCAAGAAGCACGGTTCATGGTCCAGGGATCTGAAGGCTGATCTCCCAGATGCTCTTACCACTGCACAACACTGTCTTTCCATTGGGGTGCACAGGAATACTCTGAAGTAAGAAACTTGAGAAAGAACATGTGTGCTTGCTAGGCATGGAACATGAAATTTAATTAACCTGAAACTCGCCTACTGAGGAGTAAATTACAATGGGCTGGAGTGTGGCTTACTTCAGAGGAAACGCGCCTAGGATTAGCCTCAAATGCTGCTGCAGAGCAAGTTCCAGTTAAGTTCAGCAGCGGACGGCCTTGGCGACCACCCAGCCTTGGAGGAAGTGTTCAAAGCAAGACAGGAATGCAAACATGCGGCTGCTGAGAGAGAGCAGAGAGGCCAATCCCACCCCACCCCATGGCAACTGGGGTTGGCCCCAAGGATGAGAGGCCAGAAGGGAGCTACTTCACCACCATCCTTCCCTCCTTTCCTAAGCCAAGCAGAACCCTGCTGACGCTTCTCTGGCAGGAGGCTGGGGCCAGAGGTGGAAGTAGACATCCATGCTCAACAGCACCTGCAGTGGCAGAATAAGTACTGGCTGAGAGGGAGGTTGGTGGCAGCAGGGGCCGCCAGGCAGGAAGTTCAGGAAGTGGCACTCAGCGCCCAGGGCGGAAGGCCTCCTGCAGGCCTGGCTGCAGAGAGGAAAGCCCTGCGGCTCTGCCTAGTCTGTCACCTGCTCACCTGTGCATTCTCTTGCCAGCCCCTCACTTTAATGCCCAACACAAGGGCCACTCCAGCTGCCAACGTGGCCTGCAGGGGAAAGGGAGGGGGGAAGATGGCCAAAGTGCGCCCCCCACCTGACCCAGGAGTATGGTGCCTGAGGAGAATGCCCCCTCCATGGTATGCCTCTGGTTGACCAATCAAATATATGGCCAATCAGGTATGTTCCCTCTCAGATGACCCAACCAGTGCCTTAATGAGACCATATAGTCTCAGCTGTGCAGGGCCCTATCAATTAAACACCTTCTCCCACTTATGGGTCCTCGTACTAATGAGATGGAGGCCAAACTCCCTTTCAGATTCTTTGGCCTTGAAACTGCTCGGCCTAATGGCCTGACTGCATCTCTGACAGCCTCCCATCTTCCTTATCTCACCTGTTGAAGCTACAGTCAGCTTGACCTCAAGTCCTCAGAGAGACCTAATCTGTTGACATGGGCTTCCTCAAGAGCTGGAAAATAAAGGTCCCTTCAGATACGTTGATAATAGGTTTGGATCTGCTAGAAATGTCTGTTCATGGGAGACATTTCAATCTATGGGGCACAATTTCCTCACCTCTCCCTTCAGCCCCAAATAGCTCCGAAATACTGCCCCTGGGGACAGAGAACCCCAGAAACAATATGAGGGCAGATTTAGTAAACACTGCTCCCCTCTTCTGTCCATAGAGATCGTCTGCTGGATTCAACTGGTAAATTTAATCCTAATTTGCTGCAGTAATAACTATACTACATGAGCTGTGGCACCCTATTTATATTTGTCAGATATGATCCTGTAGTTTGTTACAATGTTTAACCCACCTTCCCCCTGCCAGAGTTTCCATATGGCTCACCAAGGGGATTTATTAAAAACAATTGTTTAATCTTGAAAAGTAGGGTTTAACTCGGTATGTTTAATAGGACATAGATTCTGATTTGTTTACTAGTTGACTCATTTAATTTTATTCTACTTATTTTTAAAAAAGGGATACTCAAACTGAAAATTTAAAAATATGCTTTAGTTTAAGCCAAAAGTGTCTTTCACAATTTTCCCCATTTTTGTGACCCTGAAGAAAAATGGGTGTGCCAACCTCACAGGGCAGCTGTGAAAGGGCAAGCACAATACATGTTGCCAAACCATTATAGAAACTGAAGGTGTCAGGTGAAGGATAATTGTGAAAGCCTCACTTGTACCAGAAACAGTTTCTTTAATTTTGTCTCCTCAGGGGACGACATTGGATCCATTCAACAAGAAATCACCACTCTCAGGGATTGTCGCCACCCAAATGTTGTGACATATTTTGGCAGCTATCTCAGGTGAGAGGCTTACCTGGAGAAGAGAGGAACTGAGACATTTCAAATTGTGGTTGAAAATGTAGGGGCTCAAATCTGCTTCACTGTTGCATCCTTTGACCTGAAAACATTTCACCTCTTGACAATATCAGATTGTTGGAGCTGTCTGAGTCTATCTAGTAGTAGTAAGGGATGGTAATGTGCAAATAGTCCAGATCTGGGGCTTGTTGGCTTACCTTAAGACCATATCCACAAAAACTAAATTGTCCAAATGGAATGTTTCTTATCCTTTGAAAGCTGACCCCACTGTACTTCACCCAACTCCCTACATGTGGATAATAAATTATCGCCATCTTAGCTATGTACTCTTAGTCATCCTTACCTTAAGCCGAATTCCTTCCATTGGAAGAAGGAAAACAATCCAACCATCTGCTATCCTCCTTATGAGTCCAGTAGTTAAATATGGTGCTGAATGCACGAAGAAGTAAGAGATCAGTGTTCAGTGGGTCTTTGTCGCTGTCTTCTTTTTAACAGTGGGGTTGAGGGACTACCTAAAGCACTGTTTTATCTGAAAATCCTCCCCCAGAGATGCATTTTAGATATCTGCATAAGCCCATCTCATCTGCTTTCCCAAAACCATTTCTGAGAGGAAAAGGAAATACTATTTTTTTTTAATCTGAGGGGGAAAGTCGTTGCAAGATGGAGGTTTATTTCTGCTTCTCTGTTCTAGAAATGACCGTCTATGGATTTGCATGGAATACTGTGGAGGAGGCTCTTTGCAGGAGATCTACCACTGTGAGTTTCTGCTGTGGGGTTCTGTGGGGTTCTCTCAGGTGTATTTACTGGCACAGTACCCAGTGGATTTGAATGGGACACAGGGTGTTTGTGTATGTGATTCTGTTTCCTCAGAGGTGTATGAGGGGGGAATGGCGCCCGGATACAACTCCTTCTCTGTGCCCTTCCCAGTGCCCTCCCACTTCCGCGCCCCTCCCTGCACTTGGGGTCTCAGGGTGTGGCCCCGTCCCAAGCTCCGCCCCCTGGCCTCTGTGCAGGCCAGCTTTTTAAAGCACGGAGGCCGGGGGCGGGGCCCCACTGCCCCCCATCCCCGGTGCATCCCCGGAGGCCAGCTACTGCTCTCCTGGGGAGGGCAGAAGCCAGCCTGCAGGGAGCCTGGATGGGTGGAGCGCTGCCGCCCGCTTTGGAGCTCCCCCCTGCATTTCTGGAGGCCGCCTCCTTTTCTCCCCAGAGCCTGCAGGGAGCCTGGGAAGGGGGTAGGGCATTGTAGCAGGCGGCTCGGGTGCATGCCATTTCGTCATGTGGGGGGGTGTCTGGCACCCCCCACGTCACTGAAAGGCATGCGCCTGGGCGGTACACCCCTGTGTTTCCTGCTCTGGAAGCAGAAGAAAACTGACTGCATTGCATTTCAGAGTTGGCAATGGCTTTGCTAATGACAGTTGTGAATAACCACAACTTGTTCCACAGGTCACTGGAGACTGATGTTGAAATAATTCACTTCCTAGTACAATTTCCAATATATAGCATGTCTCATTTTTTCCATATCCAGATATTTCTTAACAATTGTGATATCTGCTCTCTTATTTCTTTGTAAGTAAATGAAAGTGCAAAATAATGTTTATTTATTTGTTTATATATATTTTGTTGCCACTAGGAATTTACTTCCAAACTTGCTCATGAAATAGCGTGTCTGAGCTTCAAAGCAGTTTCAAAGGGCTACGGGGTTCTGAGGAAATTACTAGTGTGGGATTCCATGTTACATTTAACAAAATAAAATTTTATTCATATATGTTCCCTAATTTAAATGTTTCAATACATAATTTACAATAAATAAAACAGAGGCAACAAGTTCTGCTGAGGTGACTTTACATCAATTCACTGTTCCCTTTACATCTCTGAGACTATTGTAGGATTTGACTCATTTTCTAATCTCTTAAGGTTTCTACCTATTTCTTTGGCAATTCTACATCTCATGCCACCAGGGGCGGAATGAGGGAAAACTGTGCCCGGGGCATGCACGCACCCTGCACCCCTGCCGAGGTGCTGCCTGCCCCCGCCCCAGAACACCCCCACCATGGTCAGGCCATGCCCCTGCTGTGACTCCGCCCAGGGCGTTGTGCTCCCTGTCCTGTTGGCGCTACGCCACTGCATACCACACTATAGGTTTAGCCCAGACAATCTCTCTCTCTCAGTACAGCACAGACTAACTGTCTCTCAGTTCACAGAATACTGTCTCCCTTTCTCAACTTTGACACACTCTGGCCCCTTCTGCACATGCAGAATAATGCACTTTCAATCCACTTTCACGATTGTTTGCAAGTGGATTTTGCTATTCCACACAGTAAAATCCAGCTGCAAAGAGCATTGAAAGCATTTTGAAAGTGCATTATTCTGCTTGTGTGGAAGAGGCCTCTATCTCTAGTTCTGTACACACTCTGATTCAGTTTAGCTCAGATTGACCCCCTGTCAGTCTCCAGCACAGACTACTGTCTCTCTCCCAAGTTGTACGTACACACACTCTGACTGTCTCTCTCACTTGAGCACAGACTCTACTCAGTCACTTGTCACTGTCAACCAATCACCTCGCTTTCTCATCCTCCTTTCACCCACCCTTCCTTCTATAACTTACCTCTCATTTGAAAGAAACACACACACATTTTTAAATGTTACAATGATATTACTTTGTCCTTTTCTTCTGTTCTTTGACAGAGACTAGAGTCTCCCCACCCCCCATTATAGTTTGAATAAGTACAGTCAAAATAATCAGGCAGAGGAGTTGTGACTTCACTGTGGTACAGTATAGGCAGGTTACTACAGTTTTCACGTAGCTTTCCAATCTTGTACAAGAATCTGTGGGGAGACAGAAGCACTTTCCTTTTTCTCTTGCAATGCAAAAATTCTAACATCCAGTGAGAGTTTGCAACGAAAGCAAGATTTTTGGATGCCAAAACAAAGCAGTAGAACAAACCACATGATTTGGGAAAGAAGAGAGAATCAGTATGATATTTAGGGTTGTATTGCTAGGCTTGAGATCCTGATGATAGAGAGGCATGTGTTCTGTGTGTCCAAGCATGGGCTTCCTTTCTAAATAAATAGGAAACCTGTCTACAGCCGCCTGTCCTGTTGCAATAATACATCAGCTTCACTTTCTGGTTGGTTTTACTTCCCCTTTTGTCTCCCCACAGATTGTATGATTGCGGGTGGGGAAGAAAGTTGGAAGAGGAAACGTGGTTTGCCTGACATCCAGTTAATGACTCCATAATGGCTGTGGGGGGTGGTGGTGGGGGATTCGGCAGGTGGTTCTTTCCTATAGTAGAATATAGTGTGATTGACCACAATGGAAGGCAGTTGGGTCCATTCCCAAGGAAGCGCCCTCCAATCCGCACCTCTCACTTCCCCCAGAAATCAGAATGTGCAATTCACAGCACTATAGGCAAAGAGTAAGTGCCCTGCAGGAAGGTGCTTAGCCTGAACAACTTCTCTCTATCCATTGCATGGCAAACTGACGTTCTCCCTGGGATATGTGTTTTCATCTCACTCCCTGCTCCCATTGGTCCTAATTTGCACAGGACTCTGAAGCTCCCCCGGTTTATGTCTGGCATGTCTATCCACCTTGTGTGTGTGTGTGTAGGGGTTTGTCACTTTGTGATTGCCACAAAGGCCAGCCAGTCAGCACTCCACACAGCCTGACAGGGCTTTGGGATTACCGCCAGGGTCAACCAGTCATCTCTCTGAACAGCCGGGATGATTGTTGCAAGGGCCAGACAGTCAGCTTCCTGCCCTTCTGGTTTTTCCTTGAAACAGGAAGAACTGGTTGCTCATAGGGAATCTGTGCCTCTGTTTAAAAAGGATGTGAGTTCCACAGCAGCCTGACTGCCCAAGATACATGCATCTGCCTTCAACCTTATACAGCAGTAGCTTGAAGTAGCTCATGAACGTCCAGGCCAGCTCTATCTTGTCAGGGTTGGCCCTGGTTAGTAGTTGGGTGGGAGGCCACCAAGGAAGTCCAGGGTTACGACGCAGAGGCAGGCAATGGCAGGCCACTTCTGGATGTCTGATACCCTGAAAACCCCATGAGGGGTCAGCTGTGATTTAATGGCTCTTTCCACTGCCAGCTCATGTACGGAAGCCATGCGCTGCCAAGGAATCACAACCACAGGGGGGCGGAAAACATTTCCTCTTCAAACGTTGCCCTGAACAAAACTCATCCAATAAGTTTCATTAACAGAACAGAAGAGCTATTTCTGTTAGTATCTTTTTGGGCTGGGGAAGATTGGTACCGAACGTAATTATATTTATTTAACGGGTGGTGAAGTCAGCTGCCTGAGGCATTTTCATGGAGGCGCAGCAAAATCCAAAAAACCCAAAATAATTGCATTTCTGGTTCTTCCTTTCAGCCACTGGTCCCCTCTCAGAAAAACAGATTGCTTATGTCTGCAGGGAAACACTCCAGGTGAGCGTGTGAGTGTGACTGAGCAGGAATGGGACGGTGTGTCTTTGTGCACAGATGGTAGCTGCAGCTGCTGGGTTTTCTGGGCACCAACAAAAGGGAAGTAAGATATTGTGAAACTCACTATATTTTGGGCCACTTTTCCTCTGAGGCAAAGCTAAGTCCATAGCTCAGTGGTGGCACATCTGTTTTGCATGTAGGAGGTCCCAGGTTCGATTCCTATAATCTACAGTTAGAACCTGAGTTTTTAACGTGGGAATAACTGGTCCTTAAGGAGAGAGGCTGAGGTTCAGGGTGGAGCATCTGCTTTGTGTGCAGGTTTGGTCCACAGCATCTCCAGTTCAAAGGATCAGGTTGGTAGGTGATATGGAAGGCCGTCACCCTGTAAGAAGTTTCTCCCAGTCAGAGTAAGCGAGACCAGTAGTGTATCTGCCAGAGGGACATGGGGGGGTCAATTGACCTCGGGCACCCCCATTGGATCACGTGGGGGCCACCCCTCAGCCTAGCCCTGCCAGGCTGCTCCTTCAGCTGGCGGAGCCCCCAGTATTGCCCCAGGCACCATTTCCCCATGGTACGCCTCTGAGTGAGGCTGACCTTGAGAGAACAAAGATCTGACTCGGCTTAAAGCAGTTTCCTGCAGGCTCAAACCATTTTCTTTTCGTTCAGAAAGCAACGCAAAAATATGGGATCAGACTCAAGATTCCTCCAGAGTTTAACCTGAACCAGAGCTTTGCCCCAAAATAACTTTCGGTGCCGAGGTCAGCTCTGGAATATGAAAAGTATGAATCATGGAAAAGGTCCCTTGGCTCCTGTGCAGCATCTCTTTCCCCCCTTTTCACTGCGAGTTAACCACAAGTGGCTGCTGGAAACCTTGCATTAGGACAAAAGATTTCCAATTAAGAGCCAGCCTCTCTGTTTAGAAAAAAAGCACACGCTCATTCCTGCCCTCGCTGCAGTTGGATCTGGCTCTCCAGGAAGTGCACTTTTCCGTTGTACGCTCTGTTATTTTCCTGTCTTCCTGCAGCAGAAAGTGCTACAATCGTGGGAATGAGGTCTGTCATCAGCTGCGTACCTGTTTGCGTGCATGTTTAGGGAAGTGCTACACAAGGACAAAGAGTGTGCACACGAACTCTTTTCAGTAGCAGAGCAAATGATTTGCAGAGAGAGGACCTCCCCCCAGTTTAATCCTTGGCATTGTCTTTAGTGAGTGTGAATCTTTGGAGAATAGGGTATGTAGAGGAAAAGGCATTTTGTTACGGTCTATAGCAGGGGTCGGCAATCTTTACCACCCCGCATGCGGCTCCGGAGCCGCGGGTTGCAGACCCGTGGTCTATAGGCTACTGGACTCCTAGCACGGGTTTCTCTATGAAAAGCTAGCAGACAGAATGTTACAAATAAACTGAGTTTATTAACTGAGGATTAGGTTACGTTTCAGTGAGTAGACAGAAGCACTGAGAAGGGTGCATGAGATTCATGTGATACGTGAGTCAGTTTTCAGGTTACATATTAAAATTACATATGTGAACTTGTGTGAAACCAGTCGCTCAGTTTGGAGAACACTAACTTGCAAAATGGATTGCAAATAATAAGCAAGAAATGTCTCATTTTAACCGAACCGTCCTGGAATTCAAACACAATTGAGAGAAGCGCCTTTCTTTCTTACTGGCGCGACTTTTCAGTTCACTGATTTTCCAGGAAATGTCCAAGGTTCTCAATGACTGGTTCCACTGGCTATAAATAAGATAGCAGAATTGGCAATTCCAATGACTATAATTTGCCCTCAGCAGACCGTGAGATCTGGCTTGCGCAGTGCAACTTCAGACAGATTGGAATGTGTAACTCACAAGCCTTTAAAGTCTAATAAAATGTGAATATAAGACAAATGGATAAAAATCCAGATCTGTTTATTTATGTCCTGCATTCCTCCTGCATGGAGACCTGAAACCGCTAATAATACTAGGAAAAACACAACAGAAACCAACAGGAGGGCACGGTTTCTGAGTGCCAACCAGGTCTCTCTCTGCTGGCTGATCTTCTGCCCAGCTCAAGGCTGCAATTCTCAGGCTCATAGCTAAGGAAATAGTTTGCTGGCTTTGCCTCTGAGCATGCCGAGGCCTTAAGTACCTGAGTGCAAACCAACTCGGCATGATGCTGTTCTGCTCCTGGTAGCTAGCAGGATCTTTCCCAGTCCCATCCCTGCCTTCCTACAAGCAAAACAATGACTTGTTCTTAAAACATGTGAGAATGCTATAGAGAAGAGTTATCAAACATGTGGCCCAGGGGGTGGATCTGTGAACCTGCTGAGGCAAGGATGCTCCTGATGTGGATCCGCTCCAGGTTTCCCCCCGCAACCCTGTGAACCTGCTGAGGCAAGGATGCTCCTGATGTGGATCCGCTCCAGGTTTTCCCCCGCAACCCGAGTTTTTCAAGTTTTTTGAGATCACGAAAATCGCGATTCTTTTGTTTTAACGTGCCTCGCAGCTGCGGCTGAGCAAATGGCGGTGGCTGCAAGGCATGTTCAAACAAGAGAATTGCGATTTTCGTGATTATTGAAAAACCCTTCTTTGGCTCCCATCTACGGAGCCATGGAGGGGAAACGGGCCGTATCATGACTCGTATCATGACTTGTAAGGGGGGGGGGTGCACCTTTGTGTAAAGGCGTGCCCCCCAGCTAATGTGCTGCAGCCATGCAAAGGGACCGGGGCGAGGACAGGTTCATGTAACCCACCTCCCCCACCTTTTATTGACTCATGTGGAAAGGGCCCTACAAGTGATTTCTATGTCACAGAAGGAGCTTTGACTCTCGAAAGCTTGTTCGCTGGAAATCTACCTCTTCTACATGTAGTCCAACATGGCTACCAATCTGAAATGATCTTCAGGAAAATGTTCACCTTAGCCACAATTGGCAAGAATTTCACTAGGTCTGCTAAGCAAAGGAAAAACTCTGCAGGGATGGGGTGTGTGTGCGTGTGTATCAGTGCTTGCTTTGGATGCTGGGGAAACTGAGGGAGGCAAACTGGGGTAAGGAGGGGAGAGAGCACTCTCAAGACTGGCTGCTAACAACAATAGTGTGTAACTCCTGTGTCTGTGTTGCCCCTCTCTAGGGCCTCCACCACCTGCACTGCAAAGGGAAAATGCACCGGGACATCAAGGTGAGACCTTCCAGCAGCCGCTCCAGGGCCTGTTCCCTTTAAGAGATTCCTTTGAGGCTGCTTCTGTAAAAGAAGATGGGGGGGAGGGATGGGAGAAGGAAAAGATGCCCTGTTTTGTGGAAATGGTAGCCTGCTCTTCCTCCTTTTGTGCCCCCACTCTTTTCAGCAGAGTCTTCCTGCTTCTCTTTCAGGGGGCCAACATCCTGCTTACAGCTGATGGTGACGTGAAACTCGGTCAGTTCCTTCTCTCAGTTTCCCCTCCGTTTTGTTCACATCTGACCTGCTTTTTCCGATTTTTGCTGTTTATCCAAAATTCTCCTTCACTTGTCAAATATGTTACTTCTCACGTTCCCTTTAACTTCCTCCCTCCCCCCACCCTGCTCATAACTGACCCTTGAGTGGAAGCATCTTGAATTGTTTTGCTGCCTTTGTTCTAAAAGTGGTGGGAACGGGGCAGCTTGGGAAGGCTGAGAGCTTCGAGGGAGCTCCATATCATGTCTGAGGTTCTGAAGGGGTGACTCCTTCATATCCCCTCTCCATTTTGTTTTTTTAAATGAAGACTAACACAGGTTCTGCCTGTGGGAAACAGTTCGTCTTTTGCCCCAAATGTAAGAGCTGTCTCTAGTTAGTCCCAAATGTGCTTACATTTTTCATGTTTGGGACTGGGACTGGCATCCTGGCAAAATGGCATTAGCATCTAAGTGACTTTTGACAGGAACAGTGAGGCAGCCAACATGGGGAGGCAATATATATTGATTGGTGGATTGATTGATTGGTGGATTGATTGACCGACCGACTGACCGACCGACCGTTTGGATGAATGGAGGACCAAGCAAATGAAGGCTCTGGGGTTCAGAATCTGGGAGTTTGGAGGAAGGTCAGGTCCAAATTAGGGTTGCCAAACTCCAGGTCTGGGTAGAGAAACATTACAATGTTTCCAAATTGCAAAGATCTGTTCCCTTGGAGCAGGGATCTGCAACCTGCGACTCTCCAGATATTCATGGACTACAATTGGCCATGCTGGCAGGGGCTGATGGGATTTGTAGTCCATGAACATCTGGAGAGCCGCAGGTTGCAGACCCCTGCCCTGGAGAAACTGGTTGCTTTGAAGGTAGACTTTATGACATTATCTACTCCAGCTGAGGTTCCTCACCTCCTCCAGCTCCACCTTCCACCCTCAAATCTCCAGGAATTTCCTGAGTCAAAGGTGGCAGCGAATCCTTTTTTAAAATTGCCTTTTTCCTTCCAACAGCGGATTTTGGAGTCTCTGCAGAACTGACAGCATCTGTGGCAAAGCGGAAATCCTTCATTGGAACGCCCTATTGGTAACAGCAGGACTGTATATCTCTTCTCTTCTGCACTGCTTTTGTGGTATCCTCTTCTCTTGCACTGTCCTCCATGTGAAGGAGAGTCTCATCCAGTGCTGTGTGGCCTGGTCTCTCTTGCTCAGTGTTCTCTCTCTAGCAAACTTGAAGGGACTCTACTGAGTGGCTGCTGGGCAGGAGAGAGGCACAGACTTCCATCAGGATTATACAGAGACAACATGACTTTTTTCAACCTCAAAACTAGACAAAAGTAGGGCTAAAAGCTTGAGCTCTGCAACCAGGAAGCCCCCATATCAAATCTCAGCATGAATCCCAAAGGCCTTCATTCTGTGTGTGCTTCTCTTTTTTTGTCCACAATACAGGCTGTGCTTCGTAGTAAAGCACATCCCCTTGCACTAGAGTAGCTTCAGGCTTCTTGAAAAATATTGGTTTTGTACACGTGGAAGTGCCTAGAGCCAGAACTAGAGAACAGCCCACCTTCCCTGTAGCCACTGCTTGCTCACAGATTGTGGAAGGAGGGTCTGGAGTGGAAAGGTGTGTACTTGCATGCCCCCAGTTGCTGTGGAGAATCTAGGCGACCCCCCCCCCCCTACATCCAAGTCTGCTGTATTCTCTTCCTCAACCTGCCAATAATCCCCCACCCCTGCTGCCAATATTTAGTGTTGGTGGAAAATGCTGTCAAGTTGACTTCTGGTGAGCCCGTAGGGTTTTCAAGGCAAGAAACTTTCAGAGGTGGTTTGCCATTGCCTGCCTCTGCTTGGACTTCCTTAGAGCACTCTCTACCTTTGCTTGGATTTCTTTACTGATCTCCCACCCAAATACTAATTAGGGCTGATATTGCTTGTCGTCTGAGATCTGATGTGATGAAAGTAGCCTGGACCAATACCTACTTTTAAAACGTAAACTTTTTGCAGGGATTTAGGTCCTGGCCAACTGAAGATGTTGGTCAAGGTTTTTCTGTAGTTGGTCAAGGTTTTTCCGTATATGAGTAGACATGCTCTTGATAAATGAAGAGTATTTGGCAGGGGTCCCCAAACTACGGCCCGGGGGCCAAATGTGGCCCCCTGAAGGCATTTATCCGGCCCGCCAGCCATGGCGGCGATGGCTCCATTCATGTGCAGTGGGGGCTCGAGGGAGAGGAGGAACCGGCCCCAACGGCTGTTGATTGCAGTTACATGATGGCACCCCCAAATCTCCATGAATTTTCTGACCCAGAGTTGGAAACCTTACATGTGGCAACGCCTGCTCCGCCCTTCCCTCTCAGCTACTCCATGTGTTGCTCTCAGGCTTTCTGTTCTGCCTCACTCCCATTGGCATCAGCCAGGCTGGCGAATCGATCGCTGGCTGCTAGGGAGGAAAGAACCCAGGAAGATACCTGATCCTGGGTTAGATGGAATGTTTCATTGGGAAAGTTCTGCTTTTTTTTTTTTTACAGGGGAAGGTATTCCACAGCCTCCCCAACAATATTTGGAGCCCACCCTATACTTGACATACTTTGGTCACTGTTCTAAAAATAGACCATGACAGAAAGGCTGAAAGGTGAAATCAAACATTTTACAATCATTTGTGCATAGGAATTTGTTCATAGTTTTTTTTAGTCCGGCCCTCCAACAGTCTGAGGGACAGTGAACTGGCCCCCGGTTTAAAAAGTTTGGGGACCCCTGGTATTTGGTATTGTAGTTGTCTCTTCTGTACTGACCAAGGAACAATTCAGTCTATCTGCCTGGCCCACGTGAGAAGAATAAGCATGTTTGTGGACTAGGTTGAGAAACCTCATTTGTGATTTGAGTTTTAATGGATTTGTAGACTGATCAGAAATTCTAGAGAGGGTGGGTTTTTTTGGGGGGGGGGGGGTGGTATGTGGTAGAAGTGGGCAGGCATGTTTCAGAGTATTACACAGAGAGTGACTGTTAAGGCCAGAACCACTGAGTACCATGCAAGCCCAAGCATCCTGAAAATTCTCCCTCCCCCCAATTAAGGAGGCATGCTTTTACTAATGGTGGGCCACTGAGAGTAGCAGATGGACTCTGGTCTGATCCAGCTGGCTTGTTCTTATGTTCTTATGTTCTTAATGAAAGAAGAAAGGACTATGGTGGTGGAAATTGATTTTTTAAAAATACTCACAGATCTCCATATCAACCCCAACATTCCTTAGCTTTTAGTATAGCACAGAGGTATGCATCTGCCGTGATGGATACAATATTGCTTCAAATTTCACTTTTGTCACGTTCCTACTTTCAGAGATTGTGCCACTCACATATTTTCTAGTTTAAGGAGAAATAGTTTGAGCTTACTGCCTACTGTTAGGATGGTTTTCACTTACAGTTATTTTTAATGATATCCTCACGAACAAGTGCATGATGTATGCGCAAACAAAAAAGCCCGAACTATAAAAAGAGCTGACAGATTTGCTGATTCCTACACACTCACTGCTTTGACAATTTGTTTTAGGGGGGAAAAAACCAGTGTTCAGCACATAATTGAAATTCACTTAGCTTATAATTCAGCATAAAGGGAAGGGGTAGAGCATTTGCTTCACAGGTTCAATCTTTGGCATCTCCAGTAAAAAGAATCAAGTAATAGGTGATGTGATAACCTCTCTGAGTCACTGAGAGCTACTTGCCAGTCATAATAGATAATATTGATAGACCAAGTAGATGTCAATTTTGTGTTCAGGTTAGATCGTAAATTTTGAAAATCTCTTCACTTGTGGGGTGTTGTGCATGAATATCTATGATTGTTGGTTGTAGTGGGTTTTCCGGGCTGTGGCTGTGGTCTGGTGGATCTTGTTCCTAACGTTTCACCTGCATCTGTGGCTGGCATCTTCAGAGGTGTATCACAGAGGGAAGTCTGTTACACACTGCGTCCAGGGCAGTCTTCCCTCTGCGATACACCTCTGAAGATGCCAGCCACAGATGCAGGTGAAACGTTAGGAACAAGATCCACCAGACCACAGCCACACAGCACGGAAAACCCACCACAACCAGTTGAATCTGGCTGTGAAAGCCTTCGACAATCTATGGTTATTATTTATTTAGTACATTCCTATTCCATCCTTTCTTTAAGGATCTCAGAGTGACATACGTTGTTCTTCCCTCTTCCATTTTATCCTGCCGATGAGCCTCTGACATAGACAAGGCTTGCAGAGAGTGACTGGTTCAAAATCACCCAGCAGACTTCCATGGTAGAGTGGGGAGTTGAAATGGGTTATTCCAGGTCCTAGTTTGACACTCACATCGCTCATGCTGGTGTATGGGGATATGATTGAAGTCTATAAAATTATGCATGGGGTAGAAAATGTTGACAGGGACAAATTTTTCTCTCTTTCTCACAATACTAGAACCAGGGGGCATACATTGAAAATGCTGGGGGGAAGAATTAGGACTAATAAAAGGAAACACTTCTTCACGCAACGTGTGATTGGTGTTTGGAATATGCTGCCACAGGAGGTGGTGATGGCCACTAACTTGGATAACTTTAAAAGGGGCTTGGACAGATTTATGGAGGAGAAGTCGATTTATGGCTACCAATCTTGATCCTCTTTGATCTGAGATTGCAAATGCCTTAACAGTCCAGGTGCTCGGGAGCAACAGCCGCAGAAGGCCATTGCTCTCACATCCTGCAGGTGAGCTCCCAAAGGCACCTGGTAGGCCACTGTGAGTAGCAGAGAGCTGGACTAGATGGACTCTGGTCTGATCCAGCTGGCTTGTTCGTATGTTCTTATGGCAGAGGAACGGCATACGTGAGGATTGGTATCGGGCTGCCGCATGCTTCTCATACATCATGTTGGGTGGTGACTTTTGGATAGTGTCACCCCTTAATACAGAATGACACAACATTGCTTGTAGGAGTTAGTGTGTCCTGGAGCCACATTTCTTGAACAAAATTTTCTTGAGTAAAATCCTTGTTGTCTATATTGATTGACTGATTGATTGGTTGATTTATATCCCGCTCTATCCCCAAAGGGCTCGGGGGGGGGGGGGTTACAACATGATTCAACAATCCACAGACATTAAAAATATAAATCCTCATTTAAAATTAACCAGTTAACAATTTAAAAATGTAAAATAGTTTAAAATAAACGCTGTTTAAAATAAACTGATCACATAAATTCATCCTTCCCACCATCCATCTTCCCTCATTCCCCTCCCCCTACAGACCGAAAAGATGTTATTGTGTTCAGACAATCTGGCTGGCTAGTTGGAAAAGGCCTCAGTGTCAGTACCTCAGCGTCACACTAGCCCTTCCTTGGTGCAGGAGTGTAGCCAAGCCCACTTGGGTTTGGTACCAGGAACTCCTTGAGTAACACACACCATAAAGCAAAGTAAAGCTTGAATGAAGAAATTGAAGAAAGATGTTAGAAACAAGGCATGCAGTTCAACAGCAGTAGAATGCACAAAAATAATGAAGCTGACTAGCTTTCTGGAGTCCTAACTCAATGCACTTGGTTCTTAAGGCAAAGAGTTTCCAGAGCATAGTTCTAGTATTTTCTGGCAGTAAGGAGAGGTGAAGGTAAAGGGATAGGAATTGCTCTGTCTAGCTACACTTACAGAAATCAGCTGACTTCCTGACCTCCTCAGCCAATCATGAGACAGTATCTATGGAACTTTCCAGAGTAGCAGTGGGTTCCCCTTCCCATAGCAGATTCACAGCTTAATGTATGAGCTAATTTAGCAGGCTGGAGAACCTGTCCTTGAAGAGTTGCAACTGTGTGGAAGACTGACAAATTCCTTCGAGATGGATTCTCTCTTGATGCCGTGACTCACAGATCTTCCATGCAAAGGCCTCCAAATGCATGGATGTTTCTACCATAAACTCACTTTCCCTGAGGCTCTTCAGTAGCTTGCAATACCCATCAAAGTCTTCTTATTGTTGATGTTAAATGATTGGCACTCTGGCTGTGTTGATTTGCATTCCATCAAAACATGGAACGATAATACAGTTGGGTGATGTGCTGCCTATTCCGCAACGGAATACCTTTTCTCATTTTAATTGCCGTAGCTTTCGTAATCTTTTGCAGCTCATCATCTTGTAGGAGTAATTGTATCATCACATCAGTATTATGAGAAGCTCAAACAACAAATGGTGATTTTGTGATAAACACAACAGTAGAAAGATTTCTTTGTCTCCTCCTTCATGCGTTTTCATGAGTTCTGTCTGGGCACGATGACACAGCGGAACCTGCCAACTGCAGTAACTACCTTAATCTGGAGCTTTAGGGATGAGTCAGCTACTTAGGAATCTTTGTAAGGGCTGCTTGGTTATGCAAATAAAGGGGGGGAAACCACTTTAAAAGGTGCCAGTTTACAAGTAAGGGAATGGTTTTGCTTTCTGCCACTATTTTGACACCCCCTGTTTTTCCTGTGCATGCTTCATTTTAGTACCTTCCCTTTGTTGATACCCTGTAGTGTCTATGAAAGACTACATAAGCATAGCTGAACTTAGCACCCCCATCATGCATCTGGCCAAAGGCATATCTTAGGGGTTGTTGTGGATTTTCCGGGTTGTGTGGCCATGGTCTGGTAGTTTTTGCTCGTAATTTTTCCACACATTTATGGCTGGCCTCTTCAGAGGCATGTCATGGTAAGATGTGTTTCCCTCCAGAAAACCCACAACAGTCAGTTGATTCTGGCTGTGAAAGCCTTCAACAATGCCTCTGGGCCAAGCTGTGTGTCACGTAGAGTTGAGGGACAATCACTTTTGACAGCTCGCAACTTTGATAAGCTGGCTCTATTAAGTTCTCCATCTTTTTCTGCCTTTACTGCATATTGGTAGCAACTTTCATTTTCATAGACCCTTGAGTTTCACTTGTCTTCTAGCTGCATCCACCATCATAAGTGTGATTTTCCTGTCTACCTACAGTTCCTCTTTCTTATTTGAAGGAGCCTTCCTTTCTGGCTGTATAAAGTGACTCAGAGGTCAAGGTGTTGTTGCTCACTGTGTTATGAAACTTGATGGTGTCGTTGTTTTGTTACCTTCAACCTTGTTTTGACAGACTATGCAAACTGTTTTTATCTGAAGTTCCTAGCATTCCAGAGTCTTTCTTGAACAGTTGCTCTAGTAAGTTCTTGCTTGTAACATTTTGTAGTAAAGTTAAGGGGCTGGATCCCACGAGTAGATGACAGATCTTTCTTGTGTCCCCCAAGCAGTTCTTTCTGACTCTTCAAAAGGGTATTCCTGAGTTGTGGAACCTCTGTGTCTAATAACTGTGTGAGGCAGGAGGCTACAAGGGGAAAGGGGCAAAACTCCCTTTCATCATAGGAAAGGTCCAAGATCAAACCTGAGGCTATATCAGAAAAAGCTATTTATATGACTTCAGGATACCATGAGTCATCACTCCTTTTGTTGTTGTTGTTGTTGAATACTCTCTAGCTTGTGTCTTCAAACACGTCACACTGAGGAGTAAAAACACATGCCATGTTGGGAGCATATGCTCCAAAAGTCTCTATGCTACATTCAGATGGCTGTTGAAACAAATTATTCTGAGTGTTGGTAAATTGGTTTCTGTTTTGCATCCCGTATGGTGACTGTAACTCTGTCACAGTACTTTTGAACATTAAATATACCAATGAATTAAATGTGTGCAAAAAGTTTGGTGGATGTTGCCCTAAAAAGAAGCCAGTGTGGTGTAGTGGTTAGGAGTGTTGTACTAGTATCTGGGAGACCTAGGTTTGAATCCATTTACACCAGGAGTGTCCAACTCTGGTGCTTCAGATGTTTATAGACTTCAACTCCCATCATCCAATTGGCCATGCCAGTCCATGAACATCTGAAGCGCCAGAGTTGGACACCTCCGATTTACACTATGGAAACTCACTGGGTGACCTTGGGTCAATCCTACACACTCAACCTAGTCTACCTCACAGGGTTGTTGTGAAGATAAAATAGAGGAGAGGAGAACAATGTAAGTCACTTTGGGGGTCCTTTGAGGAGAAAGGCGGGATAAAAAAAATAATCTTAAGAAGGCAGTTTGTCAAAGTCCAGCTTTCTGTTGGGAACCTGCTGAGAGTCTGCCTTGACATTTCCACTATGTGCTTCCATAATTTCTTTTCTTTTGAAAATGAATAAGTGTCTAGAGAAGGTGAAGACAGATATAACATGTGTAGAGAAATGGGGTCAAATCAGATGCGGCCTTCATAAATATATCACCAGCATGGTGTAGTGGTTAAGAGCAGGTGGATTCTAATCTGGAGAACTGGGTTTCATTCCCCACTCCTCCACCTGAGTGGTGGAGGCTTATCTGGTGAACCAGATGTATTTCCACACTCCTGCGTTCCTGCTGGGTGACCTTGGGCTAGTCACAGTTCTCCCTGAACTCTCTCAGCCCCACCTACCTCACAAGGTGTCTGTCGTGGAGAGGGGAAGGGAAAGGAGTTTGTAAGCCACCTTGGGTCTCATTACAGGAGAGAAAAGTGGGGTATAAATGCAAACTCCTCTTCTTAAAAAAATACTAATCTGCAATTGTGCCGCTAAAGCCAACTCTGTATCTTGCTGATTGGCTGGTGTCTGTGACATCACCAAAAATGTTTCTTTTATGCCAAGAAGTGTTTTTTTTATTATTCTGATTATAACAGAGCAACAAATGAACAGATGGATGTACATCCTGTAAGGGGATTGTAGTATATAATACAATTTGTTTTATGAAGGTGAAAGGAAGACCATTTCAGCTGTGGCAGAGAGGCCCATTGTGAATTCTCTGTTCATGATATGCCTGTCTTGACCCTAAACATCACAGGCCAAAAACTTCCCTAAACTTCCTGTCATAGTTCTCTGGCATCTTTATACAATTGTCACTTCCTGAATCCAGTGTTTAGGATCTGTGATTGTTTAGACATGTTAGAGTTTGTGACACAAATGTGCACTGAGTGTACTCTTTCAAAGGAAACTCACCCAGCAAGAGATGCTTTGAAGGTCTCGCCACAGGAAGAACTGGCAGTGAAAGAGTTGTGACAATTTGGCAAAAGCGAGAACTGAGGTGGTGGGGGACAGCATTTTCTGTGAAGTTTGGCCGGGCTGTATATCTGCCTGTGGTGTTTCCCTTCTTTCCCCCACATTGACTGGCTATTTCCCTATCCTAGGATGGCGCCAGAAGTAGCTGCAGTGGAAAAGAAGGGTGGCTACAACCACTTGTGCGACATCTGGGCCCTCGGCATCACAGCGATTGAACTGGCTGAGCTCCAGCCCCCCCTTTTTGACCTGCATCCCATGAGGTAAAATCACAACCTACTCAAAACTAGCTGGTTTGGGGGGTAAAGGGGTCCTTCGGGCATGGATCTTCATCCTCTTTGTATGTGATGAAGTGAACTTTGACTTGCAAAAATTGTATGGTTGGTCTTTTCAGGTACGACAAGTTGAATTTTTCCACTTTTAATTTATAATTTATAACACAGTTGCTTTTTATAATTGTACCAAGATTTTATGTTGTACACCGCCCAGAGCCCCTTGGGGATAGGGCAGTATAAAAATCCAACTAATAATTAATTAATAAACAAACAAATAAACAAACAAACAAATAAATAAATATTAGGGTTTTGTTTATTTAGGGGATTTATATACTGCCTTTCCAAACACCTTTTCAAGGCAGCTCACAAGTAAAAACAGGGCCACAAAACTAGCAAATTATATGATCAGTGCTAAAAACTAACCATGGGCACAGAAACAGCACAGCTGAAATGGTTTGCCAACAACAAGGAGGCTATAAAAGCTGCAACAAAACCAAAACACCACCAACAAAAACAAAACAACTCCTTAAAAGTATTGAGTGAGAAACAATGTTTTGTCCAGGCACCTACAGAAACGATAAAACAGGCGAGCATTCCAAAGGCAAAGGGCTACCACTGAAAATGCCCTGTCTCCAGTTATCACGTGGACCACCTCTGCAGGTTGGGGCAAAGAGCAGGGCTTGTGAGGCAGGTCTTCAATGGTTGGCTGGAGAAGAAGCAGGCAGGAATAGTAAAATGAGGAACTGCACAGGAAGGTCCCTTCACTATTTGCACAGAAGGCTCAGATCTGCTGGTTTCCTTGGGCCCTTTCACAAAGTCCAGGATGGTATCTGGGTCAGCCTCTGCTTGGAGGCGCTCCAGCCAAGCAGTGTCCTTCATGCACGTATCAGGGGCAGAAAATGCAAGAAGGGACAGAGATGAATGCTTCTCAGCCCCATCCAAAAGGGGAACCAAAAGGTGAGCGTCGCAGCCTCATGCCAGTGTGTTTGCCCTTTCCAGTGGAGGGCGAGACACGCTGGCAGCTACCTGTCCTTCAGCCCCACTGCTGCAGAACCCAGAAGTCTGGACTGTGGTGGGACTATGCTGGTGTCCTGCTCAGATTCCAGTGTGGTGGAGGAGTGGGCTGGGGTGTTCCCAGGGGTGAAACCGATGTTAGTTGCCTCCCTCCTGGGATTGATGGCCAGGAGTGTGGTGCCCTGCCCCTTGGACCTACACCACCCTATTGGTGGTGTAAGTCTTTTGAATCCTATAGAGCTTTTCGACAGCGGGGGAAATTCAGGCCTTTTGGGGGCTCCCGCACTGCCAGAAAGCCCTGTTGGAGGCATCAGGGTGGTGCTGCAGTGGTCATGCATCTTGCTATCTCCAGGCTTAGATGGGACTTTTTGTCCCCTTTTTATACCTTTGATGGCAAGATCATCCCTCTCTGCCTCTAGGTCCCTTGCTCACTTAGGGAAAGTGATGAGTGCTGTCTTGCAACCATACTTGAATCACACCTTTGTTAGACATTAGGTTTGTTAGCATTTCTATTGGGAATCCTGTGGAGGCTGAGTAGACAAAACAATACATTCCACACTGGGTACTGGTGGGTGGTAGGATCAAACAACAGGAAATGACACATCCTCACTCAGAGTCTGACTAGGCAAGTTTTGCCAGCTCTCAGAATGGAGTTTGAGTGTTGAAAATGGCTCTAGTGACATCAAACAAACACAGGGTCACCACAGGCCACGCCTGCTGAGCAAATTATTTAGTGTCAATGAGATAAGGACTGTTGCTTTTCTGTTTCAATGTAGGGCCAAGCTAACTGTGACCGTGTCCTTGTGACCGCTACAAAGACATCACTGACATTTTAAAGACATTTTAAAATGCTGGGAGGACCTGATCCTCATCGACCTCACAGCACGGCATTCTTGTTTCCCCCTGTACTTTTTCAAGTGCTGAAACAGGTACTTCAAAAAGCGCAGGGAAGGGAAACGAGATTAGGATCAGGCGATCACTGCATTTTAAAATGGTGGCAGTATTCTTGTGGCCATTAGTTAACCAGTGCAGTGATAATATTTCCCCTTTTCTTTTAGGGCATTGATGATGTTGTCAAAAAGCAGCTTCCAACCCCCCAAGCTAAAAGAGAAGGCATGCTGGTAAGTACAAATACAGCCACCACTCCTGACCTTCTTCAGGTTGCTTTCACAGCACAATTTTCCCCTGAGTGGAATACAGCTTTCCCCTGCTTTGGAGAGGACTCCAACAGGATAATGCATTCCTTCAGATCTTGACGTGTGACGCTCCTGGGGCTTTCTCCTTTCAGCCAAAGCAAAGGAAAAATGTCCTTCACTCCACCTGGAAGAGGAAAATGGCAGAGTGGCTGCATGCAAAGATGTTTGTGTGGAAACTCTGCCTTGCAGAGCCAGCATTCTGTAGTGGTTAAGAACAACAAACTCTATTCTGGAAAACTGGGTTTGACAACCCACTCCTCTGCACAAGCGGTGGACTCTTTATCGGGTGAACTGGATTTGTTTTCCTGCTCCTCCACATGAAGCCTGCTGGCTGACATTCGGCTAGTCTCAGAACTCTCTCAGTCCCACCTGCATCACATGGTGTTTGTTGTGGGCAGGGGGAGGAAAGGTGATTGAAAGTTGCTTTGAAACTCCATAGAAAAGTGGGGTATAAAAACAAACTAGGAGCCCCTCGGGGACAGGGCGGTATAAAAATCTAAGTAATAATAACTGTTCTTCTAATCCAGGGTGGAAGCAGAGCTAAGATCTATCTTCAAAATAGTAGAACTTAGCTACCAGTTTTCTGTCCCTTTCAGCCCTTTCATGGGCCTTTTTACAAATGGCCCCAGTTATCTAGGAGAAAAGTAGGCCTATAAATGTTTAAATAAATAAAATAACAAATGGGCAGCTCTCATCTGATTTTTCCTCTCCCTTGTGTCTCTTGCAGGTCTGCAGATTTTCATCACTTCCTCAAACTGGCCCTGACCAAGAACCCCAAGAAACGTCCCATGGCAGAGAAGCTCCTGCAGGTGACTAAATAAAAGACCTCATTTCATGAGGGTGGCCAGAACAGGGGGGAGATGGAAGAAATCTTTAAAACGGGGGTGTTAAACTCATTTGTTATGAGGCTAGATATGATATAGATGTGACTTGGTTTGGCTGGGTCACCTCAGCTGGTGAGTCCCCAGCAGGCTATCCTGTACAGATCAGTTCTGGGGGTGGGGGTGGCTGGCTGCCTCAGCTAGTGACCTCGCAGCAGGCTCACCAGGATCGGGGGGGGGGGGATTTGTCTCAGTTGGCTCACAGGCTGATAAGCCCTCTCAAGGGGACAAATCCACCCCCCCAGACCTCACGTTTAAAGTGTCCTCCAAGATAAATATTTAAATACCCTTCTAGAACACAGGTGTCAAACTCATGGCCCTCCAGATGTTATGGACTACAGTTCCCATCATCCCCTGCCAGCATCATGCTGGCAGAGGATGATGGGAACTGTAGTCCATAACATCTGGAGGGCCACGAGTTTGACACCTATGTTCTAGAAAGTGTGGGATTTCTGTCCAAATGAATGGAAATCAGATTAGTAGTACAGATCAATTATAATAAGCAAGTTAAAATAATTTGAGTATTTTAAAGCATATCTCTGTTGGGACAGAAAACATTGTTGCACTTAAGCATATCCGTTGTTCACCTACAACAGCTGGGTTTTTTAAAAAGTATTTTGTCAGTAAAACGTAAGATATCATCTTGCTTGTGGCAGAGTTGAGGCTAAGAGAGAATTACAAAATGGCTGTTGTGGTTGTGGGAGGGAGACTTGAGGGTTACAAAGAGGCAGGTCTCTTTTGGGGGTGGGGTGTCAGAGGTGGGATTCAAATAATTTAACAATTGATTGTTTACAAACACCATTTTAACAACCAGCTCTGCCGAAGTGGTGCGAACCTGCTGAATCCCACCACTGGGTGGGGTCCTTCAGCCTCTTCTCTGCTAACACTGTCTTTTTGTCCACCAGCATCCTTTCGTCTGCCAGCCTCTCGCCCGCCTGTTAGCCATTGAGTTGCTGGACAAAGCCACAAATCCCGACTTGGCAACTGCTCCCTTGGATGATGGAGATTTTGAGGTACAGTCTTCAAAGAGGAGGTCGGGAGAGGCGAGTGTTGGTATTTGTTAGGTTCAGAACAGGCAGAAGAAATGTGTGTTTTTTAAACACAATGCGTATTTGACTTCTGCAAAATACATTCGCTACTACAAGTTGTGGCCCATAAAAGTAGGTATTTTTTAAAAATTAAGCTGGGACAAATTCTTGGAATTTTCTGGTTTATTGGTGGGGGGTTACCTAAATAGAACCTTCATGTACAGAGGCAGCATACATGGTGCAGCACATGTCAGGTGCCAGGAACCAACAGGGAAAGACTGCTGTCTTCATGCCCTTGCACATTTCTCAAGGGCGCCAAGTTGACGGGCCTTTAGTTTCAACATAAACATAAAGGTTTGGATATTGTGCCTTCGTTCTGTGTGTGTTTCTCTTTGGCCATTATGGATGGGATCTATCTTGAGCAAGGAACTCTTCAGTCTGTCTGCCAGCCCACAGTAGGACGAGAAGCAAGTTCTGTGTTCTGGGGCTGAGAAACCTAATTTGTGCCTTGAATTTGATGCATTTGTAGACTAGTCAGAAATTGTAGAGATTCATAATTAAGTATCTCAAGAGCCTTTTTGTTGTGGTAGGATTAGTCAATCATGTTTTCTTTATATGGTTTGGGGAAGGAATACTGAGTCCAAAACCTCTGTACATCTTGTGGTACTAACCCCCAAGCATCCCAAAAACTTTACCTCCCCCCCAGTACAGAGACATGTTTGTGCTTAGAGTTAAAGTGCATCAATCAAGATGGATACAATATTGCTGACACTTTCACTTTTGTCCTATTCCTTGTTTTAGAGACTGGGCAACTTGTATGTCCCCTAGATAAAGGGGGGAGAGAGAGTAGGGCAGGGGTGGTCAACCTATGGCACTCCAGAAGTTTATGGACTACAATTCCCAATTGGCCATGCTGGTGGGGCTGATGGGAATTGTAGTCCATGAACATCTGGAGGGCCATAGGTTGGCCACCCCTGGAGTAGGGATTACTGCCTGTTGTCTAGCGCTGCTTGCCAGTGCTACTAAGAGGAAGACAGTCCTGGTGAGCCTTTAGTCTGATATTTTGCAAGGCTGTTCCTGCATGCGTGCGTGTTAAAAAAATATTGTCCATTCAGGCTTATGAAATATTTCCTGACAAAATCCGCTCACATCGGCAGCAAGGGCAAGTTGAAGGCACCCTCGCAGAGATCCAACGTGAGTTCTCCCACCATGTTAACTTCCTCACCTGCATGGTCATTTCCAGCATTAACCATGTTGTCCTGCTCTATCAACACCATCACCCCCGGTCTCTGGTATCTCCTGACTTTGTCTCCCTTGTCTCCTCTGTAATGTATGGTGGATACACACCTGTGCTCCTGCCTCTATTTAAGGCACTTGAGCCCTTCCAGATAAAAACAGCAGTCTCCAGAGGAAACTTGTGTGGTGTAGTGATTAACATTAGCAGACTCTAATCTGGTGAACTGGATTTGTTTCCTTGCCTCTCCACATGAAGCCTGCTGGGTGACTTTGGGCTAATCACAGTTCTCTCCGAACTCTCTCAAGGTGTCTGTTGTGGGGAGAGGAAGAGGCGGTAATTGTAAGCCACTATGAGTTGAGAAAAGTGGGGTATAAAAACCAACTTTTCTTCTAGTAGATCAAAGTTTTCTGTGGAGATAGTAGGGCAGAAGCCAGGACTGGGAGCAGCAGTGGCGTAGGAGGTTAAGAGCTCGTGTATCTAATCTGGAGGAACTGGGTTTGATTCCCAGCTCTGCCACCTGAGCTGTGGAGGCTTATCTGGGGAATTCAGATTCGCCTGTACACTCCCACACACGCCAGATGGGTGACCTTGGGCTAGTCACAGCTTCTCGGAGCTCTCTCAGCCCCCACTCACCTCACAGGGTGTTCGTTGTGAGGGGGGAAGGGCAAGGAGCTTGTAAGCCCCTTTGAGTCTCCTGCAGGAGAGAAAGGGGGGATATAAATCCAAACTCTTCTTCTTCTCTTGAAAAACTGAACCACTGTGGTTCCATTTTAGAGAACGTTGCAGTTGTCCTTCACATGAGAGTTTTAGCAGTTGCTCATATACATGTTTTTGAGTGGATGGCTGACCCTTTTCTTCTTTTATAGTTAATCAGGTCAAATTTGGTCCCTTGCTGAGGAAAGAAACTGAACCTTGGTGCAGTCTGGTAAGTGTGTGTGTATCGATTTAGTCGTTCCAGATGAGGGACGGGGATGCTGGCTGGGGACAGCGTCATTTTGTTCTGGATTTTAAAACTATTTGTGACGTGTCTTGTTTGTTTTCAGAAGGAGGAGGAAGAGGAGAACTGGATGCTGTTAGGAGATGGAGAGTAAGGAACTGGTGGCGGGGCGGGGGTGGGAGAAGCCTTGGAAGGTTGGGGGAGGGCTCACCTTTTCCTTAATCCACAGCTGTGGACAGGGAAGCTGCCTTCTGTTTCCTGTCTTGCACAAGCAGCACAACTTGCTCAAATTCTGCCATTGCAGCTTGTCCCTCAGGCGGAAAGCTGCTTCTTTTTTCAACACTCTTAGTGATTAGAGACACAGGGACTCTTCCAAAGAAAGGGGGCTAGCCACTAGGAAGGCGACGGAATGTAATGGATCCAAGTGAGCGTGCCTGGTGGGGGCGGAGGGCGGAACCAGGCTTCCTGAGTAGGGGACGGGTTCGCTAATACTTCTGCACGGTCTTGTCTTCTCCCCCAGGAGTCTCCTTCAATCTGTGGAAGAAGCACTTGAGGAAAGGTAAGCTGAGGTGAAGGAGGGGGGCATGAGGGGTTTTATTTTCCTTGCTCCTTTTTAATGGGGGCAACAAACATCACCATAGATGTTCTCTGCTTAGAAAGGCCTTCCAAGGTAATAGGTCCTTTTGTGGCTTTTAATGAGTTTTGGCTGATCGAGAGGAGAGGGAGGAGGAGGATCCTAAAATGAAAGTCGAGGGCCTGGAACACTTCCTTTCAGAGTCCTCGTGACAAAATATGGTTGCTTGTGTTGATCGGGGAAAGGCACATGCACCAGATTGCTTTTGTCTATTCCATGATTGAGCTCAGGCATGAACACAGATTTATTTTAACACCCCATTTTTGCTCCAGCCTCCTCCAAGGATCTCAGAAGGGTCATGTGGTTCTCTTCCTTCCCCAGTTTAATCCCCACAACAGCCCTGTAAGGTAGATCAGGCTGAGAGAGAGTCACTGGCCCAAGGAGAGCAGCATGTGGATTTGAACTGAAGCGTTAAATATGTACCTTCAGATGTCTTTTTTGTTGTTATTTTATTTTTCACATGCAGGAGCTTAACAATTCGCCCAGCATGTCCCTCACAGCAGGTACGTTACAGCTATCTTAATTCCATCCCCTCCTTTAACCAAACCTTCCTCTGAAGTCATCTTTTTTGTTCCTGGAGCAGGTCCAGGAGGAACAGAAGCCCAGTGGTATGGATGAGGGTGACACAGGCACCATCAAGAGAGGGCCTTTCTGGGACTTTCTCAACTTGGAGTTGGCATATAAGGCCCCCTGGGAACACGAAGAGGGACTTGAATGCTCAGACTTGGAATGTCACAGAAATCAGACCCTGCCAGGTAACAGAAAGGAGTGGGCTGTGGGGAGAATGTGCCAGGTTTAATGCCTCATCCCATATGAGATAGGCATAGAACACATCTTTGTCTTTTCAAGGAGTCATGGGTTCTGGGAAACAGGGTAAGACTCTTCTCCTTTGGAGAGCAGTATACCAATTGAGTATGAGCCTATTTGTTGCCAGCGTGGTGTAGTGGTTAAGAGCAGGTGGATTCTAACCTGGAGAATTGGGTTTGATTCCGCACTCCTCTACTTGAGTGGCGGAGGCTTATCTGATGAACCAGATGTGTTTCTGCACTCCTACGTTCCTGCTGGGTGACCTTGGGCTAGTCACAGTTCTTCGGAACTCTCTCAGCCCCACCTACCTCACAAGGTGTCTGTTGTGGGGAGAGGAAGGGAAAGGAGCTTTTAGGCCACCTTGAGTCTCTTTGCAGGAGGGAAAGGTGGGATATAAATCCGAACTCTTTCTCCTCTTCTTTTTTTTTTTTGGTTGGCTTGTGCTTTTAGAAGGAAAATCTGTTTTAAAAGTGTGTAAACAGTGTTGTGGGGAATTAGGATTGGAGGGGGGCATTGATGGCACCTGATCTGGCCAGTTAGTGCTGTGCAGAGCTGGCTTCTGCTGTATGTGGGTTTCAGCAGAAACCCATACTCCTTGCAATCCAGGTCTGTTTTCCCAATTCAAAAAAGATGAGAAAATCCTCCCCACTCCCTGCACCACAACCGAAAGTCTTCATTCGCAATTTAACCACTGCTGTTCACCTTGCTGTTTTATTCCTTTTCCTACTTTGCAGACTGGGCTATTCACTTTTTAAAAAATATTCATGTAAATGTTTGTTCTGCACTGGTTTTCTTAAAAAAAGGAAAATCCCTTTGAAAAGCTATTCTGGGAAATGGGACGTGAAGGTGGGTCTATGACTACAAGCACCGACTAGTCAGCGCAATGCAGTCTAGCAGAGTGGACTTGCCCAGAGCTCAGACCTAGACAGTAAAATACATGTTCAAGTGCAGTGTAGTAAATGCATTTCCATAGTGGCTCCCCTGTTCAAGTAATGTATGTTTTTACACAACTTCACACATGCTAAGCACATGTTCTGTCCTGAGTCTCTTGGAATTCCTTTTTGGTGGGCAGGATATGGAAAAAATCCATAGGCAGAATCCTGGAACACTGCTCCAGCTTGACTGCTGTATTTTTTGACGGCCTGTCTCTGTGTCTACAGATCGAACAGAGTTGAACAATGCTCCAGATTCTGTGGCGTCTGGCTCGCCGAAACCTGCGGATTCACTTCTATCCACAGAGTGGGCTACCATGAAGAGGAAAGAAGAGGCCACTGTAAGTGGAAGGGAGGGGATTCCTCCTTTTAAAACTCCAAGCAAAGAGTCTGAAACACAGATGGGAAACCGGAGGAGAAAGATCATTAAGGCCCCTCCCAGGATCTGGGCATCACAGCATAATGTTAGCAGGGTGACCTGGGGCAGGGGGATTGGACTCCTTGATCCTGCGCTGAAATATGGGAAGTTTGCAGTTGGGAATTTTTATTTATTTTACACATCTAAATAACACATACATAGAAAGATAAAGAAGAAATCCAGATCTAGTCCCCCTTCCCTCCTATAATAATACTAAATGAAAAGAAAAAAACACACAATATTGGAAGTGAATGAGGTATAGTGAAGTGCAAAAGAAGAATGAAATTGGGAGGTAGGACCAGCAAGATTATTGCCCTGGCTGTGGGAGTGAGGATGTACTCTAGTGGAGAGCCAGCATGGTGTGGTGGTTAAGAGCAGGTGCGTAGCTGCAATGGGGACATCCGGGACGGCTTGTCCTGGGCAGCACCATTGCAGTCATATGGGGTGGTAGGGCTGGGGTGGGTGGGGGCGGGCAGATTATGCCCCAGGTGCAGTTCCCCCTCCCTTCATCACTGGTTAAGAGCAGGTGGATTCTAATCTGGGGAACCGGGTTTGATTCCTCACTCCTCCACCTGAGTGGCAGAGGCTTATCTGGTGAACCAGATGTGTTTCCGCACTCCTACATTCCTGCTGGGTGACCTTGGCCTAGTCTGAGTTCTCTCTGAACTCTCTCAGCCCCACCTACCTCACAAGGTGTCTGTTGTGGGGAGAGGAAGGGAAAGGAGCTTGTAAGCCACCTTGAGTCTTCTTACAGGAGTGGGATATAAATCCAAACTCTTCTTCTTCTTCCTCCTCCTCTTCGCCCCCCCTCCTTCTCCTCCCTTTCATTGAGAGGTCTCCTTTCCCCAGCGGAAGAAAGTCATCCTGGTTAAAAGGAGGGCCAAGGGTGAGGGGCAGCCAGTGCCCTGTCCTTTCAAAGTAATGTGATCTTTCCCACATATTCCTGGTTGACTGTTTCTCTTCTTTGTTCTCTGCAGAGGTTAATTTGTCATGGGCTGCCTCCCACCCCCAAAGTCCACGTAAGTTCCATTCACAGGAAAGCCTCTTTTGGCAGCGTTCATTGGGCGGTGGGGAGGAAGCTACTTTGGTGAATTGGGGGAGAGCTGCGGCAGAAGGTTTTCGTTGAGAGCAGTAGAAGAAATACCAATGAGGCAGGATCCCAGAATGCTGCTCATTTGACTGCTTGACTGCTGAACCCACCACTGCCTACCTATGCTTGTGCTCTCCTCTCCTAGATGGGAGCCTGCTTCTCCAAGGTGTTTAATGGCTGCCCGCTGAAGATCAATTCAGCTACGACGTGGATCCACCCGGAAACACGAGGTACAACCAGCTCCCTCTCCTCCCTTGCCACCTCTGTAATCCCTGTGTAATCTGTGATCTGACTGTAATTCCTTTGTAATCTGTGATCTGACTTTCTTCCTCTTGCCCCTCACAGATCTCTATTTGGTGGTGGGAGCTGAGGAAGGCATCTACACCCTCAACCTGCATGAGCTTCATGAAGATACTATGGAAAAGGTTTGGAGACTTGGACAAGCGGTTGATGCTATTAGCAGAGGCAAAGCTACCAGGGGGGTGCACTTGGAGGGGATGGAAAATCCCTCCTCGCGATGCCCCCCCCGCCCCGCCCCCATACACACTTACCTTCATGAAACAGTGCAGGCTGGAGAAGCAGACTGTTCCCTTCAAGCTGAAAAAAACCTGGCAAGAACTATACTTCCCAGGAGACCTTGCAAGCCCCAGGGTCTCATGGGAAGTGTAGTTCCCACCAGGCTGTTTTCAGCCTGAAGGGAACAGGCCGCTTTTCCAGGCTGAACTAAAGTAAGGGGGGCGGGGCGGGGGATGGGTGCTGCGGGAGGGGGGCGGAAAACACAGAATGCGCACTGGGCGTACTCTGGCTCAGCTACGCCTCTGGCTACTAGTCTTCCAGTACTTTTGCATGGGGAGGGGCTGTGGTTCAGTGGCAAAGTGTTTGCTTGGCATGCAGAAGGTCCCTGGCATCTCCAGTTAAGAGCCAGGTATTGGGTGATAGGAAAGACCTCAGCCAGAGACCCTGGAGAGCCACTGCTAGTCTGAGTACTGACTACTCAGCACTGCAAAGACTACAAAGACAGCACTGACTTTGATGGACCCATGGCACGAGTCAGCATAAGGCAGCTTCATGTGTGGGCAGAGGAAAAACGAATGAGGCCTTAACCTGGAAGGTAGTGAGGGGAGACTTGGTTTGGGGCATTGATACCAGCCTCCGTGGATCTGCATCTGAAGGGAGCCACAAACGATCACCGCGAGAGCAGATTATTGTGTTGGCGGATTTGGTTGTATGCATTTTAATTCTCAGTGCCTTTTAATCAGGAAATCGGCTCATTTAAAAGAATCATATTAATTGAATTGTTAATTTTGGGGGGGTCTGTGCAGTTTGGTGGTGTGTTAGGCACCTTGAGTCTGAGGAAGTAAGGCAAGGTAAAAAGATTCCAAATAAAATAAATGTAATGTATATTATCATTTAGGGTTATGAGCCTTATCAAACTCAGTTAGGGCTATCACATTTAACTTTGGGCTGTCTTATATTACCCCATTACATTTTGCACAGGGAAAATAAAAAAGTTGTTCTGCAATTGATAGATGCCTGTCTCTCTTCCTTCTCCCTAGCTTCTTCCACACAGGTGTTCTTGGCTCTACTGTATGAATAGCGTGCTACTGACCTTAGCTGGTGAGTTCTTGGAGGCAGAGCTAACCACGACCCCCGCCCTGCCTTTTCACTTGTTAGTAGGTAGAAAGATCAACTTGCAGATTTTGGACTGCAGGTGATGGGGTTGGGAAGTATCAGAAAGCAGATTTAGAACTTAAGCGTCTGTATATGAAATACAAATTGCAGGCTTGTGCAGCCTCACTTTGCCTCAGTGCCGTGCGAGGAAGAAAGGGGAGGCAGATGTTTCAACATCCTCTTGGTTCTGCTAACTGAAAGGGGTTCCCCTGTTATATTTTTCCCCCTTGAAATAGGGGGAAAAATAATGAAAATGAAATAGGAAGCATAGTGGAGATTAATCCCCCATCTCAGGTATGAGGAGACCACATGGGAGGGTTGTCTAACATGGGCATCCCCTCCCAGGAGCCCTCTGACCCCGAACTCCCCCTTCTCCCTCCTGCCCCCTTCAGCTCTGAGCTGGCAAGGGCCTTGCCTGGCTGCCACCACTCTGGTTTTTTTTTGCGGGGTGGTGGTGGTGGTGTTCAAACTAGGGAAGGTCCACAGTTTCCTCCCTCCCTTTGCACTTCCAAACAACACCCCTGTACTGGTGAATGGTTGAGCTTGAGGTGTGAGAACTCAGACAGTTTAAAACTGCCTTACTGAACAGTGGGAAATAAAAGTACTTGTGAGCAACAGCTTGAACAGGATACTTTTTCAACAAGCAGGGCAACTTTAACACATGAAGGAATCAGCAAGAAAAATGAGAAAGACTCCAAAAATGGCTTCCTCACGTGTCCCTATTGTACAAAGCCCTTCCAGGGTCCAACCCACCTTCCTTGGGTGAGGGATCCTTTCTGGCTGGTAGCAGGTTCTCTGCCACTCGACTCCTGGAAGAACACCTTCATGGGGTCCTGAGAGGCTGAAACTTCCACCAATTAGACTTAGAATCATAGAGTTGGAAGAGACCCCAAGGGCCATCAAGTCCATCCCTTAGGCCTAGGAGAGAGAAGGCAGGGTTTGGGTAGTAGCATAGACACCCAGATTTGTGATAACTTCCCTTCCCTATATGTCCCCAAGGCAAACTGAGGCTGCTTGAAGCCACAATTTAAGGATGGCATTGGGTACAAGCCACTATCATCTACCCACTAATTCAACACCACTTAGACTGCCCCTGGACCATGCACAAGGCACTACTTGAGCAAATTTATTTGAAGTATTTCTGCCCTGTTTCTTGATAAAATATTTGAGGCACCTCACAAAGATCTGGCTTCAGACAGCTCATGTAAGTGAGCCAAGCCATGTGGGAGGGGATTGGTTCCTGATTCTAAATAGTGGCCAGTCAGACCTAGGTGCCCAATAGAACAGAGGACAAAACAAAATCTATAATCAACTATGGCAGCTCCCAGAACCTAGACAAGGGATAATTTGGCAAGTTCCTCAGGGTTTAGTTGAGCGCTCACTGACAGAGCATGTGCTTTGCATGCCAAAGGTTCCCGGGTTCAGTTCCCAGTATCACCAGATGAAAAAAAAATCTCTGATAGTAGGGCAGGGAGAAAAACCTTTGAGCCTGAGACTTGGAGCACTGTGACCAATCTGGGTTGATCATCATGGGCTCAAAACCCTGCAGACAGCAGCTTCATATGTTGAAATCTGGTTTGGTGGATTTGGGATAGGAGGAGACAGGGTATTATGACAGAATTCTGCAGAACTTGTGGGGAAGTCTGCGACAGGTTTATATAGGAGCTGGACAAGGGGGAAGGAGCTCTGTAAAATGTGGCACCCATCTCTTCCACCTGTTGACTACTGTGCAATTTGGCCAAATCTTTCTCCTTTTTGCTTTGCAGGGAAGTCTTCCCAGATCTCCTCCCACAACCTTCTGGGTCTCTTTGAGCAACGCTGTCAGCTACAGAAGCGGCAGGTTCCTCTTTCCATCGCTACCAATCGGCTGACCGAGCGAATCATCCCCAGGTGGGGAGAGGTGAGGGTGGGACCACGCTTCCCTTAAGGGGAGGGGGCTAGTATCCCATTAGAGAAAGGGAGGCAGTAATACTGTTGGAGAGCAGGGGCAATCTTAATAGCAAACTAGATTCTAGTCCAGTTGGGCTGGGATACCAACAAGATTTTGGGGTATAAGCTGTCAAAGCTCCCTTCACCTGATTCAAGGATGAACAGCTCATACCCCGCAAGATCTTGTTGATATCCCGGGTTCTCCTGGCCTAGAACTTAGCTGTTTATTGCAGACAACACTATTACCCTATGAAATGATCATAACATTAAGGTACACCTTTTCCTTTCAACTACTTTTTGGCAGCCATTTCAGGAAGTAAAAAGGAGAAGGATCTAAGTGGAATGTATAGAGGGAGACATGGGAAGGATAGAGGCCCCCCCGCCCCGGAAGGCTGCTGAATCTCCTGAAATAACCATGGGAGGAGGGTCTACATTTTTTGGAACTGTGAAGGACTAGAAGCTTGTTACAGGATTGACATTATTATTTCACTGCCAGTGCCTTGGTCGAAGGTGGCAGGGAAGATAGCGCTGGATTGGTGGTTGGGGCCATGGAAAATCATATCATGGTGGTTGGGGCCATGGAAAATCATATCATATCAAAGCTTCCAGTGGTAGTTCCAGATCTGTTTACTCCGCAGGGGGAGACTCTCTGCACATGCTCAAATGTGTGCACGTGTCTCAATATTTTGCGTATTTCAGTGCTGAGACGGTGCTTTGCCGTGTTTCTCTTCGCTAGAGAACCAGACCTGGCACGGGAGATTGGGTTCTTATGCTTAAATTCCATTGAGCGAGAATGGGGGGAAGAGGGACAGAAGGCATAACAATGGGGGAGCTCCAGATCCTATTTTGGCCCATTTGTTGTCACCATTTCACCTCTGCCCCGACCTGGATGGTCCCAGCTAGCCTGATTTCACCATGTCTCAGAAGCTAAACAGGGGTCAACCTTGGTTACTTTCTGAATGGGAGACCACCAAGGAATTCCAGGGTCACTGTGCAGAGAAAGACAATGGCAAACCCGCTCTGTTAGCATCTTGACTTGAAAAACCTATGGGGCCGCCATAAGTAGGCTGCATCTTGATGGTGCTTTACACAGACACAATTTCCCTCCATCCTCCAATCTAAAACTTTTTTGTTTCCTGGCAGGAAGTTTGCACTATCAGCCAAGATAGCAGATACCAAAGGCTGCTTGAAGTGTTGTGTGGGTGAGTGCCTGTCTGCTGTTCTGACAAGAAGACTTTCCATCCGACACCCACCTTTTCAGTAAGGTGTGGTGGTCAGAATTTTTGGCATAAGACCTGGGAGACCCAAGTTTAAATCCCTACTTGCCATGAAACTCATGGGGCCAGTCATTGTCTGTCAAACTTACTTCATGGAGTTGTTGTGAGGATAAAATGGAAGGAGAGAGAACAAAGTGTGCCATCCTTGAAAGAAATTAGGTCAAACCTAATAATGAAAATAATCTCATAGCAGCCACAGAAACAGATCTGTGGAGTCTTGAACTCATATAGAGTTGGAAGGAGCCATACAGGTCATCCAGTCCAACCACCTGTTCAATGTAGGATCAGCCTAGGCAGTGGTGGTGAACCTATGGCACTCCAGATGTTCACGGACTACAATTCCCATCAGCCCCTGCCAGCATGGCCAATTGGCCATGCTGGCAGGGGCTGATGGGAATTGTAGTCCATGGACATCGGAATGCCATAGGTTTGCCACCACGGGCCTAGAGCATCCCTGATAAGCGTTTGTCCAGTTGCTGCTTGAAGATTGCCAGTGAGGGGGAATTCACCACCTCCCTAGGTAGCTGATCTCACTGCTGAACTACTTTTACTGTAGTTCAGTTTTACTGTCTAACTCAAATCTTCTTAGCCCACACCAGCACAAATTAGAGAGGTATTCTTGTCCTATGATTGCCAATTTCTTTGACTCAGCCCTGCACATTCTTTCAACAGCAGTTTGCTCTTCTGATATTAGTAGGAGACCATTTTCATTTCCATGTTATTTTTCATGGGAGGCCTGCAAATTTATCTTTAGCTAAATGCATAATAGAATGACCAGCTAGCAACCGAGTCCTGTTCTCCAGGATTCCTCTGATGTCTTGGGGCAGTCTGGGTATCGTTTATTCCCCTGGCTCAGCTTAGGCTGACCAATTAAGAAAAGAATTTTAACACTCAGAATGCAGATGAACACAGTACCGCTCT
Source organism: Sphaerodactylus townsendi (assembly GCF_021028975.2). NCBI lineage: Eukaryota > Metazoa > Chordata > Lepidosauria > Squamata > Sphaerodactylidae > Sphaerodactylus > Sphaerodactylus townsendi. The sequence continues at coordinate 25,570,764 of NC_059425.1, read as the reverse complement.
TGTGTAACTTGGCATTCTGTCAATTTCTCTGAAGCTTGAGGGGCTTGCATGCTAGCCGGTTCCCAGCCGCCCCTCTTACACAGTGGGCGGGGCATGGCATTCCTTGTTTTCTCTCCAGCCGTCAAAAAGCATTAGTTGGTAAACCTTCCAATCCAGCCTAATTATTTTCTCTTAATAACAATTTGACAGTTCCCTGGGCTCAAGACTCATTTTGAATCCTTAGAATCCTCTTTCAGACTTAATAGTCTTGAGTTAATATTCTTTCCTTCCCCTGGGTATAAATTTTGCATGTTCAATAGAGCCATTAATAATATTAAATTTCTTCATATTTTAAATAATTAAGAAACTGCAGTTGTATTCTTACACTGTGTCATGATTGTCGTGTGAACAACTGATTTCTTCATCAAAATTAACGAGATGGTTGTTTGACAACGAATGAATCTCAGATGTAGGAACTCATAATTGATCATCACAGTTTAGAATATTTAGCGATGGATGTGAGGATGTTGTATGATGGAAGATTCTAAGAATAGACTGGGGATTTTCACATACATTGTTTTAGGGTCCTTTTCATTTATAGTATTCTCAGTTTGGTACGCTCATGTGTTCAGAGAATACATAGGCAAGGAAAATAGAATCTTGGCAAGGCAGAATGACTGAGGCAAAAGTGAAACCAAAAAGACACCACAGAAGAACTTGTTTTAATGAAAAGAAATATTTTGTAAAGGGGAAAATCTCTATGCTGTTTTGGTAATCATCTTCTGGGTGGGGTAGATGAGCAAACTCTCATGGGCTAAATAGGGTGGGGGCTGGTTTGTACTTGGATGGGAGACCACCAGGATTGCTGCACAGAGGTAGGCAATTGGCAAACCACCTCTGAACATCTTTTGCCTTGAAAACCTCGTGTGAGGTTGCTGCAAGTCAACTTCAGCTTGATGGCACTTTCTACCACCAGTTGCACCTTTTGGGGCTGCTCTTCAGTATTTGCTATGCCTGCCCACTGTTTTCTTTGCCTTCAACCTGAATGCCATGTTAGCAGTTATGAGACTGACACTGCTGTTTCTGTTGCAGTCCGTAATCCCTACTCCGGGAGCACGTTTCTGTGTGCTGCTCTTCCCACCAGCCTTGCCCTCCTGCAGTGGTACGAGCCCTTGCAGAAGTTCATGCTACTGAAGGTATGTGTGTGGCCAGATGGAGGGGGGCCAGATGGAGCACTCCTTTCCTTCAGAGTGTTCCTGAAGTTCTGGCAGTGCCCCGGAACAGGATGTCTTTGTAGCCACACCCTTTGCATTTCTTTCTTCCCCCAGCACGTCCCTGTGGTACTGCCAGCTCCCTTGACCTTGTTTGAGCTGCTGGTGGTAGAGACGGAAGAGTACCCGCAGGTATGCTTGGGGGTCACCGGCAGCGACCAGCCAGGTGCAGAGTTGCATTTCAGCACGCTTTCTCTCAGCACCGGCCTCAGCACCTCAAGCCCTTCTGGTAAGGCAGGACTAGGGCAGTCTTTTAAAATCTGCTACCGAAAGTGTGCTAAGTGGCTAGTCTGATCTGAGAAGCTAAGCAGGGGTCAGCCCTGGTGAGTTAGTACTTGGATGGGAGACCACCAAGGAAGTCCAGGATTGCTGCGCAGAGGCAGGCAACGGCGAGCGACTTGACAGCACTTAAACATTTATATTTATTTTTATTTATTTATTGTTTAGTTTTATATACCGCCCTGTCCCCGAAGGGCTCTGGGCAGTGTATAACAAAGTTAAATCATAATACAATTAAACACAATCAAAAACTAAACAATTAGATTCCAATATAAATAGATTACTAAATCCCCATTAAAAACAGCGGTTAGTACAAAGTTTAAAATCTAAATCGGGGGCCCAGCAAACCAATTTTAAAACCCTCCCTAATGGGAAGACTGCTGGCTCCATCAGTAAAAGATGTAAACTGAAACGAGAACAGGAGGGGAATGGGGCACCATCAATGGCTGGTTACTCCAAAGGCCCAGTGGAACAACTCAATCTTACAGGCCCTGCGGAATTCACCAAGGTCCCGCAGGGCCCGGACAGCCGGAGGAAGAGTGTTCCACCAGGCCGGGGCCAGGGCCGTGAAGGCCCTGGTCCGTGTGGAGGCCAGCCAGCAAATTGGCCTCTGCTGAGCGCAGAGGCCGAGTAGGGACATATGGGATATAGTCATATAAAGGGTTTTTTTTTAAAGAAAAAGAAATTAGGATTATAAAAATGAAGTCACGAGAACCAACATGTTTGCTAGGCTACAGGGAGACTTGGTTCACTGCCTGACCCAGGGGTTGAGGGTTGCTTGCTTTCCAGTGGAGCCTGGAGATGTGGGACTGCAATTGTTCTCCAGGTAGCAGAGATTAGTTCCCCTGAAGAAAATGGCTACTTCGGAGGATGGGCTCTGTGGCATTATACCCAGCTGAGGTGCCTCTCCAGCCTCCACCGCCAAATCTCCAAACCCAGAATTAGCAACTGAACAATGGGTTCAGCTTAATCTATACGAACACTCCGATGTTCTGAACTCTGCGAAGGGCTGCCTTGTTCTGGATCAGAAATGTGCTGCATCTGGTGGAGGTGAGATGGTCAGGGATTCAGAGAGGAGGGCCAGGGAACAGTCAGGTGTCTGAGGAGCAACAGGGACCCCTTGTTTATGTGTGGTCAATCACAAAATTGTGCAAGAATTCTTGGGGCCCCCCCCAAGATGCTGCGGGTGTAGACCTGCAAGTTTCAGGGGTCTGCGGAAAGTCAGATTCAATACCTCCAAAACCCCTTAACCCTTCTCTTGCCTTGTTGCAGGCCGGCCCCTTGTCATGGCCAATCACGTCACTCAGATGGACCGAGACACTGTCCTTGTCTGTTTTGAGCGTAAGTTCTATTTCACTTAGACCCAGTCCTCCTCCTTTCTTCTCTGCCAGCCTGACGGCCTTCCCTGGATCACAGTATCTTGATTAGTCAACTTTGTTGTTCTTGTTTTAGGCTGCTTGCGGGTAGTGAACCTACGTGGTGCCCCTCGGGGAGGCCTTGCTCCTGAACTTACCTTCAACTTCCCTATTGAGACCATTGGTATGTTGGATTGGTGGTGTGTGTGTGTATTGGGGGGGGCGGTCCTCATGATAAAGATGGAGGGGTTCTTTGGGCATCTTTCGAGGTCTGGCTACTTAAGTTGTTCTTTCCCTCTCTAAGCCAGGGGCATATCTATAAAAAATAGTGCCCAGGGCAAGCAGTAGAAAGTACCCCCCCCCCCCCCCCACATTCTCCCTCCTGCCCCTTGCCTGTCCTGTGCCCTGCATCTCTCTCCAGAGGCTTGTGTGTGTAAGCAGTGCAGAGCTTCTCTTGGAAGACCACTCCATTTGCTTCGGCTTTTCCACCCCCACCCCCCCCACCCCCAATGTGGCTAAATGGCTGCAGCCTGGGGACATTTGCTCTAAGCAGTGTCAACTTAACTGCACTGAGGTTGGCCCCTCTGACTTCCTGGTTCTTCGTGGATCACTGCATTCCCGCCTGCCCCATACTTACTTATAATTTATTTTTAATACATATTGTCAAAGACTTCCATGGCTGGAATCAACTGGCTGTTGTGGGTTTTTTGAGCTGTGTGGCCATGGTCTGGTAGTTTTTGCTCCTAACTAATTCACCTGTATCTGAAGATGCCAGCCATAGATACGGGAGAAACATTAGAAGCAAAAAATATGAGACCATAGCCACAAAGCCTGGAAAATCTACAACAGCCAATTTATTTTCACTTACTTATTCTGTGTTCGCAATAGCTTGGAACTACTGAAAGGTTTCCACAGATGGACGGGATTTTCATCTGTGGAGCATGACCTCCCTTCCTCTTTCCTGCTGCAGTCCAAAATGATGCTTCCTATGCTTCCAAAAGGACTCTAGTAACAGTGTGAGGGGGATGGAGGAGGTCTGCCTTAGAAGAGAAATCAGTGAAAATCCTCCTGCCAGCTGCATGCATGGAACTTTTCTGATGGATCAAAGGCAATAAAAGATTTTTGAGGGGGCTTACAAAAAGGACTAAAAATAACACTAACCAATAAAAACGAAACAATGAAATTAGCATGCTTCTAGGCCTCAAATATACATTCATACTTTTAAAAGCTTTTCCTAGTGTTATTGTCTTTTCCAGTTAGCCTTGTCTTCTCATGATGTGACCAAAGTATGATGTTAGCATCTTAGGTTAGAGGACTCTTTTTGAGCTTAAGGTTGAGAACAAGTTTGTTTTAAAAAAACAAAACAACGATGATTCTACATTTTGCCTGATATTTCCTTCCCTCTTTGCTTTGATACAGTGTGCCTTCAAGATAGTGTTTTGGCCTTCTGGAAACATGGCATGCAAGGCCGAAGCCTGGAGTCTGGTGAGGTAAGTGAAGATGAGGTGGGGTATAGGTGTCTGTTGGCACCAGACTGTTTTAATGATGAGAGAGTCTTTCCACCTAACATTACAGGGGGAAATGTTAGTCCAACAGCATTAGGAAGAAGTAATTCTGAATGGGTGTGTCTTATCTAGGTATTGTTTCCTTGAGGTGCATGAGAGGTGCCCTTCCGGTTCAGATTAGAGGTCCATCTAGTCCAGCATTCTGTTTCACAAGCCAGCTTCCCCCATATATTCCAACAAGGTGGATCATATGCTCATACCAAGTGGAATTCTGAAAAAAATATCACGGAAATCTTGCTGTTTTGTTTTCTAATACAGAGATCCCTCTTGGCCTATTACAGAGAGCAGTACTCTGCATCATTTAATATGGAGAAGAAGCGGTACAAAGAGTCATTTTTAAAGAACAGTCCATAGTTTGCCTCTTCCTTCCCTGGATTCCTCTCTCAAGAACGGGTCCAAGAGTTAAAGGGTGTTTAACAAGTGGGCTTGAACTAGAGTAGCTGTTTAGGTGGACAGAGCATCAGGAACAAGGATTTCCGGCTAACCTGTTTGTTCATTCCGTAACAGGTGACGCAGGAGGTAACGGACGAGTCCCGAGTGTTCCAGGTCTTAGGAACCCATAGGTAAGGCTTTTTGCTGTGCTCTCTCCATTAAGCATCCAGTGCACAGTTTGTATGCGGGAAGCGAAGTTATTTTTATTTCCCAGGATGCTCCCTAAGCCCTGGGTTTGTGCTGAGGACCCTAACTGTGGGTAGCTGCCACTTGCACATTCCCTCTGGATGTTCCCTCTGGCCATCAGTCAGACAAATATCTGCCTTTCCTTTCCCTTTAAGTGACTGTGCTGCTCATTGTTCCTCCGGCCTCTTTTCATCCCTGGCAGAGACATAATCCTGGCGAGCACGCCCACAGACAATCCCATGGCGCACAGCAACCTCTACATCTTGACGGGCCACGAAAGCAGCTACTGAGTGCCTTCTCCAAAGCTTTGTGTCTCTTGGAGGTGCCTGGCCTTGTGCTGGACTATCACGAAGATGGCGGGCTGGCTGGGACCCAGGTCTGCTGATTGCTGTGGGAACCCACTGGAATGGAGGGGTGTACACGTGTGTGGAAGGCTTTCGAGCCCTTCCCTGCCTCTCTCCACTGCTGCCATATACACTGGACATAACACTGTCTGGGCTCCCATACATTATTTGCTTGAGTCTTCCTGAGATCCTGCTGTGCACTAGGATGGGAGAACCCTCTTCCCTGATTTGGGCCAGCATCTCCTGAGATGTTCGCAATAATTTGACCACTAGTCTGTCTGAAGAGTGTAGTGGTCTCTCTCAGCTGACACCATGTGCCTGCTTGAACGCTTCCTCGTCCCCTTTTCCCCTTCTTAATCCTTAGAGGTTGTCCCCCATTTAACCTTTAGAAGCTGTCTAATCATGTGTAGGCAACATGACCTAGTCTAGCCTCCAGAGTGAAGACAATCATTTGCCAAGGGTGAAACAGGGCGTCACGTGATTAGCACTCGAGCTTTACATTAAAGTCTTTCAGGGCACTTTGAATTCTGACCTGTTCTCTTTAAATTGGAGACAGGAAGCACGTTGTTTTGAGGCTAGATGTGTGAATGCATGAATAAATCAGGCCCAGGATGGGCAAACTGGATGATTGTGGCAGCAGGAGATGGTGTGGGTGGTTGTATATATGTGTGGGGGTGAGAGAGAGAGATTGAGCAATATGCTTGCCAAATATCTAAGCAGGAGGAATAGGTGCCTCTAAAGTGTAGATGGATTGGGGGGGGGGAGAGAACTGGCTGAGAACATTCAACACATGGTCCACGTAGTGTGGGCAACTTGTATGCTATAGATCAGTTTCTGAGCCTGTTAGCCTATTGTGGCTTTCAACCAAGCACTCTGGAGGGGCTGGGGATCTCTAAAAATGTGTGCCCTTTCATGAAAGTATGGAGAGGGACAGTGAAACGGCTGAGCCGGTTTCAGGAGCGTTTACATTTTTGTAGCATAGATGTTCCCCTGCCGCCACCTGGACGGCCCAGGCTAGCCTGATCTCAGCAGATCTCAGAAGCTAAGCAGGGTTTGTCTTATTCAGAGACCTCCATGGAAAGCCAGAAGCAGGAAGTGGTAAACCACCTCTGATGGTCTCTTGTCTTGAAAACCCTACTGGGTTGCCATAGGTCAGCTGCAACTGGACAGCACTTTATTTTACACACAAATGTTTCCCTAACGTAGGTCCGCACACATATATCTCACTGTGCCCAACCAGCCCCTCCTCACAGGTGTATTGTGGCCCACTGGGGCTAGGCTCCCTGTCTTTGGAGCCCCAGCTAGGCAATTAGAATGGGGATTGGGGGCGGGTTGGATGGGCTGCATTTTGCTTGAAGATCCACAAGTTGTCCTAATGGGTATATGTGGGTTGAATGACTGCTACAGTACTGCAACCAGGTTGGGGGTTGGCTGCTTGGAAAGAGAAACATGCTGGTGTGTATGCCCAAGGGCTGTGTGGGTGGGGCTGAGTGAAGCCCTATTGTGTTGAGATTCACGTGAGGTCTTTGGTGGTGAGGCGGCTTTCTGTTTTTTTTGTTGCTGTTGCTTGAGCCAGTAGAAACATACAGCCAGCTATCTGGGCTTATGCGGCCAACCACAATCCTGATCAGGTCAGTGCCAAGCAGCTGCTTTCCCAGGCTGCTAATCTCTTTGTGGTTTTTAATTGCTGTAAGTTGGAATTTATTGTCTCAGAAAACCAAACGTGGAAAGAAAATGCTATTTAACATGGAGATTGATATTAAACTGTGGCATTTTACTCCCCGGTTATTGGGTGTGATACATTTTCTTTACCAGATAAGAAGAAAAGTCATGCTGGATCAGGCTAAAAGGCCGTCTAGTCCAGCATTCTGTTCACACAGCAGCCAACCAGCTACCTCCAAGGAGTCCACAAACAGGAAGACTGCAACAGCATTATCCTACCTGTGCTCCCCAGAAACTCTTCTAAGGAGGCATACTCCTTCTGATACTAGAGATAGTAGATATCCATCATGACTAGTAGCCATTGATAGCCATCATCCAATAATTTGTCCATTCCACTTTTAAAGCCTTCCAAATTAGGGACTGTGACAGATAGGAGGCTGTCCTTCCCTTGAAGGGAAAATCAGCCATTCATGTGAGCCCATAGAAGTGCTGCTCCAACATCCAAACACCCTTGAGAAGGCGGATTAGAGGTTGGAGAGAACCCAGGGGAAGAAGCAGTTGAGTTCTGCCTCAGGGAGAAAGCAGTGACAGCTCAGGTCTGGTTCAGGAAAAAGAGAAGAGTGGCGGGTGCTTGTTAGTTAGGCCTGTCTCTAGTGATCTGCCGACCTTGCACAATTTAGTCTCACTCTGGGGAAAGAGCAAGCTGGTGTGGGTGGAATCCTGCGTGTGAGAGAGGATCCAACCTAGTGGCTAGTCAGTAAAAGTCTGTTTGTGCCTGGAAGCACTTTAGAAAAGTTTAACTACTCCCTGAAGTCACAACCAGTTACAATTTTTGTGCCTCAACCAGGTTTCTACTTTGTCTGGAGCACCTGTGCTGCTGTGTTGTTCTTTTAAAACCAACCTGTACACAAATAAATCTGCTTAGTTGTTTACATATCAATACAGCCTCAGTGATATCAATAATCTCCTTGTGCACCATAAAACTCACAGCAGCAAACACATGGCCTATATACTCACCAGAGCACCTGGAAACTAAGAGGAAGGTTATTGTTCTAGAGATCCCCAAAATATTAGGAAACTGTGTGTGTCCCCTCAGTGGGAAAAAGGCTTGTTACAGGCAGGGATGCATCTACAAAAAATGGCGCTTGGGGCAAGCAGTGAAATTGCACCCTCTCCACTTCCCAGGCAGGGATAACAAAAGGAGTGCAATAGGCAGGCGCTTCCTCTCCCGTCTGCCTACTTTACCATTCCAGGGTGTGTTTAGCTCAACGCATCCCAGCCTCTGCCCTCCTCCATCCACATCCCCAGCAGCTGGCAGAAGGGTGTTCCTTGCCAGGCCGTCACCCAGTGGCATAGCTCTGCTCCGCGCCCAGCAGCCTCCACCCAGCTCACCTAGCATCACTGTTGCCTTCAGCCATGCCAGGCCCCACCTCACACACCTCCCCCAGCCAAGCCAGCAGCACAAGAGCTGCTCTGGTTGCCTTCCAGCTGGCCTGCCGCCCCTGGGGAGGGATCCGCTGCAGCCCAGTGTGCCGCACTGATCGCTGGAGTTTGCTGCTGGAGGAAGGGGCACAGCTGGCCAATCACGCTCCTTTGCCCCCGCTCCGCTGTGCCATCTGCCTGCTTGCTCTCCCCTGAGTTTGAAGGGAGAGCTCGGGAAAGAGGTGAGCTTGCGGCGGCAGCAGCCCAAAGTGGTGGGTCATAGAGGTTCAGGCTGGTGGGGGAGGGGGTGTGCAAGAGAATGAGGTGGCGTGGCAGGCTACCCAGTGCAGCTCCTTGCTGATATTGGAGAGGTGGAGGAGGTGGCCAAATGCACCCCCACAATGAAGTATTCAAGTGGGACCTGGGGCATCAGCCCACTTTGTACCCCCCTAAATGCACCATTGGTTACAGGGACCATGACCACATCCTGTGGCAACACATTCCACAGTTTTGTTATGCACTGTGTGAATAAATTATTCCTTTTGTCTGACCTAAAGCTCCTATCCTTCTGCTTTAGTGGATGACCCTAGGTTCTAATATTATGGGAGAGGGAGAAAAGTCTCCTTGTCCATTTTCTCCATGCTGTGCATAATTTTATAAACCTCTACCATGTCTCCCCTTACTCACTTTTTTCATTCAAAGTGCATGCTAATAAAATGTGCAGTTGCCGCCAAATTAGAAGGGGTAACTAATCCGCCAGAGAACAGGGTCAGAGTTCAAAATGATTTTGACAGATTAGAGAGCTGGGCCACAACTAACAAAAATACATTTCAACAGGAAGAAATGTAGGGTGCTACACTTGGACAGAAAAAAGTGAAATGCACAGGTATAAGATGGGCGACACCTGGCTTGACAACAGTACATGTGAAAGGGATCTAGAAGTTTTAGTAGACCATAAGCTGAATGTGAGTCAGCTGTGTGATATGGCTGGTAAGAAAACCAGTGCATCAACAGAAATATACTGTCCAGAAATATACTGTCCAAAAAGAAAGTAATAGTACCATTCTATTCTGCATTGGTGAGACCTTACCTGGAATACTATGTTCAGTTCTGGGCACCACAATTCAAGGATATTGACTAGCCGGAGCATGTCCAGTGACCAAAATGGTAAAAGGCATGGAGTCCATTGTCTATGAGGAGAGACTTAGGGAGCTGGATATGTTTAGTCTGAAGAAGAGAAAGGTAAGGGGTGACATGATAGCCACATTTAAATATTTGAAGGAATGCCATGTTGAAGAAGGAGCGAGTTTGTTTTCTGCTGTTCCAGAGACGAGGACACGGAGTAATCGATTCAAACTACGGGAAAAGAGATTCCACCTAAACATTATGAAAAACTTTCTGATGGTAAAGGCTATTCGACAGTGGAATATGCTGCCTTGGAGGGTGGTGGAGTCCTCTTCTTTGGAGATTTTAAAAGAGGCTAGATGGCCATCTGTTGGGAATGCTTTGATTGTGTGTTCCTGCATAGCAAGGGGTTGGACCTTGTGGTCTCTTCTAACTCTATGATTCTGTGATTCATTTGAACCAATCTTCACAGGGCAGCTAATCTGGTTCCCTTTGGTGTGCTGATAAATGTACAGTTCATCCGATTCTTTGAGTTTCCCAAGCATGATCTTCCCTGCTGTTTCTGGTATATTGCTCTGAGGATGTAGAAATCGTTACTTCCTCATTCTGATGACATTTTGTCCTTATCTGTTGCTTTCCTCATAAGAGTAGTCAGGCTGGATCACACCAAGAGTCCAGCTGGTTTAATATTCTATTTCGAATACAGTCTAAACAGAGCTCTCCTCTGCTGACAGCAGCATCTGAAAATTAAAGGTAATCTGCCTGCAAAACCAGAGTATACTTTCAGCTTATCAGGGCTAATAGCTAGAGGTAGATGTGTCCCACAGTCCTCTTCCAGAACCCACTTTTGTGCAAACTTAGCATAGCATAACCAGCATGCAGTACCATTGTGCTATTTTCTTCTCTAGCAAACAGAAAATTTACTAGCCACTGTTCCGGTTTTAAAAAATTATCAGGTAGCAGGGTGTGTGAAAGACCTGAACACCCTGGAGAGCCACTGACTTGGATGGAACAATGGTCTAATTCAGTATAAGGCAGCTTTGTGTATATATTCCATTTGCTCCTATTTTTCTACCATTTTGGACCAACACTGACCTCCTCACCTTGGCTTCCATTCAATTAGCACCTGCCTGAACCTTCTACAATACTTGCCTGCTAGTTACTTGGCCTGTGTCTGCTGTCCTCATTTAAATGCAGGGAATGGTCACCTTTGTTTCTGAATTTGAGGTTGTTGCTATGCACCTCTGATTACATGCATATTTGACACTTCAAGGTCTGTCTGTTCCAATAATTGCAATTGGCCAAGGAGATATATACCGTATGTATAAGAAGAAAATTACCTGTTCCAAAAAAGCAAGAAAAAGGGTGATGCATATGTTATCTAATTGGATGTATCATAACACAAATTGTGAATCGTCTGCAGTGGCTACTGTATTTCAGCACATGGGTTGGAGGGAAAAAGCTCATGTCTTGTGCTATTTTCATTCCTTACTCATATACTTACTACTTTGCTAAAACCTCTTCCCAAAGCAGAAAGAGTGCCATTTACAGCTAGTTCCAGGAGGACAGTTATGCTGGTCTATAGTAGAATAAACTGTATGGAAGTATTGGGCTCCAAGACCAACATTTTCCAAGGTGTAAACTTCCTAGTCCTGATCTTGATAGTCCAGGCTAGTTCATCAGATCTCTAAACCAGAAAATGGTCAGTATTTGTCTGGAAGGCCACCAAGGAAGTCCAGGGTTATGATGCAAAGGGAGGCAATAGCAAACCACCTCTGAACATCTCTTGAGAACTCAACAGGATTGCCATGCCAGCTGCAACTTGAGCAGAAAAATGACTTTGTGAGTCAACGTTCAGATTGCCAAATCTAACTACTCATATCAAATTATATTGTTTGGCATACTTATGTAATTAAAAAGTATAAATACCCCCTCCATCACTCAAGAACTGTAAAAAATGAACTATGTCTACCAGCCACCACGTGGTTGCTTGGAAAACTCCCAGAATCACTCCAAAGATCAGTTGCTCTAGAGAAAATGGCTGCTTTAGAGGGTGGACTCAACAGAAATATGTACCAACGAGGTACCCCTTCTCCAGGCTCCAACCCCTAAACCTCCGAAACCCTATGTATGTGTAGGGCAATGTTGGTGGGAGAAGTTGGTTTTGGCTATCTTCGAAATTCTGAAGGCGGTAATAATGGCTACTCATAAAGTAGCCCTCCCAGAAGCCTCTACGCCATACACCAGCCCAAACTCCCAGATGCCCTCGCGCTGCATAGGCTCATTCAAGGAAAGGCGTCCAAGTTCACCACCGCAGCCATTAACGCTTTCCTTGGCAGTCAGCCAATGAAAGAGGCTCTTTCCTCTTGGCTACAAGATGCTGTCCAATGGGAGACAAGGGTCTCACTGACGTCTCGCACGGCCTTCTTAACATCGTACTATAGACCTCTAATGGCGAAATGATACGCCACCACCACTACGCGCCCAATGGCGCAAGTCAAGACTAGCCAATCAGGACTGCGCACTGGACTTTAAGGCCTCCCCTCGGTCTCTTCTCCCGCCCTCTTCGCTGATTCTATTTTATTCTCCAGTCCGCTGAGCTCGGTGGCCAATCCGCGCCGTTTCTCTTCCGAGCGACAATCAGGAGACCCAGTAGGACTTCGCCCCGCCCTTCCAGCGAGTTCGCACCAATCCTATCCACTGAACTACCACTCACCCAATCATCGTTTCCCTAAACTGAGTGATCCAACACTCTTCCAGTAACGAGGTGCGAGGGCTTTTGACGAGCCGCACGCTTAACCAGTAGGCGCCCGCCGCCTTTGTGAGGCGAGCCTCTGGCGTGGAAGGTTCGCGAAGTCGCGGTCGCCATTGAGCGCGGTAGTGCCTTTCCCCGTCTATGGCGACCGGAGCGAACGCGACGCCGTTGGGGAAGCTCCATCCACCCCCGCCGCCAGGCAAGGCCGGCTACCCTCTGCCTCCTCCGGGACTGGTGATGCAGGGCCCGCCGCCCCCGCCGCCTCCGGGCCCCGCGCAGGCCCAGCCGCAGCCAGCCATCCCCAGCCTCATGGCGGCCGCCGCCTTCCCCTTCGCGGCGCTACCGCCGCCCCCGCCACCTCCGCCGCCCCCACCACCGCCACCGCCGCAGCAGCCCCAGCCGCCCCCGCAGCAACCCCAGCCGCCGCCCCCGCCGCCGCCGCAGGCCCAGCAACCGCAGCAGCCTCAACAGCCGCCCCCCCAGTATAGCCAGTACCGGTTTCCCTCGCCGCCGCCCCCGCAGCTGGGCCTCGAACAGCAGCAGCTTCACCATCTCCACCAGCAGGACGACGGTGGCCCGGTCGGGGCCGGCAATCAAGGCAAGTGGCCGTGAAGTTGGAGAGCCCCTACACGTGTGCGTGTCTGCACGTCAGGAAGCGTGATGCGTGTTGGTGTCACGTTCCTTTCAAAACTTCGGTGTGGTTTACGAGTGGCCTGTTCCATTGTGTGTCTGTTGGGTGGTGCGTCCTAAGAGTGTGCGCTCGAGCTTTTTCTCTTTTAGTACAACATCGGTTACAGTTTTCTCTCTCTGGGTTGGATCCTACCAGCTTTTATCGATGGGGCGTCTTTTGACCACGAAAAACGGATTGTGGGACACGTGGCGAAAGCTCAGACAAGACGCAGAATGCAGTGAAGAGGGGTTAATTAACGAATAGTAGATTGCATCCAACCCTACTTTTTCTGATTTTTGTAAAGGGGGCGGGCATGCTGTTCACGGTATCAGAAAACCTGCATGGAGTGCATGTGCAGTCCACACTAAGCTGGCCTGCGGGTTACTACAATACTCTGAAAATGGATCCTTGCACTTGATTCAATGGTTGATTGAACAGCCTGCCCCGCCAGAAGTTATGCTACTTGTATTCCTGACTGAAAAAGACTAAAGCATAGTTAGTGCACATGTAGTTCAAGATACGAATATTAGAAAAATCTGGAAAGTAAACGTCTACCTATCTAGATAAAACCAAGCATTAAAAATAAACTTTACTTGTTAGTAGAGAATCATAAACTTGGCCTACATTCTAAACTTACCGGTATGTAGCTGTGGGGGTGGAAGGGTCCTGTGGGGACACTTGAATCAGCGCCAGGAAGACCTCTGAGCTGGCAAAGTGGATTTGTTTTTACAAAACACATTCTGTTTATATATAGTATTAAGCATGTTCTTGTATGTGGGGTTTAATGTTTTATACATCCTTTTTTATGTGTATAGTTATGAAACTTATTTTCTTAGTCTGCGCTCTTGTTTGGTACGGTGTTTAAGCAGTCTTGTTTTGGCTATGGCCTTCTGTCTTTCATCCAGTCTCTTAAAAACCAGAGAAAGGAGTTAAGATGGTGTATTGTCAAAGGCTTTCACGGCCAGATTCAACTGGTTGTGGTGGGTTTTCTGGGCTGTGGCCGTGGTCTGGTGGATCTTGTTTCTAACGTTTCGCCTGCATCTGTGGCTGGCATCTTCAGAGGTGTACCACAGAGGGAAGTCTGTTACACACTGTGTCCAACTTTAGGAACAAGATCCACCAGACCATTTCCACACAGCCCGGAAAACCCACCAGAACCAGTTACATGGTGTTGAATTATGTTATGAATTTGCACACAGAGTTTTCTTCAGGTTCCACAAATACATAAGAGGTTATTTCTTTGAAAAATACAGAACGGAATGTCAGAATGGCAAATTAAAGTGAAAGTCTTGACCGTTGTGGATCATGCACCCCTAGTGTGGTGGTTGTGATTTTTGTAACCCCACCATTATCTGATAAAAGAAGACCTTTGAAGTTATTAAATGTGTGGCGTTCCAGGTGTGGTGGGACTTATTTTTGCTATTACAATATTCCATTGGAAAATTACAAACTGGGTGGTAACTGTCTTAATCCTTTGATATGAGGAACATAACAAAAATATGTGACACCCCTTTTGAAAAGTGGCTAATACAGAGCTATGTTGTCCACAACAGAAAGGAGTAGATGCTGGGAGGAGGGGGTTGTTTGGAAAGGAGTCCCATGGTGGGAGAATCACTGAAAGGCATGAAGCTGCAGCGGTATCTTGAGAGGTTGGCTTTTATTTAAATGATGCCCGTGGAAGAGGTTGCGTCACGTCTTATGGACTGTGGACAAAATGGAGGAGAGGTTATTTGTGTATTTGTAGATCTCTGAAGAGAAGTCATGTGCATTTTCTAAATAAATTTTTAAAAATTAGCTTTTGCCTTTGAAGGGTGCTTAGAATAGCACACGTGGTGCTTTCTGTAGCTTCACAATCCTGTGCGGTAGAGCCCAAGCTCATCTGCTAAGTTTCACAGCAAACATGGGTTTTAACTCGGGCTTCCCTAATCAATTGTGTGGACCAGTGCACCATGTTGTCCCTTGTTTTAGAAGCAGGAACTGGATGGTGATAGGCTGTTCTCCTGTGGAGGCGGTTTCTCTTGTCCTTTCTTTTTCCTTTTAAGAGAAGTAATCAAGGGAATGTTAATGTTCTCCAAAATGTGAATGTATTGTAAAAGCCTTGCAATTTTACTAAGAATGGTGTTATCCTTGGAGGAACTGTCATGCTGTTCAGTTCTGCAGCCCCCCTCTGATGTAAATAACCCAGCAACAGAAGCAAATGTGGCAGTATGTTTGGAGAAATTAACCGGCAGCCATGTTAGAAAACGGTCGTCGAATGCTGCTTGCTGCCATCTTCAGGCATAGTTATGGAAGTGAATTTGAAAGAGTCGTTGAGCTGGAGCTAAATACAGTAATGTTTGCTTTGAATTTGTACTGGGGTCGTGGTGCTTTCTTGTTGATAAGTTGCTATGTTATCTAGTATTTTATATTAGAGCAGTCTGTTGAAGTGTTTGTATTAATTGCTTTGAGAAGGCTAACTAATATGTCTGCCTTGTGGCACTTTGGCTTGCTTTGTGGATCCAAAGTTAACCCGAGCCCAGGGTTTTAGAGACAAACTAATACCTGGTGCAGGTTTATTTGTAGGTAAGTGTGACACAAGCAGTAGCTCAGGAAATGTGCAAAATCCTAGTTGTCTCCATGGTCCCCTTCATCATGTTCATCTTTAAAAGGACAAATGGTATACAGGGAAAAATAAATGGTTTGTTTTTAGCACATATTGTAAATGAAGGTAAAATCCAAAGGAGCTGTGAGTCTGGTACCCTGACTGGGAGAAGCGCAGCTGAGTATGTGATGTGGGGAAGTTTGATTGTGAAAAGAACTGGTATTGCTTTGTGGATATAAGAGTGATTGGTCATTAAGCTGTATTAATTGTATCAAGGAAGCAAAGTTCTTACTAAGGATTGTCATGTGTTCACTGTTCCTATAAAGAAATGTTTGTTTGCAGATTTTCCTAATAAGAAGAGGAAGAGGAGCAGATGGAACCAAGATACCATGGAGCAGAAGACTGTTATCCCTGGAATGCCCACAGTTATCCCCCCTGGGCTTACTCGTGAACAGGAAAGAGCTTACATAGGTAAACTCTTGTTCTTTGCCTATTCCTTTTGTTCATGTCATTGCCGATCCAGAGACTGTTTTCAGCTGCTGTATGTTGTATGAGGCGTTTTAAAATGTGTGCTTTCAAGGACTGGGGATATTATGACCTTGTTTTTGTTACTTAAAATAGATAATATTCATGTCTCTGCTCAGAGTGGATTGTGCTCCATCCTAGCTCCCTGTTCTGTTTGACTGAAACAGTGTCCTCCACAGGCATAGTGGAGGTGCTAATGCCCTTGGAAGTGTTGGGGGATGAAAATGTGCTGACATTGCACTTAATTAGCCAGTAAACTTGGTAATCAGCAGGGTCTCTTGTTAGCTTTACAGACTCCTTGCTAGTGGAGAACACTGTAAGAGTCCCCTTTCAAGCTGCATGGTTTGGAAGCAAGTACCTCTTTCACAGCGGAATATTACAAAGTGACCTATCCATGACTTCCTTCTGACTTCCTTTTATGTTGTTACACTGATTCTTCCAAACCTAAATTGAGTCTACAAGATGGTAAAGATTGTTGATGCCACTCAAAGCTACTCCTACTTTCTGGTTTGTTTTTTGACATCTTCAGATACTTGAGGATGGGCGCTGTTAGTTTGGGTACACAGTTGCTGGGAAAGGGATACTGCAGAGTTCTGTGGGAATTATGGTGCTGAAACTGCAAGAACTGGGGAGTGGCAAATGTTACTGTACTGTGTGTGAAAATGAGAATGGTATTTAATTTGTGTAAGCAATGCAATGTGAATGTTAAATTCATTTGTGTATATTTATCAGAAATATGCTAGTGTACTTTTGCTCTAATATGTTATCAGATGCAGTCCTTGCCTTTTAGCTTAAAGCTAGCTTTTTCTTTAATACAGCACCATGTAATATCTGTTTATCTCATTAGAGTGGGAAATTTTTAACTCCTTTCTTATGCATAAACCACTGAGAATTTTGATTTAACACTCAGTTATAGCACTATTGAGCGCTGTGTGGCTGCTTGAAAGCCTACTACAGGATTATTTTCAAGATCCCAACATCAGTTTTTATGTAGTGCAGAACAGTTTTTATTTCAGTCAAGCAAAATTTCTGCATTGCAGAGGTGTGCCATTTAATGTTGGTGGATAAAACTGGTTTTGATTTTATCCTCTGTACTGCCTTCTTACATAAGAGAAAGGGCCGTTTTCTTTGGCTCTTGGAACTTATTTCTGAACTTATAGATGTTACAGTATTTCTTGTAGGTATAGTAATATTTCAGCTTAATCAAGGTACACCACCTGATGTTGAGTTATACATGTGAAGAAAATGACATGTCTCTAGTTAAGGCGAATTAGTGTGCATTGAAATGGCAGCAGAATTGATGTTGGGGGGAATGATTAATTTGAAAAACTATTTGCGAAGGCAGTTCCTGATGCTGAGGTGTTGATTTTAGAAATGCAGTGTTTTTAATTAGATATGCAACTGGTTGAGCAGCTCTATCAGACATTTAACAGAAACAGCTTCATCAGATCAGAATTCTCAGTCTATGCAAAGATATGAGTACTCCATTTACTCAGTTAACTGTAGTGCCGAAGATGGAACTTGCAGACCTCAACTGAACTGAGTAAATGTGAGGGAAGTGATCCACACCAAACCAGATGACTGTTGGGCAAATTCATAACTGCACTAATGAGAGAGAATTCCTTAATAGATCATAGAATTTATTTTGTAATCACACATATAACATTTGGTATCATTAACTTGAGATTAAATCAGTACTGTATCAAAAAGCGCAATGTTGCAGAGAGACCTCCTCATGGAAGGATCAGGTGATAACTTAAATAATTGTTTCACAGATGCATATCTCACCATTTAGTCCCTCATGGTGGTTTACAGTGTCTGGGGTGGAGGGCTCCTAGCTGACTGGATGGTATTCTGAATACTTCCAAGAAGGGGCAGGGGTGGTTTTCGTTTCCTTGGTGGTGCAAAGAAGAGCCCTTCCTAGAAGCACCTGCCCCAGTTGAGAAGGAGAGCAGATAATAACTGGAATAAAGGAGAATGGCTGCTCACCTCACCCAGAGTTGTTCTGCTGATGGCATGCTTTGACGTACGTGCCAGAGGATTTGAGGAAGTACCACATTAAGCCACTAGAGTAGGCAGAAGCAGCCCATCTCTGATTCAGCTTCTCCCTGTTGAGAGTGAGCCAGAGCTGTCCCACCTCACTACTTCTCTGAACTGTTGAGCTCTGGAGCCAGTTCTTACACTGTATCAAAGCTTGGCATAAAATAATATAACATCCCCCATTTTTTGGCAGTTTGTGGAAAGTGTGAGGTGGGATCTGGATGCTGCTGGATGGCCTCCCTTAAAGGAGGACTGGGGCACTCTGGTTTATGAGTAGGTATGTGAAGACCTGTGTAGACTGCATGGCGTTGTGTTAATGGTACCAAATGATAAAATATTTGTCTGTATAATCTGTTGTGTTGCAGTTTCCCCCCCGTTGGTATGAATGAAACTTTGCTTAGTGGCGAGTTGGCCTTGTAGTCTGCAAACCACATGCTTCAGAATAGACTGATAGGTGTACAGTACTACTTCAAAACACAGTGCTTGGAGGTTGTGTCCCAAACCATTTGCTACTTTGCCTTGCTGTTCTTTACAAGCTGGGCAACTATTACTTAACGTGTGTGCTCTTGGATGAGCCAGAATCAAACACTTTGTTATGGATTGAAGAATCAGTTGCTGAATACTTTGCCATCTGTTTGTGCCTCCTTAGACACCTTGGTTGTCTGTGTGCAATATAGGCTAATGAGCAAGCTAAAGGATGCTAAGGTTTCATTCGATGTTGCATTTCAAGATGTAGAGTTTACTAGTAATAAATAAGTACAGAAGCATGGCCTATAGTATACTATCTCCAGAATGAGAGGACTGTTGCTAAACCGGTTATGAATTGTGCAGTTTTGAAGTCTTCTCTCAATTGATCCCAACACTTGTAATAATATGATTTTGATCTTTTAAAAAATTAGAATTTAAACATCAGTATTTCGACTGAAAGTCTGCCCACTACCAAGTATAGCACATCAAGGGTGGCTTTCTTCAGCAAACTGGACATTGGGTTTAAAAGGATTAGATAATATTTGCTAACTTTCAAATGAATGCTTTGCTTCCTGATGAATAATTCTTTTTGAAGATTGATAGAAATAAGTAAACCCAAGGAAGGCCTGTTCTGGATTCCTGATGAACGTATTTGACTGGCATAACATTGTGGGTCTCCTGATTTTTATGTTGATGTTATCAGTCGTCCCTTGCAAATTCTCCAGTTCTTCATGCTTTGTTGATGAGTTTTGAGATGTTTTTTGGTAACATTGTCTTTTTTTCCATCCTTTTTTCTTTCCTAACCTGGTTTCTTCCAGTGCAACTGCAGATAGAAGACCTGACTCGCAAACTGCGCACAGGAGACCTCGGCATCCCCCCTAACCCTGAGGACAGGTTGGGAAACAGTTTTAACCAGCTGACAGTAACATTTTTTACCTTTTTCAATAAAAAATTTGGTGGCATCGTAATGTCAGTTCCATGAAAATTCCTTCCTAATGAAATGTCTTCAGTGGTCTGATTTGACCCACACGGTAGCTGAGATTCTTACTGTGAGGGAGAGCAAAGCCACAAAAAGGGGCTGAGGTTCCACTTTCGGTGTGGAATTTCCGAGCTAGTAGGTTGTAATCGTTGACCTGACTGTAAGAAAAGGAATACGGTGGCCAACTAATTTATCCTGTTCACTGCTGGTTTTGGGCAGGTGTTCAGAAGTCTTTCTCACAGGTTCACACTGAGGAATCCTCAGCACAGTCACTGAGTCTGAGCAGCCTGGGAACTTTTTCTGACCGCTGATTTTGCAGTGCTTTCCATTGGGTGGCTGAGCATGGTTTTTTAAACCAGATGGGTACTAACCAGTTTCTTTGGTAGCAGCTACTACACAGCATTGGCCAATATCTGGGGAGCTGGGCTCAGGCAATACTGCACCTGCAATGTGCGGAATTGGACGCCTTTGGTTTTGTTGGGCTTCAGTGTCATCCAACAAAATGACTTTTGTGTGTGCTTTTTTAAAAAAAATTGGCTCGTCAACATTAATTTCTTAGAGGGTACAATGAAGGATGTGTTGTGTTATAGCATGTTGCACAACTTGCAGACCAATTCTTGCTGTTGAAAGTGGAATACCATAAAATCCCTTTTTTCCCCATTCAAATTAAACCCAGCTGAAATTACTTGGGTCCGTTAATGGGGTGAGGCTGCTAATGAGCCTTTCCCTCTGCCCGGTCAAAAAAAAAATGTTTTCAACTCTAGATTTTGAGGCGCCATATTGTCTGTTTTAGGCTTCAAAGAGCCTTTTTGGCTCTCTTAACAACCACAGTAATGGGGTGTAGGTAAATATTGACAGATAGACATACTCTTGGTGGGAATAAATGTTTGTGCTTGCTTCTGTGCTCGAATGAATTGGGGCTGTTGGTCTTAATTTTAACATGCCAACAAGGTTTCTCTCATGTGAAGGTTAAAGCAGGCCAAGGGTGGAGGGCTGCAATATCTTGTGTATAATCTGCGTTTGTAGTATGTTTATTCACTGCTTTTTCATAATGAGACCAAACTGGTTAAAATATGATACCTTTACCATTCAGCAAAAATGAATGTTCTCAATTATTTGCAAGAAAGCAACTTTTCCACACAACAATTAGATATATTCAGCTTGAAACCTTTTCCTCACTGTTTAATCATATGTGTTTGTGTTTAAAAGAACCTGCTAGTGGGGGTGGGACAGATCACATTGCGTTGGGACTATTAAGCTTTCTTGGGTCCTAGAAATGGAGGTGTAATTTACATATTATTACTCCTGATCTTTTATTTCATATTCTGGTGTTGATTATTCACTTCAAGCTGAGAAGACCTTGGGATCAACTGGCTCTAATCAATCCTTTAACCAGCTAGAAAGAAAAGATTGTTTTCCTAAAACCCAAGGTTTAGGTTTCTGATTACTACAAGGATGTATCTTTTTTTTTTGATAACATGATCAATATCTCTTCCCTTCTTGCAGCTAACTAAATTTTTATTTCAATATGTTTGAAGAAGGTCCATAAAATTTAAACAAAGTTCTAGGAGTGTGACTTTTTTTACCGCAAGTGCAGCTGTGGTAAAATCAAACTGACTCTTTTTTTAAATTTTAGCTGTAACTTTTTATTTATTAGTACCTCTGCTGTCCGGGCACCTAAACTGCATGGAGAAAGCAGGTCTGTCTCTAGCGGTTTACAACCCAGACTGCAACATGAGAAGGGTGGGCTTGTCCAACTTGCACCAAGCCCACTTCTCTAACCCTTAAACACAGGGAACAGGTTCAGTCGTCCTTGATGCAGTCAACAAAGTGGAGGTAAAGCCAGAACAGAAGCCTTGACCCATCCACGTGGTGCCAGTGCAATAGACCTAACTTGTACTGCCAGGAAGAATCTGAGAGAAGCGTAACCTGTCTTGTTACTTTTCTGCTGTTAAAAGATCCAGATTTAACCTGAATAATTCTTTGATTTACCTCCTGCACCAGGGTTCCTTCCTAAATGTTTGGCTACATGGAATAATGAAGTTGGAAAGTTTGTTCTCTGTGTGAATCAACTTTCTCCATCTTCCCTGCCCTCTCCCCCTTTTTAACAACAGGCACACTCATGGCAGAGCTGCTGTCATGGCTGTGTGCGACCCTGCTTCCCTCTCTACACCCCTCCTATCCCAAAATAAAATATCCCAGGTTTTTTCCCTCCTGGTAGCAGGCAGTGATTTGCTACAACCACCTTGTCCGTGTGACATAACGGGCATGAGTGAGTTTACACCTTCCTTTCCTATGGTCTCTTTAATTAATTTATTTTGCAAATTGTGCTAGAGTTGAGGGGAACCTGTACTTAATAAATGGCCTTTCGGGCTCAGGTCTACAAGGAGTCACTGGGAATCGTTCCTCTGCAGGTCTCCTTCCCCTGAACCAATCTACAATAGCGAGGGGAAGCGCCTGAACACCCGTGAGTTCCGCACACGCAAGAAGCTGGAGGAAGAAAGGCACAACCTGATCACGGAGATGGTGGCGCTCAACCCAGACTTCAAGCCACCAGCTGATTACAAGTAAGGCGAGGGGGTTGGACTGGCTGCTCTGCCGTAGTTGCGGCTTTCTGCCTGTTGCAGAGCTTTCCCTTCCGTTGTGGGCTTTCCCTAGAGGGTTACCAGGTTGACCCTAGTGATGAGCTCAGCTGAGAAAGGGGGTCCATTGTGGATGACAACCAGATCTTGATGGGCACTATCTAATCTTCCACAGGCCACCAGCAACCCGAGTGAGTGATAAAGTGATGATCCCACAGGATGAATACCCTGAAATAAACTTCGTTGGGCTTCTGATTGGACCCAGGTATGAGCTTTCTGTTCATATGAAGGTTGAGAGGTGGCAAAATGGGCAGTCCCTGAATACTTCATATTGCAGAAAGGTTGCAGAACATGTCTTTGTTTTAGGGAGTGTCTGAGAGGGGAAAAAACTAATTCAGTTCAATCCAAATTCTTTCTATAACAAAGCAGAATACCTTTTTTTCCTATCTTTTTCAGCATTATCTCTGGATTTTGGTTTAAGCTTGAAAATGATGCTGGTCTCCTCCCCACCCCCACCCCCCCCAGAACCTGTTTGATGATTCTTACAGTGTGTGGAGTGCCATTTTCCCATCCGTCTGGGTGGCTCCTCTTTTGGGGGACTTGTGTCAGAGCGCTGGTTGGCTGACATCAGTTAAACACCCGGGTTTGGATTTTGTCTTTCCAGAGGAAACACGCTGAAGAACATTGAGAAGGAGTGTAATGCAAAGATCATGATCAGAGGCAAAGGTTCTGTGAAAGAAGGGAAGGTGGGACGGAAAGATGGCCAGATGCTGCCTGGGGAGGATGAGCCCCTTCATGCGCTTGTCACTGCCAACACCATGGAGAATGTGAAGAAGGCCGTGGAACAGGTAAAAGGCAGGGAGGAAAAGCCGCCAGGTGCAGTCCCCAGCAGAAAGGCAGACCACACTGCGAAGCATTCATTGGTGAAGCTGCTCATTCCAAGGAGCTGGTGTAAAGGAGCCAAGATCTCCCCTGAAGAGGGGAACACAACATAATGGTGGTTGCTAGGCAACTTGGGCTGTAGAAAGAGCCTTTCCTAACTGTGTCACTCAGTCAGACTCCTCAGGCAGGCCAGAGAAAACCTTTCAAATGAGGATAATTTTGTTGTCCTAGCTGTCTTTTGATGCAAAGGTTTGCCCAGCAACAGGAAAGATTGGGTGATTGTGTCTCACTTTTTTTGTCTGCCAAAGCTTCCTTGATCCAGTGTGAAGTAACTGATGATCGCTGTCCTGATCACTGCTTTCCTAATCACGTGCTTTCAGCTTTTATGCCCATATCTCGAACAGTTCTTCAAAACTCACATCCATTGGTTGGATCCAGCATGGTTTTTCTGTGAGTGGAACGATTTCCTTCAAAAGCAATATTCTGTGCAGTGGATGGGGGAAGCAAGGAAGCTGCATTGCACAGCCAGAAATCTTTCTATCCCTGAAAATGTTGTGCTGGATCCAAGACTTCATTCAAGTTTCACAGATGTTCCCTCACGCCCGGCGGAAACTAATGTTTTAAAAGAATGATCAAAGTGTCATTTGAAAACAGGCTTTGCAGGGGGAACTTTCCAGACACTGGCCATTTTGGAGATGTGCTGTCCCTCATGATTTAGTAGATTTAGAAACTATCTTAGATTTTTTTTTGCACAAACCCTTTCTCATGCACTCATCAAAAGTGCATTAGATATCAGTGTATCTAATTCGTAATGTTTATGGCTACTTAAATCCAGAGGTTGGAGCCATGAACAGACAACACAGATCTTTCTAAAACCTGAAAATTATCCCAAGTTTGCAGAAAATAACTTTTTTGAAGGTGGGATACTTCCCACCATCCCCCCGAATAATAGAAACAGCACCTGCTTTAAGAAAGAAATGTCCTTGGTAGCTGTTGCTAGGCAGCCAAAAGTACTGCCTGCCTTTCAGGCTTCGTTTTGGTAAATAAAAGGCAATGCAGGGGATGTCCTTCCCCGGGCTGTTTTGCCTCTGGGGGCAGACATGACTTACATGAGTCACCCCTTGAGTCAGACTTGGACTGCCTGCCTGATTCAATAGCAGTCACCCCACGACAGCTGGTGCAGGGTACTGGTTAGAGCAGGGGTCTGCAACCTGCGGATCTCCAGATGTTCATGGACTACAATTCCCATCAGGCCCTGCCAGCATGGCCAAGGGGCTGATGGGATTTGTAGTCCATGAACATCTGGAGAGCCGCAGGTTGCAGACTCCTGGGTTAGAGTTTCAGACCTTGATCTGGGAATCCAGATTCAAATCACCACTGTGCCATGCAAGGTTACTGGGTGACCTTGGACCAGTTAACACATTCTCAGCCTAGCTTACCTCATAGTTGTGAGGATAAAACGGAGGCAAGGAGAATGATGCAAGTTGCTTTGGGTCCCCTGTGATGGAGAAAGGTTGGGTGTAAATGAAGTAAATAAATAGCTGAGGATGGGAAGCAGATGAAAGGTAGATTGGTTATTGGCTGGGAAAGAGGAGGAGGCGGGGAAATGTGAGGGTGTGAGGTGGAGGGGAAAAGGAAATAGTCATTGCAGGTTCCCTACCATGTGGCTGGGCCTTCAAATGCTTGAAGATCTCCTGCTTATTTATTTTTCTAATATTGACTTTTTACCGGTTCTCTCAAAATATAAAAATGCCTTTTTTATTTAGTAGTGGAAGAAGAAGAATATGCATCAGTTTAGGATACACCATATATGACTGATCCAAGTGGAGGGAGTATAGAGAGTTTAAAAAGATTCTGCACTCAGCAGGAAGTTGGGGGCCATAGACCTGCCCTGTGGAAATCTCCTCTCCAAAGATACTCTCTGCCGCTCTAGGAAGAGAAACCATGGGTAAAAAGCCTGCTTCAAAACCAACATCTCTTGGTTGGTCCAGTATACCGGAAGCACCCGTGGAGGAACAGTCCAGCGCTGTAGTTCTTCATGAAAACTTGCAAAGGGAAGCTGCCTTCTGCTGAGTCAGGCCCTTGATCAGAGTCAGTGGTGTTTTCTTACAGCAGCGTGCTTCTTTTCTGTCTTCTAGATCCGGAACATTTTGAAGCAAGGGATTGAAACACCAGAGGACCAGAATGATCTGCGCAAGATGCAGCTGCGGGAGCTTGCCCGCCTCAATGGGACGCTACGCGAAGATGACAACAGGTACCCATTGGGGGACCTCAGTTTATGCCATGTAGGAATGAACTCATCTGCATTGTCAGTCAGGCCTAACTTCTCTGTTGCTTCAGGATTCTGCGCCCATGGCAAAATACAGAAACCCGCAGCATCACCAACACGACAGTGTGTACCAAGTGCGGAGGAGCTGGCCACATTGCATCAGACTGCAAGTTTGCCCGGTAAGCATCTTCTTTAGTATCCTGTGATTACATTGCCTGTTCTCTAGAAAAAGCTGCTGTGCACTTGGCTCATTCTCATAAGTGGTGAAGATCTGCACAGACTTGCTTGTTGCAGACTAGCATGGCAGACCTTTGCATTGTTTTTTGGCAGTTAATTAACTCTAGAATACATCTTGGCTACTTTGTGTGTGTGTGTGTGTGTGTGTGTGAGAGAGAGAGAGAGAGAGAGAGAGAGAGAGAATTGTTTGCTTATGTGACAACTGGGGTCCTAGCTGATTATGACTTCCTTCTTTCAGGCCGGGAGATCCCCAATCAGCCCAGGACAAAGCTCGCATGGATAAAGAGTACCTGTCTCTGATGGCTGAGTTGGGAGAGGCCCCTGTCCCAGCATCTGTGGGGTCTTCTTCAGGACCTTCTAATCCGCCCCTTCCAAGCGGCCCAAGACCATCGGGGCCTGGAAACAACCAGCCTCCCCCTGTGAGTAACTTGTTGGAAAGGATGTTGTTAGACCAGATTGGAATCCAGGGAATAAAACGTTTGTTTTCCCAAAGGGAAGAGTTGCCTTCATAGAAGACAGTTGTTACAAATTACTAAGGGATGCTTGTGTTCTCAGCAGAGAAGCCCTCCGTATTGGGCGGGATGTGGGTATTTTTAGTGTAGAGCACCCCTGGCTTCTCTTTCTTGTGTAACTGAATTCTTCCCCTCCTGTTGTGTCTGTGCATAGAACCGCCCTCCCTGGATGAACTCTGGCCCTTCTGAAAATCGGCCCTTCCATAGCATGCACGGAGGTGGCGGCGGCGGAGGAGGCGGTGGTGGTGGAGGAGGAGGCGGCGGTGGAGGCGGTGGCGGAGGAGGGCCAGCAGGGCCTGGGGGTCCTCACAACTTCCCTCACCCAATGTCAAACATGGGAGGACATGGTGGTCATCCCATGCAGCACAATCCAAATGGCCCCCCACCTTGGATCCAGCCACACAATCCTCCAATGAACCAGGGACCGCATCCTCATGGCCCACCAGGTCCCCATCACATGGGTGAGTACAACTTTGTGGTCCTTGGGCATTTTCATCACGGATGGAGAAAGGCTGATCAGAGTGCAGCTGCAAGCTAATTTTGTTAGTGAGCTTGGAAGGGTGTTTTTGGCCACTTCCACACGCAGACAGGACAGTGGCTGGCTGGGCGGGGCTGGGGAGGATGGTCTTTTTCAACTGTCACTAAGGCTGCGGTCTCTCATTCCCTTAAGATCAGTACCTGGGCAATGCGCCAGTGGGCTCTGGGGTCTATCGCCTCCAAGGAAAAGGTGAGAAAACGGAATTGTTTTCCCATTGATTGGGGGGGGTGTCTGTCACTTGGATGACCAGGGTGGGGGGATGAGGTTTGGAGGATAGTTCCCAAGGTCAGCTTGATGGCCTGTCTGGGCTTGCAGGTATGATGCCACCTCCGATGGGTATGATGCCCCCGCCGCCCCCGCCGCCCAGTGGTCAGCCTCCCCCGCCTCCCTCTGGTCCTCTTCCCCCATGGCAGCAGCAGCAGCAGCCTCCACCCCCGCCTCCCAGCAGCAGTACTCCCTTGCCATGGCAGCAAAGTGAGTAAGAGAACTTCTTTTAATTTTGCACCTCCGCGACTCTGGCCAATATTAATAACAAGTTGATGACCTTGGCCCAGTCCTCCTGACGTGGGGCTGCCCTTGGGGGTAGGAGGCCACTCTGTTTTCCTGGGCCAGGTTTAGAAAACCTCCGCTGCCCCGGAGTGGTTTCTCCCAGTGTTTGAGCTGAATCCTTGGCTTCCCTTTTGATGTTTTCTACAAAGCCCATCCTTGGCTTGTAGGCCAGATGCCCTGGGGATGGTCAGAGGAAAAGGCACCTTTCCCAGGTGTGCCCTACTAGGTCATCTCACGGTGGGGAAGAGTACTCTCCCCTGACATGGTCTTGAGAAAAGGGTCAGCTGTTTCTCTGGTTGGGGAGATTCGGGACCCTGGGTCCGTGGCTCCTGGAATGACTTTATGCTGTGTTAAATCCTAGATACGACGACAACCACCACCACGAGCGCTGGCAGCGGGGGCATCCCTCCATGGCAGCAGCAGCAGGGGGCGGCGGCAACTTCTACGGGGGCCCCGCAGATGCAAGGCAGCCCCTCCATGGTACCTTTGCCTCCAGGGGTCCAGCCTCCACTGCCGCCAGGGGCCCCGCCTCCTCCCCCGCCCCCGCCCCCTGGCTCCGCGGGCATGATGTACGCCCCTCCCCCTCCTCCGCCTCCCATGGACCCTTCTAACTTTGTCACCATGATGGGGGTGGGGGTGCCAGCTTTGCCACCATTTGGCATGCCCCCTGCTCCACCACCACCGCCACCACAGAACTGAAGAATGTTTTTTCTATACAGTTGTTTTTCTCTCCAACATGGAACGAGGCCCTGCCAGGAGCATGTGAGGGACGTTCCCCCTCCTTACCTGTATTTAGAGGAGTGCGTGACTCTTGTCAGATTCTTGTTTTGATTGACTTTACTGGTGTTCGATAATTGGACCCGTCAAGGCACTAGCCCCGAGCACCTCTCTGAAGTGAGGACTGGCCACCCTTTTTGTGGTAGGAACAGGGAACGCCTGGGACGTGCGTGTTGTGGCAGAGCTCCAGTTGAAACTGCCGGGTCCAGCCTCGGAGCCAGCAAGCCCTCTTTTGTGAAATTATGCATCTCTCACATGCCTTGCAGACGCAGAATGGCATCTTCTGTTTATTTAATTTTTCCTTGCTGGGCTTATATTTTAATTCCACCTTAAAGACTCCATGTTTTCCAGGGTCTTGTACGTCTCCACTGTTGAACTTCTGCCAGTAGAGTTGAAGAAACAAATGGATTTCAGTAGAGTTGTCTGTGTTTGGGAAATGAGACTTTTGCTCCACGGCGAGGTGGGGGGTGGGGTGCCAGTGTTTTTTTCCCTGGTTCTCCTTAGCAAGAATAGGTAGATTTTGTAGGGAGTGTCTGCCGTAAAAGCTGAAGGTTTTGAGCCAGTCCCCACCCCTCCCATAGGGTAGTTAAGATGAAGAGGGGGGGGGGTCATCTATTTTGAGGTCCATTTGTCTCTTATCCATCTGCCTAGAATCTCCTTCCGTTTTTTCTTTAAAAAAAAACACATCTGAGTGTTTTGTGGTTTTGGGTGGTTTCCCCCCGATTGAGTGAGCTCTGTTGACAATGATGTATGTGTATAATGCTTCATTCAGTCACCTGTAACCATTTTCTTAATTGATTTTTGTGTAAAAATAAAAACTGCAGTGAAGGGGAGGTTCCAATTAAAGGCCATTTTTAAAATAGTCCTTGTGTGTCCCTTCCTGTTCACGGGGAGCAGAGGAATTCTATTGCCAGTCTCGGCCAGTAGAGGGGGCAAGTTACTATGCTCACTGAATTCCGTCATTCTGAGCTTGTGCCTGTTGGAAATCTGAGGAACCCCCAACACACAAACAGTCACACTCTCGACTAAGATCCTCTTGGATGTTTTCACTGGATTCCGTTTGCCCCTTGGGAAAAATCTATCTGGCTGTTCTTGTCCACCTTGAGCAGTGATAACTGCTTAACTCCTGTTCTTTCTGGAGCATTGCTGTCCTTGCCCACCATTGGAGCCATGAAGCCTGTACCACCTCTCTCCTCCCAGTACATTTCATCCAGAAAACTAAAAAGTGCTCTGGAGCGGCTTTGCTCCTGAAGCGGTGTGACTCCCCTGCCTCAGTAGTCTGAACGCTGGACCAACTTGAGCCACATGGTTAGGTGTTCTCCAGCCTTATGTGGTTTCTCCCTAGGGCCACAGAGCAATGAGAAGAGCTTTGAAGCATAGGGTAGAAGTTGCTCCATACGGCAATAATCCAGTCCTTTCTTCCTTTCTCTGCTTTGATTGGGGGCAGGGATTTACATGCCCCTGTTCGTCCTCTGCAATGTTGAATTAATCTCTTTGGTGCCCAATACATGTGGGTCTCTACACAGGCAAGTTGTTGTTGCCCACTTGAATACAAAAGCTTTTCCGGTGAGAACATTCTGTTCTTCAGCATGGGAAAAAGTTTTGTTGCTTTCCCTCCATTAATCAACTCACCCAGAGTGTTTAAGCTGCACAGAAGAAATGGCTTTTGGGGGGAGAGCTTGTAATCCAACGGTGAAAAAATTGGAAGGGGGGGATATAGTGATGTTATAATCCTTGTTTCTTACATAACACCACTGTGCATGATGTTAAAGTAGGAAAGGTACTGTGCTTAAGAACTGGCAAAGCCTCTTAGCTCTCCCAATAACTGTTCTCCCTAGAAAGAAGAGAGTAAAGGGCATTTTCTTCTTTTCCTGGTTCTATTAGGCTCAGAATTTTAATTAGGATCAGGGGTAAGGGAGAAAATCCTACTACAGCTGTTCATGATGGGGGGGGGGAATGCCTCAGGTGATCACAAGATATATGAGTTCTAGCCAATCACAAGATTCTTCTAGCCAGAGGCTCAAGATGAATCTATGGCTGGAGTGGCCTAATGGCCAAAATACCTGCCAGCTTCCCTCTGACTGGTCAGGTCCAGGTTCACAAAGAGCTTGAGTTCATTCTTCATTGATTTGCTGTTCACGGTTCAGCCCCCGACATCAGTAGCCACTGTCTGGAAAGCCTTTTCTCTGGCTGAGCCCCTGAAGAGCCATGGTTGGAGACCCCTGCATAACATTGCGCCCAGTGGTCTGAATGTATGTCAGGCAGCTCTATTTCTTTTCAAGCCTGTGCAAGAGCTTCTGTGCCAGCTCCCTAACTTAAGAAGGAGCAGTTCCAGTAAGCTGAAATGGCATCGGCTGCCAGGAGGGGAGAGGGGTGGCGGAGCTGTCGGTCTTCCTCCCTTCTCTCTCGTTTGCACAGTGGAGCTGCAAGCACTGGCTCAAATGCAGAGGAAATAATGCCTCCTGGCATTTATCTGTCGTCAGCACTTTGCCCCAAAGGCCCTGAGCTTGCCTGCTGCTCTATCCTGCCATGCAGCAAGAATGATTTCATGACATGTCAGGTGCAGATCTGGCAAAACTGTATGGACTCTTTCACTGGCTTGATGCAAAGGAGGGCTGGAAGCCAGGACCTGCCATCTTCCAACTTTTTCCTCTCAGCAAATAACCTGTGCTAGGAACATGCTGCAGATAGTTGTATTAAAAGTGCTTGATGGTGCAAACTGTATGTCACCTTTCTGGGGTCCACACCCCAAAGCTGTCTTGGGATTCTAGAAAGCACCTTGTGTGGGAGGGATGTCATTTCTTTCCCCCTGGAGCAGGGCAGAAATGGGGAGAGCTTGTCATCCAAGCCAAGGACATAAGGGTATGCAGCCCTCGGGGCTCAATCAAGCTTCTGTCTCCAGCTGAGTCACCCAGAGCTCTGTTTTAGCTTTATGCCTGACCTTTCTGTGGGCCGTGGTGGGATTTCGTTCTCTCCTTGCCTCGTAACTACTGGATGCATCTGAAATAAGAGTCTCTTGGCTGAAACTGAAACGGGGCCTCCTGGCACCTTGGAGGAAGCAGGAGTGGCTAAAGCCCTTCTGAGACGGTTATGCAATACAAATCAGAGATTCTGCAGCAGAAGGGTTTGGGGTGGTTTCCTTGCCTTGAGTGGCCCCTGCTGTTTGGCACACTTAACAGAGTCCTTACACTGAGCAGGTTTTTTTCTTCCCCTATATATTTCCCCCATTCTCGGGCCCATAGCTAATGGATGATGCTAAGCAAGCAAATTTTGCACGCGTGCTTTCTTTAATTCTAACATTTGGGAACTAGGGAGAGAACGTAAGTCCAATGAGCGCTCAAGCTCTTTTCTCTCTCCCATCCCCCTTCCTTTGTATTTTCAACGCACGTGTAGATTCTGAGGAGGCCAGGCTCCTGCCAAGTGCTGTGAAGAAGGAAGGGTTGAGTTGACTTTGTGCAAAATGCTGCATTAGCAATGAACTGAGCACATTGTACATAATTCTGCTAAGGGGGGGGGGGGCGGGGGTAGCACAAAGGCAGTCTGGGTACAGAAGCTCCTGAGCTTCTGGTTGAGTGGAATTGTTCCTGGGCTGTGGTGATTATTCTAAACCTGTTTCTGTAGCTTACAAGGACAGGGACTAGCGTTAAACTCTAAATTTATTAGGAATTCTATTTAGTATCGCTGGGCACAACAGCACTACTGTGTAGAGGGTGGTCTAACTGAGGTGATGAGAGATGAATTTCTGAAACTACTAGGCAAATTGAATAACATGAGTATGTTAGGAAAGCAGATTGAAATTTTGTTCTCATCCACAAGTTAGAACTCAGGGACACCCAATTGAGTTGATGGGCAGTAGGTTCAGCACACACAATCGGAAAGTTTGTTTATTTAAATGAGAGCTTATTACCGATGCATGTAGTAATGGCCACAGACATGTATGGCCTTAAAAGGGGGGATTAGAAGGAGTCGTGGAGGAGAGGGTCCATCGATGGCTAACAGCCGTGACTAAAAGGAGCAGCAGTGGCATAGGAGGTTAAGAGCTGGTGTATCTAGGACAACACCTTGTGCTACAATCTCCTTGCCCTTCCCCCATCACAACACCTTGTGCTAGACACCTTGTATCTAGCACAACACCTTGTGCAAGCCTTCAGGTTCTCCAGAACTCTTCATTAGGTTGGAATTCTGTGTAAGTTTCTTTTAAGCAAGAGGGAACAGGTCTTTCTGGTGATGATCTTCAAGCCTGTTTGGCTGTTTCCTGACTTATGTGGGCCCAGGGTTTGTCTGCCCAGTATCAGATTGCAGGCTGAAGATTTGAAAGTTTGAAAAGTGTACTGTAATGTTTCACCTGAATAAATGATAGTTTGTAGCTTTTGTTTTTGGAGTTCCACTGAAAAACATTAATTCCAAGAGGGAAGGTCTGCAATAGAAGAGCCCGATTTGAATCCAGTACAGACCAATGAGATTTTCAGGGTATCAACTTTCAAGAGCAGCAGTGGCGTAGTGGTTAAGAGCAGGTGCACTCTAATCTGGAAAACCAGGTTTGATTCCCTGCTCTGCCGCCTGAGCTGTGGAGGCTTATCTGGGGAATTCAGATTAGCCTGTGCACTCCCACACACGCCAGCTGGGTGACCTTGGGCTAGTCACAGCTTCTCGGAGCTCTCTCAGCCCCACCTACCTCACAGGGTGTTTGTTGTGATGGGGGAAGGGCAAGGAGATTGTAAACCCCTTTGAGTCTCCTGCAGGAGAGAAAGGGGGGATATAAATCCAAACTCTTCTCTTCTTCTTCTCAATATACAGAGGCACTGAAAGCCAGTGCAAAGGGGCATCATAAGGGGAAGTCAATATATGCTGTTTGTTGGCCCCACACACCAACTGGCTGGCCACTGTGTGAAATGGGATGCTGGACTCGATGGACCACTGGTCTGATCCAGCAGAACTCTTTTTTTGCAAGGGTGGGAGATGCAATGTTAAGATTAGTTTCTGGAGGAGAAAGCCTCCTCTCAATCACCAACCTAAGCTCCAATACATCCATTAAGTCCAGCATTCTGGGTCCTACAGTGGTGACTACATGGCAAACCACCCTGAAAATATAGTCTGCCTAGTACGGGGTTGGCAACCTTTACCACCCAAA
Source organism: Sphaerodactylus townsendi (assembly GCF_021028975.2). Taxonomy (NCBI): domain Eukaryota; kingdom Metazoa; phylum Chordata; class Lepidosauria; order Squamata; family Sphaerodactylidae; genus Sphaerodactylus; species Sphaerodactylus townsendi. The sequence goes on along the minus strand of NC_059425.1, from coordinate 25,537,649 downwards.
GAGCCATTTGGACCCGTTTTCCACGGCCCCAAAGATCTACCGAGCCAGAGAGGCAGCTCCACACGGCACTGCCTCTGGTTTGACCCCTGCACTCTCCTTCCAGCACTGAGAGGCAGAGGTGCCAGGCAGGGAGACCCCCTCTGCCCCATGAAGCAGGCAGCCACCTGCTCCATGGGGCGGGGGGGGGCAACTGCAGCCTGCCCAGTGCCGCCGCCTCTCGCGCTGTGGGAGGCAGTGGCACCAGGCAGGGAAACCCCCTCTGCCCGACAGAGCAGGCATCCACCTGTTCCATGGGGCAGAGGGGGGATGGCGGCTGCTCTGGAGAGACATGACCACGCTACCCTCCGACTTCCAGGGGTTGGAGGGCAGTGTGGGCGTGTCCCTCCATCTCTCCAGAGCTGCGCTGGAAGGAAAGGTGAGTGGAGGGGACGTGAAAAGCGGCACCCTCACACACGGAGCTGCCTTGGGTTTGGCCCCTCCACTCACCTTTCCTTTCAGCGCTGCTCTGGAGGGCTGGAGAGACACGCCCATGCTACCCTCTGACCTCCAGGCAACGCGGAGCCACAGTATAAGGCTGAAAGAGCCACATGCGGATCTAGAGCCACATGTTGCAGACCCCTGGCTTAGTAAACGTCATGATGTGACTTACATCCACTAATGTTCAGAGGCACAGTGTTCTCAGTATGTATGAGAGAAACTTCTAGGCTTACTTGGATCGGTACACGTCAGCCTGGCCTACCCATTATCTCTGGAGTGAACAGAAAGCCCCATCGCATCCAGGGGAAGGAGCCACTGCTCAGTGGCAGAGCATTAGCTTCATGCTCAGGTCCCCGGTTCAGTTCTTGGCACCTCCAGTTAAAAGGATCGAGTAACAGCTGATGTAGAAGACCTGATACCCTGAAGAGCAGTTTCCAAAGTAGGCAATGCTGGTCTGGATAAACCGAAGCTCTGATTCCAGACAAAGCTGTTTCATTTGTTTGTGTTCAAGGTGGGTCGGGTTCTGTACAGTTCAGTTGCCAAAGAGGTGACCTCATGCCTCAGGGCCTGAATTTGATCGAATCCTTCCTCATCCAACAATGGGGGAGGTGTAGTCATGTCAGCTGCAGCAAGAACAAACAACGGGTCTTTTGGCACTTTGAAAACCGAACGAATGATACAGTTATTCCTTCCACATTGCTGGGGTTAGGGGGGTGGCACCCCCCACGTTTTGTAAATCATAAAAAAAATTTGGCCCTCTCTTTGTACCAGAGAATATCTGAATGTTTTCTTTTCTATTAACTTTTAAAAAGAAATTGTGTGTATGGTATTATAAGATAAAATATATTGATAATATCCAATATTATACATATATTTTATGCATTTCTGAGTTTCTAAACTTTTCCCTGGGTCATCTAATGCCCTTCACGTGTCATCCGTGGCTTCCACAAAACTTCCAAAAAATTCCCATTCAATTTCTTATGCCGACCTGCAATATGTCAAAACTGCGATGGGGAAAGTTATGTTGTGGAAGGGATAACTGTACTTACTATTCCTGCATGAGCTTTCATGGAGTTGCATCTGAAAGAGTGGGCTGTACTCAACAGAAATTTACACTGACATAAAACTGGATTGGTTTTTAGGGTCCTACAAGATTCCTGTTTGCTCGGCTCAGAATCCCCCCTCCCCCCCAAAGCAGACTGAAGATGATGAACCTGATGCAGGCAATCTGGGTTGGGGAAGAAAACTGGAAATCTACTTGATTCCTGGAACAAAGATCCTATGGAGTAATGCCCAGAAGTGATAGGATGAGAAGGGTTATGATCAGGATCTGGAATCTGTTTATTTTTGTCTAAAGGTTCTGGCAAAGTGGGATGCATGGAAGTTGCACAAGACTCTAGATGCGTCCACTCGCTCGCTGTACGTTGATTCCATATTCTAGTACCATGAGCCCTGGCGAAACACCTTTGCTGCACTATAATTAGGTTTGAACCATTGCATGTGTAAAGGCCAAGGACTGAGATGAAGGACTTGTCTCTTCAGAGGCTTAAAAAAAAACCTAGCATGTGTTCTGATAATGAGAGTTGAGATTGGGGGAGTGGGGGGAAAGGATTGGGATTTAGGAGGTGTTGGAGAATGGGTGCTGGGCACCAAGGGAGGGTGAAGGTGCAGCTGGTTCTTTCTTTGGCACACCCATGCCTCAAACTGCTCTTGTGCATTTTCAACTTGCCCTCTGAAATAACGTTGACTAGAAAGCTGAACATGTCAAAAACCCAAATTAACGTCCCCGGGACTTCTGTGACCCCCACAGACCCATTTACCTCTTTCTCTTGAGGTGTAAAAGTGATTCCCCCCTGTCCAATCTGCAACCACCCACTTGTGCAGTGCACATTTCAAAAAAAGGTTTCCAAGGAACAATGTGAACATGCAGTGCTGACCTAATTTATCCTCACACAGTTCAAGGTGTCACAGAGAGGCTGAGGTTACCCTGGAAGCTTGAGGGCTGAATATAGGTTCAAATGTAACTGCACCAGCTCCCTGCTGTTTGCATGCCACGTATGCACCGGTGAAGTACGGAACAAGTAATCAGAGGTCTTGGAGCCGACAGGGATCCAACCTCATCCTTTTGATCCAATCAATGGAAGTCAGCCGCAGGCCAAATCCCCTCCCTTCTGCAGGCCTGCAGGTGTCATAATCCTGTTGCTTCAAACTCGACTGTGTCTAAATTTGGGATTCTTTGCACAGCAGGGGAGCACAGGGCACCTGCTGTGACAGAAGATCACTGGATACCTGTGCCTTCAGGAAATGCATAGAAAAGGGTATTTTGGCAGGTATGGCTTGTTTGGAAGAGCAGACAGCAGCAACTTCCATAAGCCCCTCTTTTACAGAGGACATGGGGTGGTCCTCTGCCACTCTTCACTCTTGCTGCTCCCTCTGTGTGTGCATGACTGGTAATGATTTTCACCATGTCTTCACGCTTGTTTTAGAGCTGAGGATTCTTCCCCCCACCCCAGCACAAGACAAAACCGTTTCTAAACATGTGCAAATGCTTGTACGTGTGCATGTAAGTATGAAATCACGATGTAGATCCAGGACATTACAAGGACAAAAATAAAATGCTGGTAACTTAATTTTGTGAAAGCAGTCCAGGATTGCTGGGCGCTCTGCTGCGGAACAGAACTAATCTTTTTATGTGTAGCTTCTCTCTTGATCCTTTGCTTCCTTGTTATGCCTTCTGGCCAAACTACAGGTGTGACTCAAACTCAATGGCAGTTTGCCTCTCTGCCCGAAGTCCATGTCACAGAATCAAGATGCAGTCATGGAGGGAGAAGTCTGAAAGGAGGGAGTGAAAGGATGGCCATTCTTTACCAAGGAGTGAAAATCGTTGAAGGAGAAGGCACCATGGGCCTGAAGGCTGAAGTATAATCCACTAGTGTGAAGACACATAGCCAGTATTGGAACCAGGGGTGATGAAGAAGAGTTGGGCTTTATATCTTGCTTTTATGGCTACCAATCTTGATCCTCTTTGATCTGAGATTGCAAATGCCTTAACAGTCCAGGTGCTTGGGAGCAACAGCCGCAGAAGGCCATTGCTTTCACATTCTGCATGTGAGCTCCCAAAGGCACCTGGTGGGCCACTGCGAGTAGCAGAGAGCTGGACTAGATGGACTCTGGTCTGATCCAGCTGGCTTGTTCTTATGTTCTTATGTTCTGTCTGCCTTTAAGGAGTCTCAAAGCAGTTTACAATCTCCTTCTCTTCTCCTCCCCACAACAGATACGTTAGGAGGTGGATGGAACTGAGAGAGGTCTGAGAACTGTGACTATTCCAAGGTCAGGCTTCACATGGAGGAGTGGGGAAACAAACCTCATTCACTAGATAAGAGTTTGCTGCTCATGTGGAGGATGGGCGAATCAAACCTGGTTCTCCAGATTAGAGTCCACTGCTCTTAACCACTACACCACACTGGCTGTCAATAAGAGGACACAGAGCCTCCGATGCTAGACTGGCTGCATACAAAGCTGACAGGACTACATCTCCCAGTGTGCTTAGAGACAACAGGACATGGGCAGGGTACGTTATGCTAAATATGGCATAGGCCACATCCTTGCCAGGTGACCTGACCTTTCTCTGAAGGACACTGTATTTATAGGGATGCCAAAGGCCTTGAGTGGCAGGCACAGAAGTGGCATTCCTGTCTCTGTAGCGCTCTTCCACAAGTGCCCCAGTGCTGTGACACCCATGTCCTGTGGCCAACGGCAGCCTAAACTTACAGTGGGCTGATGAGAGGCTGGCAGGGTCAGTTTCCCAGGCTGCAAAATGGGTGCAGTGTCACCTTGCTTTCACTTTAATGGTGTTCAAACATAAGAAGAAAAAGAGTTTGGATTTATACCCCACCTTTCTCTCCTGTAAGGAGACTCAAGGTGGCTTACAAGCTCCTTTCCCTTCCTTTCCCCACAACAGACACCTGGTGAGGCAGGTGGGGCTGAGAGTCCCAAAGAACTGTGACTAGCCCAAGGTCACCCAGCGGGAATGTAGGAGTGTGGAAACACATCTGGTTCACCAGATAAGCCTCAGCCACGCAGGTGGAGGAGCGGAGAATCAAACCTGGTTCTCCAGATTAGAATCCACCTGCTCTTAACCACTACACCACGCTGGCTTTCAGGACTGTGAAGCACGCAGGAAAGTGAATATCAAATTGTTTCCCAAGTCAGGATAGATACCCTGACCTGAGTTCCAAAACATCAAAAACCAAAACCAGTGTAAAGCAAATTAAGAACATTCGTTGTCAAAAACAAATTTACACAACAAGACATAGTCATTAGTTTCCATCTCTGATCTCAAGTGTGTAAGTCTAAACTTGGTCGGTTTCACCACACAACATTTAACTATTTTGTTGTTTTTTTACTATGTAAACTTTCTTTGGTATATATAACATTATCAACCTTTTTTTAGTTATTCTTCATACTATCTTATTATACTTACCGGTATTTGTTCCTAATCTTCTAATCTAACCCTACCACTGTCAAACTTATTTTACATTGTCCGGATATATAATTTAAAAAATGGAACCAGGTCACCTAAAAATTTTCCAAGGAGTCACCTGTCAACAAACAGGTCAACTTATCTCATTCAACTACAGTCCAAATTTTTTCTATCCACTTTTCTACAGTGCGGGTTGTTTGTAGCTTCCAGTTTTTTGCCAAAAGAATCCTGGCTTTAGTCACCAAGTAGAGAAACAGAACATTATGTTATGATTCAAGAATCATTTCAAATGTTACCTTCTGTTGTATTTTTTCATGCATCAATTTCCAGTAATCTCACATCTTCCTATATTGCCACTATAAATGAAAAAAGTACCCCTTTAACTCCGCATTTCCAACACATTGGAGAACAGTTCTTATTAATCTTAGATAATGCTACTGGGGTAAAATACCACCTATGGGAAAGGTTTTTTGTGTTTGCTGTAGTTTGTAATAAAGTTTTGTATTAAAAATATTTTTTAAAAGGAAAGTGAATGTCAACACTAACAGTATTCAGTACCTGAGGATTTCAGAGGGCTGCAGGTAGCAGGAGAGGCGCCCCCCTCCCTTCATGCTCCATTGCTCTGCTTGCTCTCTGAAGCACCATTCTGTTGTTGCTGGTAATTACAGTGGTTGGAACCAGATGGGCTTCGTGCAACTGAATGCATTTAGACAAGGGCCTGTTGGGCAAAGGGAGAGAGGAACAAGGAAAATGTTGAGTAGACAGTGTCGCAAGGGAAATGTCGAGGTGTGGATGCAAGCCGTGTCCCATCCCTGGCTTGCTGGAACACATGGATAGCCTCAGCAAGACTCACTCCAGTATCCAATCTTGTATGGAAATTTCTTTGTTTGTGAAGTGCCGTCAAGTTGCTTCTGACTCAAGGCGACCAATGAATCAATATCCTTCGAAACATCTTGTTGTTAACAGTCTTGCTTGGGCCTTGCAAACTCTTGAGTCGATCCTTCTCATGTTGGGTCATCCTCTTTTCCTGCTGCTTTTGCCATGTGATTGCCACGTGATTCCTGCTGCTTTCAACCTTTCAACCTAGCATCGTTGTCTTTTCCAGTGGCTCTTGCCTTCTTTGGTCAATTTAGCTTTTAGGGACAGAAGCTAATTTGATCTAGAACCAGAGGTGGGATCCAACCAGTTCTCATCACTTCTCTAGAAGTGGTTACTAATTTTTTTCTGAGTGCTGAGAAGGGGTTACTAAAGCAACCTCCCTGCCCAATAGGGACTGGAGGTACATGTGTGTGGCAACACCACTGTTTGAATCCCACCACCATGGGAACCTGTTATTAAAATTTTTGGATCCCACCACCAGTGGTGGGATCCAAAAATTTTAGTAACAGGTTCCCATGGTGGTGGGATTCAAACTGTGGCGTAGCGCCAATGGGGCTGGGCAGGGCACGACGGGGCATGGCCGGGCATTCCGGGGGCGGGGCATTCCTGGGCAGGGCTGTAGCAAGGACGCAGCCGCTGCACCAGTCCTTGGGCAGGAAACGAATGCCCGCAGGCGCAGGCTGCCATGCACACCGGTGTACCTCCTGCTAGACTGCTTCAAGTTCTGCGCGCTACTGCTGAGAGGAGGGGCGTAACTAAGGCAAAAATCACGTGGCAAAATCACCAATTAGTAACCCCCTCTCGGCACACACAAATAATTAGTAACCTACTCTTGGGAACCTGTGAGAACCTGCTGGATCCCACCTCTGCCCACCACTGTCTAGAACCCTCTGGTTTGGGGGAGTCCACAGTATCCGTTACACTCTCTTCCAACGCCACATTTCAGAGAAATCTACTTCCTTCATTGCCCAGCTTTCACACCAATACACAGAAATAAAAATACGATGGCATGAATTAACTTGATCTTGGTTTTACTTGCTGTAAAACAATTCCCCTTAAACTGCTGTGTAACAGATTCCAAAGCAATCTGATCTAATTTGTATGTTCTTTGAGGAAGCAAATAGCAGTGTGCAGTTCAGTTCCCCTTTCCTATTTTGAGCTCACAACCTTGTGAAGGTAGGCTAGGTAGAGAAAAGAACAACTAGTTTCATGTCAGCAGAGAGTTTTGAGCAGGATTTCAATTTGTTCAGCCTAACTCAGTGTTAGTCTAACATTCTGACTCTAAAACAATACCATCTGATACCAGATGGCATGCTATTTGAAAGTACTGAGAAATCCTAAACAAAGATAGGCTTCCACTAGGGCAAGATTTAATTCCTTTGCCTTTCTTAATGGGTGCTTTTTAAGGATACCCCTTCAAGAACAGTTGTGTTCTTACTTTTTTAATGCTACTGAAACTATAGAACATATTTTATGTATTTGCCCTAAACATGCTCATTATAGACCTGATTGCTCCAATATATTACCCTCTCATGTTAGGAATTGCCCTACAATATTTTGGGTACGTTTTCTTTTGGATAATCGATCAGCTGAGATAATAGAGCTGGTAGCTGAATTTTCAACTAATGTATTAATGAACTAATAGAGTTCAAACATTTTGGTTTGTTATTTAGCTTCTGCTATTGATGCCTAATAAAGATCTGATTGACTGATTGATTGACATTCTGACTCAGTGACCTGCAACGCAGTGCTCCTGGGCACAAGAGCATCTGCTGATGGGTATTGTGGTACCCATATATTTCTTCCCAAAAGCAAAAAAAGAAGAAGAAGCAATCTTGGCTTTCCTCCAGAAGCAGGAGATGCCTCAATGGTACCCAGGAGACCTTTGTGTTTGCAAGAAACACCCCTTCAGAAACAGCTGCTTCCACTTTCAGAGGGTTTTTGGCTTGCAGCCTCCCAACTAACTGTGATCGGCTTCATTCTTAAGGCAACATTTTATGATTCCCCTCCCCTGGGACAGCCATTTTGTGGTGGTGCCACTCCCTATTCTCAACTCCAAAGGTGCCCACCAACATAATTGAGACTGGAGAGCCCTACTCTAACTGCAACACCACCCTCGCTGCCCCAGCTCCACTCTCTTACATTAGAGGCAGGTTTAAATGCCCAGTTCATCTTTGTGGCCTTCTGTACAGGCGCAGGCTGGCAGTGGAGGCAAATCTCAAGCTTCTGAGAAGATTTTTTAACTTGCCAGAGCCTTCCCCCCTTCCTTTCTAGAGGATGGGAAGGTTTCCACCCAAACAAGCACATGGGGGGGAAGGCTCTCCCTCAATTCTCTTTTTCACGCTGCAGAGGAGGACATGTTGAGTTTCTGCAGCGTGAATGCTGAGGTAAATCGGCTTACCTCAGGATCCTTATTTTCGAACAAGTTCTGAGATAATGGCATCCCAAAAGTTGTTTTAAAAGTGCTCATCACTTGGAGCTAAAATGGCCAGAAATGATGGCCATGCTGAGTGCCTGTTATGTTTAGGGGAATGACATATACCCGTTGTGCAGAGTTAACCCTCATGTTCCAGTACCTAAGATCTTCTTGTTTAAAGGCAGCCATTTATGAGCGCTCACTAGCCCATTAAAATGTTGGGGAAGGGAATGGGAAAGTCTCCCTCCGCGGTCTTGGCTCCATCAAAAGAGTCCCCGGCAGAGGGAAGAGCTAAGTCGGGAAAGGTCTCCTCTGAACCGTAGAAATCTAAGGCCAAGAAATACAGGTCTTCCCCAGCTGAGAGGCTGTCAGCAGATTCACCCAGGGACAAGCATCGTTCCATTTCAGAGTCACCAGTTCGGCGATCGCCCAGGCTCACCAGGGGATGTTGTCTTTGTTCAATTCAACAGCTGTTGACTTCGCCACTGAAAAGCTCAGATACTCTACCATGGTTCTCTGCCATTATGCTTGGCTCAGGGCTTCGGATGTATTTTAAGGATTGAGGATAGGTCCTTAGATGGCCAGAACCTTTTCAGCATGCACAAAATGTGGGCCTTACCCTTCACCCTTGAGGTATTTTCAGAGGCACTCTAATTATAATAGACCATTGAGCTAACCTTACTCCTGGAGGAGCAGGAGACAAATCAGAGTCCACATAAGCCTCCTTTCAATCCATCCGGGGGTGGGGGTGGGCATACATTTTCAGATTCTCAAAAACGGAAAAGGACCTCCAGATCCCCTGTGGGTGGTCAGGACCCTAAGAAACATAATGTCTGACTAGAGGATGGTCCTTGAGAGCAGCAGTGGTGTAGTGGTTAAGAGCAGGTGCACTCTAATCTGGAGAACTGGGTTTGATTTCCCGCTCTGCCACTTGAGCTGTAGAGACTTATCTGGGGAACCAGATTAGCCTGTGCACTCCAACACATGCCAGCTGGGTGACCTTGGGCTAGTCACAGTTCTTCGGAGCTCTCTCAGCCCCACCCACCCCACAAGGTGTTTGTTGTGAGGGGGGAAGGGAAAGGAGATTGTAAGCCCCTTTGAGTCTCCTTACAGGAGAGAAGGGGGGATATAAATCCAAACTCCTCTTCTTACTTAATAGGCACTCTCATTTCAGTGACTGTTGGAAGACCATTACTTCAGATTTGTGGGTTCTGAAAATAATAAAACAATGGGAACTTGGTTTGCAACAGCTATTGGAGAATCGAGGGAGAGCTCCTCCCAGGGACAGAGGAACTGTGCCCAGAACCCGCCCCCACCCTGGGAGAGGGTCTTGGGGGGCAATTTTCCGCCCCCACATGACGCCAATGCCACGTGCCCAGGGCGCAGCGCCCCCCCCCTCCTGTTGTAGCTTCGCCACTGGCTGTTCCCCACTCCCATGTGATCGTTTGGACGGAAATGTTCCTGTCCTCAGTTTCAGGAAGGAGCAAGGAGGATTCTGGAGAGTAAAAAATCCTTTCAGAAGCTTGACATTTGTTGCCATGAGTCAGAAACGACTTGACAGCACTTCACACACAAAGAAGGAGTAGGAGTAGGAGTTTGGATTTATATGCCACCTTTCTCTCCTGCAAGGAGACTCAAGGTGGCTTACAAGCTCCTTTCCCCTTCCTCTCCCCACAACAGACACTTTATGAGGCAGGTGGGGCTGAAATAGTTCTGAAGAACTGTGACTAGCCCAAGGTCACCCAGCAGGAAAGTAGGAGTGTGGAAACACATCTGGTTCACCAGATAAGCCTCTGCCACTCAGGTGGAGGAGTGGGGAATCAAATCTGGTTCTCCAGATTAGAATTGACAACCATACTCCCTGGTTAACCCAGACACTGCTGGGCCAAGCAGAGACAGGAGAGAAAGCAAGGCTCCTCCAGCTGAGTCCAGTAGGTGAGCAAAGTTGACCAGCAGTGACCCAACCCCATATCAAGTTAATGGTAACCACCCAGCAATGTGTATGAGCCATGCAATCTATTGCCCCACCCAACAATCTGAAACAATGGGCCAAAACTACAAAGGGCCAAGCTGTGCTTCATCGTGGCACTGAGACCTTTTCACCCTCTCCAAGGAGTTGCTATTTCTGGGCCGCGTCTCATCGTGTCTGGCCAGACGAGCAGCAAGTGCATCTACCTACCCAGTGCAAGCGAAAGGGGATGGTGGTATTACATGACGGCTACTCCAGATAATAAACTGGATTGACCGGAGCTTGTTCCTGGACGTTTCGTGGCAGTGTGTGGGATTGGAACATTGACTGGAGAGATTAGACGGGTAACGGGATTAGAGAGAAAAATTGAATGAAATTAGGTAGACTGATGATGAGGATCAGGAGGAGAGAATTAGGGAGAAGAGTTTTAGGCGCTCTGATAAAGGAGGATTAGAGGGGAAGCACTGTTCAGCTGGGCACAGGGAGAGATGCAGAAATGGAGTCCTACCGCAAGGGGATTTGTTGGGTGTTTAAGGAGCTTTCTGAGCAAGGCATAATGTTGCTTTTAGCCTACGCTTTATATGTGTGAAGCAGACAAAGCAAGCACAGACCTGGCGGTTGCCAACACCTGTTCCATTTGTAAAACTGCTGAGATGTCACAGAATGTACACAAACATTCTAACTGGTTGAGGAAAGTGACAAATTGTAAAAGAGGTATCTCATGGTACCTTATAGAGACCACTTTTAATGTAAGATAGACCTTCACACCACTGGAATTTGATGGATTTGGGAGCGGGAAATGGCAAGTCAGTTGGAATATGTTCCAAGGCTGTGTGTTGTTGCCCACAAGAGTGCAGGTGAAAAGGTAATGGGTAGCAATGACTGTGGGTAGAGAATACAATAAGGAGTTTTGCATAAAATGGGATGAGGCAATGTATCGTCTACTGGTCCATGTAATTGCGATAATGAACTTCAACTGGCAGGGAAGTCCTTAGTACATGTCTCTCTCTCCTTCATAAGAACATACAAGGTGGCTTGCTAGATTTGACCAGTGGTCCATGTAGTCCAGCTTCCTGTTTACCACAATGGCCAACCAGTTGCTCCAGCCTCCCTGATGTACCCAGGGCTGTCTGAACCTATGTGTAATCAGGACAGCAAGTCAGAAGAAGACTGAGAACTCCATCCAAAGCAGGGGAGGGGGTATCAAATCCTCTTTAGAGAGCAACGAGGCAGCCCCACCAGCAGATTCACCCTCTCCAGGGCACTTAGCCCAGAGGAGGGGTGAAACTGCCACCACGTGGCCACTGTCACCCGCCCCCAGCAGTCGGACGATGCATAGTACACTGCAGCAGCATCCTTGCTCCTCTGCCGCTGGCATAGTGGGGGCAGGCCGGGGGAGGAGCTGACATTGGTATTCGGGTGGTCGGTGGGCTGCACTTTAGCCAGACTTTTAGCAGGCATAAGTGCAGTGTGGCCCACTGGGGCTTCTTGGTGGCAGGGAGACTGGGCGTGCCCGGGTACCTGGCTCATGGATGGGGCTGTGAGACTGAGAAGGGCAGCCCCGAAGAAGCTAGAAAATATTTTTAAGTGTAACCATCTTGGAATTGAACTGTAAAATCATAGAGCTGGAAGGGTCCATACAGACCATCTATTCCAACCTCTTGCTCAACGCAGACCATCTATTCCAACCCCCTATACCCTAAGATCACATTAGCCCTTTTTGTTGCTGTATCACAACCTATCATCCCAGACAAGTATTTGTCCAGCCGCTGCTTGAAGACTGCCAATGAGGGGGAATTCACCACCTCTCTAGGCAGCTGATTCCACTGTGGCACAAGCCTTACTGTAATTTTTTTCCAGTCATAACCTTTCTCCCTATAACTTATACATAGTATTGGGAGTCCTATCCTCTACTGCCAAAAGGAACAGCTCCCTGCCCTCCTCTAAGCGACAGCCCTTCAAATACTTAAAGAGACCCATCATGTCCCCCCCTCAATCTTCTCCTGACTAAACATTCCCAAGTCTCTCAGCGTTTCCTCATAGAACTTGGTCTCCAGGCCCCTGATTATGCCAGTAACTCTCCTCTGCACCGGCTCCATTCTCTCCACATGCTTTTTGAAGTGAAGCCTCCAGAACTGTACACAATACTCCAAGTGAGGCCTGACCAATGCAGTATACAGTGGGATGATGACTTCTTGTAATTTGGATATTATGCCTGTGTTGATACACCCTAAGATCACATTAGCCCTTTTTGTTGCTGCATCACACTGGCTGCTCATATTTAACTTACTGTCCACCTGTACCTTAATATCGTGTTCAGACACTGCTACTCAGTAGTGCATCCCCCACCCAGTATGTGTATTCCTCATTTCTCTTATTCATGTGTAGAACTCAGGCACTTATACTTGTTGAATTGCACCTTGTTCACATCCACCCACTGTTACAATGCGTTCAGATCTCACTGAATTCTATATCTTACGGTGTGTTCGCTGATGCTCCCAATTTGGTATCATCTGCATATTTAATGAGTAGTTCCTACACACCCTCATCCAAATCGTTTATAGAAATATTGAAAAGTACCGGACCCAGAACTAAGTCCGATGGCCCTCTATTCAGATTAAATGCCATTGACAACTACTCTTTAACTGTAGTTCTCCAACCAGCAGTGGCGTAAAGTCAAGGGGGAAGGGCGGGATGGGGTGCACAATGCACCAGGCATGCACCAGTGCGTGGGCGTGGGCATGGCAGGGGCACAGGTTGTGGGCGTGCCCTGGGCACAGTTCCCTCTCGCTCCAGCCCTGCCAACCAGTTCCCTATTCACCTAACTATCATAGAGTCCAGTTCCCCAGTCCTCTAGTTTACTCATCAGGACATCATGATGAGTAAGTCTTTACTAAATCTGAAACAAGAATACAACATCAACAGAATTCCCTTGATCCAGCAAGCGTATCACTCACGTAAAGATATACTTTCCTGTGTGTATCTTTGTGGGCTGAGTCATTTGGAAGCAACCTTCAATTACTGCTGCTGATGGCTGTTTACTTGAGCAGGAGACAGAAATAAGACATACTGGAGTCTCCGACTGGGTCTTTTAATCAGCACAAATGCTGCAGTGGCATGGAGCCATCAGCCTGCTCAAAACAACCACGCGGAGAATCCAAATAAGCCCGAAACACCAGAAACAACCACAACATATTTGTAGTCAAGCTCTGCATTCAGCCAGAGTTATTCGGATAAATTTTGCTTCTTGGAGCCTGTTGCAAAATTCGGAGCTCTGCAGAACATGAGCTAAGCTGAAGATGCTGGGAATGCAGGGATGTCTGTCTGGGGAAGAACTGGAACTCATATGTGGAACTCAGCACTTATACTTGTTGAATTGCATTTTGTTCGCATTCACTCACTGTTAACAATGTGTTCAGATCTCACTGAATTCTATATCTTACGGCATAGGTGTCAAACTCGTGGCCCTCCAGATGTTATAGACTGGAGGACCGCGAGTTCGACACCTATGTCTTACGCTGTGTTCACTGATGCTCCCAATTTCGTATCATCCACATATTTAATGAGTAGTTCCTCCACATGGTGAGTGGGGATTGTATTATTTACAGCCATCTGAATCTATTTATTGGGGTTGGAGCTTACTGTTTTAATATTTATATTTAAATTTGTATTATTATTTTTCATGATTTTTTAAAATGTTGTAACCCGCCCTGAGCCTGAGCCTTATGGGGATAGGGAGGGATATACATTTAATAAAATAAATAAATAAAATAAACCTATGAGGACTAGAAACTTGTAATAATATGACTGGGAACAATCTGATTACATGCCTTATATTGAATCAGATCTCTGGTCTATCAAGATTTTGTCTACTGTAACTGGCAGTGGCTTTCCAGGATAGAGAGCCTTCATATCTTCTATTAGAGAGAGAGAGAGAGAGAGAGAGAGTTATCATCAAGTTGCTTCCAACTCATGGATCAACGTCCTACAACCCATGAATCAACGTCCTACAAGCTGGTTCTTTTAACTGAAAAGACCAGTGATTGGTCCTTGAATCTATTTATTGGGGTTGGAACTTACTGTTTTAATATTTATATTTAAATTTGTATTTAAATTCTGCCTGCAAACAGGGGCTCTGCCTTTGAGCCACAACTCCTGCTGCTAAAGTCCCTAGCGTTTATTTCTTGGTAAGGGAAGGGAAATCTAATATATAAATATTAACACCTAAGAATGGTAGGGAAATGAGAGTGACCTGTTCAGTCTCCTGTGTTATTTAGATGTGCTACAGAAATGGAAAGAAGAGTCGTTTCTAAGTGGAAAAATAGCACCTGATTTGCAGATCTGGAGAACCCAAATAACAGTGTGAAAATCACTTCTGGAAATGTCTGAAAGGACGTATTGTACAAATCAAATGGCACTTTTAACTCGAGCTGCCAAGGAGCTGGAGTTAAACGTGCCATTTGAAAAAGAGGGAGGAGGAGTCCTAAATGCGGTATTTGGTAAAAGGTCTGGAATCCATGCCCTATGAGGAGAGACTTAGGGAGCTGGCTACGCTTAGCCTGGATAAGCGAAGGTTAATTAGTGACATGATAGCCATGTTTAAATATTTGAAGGGATGTCATGTTGGAAGAGGGAGAAAGCTTGTTTTCTGAATGGTCATCTGTCAGGAGTGCTTTGATTGTGGATTCCTGCATAGCAAGGGGTTGGATTTGTTGGCCCTTGGGGTCTCTTTCATCTCTATGGTTCTATGACCCCATGGGATTTTCTAGGCAAGAGATCAGCAGACATGATTTGCCATTGTCTACTTCTGCATAACAAACCTGGACTTCCTTGGTGGTCTCCAAACCAAGTACTAACCATGACCCAACCTTGAATCATAGAGTTGGACGAGACCACAAGGGCCATCGAGTCCAAACCCCTGCCATGCAAGAAGACACAATCAAAGCACAGATGGCCATTCAGCCTTTGTTTAAAAACCTCCAAAGAAGGAGACTCCACCATTCTCCAAGGCAGCCCATTCTACTGTCAAACAGCCTTGCTTCCGCTGCGCTATCAGGCCCTGCTTAGTTTTTTTTGGTGGGGGGGGGGGAGTGGTTGGGCTGATGCCAGGGCAAGCGGGAGGGCGCCTTGCTGCCACAGCCCCACCAGACCCTGCTTGTTCTTTCATGGGGAAGAGAGAGCAGGTGGGGGACTGGAATGCCAGGCCCTGATGGAATGTGTGGCACTTGGTTGGAAGGGAGTTGGTGCCATGAATGTTATTCTTAGTGAATTATGTCTTAGAATTTGCTTTACTGTGTTAAGAGTTCGAGTTCACCTTGTTTATTTCCCATGCTCTGTGCATTAGTGAACATCTGAGACCCTGGTTCATCCCCCCTGGCTGCTTATTTTGGGCTTTTTCCCGCCCACTGTTGGGTTCTGAACTATTTGCTCACTTGGGCTATTATTTCTAGCACTTGATGAACTCCTGTCCTCTTGAATGCTGCCTCCCTCCCCACAGATAACTCTGTTTAAAGCAGTGGTTCCCAAACTTATTTGGCCTACTGCCCCCTTTCCAGAAAAAAATATTACTTAGCACCCCCTGGAAATTATTTTTTTTTAATTTTAATAGCAATTAAACAGAAAGATATATGTATTAATGTTTCTACCTGTGGCCATCACCGCCCCCCTGGATCGCTGCAGCACCCACCAGGGGGCGGTGGCGCCCACTTTGGGAATCACTGGTTTAAAGCCTTCCTGATCAGGTTTGTGAGCCTCCTAGCAAAAACGTTCCTACCTACGGCCATGAGGTACAACCCACCCCTTGCCAGTAGTCCATCTTCATGAAACCTCAAACCATGGTCCAAGAAGCCAAAACTTTCCTGGTGGCACCCCCTGTGAAGCCAGCTGTTCACCTCCACAATTCTTCTTTCCCTCCCTGGGCTGCGTCCTTCAACTGGGAGTAGAGATGAAATGATGACCTGCGCATCCTTCAGCTTCCCTCCCAGAGCCTCCAAAACCCTTGTGATGTCCCAAAAGCTATGTCTTACAGTGCCAGTTGTTCCCACACAGATCAAAAGGAAGGAATTACAGTCTTGACAAGTCTTGTCAGCCTCTCCGCGACATCATGGATTTTTTTCTTAGGACGACAGGACAGTGCACCTCTCGAGACATCTTGTCAGGCCTGCATATCACTGCTTCTGTCCCCCTCAGCAGGGAGTCCCCTTCCACCAACACATACCTCCTTGAGGTTTGGGGGGCATTCCATGGACTGAACCTGTTGTCACTTGCACATTCTCCAAGGACTGATTCTGTTGATCATGTGCCTGTTCCTTATCATCACTGGCAAGGGAGAGAACTTCAAATCGATTCTGGAGCTTCAAACTCACAGAATGCTCCCTGGTCCCGCTACTTCTATGTGCCACATTCCTCCAAATACCCACTCCTGTGTTTGAGAGCTGCCCTCCTCCTCAGAGAAATGTCCAGTGTGTTCCCCAGCAAGTACCGTCTGCTCAACACTTTCCAGGAAAACCACATTCTTCTTAATATGCTGAAGAGTAGATGCTTGCACCTCAAACTGCTGGACCTTCTCTTCCAAGAGGGCAAACCATTTCCACTTGCTGCAGGAAAACTACCCACATCCTCTGGCAAAAAAAACAAACAAACATACCACAGCTGTTGCAGGTGACCGCAGCAACTCCCTAGCCATCCATATTTGGTAGCCTTAGATAACAGTCTTAAATAGGCCTCCCTTTCAAAAAGTCCCCCTCTAAACTCCGCCACAAAATTAGTGTTAGCCTTCCCTGTTAGTCAAGCTCCTGCTCACGGAGTTCAAGGGACTAAGCCTTAATGGCTGAGGCCACTGCCCCAAACCAAGGCCCCTTCCGCACACGCAAAATAATGCGTTTTCAAACCACTTTCACAACTGTTTGCAAGTGGATTTTGCCATTCCGCACAGCTTCAGAGAGCACTGAAAGCGGTTTGAAAGTGCAGTATTCTGCATGTGCGGAATGAGCCACAGTCTCTCTAACTGACCTTCTACTACTCTCTCCTGAAAGACTGGTTTTTAGTGCTAAAGCTGCCACAGGCTCTCACAGATTGCTCAAAAGAGCTGGATGGCAGTTAAATAGTGCAGGTGATTCACCGGAAGCCCTGCCTCTAAGCCTGAGGCAAGCTCATGGTCAAAAACAAAAGAAAGCCCACCACACAAACAAAAACCCTCTCCAGCCCTCCAAAACCACACAGTCCTCAAAAAATAAAACCACAAGCCCTCAAAAAACACACACAGTTAAAGACTTATATTTAAAAGTTTAAAGGCAACACCCCCCCCCCCAAAAAGTCAGATCTTATGTTTTGCTTTACTGTTCTGCTCCCTCTCAGAGATTACGGTGTGTGCTGCTGCCTCTCAGAGATTTCTCAAAGGAGCTGGATGCAGTTAACAGGTCCTGGTGGTTCACCAGAACTGCCCCACCTCTGAGGCAAGCACACAGCCAAAAACAAAGAAAAGCCCCCACAATAACAAAAGCCCTTCCCAGCCCTCCAAAACCCCACACAAGCCCTCCAAAAACACAACCACAAGCCCTCGAACACAAACACACAGGTGACGACTTGTATTGAAAGATTTAAGAATACCCCCCCCCAAAAAAAACAAAGTTCACCTTTTGCTCTCTGTCCTACTCCCTTGTGCTGCCTCTCAAAGACTGCTTAGCTTCTGAGATGACTGGGCTAGCCTGAGCCATTCATGTCAAGGCACAGTGGTCATTTACTGGTTTAAAAAAACCTGCTTAATTTTTTAAAACTTTCTATCCCACCTTTCCCCTCAATGGGGATGAAAAGAGGCTTATATCCTTCTCCTCTCCATCAATGTATCCTCAAAACAACCCTTTCAGGTAGGCTGTGTGTGTGTGTCTGTCTGTGTCTGTCTGGCCCAATGTCACCCACAGAGGTTCCATAGTAGATGGGGGAATTTGAAGCTGGGTCTCCCAGATCCTAGCCCAGCCCTCTAACCATGACACCACATTGACTCTTCGCACCTGTAGGCGATCAGGACTCAGAAAATTGGGGTGAATGGGTGTGATTCTCAAGCAGACGTGAGCCCCAGCATCACCGCTAACCTCCCCTCCCCCCAAAACAACAACAACAACAAGGGAATCAACCCTTGTCATTTTGTTGCTGAAACAAACATGCAGCCCAAGGCCTGGCAGAAGAGGCCAAAAATAGAACAGAATGTGACCTGGCCACTTTCCCACCCTGATCCCTCTTGGGGGATAGGAACACAAGGCCGTGCAGCAGCTGCTCTTCATAACTCACTCTGGAAAGGAGGAGGGAGATTGTGGGCCTTGACTTGTGCAGTAGGTGGAGGCTGAGCGCTACTGAAGGAGACGGGGAAGGCAAAAGATGGCTTGCGGCCCAGATAAACCACCTCAAGGGGCCTGATCCGGCCCCCCTGCTCTAGCCTACGAAGAACTAGGAACAGGCAGAGTTCTGCAGTGTAGCTGGGTTCAAATCTCAGCTCACTGGGAGGCCCAGCCGCTGCCATGTTATTTGTGGGAATGAGATGAGGGAATCCTGCTAGGAACTGCTTTGTGGGAGTGAGGGCTCAGTGGCCCCTGGAGTCTCCAGTTAAAAGGATGCAGGTTGCAGGTGTCGAGAAAGGCCTATCCATCCCCTTGCAGAGATCCCAGAGTGATGCTGTCAGTTAGAAAACAGAGTGCCCAGGCTAGATCAGTGGTCTTCAACCTTTCCAGAGCTGAGACCCCACTTGGGCTACACAATCACTTGATATTAAGAGTCACATGACAGGAAGAAGGGTTGACTTTTATACCCTGCCTTTCTCTACCTTTAAGGAGTCTCAGAGTGACTTACAATCACCTTTCCTTCCTGTCCCCACATTGTGAGGCAGGTGGGGCTGAGAGAGTTCTGACAGAACTGTGACTGGCCCAAGGTCAACCAGCAGGCTTCATGTGTAGGAGTGAGGAATCAAACCTGGTTGTCTAGATTAGAGTCCACTGTTGTGAACCACTAACCACATTGAGTCTTTGAAGAGGCTCAGAGCTATGATCACACTGGTGGCAAGGCCAGGTCTGTGGGTGGTAGACAAGAGAGGTGTGGACAGGAAACAAAAGTCCAGGCACCGGGATGTGTTCCACAGTGAAGGGCAAGACAGAGCCCTTGAGAAACTACATCTCCTGATACTACCCCAAGATACTACCCCTGCACTCTTCTGGAAGCAACCTCCTGTAAGTCCTTGGCCTAAGGTAGGGGTGTCCAACCCTGGCGCATCAGATGTTCATGGACTACAATTCCCAGCAGGGGCTGATGGGAACTGTAGTCCATGAACATCTGAAGCGCCAGAGTTGGACACCTCTGGCCTAAGGGATGTCCAGCTAGCTTTAATGAGGGCCAGGGCAGTGCTGGCCCTGGTCCCAGCCTGGAGGAACTCTCTGCCATCTGAGATCCAGGCACTGCAGGAGGTGGTACAGTTCTGCAGGGCCCGCAAGGCAGAGATGTTCTGCTGTGCCTATGGTTGAAGCAGCTGTGGCCGTTCCAGGTGGACTGCCCTCCCCTTCCCCTCCTCCCCCCGATTTTAGTCTATTCTCATTATATTTTGTCATCTCTTGTAGGACAGTGTAATAACGCCAAAGTTTTAAAATTATTAAGATGTGGATTTGAATTATATTAGGCTTGGATTTTTATCATATTGTATGTTTGCACATAAGCCGCCCTGAGTCTGGCCTTGGCTGGCATAGGGACAGATGTAAGCTGAAATAAACTAACTCTTCTCCAGCCGCCAAGTCACCTTGCTGCACCGTCCTATGGGTCTTCTCAGTGCGTCTAGTAGTCATAGAGGCCAGAAGGATGGGGTGCATGCGCAGCGGGAAGCAGCTCCTTCTACATAAAAGCAGAAACAACAAAGACATGGCTTGAGAGGGGCCCATAAAGCAGAAGTTGAGCTTCCAGGACCCACTCAAGGGCTGAGGCCTGCAGGCTGAAGACCAGTGAGCTAGACAGCCCGTCCAGAAGTACAAAGAATCAAGAAAAAGTCTGCTGGACCCTGTGCATTAACACCTGTTAGGTCTTGACCCTTGAAGCAATAAACGGACTCTGCATTGTCGATCAGTAGTGTTTATTGAAAGGCAACGAAGCATCCAGCTTGGAAAACCAGTTCTGCTGAAACTGGTTTTTGCTAGCCCCTTTATCCAGAAGTCAATTTCCCCTCCAGTTTTTCCAAAGAATGGGAGAAAGAAGTCTTCCGGAGCTTAGGCGCCCCAAGGTCGTGGTAGATAGAGATAAAGCTACCTGGCCTCCTGCCAGGGGTGGAGCGAGGGGAAACTGCACCCAGGGTTCGCGCATGCCGTGCACCCCTGCCGCAGCGCCACCCACCCCAGCACATTGCGTGCGCCCACGTCCCGTTGGTGCTACGCCACTGCCTCCTGCCCCCACAGACAAGGGAAACATCCCCTTTTCCCACGGGACTAAGAGTGTCAGGGTGAGCCTAGTTCAGTGGTTCTCAACCTTCCTAATGCCGCAACCCTTTAATACAGTTCCTCATGTTGTGGTGACCCCCAACCCTAACATTTATCCATTTTACAGATGGAGAACACTGATGCAGAGAGTCTTAGGCGACCCCTGTGAAAGGGTCGTTCAACCCCCAAAGGGTTCCCGACCCCCAGGTTGAGAACCACTGGCCTAGTTATCTTACTTAATGTGTGAAGCTATAAAGAAAAGATCAAGGAAAGAATGTCCCCCTTACAGCAGTGGTAACATACAGCAGGCTGTGGTTACAAATATCTTGTGGCAATTACACTGAGTTAGGAATGGATCTCAATCAGCCAGATACAATCCCTAGTAATAAATATGCTCTGTAACAATCACAACAGACCAAGGCTGCAGCTCAATCAGTCAGGCGCATCTCTGACAGCAGCACCCTTCCTTGAGCATCAATGGCCAGATCTGTCTGGAGCGCCACTTTACACATCTCTAGTAGCTGAGCCTAAGAAGAGAAACGCAACGCTAATCCGCCTGGCTCTTTGGGTGACCCCGCGGGGGAGGAGAGGAATTCCCAGGACCGGTAGGCGGAGCTTCAGACGCCAGGGGGCGTGCTTAGCCTCGGGGTGTGGGGAGACCCCCCACCTCATGAATAATGCACAGGGCCGGTGGGTTTAATAATGCATGAGGGGAGGGGCCCGGGGCGCATTTGCAGGAGCCGAAGCGAAGAGCGCGCGGCGCCCCCGGTTCCCTCCGGCCACTTTCTCCGCCCGGTCCCTGCACTTCACCCGCCAGGATGTCTCGACCACTGTCGGACCACGAGAAGAGGAAGCAGATCAGCGTGCGCGGCTTGGCCGGCGTGGAGAACGTGACCGACCTCAAGAAGAACTTCAACCGGCACCTCCACTTCACCCTCGTCAAGGACCGCAATGTGGCCACGCCGCGCGACTACTACTTCGCCCTGGCGCACACCGTGCGCGACCACCTGGTCGGCCGGTGGATCCGCACCCAGCAGCACTACTACGAGAAGGACCCCAAGGTGAGCTCAGAAAGGCAGAGCCTCGACGGGGCGGGACGGCCGCACAGTTGACCCCAGGCGGGCGCAAGCCACTCCGGCTAGCCGCTGCGCGCTCTGGCGCACTCCCTCCCGCCCGGCCCTCTGCAGCCCCAGAACAGCAGGGACGTGGTTGGCTCACTTTTCCAAGTAGCTGTTGCAGGGGGAGGGGGAGTGATCAAAAGCAGGGGGCGGGGTCCAAGGCAGGGGGTGGAGCTCCCATATCCCCTCTCCGCCCCCTCTATTCATTTCTGCTGGGCAACTTTGATTTCCCTATCGGGAGATGAGCTTACGATGCCCCCCGAGACCCTTCCTGTATGGCCTATAGGGTGGTGGTCTTTCCTTCATTTTGTTTGGGGCCAAATCTGTGCAGCGCTGCCAAGGACCCCCAAGGCTTGCCGCTACCTCTTCCTGAATGCCCCTTGCAGCTTCTGCAGCCTAGAAGGCGTGCACAAAAATCGGTATTCCGAGTTGCTAACCCGCACCGTGCGGGAAGGTGGCTGGGGATGGGGGAGGGGGGGTCAGAGCCGGTGCTGGTGGATATTAATAGCGGCTTCAGATGCCACTCCACAGGCTAGGAGTTGGCAGGGGGCTGGTTTTAGCTGCAGATCGGGGGGGGGGGAAGACCCACAGAGCAAGAAGGACCCCTGATTTGAGAAATAAATCAATGGGGCTCACCCCCACCTGCATTGTGGAGGGTGTCTGGACGGGCAGTTTGCTGAAGGTGCAGAAGCACCCAAGACAACTGCTGAGGAGGGAATTCGCCCCCCCCCCCAAAAAAAATTGGGGCTCCTTTCTCAAGGGTAACAAAACCAAAGAATTTTGGATGAAGCTGTAATAAAACTACTTGAAGCCAGAAGTGCCTGTGGAAAAGTAGTCTCAGGAGATCCTTGCTTTAATTCCAGCTGCCTGCTTATAACTACTGGTGAAAGGGGGAAAAGCATACATCTTCAAGGGCACTTCATTGATAGGGCTATAATTAATCAGTACAACCTAGAAACAAAGTGCCCTGTAAATATTCTAAGAGCTCTGTGTGCACAATAGTTTCCCACCATCCTTGCTAGGTAGGCCAGTACCATTAAATTACCGTCCCTCTCAATTTGCAGTGTTGAGATCAGGGGGCTGAGAGCACTGAGACCTCTCAGGAGTGAGTTGTCATTTCCGGCTGCTGGTGTTCCACTGTGCTTCACCTGCTTGGTTGATTCAGTGCTTTGGGCTGAAAAACAGGCACAACGCTTGCTCCCATCTCTGGGCAGAGACTGGCTCAGATGCCGTTTGGAGCAGGGAAAGTGTTGCCAAGGAGGCCCTACCAAGACAGTCTCTTGGCGTTGCCTGGTTCTGGGAAGCCCTGCAGTGACTTTAATAATCTTCCAGGCCTCTCACAGTACCCATCCTCACGCCTTTCACCTAGTCTGATTTGCTCCTTGCCTTGAGAAGGGACTGTCCCCTGCTGTTTCTTTTCAGCCTGGGCACTCCTGAAGTTCTCACCAACACTTCTTAAAATAAGAGCTCCTTTGGCGGTTGTTGGGGAAATGTGCCTCCATTCACAACATGGTTTCTCTGAAATGGGCATAAAGGCACCTCAGAACCGGTGCCCTGTTCCGGTGACATCAGCCCAGCTCCCTCCCCATTCTGTCTGGTGCAACAAGAAGAAGAGTTTGGATTTGTACCTCCCTTTCTCTCCTGTAAGGAGACTCAAAGGGGCTTGCAAACTCCTTTTCCCTTCCTCTCCTGACAACAGACGCCTTGTGAGATA
Source organism: Sphaerodactylus townsendi (assembly GCF_021028975.2). NCBI lineage: Eukaryota > Metazoa > Chordata > Lepidosauria > Squamata > Sphaerodactylidae > Sphaerodactylus > Sphaerodactylus townsendi. Next base: position 25,514,151 of record NC_059425.1, on the reverse strand, counting down.
GGCGGGGCTGAGGGAGCTCAGACAGAACTGTGACTAGCCGAAGGTCATACAGCAGGCTTCATGTGGAGGAATGGGAAAACAAAGTTGGTTCACCAGATAAGACTTCAAATGGAGGAGCAGCAAATCAAACCCGGTTCTCCAGATTAGTGTCCACATGCTCTTCACCACTACGCCATACTGGCTCTACCTAATGCTCCCCCTCCCTCTTGCTTCATTTCATTTCTTTTTACAACCCCCCCCCCCCATTAAAACAGCAAAGATGGAAATCTATAAGGCATATATATGAGGGCCTAAATCTCCAGTCCTTCCTCTGCTTCCCAGGCCTGTTTGGGCACAGGAACATCTGCGCCATTGCTGGGAAGGCGTCGGCAGGGTCCTCCATGTTTCTTTAAATTTAGCCTAGCTTGACATTTGCTGTGAACTTTTGCCATTTAATTTAAGAAAAGATCTGTGTCAGCAGCTGAGGGGGGGGGGGTAGGGTGAGGGATACCAGATACGGGTGGCAGTAGCACACCCAAGACGGGTTGAGACGGCTTTACTGGTCTGCAAAAGGTCACTTGCCCGAAGGAGAAGCTCGAGAGGCTGCTTTTGGTTTCTGGGGGTTCCCGTTTGCACCACCTCTGTGAGGCGGAAAACGTCTCCCATCCCTCCATCCCAAAACGTTTTCCTGCCCTTTGTATACGCCGCAAAGCATTAGGGGCTCCGGGTCGAGTTTAATTTGTGCCTAATGAGGAGACTCTGAGCATGTGCAAAGTGCTTTTCTCTTGCCACAGAATAAACAACAGCCAGCCTCCCCCTGCCCTTTCTGAAGGTGATGGGACTCAGCCACACCTGCAGGTCATTCTCTGACCTGGAATCTAAACCTGAGGGTGGGGGCTGGCCCTGGCTGCAGGCAGGGGGAAGAAGGGGAAAGCAGAGGGTTCCAGTGGTGGCACAGATGCTCACGGTGAGCAGTAGAAGGCTTAGTGAAGCCCCAAGACAGAGGTTCTTGTTCAAGCAGAATGGACGCCACAAAGGCATAAGCCACAACCCCTTGGCATTTAAGAATTGCATTTGGTGAGGGTGTATTTGTTCACTGTTTATGAGGGCAGTCACGTAGCCACCACAGGGTGGGAAATTGCCCCCACACCCCTCGCCCCACGAGGCCTGGCTGAAAGTAAGTGGGCAGGGGCCCGTGAGGGGGGCAGGCAGGTGCCATTTTGCCCCGGTCACCATTTCTCCCCCCTATGCCTCTGGGTGAGGGTATCTAAGAACCTCTGTGATTACCTCCTGTAGGCCAGCTGGGCCAGATCCAGAGAATCTACTCCCTGCCCACCCCCTGCTCTCTCTTCCTCACCACTCTTCACGATTAGCAGTCAGACAGCACATAGCATTTTAAAACAAGATCTATGCTGGAGAAGCTTGCTGGCCTTAGGGACAATTGCCTTGAATTTTATGAATATGACCTGAAAACCTGTTACTCAAGAGGTACAAGGGGCATGTAACCAAAGCAGAGGAAATAACCCATCTCAAATTGTTATCCTTTCCCCCTTTTCTCCCTATTTTTTTTTGGGGGGGGAGGTGCATTTGGAATTGTTAAAGACTTGGAAGCTGCTGCCAAAACCAAGTTCCATAAAGTATAAACGTGGGGTCCTAATCCTGGGTTGTCACAAACTGTGTGGACCAGGGCGGGGGGGGGTCCCATGTTTTCTGAACCTTTGGAATGCAGATGAAGTGTGCTGGGCGCAGCCACAAAATGGCTGCCGAAGGAGGTGGAGCTGGCTATAAAATGGCAGGCACCATGAAGATCCTTGTGCTGTGGCTACAGCTGCTGCCAAAGCAACTCTAGTTGCTTTGTCTGCACAGCCAATCAGATCTCCAGGGGTCAAGCAGAAGTCCTGATGGGCAAAAGTCTCACCTGGCCTCATCTATTTTGTAAAAACATGGGGTGGGCATCAAGAAAGACATTTCTGGGTGCTGTGCCACCCACAGACATCACATTGGGGATTCCTGGTGTGGACCTTCCTTCTGCTTTGATGGGCAGCGCTACTTCTGAGTCTGTTTTAAGGAAGTTATTCCCAAGCTACCCCTGCTAACACCATCCTCTTTTCTCCCAGCGGGTCTATTACCTCTCCTTGGAGTTCTACATGGGACGCACTTTACAGAACACCATGGTCAACTTGGGCCTGCAGAATGCCTGCGATGAAGCTATTTACCAGGTTCGGGGCTGCCGGTGGCCTGGCTGGGGTTGGAGGGGGAGAGGGCCAGGGACCATGAGACTCTGAGGCTGGAATGTGTTTTGTTTGTGCCAGCTTCTCTTCGGGACTTTTAAAAGTAATTCTGCACCAGGGCCAACTTACCCCAAGCAAGGCACACTCATCGCTGTCTCATGCACCAGCCCTTATGGCTTTCCTGCAGGGGCTCAGTTGAGACCCAGATGGGGGTGGCCCAGATCCTGTGCCTGCCTGTGCCATTAGTGGACAGGATGAATCTGAGCCCTGGCAGTGCATTTCTACCCTGCTCCATACTCCACCCTAAGCAGTTTCTTGGCTGGCTTGGATGTAGAACCGGCCCTATTCCCCAACACCCATCAACCTTGTGCCTTTTCCTCCTTTGCCACACAGCTAGGCCTGGATATGGAGGAACTGCAAGAGATCGAAGAAGATGCCGGTCTGGGCAATGGAGGACTGGGGCGCCTTGCAGGTGTGCAGCCACTGAAAAGCATGAAGGGCCTGATGCATCTCATTGATTCTCAGCATTAACCGGCCTTGCAATGTAGGACTAGCTTGATTTCTCAAGGCCCACCCAGTTGGTTTCCTTGTTGAGGTTTGGAGCTGCTTGGCTTCACCCCTGAGTCGTTCTTTCTCTCCCTATCCCACTGCCTCAAACTGGCCTCCATTTTGAGTGTGCATGCAATGCGCAGTGTCATTCATGGCAATTATAAGCCAAGGGTTTGGGACTGTTAGGATCAGGGAAGATGATGTAGCTCAGGGGCAGAATATCTGCATGGCATTCAGGAGGGTTCAGGTTCAATTCCTTGCATCTCCACTTAAGAGGATGGAGCAGTTGGTGATGTGTAAGACCTCCCTCTGTCTGAGACCCTGGAGAGCTGCTGCCAGTCTTGAGTTGACAGTACAGACTTGGATGGACCAGGAGTCAGATTCAGCATTTGGTAGAGCTATGTATGTGGGATAGTGGAATTGGCACTAGTGGCAGAGGACCTGGACCAGGGGTCTGCAACCTGCGGCTCTCCAGATGTTCATGGACTACAAATCCCATCAGCCCCTGCCAGCATGGCCAATTGGGGCCACAACGTCTCCATGTCAGCTGTGACACAGCAAGCGCCATCTTTTGGTGGTCAGGAAGTGCCCAGGGCCCCCCTCTCTGGCCTTTTTATGCCTCCCACTTACATTTCCCAGCCCATTTCCCTGTATTCTCCCCCCTCCCTGCCTACCCTCTCACACACTCTTCCCTAGTCCCCTTGTTCCTATGCCAGCTCCCCCCTATATTGGGCAGGGTTAGCAACTGGGGACACCGCTGCTGGGCATGTTTCTACCACGTACCTTCTGCACACCCTTCCTCCAGCAGTGCATGCAGAGAGGAGTGTGGGTGGTGGGAGGGCCCCAACATGCAAATGAGCAGCAGGGGAGGTTGTGGTGAGGGGTGGCAGCAGGCTCCTCCAGAAACCGTGGGCTTTGGCTGCTGCTTCACACCAGGGTATGCTGTCACCAACCTCCTTTAGGACCCTGGTTTGGCCTATCTGGGAATCCAGCACACAAGATACTTTGCCTCCCTCTCTCCGCAGTATATTATCTGGACAGTTCTGCTCTGATCATGTTGCAAGGGATTGGGGAGGGGGTCTTTTCAATCACGTCGTGTTGCAAGGGATCATGTTGCAAGGGATTGGGGAGGGGGTCTTTTCAATCACGTTGTGTTGCAAGGGATCTTGTTGCAAGGGATTGGGGAGGGGGTCTTTTCAATCACATCGTGTTGCAAGGGATCTTGTTGCAAGGAATTGGGGAGGGGGTCTTTTCAATCACATCGTGTTGCAAGGGATTGGGGAGGGGGTCTTTTCAATCACTTGCTGCTTTGTTGGTGCCCCCCAGAATTCTTGCTCCCCTTGAGCTGGTCTGTCCCTTGCCTGGTCCGTACCATTTAACCCTCTTGCTGCTGTCTGTGTCCAGCTTGCTTTCTGGATTCAATGGCGACTCTGGGCCTTGCTGCCTACGGCTACGGGATCCGCTACGAATTTGGGATCTTCAACCAGAAGATCTGCGGGGGCTGGCAGATGGAGGAGGCAGACGACTGGCTGCGTTACGGAAACCCTTGGGAAAAGGCACGCCCCGAGTACATGATCCCTGTGCATTTCTTTGGGCACGTGCAGCATGGCCCGGATGGAGTGAAATGGGCTGATACACAGGTGAGAGAGAGATCCAGTGATGTTGACGCTGTGGTGCTGAGCGGGGGCAGGTATGTGTGTGCTGATGTGCACACCTGATGCAAATGTGATATGTCAGTGTTTGGTGTGACCGCAAGATCTGTGCCCGCGCATCCTTGTATGGGCTTTGGGGAGGCCTGAAATGGTGTGACATTTCCACAAAAACAACTGTGGTTCTCATGCAGGACTGAGGCTCCAGAGGCTCCCAGATCCTGTTGGGTGGGCTAGGCAGGGTTCATCCAATGACTACAGCGCAGGGAAGAGTCAGACTGCAGACTCTTTTGGAGGCCTCAGTGGCATATCTGCCAGAGGGACATGGGGGGGGGGGTGTCAATTGATCCTGGGTGCCCCAATTGGCTCACATGGGGGTGCCTGGTGGGCCTGTGGCAGGCTCCCAGCCTGGCTACTCCTAGCAGCTGGGCCGGGAGCCTGCCGCGGGCCACCTCTCGGCCCAGCCCTGCCAGGCTGCTTCTACAGCCGGCAGAGCCTCCACCGGCTGAAGGAGCAGCCTGACGGGGCTGCCACCCGGCACCCCTCACCCCCTCTGCTCCTTCAGCCGGTGGAGCTTCAGCCAGCTAAGGTAGGTGGGTGTGGTGGGTGGGCGCCCGGAGCAGGTGTTACCCCAAGCGCAATTTCCCCCTGGTACGCCTGTTGGAGGCCTGATGGATAAGTCTTGGCTGAAGTACTGTTGAAAACATTCATGGCCAGACTCAACTGGCTGTTGTGGGTTTTTCAGGCTTCACGGCTGGAAAACCCACAATAGCCAATCATGGCTGAAGGTTGCACAGTGCAGTCCTATTGCAGAGATAATCTGGTCGAATCCTGTTGATTTCAGTGGGTTCAGGCTGAATAGGATTGCACCATTCCTGGAAAAGAAGCAAGACATAGCAGAAGATGTAGGGTAAGGAGCGTGAGAAAGAAGCACTCAAGGAGCTCACAGGAAGCGGAAAAGTACATGGCGTCGGCTGGGTGAACAGAAAGAAGGAACGTCCGTCTTAGGCAAGATAGGCAGAGATGGTGTTAAAAGGAGGACTGGAGTCTTGCAGATGTGCAGAGAGCCAGTGCACAATTTGAGCTGAAAGAAGATGTGTGGAGTTGTAGGAAAATGTAGCAGAAATTTACAGATAGCCCTAAGAGGAATCTGGCAGAAGGGAAAGCTGATGTTCCCTTTTATAAGAGAGGGACTCACAAAGTTGCTGGGACTCTCTTCCTGTACTTTGCGAAGGGAAACGCTGCCACCTTGTTTCTCAGTGTCCCTGGCAGCCTGGCCAGGTGTGGATGGCATTGAGTGGCTCTAATCCTGTAGGCAACCCTGATGCTGCTGGCACTGAGTTCTCCCTTCTGTTACCTTGCAGGTGGTCCTGGCTCTCCCTTATGACACCCCCGTCCCTGGGTATCGCAACAATGTTGTGAACACAATGCGGTTGTGGTCCGCCCGGGCCCCCAACGAGTTCAATCTGAAGGACTGTAAGTAGGCCTTTCCAATTGAGGGGCTGGGGCTCTGAAGGGGGCTGTTTCTCTCTGCAATGGGGTGCTGGGCCAAGGGGTCTTGAGAAGCTACATTTTCACATGCAGATGCATTTCTTCCTAGTTACACCTGTGTGTGTGCACATGTAGGCAGTTCCTTGTAATACACAGAGAAGTTGCAGATCGAATGTGTGAGAGAGCTAATCTTGGGTTCATTGTCACAGTTCATGCATGTCTTCTAACTTTTATATGGAAAAGATTGCTGTGACTCCTTGGTTTAAATAAGATACTGATCAAATTTTTTGCTTTCTTTTTTCTTTCCTCTGTTCTGTCTGATCTCCCCAGTTAATGTTGGCGGCTACATCCAGGCAGTTCTAGACAGAAACCTGGCGGAGAACATTTCCCGTGTGCTGTACCCCAATGACAATGTAGGTGCTTGGCTCCCTCCCAAAAACATTTCAGGAACTTTCAGACACATGCAGATCTATTCAGTGCAACTTTAGTTTTGGACCCAGCCGCCTCCATGCAAGCTTGTTTTTTGCGGCTCCAGAGGCGAGGACCAGGAGTAATGGGTTCAAGGTGAAGGAAAGGAAATTCCACCTAAACGTCAGGAAAAACTTCCTGACAGTAAGGGCTGTTTGACAGTGGAATGCACTACCTCGGAGTGTGGTGGAGTCTCCTTCTTTGGAGGTATTTAAACAGAGGCAGGATGGCCATCTGACAGGAGTGCTTTAATTGTGTGTTCCTGCGTTGCAGGAGGTTGGACTTGATGGCCCTTGGGGTCTCTTCCAACTCCATGATTCTATGTTGAATGTGAGAGTTCCAGATCACACAGATAGATGTTCCCTGTAGCACTCTGCCTCCTCCCACCCTGCTTCTCTAGTTTTTAACCTTCCTTCAAAGATTTTACGGTGGCATACACTGTTCTCTTGCTTTGTGTCCTCACTAGAGCTAGGGGTTGGTTAGGCTAAGAGAGGCTGGCCCAAAGGTTAGGCTAAGAGAGATTGGCCCAAGCTTCACAGCAGACTGGGAATTTGAACTCAGGTTCTCAGTCCAACAAGAAGTGTTCTGCATCCTCTTCTTCCTCCTGTGCTGAGTGAAGAGCTAAACTCATCAGTTTTCAGTTTGAGATAGGGTTTCTCCCCCTCCAAATGAGCAATACATTGACCTGTCCTTGAAGCCAGGTGAAGCCGCCTTGTAATTTAAAACAAACAACAAATCTAAAAAACAACCACCAACTAATTTCTGATTAAGTGTGATACTGAACTTAAAGATCGTAGAAGAAACCATAAGGACAGAAAGTGCCGGAGCTGTGGATTTTTGACAATAGTTAAATATGTAAAAAAAAATTGTGCTTTTCAAAATCCAATTTTAGACAGAATATTAAAACTCACATTTTGGTGCCTCAAGAAGTAGAGGGTAGCCATATTGATCTGTAGTAAACCCCACTCAAAAGATTAATTGATGGCCCTTATGGTCTCTTCCAACTCTATGATTCTATGATTCAATTAAGACCACCCCAAATAGCACAACACCTTGTGCAAGCTTTCAGGTTCTCCAGAACTCTTCATTAGGTTGGAATTCTGTGTAAGTTTTTTTTAAGCAGGAGGGAACAGGTCTTTCTGGTGATGATCTTCAAGCCTGTTTGGCTGTTTCCTGACTTATGTGGGCCCAGGGTTTGGCTGCCCAGTATCAGATTGCAGGCTGAAGATTTGAAAGTTTGAAAAGTGTACTGTAATGTTTCACCTGAATAAATGATAGTTTGTAGCTTTTGTTTTTGGAGTTCCACTGAAAAACATTAATTCCAAGAGATAAGGTCTACAGTAGAAGAGCCCAATTTGAGTCCAGTACAGACCAATGAGATTTCCAGGGTATCAACTTTCAAGAGCAGCAGTGGCGTAGTAGTTAAGAGCAGGCGCACTCTAATCTGGAAAACCAGGTTTGATTCCCTGCTCTGCCACTTGAGCTGTGGAGGTTTATCTGGGGAGCTAGATTAGCCTGTGCACTCCCAACCTATGCCAGCTGGGTGACCTTGGGCTAGTCACAGCTTTCAAAGCTCTCTCAGCCCCACCTACCTCACAGAATGTTTGTTGTGAGGGGGGAAGGGAAAGGAGATTGTAAGCCCCTTTGAATCTCCTTACAGGAGAGAAAGGAGGGTATAAATCCAAACTCTTCTACTTCTCCTCCCTTTGTGGTGTCTGATGAACAGACCTTTGACTCTCAAAAGCTCATCCCCCGAAAATCATGTTAGTCTCTAAGGTGCGACTGGATTTGAATTAATAATGTCAATTTCCAGTTCAGTGGTTTAGAGCAAAAATGACTAAAAGCCAGAACTCCTCTGTCTTAATACGGGAATATTTTTGCCAGGGATATTTCTGGGAGGCTGCTTCACTCCTGAAGTCTGGAGAGCCGCTGGGATTACCTCATCGGCAATTTTCTAAGTCTCCCTCCTTCCTTCCCCTGCAGTTCTTCGAGGGCAAAGAGCTGCGCCTGAAGCAGGAGTACTTTGTTGTGGCCGCCACCCTTCAAGACATCATCCGTCGCTTCAAGTCCTCCAAGTTTGGCTCCCGTGATCCTGTCCGCACCTCTTTTGATGCCTTCCCCGACAAGGTACTGGCGGTGCCATACTGGGCAGGGGAGCAGACAACTGACTAGTTAGGTTTGCTATTTGGGGGCAGCTGGGAGAAGAGCATCCAGCCTGTATAGACTTTCTCCAACAGGGGTGGGGGAACCCCAGCAGTTTGTGAACCCTGTGCTGAGAGAGAGTGTTTGGTGTAGTGGTTGGAGACCTAAGCTTCATGCCTCAGTTGATACCCTGGATTTGCTGATTTATTTGTTTAAAAATTTATAGCCATCTTTTCTCCCTGAAGGGACCCTGAGGGAGCAGCAGTGACATAGTGGTTAAGAGCAGGTGCGCTCTAATCTGGAGAACTGGGTTTGGTTCCCCGCTCTGCCATTTGAGCTGTGGTGGCTTATCTGGGGAACTAGATTCGCCTGTGCACTCCAACACATGCCTGCTGGGTGACCTTGGGCTAGTCACAGCTCTTCGGAGCTCTCTCAGCCCCACCCACCTCACAGGTTGTTTGTTGTGGGGACGGGGGGGGGGGGGGAAGGAAATTGAAAGTCCCATTGAGTCTCCTTACAGGAGAGAAAGGGGGGATATAAATCCTCTCCTCTTCCTCTTCCTACTCCTCCTCTTCTTCTTCAAAAGGACTTTCAGTGATAAGGAAGAATCTCTTGCCCAGTATAAACAGCAATAAACTAAGAAAACAAACATATTGTTTTTCTGTCTTGGGTCAGCCCTCATGTGTTGTGACAGAACTTGCTTTGTCTCTGGTCTTAGTTTCCGACCTAAAGTGTAAAATGGCATGGTAGCATGAAAGGTGGCAGAGAGACTCTCAGCCATGGCTTTCTTTCTTGAATGTCAACCCCCTGTGGATATATTTCCTGTTTCTTTCCAGGTTGCTATTCAGCTCAATGACACCCACCCTTCGCTGGCCATCCCGGAACTTATGAGAGTCCTGGTGGATATTGAAAAACTAGATTGGGACAAGGTGAGGCTCTGTCAGATTCCCAGAGGAGGTAGTTCTTGGCCCAAGCTTGGGCCATTGGAACCCCCGACCCTTCAGTGGCAGAAATGTAGGGGCTACTGGTATCCAGGGAGGAAATTACATTCAGTGCATGCTCAGAGATTTATTTATCATTGCCTATTCCAAAATGAAGAGAACCAGTGTGGCCTAGTTATTTAGAGTGGCTGACTCTAAATTTGGGGATCTGGGTTCAATTCCCTACTCCTCCACATGGAGCCTGCTGGGTGATCTTGGGCCAGTCACAGTTCTCTCAGAACTCTCTCAGTCCACACAGAGGAAGACAATGACAAATCACCTCTGAACATCTCTTGCCTTGAAAACCCTACAACGTCTCCATGTCAGCTGTGACTTGACAACACATTCATGCATATTCCATAATGAGCCTGTGTATATTAGTGTCAGTTGCATACATGAGCGGCTGCTGACCTGACTGGAACACATTCAATATCAGAAGGATTTGCCTTTCTTGAGCCAATAGGAAGTTTTCAGGGGGAAAATTAGCCAAATGTTTTGTGCATATAAGAGTGGTTTGGGGACATGCACGCATATAGAAGGTATTGCTGTGTGTTCTTCACTTCAGAAACACATTTCTTTAGAATATTAATTTTATACCCACACCCTACATTTAGAATCCGTTTCTGCTTCCATGATGGATGCTCCCTGTCCCCAAGAGGGCCTGGAAATTGTAGTTTTGGAGATGGGAACTTTTTTTCTGAGCTCCAGCTGACCACATTTTTCTTGGGTTGCGGATAGGGGAACAAAGCCTGGAAGTTAAAATTGCTTTCAAACTAATTTTCAGTTGCAAAGGCACCCAGATTTTCCTTTGGAAGGTTCCATTGTGCACTTAATTTCATGGGTGTGTGTCTATTTAATTTAAAAATAATACTTTTAAGGCAGCAATTTAAAAATAATAACTGCACTGTGGAATATATCTGCAACAGCAGACACATAAATCACCAATAAAACATAATCAGCCTATTACCACAGACAGGCAGGAGTCTGCATAAAATCTGCATAAAATCACATGGTTGAATCAAACCAAATCCTTGGTGTGAGAGGATGGCTTTTTATAGCCCTTTTGAAGGAATGCAGTCAAGCCTTTATGTCTTGGGGCAAATTCCAACATCTTGGTGGTGTGTCTCCCATAAGGCCCTGTCATACATGCCACTTTGCCAGACCTCTGAACAAAGCAGAATGTGAAGGAAGGCCTCTCTCACTTGTTATTCATTTATTTATTTGCAAAATATATGCCCCATATTTCTACGCTCATCAGGGCCATCAGATTAAAAACAGGTGTAAGAAAAACACATCTTAAAAACCGTGTAAAACACATAATTGAAACCAAGCTAAAACACACGTACAAAAACATAAAGACCACTATTAAAACATAGTGCAGGAAGGAGGGATCACTGAGGGAATGCCAGATGAAACAAAAATGTTTTCACCTGCTGACAGAAGGTAACAACAGAAAAGAGGTGAGTCTCTGTAGGGTCCCACTGCTGAGGAGGCCTGCCTGATCACAGAAGGTGATGGCACTCGAAGCAGGGACTTGGAAGATAGCCGCAGTGGTTGGGTAGGTTCATAAGGGAGTAGGTGATCATAGAGATATGCTATTCCCAAGCCATATATAGGGTTTTACCCTATACCAGTGGTGGCGAACCTTTGGCACTCCAGATGTTATGGACTACAATTCCCATCAGCCCCTGCTAGCATGACCAATTGGCCATGCTGGCAGGGGCTGATGGGAATTGTAGTTCATAACATCTGGAGTGCCAAAGGTTCGCCACCACGGCCCTATACCAATACCAGCATGTTGAATTGTGCTCAGAAACAGTTTAGTCTGGAACAATAGGTTCTCTGTAACTCACCCGAGTCAACAACCTGGCTGTAGCGTTCTGCTCCAGTTTAGTTGACTAAGGGCGATTCCGCACACGAGTAAAATAGGTTTGACCCAGTTCCCTGAGAAGGGTACTGACCTAGGTTGAAGCCATTGTTGTTCTCCACTCCAATCTTGATCCCAGCTCGGGAAGCGGGATCATCCTGTGCCATCCTGTTCCGATTGGCTACTGTTCTACAGCGGAAAACGCGACCCCACATTTCCTTTTTTTAAAAAAAACCTACTTAGGAGCTACGTAGAGGCCACGCGACAAAGCGCCGTACAGATGAGGGCGAGATTTGCATAGCTCCCGCCTCTTGTCAGAAATTTGGCGCGATTTTTGCCGCGGCAATTCTCCAGCTCTACACATGCCCGAGACACTCAGCTGTGATTGACTGAACGACGACTCCTGGCGCCAGAGATTCTACACTTTACTGGAATGAAGCTGCATTCGAGCGTGGTTCCCTGAAAAAGTAGTAGTTCCCAACTGGATTCGGAAATTTGACCGTTACATGGGGCGAAGCTGGTACAAAGCCATGTTGACCCCAGTGATTGTGCGGAGCACTCAGGTCGAACGGAGCTCCAACTTAGGTCGATAACGCAAGTGCGGAATCGACCTAAGTAAGCAGGTAGTTTGATATCACAGAAGATGGTCCTTGAGGTATCCTGGCGGCAAATAATTTGCTGATTTAAATGTCAAAACCAGCACTTTACATTGGAGTCAGAAATAAAGTGGAAGCCAGCTAAGTCACATTAATATTGATATAGTGTATTCATTGGGACTGCAAGCAGGCAACCACATTTTGAACCAGCTGAATTTTTTGAGGCAGCTCTCACTGCCAGTATCTCCTGTGCTGACACACTCACAAAGGACACTAATTTGGAGGTATTTTGAAACCAACTGGAAACATCATGTTTCTTCTCACCTTTTCCCCAAACCACACACATCAGATAATGGGTGGGGTGGTGGTGATGGTGGTGGTATGTCTTATGCAGATTTTCTTGTGTGAGGGCTCCCTGACCCCTAAATAGAAAGGCATTTCCAGGGTGTGGGACTTTTAAGCTACCTGAATCTGGTGCCAGGAAATAGTCTCTGAAGCCTTCCATCTACACCATTTTTCCTCACCAGGCCTGGGATGTCACAGTTCGGACCTGTGCCTATACTAATCATACTGTACTGCCTGAGGCACTGGAGCGCTGGCCCGTCCACCTCTTTGAGACTCTCCTGCCGCGTCACCTGGAAATCATCTATGAAATCAACAAGCGATTCCTTGATGTATGTGAACCCTTTTGGGAGACAATGTTGGAGCCTAACAGTACATAGTCCTCTGGGTGCCATCCTCAAATTTGGGAAGGGGGTTTGGGATCCCAGTTATGGGAAGCAGGGGGAAAGACCCTGGATGCTTTCAGTTCTGATTGTGGTATTGTGCTTAGAGGGGCAAATTGCCATCAATAACTTGTTTGGGTCTGGGGGATCCCTCTCTTTCCCTGCAGAAAGTCTATAGTAAGTTTCCTGGAGATCTTGACCGGTTACGCCGCATGTCCATGGTGGAGGAAGGGAGTGTCAAACGCATCAACATGGCCCACCTGTGCATTGTGGGATCCCATGCTGTCAACGGAGTTGCCCGTATCCATTCTGAGATTTTGAAGGCTACCGTGTAAGTACCCTCTCCATGGGTGGATGAGCCAGCCGAGCTCTACTCCTTCACTGCTCCCTTGCGGTACTGCTGTGGTACTTTTTTTACATTTATTTTTTCATAGATAATTCTACCCTGCCTCATGCAAAGCCTTTAGGCCACAGGTGTCAAACTCGCGGCCCTCCAGATGTAATGGACTACAGTTCCCATCATCCCCTGCCTGCATTATGCTGGCAGGGGGTGATGGGAACTGTAGTCCATGACATCTGGAGGGCCGTGAGTTTGACATCTATGCTCTAGGCAGCTTACAACAAAGGTAAAACAATAAAACATTCCAATAAAAACAGCATAAATTTTAAAAGGTGGCAATTGAAACAAGACAATGGAAACATCATTAAAAATTAACCCCACTCCCTCACGCGCACTCCCCAGACCAGCAGCTGTGGAGGGGCATCAAGGGAGGGACTCGTCTTATGAAAGTCAGTAATGTCCACTCTGACTGGCAGTAACTCTCCAGTATCTCAGGTTGTGGGGGCTTTTACATCTACTACTACCTGATCATTTTAACCCCTAAGCAAGCATCTTTTTAGCTATTAAGCATCATAATGTTTAGAAGGAAGTATTTTGTTTATTTATTTAATCATTGTTTTTAATAGGCTGGCCTTTTCTGTAAACAGGTGCAAGGCAGCAGTAGCATTACAATTAAAATGGAACAATGAATACCATGGTATGCTATGTTATGGTGCCTCAAGAATCAATCTCTAATGAAGGGGAATGAAATAGAGGGAAAGGGAAAAGATGAGGAATTGAAAGGGGAGACCAGTTACGTTGGATGCTGTTGCTGCCCTCAACCGTGGACCTGGCAGAACAGCTTCACCCTGTAGGCCCTGCAGCACTGTGATAGGTCCCTCAGGGCCTAGGTCTTGTTCCATAGAGCATTCCACCAGGCCAGAGCCAGAGTTGAAAAAGCTCTGGCCCTGGTTGAGAACAGCCGGATATTTTTTTTTGGCAAATATTTTCATTTTGCAAAGCAAAAAGGCATGGTGCCGTTAACAAGATTGATTTCGCATTTTTCTTCTGTAATTTCTTCTGCAATTGTCTCTTGTCCTTTCTTTTAAATTCTCCCGTCATTCTGCTCTTGTGACTTTCATTTCCTGTTTTCCATTTGTTCTCATTTCCTCTGTTTTTGTGCTCCATTTCTCTTGATCGTCTTTTTTTATATTCTGCTCCCTTCAGATTTAAAGACTTCTATGAGTTTGAGCCCCACAAGTTCCAGAATAAAACCAACGGCATAACCCCACGTCGTTGGCTCGTTTTATGCAACCCAGGACTGGCTGAGATCATTGCTGAGGTGAGGCAGTATGTGCATGTGCGTGAGAGGAACAGACATGCTAGTGCAGAATGGGATGTTCCCGGCATAGAATTAGCTTTACTTGGCTTCTTGAGCCCTTTGCCATTTGTTTACTCTGCTTCCTGAGTCCTTTGTTATTTACCAGCAGAGCCAACTTAGTTGGCTTCCTGAGCTCTTTGCCATTTGCCAACAAAGCCACCTTTAGTTGGCTTCCTGAGACTTTTCCCATTTGCCAGCAGAGCCAGGTTTAGTTGGCTTCCTGAACTGTTTGCCAGTGGAGCCAGCTTTAGTCAGCTTCCTGAGCCCTTTGCCAGTGGAGCCAGCTTTAGTCAGCTTCCTGGGCCTTTTGCCATTTGCCATCAGAACAGGTTTAGGTGGCTTCCTGAGCCCTTTGCCATTTTCCAGTGGAGCCAGCTTTAGTCAGCTTTCTGGGCCTTTTGCCATTTGCCAGCAGAACCAGGTTTAGGTGGCTTCCTGAGCCCTTTGCCAGCAGAGCCAGCTTTAGCCGGCTTCCTGAGTCCTTTGCCATTTGCCAGTGAAGCCAGCTTTAGTTGGCTTCCTGAGCCCTTTGCCATTTGCAAGTGCAAACCTATGCCAGCAACATCAGTGGTACAGCCCACTGTGCTACACAGTGATTTGCTTGCTGCGGCACCACAAGCCTGTTAGGAGGCGGTGCAGCCGCACTGTCCTCAGCGATGCTGCAACTGCTCTCCCACCTCAGGACTGCAGTGCCTGTGTGATAAATTTAGTCTGCTCTATCTCATTACCTCTTGCTGGGGTGTCTTGTTATGTAACCAGAGATGTATGAGACCTGGAGATGGTTATTCTGTGGCATGTTAGCAAGGCACTCTGCACACAGAGATGGGCCATGGATCAATCGTGGAGCATCTGCTTGCCATGCAGAAGGTCCCAGGTTCAATCCTCAGCATCGCCAGTTAAAAAGATCAGATAGGAGTTGATGGGAAAGAATGCCACCGGAGACTAGAGAGCTGCTGACCTTGATAGACCCAAGGATCTGATTCCGCAGCAGCAAATTTATGCATTCCCATTCAGTGGCACCCTTATGCATGACTAGACACATTCCCTCACATCAAACCCAGATTTTCCAGGACTCAGAATAATCTAACTTTATTGTTTAAAGTCCAGGGGTCTGCAACCTGTGGCTCTCCAGATGTTCATGGACAACAATTCCCATCAGCCCCTGCCAGCATGGCCAATTGGCCATGGTGGCAGGGGCTGATGGGAATTGTAGTCCATGAACATCTGGAGAGCCACAGGTTGCAGACCTCTGGTTTAAACAGACAGGATGAGTAAAAGCAATATAGCTAGGACATTACATCAAGGATCCGTTACAGCAGAATGTGATCCTTGGTCGCCTGTATTTTTCTGACTGTCCCGCATCCGGTCGGAGAGCATGCATCCACACCCTCACCCATCTTGCCTCTTTCTTCCTCTTCCTCTAGCGCATTGGAGAGGACTACATCGCTGATTTGGATCAGCTGAAGAAGCTGGTCAGCCATGTGGACGATGAAGGACTCATCCGAGACGTAGCAAAAGTCAAGCAGGTGAGAGAAGAGGAGGGCCTGCATCAAGGGCCAGCCTATCCAATGCAAAACCTGCTTTCTTCTGAGGAGCCCTACTGGATCACCTCCCTTTGCTTTGCTTGTACCTCTCCTGCCATGTACTGTTCCCTACCTTTACATACCTACTCATTTGACCATTCCTGATTTTTTTCTTCTTCCCTATCTAATGCCTGTCAGGGGTAGAAATGCCCTTTGTTCTGTGAAACAGCAAGAACTCTCACAACATCTGAGTTTAGTGAGGGTAATGGAAGGAATGGGGCTGAGAGCCTTTCACATGCCAGGGCCTGAATGTGGGCCTAGTTTTACATAACACATTAGGCTTTTTAAAGCACTTTATTCTGGGTCAGGTATCGCTAAAACAACACAGAAATAAAGCCAAGTAGATAAAACGCTTAAAAATGGTCTAAAATAACAACCTAGATGAGAAATTTGTCAACAACATTTCCTGGAAATGTTCTGATTTGGAACTTGATATTCTCTGGGGAAGAGGAGTGCTACAGTTTTTCCACAGTCAGAGAACCAGGATTGGGGGGGGGGGGGTTGCCACCTCCTCCTCAGTTCTTATCCCCCCCCACACACACACACACACACGAAACTTGACAGGAAAACAAATGGCACTGGGTACCAGCAAAACATTTTAGAATGCCTCTTACGTAAGTGACAGAATTCAGAACTTGGGGTTTCTCTCTCTCTCTTCCCCTCAAAAACTGTGTCCTCTGTTTTTAACTCTGCTACTCCCCTTCCCAGGAGAACAAGCTGAAGTTTGCTGCCTACCTGGAGAAAGAATACAAGGTGAAGATCAACCCCAACTCACTCTTTGACATCCAGGTGAAGAGAATTCATGAGTATAAAAGGCAACTGCTCAACTGTCTGCATATTATCACCCTGTACAACCGTAAGTGTCGTCTGTTTCCTCTGCCAGAGACAGAGACAGATGCCCTGTCCCCTGCCCCCCAAATTCCTGGTCTTCCACTATCTCAGGGGTCTTCAAACTATGGCCCTCCAGATGTTCATGGACTACAATTCCCATCAACCCCTGCCAGCATGGCCAAGTGGCAGGGCTGATGGGAATTGTAGTCCATGAACATCTGGAAGGCCATAGTTTGAAGACCCCTGCACTATCTCCTTTGTGATTCACTGGGTTTATGGTTGGCAGCTGGTGGCCACTTGGTTGCATCTGGTCCTCTGGGATTCTGATTGCTGATTGGCTGCCCAGCTTCTCTTCCCTCCCTGCATTTCCTGAAGGGGTCCAGAAGGTTTAGACTAAAAGATGGAGGCAGGAATATAGAACTGGGTGAATCTTTGTTTCTCTCGTATGTGCTCCTGCCCCGAAATCAAACCAGGGCAGTGTTGGACCCCTTAGGGGGAGTTTCCTCCTCTTATGGCCTCTTTTCCCTCTCCTGCTGCCCAAATGGGGAATGGATAATCTGGCTTACTGCCCCAAAACAAAGAGGTTTCTTGGGTGGGTCCTTGGCCCATCTCTGCTTCATGAAGCTGGGGAGGAAGATTCTAATTGTTCTTTCCTTCTTGTGTGTTCTGTCTCTGCCCCTCACCCTGCCTTTCCTTGCAGGGATGAAGAGAGAACCAAGCAAACATTTTGTGCCCCGGACAGTCATGATTGGAGGCAAAGTGAGAGGCAGGGGCACATGGGCTGTGGGGGGCTGCAGAAGCTGGGTCTTGTGGTTGGGGGTCTGGATTGTGAATAAAGGGAGTCAGGGGTGGTGTGCAGGGAAGAGCTGGGAGGACTTTGCCGTCACGATCACCATGCCAATTATGGTTACCTTTCTTCCCTCCCTGTAGGCTGCCCCCGGGTACCACATGGCCAAGATGATTATCAAGCTTATCACATCCATTGGAGACATTGTCAACAATGACCCCGCCATCGGTGACCGGCTGAAGGTGATCTTCTTGGAAAATTATCGCGTCTCGCTGGCAGAAAAAGGTACGTTGGGCTGTGCCATATCCATGACCCTTTGGCAAGTATAATATCTAGAGGCCTTTCCTGTCATGTCTTTGTTTCTGCCTTTGCTGCAGTGGTTCCTGCAGCTGACCTCTCTGAGCAGATTTCTACAGCTGGCACAGAAGCCTCTGGTACCGGGAACATGAAATTTATGCTGAACGGGGCACTCACGATCGGCACCATGGATGGGGCCAACGTGGAGATGGCTGAGGAGGCTGGCCAAGAGAACTTCTTCATTTTCGGCATGCTGGTGGAGGATGTGGATGAGCTGGACAGGAAGGGGTGGGTTCCAGAGAGGGTCCAAATTATCCCCCATGTTCTAGGCTGCCAGGACTTCTGCTGCCCCATCACTTTTCCAACTCTTTGGCTATCCTGCCTTAAGGGTGGGCACATTACATAGAGTGTTTGGTGCTACACAAACCAGAAGAAAAGGCAAAACCTACATGCTTAGGGAATTAAACACTCTTTGGAAATTAAATACCATTTGCCATTTGCTTATCTCCCCAGGCAGGCTATAAAAACTATCCAGAAAGTTATCTGTAAAATGACTGTCTTAGGCAAACATATTCTGTAATTTTCCTGTGGATCTTTATATAAGGGATATTTGTATAATAGGGTTGTTTTGCTTTGTTGAAAGATATGGGTGAGTACTGAAAGAGGCTAGGGCAGGGGTCTGCAACCTGTGGCTCTCCAGATGTTCATGGACTACAATTGGCCATGCTGGCAGGGGCTGATGGGAATTGTAGTCCATGAACATCTGGAGAGCCACACGTTGCAGACCCCTGGGCTAGGGTGATGATTTTATTTACTTATTGATTTATACCTCATTTAGACTGCCTTTCTACCCAGTGGGGACCTAAAACAGTTTATATTGTTCTCCTGATCTCCATTTTGTCCTCATAACGACCCAGTGTAGTAGGTTAGGGTGAGTGTGTATCTGTGTGTTTGTGTGACTGGCCCACACTCAGCAAGTTTCCATGGCAGAGGGAGGATTTGAGCTCCCAGATTCTAATCTGAGACTCTAACTACCACACCAAGGTAGTTCAGGATGTGCTGGGTAGTCCTGAATAGAGTTCTCTCCATGTTCATGACTGCCCAGACCTTGATAAAATAAGGAACACGGAGTAGTTTTGGGGGGCAGGGATAGAAGAAGAAGGGATTGAGCCAGTGTTGGATAGTGTCTCTCCATGTTCATGACTACCCAGACCTTGATAAAATAAGGAACACGGAGTAGTTTTGGGGGGCAGGGATAGAAGAAGAAGGGATTGAGCCAGTGTTGTATAGTGAGTAGAACATTGGACTAGGACTCGCAAGACCCAGGTCCAGATTCCTGCTCAGCCATGCAACTCACTGAGTGGCCTTGGGCAAGTCTGTCTGGCCTACCTCACAGAATTGTTGTGAGGTTGGAATAGGAGGAGAGGAGAACCATGTTTGCTGCCCTGAGTTTCTCACTGGAAGGCTAGGATAAAAATAGAATGGAAGGAAATAATGGTGAGAGAGCTGGTACGGTATGGACAATGTCAGACTTGAAACAGAGAGACCTGGGTTCAAATCTCCACCAGGAGTGGCCATTGTCCCTCTTCCAATGAAGATACACATTATATGGGCAATCCATTATCAGATCTAATGATATTTTAACATTAAGCAAGCCAATTTGGATTGAGGCCATAGCGTTGATTACTTATTGTGGTTACTAATAGCTCTGGTAAGCTGAGATACTTCTGTTAGGAAAATAACATGGGGGGCAGTGGGGGGCTGCTTTATATCAGGCAATTCCACGCATGGATCTGCCACGTAACTGCCTTGACTCACCCTAACCTACCCTGCAGAGTGCTGCAGGGTAGGATGAATTGAAAGAGACCCCTGTGTATGCCAACCAGAGGAGGAAAAGCAGGATATAAATGTGATCCTGGACAGGGGGACAGATCTCTTTTGAAATTTGTTGTAATGTCACGTGCCAGAGCACAAGTGTCTGGTTCACACCTTGTCTTTGCCATGCACACAGTAGGTGGCCCAGAAAAAGGAAGGTGATTGATTGGTGCAGAGGATTATGTACATGGGGTGGGGGTGGTATAGAAGCTATGGAGGAAGGGGGACCATCATAGAACAGGCATAGGTGTCCAGTGCCTGTCCACTGGCACTAAATGCCCTCCCTTTCTCCCCATAGGTACTGTGCTAAGGATTACTATGACCATATCCCTGAACTCAAGCAGGCCATTGACCAGATGAGCAGCGGCTTCTTCTCCCCCAAACAGCCAGACCTCTTTAAAGATATTGTCAACATGCTCATGTATCACGACAGGTAAGAGCGGTAGATCTGACAAAAGGCCGTGGGACTGTTCTGGCTCTCTGGCTTCAACCTGCTGGGACACTTTTCTTCGTGGTGTAACTCGGAGGCCCGTGATACCTCCTAGAACGGCTGCAATCAGTTGAGCTTTGGGGAGGAGCTAGTGGGTAGGGAGGGGTCTTGCTTTGGGATAGCAGCTGGACTGGATGGCGTTGGGTCCCCTTCAGGTCAGCTAGACCTCTCCCAGGATTTCCTGTAGCCTTCAGTTACCTCTCAGAATTTTCCACTATGAGCACAATCAAGCACAGGGGTCTGCAACCTGTGGCTCTCCAGATGTTCATGAACTTCAATTCCCATCAGCCCCTGCCAGCATGGCCAATTGGCCATGCTGGCAGGGGCTGATGGGAATTGAAGTTCATGAACATCTGGAGAGCCACAGGTTACACACCCCTGATCTAGCAGAAGAAAACTTGTCCTGCATGTACCCATTGAGCTGAGTAGGAAACTACTCCCACTCCTTTGAATCTCCTTGGATTGCATTGGATTGAACTTTTTTTTAAAAAAAAAATAACATGCCCATGGAAGTCGATTTCATGCAGCCAGCTCAAGATTAACTCAGCCATCCATTCTTCTGAGGTCTATAAAATCATTACCCCGCTTGCTGAGGGAAAAGTGTAGATGACTGGGGAAGGGAAGGCCGTGGCAAACCAGCCCATAAACAAAGTCTGCATAGTGAACATGATGTGACGTCACCCCAGGGGCCAGTGATGCCTTGGTGCTTGCACAAGGGGACTACCTTTTCTTATTTAGACTGCACTTTGCATCATGAATACACATGAAGCTGCCTAACACAGAATCAGAGTTTTGGTCTTCAGGGTGTCACGTGGAGGTCTTTCACATCCCCTACTGCCAGATCCCTTTTAACTGGAGATGCTGGGGATTGAAACTGGGACCTTCTTCATACCAAGCAGTTGAGTCCCTCCCCTCCCTGATGAGAGCCAGTTTTCACATTGAACCCCCATCCTGACAAATATCCATTGCTCAGGTGTGCGTTTTCAGTTGGCAGTTTTTGCCTTTGTACAACAGGAGTTTAACGAAGAGCAACATATGGACCAGCTGTCTCCTGTTAAGCACATTGTTTTGGGCCTCTTCTGCCTGCCATTGTTACAGTGGGCAAAAGCCTCCTGCTCTCCCCCGCCTTCCAGTCTTTCATCTCTTTTATACAGAGGTGTAGCTCCAAGGGGACGGGGGGAGGGGTGCGCGACGTACCAGGCATGTGCCCCTATGGCAGTGATGGCGAACCTTTTCGAGACCGAGTGCCCAAACTGCAACCCAAAACCCACTTATTTATTGCAAAGTGCCAACATGGCAATTTAACTTGAATACTGAGGTTTTAGTTTAAAAACAATACAGTTGGCTCCAAGGTGTGCATTACTCAGGAGTAAGCTTGGTGGTAGTCAGTGGCTTTGCTTTGAAGCAACTGTGCAATGCTTCAAATGGGTGAATCATGACTCTAGGAGGGTTTACTCAGAATCAAGCCCCATTGCCAGCACCTGAGCTTACGCCCAGGTAAAGGATTGCACTTTAGTTCTTCCCATGAAAATCAGTGGGGTTTAACAGCACTTAACAGGGTTACCTACATGTCGTGCCCAGTGACCCAGGTCAGCCTAGATGTGTGTGTGGGGGGTGATTTCCCCCCCCCATGATGAACTCTGTGTATGCATGCCCACAGAGAGGGCTCTGAGTGCCACCTCTGGCACCCGTGCCATAGGTTCGCCATCACTGCCCTATGGGGGTGTGGTGAAGGTGGGGTGGGGGCGTTCTGGGGCAGGGGGCGGAGGATGCATCGGTGCACCGAACTCTTTTCCCCCTTGCTACGCCTCTGCTTTTATATCCTGCATTTCAACATTCCCATCATGGCGTTCCAAGCAAACTTGACACAGATGAAGTAAGTTCTGTAGGTCAAGCAACTTGCGATCCAAACCGGCAGGAATCCCAACCTCAACATTTGGCCAGCCAGGTTGACCGTATAACCCCACTCCATCCAGGCCTCTTGTGGGCACGGTGAGGGAGGGGGTGGGATCTGTCGCCATCTGTTGTAGTACTGTTTTGGAAATAACGTATGGTTTTAATATTACTGTTTTACCTTGATTGGATTTATTGTGAATTATTATTATATAATTGTTTTTACTGTTTTTTCGTTGTTCACCACCCTGAGCCCTTCGGGGGAGGGCGGTTTAGAAATCTAATAATAAAATAAAAATAAAATAAATAACCATGCTATAAAAGCCATTCTCAGAAACTTCCCTCAAGGGGATGCAGCCAAAAAGTGCATCCATGCCCCACGTCCTGGCAGAGACCGTTCTTTTTCTGCCTTGCCTGGATTGGGCCAGCAGTTGTCCAGCAGGTGGCAGTCTAAGATGGGGGCTTGGGCCAACTGGCTAAGACTGGCCAGACATACCTGCTGTTCTTCCCCCGACTTGTCCTCTGCCCCCAGCCCTGCCTAGACTTTGGAAAATAAATTCCTCGCCTTCCATGTTCCAGACAGCTGGGTTGAGTCATCAACCATGTCAGTGAGCTATCTGTGCTAATTGGCTTCTAATAAGTATAACAATGATTTATACAGCAGCATTAGCTTATGTTGTGCAGTTGAGAGCTTTCTAAGCAGCAAAGGCCGATCCCTTCCCTGAGAAGTTGCAGTCTAAACTTCTATAGGGTGAAGACTTGGAGACTTGTCCCACCCTAGCCATAGTGTTCTGTGTCACAGAACAAGAGTGCAGAATTTGGAAAGGTGGGTGTCTTAAATAGCGACACCCCCCCCCATCTGTTCCATTTGGGTTCTCTTGCATTGAGAAATGTGGTGAGTGTTCTTTGGATTAAAATGGCTGCTTTCTCTGGTACTCTTCCTGCTGTAGGTTCAAAGTGTTTGCTGATTATGAGGCCTACATTAAATGTCAAGATAAGGTCAGCGCTCTGTACAAGGTGAGGCGGCTGCTGATGTGCACATGCAGTGAGAGATGCGCATTGGGGCAAGAGATCAGGGCATTGTGGGACTGGGGGGTAGTGGTCACATTTTGTCAGGCATAAGTGGTGGACACTACACTGCCCAATGTCATATTGACCTTGCCACATGTGGGTTCTCACACTCCCTGCGTATCCCCAGTTTCCAGACTCCTTCCTACCTCCATTCCATCTTTTCCACACACTTTTTATTTAGACATTTCCTAATTCCCTATTTATTTGTTGTATTGACTAAAAATTATCTATCTCACTTGACAATTGGAAACCAACAGAGGGAAGTGTATCCTTAATCGTTAGAGCAAGGTGACACAGAAGCCTGCCTGACACAGGGAGCTGGCTGGTGTGTGTCTCATCAGAGAATCCCACTGTGAGGGTGTCCTATTTGTGGTAGCTGCCCACCAAATCTCAGAGACCAGGGACACTTGAGTGGGCCTTCCCTTATGATCTGGTGGGGGCATTGATGGGAGGAGTAGGCCAACTTCCTTCTCAGGAAGGAGCCAGTGTGGTATAGTGGTTAAGAGCAGGTGGATTCTAATCTGGAGAACTGGGTTTGATTCCCCACTCCTCCACCTGAGTGGCAGAGGCTTATCTGGTGAACCAGATGTGTTTCCACACTCCTATATTCCTGCTGGGTGACCTTGGGCTAGTCACAGTTCTTTGGAATTCTCAGCCCCACCTACCTCACAAGGTGTCTGTTGTGGGGAGAGGAAGGGAAAGGAGCTTGCAAGCCACCTTGAGTCTCCTTGCAGGAGAGAAAGGTGGGGTATAAAGCCAAACTCTTCTTCTTCTTCTGATCCCATCTGCTCTGTTCTCCTTCCATCTCAGAACACCAAGGAATGGACCAAGAAGGCCATCATGAACATTGCCTGCTCCGGAAAGTTCTCCAGTGACCGTACAATTGCCCAGTATGCCCGTGAAATCTGGGGCATTGAGCCCAGCCGCCAGAAGCTCCCCGCCCCTGACGAGCCCCGGGAGTGAGCGCCTGCCCTCTTCTCGTATGCATCACCCCTTGAACCACCAGCAATTTCAATGGAGTAGCTGCATTTCTGTGGCGCTCCCCCCTCCCCATCCTGGCTCTTAATGTATAAGCCCTTTTTTTCTTGGGTGAAAGAAGTGAGGAGGGGAGGGGATTCCTTTTTTCTCTTGTCCAGCCACGAATTCTCCTCTCCCTCCCCCCACTCCTAGACTATGCTATTTATTTGAAGGGGGCTTTGTTAATACATTGTCCCTTCCCCTTTTTATAACCCACCCTCTGATTTTTATAGGGATTAACATCACCTCACTTCTTTTGAAGGTTTTTATTACATAAGAATGGTGATGGCTCCAGCATCTCAGACACATTTTTAATCTCCCAAAAATACGTTGCCAGGAAGGGGAGGGGGATTTTATATTTCCACATGCAAAGCAACACCTTGTCAAAAGGGGCGATGTGGAAGGCTGGAGGAGGAGGGAACAATGCCTCCATACTGGAAAAAAATAAAGATTTGGACCGATCGCCCACAGAAATGTATTTTTGATGGTGTCATAAGTGCCTAGGACATGTAGGCCTACTAGCTACTTTAGCATAGGCCTGCCCAGGGCCTATAGGCCGCACTCCAGGTCGAGGATCTTGACAGGTGGGGAAGGCAAACGTATTAGACTATCCCATATTCCCGATCTGTTAGGAATTTTTTTAAACAAAAGATGTAGAACAGGGGTGTCCAACTCTGCCGCTTCAGATGTTCATAGACTATAATTGGCCATGCCAGCAGGGGCTGATGGGAATTGTAGTCCATGAACATCTGAAGCGCCAGGGTTGGACACCTCTGCTGTAGAATAACTGGTGTCAACCTGAACCAGGTTTTGGTTGTCTGCTTCAACACGATGGCTATGTGTGTGAAAGATATCATCAAAGGAGGTTGTTAGGAGTCTTGATTTAAAAGTGATTCTAGTGAAGCCCTTGCTGCTTTATACAGCTTCCCGTTTTAAAACGGGCTGCTGCCTGTGTGAAGTCGCTATGGATTGGCAAACGTGCTTTCCTCGCTAGAATCACTTTTAAATCTAGGCTTTGTCTCCTGCCTTAAGAGAAACTTACAATTTTTGCCTCAGTGTGGGAGAGAGAAAAAACTAACCAGTAGTATTCACTTTCTACTGCAAAGTTTTTTGTTCTGGAAAATCGCATAGTATGCCTAGATGCATAAAATATCACTGCCTGTTAAAGCTTCTCTCCTGCCCCTTTTTAAAAAGGACCCCAGAGACAATGCCCTTATCTGGATGGCCCAGGCTAGCCTAATCTTGTCAAGTCTCTGAAGCTAAGCAGCGTCAGCCCTGGTTAGTATGTGGAAGGGAGACCACAGAAGAAGTCCAGCATCACTACACAGAAGCAGGCTGCAGTAAACCCTCTCTGTTCGTCTCTTACCTTGAAAACCCTAGCAAGTCACCATCTGCTTGACGGCACTTTCCACCACCAGGGAAATAGCGCCTGTCAATTTTCCAGTTGTTGGGTAATGAGTTTAAACCATCCTTTTGGAAGCTCACTGCAAAGGAGTTGCTGAGTGCACCAGGTGGAATCCATCTGCTGGCAAACACAACTGAGGCAGTGCCAGGACATGGACAATAGTACAGCTTGATGGTCTTATTTTATTACTACTTATTTGTCCTCTGGACTGCCCTTCCCCAACGAGCTCAGGGCGGCTGACAAGGAAGAATTTACAACATCATAAAACAGCATCATACAATAAAACACTTAAATTGCCACAAAATTTTATAATACATCATATTTGGGCACCATTGAATTTGAGGATAAAATCAATCAAGTCTTTAAGGCCTTGAACGGTCTGGGACTGTCATGCCTACAGGACCGCCTCTTCCTATATCAGCTCCAGAGGACATCGTAAGTGGTCTCTTGGTGGTCCCTGGCTCCAGAAACATCCAGCTAGCCCAGTGATGGCGAACCTTTTTAAGACCGAGTGCCCAAATTGCAACCCAAACCCCAGTTATTTGTCGCAAAGTGCCAACCCGGCAATTTAACCTGAATGCTGAGGTTTTAGTTTAGAAAAAAACCGGTTGGCTCCCTCTTCCTCCGCCCCACCTGCTCGAGCAGGGGCCAGCCTGCTCTAGCCTCCAGCAAGTCCTGCATGCACCACTCTGTGCCTCTCTAGCATATTTGCATCCTCTGCACCCCCCACCTTGGGCAGCAGCCACCTGGAGCACAGGCACCAGGCCCGCAAGCCAAGTCATCACTGCTCACCATGTTGCGCACACATCGAGCTCAGTGGCCCAGGCCAGCCTAGATATGTGTGTGTGGGGGGTGATTTTCTGCCCCCCATGTGACGAACTGTGTGTGTGTGTGCCCACAGAGAGGGCTCCGAGTGCCACCTCTGGCACCCGTGCCATAGGTTCGCCATCACTGAGCTAGCCTCAACCAGGGTGAGAGCGCTTGCTGCTCTGGCCTTGGATTGGTGGAACTCTGTCAGCTGAGACCAGGGCCCTGTGGGACAGACAGAGGTGGGATCCAGCAGGTTCTCACAGGTTCCCGAGAGTAGGTTACTAATTATTTGTGTGTGCCGAGAGGGGGGTACTAATTGGTGATTTTGCCACGTGATTTTGACCTTAGTTACACCCCTCCTCTCCAGCAGTAGCGCGTAGAACTTGGAGCAGTCTAGCAGGAGGTGCACCGGTGTGCGTGGCAGCCTGTGCCTGCGTGCATTCGTTTCCTGCCCAAGGACCAGCGCAGCAGCTATGTCCTTGCCACAGCCCCGGCCAGGAATGCCCTGCCCCTGTCGTGCCCCGCCCAGCCCCCCGCTACGCCACAGTTTGAATCCCACCACCATGGGAACCTGTTACTAACATTTTTGGATCCCACCACTGGGGACAGAGATGCTCCACTGGGCCTATGGTTGAGGCAGCAACGGCTTTCCAACTATCTGGCCTCCCAATCCATTGGTCCCCTACCTTCCTTCCTCCTGATGTGATCCAGAATAATATGGGAAGGGAAGGATTTCCCCCCCTTAAATTATAAGTTAAAAATTTTAATTGGCAACATAAATTAAATTGGAAAAATATTGACGCCATACAAATTTATGGGAATTTTGGATTATTATTATGGAATTTTAGTGCTGTATGTATTGAAATTTTTTATTTTATAGATGATTTTATTGTTATGTGTAGTGGTTATGATGCTTTGAATATTGTTAGCCACCCTGAGCCTGGGCACGAAGCCAGGAAAGGTTGGGATATCAAATCTAATAAAATAAGTATAGTAAAATAATACCCTCCCTGCCATTATCTTCAACATTTTGTTGGAGAAGGGAAAGGAAGGCAGCACAATAGAAAGCCCTTGTTGTCCTCAGCCGTGGGCCAGCTGGAACAGCTCCATCTTGCAGGCCCTGCAAAATAGGAACTACATTTTGCAGGGCCCTGATCTCACTTGACAGACTGTTCCGCCAGGCCAGGGCCAGCCTGCTTTAGGGTCAGGGACCACCGGCCAATTGTTGTTTACTGAGTGCAAAGCTTTTTGGGGAATGTATAGGGAGAGGCAGGAGCCGCGTGGTGTAGTGGTTAAGTGCTTGCACTGCCACTCACACGGTCAGGAGTTCGAGCCCCCTGGGGGTCAGATATCCTGGCAGCTGGCTCATGGTCAACTCAGCCATCCATTCATTTCTTGGTTGGTAAATAAGTACCTACCTTGTTTCCCTGAATATAAGGCATCCCCTGAAAATAAGACGTAGTAGAGGTTTTGCTGAAGTCCGAAATATAAGGCTTCCCCCGAAAGTAAGACGTAGCAAAGTTTTTGTTTGGAAGCATGCCCGACGAACAGAACACAGAAAAATAAGACATCCGCTGAAAATAAGACATAGCGCATCTTTGGGAGCAAAAATTAATATAAGACACTGTCTTATTTTCGGGAAAACACAGTAGCTCATAGCTAGGGGGTAAAGAATAGCCAGGGAAAGCAATGGCAAACTACCCCACAAAAAAACGGCTTGCCTATGAAATCACTGCTTGCAGCAGGTTCGGACATGACTGAAGGGGAAACTTTACCTTTTCTTTATAGGGAGAGGCAGTCTTGAAGGTTATTGTGCTGTTGGAATGTTTTGTATCCTGATCTTTCCAGGTGCCAAATAAGACAGAACCCTTAAATTGGGGCGAGGGTGGGGGGCAGGGGGATGCTTTTCCAAGGGTGCCTTGACTCAGAGAAACTCTAAAAATTAGAGAAACTAATTGTGGGCTCTGTGAGATTTGAATGGGCCAAGATCCAGTGTCTGTTTCTCTAAAGTTCCAATTAGACAGCTGATGCTCCCTGCCGCAACACTGTGTATCCTGAGAAAAAGAGATACTGGAGTGCGTAGATGAGAAGTGGAGAACTGCGCTTGGCTCTTGTGCATCTGGCATTTCCCATCTTCCCAATTTACTTTTTAAATTTGGCAAGAACATCCCCAGCCCTTTTATTTAAATTAATGCATAATGCTGGAAGCACACAGGGAGACCAAGGCCAGCCCTACGCTCAGCCTGCTTCTTCATCACATAGAATTGTTGCAGCTGAATACATTCAAGCTGGATCTACTAATGCAGCAGAATTGGGGTGGGGGGGAGGAGAATTGTAGAATGGACCATACCATTTCAACCTGGGGCTGAGGGCTGCCATGTTCCCCAGGGCTCCCTATGTAGAAAACCCATTGAAAACAGCAAATTAGCTCAGCATGGGTAGAACTTGACTAGAATATTTCTCCCTGGTGTGCTAATGTTCTAACTGCAGGGATTTTTTAAAAATTAAATGCATGGGAATTTTTAAAAGTGGCATTCTTCCCCTGCAACTTGAACCGGTGCAGTCTACTACCCCACCACATTCTGCTGGGTAGCTAAATTTAGCTTTAAAAGGACTGTGTTTGAATTGACACCAGGCAGCAGAAATGCTCTTCGGGGATCCGTCAGCAATCAGCAAGCAGTTGATGTGGAGGCATCAGCCGAGACAAGCCTCTGTTGCCAAGTCTACCCTTTCCTGGTGGATTCCATTCTCCAAAAGCTTTTTTCCACAATGAATCCTTCATCTTTGAAGCCCTCTCATTCCTGGCTAGGCTGCAACAAAGAGATGGACAGGCCTACTCCTGTGCTCTCCACCCCACTCTACCCCATCCCGTGACCTTGAGCAAATCCCTTTGGCTGCTTTGTACCAAGTGGCCAGCCTTGGTCCTCGAGGGATGAGAATATGCCATCCTCCTCCTCCCCCCTCCCCCACCATCCCAACAGCTGCCCCATCACCCTGAGGGAGTCGGTGCTAAAAATAGCCCCTCCTGCAACCACACCTGCTGGGTCTTGATCATCAAAGGGCTTGCCAGTTTGGGGAGGGAAACCAGCACAGATACGAGTGTCCGGTATCCATGGCAACAGCAGAAACAGAACTTTGGCACCTTTCTGGGGTAGGTGGGCCCAGAGGCGCCCGAAGATCGTCAAAGCTATAACAAGCAGTTCAGGCGAGGGGTTACAGAGGGCCAGTAGTCCAAATGTTTAGTGAATATCCTGCCCTTCTAAGGAGATGCAAAGATCATCCTTCTCCCCTCCTCCGAAGAAGGCAGAGGTGCTGGGCATCCTTCGCGTCTCCTGCATTTTATTCTAACAACCCTGTGAAAGAGGTTCCTCTGAGAGAGCGTGACCAGCCAAGATTCTTCAGTGAGCTTCTGTGGCCGAGGGCGAGTCCCAACCTGGCTCTCCCAGATCCCGCTCTGACACTCAGATTTCTTTTTCACTTCTACTCCTTTTTGAGAGGAACAGATGCCTAATCTGCAGGGCTGCTGCGAGGCAAGAAATAATGCTGTAGTTTGCAGAAATGCAGCACAAAGGGGCAGAATTGGTAAAAATGAACCAATCTAGAAATCGGCATCAGCAAGGAGGCAAGACCAGTCCATCCCTCTGTGTTTCTGAATACGTGAGACTTCCGACACCTGTGCTCTCTGGCTGCTGGTAAATCTAAAAAGTAATGGACAGTAACTAAAATCTAAAAAACATCTAAATTGAAAAAGTAATGGACATATCTAAATCTAAAATGTAATGGACACATAAATCTAAAAAGTAATGGACATATTAAACAGAGTTACAGCCTTCCAAGGGTAGCCCAGGCTAGCTCGATCTCTTCAGATCTTGAAAACTAAGCAGGGTGACCCCAGCCAATACCTGGGTGGGAAACCACCAAGGAAGTCCAAGGTTGCTACGCAGAGCCAGACTCTGGCAAACCACCTCTGAACATTTCTTGCGTTGAGATCCTTATGGTCAGCTGTGACTCAATGACATTTCACACACACACACTTCTATACAGTTTTGCACTATAAACACTTTTAGAATATTTTTTTTCCAGAGTCAGCGAGATGTAGTGGTTAGGAGCGGTGGACTCTAAATCCGGAGAACTGGGTTTGATTCCCCACTTTTCCACATGAGCAGTGAACTCTTATCTGGTGAACGGGGTTTGTTTCCCCACTCTTCTGCATGAAGCCTGCTGGGTGACCTTGGGCTAGTCACAGTCCTTTCTGAACTCTCTCAGCCCCACCTACCTCCCAAAGTGTCTGCTGTAGGGAGGGGTATAAGCTGCTTTGAGACTCCTTAAGGTTGAGGACAGTGAGGTATCACTCCAAATGCTTTTTCAATTTAATTCTGAATCTTTCCCAAACAAGTCTTTGAATCTTGATAGGATTTTCCTTCGCTTCCTCTGAAATGAAACCTGCAAATCCATTTTTGCAAGGGTCTTCGATTCAAGCACAAGGGTGATAATCAGTGATCAATTTATAGAGAAAAACTGGTTGTTGTGGGTTTTCCGGGCTGTGTGGCTGTGGTCTGGTAGGTCTTGTTCCTAACGTTTCGCCTGCATCTGTGTCACTGTGTCACAATCTTCAGAGTTCTGTCACAGAGAAGTCTGTTACACACTGTAACAGACTTCTCTCTGTGATACACCTCTGAAGATGCCAGTCACAGATGCAGGCAAAACATTAGGAGCAAGACCTACCAGACCCTGGCCACACAGCCCGGAAAACCCACAACAACCAGTTGAATCCGACTGTGAAAGCCTTCAACAACATAAAGAGTTGCTGGGGTTTGAAACAGCAGTGTAGCCTTGCCCCCTGACCTTAGATGAGGGTGGACTGCGGTTATTCAGTAGTGTTGGAGATGTGTTCTGTGCCTGCTCAGAGCCACCCTGTTCTCTAATGTTCAGCACTGCAATGAGGAAAAGGTACACTGAACTTGCTCCGTGTGGCACTCTTACTTGCTGCTACGGGCTTGTGTCTTCTGCTTTTTATCCCACCCTTCCTCTAAGTAGCCCAGAATGGTGGAATAGTTCTCCCCTCCCCTTTGTGAGGTTATGCTAGGTTGCAAGAGTCTGACAGCACTGGGTCACTTTATACAGAGTAGGGATTTGAACCAGGGTCTTTCTGCTCCTAGTCAACATTCATAACGAGAGTAGCTCTCAAATATTTCAGCTCTGAGGGATGGTATTAAACACTGGCCCAGGGACGTAAACACTGGCATGGGGAGGGCGTGGGAGAAGTAGTTTCTCACAGCTTTGAAGCCACTACTGGTGGGTGGGGGGTGGGGGGTCGGTTCTCTGATCACTTCTCTCCCCTCCGTTTCCCCCCCGCAGCAGGGGAGTGGGCATGAAGGGGGAGGCCTGGCACCCCTTCCAGCACTGGCGCCTTGGGGCAGATTGCCGTAATTGGATCTGCAGCTGGCAGGAATCACGCTGATTAATTGGCCGCGCAGTGGGGCAGCTGGAGCGCCACACACTGAGCGATTCCGTCACGGAGCGACACACAGGCATGCCCACCAAGGGTCAGGTACCAAAGTCAGGAAAGAGGCTCAAGGCTGCGTTATGTGGGGAAGAGGCAGGGCCCACGGGTCTCAGGCAAATTAGACCGGAGACAGACAATAGCATTTAAAGAGAGCTGAGAGGCATCCTTTCCTTTGGCGTACATGCAGATTTAATCCAGGCTGTCGCTATCCCTTTGTCAAATAGGTTTGGCAGGCTTTTGAGACGGCACAACAGCTTGCCAAGCCTCCTTCACCAGGGTAGAAGAAGGATAAGCATATGCTTTCAAATTACACAGTTAACCCTCCAGAGAAATCACTGTCTGTCTGCAGCCTTAATTTGTCCAGGGATTTTTTCAGATCAGGAGGGAAAATACCTGGACTGTTTTATTCAGACTGGCAATTAGAAATATTTCCCAATCGGAAAGGTCCTTCTCCAAGGAAGCAAAACTTGATAGTGTGTTGTTTTTGCTCCCCCTAGAAATGTTGTCAGAAACCATCCAGATGTTCTGCTGTGGCCCAGTGGTTCAGCATTAGCTTTACATACAGAAGGTCCCATGTTCAATCCTCCTCATCTCCAATTACCAGATGATGGGAAAAACCTCAGCTGTAGACTCTGGACAGCCACTTCCAGCCAGAGGAGATAATCCTGATTTTGATATCCCAGAGTCTGACCCAGTAGAACAGGGGTAGGGAACCTGCGGCTCTCCAGATGTTCAGGAACTACAATTCCCATCAGCCCCTACCAGCATGGCCAATTGGCCATGCTGACAGAGGCTGATGGGAATTGTAGTTCCTGAACATCTGGAGAGCCGCAGGTTCCCTACCCCTGCAGTAGAAGAAGCAGCAGAAGAAGAGGAGGAGGAGTTTGGATTAATCCCCCCCTCCGCTTTCTCCCTGTAAGGAGACTCAAAGGGGTTTACAATCTCCTTTCCCTTCCCCACCACAACAAACACCCTGTGAGATGGGTGGGGCTGAGAGAGCTCTGAAGAACTGTCACTAGCCCAAGGTCACCCAGCTGGCGTGTGTTGGAGTACACAAGCTGATCTAGTTCCCCAGATAAGCCTCCACAGCTCAAGTGGCAGAGCGGGGAATCAAACCCAGATTAGAGTGACCCGGTTCTTAGCCACTACACCACTGCAGCTCACAAGAAGGCAGCTCCTTGTGCATTCAGGAACAAACCTAGCAGAAATGGGCAAGGCTTCCTTCCAGAAATTACACATCAGAAAGGGGCATGCAGTTTTGCCAACTAGGTTCTTAGGAGCAGCTGCTTACCAGTACCCCCTTTCCAGTCTAAGAGCAGCAACATCTGACCATGTGTAACCTTAGCCAACAGTTACATCCTGATTGGCCTGAAGGGACAGGCAAATGCTCAAGCCTCACCCAATCAATACATTTTTTAATCAAAAAAATGATAGAGAGGAGAGAGTTTGGGAGAACTCTGCAATCTTTGCTTCAGAATAAGGCTGGTGATCTTTCACAGTGCAAGGTACATGGAGGGCCAGAACAGGGGTAGGGAACCTGCGGCTCGAGAGCCGCATGCGGCTCTTCTGCCCTTGCACTGCGGCTCCATGAGCCGAGCTGCTGGCCCCATCCTTGCCCGCCTTGCTGCCTGCAGGGCGGGCGCACCAATTGCCCGTGGCCGGCTGGGCCACGCCGCGGGCTTCCCCTCTCACCTGCCCCGTTGGAGCGGGGCGGGCGCTTTCCCGGTGGCCGGCAAGGCTGAGCCACTGGCCCCATCCTTGCCCGCCCTGCAGGCAGCAGGGCGGACACATCCATGCGCTTCTCAGAATGAGCGGAGAAAAAGGTTAAAAAACCCAATATATACAGTGTTATCTTTATTTTAAATGTCAAAAATTATTTGCGGCACCAAGTGTTTTCTTTTCCCATGGAAAATGGGTCCAAATGGCTCTTTGAGTGTTAAAGGTTCCCTACCCCTGGGCCAGAACAATCCTGAAAGGAGGCAGAAACCAGATTGCACTTTGAGCAAAACATTTATTCTGTTGCCACTGTAGACATTACGACCAGAATCGGAAAAGGTGAACCTTAAATATAGGTATGGTAAAGAGCAGTGGCGTAGCACCAAGGGGATGGGGGGCATGACACGCAGGGGGGCGCCGGTTCAGGGGCATGGTGGGGCGCAGGGCTCACGCATGCCCCAGGCGCAGTTCCCCCTCACTCCAGCCCTGGTAAAGAGGGCAGTGAAAGAACATAAGCAACAATGATAAAAGATACACTTTGGAGTTGTGTGCGGAATTTGACCGTAATCAAGAAAATGGCATCTCCCTCCCTGGACTCTGTTGGGAGGGAGAAAAGAAGAAGAGGTTTAGAGGCTGACTGTTTTCCCGATAGTGTTGGCAAGGCTTTTCCATGAAGTTCTCAATGCTGGATCCACCTTTCCTGATTTTGAAGACCTTTTCCCCTAGTTTCAGTTGGGTGGGAGTTGCTTATCCTCACACAGAGCATTCCTTATAATCTGTTGTTAGACAGCATGTGCCAGAGCTAAACCTCATAATTGGAAATAGGTTCTGGGAAAAGGCCCTAAAAGGAGCAATGCAGATTGCTGGCTTCTGGTCTCCCCCAGTCAGGGACAGGACCCTTTTGCTAGTCGAGGCTGCTTCTAAAGGCCAAAATTCATTTCCAAAATCCTTTTTCAAGACAACTCCAGACTCAAAGGAGGCTCCTCTGAGCTTTGTAGCAGGGGCCTGACCCTGCTCACTTTGAAGTGTCTTATTTCTTCTAACTTAGCTGACCTCTAGAATTGGAGTCCAAGCACAATGAAAGGGAAGATTTTCACCTGGGATAGCTTCTTGAGTGGCGTTCAGTACCCCACTCTGTGTGTGTGTGTGTGTAAATTGCTGTCAGTCACAACTGACTTATGCTGCCCAATAAAGTTTTCAAGCTAAGTAATTAAAGAAAGGTGGTTTTGCCATAGACTTTCTCTGCAAAGTTGGCCTTGGTGGTCTGCTTTCCAAATACTGACCCCGCTTAGTTTCCGCGATCTGAGGAGGTTGGGTTACATCCCCCAGCATTCCCTGCTTAACAATATAGTTCATATTTTCCACATGAATGAAGAAAGGGTACCTGAGCAGGTGCAGAGCACCTCAAGAACTCAGGAATGGCTTGAGGGAGAAGCAGTGGCATAGTGGTTAAGAGCAGGTGTGCTCTAATCTGGAGGAACTGGGTTTGATTCCCCATTCTGCCGCTTGAGCTGTGGAGGCTTATCTAGGGAATTCAGATTCGCTTGTGCACTCCAACACATGCCAGCTGGGTGGCCTTGGGCTAGTCACAGTTCTTCTGAGCTCTCTCAGCCCCACCTACCTCACAGGGTGTCTGTTGTGAGGGGAGAAGGGCAAGGAGATTGCAAGCCCCTTTGAGTCTCCTTACAGGAGAGAAAGGGAGGCTATAAATCCAACTCTTCTTCTTCCATGAACTTTAGCTTTCCTTTTTGAGAGACAATGTGGTGTAGTGGTTAAGGGCAGTGGACTCTAATATCGAGAACTAGGGTCATTCCCCGCTGTTCCACATGAAGCCTTCTGGGCGACCCGGGCCAGTCACAGTTCTCTCAAAACGCTCAGCCCCACCTACTTCACAAGGTGCCTGTTGTGGAGGGAGGGAGGGAGCTAACAAGATGCTTTGAGACTCTAAGGAGTTGGTCTTTATACCCTGTTTTTTCTGTCTTTAAGGACAAAAACAAGGTATAAAGACCAACTCTTCCCCTTGGTGCTGCGTGACACTTTCGTAGTCCAGCCCAGGTGAACTCCATTGCTCTCCAAACCAGCACAAGTGAATTTGCATTGCTTTCAGCTCAGTCGAGGTGAATGAAGAGCTGCACCAGTTGAATTTCTCCCTGAAATGTTTTGCAGTTGATCGTGGCATTAGCTAATGCAGCCAGAATTCTGCGCATGTTTGCACATATGTGAGACTGGCTCCAGGCACTAATAGGAGTTGCAAGCTTTTCTCCAATCAGAAACCTTTCAAGAAAGAAGAAGAGTTGGATTTATAGCCTCCCTTTCTCTCCTGTAAGGAGACTCAAAGGGGCCTACAAACTCGTTTCCCTTCCCCCCTCACAACAAACACCCTGTGAGGTGGGTGGGGCTGAGAGAGCTCAGAAGAACTGTGACTAGCCCAAGGTCACCCAGCTGGTGGGTGTTGAAGTGTACAGGCTAATCTGAATTCCCCAATAACCTCCACAGCTCAAGTGGAAAAGCTGGGAATCAAACCCAGTTCCTCCAGATTAGAGTACACCTGCTCTTAACCACTATGCCACTGCTGCTCCTGCTGTCCAATTTGAGATCTGTGGTGTAAGGAAAAAAACATCCCACCCATGCTCAGAGGCACTCTGTTGTTGTTTACACAGGGAGCAGTCTGATCCAAAGCAAACCTTGAGTAGGGTATTTCAGACAAGACTGGAGGAGAATAACATTTAGGGAAAGCAGAGTGTGTATCTCTCAGAGACTGCAGCCATGCATTTTGTTACACCAAAGGGCTGTCCCTGAGAACATGCAGAGGATCTCTCACCCGTTTCTAAATTACCATAGTTTGCTTCCAGATGCAGCTAGGATTAGAAGAAGGAGGCCATCTGAGAAGACTCGAGTTCTTGCACCTGCTTGTCTCAGAAAATGAAACTCTGGGATACTTCTCAATGCATATTTCACCTGGTTCATGGAAGATGGGGAGACGGCTTGAGTTACTGCCGGGCCCTCCAGTCTTTTCCGATCAGAACCCTGCAGTGCTGGTTGCCATGGCAACCAAGGGATGCTGCATTGCCAAATTCTGAAGGAGCCTTTGGATCCCCGGGAGGCTGCATTTGTGCTCCACATCTGCTCTTTGCTCTCTGGGTGCCAGCCTGCTACACCCACCCTGGGCACCCCCAGGGTGGCGTCAACGGACTGGTTATTCTCTCCTCCCATCCTATCTTCCTGGCAGTAAATCTGTATCTTTCTCCTCCTGCTCCATATGGAAATGCCTGAATTAATTTCACCCTCTATACTTTCCCAGTAGTGTCATTAGGGAAGAAGAAGAAGTTTGGATTTCTAACCCCCCTTTCTCTCCTGTAAGGAGACTCAAAGGGGTTTACAATCTCCTTTCCCTCTCCCACCCTCACAACAAATACCCTGTGAGGTGGGTGGGGCTGAGAGCTCTGAAGAACTATGACTAGCTCAAGGTCACCCAGATGACATGTGTTGGAGTACACAAAACAAATCTGGTTCACCAGATAAGCCTCCACAGCTCAAGTGGCAGAACAGGGAATCAAGCCTGGTTCTCCAGATTAGAGTGCACCTGCTCTTAACCACTTCACCGCGCTGGTATGTAGGACAGCAGTTTGAGACAGTTTGATGCCCAAGATGGCATTAATAGGTCACTTGGCGTGCTCTTGTGCATTTTAACAGACTGGCACATCAGAATATCTCTGTTGGTTGACCCTGCTGGGTCAGATCCATCCATCTTCTCTGCCTGCTGAAACTGAGAGCCGGTGTGGTGTAGTGATTAGTGTCGGACCAGAACCTGAGAGACTCTGGTCAAATCCCTGCTGTGCCACAGAAGCTTACTGAGTGACCTTGAGCTGGTCACACATTCTCAACAATTACCTTCCTCTTAGAGAATCATAGAACAGTTGGAAGAGACCCCAAGGGCCATCCAGTCCAACCCCCTGCCATGCAGGAACACACAATCAAAGCACTCCTGACAGGTGGCCATCCAGCCTCTCTTTAAAAACCTCCAAAGGAAACTCCACCATACTCTGAGGTAGTGCATTCCACCGTCGAACAGCCCTTGCTGTCAGGAAGTTTTTCCTGATGTTTAGGCGGAATCTCTTTTCCTTCACCTTGAACCCATTACTCTCAGGATTGTCATGAAGATAAAACAGAGAAGAGGAGAATGGGCTTAAGCTGTTTTGGGTCTCCATTGGGAAGATAAGGTGTAAATGAAGTAAGTAAATAAAAAATGAGAAATTGTCTTGGAAGTGGCCTGGCAAGCAAGGTCACTTTATCATCCTCCAGTGCTCTGTGCCTCCACACCAGGGACTCTCCCTAATTAGTGTTTGGTTCATTAAAGTAAATCTTTTCATGTCTTGAAACCTGAACTTCACTTGTAGGCAGCTCTCACTGCAGAACAAGCTGCAAAAAAAATTGCCTTCATTCCATTCTACCCTCAACAGTTAAAGAATAATCAAAGCAATAAGCGGTGTGTTTACCCCTCACCTAATTCCCAGATATGCTCAGGGGCAAGAACATGCAGAGGCGCTCTGCACATGCTCTGTTAACCCCCCCCCCCCCAATGAGTTATGGTCACTTTTTGGCTCAACTTAATCTCGGCGTTCTAAATGTGATCTGCACAGACTTGGGGAAGGGAGAAAGAGGCCCTATGGTTAGTGCAACGTTTACTCACTCAAACCTTCCCTCGACAAGCTGGTTCCTCAAGGTCCTCTGCTTACCCTCAGAGGCACTGTTGAGCGACCCAGACGTGAGGATCCCCGAAAGCGGATCCCGGGGCTTAAGCAGAGAGGGGAGCGCCAAGAGGGCTTGCGGCGGCGACTCTTCCCGACTCCCCCTCCTCCTCCCTGGCTCCCTCCCTCCCACCCTCCCTGCCGGCAGAGGGGGTCCGCCTTCCGCAGTGCGCTCGCTCGCTCGCCCGGAGTGCGGCTGGGTCCGGGCAGGCGACGGGTTGGAGAGCAGGGCGGCGAGGGGCGTCCGAGGAGCGCGGAGGGCGGCTGCTGCTGCTGCTGCTGCTGCCTCTCCACCCCGCCCGCTCCTTCCCTCCTTCCCTCCCTCCGGTGGGGCGCCGAGGCTGCGTTGCGCACAGCCAAAGCCGGGCGGAGCGGCCGTCGGAGCGCGCAGAGGGCTCGAGGTGCAGCGGCCACGGTGAGCGGGCGACGCGGGGAGGGCGGGGGGGGGGTGGGATCTGGACCCCCTGAATGTGCACGCGTCGGGCACAGGGAGGGCTGTATCCAGGTAGAACCCATCTCCAGGACCTGTTTTCCACGCCACATCTTGCGAAAGGGCGGGAGCCCTCTGGGCATGTGCAGAGCGCGCGGCGATCCCTGCCGCTGCTTGGGTTCCGGGCGGAATTTCCCGGCGTGCTGGAAGCCCGCGACTCGTTTTTGAACGGGTTGTCCAGTGTTTCTCCACCCCCCACCCTCCCGAATGGAGGCATCGCCCATTCCCTGCTGCTTTGTTTAGCAGACCCTTAAAACAGCCCCTCTAAGATGCCGGGGAGGGGGGCGGGGTGGTTTGGCAGTATTGCATACAAAGCCGTGAGGCTGCCCCTCCGAGCCCCTCTGCACACATTTGGGGTGGGGCAAAAAAGGTTTCCCGGGCACAGAAGGTGCGACTCTGAATGCCAGGTTTAAACAGGTATTTCTGACACCTCACGGCTCCTGGTGGCGGTGGGGGACAGCGTGCCCAGGTACCTTGAAGTGGGCGGGTAACCTGGGGAGGGATCAGGTAGCCCTGTTCAAGCCAGCCCTCCTCCTGCCACGCTCAATCACTGTTTGTCTTGGGGATTCAGTCTGCGCTGGCGAAGTGTAGCTTTGTGCTCGCCCCGTGTCATGTGGCTTGGGTCTGTTTTGTGGCCGCTGCAGGGAGGACAGAATAAACATCTGGGTAAACAGGTGTGCCTCCTTTGACACACACAACTGTGAATGTGTGTGGGTCGGTGGGTGGGTGGGTGTGGATGAATCGGTGGGTGGGTGGGGGGGAGGGTCAAATCGGAGGGGATCCTTGTTCCAGTTTTCCGTTTGTGCTGAGAAAGACGATGTGAATCCTTGGTAAGGATTCTCTGGTGCACAAAGAGAGGGATGCACATGGTTGGCGCAATTGTCTGGGGCCAGCTTTCACTGTGCGCTGGTGTGCCATCTCCCTAGGGGAGCTGCTGTGGAGGGTGTCCAGCGTGTGTAAAAGGGGCTGAGCATTGCAGCGTGGAGCACCACATGTGAAACAGCCGCATCTTGTATGTGCATGAAGGGATGGAGTGTGTGGTTTTGTGCACCTGTGTCTCTCGTGGGAGGTCAGGCACAGGTTGGATGGGCACCCAGAAGGAAGAGGGCTTGCATTACTTGATGTGTGAGGGCTGAATGTGTGGGCTTGCCTTTTGAGACAGTTTGCATATGCGTGTGTGCTTTCCTGCAGCAGATCCCTAAAATGCTTAGTCCTTTGCCTTTTTGTATGTGCAGCAGCTGCGTGTGTTGATAAATGTTTGTGCCACAGACAATCTGTTGTCAATATATTTATTCTGCTGAAGCGAAAGGGGAGGGTAGATGTTGGGAAATTACATTTTGCAACTGGTAGTTTGACTGATATTTTGCAACAAGGCCTCGGGTGTGCAGAAACTGAAAGGGGGGGGGCACCCAGTCTGCAGACAGGCTGAATGTAAACCAAGAAGTGGCACGGGGATGGGGGGGGGGGAGGTCTCCATGCCCTCTCCTGCTGAACTGCCCGTCTCTGAATGCTGTCTCCTTTCATGCTGCTACTGAGGTTTTGATTCCAAACAGCGAGGAACAAAAAAACTTGCCTAAAAATAACTCCACCAGAAAACGCCAACCCACCATTTCCGAACACAAAAGGCTGTCTGAAAAGATTAATAATAATTGCGCTCTACGACACAAAAGACATTCCTCACTACATACAGGGATTCCATGTGCTGAGAACGAAAGAAATGCTGGGATGGGAATGGCAGCCACTTCAGTAATTTGGAGTAGGATATTACCTGTCGTGGGAGCTCATGGTGGTACGCATGGCTCCCCCCCTCCCATCCTGTTTTACCGTTATGGCCACCCTGTGAATCTTTAATGGCTGAGGTGGGATTTGAAT
The DNA here is from genome assembly GCF_021028975.2 of Sphaerodactylus townsendi. Classification (NCBI taxonomy): domain Eukaryota; kingdom Metazoa; phylum Chordata; class Lepidosauria; order Squamata; family Sphaerodactylidae; genus Sphaerodactylus; species Sphaerodactylus townsendi. The sequence goes on along the minus strand of NC_059425.1, from coordinate 25,473,383 downwards.
ATGGGTCATCACAATCTAAGGCTGAAACTCTAGCCACTTACACTACACTTGGTTCTCCACAAGCCAGATAGGTGGGCACAGGATCATCCTTGTTTTATTTCTTCTTCAGATGGCCAGTATGGTGTAGTGGTTAGAGTATGGGACTAGGACCAACAGACTCGGGTTCAAATCCCTACTCTGTCTTGGAAGTTCACTGAATGACTTTGGGTCAGTCTCTCCCAGCTTAAGCTTAACCTACCTTACAGTGTTGTTGTTCTGAGGAGAATATTGGAGGAGGGGAGAGTGATGCAGTAAGCTACTTGGGTTTCTGTTGGCAAGAAAAGTTGGGAATAAATAAAACTACATAAAATGTTTCATGGTCTTTAACTGTATTTTTTGCATTGTGTTGCCCATGTGAAGCACATCACGGTTCCTATGTTGCAGTGAGCGGGGGCACTTGGGAACAGTGATTTCCCCAATGGTACTAGAGGACTCCATAGCACACATGGAAAATGGGGGCACAGTATGGATTTTGGTGGTCCCTAATTATTATGAGGTCCACAGGTTGCATCTAGAGTCACCATCTTGTGTCCTGTGTTCTAGTAAGACATGAGTTGTCAGTTCTCAACTTTCACATATATAGTGGCCTTCAAACTGCCACTGTGAGAAGCAGCTTCAGACTTACCTGCTGCATCATTTACCTTACCTGAACTATTTCAGCCATTGAAAAACCCACAAGTATATCGTTTCAGATCAGGAAAATGGTATAGAGTGTGGGAAGACTGAAGCCATGGCCCCCACAGTTGTGATCTGAATTGCCCACCATCTGACGGGAATTGATGGGGACCTGCAACTCTGAGAGTTTCAGAGGTGGAACCCCACCTGTGTACATTGTCTGAAGTTACCACTGGCTCTCGCTGTTGCTGAGTTGTTGGCCCTCATTTATGTTCACAGGTATTGTGCCAGGACTTTGGAGTTCAATAACTGATAAAAACCCCAGATACATCAGTATGTGTGCATATGTTACCACAAGCCTCACTCACAGGATGAGGTGAACAGTAGCTAACCAATTATTTTATAACCACATTTGAAGAAACTGTGGTGTGGGCAATTTGTCCAACTATATAAACTGGAATGGTTGCAGTGGAACACCATGTGAGGTGTGGCAGAAGCAGTGAACAGCTAAATGTCCTCAGCTGCCTCTGAGAAAGATACTTCTATAAGCTCTGTTGAACCGCAGTAGAACAGCTGAATTTGAGTTCAGTAGCACTTCAGTAGCACTTTGAGTTCAGTAGCACTTGAGTTCAGAGACCAAAAGGATTTTCGGAGTATAAGCTTTTAAGAATCAAAGTATCTGATGAAGGGAGCTGTTACTGTTGAAAGCTTATACCCTGAAAACCTTGTTTCTTTATAAAGCGCTATTGGATCCTGAGAAAGAGTATGTGCATGGGTGTACGGGGTGGGGAGTTTCACCATAGATTAACTGACTTCACCCCAAACTATTCCCCCCCCCCATTTTTAAAGCTTATTTTTACATAGAACTTTCTCATTCATGCTTGTTTGAGGATATGGTGCTGTGAGAGAGCATATAGAGCTCTCAGATACAAAGTTCTGAAGGCTGTCTTCATTGGTAAAAGATATATACTTTTAATTTTTTTTAAAAAAAATCATATACCGAACTTGGAAACTGTTCTGAATGTGTGCTTGGGTTTAAAAGGCCCTCTCTTTGTGTCTTCTATGCCACACGAACAGCACTTGGAAGTAAGAATATAAGAACATAAGAACTAGCCTGCTGGATCAGACCAGAGTCCATCTAGTCCAGCATTCTGCTACTCGCAATGGCCCACCAGGTGCCTTTGGGAGCCCACATGCAGGACGTGAAAGCAACGGCCTGCTGCTGCTGCTGCTCCTGAGCACTTGGTCTGGGTTAAGTAATAAGTTTTAGTGTCCCCTGAAACTAGTGCCCTGTTATGGCAGAAGGAGCTACTGCCAATAGGCTTCAGGGCCTACCACTGAAACCCATTCTTCTCTCAGCATCGGTGGACTGCAGACTTTCATCAAGGAGGCCCCAGTTTGGCCCTGGAGATCCTGCAAGTCTCTCTGTTTCTGTCTTCAGCCCAGCAGCAAGAGGCCGGTTGGAGTTCTCAGGCTGAGGAACTTGTCTAAAATCAGCTGCAAGGCCTGAGTCATCCCCTGGCAACAGCCCCAGGTCCTGGCCTGCCTTCCAAACATTCCATGGCTCTTTCCCTCGCTTGGGACAATGAGAGTGGATGGCTTTGCTAAAAACTCCGATGCATGTAACAGGGTGGGGTGAGGTCTGCGACTTTGCACCATCTTTCCCCAAGGGCAAGAACAGGTTATTTTGCCTCCCTATTTGCAGAAAAAGGCTTTTAAGTTCCTTGCAGGAAAGGGAGACAGGCTGCAAATGAGCCTCTCCCCCTCCAACTCTGCCTCAATGTCCCCTCCCCCTCTTATTCCTACTGAACAGTCGAGAAGGAATCCTGGCCCAGCATCCTCAAGGGGACAGAAATGGCTTGGCTTGAATTCCCATGTCCAAAAAGAGCCTGTGCCTGCTCAGAGCCAAGATTGCTGGGCCCCTTTCTTTGCTCAGAGTTGGAGATTTGTATCTAGGGGTAAAGTTCTTGGACAAAGTTGGCATTCCACTGACTAAAGCAAGGTTTTATACCCCATCTTTTCATTTTCAGTCTAAAATGAGAATGCCTGGGGCTTCAAGCCCTGTTCACGTGTTATAGCTCACTGCATTCGGAATATACGTGTTTGGAAGAAAGAGCCAACATGTATTCACGTTGCAACTGAAAGCAGGGACTAGTACTTGGGTCCATGTGGGGTTTACGTCAGATGTTCAGCTATAAGGTGTTCACTGCATCATGAGAATTGCTATTCCCTTTTCCACCGGAAGAACTAAGTGCAGTTGGTCGTGGTTCAGCGGAAGTGACATTAGCAAAACAGAAAATAGTCCCGGTCGTTTATGAGCATTAAAAATAGTTTTCAAGTGCAGCCTTCTTCAAAACCATCGTTCTGTGCACTGCTAAACATGGTAGTTTGATAAAAGAGCATTGAATGACTATCGGCCAAACTTGCCTCCCTTCCACTTTAGAGCTCTTACTTTCCTTCTTCTAGCGGCCACCATTTTGTGTCTGCTTCAGGAGTTTCCATGCAACCACCACCATTTTAAGAATGTTCCTAGAAGTTTCCTCTGCTTGCAGCTCACCCAGTGGACATTTCACTATACAGAGTTGCTGAATAAATTTTGTTTTTTCCTGGTGACCCCACGCACGTGTCTTTTTTCCTCTTTTTTTTAAAATGGAGAAATCTTCAGAACTATGAAGTCACCATCAAATAATTGCAGCTGCTCAGAGGGCTACTCTACCTCCCATTGAAAAGCAACGGTAGACCTGTCCTACCCATTGCTTCTTAATAGAAGGTAGACCAGCCTTTTAAGTGGCTGCAATTCTTAGATTGTGTCTTCAGAGCTACGAAGATTTCTCAGTTAAAACAAAAAAAACCAAAAAAAAATGATGCGTGCACAAGATCGCCAGGAAAACAAACTTTGCACATGGATTGTACATGTGTTCTTGCGAACAGGCATCAAGTCTGCTTGGAAACCCTTTTTTGACCTGGAAGCTCCTGCCCCTGAATCCTGAATTGAGTGAAATGTTTGGTAAGAGAAAGAACACTACGCATGCATATTAGTTGTCAGGTTTCCGATCCGAGTGGGGAAAGTGCTTCCAGGGCTGAGCTCTGACCTAAGAGAAGAATGAATTCTTCTCTGGTGAGACCAGCGGTCCATCTAGTCAAAAGTTTAGCAACATTTGCTCTTCTGGAACTTTATAAGAAAAATGCCGACACCATTTTTATCCATTTGTCTGCACCAGGATGGTGTAGTGCACAGGTGTCAAACTTGCGGCCCTCCAGATGTTCATGAACTACAATTCCCATCAGCCCTTGCCAGTATAGCCAATGCTCATGTTGGAAGGGACTGATGGGAACTGCAGTTCATGAACATCTGGAGGGCCGCGAATTTGACACCCCTGGTGTAGTGGTTAAGAGTGGCAGAACTCTAACCTGGTGAACCGGGTTCAATTCTACACTCCTCCACATGAATCCTGCTGGGTGACCTTGGGCCATTCACGGTTCTCTCGAAACTCACTCAGCGCATACAGAGGCCAGCAATGGCATACCACCACCTCTGAATGTCTCTTGCCTTGAAAACCCTACACTAGGGTCGCCATAAGTCAGTTGTGACTTGACAAGTTGACGGCACACACATGCCCAACATCTGTGAATTGGGCCTCAGATTTCTCAAACACCCCACCCCCAGAAAGTAGCCTGTGTCCTGCTAACCTCAGCAGCCGAGTCCTGTTCTTCTGGATCCTGTACATTGCCATTTCAGCAAGGATTGCCCCCAGGGCTGAGATGAAAAGAATCTCCTTTGTAAGGGCAATCTATCCAGCTATCTCTTTCCCCGGAGGACTGAAGCAGTGACTGTACTTCAGAACCATCCACGCTATTTCTTTCAGAATGTTTGACACACTTCTGAATTGTCCAGTGATAACTGAATCCCACGTTAGTGCTTAGTGTTGATGACATGGAGAACCACGGGCAAGAGGGCCACAGCCAGGAAATCCTTGCGACATGTGTGCAATATAGTTTTGACGAATTCTTAGGGGTGAGGCCAGAGGAAACACTGTGCAACTCCCTCCTGACGTCTTCATGTCCTGCCTCAATTGATGCAGCTCTTTCCTAAAAGAGAGACTTTTGGTACTGTGGTGGATGGAAGACTTCTCTCCATACAGCAGTTCTTCAGAATTCCTTTCTGCAATTTCAGTTTCCACTCCCAAATGCTGTTTCTTTCCAGGATGTTCCTTTTCGGAAGTGATGCTGACCTCAAGAGCAGCTAGTCCTTATGTTGTTTTGGATGCAAGAGGCACGGCAGAGTGGTTGTTTGTTGTGAGCATCTGGATGGTGGCTTGAGGAAACAGGATGCTGGATTAGGTAGCCCTTTGATGTGATCTTGCAAGGTTGTGTGGCCTGTGCTTGTTAGATTGAGAGGCGGTCTCTCAATAATATGCTGAGCAAAAAGGGGCTGGGAACCAAGGCTCCTTCCGCACATGCAGAATAATGCACTTTCAAACTGCTTTCAATGCTCTTTGAAGCTGTGCGGAATAGCAAAATCCACTTGCAAACAGTTGTGAAAGTGTTTTGAAAACGCATTATTCTGCGTGTGTGGAAAGGGGCCAAGCTGAGGTTAAAATAATCTTGCAACTGTTATGATTTTGCAATTGCGAAGCAAACCCAGTGTAGTCTTCTCCCCTCCCATGACTGTGACACCATCATGATGACCAACTATGGCATACGGCGTAGTTACTACAGGCAGCAAGGTGGAGCTCTCCTTTGATCTCACTTACATAAGAATTGGGCTGGGGTCAAAACGCCACCCGATCTAATTTGCACCCCACTGACTTCACCGCCACCTCTTCATTGTCACACCATGATGTGGACAAGATAAGGTCCATCTCATAGGACTGTCACGAGACTGAACTTCAGAATGCTCACTTTGCAAATGAAAAGAGGCATAGAGATGAATTCTGGACAGGGGGATAGATGCTCGCGCAAGAAGGGAGGGGGGTCCTCTGTTGGAAGGGACAGAAATGAACTGTGGTGGTGATGGCCACTAACCTGGATAGCTTTAAAAGGGGTTTGGACAGATTTATGGAGGAGAAGTCGATGTATGGCTACCAATCTTGATCCTCCTTGATTTGAGGTTGCAAATGCCTTAGCAGACCAGGTGCTCAGGAGCAGCAGCAGCAGCAGAAGGCCATTGCTTTCACATCCTGCATGTGAGCTCCCAAAGGCACCTGGTGGGCCACTGCGAATAGCAAAGTGCTGGACTAGATGGACTCTGGTCTGATCCAGCAGGCTCTTCCTTATGTTCTTATGTTCTTAACTGAGGTTAATCAAACCTTAAATTGGGGAACCTGTAGAAACTAGAAGGGGAGTGTTTCAGTCCCCTGGGACCCTCTGACCTTGGGATTGATGCTCATGCTGCAAGATTATAATTAGTGTATAAACCAATGATATGCTAAGCAGAGGACATGTGCAAAGCGGAAAGTGGCTTTCCAGTGACCTCCTAAGAATACTTTCCTGAGAGTAAACCCTACTGAACAGAATTGAGAAGAATTCTGAGTAAACCTGCTTAGCACAGGTCTGTAAATTTCTTACTTGGACTGCCTCAATAAGAAACTTACAGTAATTAAAAAGCAATACAAATTTCAATGAAAATTAAAAAGATCTCAAGAAGGGTGTTTTTTTTAAGAAGGCGTATGGGGGAGATGGTTGGTTGCTGCTTCTTCACCCGCCATCTTTGTTGATGGCAGCTGAGTGGGGCAGGGGGAGACGCTGTCAGTAGAGCAGGACTCTTTCAGGATGAAGCCAACTGCTGTAATGGGACAAGATCGAGAATATTCACAGAGATCATTTCCTTTGGCAATGGTGTCAGCTTTTTAAAATTCGCTTGATGATGGCTTCCCATTGTGAGTGATGGGAAGAGTGACTTTGCGGCCACATCATGTATGAAGTAGCTGCCTTTCTTCTGAACCCACTTTCATGCCAGGGTAGAAGATGGGAAGGTCATAACATTGAATGCTGATTTCTCCCTTGGTCCCTTACTGAAGTTGGACAGACATCAGCAACGCCTACCAAAGAATTCACACCCTGCACATATGGCCCTTTAGTTTGTTTACTTGGACATTTATACCCCACTTTCCTCCCCACTGGGGACACAAGTGGGTTACAATATTGTTCACCTCTTCTCCATTTTATCGTCCCTGTGGGGAGGTTGGACTGAGAGTGCGTGACTACCAAGCTAAAGTCACCCAGTGCACTTTCATGGCATAGTGGGGATTCAAACCTGGGTGTCTCCGATCCTAGTCTGAAAATATAACTACTGCACCCTGCCGACTCTCCCCGCTGTTTCCCAATGGGGAGAATTAAGAACCACCATTCCACTGTTCCTCACGCAGATGCTTATGATGCCACTCCAGCCAGGGTGAAATGTCTGGGGCAATTTCTGCATTGCGTGTGAGCAGTCTCTGCTTTGGTTGTGGGCTGTGTTCATTGTTCCTGCCATGCTTCATTAAGGTGCTTTGTTCTGTGTTGTGAATACTGTTCGGTTCTCTGCTTGCTAATGTGGGATTTATCCCCCCAATCGGGACATGTCCACCACTACATGAAGCCTCCCCTCCCCTCCCACCCTCTTTTCCCAATCCCAGACCCAGTTGCATTGCTGGTCATTTTGTTCTCCTGTTTTTTCTAGGGTGCACCCGCAGTGATACCTACCTACCAAGACTGGTGACAGCGCTCCACCCGGCTTGGGTGGCAGGGCTGGGGAGCTGAAATGTCTGGGACTCTGGACCTGGAAAAGGGGTGCACAGTGGATGAACTTCTACATGGCTGCATTGAGGCTTTTGGTGAGTAGGAGGGTGAGAATTGTTTCTTGGAGTAAAATATTGGGAGAGGGTCAGTTTGTAATAGATATCCCAAACTTCATAAGTTTTGGGAGCAGTGGTATTCCTAGATGGGAGTCAAAAAGGGCTACCCCTTGGGCCTAGCTCTGGCATGGATGCCTGCTTGCTTGTCTATCCCACGTTGTATCAAACAGCCTCATCCGCCCAGTTTGGTAGACTAAAGGCAAGGCCATGCAGAGGGATCGGGCTGCCTTTGGGCTGTTGGGTGCATGAGATCAGGAGACTGATGAGCCAGTGTGGTATGGTGGTTAATAGTAGTGGAGAACTGGGTTTAATTCCTCTTCCTGCACGGCAGACTCTAATCTGGTGAACCGGGTTTGATTCCCTCTCCTCCACATGAGCAGGGGACTCTAATCTGGTGAACTGGATTTGCTTCTCCCCTCCTCCACGTGAGTGGCAGACACTAATCTGATGAACCCAATTTTATTCCCCTCTCCTCCACGTGTACAGTGGATTCTAATCTGGTGAACCAGATTTCTTTTGCCGCTCCTTCACAGGAAGCCTGTTGGGTGATCTTGGGCTAGTCACAATTCTCTCAGAGCTCTTGCAGCCCAACTACCTCACAAGGTGTCTGTTTTGGAGAGAGGAAGGGAAAGAGTTTGTAAGCTGCTTTAAGACTCCTTATGGGTATAAATCCAAACTCCTCTTCTTGGCAGAGAGGCAGGAGATCCATAAGGGGTTTGTTCTGACCTGTTCTATGTTCTCTTGCAGATGATGAGGGCAAAGTTCGAGACCCACAGCTGGTCCGCATGTTTCTCATGATGCACCCGTGGTACATCCCTTCCTCAGAACTGGCTGCCAAGTTGCTGCAGATATATCCTTCCTTTCGTCTCTCCCCATCGCCTGGCCCCGCACCATTCTCTGGCTTTATGATTGCCCACTTTTCCTTGTCCAGTCTATATATCTCCGTTTCCTCTTGCAAATTTCTCACACGCCATCTGCTTCGTTTCCTTTGATGGTGTCCCCTTTTTTAACAGGAAACAGCCCCCCACCGCCAACACCAAAATGTTTGCTAGCCAAAGTCATGTTACTCCTTGGAGGTCTGTGTCTCCAGAGGATGGTGTGTGGGGGGCAGCTTCCTGTCTGTCACGGCAGTCCTGGGGAAAGGAGCACTTGTGCACTAGCCAGGCAACAGAGTAGTGGATTATTCTCTGGCATTTTCCCAGAATTGCCCTGGCCCATTCCATCCCTTGCAAAGCAAACAAGGGTGACTGCCGCTCCATACCTGACCCTTCTTGGGTCCTTCAACGGCATCTGAAAGTTCCCGTATTAATTTGCATGCTTTCTTTGCTTTTATAAAAAGAATTGGCCGGCTGTTCTTGGGAACAAATGGGAGCTGGTTGCTGACAGAATATATATATTTTTAAATCCGTGCGCTCAATGGAAACTTAAGCTTTATTTTGGCATAGTGGTGTCTGAGATGAAAGGACTAATCTGTGTGGGACTTTGTGGCCCATTTTTTTCTTTAAGCTGGACTTTGCACAGGTAGCGGCACAGGTTCAGTGAGATGCCATACAAGTGCCAAAGGCTCGTGGATGAGTTACTGTCAGCCGGCATGACATTTAAATCAAGTTTTAGAGACTGCTGGCAGATAGCTGGTGTGGCGGAATGATTAGTGTGGCAGACCAGGGCCATTTATGCTTGTACTACTTACCCCGTGGCTGTTTGCTTTGCAGTGGGGTTTTCCTGTGGTTTTTTTGTTTGCCAGGATTCTTCCCCTGCAAAGCATCGTTTGCCCGCCTGCTGCTTCCTTGTTGTTTCCATGCAACCTCCATTTGGGGAGGTTACCTTCTGCCTTTCCCCCCGCTATCTTTGGTCTAGTGCAGGGGTCTGCAACCTGCAACTCTCCAGATGTTCATGGACTACAATTCCCATGAGCCCCTGCCAGCATGTCCAGCTGGCCATGCTGGCAGGGGCTGATGGGAACTGTAGTCCATGAACATCTAGAGAGCCGCAGGTTGCAGACCCCTGGTCTAGTGTTAGTTTGCTAGACCGTGTCAGTTTCTTGTCAATTTGACTGGATCTATTTCTCCACCAATAGACGTTCAGTGTGAATAAAGCCCTCCTGATTGTTCTAAAATTATTCCCCAAAGTGTGGGAGGAACTGCTGTGATGAGAGTGAGGAAAGACTAGGAGAAGCACAAAAACCTGAAAAAGCTAAACCCATGCTGATCTCCTTCGCTTTCCCTGTGAAGGGAGAAGAAAAGTTGCATTTTCAGAGCTTTTGGAAACTGTGGGGTTTCTCTGATCTGACAGCGGAGCAAATGTCAAAGAGGGGGAAATGTGTGTGTAACCGAGAATCAAACCCAAAGGGAATGTACACTCAATGAAAAGGAGCTCACAAGTGTGTAAACTGGGAGACCCAAGTTGGAATTTCCACTCTGCTATGAAAGCTCATAAAGTGACTTCGGGTGTGTCATACCCTCTCACTCAGCCTAGCAGGCTTGTTGTTGTGAGGATACAATCAATGAGCGGGCAGTGATGTACAGGGGCGTAATGTGGGTGTGGCAAGCCAGGGCTCCTGCCCCGGGCATCCTTTGTCTGGGGGTGCACTGGCCACTGTCTGCCTCCTGCCGCCACCAAAGACTGCTATGATTGTCTTTAACTTAGTTCAGGCAAGCTATTGGGAAGAGACTGAGGGTGGGGAAAAGACCAGAGAAAATGTGCCTTCCCTAGTTTTGTCCCCACCCCTACTCTCATTCCAGGCTGGCCACTTGGATGGTGGCGTGGGGAGAAACAAACATAGGCCAGTTCCTCCCCTTCCTGCTGCTACTGCAGAATAGGAAACCTAAGAGTCTGTTTTAACTTTAATTATGTTTAACTTAGTTCCAGGCGAGTGGCTGGGAGGAGACTGGGGGCAGGGACAAGGCCAGGGAAGGGGTGTCCCCCAGCCCTGTCCCCACCCCCAGTCTCCTCCCGGGCTTCTCCCCTTTGCAAAGCCGGGATCCAGCTTTGCAAATGGGGGGGTGCCTATGGAGATTGGGAGAACTCTCCGCATCTTCACAAGCACCCTGCTGCCTGCCTGCGTGTGTGTGAGAACAGACAATTTCAGTGTTTTCCCAGTGCTCCATTTCTTGTCGATATGCCCTGATGTGATAAGGCGTTTGGGGTCCTCATTGGAAAGGAAAGTGGGGTGCGAGAGAGAACATTTTTGTTTTATATAATATAACATAATCTCATGCATGATATAGTGTAGCTTGGGATGCAACTGTACCATAAACATCCACAACTTCACCTGTTCCCTGATATTCTCCAGTCTGACATTCTTTCAAAGACTGACAGACTATCTCCTTAACTCTGCCCTGAACTTACCAAGAATCGCGTGGGCCAGAAAACAGTTCCCTGCAAGTTAAAACTTGCCATCTGGTCAGGTAGGTCCTGGCGCAGCGGTGTAAGGTGGGAAGGGCTTACTTGAACTTTGGACCCCAATAGAACACCACGACCAGCTTCCAGTGCCAGAGTATTGCCTTGAAACGTGTGAATAACAAAGGAAGGCTCTGTGAGCCTGCAGTCATTTTGGCTCTCTCTCCAAAACTGATACCCAAAAATGCTTGGACTGAGGATTGGACTTTGTGCTACAGGCCTAAGGTCCAGCAACTATATTTTCATTTGGAAATTAATCCTGGGAGGGGAAGGAACTGGAAAGATCCAGTGCTTGGCAGGATGTCCCTGTCTTAGTTTCTCCCAAGCAACTTCAGGGTTCCTGAAGTCTTCAACTTGGAGAAGTCTTCCAGTTTAACAGTGCCAAATTCAGAGGAGACTTCCTCCACCCTTTGGTGCTGACTGCCTTCCTTCGTCCCTGGCAGATACTGGATCTCGGCATTTCCAGCAGAATTCGATCTGAATCCAGAATTGGCAGACCAGATCAAGGAGCTGAAGGAACTTCTGGGCCGGGAAGGGAATCAGTGCCACAGCAATCTCATTGACATCGAGAGCGTGTAGGTAAACCGGGGCGACACAACTGCCCTGCCATTGTTCCCGTTGTTGCGTATTTTGGGTTGTATAATTTGCAGCGGGTTAAAGTTGGGTGTGCTTCCACAGCAAAGTGTTAGCTGGTAATACAACATTCGTGCCAGGTTTTGCGAGAATCACTTGTATAACATTCTCCCTCGAAGCCTGTTTTTTTCCAGCGTATTCTGGGCATGAAAGTAGTAAAGAAGAGAGAGCTTTTCCCTAATCAGGGATTCCTCGCTGGTGACACTCTCTTTGTGAAATACGCTATTCAAGGAGGCTCACCAGATTTCAGGAAGCTGATCAAATGCCTTGTACAGTCAGAGATTGGTAGCCTTTTGCTGCACCTGGGATAGTGCCACATGATAATTTTAATAATTGTTATGTGCTTTTGTTCTCGTTTCTGACCTTATTGCAGGGGACATTGTTGTGGGGTCACATGTCCCCAGGTGCACGCCATTCTGTCCTGTGAGGGCGCAAAATCGTCCCCACACCCCTCCTCCCCTGCGCCGACTCGGCTGTCGAAACTGGGTTGGTGCAGGGGAGGAGTGGATGGCGCCCGTGGGGTGTGTGTGTGTGCAAAATCGCCCCCCCCACCTCCTCTCCCACACTGACTTGGCTGTCCAAACCGGGTTGGCATGGGGGAGGAGTAGATGGCGCCCGTGTGGTGTGTGTGTGCACAATCGCCTCCCACCCACCTCCTCTTCCACGCTGACTTGGCTGTCCAAACTGGGTTGGTGCGGGAGAGGAGTGGATGGCGCCTGTGGGGTATATGTGTGCAAAATTGCCCCCACATTCTTCCTCCCCTGCGGCAACTTGGCTCGTCCGAGTTGCGGTTGCGTCAGCACAGAGGAGGAGGGGTGTGCTGTGTGTGTGTGGATTTTGCGCCCCACCCACACCTCCTCTGCACCAACTCGGCTCATTTGAGCTGGGTTGGTGTGGGGGGGAGGGATGGCACCTGGGGGGGGGCGCAAAATCAGGCGCCATTGCCCCGGGCGTTATTTCCTTCTGCTACACCTCTGCCTTATTGAGAAATTAATTTTTTGTGTAGACCACTTTTGAAGGCCTGTTTGGGGGAAGGATCTAAGATCGGATATCCATTTTTTAAACAAATCAAAATTTAAAAATTGTCTAATTGCAACTCGTCCCCCCCTCCCCCCAAAGCTGAGAATAAGGAGCAGACAGACTTCCAGGCAGGCGGGAGCCCCAGTGTCTTCCTCTGATGAGCAATTAGCCAGTTTGCATGCCTCCACTTGCATCCCACTTCACGGCTGACCTCTCTTGTCCTTTGCCAGCCCTACTTACAAGTGGAAGAGGCAAGTCACGCAACGCCAGCCAGTGGCCCAGAAAAAGCGCAAGACATCTCTCCTTTTCGACCACTTGGAATCAGGGGAGCTGGCTGAGCATCTGACTCACCTGGAGTACCGCTCCTTCAGCAAGATCCTGGTGAGAAACAAGCTTTTCCTGAGCCCTCCTTCCTACTCCTTTCCTGGAAAATTGATCAGTTCTCTGAAATCCGGCTTGGCTTTCCCCAGAATGAGCAGGAGAAAAAAGGATTCCTCACTCACTTCCTCTCTCAGGCATTGCTGCACATTGTTCCAGCTGGTGCTGTCTGGCACTTGTGACACTCTCGGGCTACTGCCCCCAAGATATTTAAAGTGTCACTGTTATCTCGAGGCCCACAAAAACCGACCCTGATAGTTGGCCCCTCTACCAGTGCTGGGATCCAGGCCGAGGCACAGGGGTTAATTAATATATGGCACAGGTACACATGAAAATGGCTTCTACATTGGTCTGCAAGGTCAGTATCATCTATTCTGGCTGGCAGCGGCTCTTCAGTGTCTCAGGTAGAGATCTTTCCCTGTCATCTATTAATTTAATCCTGGAAACAAGTGCTCATACACTCCTGCATTGTTCTCGCCACACAGAACTCACGAGTCTCTACCTTGAACCTCCTATTAATTCGTGTCTTGCCACTCCTGACCAAAACAAGCTACGTTGGCTTTTGAATGATTGCTGTACTAAAAGAACTGCAGACGTGGCAAAGTTTTTGGCAACAGCTTTATAAACAACTGCGCACTCCTGTTGATCACCTAATAGCCTTTTTCTATTGTTGTTATTGTCAGTCTGATAGTTGTTTATCCTATCCCTAATAAAGGTCATGAAATGAAATGATTTAATCCTTTTGAACTTGAGATGTGGGGTTTTTGAACCTGGGACCCTTTGCATACAAAGCAAATGCTCTGCCACTGACACATGCTCCCCCTGCACTCAATACAAACTGGCTGTTTGAAACCAAGGGCTTGCATGGCTCTGTGGACAGAGTTCACAGCTCATGGATCTGGCTGTGCTTCCACATTGCTGGCAGAACCATCTTTGAAGCAGGATGCCGGGTGCTTAGAAAAAATTGGGAGAGTTTCTTTGGTGGGGGTGGTCTAATCCCAAAATGTCTCCAAACTCTTCTCTCCTGATAAGTTAAAAAGTTTATGTTTGTCCATAGAAAAAAATGATTTGCTAATTCTACATGCCCTGTCCTTTTGTGTGTGTGTTGTGTGCAGAGGTGGGATCCAGCAGGTTCTCACAGGTTCCCGAGAGTAGGTTACTAATTATTTGTGTGTGCCGAGAGGGGGTTACTAATTGGCGATTTTGCCACGTGATTTTTGCCTTAGTTACGCCCCTCCTCCACACGCGCAGAACTTAAAGCAGTCTAGCAGGAGGTGCACCGGTGTGCGTGGCAGCCTGCGCCTGCGTGCATTCGTTTCCCGCCCAAGGACCGGCACAGTGGCTGCGTCCTTGCCACAGCCCTGCCCAGCAATGCCCCGCCCCTGGAATGCCCAGCCACGCCCCCATCGTGCCCCGCCCAGCCCCATTGGTGCTATGCCACTGTTTGAATCCCACCACCATTGGAACCTGTTACTAAAAATTTTGGATCCCACCACTGGTTGTGTGTGCATGTGATGTATCACTCATTCTCTGTTTCAGTGATCTGAACCATCGATTGTACATTTTAATTAAAAAAGCAATAAATGCTGACGGGGAAAATGGAGTGAAGTGGGTGACAGGGGAAGTCTAATCCCCAAAACTCCATGATCTGCTGCTAGGGTGCCGGTCTGTATTGGGGAGCCCTCTCCCCCTTGAATTCACTGCTTTCCCCCCTTCCCCCAGTTCCAAGACTACCACAGTTTTGTCATGCATGGCTGCACAGTGGACAACCCAATCCTAGAGCGATTCATCACCCTCTTCAACAGTGTCTCCCAGTGGGTGCAGCTGATGGTTCTCAGCAAGCCCACGGCTCAGCAACGAGCTCAAGTCATCACGCGCTTTGTCATGGTGGCCCAGGTGAGAGAGTCCACAAACTTTTCCCCATTTTTTGAGCGGGTGAGGAGGGATGGTTTTTTTTAAAAGAAAAGAAAGGCTTTTTAAATAATATATATTTTATTTTTTTACACATAGAACAAATAACCAAAACATACAAACATAAAGAAAGCACATCCCCCATACACATCATATATTGACTTACAACTGTCTCATTTTTTATTAGAAGTTAACTCTAGCTTCATGCATATAATTAAAACATTAGTTCGACAGTTATTTCTTAAAAGTGTTCTAGGGTTTACAAGCTATTGTTTTATTTAAATTTCAAACCCTGCCGCTCTTTCTCTGTTTGAATAATTTTCAAAAGATATTATGTAAAAGGTCTCCAGTTTTCTAAAAAATTGTCCAAACTATTATCTCTTAGTAGTGTTATCAGCGTTGCCATTTCTGACTATTCTGTAATGTTTAGAATCCAGTCTTCTTTTGCTGATCTTTTTATCTCTCCATTTTTGTGCCTATAAAGGCCTTGCTGCAGTCTTCAAATACAGAAACAGAATTCTATATTGCCCAGGAAAATCTTGCCCCAGGATTCCCAACAAAAAAGGCCTCAGGTTTTTTCAGAACTGTTATCAGAATCTTTTATACTTCTTTAAGTATCATGTCCCAGAAAGAAAGTCTTAATCTTCAGTCTTCTTCACAACGAGGCAATGTTTAAGGCAATTCTATTAAGTCTGTCCAGACCCACTCTGATTCTCTTATGAAAATCCCTTAAAACCCAACAATGTACTTAACCTGGGAAGTACGCAAACTAATTAGGAGTGAAAGTAAACTGAAGTTTCTGAATGGCTCTGGTCTCTTGAGGGCAGCTCAAAGAAGAAATGGGAGGTGCAGCTTTGATCACTTTGTTAGGCTCTAGCCTGATCTTGTCAGAACTCCGGGAAGCTAAGCAGAGCCCTGGTTAGCATCTGGGTGGAAGACCACCTAGGAAGTCCTTGGTTGCCATGCAGAGTCAGGCAACGGCAAACTACCTCCGAACATCTTTTGCCTTGAAAATCCTTCAGGGTTGCCATAGGACCGTTTGACTTGGTCTGTTTGAATTTCTGCCGCCACTCCTGAAAATAATATATGGTTGACAAGCCAAATCAAGTCAGGAAATCTAAGATTTTCTCCCCTTCGTCCTGCTTTTTCAACTTCAATGGTGTGCTCTCTCAACCCCCAAAATGTCTCTTGATGGGCTCTGCATCTGGCCAGCACCCCCCTCCCGCCCGCTTCTGTGATCTCCCAAGATCTCCCAAAATCAGGCTAAACTCCAGGGCCAAGGGGTTTGTTGTTGCACTGTTTTCTCTGAGAGGGTCCTGAGCATCAATTAGCAGGGAAGCCAGCTATATAAATAAAACGTGTTTGGTTTGTCCCTCCCAGTTGGACAGCATGAAGTTCAGGGGGACCTTTTATTTTTCTCTTACCAGATTGTGTTCCTTTTGAAGGGGAGGGAGAAACACTTGCTGGCAACTATAAAAATCTATTTATACAATCTCAGACTGAGAAGGAATGAGAGGGATGCAACAGGGGGCAGAATCCAGCCAGCTCTCAGTGTATCTGACAGCTCCTTCTCTCACGGCCTTTTTTGTTTGTGTGACTCCCAACTCTGCAAAGGCCAGTGTGGCCTGTGTTGGCAGCGCGTGCACGTCTTTTAGTGTTGGCTGTGACCAAATGGCCAGGGCAGTTTGTTCTGTGAAGTGGAGTTACCGTGGCTTCTGGATTCCTGCAGAAGCCTCTTGATGGCTGTGCAGGTTAGACCTGATGGTCTTAACAGGCAATTGAAGGCTTCTGGGCAGTGTTTCCCCACACGAATTTAACCCTCCCTCCTCCTCCTCCTGATACATCCCTGCTCCGTTGGACATTAATGACAGACTGGAAATGCAGGAGTCTTCCCACCCTGTAAACCAAACGGTGACTCATCTGAAACAGTCTGAAGGGTTACATGACATATCTATCAGCAGAGTTTAAAGCGGAGCTACTCTGGTAAGATGAGAAGATCTAGTAGTCTTCTTGCACTCTCTGCAGCTTCCTAGCACTTTGGAAAAGAATACTCTCCATACAAGATGTTCTTTCCATAGGAAGGTTTTACTTTAGCAGTTGCAAGGTTACACAAGTCTATGCTATACAGGACTATAAAGCTATACAGAACTCTTCAGCAAGAACAAAGTTGAACACACACTGAACTCAGACTCTACTCAGAATCTGAATTTAGCATATACAGTGCATTGCATCTTATACATTCAACAAGGCTACTTTTTCCCCCGCCCCGGCAACAGCCTCTCATTGGTCTAGAGCAGGGGTCCCCAAACTATGGCCCGGGGGCCAAATGTGGCCCCCTGAAGGCATTTATCCGGCCCGCCAGGCATGGCGGCCATGGCTCCATTCATGTGCAGTGGGGGCTCGAGGGAGAGGAGGAACCGGCCCCAACTGCTGTTGATTGCAATTACATGATGGCACCCCCAAATCTCCATGAATTTTCTGACCCAGAGTTGGAAACCTTACATGTGGCAACGCCTGCTCCGCCCTTCCCTCTCAGCTACTCCATGTGTTGCTCTCAGGCTTTCTGTTCCGCCTCACTCCCATTGGCATCAGCCAGGCTGGCGAATCGCTCGCTGGCTGCTAGGGAGGAAAGAACCCAGGAAGATACCTGATCCTGGGTTAGACGGAATGCTTCATTGGGAAAGGTCTGCTTTTTTTTTCAGGGGAAGGTATTCCACAGCCTCCCCAACAATATTTGGAGCCCACACTGTACTTGACATACTTTGGTTACTGTTCTAAAAATAGACCATGACAGAAAGGCTGAAAGGTGAAATCAAACATTTTACAATCATTTGTGCATAGGAATTTGTTCATAGTTTTTTTTAGTCCGGCCCTCCAACAGTCTGAGGGACAGTGAACTGGCCCCCTGTTTAAAAAGTTTGGGGACCCCTGGTCTAGAGTCACAGTTGAACTCACCAATCATATTGAAGGTCAACTATTGCTACTTCGCCCTAGACTTATTGTCTCCGGCCTTTTTGTTAGGCAAACTTCTGCTGATTAGAAGATGAACCTTTTGTGGACCTTTATTTCACGTATCATGACAATATCTCACCCGGGGACCCGGGAAATTGCAGGCCAGTCAGTTTGACATCTGTTCCTGGTAAATTAGTAGAATCTATCATTAAAGATAAAATTATTAAACATGTAGAAAAGCAAGACCTGCTGAGGAAGAGTCAACATGGCTTTTGTAGAGGCAAGTCCTGTCTTACAAACTTACTAGAGTTCTCTGAGGGTGTAAACAGGCATGTGGATAAGGGGGAACCAGTGGACATTGTCTACTTGGATTTCCAAAAGGCTTTTGACAAAGTTCCTCACCAGAGACTGTTGAGAAAACTCAGCAATGAAGGAATAAGAGGGGAAGTCCTCCTATGGATTAAAAACTGGTTGAGGAACAGGAAACAAAGGGTGGGTATAAATGGGAAGTTCTCACAATGGAGAGATGTAGGGAGTGGTGTCCCCAAGGATTCCACTTGGGACCAGTGCTCTTTAACTTATTCATAAATGACCTGGAAGTAGGGGTGGGTAGTGTGGTGGCCAAGTTTGCAGATGATACCAAATTATGTAGGGTGGTAAGAACCACAAAGGATTGCGAAGAGCTCCAAGCGGACCTTGATAAATTAGGTGAGTGGGCTCAGAAATGGCAAATGCAGTTCAATGTAGCAAAATGCAAAGTGATGCACATAGGGGCAAAAAATCCAAACTTCACATACACGCTACAGGGGTCCAGTGCTATCAGTCACAGTCCAGGAAGGGGATTCCGGACACTTAGTTGATAGTTCCATGGGAATGTCAACTCAATGCATGGCAGCTGTGAAAAAGGCAAACTCCATGCTGGGGATAATTAGGAAAGGAGTTGATAATAAAACTGCAAGGATTGTCATGCCCTTATATAAAGCAGTGAATTCGACCGCACTTGGAATTACTGTGTTCAGTTCTGGTGCCACATCTCAAAAAAGGATATCGAAGAGATAGAAAAAGTGCAGAGAGAGAGGTGCGAGGATGATTGGAAGGATTGGAGCACCTTCCTTATGAGGAGAGGCTGCAGCTTTTTGGGACTCTTTAGTTTGGAGAGGAGACGTCTGAGGGGGGATATGATTGGAAGTCTATAAAATTATGCATGGGGTAGAAAATGTTGACAGAGAGAAATTTTTCTCTCTTTTCTCACAATACTAGAACCAGGGGCATTCATTGAAAATGCTGGGGAAAGAGTGGGACTAATAAAGGAAACACTTCTTCATAGCAGTGTGATTGGTGTTTGGAATATGCTGCCACAGGAGGTGGTGATGGCCACTAACCTGGATAGCTTTAAAAAGGGCTTGGACAGATTTATGGAGGAGAAGTCAATCTATGGCTACCAATCTTGATCCTCCTTGAGCTCAGATTGCAAATGCCTTAGCAGACCAGGTGCTCAGGAGCAGCAGCAGCAGCAGAAGGCCATTGCTTTCACATCCTGCATGTGAGCTCCCAAAGGCACCTGGTGGGCCACTGCGAGTAGCAGAATGCTGGACTAGATGGACTCTGGTCTGATCCAGCAGGCTAGTTCTTATGTTCTTATGTTCTTATTTCTGACCCAAGGGGTTTTCTGCCTTAAATTTTTTGAAACTAAGTGGCTGAACTGACCATACTTCCTCCCCTCCCCTGCCCATCCCCGTTTTGCCTTTCTCCTTCTCCACTACTATACCATTTGTCTTGCTTGTCTATCTGTCCATGCTCAGAGACTGCTACAGCTGCAGAATTTCAACACCCTGATGGCAGTGGTGGGCGGTTTGAGTCACAGCTCCATTTCCCGGCTCAAGGAGACACACAGTTTTGTGAGCCCAGAGACCACTAAGGTAGGTTGATGGGTGGGTGTTGGCTGAAGTCACAGGGCTGTGTCACGTGGGCTGGAGAAATGCAGAGAGGAAAAATAGCAGCACAGCATTGGAGTTAAGCTCACTGCATGGAGAGATTTCCCAGAACCCCAAAACCCTGCTCCCTAATTGGTTTAAATCCTTTTCCACCACCATGGCTATCTCTCTGCATATCACATTTAGTACAGAGGTTTACTGCCAGATACTAGCTGTTGTATAAGAATCAAAGCAAGTTTCTAGCCCTCATGGGAAATTTGCTGTCCTCCCTATAGGTAAGGCGGCTTCTTTGCTGACTTTTGTGTCTTTCTTTTAAATGCACTTCTTCAAGTGTGGGTCAGACTCTTTGCCTCCAGGAGGGCCTTTCCTTTTTGCTGACTTCTCTTTCTTGGCAACTTTTAGGTATGGGAATCACTCACTGAATTGCTAACGTCAGTGGGGAACTACAGCCGTTACCGGCGGTGCTTTGCAGAGTGTGTGGGCTTCAAGTTCCCCATCCTGGGAGTCCATCTCAAGGACCTGGTGGCTGTGCATGTGGCTCTCCCTGACTGGCTGGATCGTTCCCACACCTGCCTCAATGGCAACAAGATGCAGCAGCTGTTCAGTATCCTGAGTGACCTAGCCATGGTCCAGAGTATCCGGCCCCCCTTTGAAGCCAATCCTGACCTCCTCAATTTGCTCATGGTGAGATTCCCCACAAACTGCATGACCCACATCTCTTTTGGTATCTTCTCCCCACATGTAGCTAAAAAATTGTGTCACATTGCCTGTGATCCTTACTAAGTCATTGGTCGAACTGTTTGTGATGTCATAGAATGTCTGTCATAGAGTGTCAATAAACACTCCAACTGTTGAAGGGTAAGATGCTGACAGTGCAGTTTCTATGGAGAAAGGAATAGTCAATCGTTTGGGTAAAAAGCCAGGGGGAAGATGGGCAGGGAGTGGCAATAGACAGGCGTTTAGGATTCTGGGTCTTTAGGCTAGTCAGGCTAGATTTTGATAGAAACACCTTTT
This sequence comes from Sphaerodactylus townsendi, assembly GCF_021028975.2. Classification (NCBI taxonomy): domain Eukaryota; kingdom Metazoa; phylum Chordata; class Lepidosauria; order Squamata; family Sphaerodactylidae; genus Sphaerodactylus; species Sphaerodactylus townsendi. The sequence continues at coordinate 25,452,652 of NC_059425.1, read as the reverse complement.
TCCCAAGGCGGTAGGATGGGGGAGTTTCGATCTTTATGGAATTTCCAGTGGAAGGGAATTTGATGGTTGGGGGGAAGTGAGAACACACACCTGTGTTCTTTTCCTGTCCAAACTTGGTACAAAGATGGAAGAAGCAAAGATGAAAGGTGAGATGCGAAGATGGATTAAAAAAGAATCCTTCCAGACCTCTGTGGGTCAAAACACTAGAGCCAGAGTCCCCTACCTTTTTGAGCCTTCAGGCACACTTGGAATTCTGACGTGGCGTGATGGGCGCAGCCGCAAAACAACTTCCATAGGAGGCAGAGCCAGCCACAAAATGATTACCACAGCTTATCTTCAGTCACACAGGGTAGATCCTTGTGCTGCGGTGGCAGCTGCTGCCAGAGCAACATTTTGAAAAAATCTACACAGCCATTCAGAAGCCTTGCTGAGCAAAAGCCTTACTAGGCCTCACCCACTTCCTAAAAACATTCTGCCAGCCCCAGAAAAATGTCTGTGAGCATAAAGGCACCCACAGGTGCTGAATCAGGCACTCCTGCACTAGAGCAATGCAGTTGAGAGTGCCCACATCTGCCCCCTAGACTCATTCTCTTACGTCTGCAGTGGGTAGTCCAGAACTGTTTTTGCAAGGATGTTCCTCTGAGAAAGAGGATGGGGGAGAATGGTGAGAACTTCCAGCTTCTGGATTTAATCCTAAAGCAGTGCCTCCAAATCCAAGTGCTCAGAGCACCCCTGGCTGCTCCCCATGAACCTCCCTTCCCTGATACACCAGGCCACTCCAGTTAACCTGTCTCCTTTGCAGCTCCTATCTGCAGAGGCCCCTAGTTCCTTTTCAGGGAAGCCTGCCTCCATCTCCTTTGGATGGACAGCCAGGCAAGAAAAGTTTCCCTGAAGACCCTTCAATGCATGACCAGCGGCCTGACGTACATAGCTTACTCTTCCAGCTGGACTTCTACCGGTGTCTGCCAAGTTGGTTTCAGCAAAGGAGGAGCTAATAATCCTCACCCCTCTGTTTGCACAGGCAGCTGGTACACTTAGGGGGGCTTTGGGGGCTATTCCTGCCCCTGACTGGCCTCTTCTGGCCCTGAGACAGGAGAGTCAAGGGCTCACACACTGTGTGCTCCCTATTCCACCACCGTCTTACTCCTTGATAACAGATCCATTATTGAGAGCTGATGTGTTCAACTAGGGCAGGGGTCTGCAACCTGCAGATCTCCAGATGTTCATAGACTACAAATCCCATCAGCCCCAATTGGCCATGCTAGCAGGGGCTGATGGGAAATATAGTCCATGAACATCTGGAGAGCTGCAGGTTGCAGACCCCTGGACTAGGGACTAGTATGATGGGGGAAATTACCAATTTTAGTTGGGTTCAAAGGAAGGATCCAAATAACTGCTGACAACTGAAGCAGAAACTCCTTTATTGATTGATCATCACTAAGGTGAGTATCTATTCCTAGAAAGTTCAAGATGCTGACAACTTTCCAGGCAAAAGCATAAGCATATAAAGGCAAAATGACAATATGCTCTAGGCAGAACTTTTGCACGTTACAAAACGATAATACCATGCTGAACTGTAACCAATAGAAAAGCAATTTATACTTCCTTCTTGACACACTTTTAAGAATACTACTGCTTTATCTAACTTACTCTGCTAGCGTCAGAAGAATCACCGGCTGCTTTGTTTAAGACAACAGGATATGGAAACTTGCTGGGAAACCCTGGATTCGTTGCAATCCCTCAGCTGAACCTACCTTGCAACGTTTTTGTTATGGGGAAAAGGTGAAAGCGGGGCCAAAGATGCGATAAGCCACTTTGCATCCCAATTAGGGAGGAAATCGGGGTATGAATAAAATAAATAAGCATCTTTTGATTGTAAAAGAACCAGCACTTTTGGGGGAGTGGAGTTGTAGGGGGCCAGTAATAGAGAAGGCTGTTCATTTCAGCCGCCAGTTTGAACTCAACCCCTACTTCAAAGTGTGGGGCTATGGCTCTGTGGCAGAACATCTGCTTGGCATACAGAAAGTTCCAGGTTCAACCTGCATCATCTCCAGTTAAAAATGGATCAAGCAGGTGCCGATGTGAGAGACCCCCTACCTGAAACTCTGGGGAGCCGCTGCCAATCTGACAGCATTGACTTTGATAGAATAAGGATTTGATTCAGTCCACACATTCAGCCTTGTGTGAAAAGATTTGATTCAGTCCACACATTCAGCCTCGTGTGAAAAGATTTGATTCAGTCCACACATTCAGCCTCGTGTGTTCATGTGCCCTGCCTTTCCAGAGGGGCGGGTGTCTTGGCATTCCGTCTAACTTGCATCATTCCCTGCAGGTCTCTCTAGATCAGTATCAGACGGAAGAGGAGATCTACCAACTCTCTCTGCAGCGGGAGCCCCGTAACAAATCCACAGTGAGTGCACAATGCATGCAAGGCCGGTGAGCCCAGGATTCCAGGAAGGAGCCTGACTCAAGGCAGCCGGCCGCTTTCTCTGCTTGGAGCTGGGGATTAGCTGTAGGACATATTCCCGGGCCCAAGAGTGTGGGGAGGAAGAACCCTATACAGAGCTGATTTCCCCTGCCTCTGTCCTCAGCCATATCCCCTTCCTGTGACATGTTCAGGTGCACGTTTCAGGCACCTTTGAGCCCTGACATCTTTCCTTTCAGAAAGAGACCCTGGCTTCCAGTGAACCTGCTGCCTTGTTGAGAGGACAGCATGGCACACGAATTGCAAAATACTTTGACGGCTGAAAGGAATAAAAAGCTGACATTTTTTAACTACTTTGCTGTCTTCAGTGGATGGCTACAATAAACCAGGCTTACCTTTGAGGACTCAAGGCTGTCTGAAAGCTCGTTTCTTTAATCCTAAGTGTGTTGGAAGGTAGCCTATGGTTATTTAATTGCAAGGGAAAGGCACCTTATGCGTGCTCAGAGGCAGTCTCCTCCAGTATGCTCAGAAGGCAATGCCTCTGAGCATGTTCAAAGGCTATTTTCTTTGTCACTCTGGGGCTGAGTTTTGGTTGAAAAATCAGCTGTTGGTCTCCCTCTGTCTTGTGGCTTCCCTCGGCCTGCTTTCCCATCTCTCTACCTGCTCTCTAATTCTACTCTCATGGTTAGCAGGGAAGCCCCCACATTGCCACTTGCAAATGTTCAGAGTGGCAAAGAGAATGCAGGAATCATGGAGGGGACAGACGTACTGTTTCTCACCAGCCTGTTCCAGGCTTCCTCCCTCAGGGCTGCACTTCCTGTTCTCCGAGAACGGTTCTCCGAGAACTGTGGGCTTAGTCACTATCAAGCTGTCCGTCTGGTGGCCTGAGTCTTCCTTGCTTCCCCTCCCCCCCTCCATATTGGTGATGGGGCAGACTTAGAGGAAGTGACTTTTGCCTTACAGGAAGCAAAACGGCTGGGATAGGGAGAACCAGGATGGCACAGTTGCAAAAACACTGGGCGAGAATGGGAAAAGCCAGGTGGAAGGGAAACCACTGGTCAACCCTGAAAGGGTGATGCTGGGTCAAGTCACTGTGTCTCTTCCTAATTTTCCTCATGGGGGTGGGATAAGGTTAAAACACCACTTCGGGGAAAGGTGAGAGACCAGTGTGTTGTAGTGGTTTGAATGTTGGGCTAGGAACTGGGAGACTTAGGCCCCTTCCGCACACGCAAAATAATGCGTTTTCAAACCACTTTCACAACTGTTTGCAAGTGGATTTTGCTATTCCGCACAGCTTCAAAGAGCACTGGAAGCAGTTTGAAAGTGCATTATTCTACATGTGCGGAATGAGCCCCAGCTCTGTCATGGAAGCTTGCAGGAATAACTTTCTACCTCTCTCTTTCTCGGTCTCTCTCACTCACCCACCGAGAGCTTCTCTCTCTCTTTCTCAGCTTAACCTACCCCACAGGACTGTTGTTGTGAGGACAAAAGAGAACCGGGGTGGCGGGGGGGGAACAATGTATACTGCTCTAGGTGCCCACTGGAGAGGAAAACGGGATATAAATGAGCAACAAAGGTGGAATATAAATGTAGTGGGCTTGTGAATAAGGAGGAAGATTCTGTACCAGCCCTTTCCCCACCCCAGAACCAGCTGCTTCTTGCTCCTTCCACCAGCCCCAGGAACTTATTTTGTGTGTCTGTTCCAGCCTTCAAGCCCTACATCTTCCACCCCTCCTCCTCAGCCAGTTGTTATTGAGGAGTGGGCGTCGGTGCCCAAACCCAAGCCGGACCAGGCAATTGTGCGCAAGCATATTGAGAAGATGGTGGAGGTAGGAAGCAGGAAGGAAAAGGGGGCGGGGAGTGCTTTGTGTTGGGTGGGGCCTCGGCAGTGTGAAAATCTGATTGTCTCACCAAAGACATGGTGGACTTGAGATATGAGATTATATGAGAGGCAGCATGGTGTAGTGATTAAGAGTGGTGGACTCTTATCTGGTGAACCAGGTGTATTTCCCCACTCCTCTATGTGAGTGGCAGATTCTTATCTGGTGAATTGGATTTGTTACTCTCCCCCCTCCTACACATGAAGCCTGCTGGGCGACCTTGGGCCAGTCACAGTTCTCTCAGAACTCTCTCAGCTCCACCTACCTCACAAGGTGTCTGTTGTGGGAAGAGGAAGGGAAGGAGTTTGTAAGCTGCTTTGAGACTCCTTATGGTTGAGAAAAACAGGGTATACATCCAAACTCTTCTTCTTACTTCCTGCCAGTTTCTTTAAGTAGCTGCAGTTTGTTGGTATATAGGACTCGTAAGGCCTGGATTCAAATGTCCTCTCTGCCAGCCACTCTCTTACTTGCTTCATGAGCCTGCTGAAAGGGAGAGTAGCCATGTGCGCCACGCTAAGCTCCTTGGAAGAAGGACAGGATGAGAATGTCGTAAATAGTTCCCCCAAACCAGAAATGCTGGCTGGGTTATCCTAGTGCCATGGTGGCGAACCTTTGGCACTCCAGATGTTATGGACTACAATTCCCATCAGCCCCTTCCAGCATGGCCAATTGGCCATGCTGGAAGAGCAATCTGAGTAGCAATCCTGTATCTGGATGCCAAGGTTCTCCTCCTAATGGCTGCCTTAGATGTTCTCTTCCCTACCTACAAAAGCCAGCCAACAACCAAGAGGGTTTGTACTGAGCACCAAAGAAGGTTTTGCAGCAGAACTTTGGAAAGATGGGTTGTGCTGATACCCAGCTGGTAGGAGGTTGTAGGCTGGGCAATTAAAATAAGGGCAGGGGGCAGTGTGGTATGGTGGTCATCACTATATGCTAGGATCTAGGCGGCCCAGGTTCAGATTTCTACTCTCCCATGAAGCTCTCTGGGTGACCTTGTGCCACTCACATTCTCTCCTCTCTCAACCCAGCTGCACCGTATTTGGGGTAAGTCATTAAGTGTTAGTGAATAAAATGGAGGAAGGGGAACAATATGACCATCCTGAAAGAATAGTGGGAGGCAGGAAAGGAAAAAATGTGCTGAAGTCAGTAACTGGGACGGGGCAAGGGAGACTCTAAGGCCTGAAGAGGAAAAGAGAAGTTTGTGATTGAGGCCTCCTCAATCTTGGGTATCTTGGGTAAGGACAGAATGAAGAAAGACCCCATCTTTAGAGTTTGGCAACAATGGGGACCATTGTTTGTCTAGTCTAGCAGTGATAAAGAAATGTTGGTGTAGATGACACTCAAAGGATGGACAGAAAATGACATTTGCCCACCACTGGTTCTTTCCCAATGACTATTGGGATGCGTGCAGTGGTTGGAGCGTTGGCTTAGCACCGTGGTGGTGAACCTCTGGCACTCCAGATGTTATGGACTAAGATTCCCATGCCAGCCTGGCCAAGCATGGCCAAGGTCTGCTGGCATGGGAACAAATCAAGATAGTCCATAACATCTGGAGTGCCAAAGGTTCGCCACCACTGGCTTAGCATCTGGCAGGCCCAGGTTCAAATCGCCGCTCTACCATGGAAGTTAGCTTGGGCCAGTCAGTCTCTCAGCCTCGCCTACCTCATAAGCTTGTTATGAGGATAGAATGGGTAGGGTTGCCAACTCTGGGTTGGAAAATTCCTGGAGGTTTTGGAGGCAGAGCCAGCGGTCAGCCTGGTTTGGAGAGGGCTGGGGTGCCGTCAATTCCACCTGCCATAGCAGCCATTTTGTCCAGGAGAACTAATCTCTGGAACCTGGAGGTCAGTGGTGATTTTGGGAGATCTCCAGCCCCCACCTGGAGGTTGGCAACTGTAACTGGTTGGAGAAGAGCATAATGTTAGCTTCTTTGCGTTCCCATCAGGAAGAAAGGAGGATTCAAATGAAACGAATCACTAACATTCTTGCAACAGGGTGCTTCTCTTACCTTAATCACAGTAATGATGTTTTTTGAGGGGGAGGGGTGTTGCAGCAAAACTGAGCAGGCACATTGCAGCGCCCTTAAAGACACACATTTTTATACTAGGCTGTCCTGGATGAAAGGTGATGCACATGTGCATCTTTAAGGTGCCACCAGACTCCAAAAGAGGGAGTCTTTTTAAAGCCACAAGAGGGTCTGTCTAGTTGCACAAAAGTATCAGCAAATGACGACTGCATTCTTCAAACATAGATACCTGCTCTGACCTGTTCCTTGGAGCTCCCTCCCCACTCCAGGCCTGATTAGGGCTTTTATGGAGTTCGGCATTCAGCCCTGTGGGGCAGGCGGGACTTGCATCCCAGAGCCCCTAGTTCCTGTCATCAGATAAGCAGGCCTGTGGTGCAGAATGCAAAACGTCCCATTTTCCACGGTAGCCAGCGTATCTTGAGCTAGACAATTGGGAGTCTCGTGGCACCTGAACGGTTTTTATACTAGCACATTTTCTTTGGCTGGAGCTCACAAAATCTTACCCTAGAATCAAAACTTGATAATCTTTACAGAGCTGTAGAACTCCTGCTGATTTTACACCGCCCTCTCTGCACAACTCTCCTGAGGTGGTTTCCTTACAAGGGTAAAACAATCCGCAAAGATAAAACAACAGTCACCTCCGCGCCCAGACCATCAAAGCCGGTGGTTTAAAAACAAATCTTTTTTTGAAGCCTCCCATCGCAAACTGCAACCAAATCAAGGAGCAAAATGTGAATAACAGCAGAGAGGGATGCAAACAGGATGTGTAAACAGGGAGGGCAAAAATAAATCCAAACAAGGGGGTGGGTGTCACAACCTTACAGCCAACAAAATTGTAAACTTCAGAAAGAACCGACAAGCCAAAAAAGCTTGTGAGAAGGTTCTTGACCCCAATGTTGGAAGCTGCCCTGAGCCCACAAGGGGAAGGGCGGCCAATAAATATAAATATATCAGGCGCAGCAGCAGCAGAAGGCCACTGCTTTCACATCCTGTACGTGAGCTCCCAAAGGCACCTGGTGGGCCACTGCGAGTAGCAGAGTGCTGGACTAGATGGACTCTGGTCTGATCCAGCAGGCTAGTTCTTATGTTCTTATAATGAAATATAATGAAATAAAATAAAAGGCATTGCTAGGTTGATAAAGATGCCTGCCTGGCTTTGAAAGATTTGTAACCGGGATCTCCCGCTTGCCTCCCCTCCCCAACCACTTTGCCTTTCAGTCTGTCTTCCGGAACTTTGACGTGGATGGAGACGGTCACATTTCACAGGAAGAATTTAAGATCATCAGGAATAATTTTCCATACCTTTGCAAGTTTGGAGACCTGGATGAGAACCAGTGAGTACTGGTCAAGTGTGGGGCTGGGTGGGTTGGGTGGGTGGGGGGGCATCAACTCAAAAGATTCTTGTATTTTCCATTTCTAAAATCTGAGTTAGGGGTGGGGCTCACTGTTCCTGTGACTCTAGAGCCTTTTTAAAAATAGTGTATTCGTTTTCAAATTAAAAAGACATTAAGAGTATAAATAAAGACAGGGCATTTTAGCTGTACCATGATATGCATTTCACACATAATTATCTAGTGCTGGGACTTCTTTCTTTCTCCTCTTACTATATCTACCAGATAACTGGCAAGGGCAGTGCCGTTGAGCACGTGTAGACTGTTTTGCTACCACCAAGAAATCACAAACCTAGGTTAGTTAGCTAGACTGCCTCCCCAAGGGCTGCCCTTCCAGGAGAATTTGGAACCTCAGCAAACCTTAACACTGTTTCCTTCTCCAAATTGCAGAAAATCTACAGTTCTGTCACTAAAGCAATAGAAGAATTATGTGCAGAGAAAAGGTGTTCTGGAGTTGCATATTGCCCCACCCCTTTAAATGAATGCTCCAGCTACTGCTAAGTAAGCACAAGTAGCGTGCTCTAGCAGAAAGACATGGAGTGAAATGTGAAATCTAAGGCTCTTACACTGGACAGTCAGTGGGATGGGTAGGGCTCAGGGGCTGCTGGGTGAATAGTTGAAATGGAAGTGAATGGCAGCAAAGGAACAGGGAGAAAATGTGCAGGAACAAGACAAGGAGGAAGAGGTGGGTTGGTGCATGTATTTTATGTACTGGATTTATAGGCTGCTCTTCCCCATAAGACGGGCTCAAGGCAGTTTATAGCAATTAATACGACAATGCTAACATGGACAGTATGAAATATTGCATTCTAGTCATAGCGCCATAAATCTTGACATTACAGTCAATCAGAGGCAGGAGTGAACTAGCTCTCAAATATAATCAAGAATAAGAACAAAACAAAAAGAAGGAAAGTGGGAGGGGGGGAGGCAGGTAAGGGAAAGGAGGCCAGCCAAGTTACAGCCTTCAACCAAAGGCCTGGCAGAACAGCTCAAACTTACAGACACTATGGGATTACAATAAGTCCCACAGGGCCCAGATCTCATCTGAAAGGAAGTACCTCCAGGTCAAGGCCATAGCTAGGAAAGCCCTCCTTGAGGACAGCTAGACAGTTTTTGGGCAAGGGGAAGGAGCTTTTCCAGGCAGAGCAGGCTGCATGACAGACATCCTGGAAATGGGGATAAACTTGTGCAGAACAGAATGAGGGCACCGAAAAGAATCCAGCTGGAGCCCGAAATGTGAGGGTACAGATAATTTAATGGTGAGAACTAGAATCTTGAAGCTAACACATGAGAAGCGGCAGGTGGAACAACTGGATAGGAAAGGAAGATGAGTTAACCAAAGTCGTTTTGAATCAGCAGGAGACAACTGTTTGAAAGGCTGAGTGTTTACACCCGCGCCACCAAATTCTGCTTTGAAAACCAGATGCCCTCTTGAGTCTGGAATGTTTGTGTGTGCCTTTGCGGGGAGCAAGCTGCATTCCGTCTGGCAGTCTCGAATGCAAAGTCAAAATGTTTTTACGGCTGCGTCCACTGGGAGAGAACCCAGGAGTTCTGGCTCCCAGCCCACCCACCGCTGTGCCTCCTTGCTAGCCTCCTCTCGGAGCTTTAGAGAGAGAACCCCGGAGTCCTGATTTTCCCTCCCAGATATCAAACAGTCACATCACTCCATATTTGGTGGCCTGGTTCTTGACTGATGCAGCAGCTGCTTGGCTCCAGGTTCTTCCGCCTGTGACTGAGTGTGGGGGCATTTCTTATGCAGCTTTGGTGGTTTCCGGTAGCTGCCTCCACCCTTGCGTGCCTGTGGGAGCAGGGAGAGGCTGCGCTTGGCTCCCGTAGCAGTTCAGTCTGCGGCACGTGAGACCACACCTAGTCATTCTCAAGGACCCCAGAGGCCTGACACCTGGTCTTTCTACTCTTGACAAGATTCCTTTCTCGCAGCTAGAGATAGAGGCAGGCTGCTGGTTGCGCTCGTTTTGAAACCTGAACATCCAAATGTTTTCAGTTCTGCTAGATCACAAGCTGCGGTCGCTCATCAGCGAGGGCAATGAACTCTGAATGTGCTCAGAGGCGCCATAAGTCTTGCAACAGATGATAGTTTTGAGAGAGCATAAAAGCATTTGGCATGGCTTCCCTTGCTGTCCTGTGTTTCTTCCCATCCCACTGGTTTTTGCTTCAGGCTTCAGGCTGGAGCGGACGTGAACCAGGCCCAAGTTCTGCTAATGTTTTTATACCCCTCGAAAAGAACCTGCATTTTTCAGAGGGAAGACATTTGAAAGGAAGTGGGAAAGGATTTATGGGGTGGAAAGGAAGTGTGTCCTCATTGCTTTGACAGTTGAGCTGATGTTCCCTAATTTTGCTGTACTCCACTGCACCCCAGTACGGTGTGACAAAACTGGGAACTGCAGCTGGGATTTACATGTACTGTATGTGGGAATCCCTGTGTGAAGGTGGCTGTCCTCCATCCACACAGTAATGCTCTGATTGAGATGTGTGTATCCCAAATGCTAATTCTAAAACAGTGATGGCGAACCTATGGCACGGGTGCCAGGGTGGCACTCAGAGGCCTCTCTGTGGGCACACATACACAGAGTTCATCATGGGGGGGTGGTGGAAAATCACCCCCCCACACACACACACACATCTAGGCTGACCTGGGTCACTGGGCACGACATGTAGGTAACCCTGTTAAGTGCTGTTAAACCCCACTGATTTTCATGGGAAGAATTAAAGCACAATCCTTTACCTGGGAGTAAGCTCGGTTGCTGGCAATGGGGCTTGATTCTGAGTAAACCCTCCTGGGGTCATGATTCACCCATTCGAAGCATTGCACAGTTGCTTCAAAGCAAAGCCACTGACTACCACCAAACCTACTCCTGAGTAATGCACACATTGGAGCCAACAGTTTTTTAAAAAAACTAAAACCTCAGTATTCAAGTTAAATTGCCGTGTTGGCACTTTGCAATAAATAAGTGGGTTTTGGGTTGCAGTTTGGGCACTCGGTCTCGAAAAGGTTCGCCATCACTGTTCTACAACATTCTCTGGCACACTGGAGACGCTGAATCCAGTACCTCCTCAGTACCTCAAAATGAGGGCCATGTAGCTTTGTTTGCGTTTGTTGACATCACCAGGTAGTTCAGTCTGATAGACTTCCCAACCACATGATCCCTTTTTGGCTGAAATCTTACAATGGCACTCAAAGAAGAAGACTGTTATTTAAAAACCAAATTATATGAACAGGTGAAAAAATGAAGGGGTGTTGGTGTGGGGTTTTTTGGAACATTTGAGTCCCTCAAAGGAACACTTTTTGCCACAAAGACATTAAGGGGTAAAGTCTGTCACCATCTCAGCTTTTGAA